>NC_136067.1:852211240-854611240 GCF_964261635.1 Lissotriton helveticus
GTCCACCAGTTCAGGGGTTCTATCCTACAACTGGGATCCCAGTATAGAGTATGTACCTTTATACTGGGCAGAGGTCAGGGGTGAGGCTGCCCTCTCCCTGCCCCCCTTACTGGGGCCCTGCACCCTCCCACCTAGAGTGGTGCCCCCAGAAGACAACCCAGTAGGGGTACTGTTAGCAGTCGTCCCTTCCTCCAGGTCAGAGGGACACCCTGAACCTGGCCCTCCAACCCAGGGTCTATACCCATAGGCTGAACCTGTGCCTGGCAACCCAGGACTTCTGGGGGAGTACACCAATACTCACAAGGGAAACACACTCCTCTGGAGTTGTGTAAGAGTCTGCCTGCTGCAGGTCTCCCACCTCCTGTCCACCTGACATAGCATGAAGACCCACCAGGCCAGAAGTGGCCTCACCAGGGTCAGTTCTGGGGGGCTCTGACCTCAGAGCTGGCAACCCCTGACCCACTGACTCTTCCACAGGGGACTGTGTTCCCCCTGAACCCCTCTATCTGGACTCAAGCAACCCCCTCCAAATGGAGAGGTGCTGCCAGACACCAGAGCTGGTGGAATGCTAGTTACAGAAGTCTCCCACAGCTCAACTGACACCTTGGGATCCCCCTAAGGAGATGGCCTCCAGGTACAGGCTAGACCCCCTTCCTGGTGTTCCCTCATGGAACCAACCAGGCCTTGAGACTGGGTTTCAGGCACCTCCGAACATAGCCCACTCCCACTCCTCTCCTCTGAGAAAGGACATGGGACCCTACAGCCCTCTCATTACTCTGTGGCCTATCTGGGCACCACAACCTTCAGGATCATCCCCAGATGCTTCTTCAGACCCTCTGGCCACAAGATCGGCCGCCAGTGTGAGCTTCCTGGGGTCAGAGAACACCAGATGTTGGCATAGCTCTGGAAAACAGGGACTTATAATATGCTCTCCAACAATTGAATCACCCAGCCCCACACAGGTGTTAACCAAGCTACCCTTTGCCTCACTATTCAGTGCATTGTACAAGTACCCCACATCGCACTGCTGAGATTGGCAAGATAGTGTTGGACTGTCTCAGTCACTCAACCCACACTCTTCTGAGCCGTCTCCACACTCACATACCAGTACTTCTACCATGGGGGAACCCCTATCCCTGCACCTCTCATCTAGAGTCAGTAGAATGTCCCTCCCACCAGGAATATGATACCCTGTGAGAGTTTCCCGATCAACTTCAGGGACATTGTGCACTGCTGGAGTTACTTCATAAACCTGAACCCCCAGGTGTGTGTTAACCCCTTCTTTCAAGTCAGGCGCCATATCTCTGGGTGTGTGTACTTCTTCCTCAGCCCTAGCTAACACCTTCTTGCTGCCACCATCTGAGCTGGTCTCCCCCCGCAGCCCAGCCAAGCTCCCTTCCTGATCTACACAAAATTATTTTACAGCTAAGGCTTGCTCTATCTCCTCACGCTCCCAGTCTATCTGCGCCTCAGCCTCCGGTCATGAGCACGAGTCCGATTCCTCTCTTAACAAACCAATCTTTCCCAAAATGTTTCCTCCTCAGCACCACTGCCATCGTGGTATTCTGGCTGGGGAGCCTCCCCCTCAGATTCTTCCTCAGAGTCATCTTCTAGTGTTGCTTCCCAGCGTAGCACCTCATAGCTATGCAGGCCCGTCTCAAGATCCTGCCTTGTGGATCTCCTCTTCACAGGTAGTCCCCTCTCCTTGCAAAATACTATTAGTTTCCATATCTTGTAGATGTGCAGGTGCCAAAAGTTGACTTCCATTTTGACAAGGCCCAACAGGTGCAACAACTAACCAGAGTTCCAACAACCAAATTCCAAAGGGAAACAGGGAAAAATAGCATGTGGTTGCGTAATGGTCTGCACTCTGCTAGTAGTGTACACCAATCACTGTATGTAAGGCACAAATGCAAGTCCAGATCCTCACCGCTGACCACCAATGTTAGAAATGGGGTTTCTAGTTGGCAGAGGTAGGTACCTTTGCCCAAATAGGGATCCTTGCTTCTAGTCAGGTTAAGGGGAATACACTTCTAAAATAACCCCTGCTCACCCCCTTTGTAGCTTGGCACGAGCAGACAGGCTTATCTCAGAGACAGTGTGTAAAGCATTTGTGAACACGTACAGTAATATAGTGACAACACTACAAATGGACAACATAGCAGTTTAGAAAAATAAGTAATCTTTATCTAAACCAAACAAGACCAAAACGACAAAAATCTGCAATACAGTAATAAAAATATGATTTCAAATGGTAAAAATAGTTCAGTTCAAAGCAGATTGCAGATGCAACACTTAACACACAAAGTATCTTGGATGAGTTGCACACACAAACAAAAAGGGCCAAAAGGAAGGTGATGCGTTAGTTCCTTACACTCAAGGAAGGTGATGCGTCGGTTCCTTGCTCCGGGGGAGATGTGGCATCGGTTCCTTACTGCTGCGCAGGGGAGGTGATGCGTCGGTTCCTTACCGGAGAGGAGGTGATGTGTCGCTTTCTTACTGAGTGGGGAGGCGATGTGTCGGTTTCTTACTGCGTTCCCCAACGATGCGACAGACATGGCGCCGCGATGCGATGATCCCGGACGATGCGTTTGTTCTTGCAGCAGCACAGTAGGTCTTGCTTCAGAATCGATGTGGTGATCTCGTACTTTGGAGATCGGTGCACTCGATGCGGTATGCAGAGATTTCTTGAGCCACAGGCAGGCGCTGCGACGATTTCTTCTGCGATGCGTCGGAAACAGGTGCGGATGCGTCACGCTTCTTGAAGGTGCATTACTTTCCCAGCCTACAGAGGTCCAAAATAACAGCAGGCACCTTTTAGCAGGTCAGAACTCCGAGCAAGGAAAATCTTGGGAGCTGGTGGTGAAGTCTTTGTGTCGCTGAGATGTCAAAAGTGGAGGCAAGCTCAGTTTCAGGCCCTTGGAGATCTTACTAAAGCAGGGGACACAGCAAACAGAAAAGGCCTTTTCCCTTTCCTTCACTGAAAGTAGCAACTGCTGGCCGACCCCAGACAGCAAACAGCACAGGGGCAGTATTCCTACTCAGTTTCTCCAGCTCTTCTCCTTGGCAAAGGTTTGTCTTGATTTCCCAGCAGTGATCTAAAAGTCTGGACCCCTCTTTTTATACAGTAAATATCTTTGATATCTTCTGGTCCGGGGCTCTGAGCCCAATCCAAACCAGTTCTGGGGGGGCACTTTGCAAGTGCACAACAATCTCCGTTGTCAGTGTGAGCCATGGCTCCAGACACACCACAGGGGGGAAGAGCCATCATTGTGGAAGGCAGACTCAGCCCTATTCAGGTGCAGGTGCCACTCCTGCCACCACTCCAAATGCAGACCAGGCCTATTTAGCCTAGCTCTGACTCATCCAGACTCTCTGGAGCCACTGTATGTCCCCAGCCCCTCTCACTCCAAAGCCGGACTGTCAATACACCTCCTAGCAGAGGCACACTGGAAGGCTAGGCAATAAACTACCTACTTTCTAAAAGTGCAATTTTCAAACAAATAGATGCATTTTAACATTCTGAGTTCAGGCAATCTAATATTTATTTCACTATCAGGACAAGCCACACCCTCCAGAGCATGTCCTACCTATCACATACACTGCACCCTGCCCACAGGGGTACCTTGGGCCTACCTTAGGGTTGACTAACATGTAAGAAAAGGGAAGGTTAGGGACTGGCAAGTGTGTGCACTTTCCAAGTCAGCATGGCAGTACCGGACAGCACAGAGGATCTGCAATGGCAGGCCTGAGTTACATTTACAGACTGATTATGTGTGTGGCACAATCAGTGCTGCAGGCCCACTAGCAGCATTTGATTTACAGGCCCTGGGCACACACAGTGCACTGTACTAGGGACTGACTAGTAAAGCCAATTATGGAAACACCAATCTATACATACAATTTACAGGGACAGCATATACACTTTAGCACTGATCAGCAGTGGTAAAGTGCCCAGAGTCATAACACCAACAAAAACAGGTCAGAAAGCCACAAAGCAAAACATCTGGGGATAAACCCGCTGTAAAAGCCATGTTATCGGGGGACGTGGCTAGCAGCCAAGCATGGCGGCTGCTTAATGTAGGAGCTCTGCAAGCAAGGCGGCGTTTTTGAGCAATCCGATCAACTATCCGGCACAAGTTTGACCCCAGTGGCGGATCCCGAGAGGAGCAAGCGGCCTGTACCATCCGGTCCAATCCCGACACGCGACCGACACCGGGAGCCGCAGATACAGCGGAGCTGACCTGAGGCCTGCCGTCCAGTGAAAGACACCAGTCTCCAGTGCCCGGGCGGAAGTGAGGGTGGGGCGGATGCAGACACCGGAAGTGGGTTCAGCCTCCGGAGACCTCAAATTATAACCCACCATCGGTCCTGCGGTGAGTGAGCCGAGCGGTAGGAAAACGTCACTGGAACCGTGGCTGAAGCTCCGAAGAAGAGGCGGTACACGGCTGAGATCCCGGAGGGCACTGACGCAGAAAGCAGTCGGACCCTCAGAGCGCTCCCCACGGTCCAATGTGCACCGGATACACACGTCTCTGAGAGAAGCGAGACACTGCCGCCCCGGCGGGGAGGGGGATCACCGTAACATTGGAGATTACCCGATTGCCTCGATAAAACAGCTGTGCGAAGGGGCGCCACTGCTGATCATCGTGATACTCGCCCTGGCCTCCATTGCCTGCATACCTGCAAACAGAAAGGGTACCGTCGAGCATTGGGGATAGAAACGGATTCTGCGCTTGAACAGTGTGTGGGAAGGAGGTGACATTGACCCACAAATAGCAGAGAGACGAACACCGGACCCCGCAAGTGGTGAATCACGGCACTATAACACCGATCCTGAAGAAAGGGAAAACAAATCCTGCACCTGAGCAGTGTGTGGGAGGGAGCGGGCATAGGACCACAATTAGAGGAGAGACGAAAACCGGACACCGCAAGTGTTGAGTCATGGCATTATAACATTGATCTTGAGAGACGAGGAAACAAACAATCGCCCCCCCCCGGGAGTGAAGCACAGGCGAATACCATAGCACTTCCCCTACAACACCGCAGTGCCCATACAGCGGGGCCAGAGACAGAGGGACACACAGAGGGTGCTAACCGGCAATATAGAACAACAAACCATACTGGCCTCATCCCGCGTCAAGAGTGGTGCTTAACCTCCCACCCTCCATCGTCGACCAGTGGAAGGTTGGTGGGCCCGACACGGCCACAGGCTGAGACACACACAGGACCCATAAATAACGCGAGACCCTTGCCTGACGGCGACGGGACGGAGAAGTCTGCGCGGACCGGGCAATCTGGACCCACCACACCCAGGAGGGGAGCGACGACAGACCGGAGCAAGCTGAACGGAGGATGCCCCGCAGATAAAAACAGAGAGCCTACCGGCAGGACACTGGGCGCTATAACCCCCTTGGTGGGCAGGCTGCATATTACGCGTCAGGTCACAAGACAGTAAGGTACGGGCCTACCGGAGAGTACACAATAGCTCTACACTCGTCAGCAGCAGTTTCTTGGTAGCGGGGGCTTCTCCCTGTGACAGCCGCATGGCCGTAAACCCCAGTGGCGACCTAATCTGACCCCTGAGACTGCCATAACATCGCCGACTACATCTGTGTAATGCCGCTCACCAGGGGCGTAAGTGTGGAGTAAGAAAAAAGAAAAACAGTATTATCACTGGCGTAAAAATACCCACTCTCGGCAGATCAGTGAAGATAACCATCGTGGCGGGCAGAGGCCCACGAAACACATCGACGCAATCAAAACTGGACAAATATGCTTACGACAAACACAACCCGCCTCAAACGGAGGGGCGCACCTCCACGGGAAAAGGTCAGGACACTGATGGAGCCAAGAAGGTGACGCTGGAGGACATCATGAAGACGTTATCCGATGTACAGACGACGGTGGGGTCAATATCCACAGGCGTGAATCTACTGCGGGCAGATTTTCACAAAATGTCTGAACGAGTGGCGCAGGTAGAAGTGGTGGCGAAATCTCTAGTGAAAGACATCTCGGAGCTACAACGCGCCATGGAACGTATGGAAGCGGTGACAAAAAACTACAGGAGAAGCTGGATGATCAGGAAGGGCGTTCGATACGGAACAATTTGCGCATTATAGGAGTGCCAGAATCGGAAGGCAAGAGAGCGATGGACCTCTACGTAGAAGATCTAATAAAGACTAAATTGCAGCCCAAGGGCCTGTCACAATTTTTCTCGGTAGAGAGAGCACATAGAGTGCCCGGGGGGACTCCAAAGCCGGGCGCTGCACCACGCCCAGTATTGTCCCGCTTGTTCAAATTCAGGGATAGAGATGCGATACTCCAAGCAGCGAGAGTTTCACCACCCATCAAGATCCAAAACTCAACGCTGGCCTTTTTCCCAGATTATACGGCTGAGGTTGCCCGACACCGGAAAACCTTCCTTGAGGTCAAGAAAGCGCTACAAGCAAAAGAGCTGCCGTATTCCATGCTGTTCCCAGCGAAATTGCGTGTTGTAGCTGACGGACGGACGTGGTTCTTCGATACACCTGAGGCAGCTCAGGATTGGCTGGAGGGCTGGCGACAGGTTGGGGCGCCTCGCCGCACCAACAAGGGACAACGGAATCAACGTGGGGGAACACCCACAGAGACTCAAGCGTCGGGATCGGGACATCTGGAGCAGACGTCAGAGACGGGGTCGGAGGACGGCAGGCAACGACCAGAATCATGAGGCCCGCAACTCTATAGCTCGAAAAAAAAAATTCTCCTATAATGAACAGGCTGCTTTTGAACTCCACAGCGAGAGAAGCTAAAGGGGACGGACATGGCCGCCGCTGCATGAGACCCCTAACCCCCGCAAGGAAGTACAATGGGATGGGGAAGGGTAGAGCACTCTGCAAAGTTGGTGAGGCGGGCGGTTCTATGTCCGCTAAGCAGGGAGGCAGGGAGGGGGGTATGGGGGGGAAGTTCAATTGTTTTGGTTCAAGACCCACACGTTGAAACGCACTATGTCAAGAAGAGCACACACACATTTCAATGGAACGGCAGATGTGTCGCATTGAAGTCGACACACAGGCAGGGAGCACCCACAACACTACATTATGTCAGACCACTCTCAACCCGCCGCCCTTGACGGCATGACGCACCACAGTACGGTCCCCCCTCTCAAATTACTCACTTGGAATGTACGAGGCCTAGGAGACAAAATCAAGAGAGGGCTAATGCTACCAGCAATTAAGCGACAGGGTCCAGCACTGGTTCTACTCCAAGAGTCACACCTTACGGGGAAGGCGTGCCGAGCGCTTGATAGACGGGGCTATAAAATGGCAGCGCACTCAGAATTCACCTCTGGCTCGAGAGGAAGAGGTATACTGGTTAAAAAGACATCTCCTTTCATTGTCCTACAACACAAGACAGATGATCAGGGCCGTTTTGCGGCAATCCATGGACAATGGGAAGGCCGACTTCTGAATATAGTATCAGTCTACATACCACCGGCCGTTCACTCGACTGCGCTGCCAGCACTGGGAGAATTTTTATTGGCTCTCCCGCTGGGAGACACTATCATTGGGGGGACTTCAATTCTATAATAGATCCGACACTAGACTCATTCCCCATACGGACACGTACACCCGGACCCTCCAGACTCTCGGGATTTCTGGAAGCGATGGGGCTAGCAGATGTCTGGAGACACAAACACCCCACAGCGAAACAATATACTTACCACTCACCAGTCCATAATAGTTTATCCCGAATAGACTATTTCCTAGTGCTGGGCAATGCAATGAATTGCATCGACACCATTGATATGTTACCTAGGGGCATATCTGATCACTCTCCAGTAGTAATGACCCTCTCCAGTTGGGAAAAGACACGAAAATGGGTTTACCCCATATACCCCACATATTTCACGGTCCCTAAAATAAGAAAAGAGCTTCGGACAGCAACCACCTATTATTTTACTGAGAATGAATCATCGGTAGACTCTCCATCAATCTTATGGGAAGCTTATAAAACAGTCTTGCGAGGACAGGCAATTGCTACCATTTCGGGACACAAACACATATGCCGGCAGGAACTCTCAAAGCTAGAACTGGCGCTTCACTTAGCGAACGTTGCACACATGACGGACCCCACACCAGACTCCGCACATGCGTTGAAACTATGCCAGCAGCAATATCAGGACCATCTCATGACGCAAGTCGTTGGCGATATCAATAATACGGCCCATAGAATCTATGATATAGGCGACAAGGCAGGGAAAATGCTGGCCTGGTTGGACAAGAGAAGAGGGAGTACCAGAGGCATACAACACTTGCATGACCGGGAGGGACAGCTGCGGTCACACCCTGAGGATATTGTACACATATTAGCGGAACATTTCCAAGCAGTTTATACCCCAGAGAGAGAGGTTATGGAACAGGCGGCAGTAGACTCCCTCAGTCACATAACATTACAGACGCTTCCGCCGGAGGCGGTTCTTGACCTTGAGGCAGATTTGACAGTGGAAGAAATACAGCGGGCGATCATGGCAATACCATCAGGCAAAGCTCTGGGCCCGAACGGGATCCCCATAGAATGGTACAAGTTAATGTCCGACAAGTTCAGTAGACCATTGTTAACAATGTATACTGAGAGCTTAGCGAAGGCGAACTCCCACTGGAGCAACGAACTGCAACGATTGTGGCCATACCGAAACCCGGTAAATCCCCCGGCGGACTGTTCGTCGTATCGCCCAATCTCCCTTCTCAATGCAGAAGCTAAAATTCTTGCTAAACTACTGGCTACTAGACTAATGACCCATCTCCCCCTGCTGATTCACCCTGATCAATCGGGCTTTATGCCTAACAGAAGCACGGCTCTAAATCTCAGGCGGGTTCATGAGATCATGGCATGCGCTCCTTCATTGTCAGATTCGGCAGTAATACTCTCTTTAGATGCCAAAATGGCATTGGACATGGTGGAATGGGAATATCTATTCGCAGTCCTATCACATATGGGATTTGGCCCCAAATGCATTGCCTGGATCCACCTTTTATACACCAACCCAGTGGCGCAGGTGACCGCTAACGGCCACATATCACACGCATTTCCATTGGCGAGGGGTACCCGACAGGGTTGTCTCCTGTCCCCATTGCTCTTTGCCTTGGTTCTGGAGCCACTGGCGATACTGCTTAGGTCGACGCCGCTACTGAAAGGAATTGGTTGGCGTGAAGGCTGGGAGACCGAGTATCGCTCTACGCGGACGATATGTTAATTTATTTAATGGACCCGGACAGGGGCATCCCAGCACTTTTAACGCTCTGTGATACACATGGGCACACGTCTGGCTACACCTTAAACTGGTCGAAATCGGCGATCTATGTTCTGAAAGGGCCGCAGCCCTCACTGACGGCGGACTGTCCACTAATGATAACTTCGGGCTCCTTCAAATATCTAGGCATATATATCACTAATAATGCAGTGGAATTTTTCGACAAAAATCTAAAACCTCCCCTGGAGCGATTGGGTGCCGACGTAAAACATTGGGCGGCCTTGCCATTGACCCTGCTCGGCCGAGCTGCTCTCTATAAAATGATGGCGCTTCCCAGATTCTTATACGCCCTAGAGAATGCCCCTTATCAGATTCCTCCACGATATTTCCAACAGGTCACAGCGTTGGTCTCTAATTTATTATGGAATAACAGACAGGCACGCATCGCCCATATCAAACTGAACAGAAGCTGGTATGAGGGGGGCATTGCGCTGCCGAACCTGCAACTGTATTACTGGGCCTCACAACTCAAGATAGTTAACCAGTGGGTCGACGCGCCACAGGAAGAACCAGCCTATAGGGCCGACAGGGCGCAATTAGGAACGGACAGCATGCTGGCCGTTCTTTACAACAAACACCAGGCGACGAAGTTGATAGGACCCACGAGGCACACCGCCACACTGTGGCACACGGCGCAGGCAAAACTGGGCTGGAGGGGGAATATCACTAAACTCACACCACTCTGGGACACTAGGGCACTGGGAGGTCTGCGTCAGAGTAAAGGACTTACACAGTGGGACAGCATCGGCATCTCCACGGTGGGAGACCTGTGGGACAAGGGTACTGTGATTCCATTCACCCTACTCCAACAACAATATGACCTGGGACCAAACGAAATTTACAGATACGTGCAAATCAGACATGCATTACTCCAAGCAATACCGGTAGACGCCGACGTCCCGGAATCCTCACCACTGGAAGATAGACTACTCACTGACTACGTACGACACAGTGCAACTTCACTTACATATCGAAAATTACTCAATAACCTACCAGAACCTACACTGAAATTGAGAGAGTGATGGGCAGAGGAGATTGGAGAGACAGATGACTCAGAGTGGAATGAGGCTTTGGCGTCCCCGAGGGAGGTGGGAATCTCGGCCAAATTTAGATTAGTGCAACTTAAGATCTTACACAGCATATACTATACTAGACCCACGCTTCACAAACTGCATAGAGCGCCGCACCCGTATTGTCTTCGTGGTTGTGGCGAAGAGGGTACACTGCTCCACACACTCTGGGATTGCCCACTCATAGCTGAATACTGGCGCCAGGTGATGCGTACTTTGTCACAGGCCCTCAAGGTTTCCCTGGTTCCAGAGCCACGCAAATGTTTATTGAATATATGGGACCCGACCGACTTGTCTAGTTATGGCCACATATGGGGCACACTAGCTATAATGGTAGCGAAACTGGACATCGCTCAGAAATGGGGCGCATCTGACCTTCCCACAGTGTCACAATGGTGCAGAAACATGGACACGCTGATGTTTACGGAGCGGGCGGTGTATGTGCTCAGAGCGTGTCTCCGTAAGTGGAACAAAATTTGGTCTGCCTGGAATACCTACAGGGGGGATATATGTGACCCGTGACCAGAAGATGAAAGTGTCAGCTCAGACGAAGAGGAGGAGGGGGACTAGACAGAGACTGGAAGGGGAAGTAGTTGAGGTGGGGAACATTGTGAGGCTTCACTTGACACATAATACCTAACGCCCCAGTCTACATACACATGTGTGTCAAAATGTGTGTTACCATGGACGTGGTGCTAACCAACGTGAACGTTTGCTATCTTGAACCTAAGTTGCAAGTTAGTTATAAAATTAAAAAACACTAGACCTTTGACTTCTCTGAACAGTGATCTGAATGCTACTGTGTACGATGGATATTATTACGCCGCCGGACCCCAGGGTTGTCGGCTAAATGGCTGTGTATTTCACTGGAGAGAGTAGAGAGCTACCACGAACGTCGCGGCCGGCCCAAGGGGTTGTAGGCCATAAGCTGTGTTTTTATTTGAGTACACAATAAAGGTCTTTTTAAAAAATAAAAAAAAGCCATGTTATGGTATGTGAATTTGTAGAGCGCTGCTCATTACTTATGAGGGTATCCAGGCCTTGAGTAGTGCAAACCTGAGAGGGGAGGAGATCATGGCTGTTTCGTCTGGAAGAGCCATGTTTTGAGGTTCTTTCAGAAGTCCATGAGGGAGGGGGAGGTTCTGAGGTGTTCTGGGAGGTTGTTCCAGGTCTTCGCTGTGAGGAATGAGAAGGAGCCTCCTCCGCTTCTGGTCTTTTTGATGCAAGGGAGGTGTTTTCTTGCTTCGGACACAGATTGAAGGTGTCTGGTGGGTTGGTAGAAGTTGAGGCAATGGTTGAGGTAAGCTGGACTGATGTTGTGGAAAGCTTTGTAGGCATGGGTGAGTAACATAAACTTGCATCTTTCCTAGACAGGGAGCCAGTGGAGATTGTTGAGGTGTGGAAAGATGTGGTTATTTTGCAGGAAGTTCAGAGAATGAGTCGGGAGCCAGCATTCTGGATGGTTTGGAGTCGGCATAAGACATGGACTGGGACTGCGATGTAGATGGTGTTTCCATAAACAGGTCTACTGGTGATAAGAACCTGGGTGACTGCTTGCCTGGTGTTCAGTACGATCCACTTGAAAATCTTGGGTAGCATTCAAGGATGTGGAAGCATGAGGAGGAGACAGCATTGTTCTGCCTGCTCATGGAGAGGTTGGTGTCCAGGATGATCCCACGGTTCTTGGCATGGTCAGCAGGTGTCGATGGGTAGCCACGTTTGGTGGCCCACCAAAAGGCATCAAATGGGGAGTGGTTGTTGCCGAAGATTAGGACTTAGGCTTTGTTTGTGTTGAGCTGGAGGCAGTTGTTTTTCATCCAAGAAGCAACATTTCTCATGCAGCTGGCAAAGTATGCTTTAGCAGTGCTTTTAAGGGAGAGCATAAGTTGTGTGTCATCAGCGTAGGATACTATGTTGAGGTCATGGGCTCTGACGATGGCCACGAGGGCCACCAAGTAGACATTGAAGAGTGTTGAGCTGGGTGATGATCCTTAAGGGACTCCGCAGATGAGTTTCTTAGTTTTTAGGTGTAATGGGGAAGTCTAACTCGTTGAGATCTGTCCGTAAGGAAGGAGGATATCCATTTGACGGTCAAGTTACAGATAACAACTTTTTGAAGTTTTCTGATGAGTGCCTTGTGGGAGACCATATTGAACACTGTGAGGTCAAGGAGGAGGAGTGCGGCCTTTTCTCCTTAGTAGAGGATACTTCCAATGTCATTGGTGACTGCAATGAGTGATATCTCTGTGTTGTGGTTGGTGCAAAAGCCTGATGGAGAGCTGTTTAGGAGTTAATGGAGTTCTAGGTGGTCTGCGAGTTGGGCACTGATGGCTTTCCCAATGATGGGCCTATAGCTGCTGATGGTATTGGGGTCTGCTATTGGTTTCTTCAATAGGGTGTTGACGTCTGCATTTTTTCAGCAAGACAGGAAAGTGGCGGTGGATATGGAGATGTTGATATTGGTGGGCACGGGGGAGATTATGATTCTTCCAGGGTTGCATGTCAAGTGGAGGGAATGGTTCTGAGGTGGCTCCTGAGTGGGTGATATTCATCAGGGATGTTGTTTCTTCGTTCAAGAGGGGCTTCCAGTTTCTTAGCTACTGTTTGTCTGCTGGTGTTTTGAACCATGTGTATGTGTGAGCAATCTGTGCACTTGTGTGTGAATGTTGTATCCCTCTATGTGCAGGCGCTTTACAGAATCCAAACCTACAGAACTGGAAAATGCTCTATGTTTCTGTGTGAAAGCCTAATAGTAATGCTATACGTTCAGCATTTTATATTGTTCTGTGTATGATAAACCCTTATTATCATACTCATGGGCAGTACAGTGTACTGTGGTCTATAGAATTTTTGAGAGTTCCTTTTTCCTTCGTGTCCGCTTAAAACAGCAGTTGGCCGACTGGGATTGGTTCTCCTGTCATGCTCCCTATTCTTACGTGTGCGTCATTGAATGTGTTCTTAGTTGAACTCAGCTCTGATGCTCCATAGAACTGACCTGCTATAGTTAATGTGCAGATCTGAGTAATTTCAGTCCAGGTTTCTATCTTCAGGTCATATGGCGTTATAGGTAGAGGCATGTAGTGGATCTCATTACTGCCAGACCTGGTTGGTGAAGAATACTAATGGAATCTGGCAGCCTTGGTATTCGGCAACCTGCATTCAACAGTGCTGACAGTGGGCTCCAAAGAAAACTTGAAGTCCCTATAAATTAGACACTGACGACTACCATGGTATTCTTACTTTGACACTGAGCAGCCCCTGTTAAATGGGGAATTACCACTGAAATCAGGATCAGTGTACCTGATTCGCACTGTAATTTCCAATTTCTGTCCTCCTTTTAAAGTTTTTACCACCTTTTAGCTGTTGGACGATGGACGATCAATAGGGATGTAGTATCACCACAGGAGTTGCAATTCCCGATTGAGTAGGAAATAGATTCAACTGAGGGGCTTATTTACTAGCCTCTGTGTGCCACCGGAACATAATTTTTTTTTACATTCTGGCAGCACACAGTGCAGTGCCATATCTACAAGACCACGTAGATATGGTGTGAAGAAACGCAGTGCAAGTTGCTGCGTTGTCTCACACGTATATGGGGCAGCGTGACATGGGCGTTTCGGTGGGTGTTCCCACATAACACTCATGGCATTTGACACATTCCCATTTTTACAATGTCCTGTAAACCTGAGAATGCATCAAAAGCCTATGCCTCCCCAGGGTAGGCATAGAGGTTGTGCAACGAGGAGAAATGACTTTATTTCTCCTTGTTTTTTCCTCATTTGATGTGTGCTGCATTTTGCAACACACATAGAAGGAGGAAATTGACATCATTGATTGTTTTTGTGCAGGAAGGTGTCTCTTGCTGCACAAAACAAGCATACCTACAACACAGACATGCTTACCCCATGGTGCAAGGGTGCCTGCATTGATGCATGGCAATCAGGTGAGTGCCAGCACAAGGAAAAAGGACAGGAATGCACCCTATCTGGTAGATACGGCGCATTCTTGCCAGTTTCATTTGATGTAGAGCAGCACAGCGAGAAGACTTGCGGCGTTGCTCTATGCCAAAACTTTCCAAAACAATCAGGAATTCTTTAACAATTTTGACCGAGGCCTGATGTGTCCATAGTTCCATGTCATGTTTTATTTTTATGCAAAATGTTCATGAAAAGATCTCACCATATCCAAAATTCACATCACGTATTCAAGAATGCATTATCCTCAGTAAGTCTTTGAACTACCTTGCCTGGAGGACTGCCACAGGGCTGAATCTAAGTATCTGGTGAATTCATTCGTGCCCTGAGGCACATCTCTCATTCACTTTGAAGCAGGGGACAGCTGAACATGGTAAAGTGGCAGCTGACGCGGTTAGTTGAAGTTTCGGGGGTTTTCGTTAAAACACTGGTTTACATGCTGCATGCAATCACGGATTTCTCGACGACGCACAGGGCCATATTTATAAGCCATCGGAGCATCAATTTTTTGGCACTCCAGTGGTGCTGTGTGCTGGCCCATATTTACAAGCCCACTCAAAGCCACCCTGTTTGAGTTTTCATGGCCTTGTAAATACAGGCCCTTTTCACGCATCAATATGTGTGGAAGTGGCGTGCAATGGGTGTTGCTGTGGGCATTCCACTACAACACCCATTGCTTTTTGATGCTGCCCCAGATTTACATGGATGTATAAGTCTGAGGCAGCGCCAAAAACTAAAGCCATTGAAAAGCAGGCGCTAGAGTGGTAGAATACTTTTATTTCTCCATGTTAATTTCTGTTTCTATGTGTGTGCATTCTGCAGCACACATAGAAGGAGCAATTTACCTTTAATGACAGTTTATGTGCAGCAAGGTGCCCCTTCCTGCACATAAACAATCATCCCTGCAACATAGGCACCCTGGTGCAAGGGTGAGTGTGTTGGCGCTAGACTGCATTTTAGCGCCAGCGCAAGGGAAAACACAGGGGTAATACATATTCTTGTAAATACGGTGCATCCCTGTGTTTTTAAATGACGCAGCATGGCCCTGCAAAATTGCTTGCATCGCCGGGCTGCGCCATTGTTTTGTAAATACTCTGCAGAGATTTTGCTTTGGTCAAAACACAAAATAATGCGAAGATTTATTTTCCTTTCGCTTCTGTTTTTTTAGATAAATTCACCAGACCATATATTTATATGGCAATTTTTTAGTGCAACATAACCCTTTCAGGATGTCCTTTGGCACTGTAGGAAAAAAAAAGTCTATTGCTGCTTACTTATCCCCTGAATGCACGAAGGTACAAGAGACAGCATTTAGGAGGTGGGGGTTAATTACGAGTTTCAATTTCCGGTTGCTATTTCCTCCCCTGCAAAGTGCAATAAAGAGTAAAAGTCCCCTGAATGGGGAATATGCGTACATTATATTAGTAGGTCCTTTCCATATGCTTTTTACATTGGCTTGGAATTCCCCTCTCCCCCACCAGCCACTTTCGGTCTACTTTAAAAGGTCGGCACATGGCACATGGCACATGGGAGCAGGAGATGCAATGTGGGCTGCATAACGAGGGTCAGGAGCTCGGTAGTCAGTGAAGTCTTTCATGAGGCTGAGGGGAAACTTACATTCCCCTCACATGGTGAAAGAGGATTTTCAAAGGAGCTGGGCCATGAGTCTATGGTGGTTTTACCAAGTGTGGAAACGCACCCAGTAAAGTTGGGCCAGTGTTCCCACACTGAGTAATTTCAGGATTGGCACGGTTATCCCCCCCAAAGATACCAGTCAAACTGGCTTTTAATTGGCTTCTGCTTCAAACATCATGTAGCAGATTTGCAACAAATGACGCAGAATTGCTGCCGCTAGGCAGCGGTTCGTCAAAAACAATGCGCCGGCACTGCATCAATGCAAGTATCCACAGTTGCGCCATCCTTTACATCTTGGCAGACAGAAGAACTGACGTAGGTGCCACAAAAGCGCCACAAGTCAAGCTGACACAAAAGCTGACACAACTGCTGAAAAAGTGACGTAAGGCACAATTTCGTCACGCACCGCCAGTTCAAGCAGTCTGCGACAGTCACCACTGTGTGAAGTGGCCAAAAAACACCCTAAAAACGACGCATCTCCCTTAAACAACCTTTTTGGGGACCATAGAGTAGTCTGCAATGGAGCAGGGAGCACACGGCAGTAGTCAGGATCCTCAACCAACCTCAACAACTGTCTTGATGCACATGCAGAGGCCCAGACAAAGAGGAAGTCTAACTTTAATCAAGAGGAGAATGAGATTCTGGTCACTGAGGTGAGCAATTATCATCACCAGTTCTTTGTGAGTTCCAAGTTGCCACTTTCCAAAACGAAGGTGAAATGGCAGACAAAAGTGCAGGAAATAAACAGAGATGGCATGACTTCAAGCACAGAACAAAGGAAAAACTATCGGCAAATCGCAATTCAGATTTGCAAACAGGAGGAAGAAGAGCAGCAGGTCTTGGATGTCATGGAGGAGCGGGTGGCAGCTGTAATCCCGGAGGAGTTGGTGACTGGTATTTCGAGACAGGACGGTGCAGCATATGAAAACCAGCAACTGTCATCAGGTAAGTCACAAGAAGTGCAAATAGAGTAATGGGTCATGGTGGTGATATCAGCTAGAAATCTACCTGTGCCACAGTCTGCTGTGTGCATCTCGATGTATTAGGACCTGTCCCCAGTTCCACCTATCCAGAATGTAAGTAAATTGCATATGGCAATCACACTTTGCACATGCTAAAACAGCCCCACTATGTCCCTAACTGCCATGTACAAATTACTACATCACTACATGTCACATTTGTCCAACTGCCTCTGGTTGTACAACATGTAAAACATATCCACTATTTTCAAATTGTTATGGGCAGATTCCCAATAATCCATGCAGCACGGTGCCACAAGTTATCGTGCTGTGCCAAGCTGCATTTGTTTTTAAGCACAGGTGTGACACACATTGACAACAATATGTTGCATCTCTGTGCTTCCTTCTTCACTTGTGCACAAACTGCTGCCATGCACCAGTGTGGGCGCACTTGCACCATGGTGCAATGGTGCCTGAGTTGCGTGACTGATTGATTTAGTGCAGGTATGTGACCTTTCCTGCACAAAATAACTCACAATAGCTGTCTCCTTCACTCTATGTGTGTTGCAGAAAAGCTGCATGCATTGAAACTTGGAAAGTAACAGTAGCAAATCCATTAAAACCCCACTATTGTGCATCCATATGCCTACCCTGGGTAGCCTTAGGCCAATGATGCATACCCAGCTTCAGTAATGTTCGAAAAATTGTCAAGTCAAATGAAGACTCAGCTGTAGCATGTGAAAACACAAAGCAAGACCCATGGCAAGGACCATACATACAAAGGAACATTCTTACAAGCCAAATTCCACACCTCTGTCACTTCTAAGGAAATTGTTGTGGCAATACTGTCTTTGGCTCATTCACAGGGTAGTGTTAAGCCACTTCACGTGGCTTCCCACAGATTTGTAGATATGTCACCCATTCACGCCATACTCATTGTGAAAGTTGCAGGTATTGGGTGTTCATGTGGGTGTACAATTGCAACACCTAGTGAGTGTTGAGGCTGCCACATATTCGCAAGGGTTTGTGAAAAATGTTGCTGAGCAAAACAGAATAATAGATAGAACCTGGTCAGAAACTGGCCAAATGATGAGAAATGTGCAAATATGCAAATTCTCTTTTATGCTGTTTCCATGTGTGTTGTGGTGTGCAGCTCACAAAGAAATATAAAAATGCCATTGATTGTGTATGTGCAAGAAGGTGCCCCTCACTGCACATAAGCTATCTTCCCCTCAATGCAGACAGCCTTGCACTATGATGCAAGGGTGCCTGCGTTGGCACTGTGCAGCCAAATTGAGTGCCTGTGCAGGGTGAAACCCTTTCATGCACCATAATGTTGTAAATATGTTGCAGACCTGCATCTCAGAAGTGGTGTAGTGTGGTGTTCAGCAAAGAATGCTCACACCTTGTGTTAGACCTGTCAGCCTTAGGGTGGTCTCCCCTACATTTTTGCCCTTTTTGCCTCCCATTTTTACCTTACATTTTGTTGGACTTAGGACTCTGGGCACCTCACCACTGCTAATCAGTGCTGAGGTGCAGGTGCTCTCCCCTAAAACCTTGTGAGGCTGGCATATCTGCCACAAGCCACTGCTACCGCAGTAAGGTTTAATCCTCCATAGGCTAACATTGGGAACCTCCCCTTATGGAATAACTTCTGACAGGGACCTAATAAGTCTATCATGTTTGGTCTTGTTGGACTCGGGGTGGGGAACCCTTTCCAATGATATATAGGGTTTGGGCATTACTACGCTAGGGATCCCACTTTTATAAAGGGGACCTTTTCCTGCCTACACTTAGATTAGGCTGCAGACTCCCCCTCCCCTCTGCATACTGATAGCCTGCCTGGGTTGGGAGGTGGGAGTGGTGATTCGCACCTTCTTCCCTGGGATGAGCAGTGATGGGCTGCCCACTGTAGCCTTAACGGCCTGTCTCTCGTCACTGTGACAGCTAGGTCAGGGAAGGCAGGGAACATACCAGAACTCCCTGGACTCTTCCAGAAGCCCCTGCCCCCACACCCTTCCAGAGACTTCCACCACTTTCTAGCCCCTCGACTAAAAAGATATATAAGGGAGGGTCCTGGCCTCACATTTTTGTTACACTGCTGGACCTGGAAGAATCCCTGCTGGAGTGAGGACTGCTGCGCAAAAGGATTGCCACTGGGAAGGAGGCTGACTGCTCCAAGGAACTGCTGCCCCACAACCTGCTGAGCTGCCCTACTGTCTGCTGATCCTGCCCTGCATGGGAGACTGCAACATCACCACCAGAGTGTCTCCACAACATCCCAAAGGAACTACTTTTCTTTGAACAGCATTTTAAAGAGTCTTCAACCTTTTAAAGATTGCCTTTTTGGGACTGCACCCTTTTTAAGCTAAAGGAAACTACCTGTCCTTGGACCACAGCGTTTTAAAGACTGCCCTTTGGAACAGCAACAACACTCTCAAGATTTGCCCTGCAACGCTGTGCCTGCCCTCAGCACTGCTTGCCCCGTGATCCTCCCAGGGCTCTGTGATTGCCTCTGCTTCTGGCGCAAGCCCACTGAAACTGGCCCTGAGGTCACCGCCACTGGGACCGGAGCGCGCTGTGTAGCGCTGAGAAGCGAAGCGCTGTGTGGCAGGAGGCTCCGTCGTTGCCCAGGACTTGGAGGCACTGTTAAGCGCTGTGCTAAAGGAGCGCTGTGTGGCTGTGACCCCCACCCGTGCAGCGCCTGCTGAGCCCAAGGCCCCAGGGGGAGAGGAGCCTCGCACCTGCGTCCGCAACCACCACCCCAGGTAACGCCTCAGTGCAACCAGGCTGCTGCGAAGGGGCGGGGTGCGGGTTGGCCGGGTACCTGGAGTGTGAGCTTTGTGCTTGGCTGGGAACCGTCCTTCACTGACTGGCCTACGGGGGCATAATTACTTGGTAATTGACACTGGGGCATTATTTAGCATTACCAGCAGCGCCTGGGCAGCCGAACTTCCTACGTTGGGAGCATCATTTCTATGAGAGGCACACGTATTACGCTACAAGGGAACTTTGGCCTAAGAACCTTCCCACAGTGAATTTTGACCATAAGAATCTACCGCAAGTGAACTTTTGCCATCCAAGGACACTGTGAGAAAGACATTACCAGCAGGAGCCCTTGGCACACATGAGCTTCTGGTGATTTGATCAGGCCTGGGAACTGAATTCATTCTTATTGATTATTGATCTTGCTTGGAAACTGGAATCCTTTTTATTATTGATCAGGCCTGGGAACTGGATTCATTCTTATTGATTATTGATCTTGTTTGGAAACTGGAATCCTTTTCATTATTGATCTTGCCTGGAGCTGGATTTACCTGCTTTTGGTTCTCGCATAATTTTTAGATAAAGAAATTCTTATTCTTATACAAAACTGGTGTGGTGTTCCTTTTGTGAGTGTTTTTACTGTGTCATCGTCGTTGTGTGTTGCACAAATACTTTACACATTGCCTCTGAAGTTACGCCTTTGCTGCTCTGCGCCAAGCTACCAGGTCGGAAGCGGTGGTCCCTACTTGGACTAGGGTGCATACCCCTGCCAACTAGAGACCCCGGTTCTAACATTGGTGATCGAGCGGTGGGATAGGACTTGTGCTTGTGTAACACCACGCAGCGACGCAGTGTACACCGCAACCCTACACCTGACTCTACTGAATTTTTGTTTACCCTCCCCAATTGGCATTTTTGAATTTTTTTTAAATTCTCCCTGACTGGCTGCTCTTTTTAAAAGTCCTTTTGCCTAAGTCTCATTTGGTTTTCTCTATAAACGTCTGAGGCCCCACCTAGCAACATGGAATTCGAGCTGGCCAATCTGGAAGTTTACACAGTGGCGCAACTCAAAGAGTTCTGCGAGGAGAAAGGGGTGCCCTTCAAGCGAAGCGCCAAGAAGGCAGAGCTTCAGAAAGCTTTGAGAGCATGGGTAAAAGCCCACTCAGAAGGAGATGGGGACGAGCAAGGGCCAGAGCATGACGCCACAGGAAACCTTGACCTACTGCACTTGGCGGGAAATGGTAATTTGTTACCAGGTACAAGGGTACCTTCCAGGGCAGGCAGTAGTGTGTCAGTGAAGAGCCTGTCCGTAGAGGACCTGGAGGACAGGAGGGAGGAGAGACAGCTCAAGTTGGAGCTTGCCAAGCTGGAGAAAGAGCGGGAAAGAGAAAGGTGGGCCATGGAGCAGGATCGCGAGAACAAGCGACTGGCTATGCGAGAAAAAGAACTTGCCCATGAGCTCAGCCTGAAGGAACTGGAAATCCGGGCCCTAGAAGTAGGGGCCAACAGCAACAAGAATGGTGGCAGCGTACCTATGGAAGCTTCATGTGAGTCCAGGGTCTTTATGCCTAAAGATGTGATGGGCAGTTTTAAGGTGGGGGATAATATTGATAAGTGGTTAGCCGCCTATGAGGTGTCTTTAAGAGCCCATGGGGTCCCAGAGAGTTATTGGGGGGGTGGTTTGTATAAGTACCTACCTCCAGATGTTAGGGACACCCTCCTTTACCTAGAGAAGGAAGACTAGACTAACTATTCTGTCATGAAAGCCGCATTGCTTAAGAGGTTCGGTCTTACCCCTGAGAGGTATAGGCAGAGGTTTAGGAATAGCCACAAACTTCCCACACAGAACTGGGTAGACTTCCTGGACTACGCTAGTAAAGCTTTAGATGGTTGGGTGCGGGGCAGCAATGTGCATGACTATGAAGGGTTGTATGACTTGTTTTTAAGAGAGCACCTTCTAGAGAAATGTTTTCCAGAGCTGCGCCAACACCCGGTTGACCGCAAGTTGACCAATTCTAGGAAGCTTGCGGAGGAGGCGGACACCTGGGTCAGTACCAGAGTGTCCAGCAAGGGTTCTGGGGGGGACTCCCAAAGGGGTGGTCAGGGTTCCCACCAGAGGAAAGAGGGGGGAGACAAAAAGAAAGAGTTCTCCAAAGGCCCCCAAAATAATTCACAAGGGAAAGGGTCTGGGTCCCAGCCCCAATCTGGCCACCAGAAGCCCACTTACCCTGACAAAGGTCAGCAACCCAGAATTGTCCGGTGCTACGAGTGTGGTGAACTTGGACACTACAAGGGGGATCCCAAGTGTCGCAAGAGAGCACCACAGCCCACTGGAGGTAAAAACCCCTGGGTGGCTAGTGTAGCGCTTGGGGAGGAGCTGTCCCTAGATGATGGGAGTGAGGGGGCAGGGCTTGTCCTAGTGTCTCTGGGAGACAGTGAGATGGTTCCCAAGGTCCATGTGCCCTCAAATACTACCAAGTATAGGCAGTGGGTCACCCTCAATGGTCGGGGGGTGGATGCCCTGAGGGACACAGGTGCCAGCATGACTATGGTAAGGAGTCAGCTGGTGTCCCCAGAGCAAATAATTCCCGATGCAGTCCATCCAGTTGTGATGGCTGACAACAGGGGGGGTCACTATCCCATAGCACAGGTTTCATTTTCTAGTGGGCAGGGGTTTCAGGCCTTTTAAGAGTTGCTGTGAGCCCTGCCATGCCAGTGGACTGTCTGTTAGGGAATGACCTAGAGCATACTGCCTGGAAGGAGGTAGAGCTCAAAGCGCATGTGGAGATGCTGGGGTTACCGGAGTGGATTTGTGCTACCACACGGTCTATGGCTGCCCGGAAAGGGAGTCAGCCAGGGCTGGAGCCTGGAAAAATGGCCCAGCCAGCTGCTAAGAAGGGAGGAGCCAGAGGGCGCGGGAAACCCGCCCCGGGGCAGTCACCCCGTGAGATGGATGGGGCACCTGAGGAGGTTGCACCGGAGTCCACGGAGGGGGACGTTGCTCCCTTGGGGGACCTACCTACCCCTGCAGGGTGGCAGGTGGAAGGAGGGCCCACCAGGGAGGAGTTTTGCCGGGCACAGAAGGAGTGTCCTACCCTTGAGGGCATGAGGCGACAGGCCGAAGCCCAAGCAGCAGGGAATGCCTCCGCGAAGTATCATATTTACTGGGAGGATGGGCTCCTTTACAGTGAGCCCAAGGCTCCTGTGCATGGGTCATCAAGGGCCTTAGTGGTCCCCCAGTGCTACAGGGCCTTTCTTTTGGAACTGGCTCATGAGATCCCATTGGCAGGACACTTGGGCCAAGACAAGACCTTTGCTAGGCTTGTCCCACATTTTTATTGGCCGCAGATGAGGATCTCCTCAGATACATTCTGCAGGACCTGTCTGACCTGCCAAGCTAGTGGGAAAACAGGGACTAAGCTGAAGGCTCCCCTGGAACCGCTGCCTGTCGTTAGCACCCCCTTTGAGAGGGTGGGCATCGACATTGTTGGGCCCATGGATCCACCGACTTCTTCTGGTCACAGGTTTATCCTGGTTCTGGTGGACCACGCCACCCGGTACCCAGAGGCTATTCCTCTGAGAACCATCACTGCACCTGCAGTGGCACGGGCCCTGATGGGGATTTTTACCAGAGTGGGTTTTCCCAAAGAGGTGGTGTCCGACAGGGGTACCAACTTTATGTCTGCCTACATGCAAGCCATGTGGAAGGAGTGTGGGGTTACTTATAAGTTCTCCACCCCTTACCACCCACAAACCAATGGTCTCGTGGAGAGATTTAACAAGACCCTAAAAGGCATGATCAGGAGTCTGCCTGAGGGCCTGAGGAAAAAGTGGGACATCCTCTTGCCCTGTTTGCTGTTTTCCTACAGGGAGGTACCGCAGAAGTGGGTGGGTTTCAGCCCCTTCGAGCTTTTGTACGGTCACCCTGTTAGGGGGCCTCTCAGTTTAGTGAAGGATGGGTTGGAGAAGACTCCAAGAAGGCTTCCCCAGGATGTAGTGAGCTACATGCTGGCCTTCCGTAGCCAAATGGCTAAGTTGTGGAAACAAGCTTCTGACAACTTAGAGGCCAGCCAGGCGGTAATGAAGGAATGGTATGACCAGAATTCTCACCCTGTGGAGCTAAAACCTGGACAGAAGGTGTGGGTCATGGAGCCTGGAGAGCTTAGTGCCCTCCAGGATCGCTGGACAGGCCCTTATGAGATATTGGAGAAGAAGGGCAAGGCCACTTACCTAGTGGACCTTAAAACCCCCAGGCAGCCCCACAGGGTGCTACACGCCAACCGCCTCAAACCCCACCATGAGAGGTCTGAGCTTACCTTACTGATGGTAACTGATGGGGCCGAGGAAGAGGAAAGTGAACCTCTCCCGGACCTCTTTGCTTCCAAAGAGAAGGATGGATCGGTGGGGGGAGTGGTCCTCTCCCCATCCTTGACTCCTGAGCAACAGAGGGACTGCCGCCAGGTCCTGGGGCAGTACTCCTCAGTGTTCTCCCTTATCCCTGGGATTACCCACCTGTGTACCCATGATGTGGACACAGGAGACAGCCCCCCTGTCAAGTCCAAATCTTACAGGCTGTCAGATAAGGTGAAGGCCAGCATCCAGAGTGAAGTCACTAAGATGCTGGAGTTGGGGGTGATAGAGCCCTCCAACAGCCCTTGGTCCAGTCCGGTGGTTCTGGTACCAAAAGCTGCCCCACCGGGCACCACACCAGAACTTAGGTTCTGTGTGGATTACAGGGGACTGAACTCTGTGACCAAGACTGATGCTCATCCTATCCCTAGGGCGGATGAGCTCATTGACCGACTAGGGGCTGCCCGATACCTGAGTACTTTTGACCTCACGTCAGGGTACTGGCAGATCGCCCTAACAGATGGAGCTAAAGAGAGGTCCGCCTTTTCCACCGCAGAGGGCGACTACCAGTTCAGAGTGATGCCCTTTGGATTGAAAAACGCTCCTGCCACCTTCCAGCGGCTGGTGAACCGGGTCCTCTCCGGTTTAGAGGCCTTCTCTGCTGCCTACCTGGACGACATAGCTGTCTTCAGTAGCAGCTGGGAGGACCATTTGGGTCACCTCCAGGAAGTGCTTCAGGCTCTGCAGCAGGCAGGCCTGACGATCAAGGCTAGCAAATGCCAGATAGGGCAGGGGTCGGTAGTCTACCTAGGACACTTGGTAGGCGGGGGCAAGGTGCAGGCCCTACAGGCCAAGATAGAAACCATCCTGGCCTGGGAGCCTCCCAAAACACAGACTGAGGTCAGGGCATTCCTGGGCCTCACAGGATACTACCGCAGATTTGTCAAGGGCTATGGCACTATTGTGGCCCCCTTGACTGAGCTAACCTCTAAGAAACAACCTAGAAAAGTGATCTGGACAGAGGCTTGCCAAAAAGCCTTTGACTCTCTAAAGCAGGCCATGTGCACCGCTCCTGTGCTCAGGGCCCCTGACTTCTCCAAAGAGTTCATTGTCCAAACGGACGCCTCAGAGCATGGCATAGGGGCAGTACTGTCGCAACTCAATGAGGAGGGAAGGGACCAACCAGTAGCCTTCATCTCCAGGAGGCTGCTCCCCCGAGAACAGCGGTGGAGTGCGATAGAGAGAGAAGCCTTCGCGGTGGTCTGGGCTGTGAAGTAGCTGAGGCCATATTTGTTTGGCTCCCACTTCCTGATCCAGACTGACCACCGGCCCCTCAGATGGCTCATGCAAATGAGGGGCGAGAATCCCAAATTGCTGAGGTGGTCCATTTCCCTACAGGGGATGGACTTCAGGGTGGAACACAGACCCGGAGTAGACCACGCCAATGCTGACGGTCTCTCTCGGTTTTTCCGCCTTAGTGATGAGAACTCCCTGGAGGTTGGGTAGTTCTCCCCACTTTCAGCTGGGGGGGACACGTGTTAGACCTGTCAGCCTTAGGGTGGTCTCCCCTACATTTTTGCCCTTTTTGACTCCCATTTTTACCTTACATTTTGTTGGACTTAGGACTCTGGGCGCCTCACCACTGCTAATCAGTGCTGAGGTGCAGGTGCTCTCCCCTAAAACCTTGTGAGGCTGGCATATCTGCCACAAGCCACTGCTACCGCAGTAAGGTTTAATCCTCCATAGGCTAACATTGGGAACCTCCCCTTATGGAATAACTTCTGACAGGGACCTAATAAGTCTATCATGTTTGGTCTTGTTGGACTCGGGGTGGGGAACCCTTTCCAATGATATATAGGGTTTGGGCATTACTACGCTAGGGATCCCACTTTTATAAAGGGGACCTTTTCCTGCCTACACTTAGATTAGGCTGCAGACTCCCCCTCCCCTCTGCATACTGATAGCCTGCCTGGGTTGGGAGGTGGGAGTGGTGATTCACACCTTCTTCCCTGGGATGAGCAGTGATGGGCTGCCCACTGTAGCCTTAACGGCCTGTCTCTCGTCACTGTGACAGCTAGGTCAGGGAAGGCAGGGAACATACCAGAACTCCCTGAACTCTTCCAGAAGCCCCTGCCCCCAGACCCTTCCAGAGACTTCCACCACTTTCTAGCCCCTAGACTAAAAAGATATATAAGGGAGGGTCCTGGCCTCACATTTTTGTTACACTGCTGGACCTGGAAGAATCCCTGCTGGAGTGAGGACTGCTGCGCAAAAGGATTGCCACTGGGAAGGAGGCTGACTGCTCCAAGGAACTGCTGCCCCACAACCTGCTGAGCTGCCCTACTGTCTGCTGATCCTGCCCTGCATGGGAGACTGCAACATCACCACCAGAGTGTCTCCACAACATCCCAAAGGAACTACTTTTCTTTGAACAGCATTTTAAAGAGTCTTCAACCTTTTAAAGATTGCCTTTTTGGGACTGCACCCTTTTTAAGCTAAAGGAAACTACCTGTCCTTGGACCACAGCGTTTTAAAGACTGCCCTTTGGAACAGCAACAACACTCTCAAGATTTGCCCTGCAACGCTGTGCCTGCCCTCAGCACTGCTTGCCCCGTGATCCTCCCAGGGCTCTGTGATTGCCTCTGCTTCTGGCGCAAGCCCACTGAAACTGGCCCTGAGGTCACCGCCACTGGGACCGGAGCGCGCTGTGTAGCGCTGAGAAGCGAAGCGCTGTGTGGCAGGAGGCTCCGTCGTTGCCCAGGACTTGGAGGCACTGTTAAGCGCTGTGCTAAAGGAGCGCTGTGTGGCTGTGACCCCCACCCGTGCAGCGCCTGCTGAGCCCAAGGCCCCAGGGGGAGAGGAGCCTCGCACCTGCGTCCGCAACCACCACCCCAGGTAACGCCTCAGTGCAACCAGACTGCTGCGAAGGGGCGGGGTGCGGGTTGGCCGGGTACCTGGAGTGTGAGCTTTGTGCTTGGCTGGGAACCGTCCTTCACTGACTGGCCTACGGGGGCATAATTACTTGGTAATTGACACTGGGGCATTATTTAGCATTACCAGCAGCGCCTGGGCAGCCGAACTTCCTACGTTGGGAGCATCATTTCTATGAGAGGCACACGTATTACGCTACAAGGGAACTTTGGCCTAAGAACCTTCCCACAGTGAATTTTGACCATAAGAATCTACCGCAAGTGAACTTTTGCCATCCAAGGACACTGTGAGAAAGACATTACCAGCAGGAGCCCTTGGCACACATGAGCTTCTGGTGATTTGATCAGGCCTGGGAACTGAATTCATTCTTATTGATTATTGATCTTGCTTGGAAACTGGAATCCTTTTTATTATTGATCAGGCCTGGGAACTGGATTAATTCTTATTGATTATTGGTCTTGCTTGGAAACTGGAATCCTTTTCATTATTGATCTTGCCTGGAGCTGGATTTACCTGCTTTTGGTTCTCGCATAATTTTTAGATAAAGAAATTCTTATTCTTATACAAAACTGGTGTGGTGTTCCTTTTGTGAGTGTTTTTACTGTGTCATCGTCGTTGTGTGTTGCACAAATACTTTACACATTGCCTCTGAAGTTACGCCTTTGCTGCTCTGCGCCAAGCTACCAGGTCGGAAGCGGTGGTCCCTACTTGGACTAGGGTGCATACCCCTGCCAACTAGAGACCCCAGTTCTAACACCTTGCAATACAACTTACTAGTAAATGTGCCTTCATAGTATTGCCTACAAAGGGAAAAACAACAATTGATGGACAGAATGCAGAACAATGTCATACATTCACCCCAGTAGAGAGATCTGGGCCTAAATCCATCATTGTTTTGCACTCCACACCACCCCAGGTCAGACATGGCCATATGCAAATCAGCCTTGACCCTGTGCCTCATGGGAACAGTCGAGCCCGAACTGCTAAGCCATGTCTTTCCTGGACCGGAATCAAGCATCCAAGGACCGGTTTCTGGCTATCAGCTGTCATCAGCCTGGATAGCTTGACTCCAGTGGTGTGGAGAGCATGGGACTCACGTCTGAGCATACCCATCCCACTCGGGGTGACAAATGCAAAAACAACAATTGATGGACAGAATGCAGAACAATGTCATACATTCACCCCAGTACAGAGATCTGGGCCTAAATCCATTGTTTTTTTGCACTCCACACCACCCCAGGTCAGACATGGCCATATGCAAATCAGCCTTGACCCTGTGCCTCATGGGAACAGCCCAGCCCGAACTGCCAAGCCATGTCTTTCCTGGACCGGAATCAAGCATCCAAGGACCGGTTTCTGGCTATCAGCCGTCATTAGCCTGGATAGCTTGACTCCAGTGGTCTGGAGAGCATGGGACTCATGTCTGAGCATACCCATCCCACTCGGGGTGACAAATGCAAAAACAACAATTGATGGACAGAATGCAGAACAATGTCATACATTCACCCCAGTACAGAGATCTGGGCCTAAATCCATCGTTTTTTTGCACTCCACACCACCCAAGGTCGGACATTGCCATATGCAAATCAGCCTTGACCCTGTGCCTCATGGGAACAGTCCAGCCCGAACTGCCAAGCCATGTCTTTCCTGGACCGGAATCAAGCATCCAAGGACCGGTTTCTGGCTATCAGCCATCATCAGCCTGGATAGCTTGACTCCAGTGGTGTGGAGAGCATGGGACTCACGTCTGAGCATACCCATCCCACTCGGGGTGACAAATGCAAAAACAACAATTGATGGACAGAATGCAGAACAATGTCATACATTCACCCCAGTACAGAGATCTGGGCCTAAATCCATAGTTTTTTTGCACTCCACACCACCCCAGGTCAGACATGGCCATATGCAAATGAAAAATGTTGCTGAGCAAAACAGAATAATAGATAGAACCTGTTCAGAAACTGGCCAAATGATGAGAAATGTGCAAATATGCAAATTCTCTTTTATGCTGTTTCCATGTGTGTTGTGATGTGCAACTCACAAAGAAATATAAAAATGCCATTGATTGTGTATGTGCAAGAAGGTGCCCCTCACTGCACTTAAGCTATCTTCCCCTCAATGCAGACAGCCTTGCACTATGGTACAAGGGTGCCTGCGTTGGCACTGTGCAGCCAAATTGAGTGCCTGTGCAGGGTGAAACCCTTTCATGCACCATAATGTTGTAAATATGTTGCAGACCTGCATCTCAGAAGTGGTGTAGTGTGGTGTTCAGCAAAGAATGCTCACACCTTGCAGTACAACTTACTAGTAAATGTGCCTTCATAGTATTGCCTACAAAGGGTACATACCATCAAGAAAAATATTATCGAGGCTGTGTGGCTTCACGTGTCCTTGAATATATTGGCCACCACACTGCACCAATGGTATATCACAAAAAGTGGTGCAATGATGATGCAAGGGGGCATAAGTCTTGCTCCTAGGTCAGCATTACAATAATGTTATCTTGCTTGCCCCACAGCAATCGCATTTGGAAGAACACCTGTGAAGATGTAGAGAAAACGTTTTCCCAAAATCAACATGCAAGCAGTAGTAACAAATTTCTATCTCTTTGCAGCGGATGCACCTACAACATTTGAACAGGTTAATGAAACACCTGATTTTCAAGACGTGGTCATGAACCTGCCCACCATAGATCATGATACCCATGATCAAATTCTGTCCACCATACAGTCACCTTCTCCGCCTACTGAGAGTTACAGCAATGTTGTTGCAGCTCAAGATGAACCCCAAAAAAGTTCAACCACTGCATCTGTCAGCCCCCCCACACCTCCCACACACAGAACTCTGAGGATACACAGCTTCATTTCAAACAAACATCTATTGGACTACAGCGCTAGCTTCTGATAGAGGTGCATTTGGCTGTGTAAAGTGTGGGAGGTACACTACAGGCTATCTCAGATGCCTCAACTCAGATCCTGATAACCTTGAGGATGCACAACACAACTACAATCAAACCCCTGGCCTTGTTCAATCACTGTCCAACATCTCAGGTGTAATGAGGTTGAGGCATGAACAAATGCCCACACAAAGTGGCACCAGGGAGGTGGAGAAACATCTTGAGCAAATTGTAGACATCCTACGTGAAATGTAGCAAAAGCAGGATACCTACCTTGCCACAATGTCTGCCTACCACAGGGATTTACTAGCTTTCCTGTCTTGAGCAACCAGCAAAAAATAATCAATGCACTGATACCCAACCTGTTGTCACAGGGAAATGCTGATGCAGTCATCCTCAGGCCCTGCTGTTGGTTTCACTCATCCCACACAATCAGCAACTACAGAGCCAACAGAACACCAAACAGACACATCTGATGAAGATGAATCATATGAGACACAATTCAAGCGTAAGACAGGACGCTGACATTTCACTTCGACAAAATAGTAACCCCGGGCGGGTAACTCCGCTCTGCCAACAGAGTTTGCGGATTTTTGCCTACTCCGCACTCCATCCCAAACGCGGAATTTAGGCAAAAACTCCCCTCTGTTGCGGAGCGGAGTGAGCCAGCCCCTCCACCCTCCCAAAATAATAAAAAATGAAAAAATAAGGCACCTGCGTGGCTGCTTCCTCCTCTGCTTGGCCGCTTCCTTCCTGCTCCTCGCCATCCTTCTCCTATGAAAAAACACTATGTTGTGCGTCACATCTCTTGTATGCCACACCCAATGTTGAAAGGCATGCAGCATGCCAGGAAGTACTAGCGGGGGAAATTACCTATGTGTTGGTGATGTAGGGAGACATGGCAGTACATGGGAAACAATATCCTTGGGTATTGGGTACATTGTTCACTATTCAATACATCACATGTGCACAAAAATCAAGACTTGTGCATCGTGTCCATACACTAACCCTCTGTGAAAACACTACTTTTGGAATAGCACATTAGGCCTCATGCTGATGTCCCATCTAATCTCTTGTGATAAACAAATACATTTAAGCACAGTCAAGACTCAGAAGGCAGTCGCGGACTCCCAGATGTTCATTCATGGGATAAATACACATTCAACTTTTGTACTTAACAATGCACATTGATCACATCATGACATGCCACAAGGCTGACTGACATTCTTAGACATCTGTTGCGTACTATTTATTCTAGTCTGATTTTTTACATTGAAAGTGAATGATTGGTACAATGTCACATCACCAAAACATCAGAGATTTGCTGGATGTACCAGATCTTATCTTTCAACATGTGAACTTGCTCATATGTGATGTTGCTAGATTATGTAACATAGATGTTCTGGATGCGCAGTAAGCCTGAGGGTGTATCGCTTAGTTGTACTCTGTGGAATTACATGGAGTTACTGCAAAACTCCATGAAATTCTGCAGAGTTCCGTGGCCTGGCAGTGTCAAACATTGTGCCCCCACTGCTCCCCCCGCCACCCTCCAATTAAACCACCGGACTCGACCCCCTCCCGCGTAGTGAGGCCTGCTGGTAGACTTACCTTCCTCCCAATTTGTTATCCTGCTTCTGCTGCTGTCTCCAGTCGGCTTCCGCTACTCAAGTTAAATTGACATGAGGCACTGTATTGGGCATGGCGTAATGCGTGAAGGCATGCCTGACACTTTCTTGGGATTTCAAAGGGTCAGGCATGTCTTACACGCTGTACGCCATGCACAATGCAGTTCCTCATGTTCTCTGAACTGGAGCATCGTAAGCCGAGTGGAGACAGCAGCAGAAGCAGGCCAACAATTTGGGAGTAAGGTAAGTCTACTAGCAGGTCCGCCCATATCCGCTTCCTTGCAATTGTTGATTTTTTGAAAATTTCATACTCCAAATGAAGTGCGGTGTTCTAAAATTCAGCAATGTTTGCTGGCGGTGCAGCATTGACTGCGCAGCCTAAATGCCCACATACAGTGCACTGAGATATCATGACAATGGAAGCACGTGAAAATTGTCAGTGACATTGTGATCCCAGAGATAATGCTCACATGCAAATTCCTAATACATTTTCTGTTGGACATACAAACTGAGCAGCCATGACCCTGATGGTCACCACACACAGGCAGCAGGATGCACAATAATCTGCTCATCATCCAGCTACAGGGGACCACATAGAGGCATCTGCAAATGGAATGTAGGTTTGGCACTCACCGGTATTTGATACACCAGTATTTGTAAAGCGCGAACAATTATCCCTAAGGGTGGCAAGGTTCTGGGGGCTGTCAGGAAGATTAAGTGAGCTATTGCCCAGAGTCACATGGTGCTGCGCTAACCTCCTGCCAGCACCGGGGATCGAACCGTGAGCCCTGGTGTTCTGGAGTCAGCCTCCCTGGCCGTTGTATCACACCTCGCCCACAGATTTCTTACCTTGCCCACAATACATACATGTTCTCACATACTGATCAGTTGAAGTCCCCTCCGCTTTCACTAAAACATTGTCAGAACTTCAACCGTCATACATGTTGACTCACTCACAAGGCCACATGAGTCCACCAAGTATGAGATGTTATCATATTACGGAATAACAAGATATTGACATGTGTGAATACTGACAAGCATGCACTATGTTGAACTGATGTCTGCATTGTATTAAACTTGGTTTCAGTGTTGTTTGGTTCACGCTCCAGCTCATGTTCAAACTGTAGTGTCATTGTAACCAGCGCATGTGTGTGCATGCTCACGCTTACGCTGAAAACATTTTCAATGTTGTCATTAGGATGGTTTCCTCATTGTATTCTACTTATTGTTTGCTTTATAGCATTGTTCCCCGATGAAGGGCGCTGAGCCTGAAATGCATTGGAACACGTGATTGATGAACATCATATGATTTCTGATTTTTGGTCCATGTACAACCTGTGATGATGGTCAAGATTTCACTATGGATTGAATGTTAAAATCCATGTAATGCTCAAAATATATTTGGGGAGCTCAAACCAGTTCATTTGGAGTGATTAATTTGTTTCACAAATTACTTGGATATTGAATTAAACCCAGTGTTGGGTTCCAATTGTGCCCAGGGGGACTCACCCAAGTTTGTGGGTGCGCTACCTTTTGATATAAGTATTTTGTGCTCTGGAGCGGTCTTACTACATTAGGCTTAGGCAAGATATGCGGACCCTCACCCCATGCTTCCCACATGAACCTTCTAAAATGTCCCCCCTGCACGCCCTTTTACAACAAACCAACCCTACGTATGTGGTACCACTCCTATATCGCACCACCCAAAGTGAGTGTGATCTCCCCAGCTAAGAATAAATGGGAAGGTGAAATAGGACACCCTCTCACTGACAAGCAATGGTCCTTCTGTTGTCGCCAAACTGGCGAAATCTCCGCCAGTAGCAGACTGTGCATCATACACTACAAATACTTACACCGTTTGTACTATACGCCAGCACATCTACATCGCATCCACTTGCGTGATAACGATCACCGTGATCGATGTGGAGAGGGGGGAGCTGACTTTAAACACCTGGCTTGGGGCTGTACACCTGTCTGCCAATACTAGGGGGAAGTTATTCTAGCTTTAGATCAAATGACAGGGATTCACGTCCCGGAAGACCCCCTCACCGCACTCCTGGGATACACTGAACCGCTACCCGCAAAGATACGGCGATATGTTTCTTTGGCACTCCTCCTTGCTAAGCGACGAATTGCCTGTAAATGGGACAGAGGACAGATTCCTAAATTTAAGGATTGGCTACACAACCTAATATACTACCAAGAACAGTTACATACCTACGCTGAACTCTTACCTCCCTCCTCTCGCCCGCGTGATATCTGGGGTCCTCTCCAAACTTACCTTCTAGAGCACACCACAACCACAGACACAACCATTGACTCCTGCACTGACGGATATGGCACTCAAGGCAGAGAAGGGAACTGGTGCATGGGGGACATCACACAGGAAGGGACTAGATAACCAAAATGAAGCTTAGGGGTTTAGGGCAAACCATGTATAAAGGTACCTAAAGGGCAGGAATCAACGAATGCGGATATTTAATTCTGCTAAAATTGGTGAATAGTGGCACTGTTATTATGTTGTTCGATCTTTAGATCATGAATGTTTGCAACCTTTCCTGCAGCCACTTATAATAATTGCCCACCTGACGCAGCCAGCCCGATGTGGTTGTAAGCGGATTGCTGTGTATCCTCTCTCCCGCCTCTAATGCTATATCATATGTCACCTTGCATTGCTGGCCCGCCTGGGATGTAGGCATCATTCTGTGTATGGAACCATCTGGCACCAATAACAGTCTTTGAAAATTAAAAAAAAAAAAAAAAAAAAGTATTTTACGCTCTGGACTTGAGAGCGTTTCCCCAGGAGCACATCCTAACTGACAAGTGATACACAACTGTGATCAACCAGAGGTTGTGAACGTACACCCATAGACTTGTAATTTTGCCATGTGTGCTGCTAAATGCAGCACATGTTGCAATAGCATTGTGGGAGGATAAGGGTGGCTAGCTTCCAGTGATGACTGTTGGAATGCATGTTACACTGGATACATTTTGGAACATGTGCCACACATTTAGGAATGGTTGTGCATGGGACCTGTGCCATGTGTCAAATTATATTTTCAGCTGCAACAGTCATTGCACAGACAAAATACACCAAATGATACATGACTATTGGCAGAACCAACAATGTGACCCGTTGCCATCTAAGTTGCAGTTTCCGCCAACGTTAGTTTCGTGTGACACAGTTTAACAATATAGCTGTACTAGCTCCCCTTCCCTCTGAGAAAATGAGCATACTTGTTCCAATCCACAAAAAGGGTGACAAGGGAAGCCCAAACAATTACAGACCAATCTCACTTTTAGATACAACAGCGAAACTCATGGACCAACTACTTCTAGTTAGGCTAGAGGCTTGGTCACTTGACAAGGAATTACTAATGCAATCTCAGTACAGGTTCCAGCAGGTAAAAAGTACAGTAGATCAGGGTTTAAACCTCTCACTGATTATGGACAAATATACCAGGGCTAAGGGTGGGAAAATCTATCTTGCCGTTATGGTTCTTTCAGCAGCATTTGACTGTATTTCCCACTCTAGGCTCTGGTATATAATGGAAGAAATAGGGATTGACTTTTCAATAATTGATTTTATTCGGCAACTACATACTGACACCATGGTCAGATATAGGAAAAATGGGGAATGTACTCACCCATTCAAGATTTCAAGGGGGATATGGCAGGGCTGTGTTTTCACGCTGTTCCTTTTTTTCCATCTTTACGAATGGCGTGGAGAAGGCCCTTCTGGCCATAACCCCTGACATCCCTTGTCTGATTTCACCCAGCTCCCAATTCTGGCTTATGCAGACGATGCAGTCCTTATCGCCAGAACGGGAATAAGGCTGCAACATCTAGTTACCACCTATCGAGCCTTTATGGACTCTCTGGACCTGAAGGTTTACCAGACAAGTTCAGTTGTAATTATGGGCATGGAGAGGAGCCTAACAGCGCTAAAGGCATTCATGTCTAGGATGGGTGCGAAACCTTTAGCTGTTATTAAAACATTTACCAGGGGAACACTAAGTCTGCGGCTACTTATGGGGCAGGTGTTTGGGGCATGGCTCATGTTGACCTACTACAATCCATCTCTTCCGCAGTCTACCTCAAACTATACATTACATATGGAGCTGGTCCTACCCTATATTATGGATGTAATTAGACAGGCCCCTATTCTTTTGTGGCTTTCCATTTGGCGAAGGGACACTGTGCCTTTAACTCAAGACATAATAAGAGACTGCCTGAGACTAGAAAATTACAAAAGGATTAGATGGCTAAACCATGTTGAACTAGAACTAGAACTGACTGCGATGGGACTGAAAGATCTATTTAAGGACCCAATGGCCTGTAGGCTGATGTCAAGACAAAGGATGGTGGATATATTTATGCCGAAGGCTTAATATACACGTAGGGAGAAGAACTATAGGAAAAAGTCAGTCATTGCCTATCAACCATTTACATCTTTTTTAGAAGGAGGATATTTTTACCTAGAGGAGGTCTCTATACCGCAACACAAATTTATATTATTACTGTTTCGCTTAAATTTGATATAATTGATGCTGGGGGTTCCCAGCAAAAAGGTTTAACCACTCAGAATTGACCACCTGCTCCTGTGATATGTATTCTGCTCAAACTGATCTCCATCTACTATTTTTCTGTGGATATTATCACAGGGAAAGGAAAGAATTTAACACACCTATCTTAAAGAGGCATAACTTTAAACAAAGTAGGGTTGCACTGTTTTTTTTTAGAATCACTCCCCGACCATTTAGTCTGCTTCTCGGTAGCATCATTCCTATAGGCCTACATGAAAAAAAGAAAATCTCTGGAATTATAACTGTTTCTGGTATTTACTGCTTTAACTTCATTTACATTTTAATTATATATTGTATTTTAGCTTATATTTAATATGTCATCCGTGCATGTTTATATTAAATCCAGAATGAATGTTGCAACCTTTTTTTAAATAAGCTTTTTTAGGAATGTAGAATTATTAGTGTACGTTGTCCATGGGAGTAACTTATAGTTTACTGTTGTATTATGCACTTTTATTATCTTACTTGATAATGATCGAATAAGGTTTCTACTGACTGGCTGACACAGTCAATGCCAGAGCAACCTTTTCTAGAGTGATGTAATGTGGTATGGATTTAATGTGCATGTTTGAGTGTGTGATTTTGAGTTTAGCACTGTGTATTGAAACATTTGATCCAGATGTAAAATTACCTGTGATACCTAGTGATACATCATTTAATGTCACATATAATTTATAATAAAAAATGAACATACTGCTGCCTGTTGTGCCATGTGTGATTGTTTACAGGTAAATATTTTTCAGACTTGGCCATCATCATTACAATCATTGAGAATTGATACTCACTGATAGCGGTGGGGTCCTCGAACGAGTCCGCCTCCCCTTGTGTGCATGGCTGTGGTTCACCTATGCTACATAAACATAGGTACAATGACGTGTGAATTACGTACTTGTATACAGTGTATGCATTGAGCACAAGAAATTGACATTAAACATGCAGGTAATTTACAGACCATGAAACTCATTTACAAGAAAGTCCTGCAACGTAGCACCACAGGCCTTTGACTGTGCCATGCTGCGACACTGCCACAGCACAGGCTTCTGAGAGTTTAACAATGATGTGTTGCATCCCTGTGATTTTGCCTGCACTTGTGCAGAATTATCTGACATGCCCTGACGCAGGCACACTTGCTCAGTGGTGCAAGCATGTCTGCATCATGGAGATGACTGGCATGAATGGACACCTCCTTGCACATGACAAATCACCATAGTTGATATCCTTGCACTATGTTTTCTGCAGGACGCAGCACGCATAGTAAGATGTTAAAACATTTGATAAATGAGTACATTTCTCCCCGTTGTGCCTCCGTATACCTCCCAAGGGGAGGCGTGGCAGTGAGATCCATGTTTTTTTCCTTTCTCCAAAATCTGGAAATGTTTCATGTTACACGAGTGTTGCGTAGGAACACCCACAGCAACACCCATGGAAATGGCCTTTGATGAAAAAGTGCAGCACATAAACGTGCCATATTTACAATGAGTGTGAATGCCCCACATGGTGCCTTTACATATCCTTGGTATTATGGTACTACAAAATGCTCTGCCCTGCGTCACCCAAAGCGATGCACCCTCGGCACTAGGTGCTTGTAAATGAGCAACAATGCATTTTGAATTTGAAACCATGTTGGGTGTCATAAGTATGGCACAATGACCTTCCAACATTTAAACATGCAAAAAAATGTATGTGCTCCTTTCTCTGAGACCTTTGCGCCGTCAGTGCTTCACATTTAATAATGGAGGAAGCAATGTATGGCATTGCTGTAAACCTGTAAATGCGCCACATATGTGTGTTCCTAGGTATTGACTTACCAATAGGGCCACCGACTTCCAGTACAAGATGGTCCAGCAAGTCTCCTTCTCTGCTGACCACATCCTGCCAGCGGTGTTTTAATTGGTGGACTGTCCATTCCACATCAAAGATGCGTGCTATGTGGTGCTGCAACCTTCTCCCACATCTGCCAGCGTTCCTTTGGTGGGTACTCTTTGCTGACTCGTCCCCCTGTGCTGATCATTCTGGGCAGAAAATAAAAAATGAGCCAAAGTAGGCCTCCAAACTGTTTGTGTGACGGGATTTTGGACCTGCCTGACATGTTTCTTATAAAATAGGGTGCAAACCCCACCCTTAAAACTAACCTACACCTATCTACCCCAAAAAGCACCCCCCAAATTACAACAATTTAGACAAGACAAAGACTTTAAGAGGACAATTAACAGACAAATAATGTAAAAAGTTCACAAAACACACACAAAACACAGTACAAGGTCAGCAAATTCTCACAACAATTCACAACAGCCTCCTCCACCAAACACACACCTAGGACTAGTAAGTGACAGAGAAAGTAACTGTGTACTTCCTGATTTGCAGCATGGCTGAGTCATTGCGTCATTTTCTGTATGGATGCAACATGTTTTTACGTTTGGCGACATTTTTTTCGTATGTGTTGTGATTTAGACGCATTTGCCACTTAGCGTTCACATCTGCATGCGTGACATTTCTAAGTGTTTTGTGGTTTTTACATTCGTTACGTTAGGCTTCATGAGGTAACATGCATCTGTACAGGAGATGCAACACGTTAATTTTGTTGTGTCAGTATTCAGCACGATGCAACCCGTTTTGTGTGTCAAAGTGACTCAAACCAGATTTATATAGAATTAAGTGGTGATGCGTGGTCTTGTGCAAGTGATGCATCACATAATGCTCTTATAAGGTTTCCTTGCAATATAATGCATGTATTGTACTGTGGGCTGTTCATTCAGGGTTCTGACATTCGTGTACGTCATGGAATATGTGCCAAAGCTTTATTTCTCATTGAAATTGTGTGATGTTTGGGGTTCATTTACAGGCATCTTGCTCACCAGGTACATCACGTTGCATCACGCACCAGCACAACAACCTGCAGGCCAATTCTTACAATGACACAGACATACACCCTGCATGGCTTTACATCTGCTTGTGTATATTTTCAGGTCACAAGCAACACTTTGCATGTTGGCATGGGACATGGGTGTTGATGTTGCTTTTCCAAACAACACACATGTCCACTATTGCATTTCCACATTTACAGACGATCATGCATGTGGAAATGCATGAGACAGTGACGCCACAACAGCGTTGACATCACAAGCCACAACGAGGTGACAAATCTTCTTTTCTCAACCATTTTCCCTCTTTTGATGCATGCTGCATTTGACAGCACACATTTGTAGAGGTGATCTTCAAAAATGATTATGTTGGTACATGAAGGTGCCCCTTTCTGTAGCAAAGCATGTTATCAACACCAGCCAGCCATCCTTGCACCATAGTGCAAGTGTGCCTCTGCCGATGCATGGCTGCAGTCTGTGCGCATACGCAGGGTAAACCACAGAGAACAACATGTGTTAGCAAATATGCTGCATAACTGTGACTCATTAATGGGCCAGTTTGACTCTGCAAATGGACTTGCAGCAACATGCCGTGTTACTTTATTGTTCACAGGGACAGTGGTGCACAGTATTGACACTTTGCATGGAAGAAGTATTTATTAGTGATGCGACATATCACTTTATTGCATACTATGCACTGTTGCTTATATAATTACATTGCATGTTGGCATAATGTGTCACTACATGTATTTTTATGTAAATACCTCTTATCAAAAATTTGGACAGTCAGGGGGCGTTCCTAGCAGCCGAGAGGAATGGCCGTGTTTTGAGCCGGCTCCTCGGCCCTCGCCCGTAAACAAGGATTTATCCTGTCGCCAGTGCCGTAGAACACCCCATTTCCAAGGGGGAACACATTGCTGACCTGCCTGGCTGCCTTCTCGGGCTCCTCGGCCGCCCTCGCGTCCCTGGTGACATCGCGGATCTTCACGACTCGGCGGCCTAGCTGCTCCAAACTGGCGGTCGCGGCCGTCGCCTACAGCTGGTGCTGACTCCGGGGTCCTCCGAGCTTGAGACCTGCTGCTTTCGAGGATCGGATACCCGACCACCGTGCCCCGTGTGCGCTTCCTGCCCCCGGTGAGTGCTTGACACCGGAGGATTCCTGTGGGAAGGGGCCCCCCCCAGTCCCCGGTTTGCTGCCTGCGCGAGTCCCTGGCTTTGGGCCTACCACTGGGGACCGCTTTCTATCATCTCTGCGCCCTTGTTGATGGCTCCGGCTGGGCGCTGCTCGTAGTCTTGCCTCCCCTGCTCAGCCACTGACCTTCTTGGGACGAGGGGGACCCTTGTGGCGTGGTGAGGACCCCCCCCACATCGATAGGGTGACCAGAACTTTAAAGCCAAAAACCGGGACATGTCATAAAAATAGAAGAAGGACTACAGTTTTACCTTCAGCAATGAGAGCACTCTTCAGCAGAGAATAACAGAACAGGCAGTAAGACTATACATAAACTGCAATTCTTAAGCCCAGTAGCCTGCCTGTTAATTAAGTTGCTCTCTTGGAACAACTGCTAACTGTCCCTGCTTTGTAAAACATGAAAAACACCTCACACCGTTTTCAGTCGACCCTCTCAAAAACAGGACCATGAGCTAAAATTCTTGAAATTTGCTGAGACAGCTGATTAGGAACGGGGACCGTCCTGGCAGGGCGGGGCCCCATGGCCACCCTACCCATCGAGCCACTCTTCCAGCAACCAGTAGAAGCGCGCTGCCGTCTACCCCTGCTTCACTGGGAGAGCCCTGTGCCCCAACACTGTGGCCTGAGCGCCTGACCTGTACCGACAGGGTATGTGGTGTTGCGCTGTGGGGGGCCGGTCCCAAGAGCCTCGCAGACACTGGCTCTAGACTGTTTCACTTGCATACAGGACGGATTCATTGGTGTGCCCCGCGAGGTGGTCAGTACCTGGTTGCACTGACGCATTCTGGTGAGACCTGTACTCTCCTACTGCTTTCGTGCCGCCTGCACGGTCCATGGACTAAGGGTGCCCCTCAGCCTTTCTTCCTCAATTTCTTCATCTGCAGACGAGTGCGGCGAACTACCAGCCTCGAGGGACTCATCACTTAATCTCACTCACTGTCCCACACTTTCGCCACTTGACTACGCTGGGTCCCTTAACACCGCACCATGGCAAGTAGTAAAGGTGGCTGACCATCTCACCAGAGGCAGATTAACAAGCTTTCGTGGGGCTCTAAGGGAGAGCCCAAAGAGGCGAACTCGGACGCTATGCCTAAGACCGCTACTCCTACCCGGCTGCACGTGCCCCCACACTGGAAGATTTGATGGAGGCGATAGCCGGAGTTCGCTCGTCGCTCGAGACCCGAAAAGACTCGGTCAATATTGAAGTTACCTTGCTGCGAGCAGATCTCCGGAAGATGGACTCCAGGGTGCGAGATGTGGAGGTCAAGACCGCAGCGCTTGTAGATGACACTTCCACTCTCCAGCGACAAGTGTCCCAATTGCAGACGAAACAGACACAGATGGGAGAGCTCCTGGACGACTATGAAGGACGCGCTAGACGCAACAACCTTCGCATCCTTGGAGTTCCGGAGCGCATGGAAGGGCCAGCGGCCGACCTCTTCGTTGAGAATCTAATCCTAAAGCACCTCCAGCCGAAACAACTGTCTAACTACTTTTCCATTGAGCGGGCACACAGAGTTCCCGGGGGTAGACCAAAAGTGGGCGCACCCCCCCGTCCCATAATCGCCCGAGTGTTTAACTTCAGGGACCGAGATGTCATCCTCCAAACTGCTCGAACAGGATCACCCCTACGATTTGAGAACGCCCAGATCACATTCTTTCCTGACTTCACGGTAAAGGTGCAAGCTCGACGGCGCAGCTTCCTTGAAGTTAAGAAGGCACTCCGTGCTAAAGAAATTAAGTACGCTATGCTCTTTCCAGCCAAATTGCGCGTGGAGGCGGAGGGGAAAACTTGGTTTCTCTCCTCACCTGCTGAGGCATGGGACTGGCTTGAAGGATGGCGTCAGTCGGACGCCACTCAACGCCGTCGTCACGACTCGAATGAACAAGCCGAAGCGGAGTTGCTCCCGGAAAGTCAAGAACTGTTCTCGGATGACAATCGAAAGGACCTGTGACTCTCCCCACCTTTTCTTTCTTGCTACCAACTGAGACGCTCTCCTGGTACCTAAATGACACGCAAGTAGTCCCCTGATCCTGGCCGACCGGGGACAGAGTGGTTCTTTGTTGGCTCCTGCTGGCTCATTTACTCTTCTTTACAGCTCCGGCGCCTGGAGGCGTCCAGGTTATTTCATTGCTTAATGTACTATGTGAATACTACTGTTGTTAGTGTTTATTGACGCGGCACTAGGCCCAAATATCTGGTTGCTCTGGGCGAGGGCACTCCCGGCTCTCCACGCACCCCGTACATGTTTGGGAGGGCGACAGCCACTTTGCCTACTTGGGGAGTGGATAGTTTCAAGTCCGCGGGCAGGGGGGCTAGGTGGAGGGTTGGATTGGGAGGGAGGGGGTTTCTGAGATGTTGTGTTTTGATTTTTGCCAAGTCAATGTTATGGTTTTTGGCTTTGTTTTTGTTTACACACTACAGAGAATCTATGAACATGGAGCGTACTACGCAGCGATGCATGCCTTCACGACACAGTCCACACCCACTATCAGACAATACCTGCTCCCTCCTCAGAGGGAGAGGGGTGTTTGAGACACTAGCTCTGACGTTGCCGTTATTTCTGACTTACTTCCTGTTTCCACGCCACACTGATATCTCAGGCACGGGCCTACCTAAATAACACTCGTCACTTTCACAAAGCACCCAATACCCAGCGGTCAGCCGTACTAGGTCCCTCCCTAAACCCGCTATGGGCATGTCCGGAACCGTCATTTTCTACAGGGCGCAATTGGTGCCCCCAAGATCACTAATACACGCACACCCTCCGTCCTTTGAGCCACCATCACACCCCCATCAACGACGTCTCTCTCACTCATGACGTGGAATGTCAACGGCCTAGGCAATAGAATTAAAAGAGGGATAGTCATGCAATATCTTAAACGCCATGCTCCAGACTTGGTTCTCCTCCAGGAAACACACTTGATGGGCAATGCATGCCAAGCATTACACCGGGGAGGTTATAAACTGCTCGTACACGCAGGCTTTACCTCCGGATCTAGAGGGACTGGGAGTCTGGTTTGGAAAAATGTTGCACTGACATGTACAAAGACATGGGCTGACCCTTTGGGTCGTTTCTCTGTAATAGAGGCCACCTGGGAAGGCAAACCGCTTAATGTCATCTCAGTCTACATCCCTCCAGCCCTAGGCACAGCTGCGTTGCAGGACCTGCAGCGCATTATGTTGGACCTCCCGCAAGGACCTCTACTTATTGGGGGCGACTTCAACATGACAATGAATGATGCCCAAGACCGGCACCCCAGAGGCCGTCACACCGACCGAGTTCTGACCTATCTGAATTCGCACAAACAATGGGGCTTGAGGACCTATGGCGTTTATCTCACCCGACTACTTCTTATTTCACACACTATTCCAATGCCCACAACAGCAGCTCTCGCATAGACTATCTGTTCTCACCACTCACTGACCTAGAGTTCTTTCATAACCCTAAAAGGCTTCCCAGGGGAATCTCGGATCACTCCCCACTCACAGTAGAATTCACGCATCACCGCCAGAGACCCCGCGGCCCTATCATCATATCACCCTGGATCCTAAAAATCCCTGACATAAAAGACAACTTACTAGAACACACAGAATACTACTTCGCGGAAAATGTCGGCTCTGTGAAATCCACCATAACTATATGGGAGGCTTATAAGGTGGTACTTAAGGGTAGGGCACTATCTCTCAAAACTGGTTACATCCACAAGCAAAGCGAACACCTGACTCAGGTGGAAACAGACCTGACCGACTTAGAATCACTCCACAACGCAAATCCCACGGACGAGACGGAGGCTCGTCTCCGCGCGAAACAAATGGAATACAAAGCGCTGGCCTCTGAGAAAGCGCAGGCCAAGCTCCTGAGAACTCGCCATCGTGTCTACGAACTGGGAGACAGGGCAGGTAAGCTGCTGGCATGGCTGGAAAAACGCAACCAGGGATCCCGATGGGTCCCAGAGTTGATCATACCAGACCAATCCCCTATCACAGACCCAGGTGAAATAGCAGATGCCTTCGCCGCCCACTTTGAGAGAATCTACACGGCCAAAGCACTATATAGCGCCGAAGAGTCTAGACTCCTCCTGGACGAGATGAGACTCCCCACTCTCTCTGACTCTGATGTGCAGGAATTGGAGGCAGACCTCACCGCGGAAGAGGTTGGAAATGCTTTGCTTGCCGTTCAATCAGGCAAGGCTATGGGCCCCAACGGTGTCCCTATTGAGTTCCTAAAGGGCATGGCAGGCGAGATCCTCCCGCACCTTAAGGCAATGTTTGAGGAGAGCCGAGAGGTAGGATGCCTGCCACTCGACCAACGGTTGGCATCAATAGTGGTCATTCGTAAACCTAATAAACCAACTAACAATAGCGTCTCCTACCTACCAATCTCCCTCATTAACTCAGAGGCGAAGGTCCTGGCGAAGCTCCTCGATACCAGGCTCATGACAGTCCTCCCCGCCTTGATCCACGAAGATCAATCTGGCTTCCTGCCTGGCCGGAATACAGCGCTCAACCTCCGACGGGTTCATAACGTAATGAGTAGAATACCACACCTTCAGGAAGACGCAGTTATCCTCTCCCTAGATGCTACACTTGCCTTTGAATCTATAGAATGGTCATACCTTTTCAAAGTCCTACATCGCTATGGCTTTGGTCCGAAATTCATCCAGTGGATCAGACTGCTCTATACTGACCTCTGGGGTCAAGTTTATGTTAATGGACATACATCCAGGCAATTTCCCCTACATAGAGGCACGAGACAGGGGTGCCCTCTATCCCCTTTGTTGTTCGCACTCACTCTTGAACCTTTGGCCCACTGGGTCAGGACTGACAACTCCATCCGTGGCCTCCAATGGAATGACAACACGATTGACAAGATCTCGCTCTACACGGACGACATCCTCGTATACGTCTCCTCCCCCAAATCCTCTATCAATAGTCTACTACACGTCATCACTAACTTTGGCAAATACTCAGGTTTTTCCATTAATTGGTCCAAATCGATATTATACTTACTACACAGCCCATCACCTCCCCTCCCACGAGGCTACTCAATTGAACTGGCCCAGGAGGGATTCAAATACTTCGGAATTTTTGTCACTCCATACCCCCAAATATTTTACGATCGCAACCTCAAAGGCCCATTACAAAGACTTCATGATGACTTTTCTCATTGGAGATCACTCCCTCTCTCTCTCCCAGGCAGAGCAGCCCTCTTTAAAATGTTAGCACTCCCTCGATTCTTATATGCCTTACAAACCTGTCCGTTTCCCATAGCCGATTCTCACTTCAACACGCTCCAAGGAGACCTCCGACTCCTCATATGAGATGGCGGTTCTCCCCGCATTGCTCTCCTCTCACTCACACAGGGGTGGTACGACGGAGGTATTGCCTTGCCAAACATCCGACTTTACTACTGGGCTACCCAACTGACTGCCATTAACACATGGCTCTATGATTCACCCATGAACCCGGCTTTTCACCTAGAACGATACCAGACGGGCCGCGGGGGCTATCTAGAGGCCTTGTATGGTAAACACTCTCGAGCCCAATATATATAGGCCCGATGTCCCACACAATCACAGTCTGGCACCGCGCTAACAAACGACTTGGGTGGGCCAACACTTTTACGCTATCCACCCCACTCTGGACCTCACATTAACTGGGCTCTCTCTGCCACTATCAGGGCTTTGACAGATGGGACACAATTGGCATCTCCACTTTAGGTGATATGCTTCACAAGGGCAAACTACTGACGTTTGAGGAGCTCCAGAAGGCACATGACTTGGCCCAATCTGAGGCTTTCCTCTATCTCCAAATTAAACACGCCATACTTACCAACGTCCCTGATCTCTCTTCTCTTCCACAATCCTCGCCCCTCGAGGATAGACTCTTGTCAGAACCCCTCCAGGCCAAAGCAATATCGTACACCTACCGCAAACTATGTAATAACATGCCCAATGCCTTCCAACTCTTACGAGACAAATGGCAAAGCGACATCGGAGACTTAGACGAGACAGAATGGCAGGCGGCGTTGATGTCCCCGCGCGAATCAGCTATTAATCATAGATTTCGACTCATACAATTAAAGATACTACACAGAACATACATGTCCGCTCCCCTACTGGCCAAGATTGGTAGACGCACATCTGACCTCTGTCTCCGTAACTGCGGTCTGATTGGTACCTTCTACCAAATTCTCTGGGAATGCCTGGTGATTCAAGACCCATGGGAGCAAGCTTTTCGCAAAATGAATGTGTTACGGCGGGATTTTTGATTTATTGCTATAGATCTAGATCCCAACTCAGGTCGACTGAACCGTTGATACCTGTCATAGAGTAAAAGGCAATCCACTACTAGGTCAATCAGTTAAGGACTTACACCACTCTAAAGAACCACTTACTACGAATAAGTTTTAAAAGTTTATTATAAAGCCAAAGTTAACTGGAGATACAAACATCTCAAAATAAGGTTCAAAAGATATACTGGTATCAATACAAACATACATTTTCTAAATGCTCTTAGTCGGCAGAAGAATATCACCAAAACCAATTCAAAAATCATCAGAGTTGCAAGAATAGACACAAGCTGTAACTTGTGAGTCATTTACAGAAAGGAAGAAAATCCAGATTAGACTGTCCCTACACTAGACTAAGTGACATCCCTACTTAGTAAAATCTTAACCTAAAAAGGTGTCAGCCGTGGTGACTTCCAAAGAAGATCACTCACTTCCCTTAGTCTTCGTTGTGAATCAGTGTCACGCAGTTATTCTATCTGCCTACCCATCCGCTCTCTTAGGTTCCTCAGACCATCTGCCCTAACTCCACCCAGGGGTGCTGTCCCTAATACAAAATCACATTTACAATAGAAACGCCCTTTAGAGACGCCCCTCACGTGGTGTCGGTTCTGGCATTTTCCATGCTGATACTCCTCTGGGCCCATCGTTAGCGTTGACCTTGCTTCTCAGGCTCTTCTCCGGCAGGACGGTACCCCCCAGGAAATTCCTGAAGCCTCCTCCAGGCCTGTGCCTGGCTCCCTGAACAAAACTCTATTCATCACTCTCTTGATTGGAACCTCCTCGCACCTGCAAACAGACACTTGCACAGTGGGCCCCAAATTCCGGCCTCCACCGTATCTTCTAAGTCGTAAACCTTCGAGCAGGCTCCGCAATTTATGCTTAACATGACCTCCCTCTAACTAACACATGCAGATCAAAAGAAATGACCTTATCTATTCAGGCCTATTAGAATTACATGAAACGGGCCTGTGCACTCTGTAAACCTTTAATTTCTTAGTCTAAACAGTATTCTAACTTATTACACACAATGGTTATAGTGAAACACTTCTATAAAAACATATATTTCAGTTCTATGATCAATAATACTTTGAATTACAACAACATTAAAAATCCATATCATGTGAGAGTGTAACAGCACCTTTCATTCTCTGTGAACTGCCATGTGGCCTACACATTTCTACGTTTAGCAGCATTACATTCTCCTCTACAACAGCCACATAACATGGGATTTCAACATCATTCTAACATCTCTACACACTTCTACATTAGCTTTTCACACTGATATATGCATTCTATTTTAATTAAACACTCTTATGTATTTTCACTCTATAAATTCGGCACTTCTTATGTAACCTTTACTAAACTGATGCAACGTGCTTGTAAATATGGTGCACTTCTATTTTTTTCTCGATTTGCGCTCTCTCAGTTCCCCCCTTTGATGACTTTTAGTAGTCATCACCATCACAACACCATCCCTGAGGTATGAACTGAATCAAACAGAACTCGTTGCAGTACTCTCTCGTTTCATCATCTCTAGAGCCCTCAGACTCCTGTACTGATTATCCTGCATCGCAGCTAATCTCCTCTCCTGCTCTCTCATGGATCTCTGCAACCTATTTGATCTATACCATTGGTACAGCCGCACCAATCCCCACAAGGTGATTATACAAATCACTATTATGATGATAGGTTTCAGTATGTACCAAATGAAACCCTTTCCTAGGTTGGCAAACCAACCTCCAACTTTACCCATTCCATGACCTACTTTTTCCCACACATTTACCTGTGGCAAATCCTCAATCTCATGATGAATTTCAGTGATGTTCCATATATACTTTTCTAGAGGTTTTGAATTGTCTGGAATGTAAGTACAACATTCCTGAACCTTCAAAGCCTTACAGACTCCTCCCTCTTTGGCTAACAGAACGTCTAGAGAAAGTCGGTTCTGAAGAACCATTGCCCTTATCGATTGCATCTCTCCCTCCACCAGCATTAATGATCTAGCAGTACTGGCGGACAACCTATCTACAACTGTTGCCAATCTTCTAATCTTGACATCATTCAGTACTATCCCTAAAAGAGGAAACATAGCACCAAATACGTCTCCAACTACCTCCTCATAGCTTACATCCCTTCTTCCTCTAGCTTGAGTTCCTCCCTCTATAATTTCTAGATCCTTAGCATGGTATATTTTGGGGAAGACAATTGCTAAATAACATGATCCATACCAATTATCCGGTAGTTTCACGTATGCATTTCTTCCACAAACAAAATATACATTCGGGATCACCTGCATTCCCTTCAAGAAATCCTTTGTATGATATTCTAATTGGAAAGCATGTTCACAATTTACTTCTCCCACAAACACATTCTCATAATAGGTTTTACCCCTGTATATACACAGTTTCCCTTTTTGCTCTCGATCTAGAGCTATTGGACCATTACTACCCTTTCTTCTGTGTGACCTTTCTTCCTCGGTCCAATCTGTTTTCCATTGGCCTGAAGCCTTTAAGATCTTCTGTCTCCTATACCGATCATCCACCTGTCCTGTAAACCTTTTCTCAATTTCTGACACTTTACAAGTCAAATTATTTCTTCGGGCATGTGAAGTATCCAACGTTTTCCAAGGAATGAAAAATGTCTTTAATCTATCTTCACTCTTGTAATAATCCCACTTGTTCATGTGCTTGTAGTTTGGAACTTCTGGTAAAACAGCATCAAAATTTGAAAAATAATACTCAAAACCATCACATTCATAAAATATACTTAGCAACAAACTACATGTGATTCCATAAGTCAATGGAAGATGATGATATCTAATACCTTCGTCTACAGAGGCTGGCAATTGCATGCACACATAGCAATCCTTTGCCTCCATAGCATCAATATATTCATAAAGCAATTTAGCATATGCATTTGATTTGAAATTTCCCTGTGATTCATCCACATGCAACCTACGAGTCTCTGCTGCTAGTAAAGCTTTATCTTTCTCTGTATTGTCCCCCCTTTGACCAGCAGTAGTAGGTTTCTGTATCGATACAATTTTTGCTTCCTTTGTTGCCTTCTCTTCATTTTCATGTCCCACTACATATGATATAGTAACTACTAAAACTATAAGAAAAATTACTCCCACTAAAAGTGTGCCTACTATGCATTTTGTCTTGCGGTTTGGGTTGCCGGCCTCCATGATCTCAAGACAGTGTAGTTCTGATTTTCTTTCACAACACAAAGTCTCTTTTCTTTGCTTATTCAGCCTTTCCGAACCACACCTGGAAGCTGATAATCCCTTCTGCAAGATCAGTCTTTGAGTTCTATAGCAACAGACAACCCTAGCCCTTCTCCGTCCACTAAATGGGAAGTCCCTAAATTTCTTCTTCTTCCACTTGGCGCTAGGTTATCTTTCAATCTGTTTATTTACAAAGTCTTTAGCAATCTGGAATCATACGTGTTCCAGCGGCTCTAATCACGTATTCTAATATTTCTAAACGAAGAATGATCTCCTCGAGTGTTGGCATCGTTGAACAAAAAGTCGGAAATTCTATTCTGTTTAAAACCAGTTCTCTTATCCTGCTCAGATAAGGAGGATTGGGGATAGTGAGTGTCAGCAACCCTTCGACCTCCACTCCTGGTACCAACAACACTACTTCCAATGTTATGATTGGGTCAGTACTGGTCACTGTCACTTCCCTCACCCTCCCGGATCTCCGTGCACTGGACATCTGCTGCTAGGTAGGTCCACTCATGAGTAGAGTATCTTCTGCAGGGCACTCGCACCCTCCTCGATCTTCTCGGACCTTCCTGTTCCTGTCTTTGTGCACCTTCGTCCAAATCCGAGTCTTCAGATATAGGAGCAAGAGTTCTCTCTGGAGTTGGCTTCAAGCTCGGCCTCTTCTTTCTTTCAGGCCAACTAGCTTCTCCACGCCTTGCTCTCCTATTTCTTGTCCTCACACTCGGTTCTTGATCACTCTTGTCTTGATCTGTGTCTGAGCCGCATTCACAGCAACTTTCTCCTTCGGTGGCAACTTCAGTTTCACTGTCGTCCTGTCTTTCTTCTGCTTGATCTGAAGCACTCCCAACTTCTTTCGACACCCCCACAGCTTGACTGATCCCCTCTAGTGGTTCGCCGTCCACAGCTGGATTTTCATCTGTGAGAGGAGCTGTTTCTTCTAAGGGTGCTGGAACTCTTCGAGTATGGGAAGCATGAATCCAGTTTGACAGCCCTCCACACTTTACAGCAGTATTCGTTGTCAGGATTATTTGGTAGGGCCCCTTCCAGCGCACGTCTAGGCAGTTCTTCCGGATGTGTTTTTTCACAAGCACCCAATCACCAGGGCACAAGTCGTGACATAGATCTCTTGAAGATGGAACTTCAGCAGCCTGCACCTGAAGAGACACAGAATGAATGACATCAGAAAGTCCCTTGCAGTAATCCAGGATCATGTCATCTGTAATATTCAACAAAGCTGTAGTTGGAACAGACGGAAGTCTCATTGCCCTCCCCATTAAAACCTCATGTGGAGAGAGACCTGTCCTCCTGTCTGGTGTGCTACGCATACTCATGAGTACCAAGGGCAGAGCATCAGGCCAGCTTAAGGACGTCGATGAACATACTTTGGCTATTCGGGACTTTAGAGTTCCGTTTATCTGCTCCACGATACCTGAAGCCTCTGGTCGATAGCTACAGTGCAACTTCTGATCAATGTTTAATGCAGAGCAAAGCATCTTCACAACTTCACTGTTGAAATGCGTTCCTCTGTCTGATTCCAAGGAGGTCGGCACCCCAAAGCGCGGGATCAACTCTCTAAGCAACAACTTTGCTACTGTGAGTGTATCGCACCTGCGTGTAGGGTATGCTTCGACCCATCTGGAAAATATGCATACAACCACCAGAACATACCTGAGGCGGTTGATTTTTGGCATCTCAATAAAATCTAATTGCATTCGGTTGAAAGGCCCCCCAGACCTCCCAATGTGACTCATTGTAACTGGTGTTCTTTTCCCTACGTTCAATTGCTGACATGTGACACATCTTTGACACACTGCTTCTGCTGCAATCCTAAACTTTGGATTATACCAAGACTGCCTAAATAACCTCAGCATGGCATCTCTTCCTAAGTGTACTGGACCATGTATCTGTCGTGCCATTGGACTCACTAATTCATCAGGTAATACTGCCCTTCCATCTGCTGAAACCCACAAATCCATTTCACTTTTCACACAACCTGCTGTTTCCCATGCCTTTTTCTCAGAATCAGGTGCGTTCTCTTGCATGTCTTTTAAATCCTCCCAAGTATCAACTGTTTCTAGCATCATGTTTAACTCTGTCTTTTCCTGAGTCCCACCTACTTCCACTTCCGTGAAAGAATATCCTTGCTCCGCACAATATCGAGCAACTTCGTCTGCATATCGATTACCTTGCGAGACAAAATCTGTATTTTTGGTGTGGGCTACACATTTAACGATCGCAATTGCTGCTGGACCTTGTAATGCTTCTAACAACAGTCGCACAAATTCCCCATTTCGAATAGGCGAACCAGAGGAGGTCATGTAACCTTTCTGAGACCACAATTGCCCAAAATCATGAACTACACCGAAACCATATTGGCTATCGGTATAAATGGTGACTCTAATTTTGCTACCTGCTAAACAGGCACGTGTCAATGCAATGATTTCGGCTACCTGAGCGGAGTGTACTCCTTCCAGGCAAGCGGCTTCCACAACTCCAGTAATGGTGCAAACAGCATAAGCTGCTCTCAACCGACCAGTATCGTCTCTTAAACATGAGCCATCAACAAAGAAAATTTCATCAGGGTCAGTCAACGGCTCATCCACAATATCTGGTCTTGGCTTGGTGCATAGTTCAGTCACATCAAGGCAATCGTGATCTTCACATTCTTCGCCTTCTATATCATTAGGAAGTGGCATCAATGTAGCAGGATTCAAAACAGAGCACCTCTTAAGGGTCACATTCTCCGCAGCAAGAATAACTTGCTCGTAGCGCGTGAGCCTATTATTGGTTAAGTGCTGTGTCTTGGTCCTGGTCATTAACAGTTCTACAGAATGAGGTACATACACCACTAATTGGTGTCCCATTACTATAATTTCACACCTTTCAATGCTGACACCTGTTGCAGCAACGGATTTGAGACATCCGGGCAACGCTGCGGCTACCGGATCTAAAGTAGCCGAAAAGTATGCAACTGGTCTACGGGCATTTCCATGAGTTTGTACTAAAACTGACAAAGCACAACCCTCTCTTTCGCAGCAGTAAAGTGAAAATGGTTTTTCGTAATCAGGCATCCCCAAAGCTGGAGCAAGGCACAAGTCCTCTCTCAGCTGTAGGAACGACATCAAACAATCCTTCTCCAATGGTACCGGATCACTCACCTCCTTGTGCGTCAGTTTTTGTAAGGGTTTTGCTTTCAGGGAAAAGTTAGCTATCCACTGTCGGCAATAACCAACCATTCCTAGGAACATCCTGACTTCTCTCTGTGTCGTAGGCGAGTTCATCTTCATTATCGCCTCTATCCTATCTGGTGACACCTTGCGCTTTCCTTTTTCTGTCCGGTGACCCAAGTACTGTACTTCTGTCAGACAGTACTGCAATTTGCTCGGAGATACCTTATGCCCATTTTCAGCTAAATGGTTCAGCAAGGCGATGGTATCTATCTTACAAGCTTCTTCCGTTCCTGACGCAACAAGTAGGTCGTCTATGTACTGTACCAGAACCGAGTTCTGGGGCAGTACTAGACTTTCAAGATTTTTCATCAATAGCTGGTTGAAAATTGATGGGCTTTCTGTATACCCCTGTGGGATACGACACCATGTTAGGACACGATTTTCCAGCTTAAAAGCGAAAAGAAACTGGCTCTCCTTATCTAATGGAATTGAAAAGAAAGCCTGACAAAGATCTATCACTGTGAACCACTCAGCTTGGAATGGTATCTGAAACAATATCACTGATGGATTCGGTACCACTGGACAACATGAAACAACTATGTTATTAATCCTTCGAAGATCTTGTACTATTCTAAATTTTCCACTAGGTTTCTGCAAACACATAATCGGGGAGTTGCATGGACTACCCACGATTTCCTTCAGTATTCCCTGTTGAATCATAGAGTCGATTACGGGTTTTATTCCTGCAATCGTCTCAGGGGTCAATTTGTATTGAGGCGTTCTTGGATATTCAACATTTGGTTTTACCATGATCTTCAATGGTTCTACTCCTTTGATCAATCCTATCTCTTCTCCAGTATAATCCCATACCTCTGATGACACTGTATCTCGTAAGTCCCAAGGAAGCTCCTCCACAGTCAGGGTAGGGTTCAGTTCTACGCATACTCTCGAATTTGCAACTTTAAAGGTAGCATCTTCGTCTGTAGTCTGTACCTCCACTCCCTGGGGTGTGCAGTATATTGTGCAGTTCAGTTTGCACAATAAGTCTCTTCCTAACAGACACACAGGACTAGAATCACATACTACAAACTGATGTTCATCGGTGTAGTTTCCTATCCTCACTAGCACTGGTTCCGTCAAAGGGTTAGTCATTCTCCTATTTGCGACTCCTACCACTTGAATTGTTTCCCCCGACATTGGTAGATCTGGAACCACTGCCGATCTCAAAGTTGATCGAGTAGCTCCGGTATCTACTAAGAATGTTGTAGGACACCCTGCCACTTCAGCCTCAACAAACGGTCCTCTTTGATCCACCTCTAGAACTGCCCCGAGGGTACAGTCCTCCCCTCTACTTACACGTCGTCCCGTCAATGGATCAACGTAGTAACACTCTTCTTCGTCTATAAAAAGAGGCATTTGTCTATAGATCTTTTCCCCTGTCGTAATCTTTGGTGGCTGCGGGAACTGAGCTCGTGGAGCCGAAGTCCCCCCTTTGGCCACCTTACTCTTTGGCACTGTCACCCCTTGAACTGGAACTTCTTGAACGTCCTCCTCCTCTACTTCTAGATCTCCGTTTTCAGGGTTATAGGGACACTCGCGTTTCCAATGTCCCACCTGGTGACACTCGTGACACTTTGTCGTTTTTTTCAATGTAGCAACGTCTATTGTAGGTCTCGGGTTTTCCTCGTTGTCCTTATTCTGACTATTTGATTTCCTTCCCATCGTCCCTGTTCCCTGTTGCTGCTGTCCACCCTTTCCAGCCGACTGCATCTGCACCATCATCAGTTTCTCCTTTAGTTTCTTTGCTTTGGAATCTATTTCATCACTGCAATACCTTGCGTATCTCAAAATTTCATCCAATGGTTTGTTTTGCCAACAAATTAAATGTTGCTGAATCATCAAACAAATATCAGGTCTCAACCCCAAAACGAACTTCGATACAAACTGTCCTATATCTTTGGGATCCATTACATCTAATCCACTGTATTGTTTGAACGTTTTCAGCAATCGCTCATAAAATTCATGAACTGTCTCCTTGGGTTCCTGTCTTGTTCGGTCTATTTTTACCCAATCTATATCTTGTGGTGGCACCTTCTCCTTCAGCCATGTCATCACCTTTTCATATTTTAACATTACTCTTTCTGACGGTCCATTAGTACGAGCATCCCTTTCTGGTTCTGCAGTTGGCCATTCGACACTAACCTTGCACGCTATCCACAAGTCTCCTGGGACCACAATGTCGAATAAGGTGTTCAAATCAATCCACAATACTTTTGAAATCTTGACAAACCTCTCTACCTGCTTGTACCACTCTACGGGACTTTCCCTTAACTTCGGAAATGAGTTGGTAAATGCAGCCAAATCTCCCCTACTCCAGGGCACGTGTACATAACTCCCATTCGCTATTTCTCGCAAAGGGAATGCCTCCATCTGCAGTAGCCTTCCCTCCGGAGACATCACATTCGCGCTCCGCCTAACAGTTCCCTTCTTGGACCACCTCTTTTCCCATTTGTCCAGATCTCTCCATGCTCTTATTCCTGTGATCAGTTCCCTTATGTGTGTTTTTAATCCAGTTGTCCTCCTCTCTTCTAAGTCCTGATCTGAATAATGCAACCTATGGTTACCCTGCAATGCCTTTGTTCTGGACAAATCTACCATATACTTGTCTGCCAGTTCAGACAGTTTCTCATGAGTTGCTCTTGCCTTTCGAGTAATATCCTTTGCTATAAACAGCAGCTCATCTTGTTCGTACATGTCAATCCTTTCTAAAGGCAACGCACAATCTATTATCTCGTCCAGGTCAGATTTTAAACTGGTCACATCGAGTCTTTTGGCTTTTATCACAGCTTTCAGTATGCTATCTCTAGAGAGTCCATTTACATCTCTCCCATCACAGCTCTGAGTCCTACGTCTGGGCTCAGGCGTGTTATGGGGAGTCCTCCCATGCTCCCATCTCTCCAGGTCCCATGCAGTTCCATCCTCTCTGGGTGTATAGTGAAACACTTCTCTATTTCCCATAGTCCCACATTTCCCATTCTGCCTGGTTTCTCTAGGTGCATGGTAAGACATTCCATTATTCCCCATGCCTTCGCAATTCGCCTGTGATCTCTGATCACTCGACGCATGGCAAGATCCTTCGCGGTTCCCCATGTTCCCACGATTCCAGTGCTGTACGTTATCATCAGGTGCGTGGAGAGTGCACTTAAACCTATCCCTGTACTCTTGTGTCCTTTGGTCTCCCTCACTTTGAATGAGACGAGACGTCTCTCCACACTCCGTACTTCTACTTTTTCGCTCCTGCCCATTTCCACCGTCAATATGACGTGTAACTCCTCTACTCTCCTGACTTTTACCGTCCCACTCCTGACTGCTTTCGCTAGCCCCGCAGTGAGATAATGTTCCGTTGCCTCGACTTCCCCATTCAGCTTCTGCTCTTGACCTGTTGCTCGGTGCTTCTGTGGACCTATCCCATTCCTTCAAGTCAGCCCTCAACTCTTTATAGGATTTCGGCCGTGGTCCCCTCAGGTCCATCGGTCCTCTCTGACCCCCCTGTTCTGTTACGGGATCCACTGCTGAATCCAATGGGGTGCTCCACGTTATCGGTCCTGGCAATTGCCTCCAGGCATTTGTCGTGTTATTCCTTCTTTCCTTCTCAACTCTTTCTCTGTCTAGCCGTACCTTTTCTTCCTCTCTCCCTTTCTCTGGGTGATAAACCGACACTATAGGACCTATGGTAACGGGTACTTGAAGAGCATCTGGCAATCCATAAGACTCAACCCTCTCTGTTGCTGGCATCTTCTGCACCACAACCCTTCCGACTACTCTCTGTACAGGACTATGTTGAGGTGTCTCCTCACCTTTGGTAGGTACCCAATTCGTTATAGGGAGTGGCCTATTCCCTTCTATGTCAACCCTATCTTCCCTTGGGAGCTCAGTACCTTCTATCTCCCTATTGTCCGGAGGCGGTCTATCTATCAACAACCTATTTATTAGGCCATCCTCCGACTCGCTCTCGTCATCCTCTTCTATGGGTCTCTTTTCTCCTGTAACCTCTCTCACTGGGTACAACTTATCCACTTCAATCGTTTGTACCCTCCATTTCTTGGCTTCCGCATCCCATTTGGCATCTTGCACTGCCCTTACTGATCGCCTTACCCTTTCTTGGCGTCTGTTCTGATTCCTGTCGTGCGCCGCCCTAATCCACGCATTAAGGGCCTCAAACTGTGTTGGTCTAGGCAAAGGTCTCAATGAGGACATAACTGCTTTCAGCTGATGCAACACTTCTAGTCTAAACGTTCCGTATTTCGGAAAAGTCAGTTCCTCATTCCCTTCTGTAATCTTATTCCAAGTATCAAGCCACAGTATAGTATGCAACCCAACATTCGTTGCCATATAGTGAGCTGGTGTACCCTCTGGCGGTGCCTCTTCCCCGTAATAAGACTCTCTTCTTTTTCTCTTAAAAATCGCTCTCAAACATTTAAAACACTTCATGTTCAAAATCTACAAAATTTCTATTTTCTCCGCGTTCGTTTACTTCCTGATGACAATCCACCAATCCCAGCGCGGTTCTCGCTAACCGGCCTATCACAGCGCGGCTTCACACCAACCGGCCTATCACAGCGCGGCTTCACACCAACCGGCCTATCACAGCGCGGCTCTCGCTGACGTCACTCGTCTCCCCTTCGCAGCAGTTCCCCTCCTTTCTCAGCTCGTCTCCCGGTCATGCATGCGTCCCTTTCATACTCTGAAAAATGATTACTTCCGACCAAGCGATCACTTTCCTTGACTGTACGCCCACAGTCTAACTGTAATTGTCACCTTAACTGACGAATTGTCTTTCCGTGTACGTCCAGACAATCGCCTTAACTGATAGGTTACTTACACACGGTAACTTTCGACCTGCGTCCGTTACCCACACACTCACTCTTGCGTTTCCCCTATCTCGGTCCTGCGGGCGATCAATGGTACCTCATGACCCCCTTTACTCTGGTCGACAACTACTCTGGATGTTCGATACACCCGAACCACTTAAGCTCTTCTCCGAACTTAAGATTTTCACCAGTTCACCGGTTCACCAGTTTGCCAGTTTGCCAGGTTGCCAGTTTGCCAGTTTGCCAGTTTGCCAGGTTGCGCGCGCTCACAACCCTCTCTCAATCACACTACAGGCATTCAACTCCGCATGACATTACAATACAGATACAACACAAAACACCGCAATCTGTCAACGCATGACCCTTGTTATACTCACTCTCGTCCGACCATGCTGCTTTTCTCTCGCACCGTCAGCACCTTCTTCGGCAGGCGATTCTTCCGTTGCTCATCTCTCGATCTCTAGGGACCTTGGGGTAATCTTAACCTAGTCTAGATCACCTTCCTCTAGAAGGTAACCATCCTTCTCTGCTACCAACTGTTACGGCGGGATTTTTGATCTATTGCTATAGTTCTAGATCCCAACTCAGGTCGACTGAACCGTTGATACCTGCCATAGAGTAAAAGGCAATCCACTACTAGGTCAATCAGTTAAGGACTTACACCACTCTAAAGAACCACTTACTACGAATAAGTTTTAAAAGTTTATTATAAAGCCAAAGTTAACTGGAGATACAAACATCTCAAAATAAGGTTCAAAAGATATACTGGTATCAATACAAACATACATTTTCTAAATGCTCTTAGTCGGCAGAAGAATATCACCAAAACCAATTAAAAAATCATCCGAGTTGCAAGAATAGACACAAGCTGTAACTTGTGAGTCATTTACAGAAAGGAAGAAAATCCAGATTAGACTGTCCCTACACTAGACTAAGTGACATCCCTACTTAGTAAAATCTTAACCTAAAAAGGTGTCAGCCGTGGTGACTTCCAAAGAAGATCACTCACTTCCCTTAGTCTTCGTTGTGAATCAGTGTCTCGCAGTTATTCTATCTGCCTACCCATCCGCTCTCTTAGGTTCCTCAGACCATCTGCCCTAACTCCACCCAGGGGTGCTGTCCCTAATACAAAATCACATCTACAATAGAAACGCCCTTTAGAGACGCCCCTCACGTGGTGTCGGTTCTGGCATTTTCCATGCTGATACTCCTCTGGGCCCATCGTTAGCGTTGACCTTGCTTCTCAGGCTCTTCTCCGGCAGGACGGTAACCCCCAGGAAATTCCTGAAGCCTCCTCCAGGCCTGTGCCTGGCTCCCTGAACAAAACTCTATTCATCACTCTCTTGATTGGAACCTCCTCGCACCTGCAAACAGACACTTGCACAGTGGGCCCCAAATTCCGGCCTCCACCGTATCTTCTAAGTCGTAAACCTTCGAGCAGGCTCCGCAATTTATGCTTAACATGACCTTCCTCTAACTAACACATGCAGATCAAAAGAAATGACCTTATCTATTCAGGCCTATTAGAATTACATGAAACGGGCCTGTGCACTCTGTAAACCTTTAATTTCTTAGTCTAAACAGTATTCTAACTTATTACACACAATGGTTATAGTGAAACACTTCTATAAAACATATATTTCAGTTCTATGATCAATAATACTTTGAATTACAACAACATTAAAAATCCATATCATGTGAGAGTGTAACAGCACCTTTCATTCTTTGTGAACTGCCATGTGGCCTACACATTTCTACGTTTAGCAGCATTACATTCTCCTCTACAACAGCCACATAACATGGGATTTCAACATCATTCTAACATCTCTACACACTTCTACATTAGCTTTTCACACTGATATATGCATTCTATTTTAATTAAACACTCCTATGTATTTTCACTCTATAAATTCGGCACTTCTTATGTAACCTTTACTAAACTGATGCAACGTGCTTGTAAATATGGTGCACTTCTATTTTTTTCTCGATTTGCGCTCTCTCAACTGATGCTCTAGGGAAACCCGTCCCTCTGACTCCTAAGTGCAAACTCCTCAATATATGGGACCCCACAGATCTAACTGCACTGGAGCAACAGTGGGCAGCTCTGGGCTTCCTCTTACTGAAAAGGGAAATAGCAATGCAATGGGGCTCACCATTTAAACCGCTTTTGATCAGGTGGGTTGCTTTTATGGATGTGTGTATGTTGTCTGAAAAAACGGTCTACAAGATCAGGGGATGCCCTGGTGTTTGGGATAAAAAATGGGGGCAATGGAACGCTTATAGAGGTGAACTGTGTACTTCCCCCTCCACTGAAATGACATTGGCTAGACCTGGTTCCCCGCGAAATCGTGCTGGCGATGCATTGCTGTAACATACGTATTCTATGTCAAATGTGTATTTTATGACTGACTACTTGCTATCCACCTCTGCTTTTGTTCAAAAATATAAAAAAAAAAAAATTTGGACAGTCACTGCTTGAGGCACGTACCCATGCAATGAAAGACTAATGTATGTACCCACTTTCATTGTGCCGTGCACACATGCCAATCTGTGTGCCACATCTGTAGATGTTGATAGCGTTATGACTGCACATGGTTTATCAGTATCAATGTTGTGCACACACACGCAGATGCAGAACCATTGTTTTTATTGGGGGGCAAAGGCGTATGTAGACACATGTTTCACACACAGGTCAGTTGGATTATTCAGACCATGTAATTTTTTAAAACATACAAGCAATTCACATTTTTTTATTTTTTTATTTATTTATTTTTAAATATCTTTTTATTTGCAAAAATAAGTAAATACAATTCGGTCAGTACAATTGTATGATCAAGTCAGGTACAGCACCAGGAATACATGAAGACTGTATAATACAGCATAGAAGACAGCAGCATTCGGAGCATAGTGGTTTCAGTCCACGGTTTCTATGCCAGAACGCCGGGCTTGGGGAGGCTCACATGGGTTACCCCTGAAATCGTTCCAGCGCAACCACACCTCCCCCCATTTACGTGGGCATCCTCGCACCATGTAGACAGTCTTTTCCTGCAGCATGCACCAGTCCATGTCCCTTTTCCATTCAGTCAGCGTCGGTGTGGCAGGAGCGCCCCATAATCGAGCAATGTTTCTTTTTGCCACCATTTGCCCCAGCGTGACCCAGAGCTTCCCCTTCGTAGGCAAATCTGTGGGCTCCCAGATGTTTAGGAGGCATCTCTTAGCCTCTGGTCGCAGTTCAACCTCCCACACCTCTTGCATGCAGCGCACCACACGCCTCCAGTACCTTCGCACCAGCGAGCAATCCCATGGTATATGGAAGAAAGAGCCCGTTTCACCGCAACCTCTCCTGCAGAGCCCCTCCCCACCTCTACCCATTAACATCAGCCTAGTACAGGAGAGATAAACTCTGTGCAATATTTTGAGTTCAATGAGCCTTAATCTAGACGAAATTGCTACCTCCTTAGGGGAGGCCAAAGCACTCATCCATTCCTCATCATCCGCCTCCCACCTCCCTTTAAGGGAGAGGAGTGTATCCGGGGAATTGTTTATTCGTTTTTTATATGTGAGGGAGATGGCGTGTTCTGGCAAGTGCCCATCTAGCAGTCTATCTTCGAGTGGAGAGGTTTGTGGGGGTGTGGTCCTAGGGGGAATGTTAGTCTGGAGAGAATGTCTGACTTGTATATATCTAAAGTGCTCCGTTTGTGCTAGTTCGTAGGTTTCTTGCAGGTAGGTGAAGGATCTAACTCCTTGGGGCCCCCATAGATCTTTAATGTGGGAGATACCTATAAGATCCCATTTATGGAAACCCTTAGTTTTCCCCAAGGTGCCTAATTTTTCGGACGACCAAAGTGGAGTGGCCATGGTAAGGACATTGGACCAGCCAAGTTTATGCTGTGCTATGTGCCAAATTTGCACCGAGTGTTTCGTTGGTCCTGTGAGCCGGTATTTGCCGGGTCGGGAATAGAGTGCGGCGTCATGGTTCCCACGGGGGAGGAGCCATCTGTCCATCCCATACCCTGGGTCCTTTCCGTCACTATATGTGCCCTGGTTGATCGCGGAGATGTGTGCTGCCCAATAATACTTATTACCTACCATTTGGGCTAATGGCTCTGTATAGAGGAGACGGATCCATGCTATGAAATTTGGGCCGAAATCCAGTTTACGGAGCACTGCGATCATGTAAGGCCATTCTTGGGTGTCAAATGCCATGGTGGCATCGAGAGAGACCACCACCGCATCTTCTTGTAGGGTGTGACACCTTCCCAGTACGCCATTGAGGCGACGAAGGTTGAGTGCCGTATTGCGATGGGGCATGAAGCCCGATTGGTCTGGGTGAACTAAAGCGGGCAGGACCGACTGGAGCCTATTGGCGAGAGTTTTGGCCTGTATTTTCGGCTCTGCGTTAAGCAGCGAAATAGGTCTATAGGATGAGCATGACTCTCCCGGTTTCCCTTCTTTTGGTATGGCTATGATAGTGGCTATACGTTGGTCTCGCGGCAGGGAGCCCGCCACCTTACTATCCTCAAACATGTGTTTGAGGTGTGAACTGAGGGCGTCTGGCTTTAGCTTGTAGAGCTCAATTGGAAGACCATTAGGTCCAAGAGCTTTACCTGGGCGGAGGTCTGTGATTGCATGTTCCCGCTCGGCGGTGTCGAGTGGGAGCTCCAGGGCGTCCCGGTCGTGGTCTGACAAGCATGGCATCCGAATGTCTGCCAGTAAGGCCACGGAGTCTTCTTCCGGGTGGTCCGATCCCTTACTATAGACCTGCTGGAAATGTCTTGCAAATTCCGCTACAATAGCACGGGGCTCCGTAACCACAGCCCCGGAGGGTGTGCGTATCTCAGGGACGACCCTATTCGCCTGCTGCTTGCGGTCCAGCCATGCTAGAAGTTTACCGGCTTTGTCTCCCTGGTCGTATATCCTACCTGTCTTATCTCTGGCCACAGTTTTGGCCGCCTCCGTAACTAACTCCCTATATTCCGCCTTTTTTTAGGTGTAACCGGTGGAGCGTCTCTGGTTTCCGATCTAAGCGTGCCGCCTCCTCCAGCGCCCCGAGGTCTGTTTCAATAGAATTGATCTGCACCTCTTTGTCTTTGCGGCGGCCGGCAATTGCCGACAGGGCCTCTCCCCGAAGCATGGTTTAAAATGCCTCCCACAGTGTTACAGAGGAGCTCACCGTTCCAACATTATGTTCGAAGTATCTAGTCATGGAAAGGGTCAGCATTTTCCTGAGCTCTTCACTTCTAAGGTACCAGGCATTTATCGGTGTTATACAGCCCTCTCGCCTAGTCCCAACCGTGATGTGTGCCCAAACTGGTGAATGGTCCGAGATACCTCGAGCTAAGTGTGTGGCGTCTTGTATGACAGTGTCTTGTTGAAGCGGGGTGAGTATGTAATCCAAATGGGAGAATGAGTGGTGTGGGCCGGAGAAAAAAGTGAAGTGGGCGTCAGTGGGGTGCATAAGTCGCCACACGTCTGTTAACCCAAAGGCTTCTAAAAAGTCAGCCAGCCATTGTTGCCCTTGGGGCGTGTCTCTGGGAGGGTGTCTATCTAAGGTTCCTGAGACAACTGCATTTAAGACCCCCCCGATAATCAACTGACCATCCGGAAGGGAGAGGAGGAGTTTGCCCAGGTCAGCTTAGGATTGGGTTTGAAGACCAGGTGGGATATAAGACTCCGGGTTTGGCCCGCAGCTTGCCCGCTTTGCTGTGACTGGCTATGTTTTTGCGTTCTCAGGGCAAGTGTTATAGTGGTTACAATGGTTATAGTGGAGAATTTCGGGAATTTTGACTCCTTAGCTACCACAGTATCAGACGTCGCCTTCCTTATGGAGACCTGGATGAACACCTCCTCGGCACCAGACTTAGCCAATCGCCATCATCCACAAGAACACCATCAGAATCTCAAAGAGTCCCGAAGACGCCCTCAGCACTGCCAAACTTTTTTTTCACTTCCAGATCCAAGTCAATTACAACACCACCCTCAAAGGAACCCTTGTCTACAGGCCCCCGGGACCCCGACCACAGTTCAGCAAGCCATCACCGACCTCATCAGCATGCACGCCATCGCCTCCACAAACTACATCCTCCTCGGAGACCTGAATTTCCACCTCGAGAATGTCAACGACAACAACTCCACAACACTGATCGACAACCTCGCCAATCTCGGGCTCAAACAACTTGTAACGTCACCCACCCACTCCAATGGACACACGCTTGACCCCATATTCTCCGCCAGCGATCACGTCACTTTCAGCCACACCACCGAACTCCACTGGACTGACCACCACTGCATCCATTTCTCCTTCGAGAAACACACCGCTCACAACCAACAGCAACGCATCCCACCCCGCAACTGGAAAAAAGTCACCGAAGTCCAACTCATCGCCGCACTTGCCCAAGACCCCCCACCCGAGCCCGCCGAGACCGACACAGCAGCCCTTAATTTCAGACAATGGATCAACGACTGTGCCAACACCCTCGCCCCAATCAGGAAACCCTCCAACAGACGCACCGGCACGAGGGCCATCTGGTTTAACACCAACCTCCAGAATTCCAAGCACGCCTGCAGAAGAGTCGAAAAGCAATGGCACAATGACCAGACACCAGACAACCAGGCAGTCCTCATAAACGCCAGACGCAAACACCACCAACTCATCCGTTCCACCAAAAGAACCTTCTTCAAGGAACGCATCAACAACAATGCACACAACAGGGGGAGGAGCCTAGCTCGCGAGCGTAATGGTCGCCTTTTAGCTCGGCTCCCGCAGCCCTCCGGCCTGATCGTATATCCTGTATTATATCCTGTCCGGAGACGACACATTATCGGAGAATTGGAGACGGGACACCTCACTTGTACTTACCGTTTGGCCCGAAGGTTTCGACGTGCAGCGGTTCCGAAGTTGTGCCCTCCGCAAGACCGGGGCCTCCGTGGAACCTGGACCGGGACCTAGCCTGTGAGATCCGACGACTGTCGGCCCCGGTCGAGAGAGTGAACCCATGATGAGAGCCGTTGTGCGAACATCCCGGCGATCCTGATCCGGGCCTGCCCTGGTGACCGCGAGGCTGCCCTGGGGGAAATGCACCGGTGGCTGATTCTGTGAGGGGGTCCCCCCCGCCGCTGCTGTGTCCGGCGGTCCCGGACCTCTGCGCCCGGACTCTGCTTGTTTGGGGCACCGGTGCTGGTGTAGGCGGAGACCCGCGTTGGGCAGACATCCTTTCTGCACCAAGGCTGCCATTGCTGGGAGCCCCCCGGAGCTCTGTAAAGTCCCTACATTTTTTAACTGTTTTTTGAGAGTCGCGGAGGGTGGCGACTGGGCTGACTTCGCGAAATGGCGGCCGACCATTTGGAACTTGTATCGCCTCGTGGCGGCGGACTTGGGTTGCCTGATTGCGCGGGGGTCTTGTCTGGTGAGCGGGAGCTTACCCTCAGAGATATCCTGGAAGCTCTGCGATCCCTGCGCACATTCCTGGCCCCGGATGTCCCAGTGAGCCCGCCACGATCTGCCGCCATTTTGAGCAGCCGTTTCTTCCTGCCTCCCTCCTGTTTCAGAGTCTCCATTGCCTCGCCCCCCTCGACTGCTGCAAGCGTTGCCGCCGCTGATCGACGATCATTTTGTGTGCCGGTGACTTTGGAACTCCCTGCTTTTCGAGGTTCTGACCCCGGGGACTTGGACATTGTGTCGCGACCCTGTTCGGCTGGGATGCCCGGAAAAATTGGTGGACTGCAGCCTGCGCCTGCACCGATGGCTTCGTATTTGTCTATTGCGGGGAACCCCTCGCCTTCCCAAACGGCGGAACTGATCTCCTGCCCTTCATCACCCGTGCTGCGATTGCTGATGCGTGTGAACTCTCTACTCGGACTTTCGCTCACTTGCGTATCGATTGACCCCCCTTGTCTGCATGACAGAATTTTTTTTTTTCGATTGTGTGCTGGTTTGGTATTGAGTAGCTCACTTTACATTGTCATGTGGTGGGTGGGCTTTGTTGTTCGGAGGGGCTGGGGGTGATATGCGCGACTTCTGGGGATGATTGCGGTACGACTTCGTGGCGCGATTGTTTGTACCCATTGCGGGGTGTTAGGTCCTCTCCTCTGTAAGTTATATGGCGCTTGAAACGGTGTCGTCCTGGTCTGTTTTTGCTGTGACTGTCTGGTTGGGCGGGGGGCTGCGGCCGACCGTATTGATTTCTGTTCTCAGGCTCCTCCCTCCTGTTTTCCTTTTTTATGTTTATGTTTCTGTTTCTTTTTGTCTTGTTTTTCTCTCTTTCTTTCTTGCTATATTTCGGGTTCTGGTTTAGGGCGACAGGCACGCTGTCTGAAGGGTAGGCCATAGCCTTCTACAGGGGTGCAGGGTGGGATGGGTGGGCTGGGTTCTATTTGTTGTCTGTTTTATGGTTCTATGGCCCTTTTGTATCTCTTTATAGTAATGCCGCGTCTGTCCTTGCGTCCTGTGGTATGTTTGGGGTGGGGTATGTGGCGTCGTCGATCCTCCTCTTCAGGGTTGATTACTTTTCGTCTCGATTGCTGTACCCTCCTTGTTACGGACGCTCCTGTTTTCTCCTGTACTTTCGCCACGGGACGCCTGTTTCGGCGTGGTCTTCTTTCTTTCGTTTTTGTGTTTCATTTTTTTCTTATATTTTTTCGCTTTGCCCTCCTCCCCTCCCCCACCTCTCCCCCTCTTTCCCCCTTTTCCTCGCCCCCCTTCCCCCCTGTTTCCTAGAGGTCACTATGATGGGTTGGTTTTGATGTAATGTTTGTCCGATCCCTCTGTCCTGGTTTGGCTGTGGTTTGGGTGGTGGCTTGTGAAAATGATAAGGAACACGTGTAGATTATGTCTAAAATGTCCCTGTCTCCCGGTGTGTATTGTATTGCCTCTCCTGTATTACGGCCCCATGCCCCCTTATTGTTGCTTAGGATGGTTTTGGGTATTCGGACACCTCTATATTGACAGTGAGCCCATCGTACTCCTTATTCCCGTATTATAAAATTAACCTTTTTTACTCCTGTTTTTTGGCCGTCTGGTTCCTAGGTGTTTTCTCCCCTTTTTAGGTCTCGGCTAGCCGCGCGAAGCGCGTCTCCGCCGAGCCCCTATTGTTGCCATGTGAGCTTCCCAGGAGACAATCCTGGCCGCGCGCATCGCCTTGGAGGCGATTCCAAACTGCCACACGCACGTGAACGAGCGCTGCGGCCAGGCGCTGTCTCCTAGGAAGCTGAAAACACCACACACACGCATGCACATACACACACAGACACACACGCCGTCGCACACATCATACACACACACACGAGTGCACCGAGCCCCCCCCCCCACTTACCAGTTCAATGTAGAGGGACTCCGCTCTCCTTCTGGCGTCCCGAGACGCTTTCACTCCGCCTGCCTTCTTTTCCGGTGCAGACGCAGCCCCGCCCCCGTCACAGGCGACTTTGCCTGACTTCCGGACACATCGCGGAAGGAGTTTGTATAACTGTGTGTAAAAACATTTTTTTTATAGGCAAGAAGTCCTTTCCCTCTTGATCTGCGTATCCTGTAAAACGCACGTCACTGTAGTGATGCACATTTTCAGGCTTTTCTAATATCTCAATATTTCAGCAGCATGTCATGTGTGAGGGCATGGGCTTCTGTTTAACTCATACAACCGTTGTCTTTCCATCTCGGCTACCTTTACTTCACTTGCTGTTCATTAATATAAATAAGTGTGTCTTGTACCATACACAGAAAGTGATTATCAGCAGTCTCAGCAGTTTGTTCAAAATAAAAGGAGCTAACTTTCTTGAGAAAACAGCAGTTCAGGAAATAAATTGTCAAAAAACGTCACAAGAAATATGTCGGCCCGAATGCTGAAAGTTGTGTACTTTGTTAAACAGTGAAATGCGTTGTGCTCAGAGTAAGAACGCGATGGAGTGTACGGTGAAGCTGCAGGCGTGTTTCCCGAGGTCATGCCCCTGCGATTGGTGGAAGAGTGAAAGGGTTACAACGACGTCAATACTGGTGAGCCTTGCATCAAACTAATGTTTAGCGCAGGGTGTCCAGCGAAAGTCCAGGACAGCCGGATCCATGCCGGATACCGACGAGATATTTGCATTCAAGAAATGAACGACAGTTACTCATTTGTTACTCGAGGTCCCCTTGAAAACCTGGCATGGACTCCCCCGCCCCCCAGTGCGATGTAACCCATCCTCTTACACACACGATGCGGGAAGGATGAAGGACAGCGCCTTCCCACCCGGCCTCGCGCGGGAAGGAAGCCCGAGGCGGCTCCTATTAAATCCAAAACAAACAGTGGCAACTTGTAACGATTGCGCACCTCGGGCCGCACCCCAGATTGTCCGCAGCTTGCCAGCTCTGGGCAGGCACCGGCACGGGGTTTGCACAGACTCGCACAGAGCCCGCGGTACCCTGTGGTAGGTGGGCACGCCCGCCCCCGTAGGCACGGCTTTTCACCACTCTGGCTCTGTACAGTGCCAGCCCTTGCCACCCGCGGTGCACGTGACGAGGCCTGGTCATGCGGCCCTGTGCTCTTGTGTAACCAAAGAATTGCAAAAGAACCTGTTTTATGAAGTGTTTGCTGGCTCAATATGGCACTTTCATGACAGCACTGTGAATAACAGGCATTGATATCACCCGGTGTATTTACCTAATGAGTAAAAAGGGTTGTGCCCACCCTGCTGGGATCGAAGCATCATGTGACGTGCAGGCCAGGCTCAGATGCCAGTCGGAGCCCTTTACTCGTGAGCCAGCCTGGTGGCTGCCCATGACTGACTCTCTCCCAGCCCACCCCACCTTTCTGAGACAAGGCCCTTTGGGAAGTCTCCTCACCTCCCGATAGGCTGGACCACATCTGTCTCTCGGCAGACATGGCTCGCTGACGCAACCCCCTCCCACCTCCCGAAGCACCTAGAAACCCCGCTCATAGGCACTCTCGAGCACATTTTCAACTCCACGCCTGCATGCTTGACCTTTGACATTTTAAAGATGTCCTCGCGCCTCCCACATAAAGCGTAGGTCGTGACGTTCATTACCACAAGGGAGATTATGGTTGGCGCACAGAAGCTAGGCCCCAGGCGCTACGTTATCTACATTGCACTGATGCTGGAGCAACCGGGCACCGTCGTTTGGACGTGTTTGCTCTGGTTAGTTAGTGCAAATGTCATTTTATGCACAAGTCAGCACAAAACTGCACCAATAAAGGGCAGAGATCAAAGGGCAAGGGATAGAATTACCTCTCGAGGGGCGCACGCACCCCCGCACAGGAAGCAAGGCTCCGACGGACCATGTTAATATGCCTGAAAGCGTGAGAGCTACCCCCGACAAATCAGCTCGTTCAACATTTAAAAGTGCTCGGCCCCCGCTGAGGGATTCATTTCACGGGAGGTATTATGGGACTTGTGGTTTTTATAATTTCAATTCATTCATTCATGTTTTTTCGCCATTGTAATTCACGACATGTACGTACTTTGCTTTATGCTATACTAATCAGTTAAACAAGCATTTGCAATGCAATAGGTCTCGCATTTGCAAGAGTTTAACCTATTGGAATTGGAATTGACAATGTCTTTTATTTACGTTTTAAAAACCAACACATAAATAAAAGGCATTGCCATTTACAATGCCAATGGTTCAAACTCTAACAACTGCGAGACCTATTGCATTGCAAATGCTTGTTATGATTGTTTTGCCGCTGCTTTTTATTGATTGAATCTGTATTGTTTGCCTCGGAACCTTTGACCGCTTTACACATTGATGCCGGCCGATTTGGTTGTAGGCCTAGACTTGTATATCCTCTTGATGCAAATAAAGGTTTTAAAAAAAAAACAAAAAAAACAATGCACACAACAGCAAAGAGCTCTTCAACATCGTAAAAGAACTCGCCACCCCCAGCTCAAATGACGTTCCACCATCACAAGAACTCTGCGACTCCCTGGATACCTTCTTCCACTGCAAGATTGCAGACATCCACAACAGCTTCGACACCCAGGCGCCGATGACAAAACACCGACACCCCCGAACCAATACCCTTCAAACACACCAACCTTCTGCTCTCCTGGAACAACGTCAACAACGAAGACACCATCAATATCATGAACACAATCCACTCCGGCACACCCTCCGACCCCTGCCCCCACCACATCTTGAACAAGGCAAGCTCCATCACAGCACCCCAACTCCGAAAGATCATCAACAGCTCCTTCAAGATCGCCACCTTCCCAGAGAGCTGGAAACACGCTGAGGTCAACGCCTTCCTCAAAAAACCCAAAGCAGACCCCAAGGACTTCAAAAACTTCTGACCCATCTAGCTGCTCCAGTTCCTGGCTAAAGTCATTGAGAAGGCCGCCAACAGACAACTGACCCAATTCCTGGAAGAGAACAACGTCCAGGACTCCTCCCAATCCAGATTCAGCAGCAACCACAGCACCGAGACTGCCCTCATCGCCGCCACTGACAACATCAGGACCATACTAGACAAGGGCGAAACGGCAGCCCTCATCCTCCTGGACCTCTTGGCCGCTTTTGACACCGTCTTCCACCACACCCTATGCACACGTCTCTGCGACGCAGGGATCCAAGGCAGACCCTAGACTGGATCACCTCCTTCCTCAACAGCAGAACCCAGAGAGAGTCTGCCTCCCCATTCAGATCCGAAGCCATCACAATCACATGCTGCGTACCCCAAGGATTATCCCTCAGCCCGACCCTTTTCAACATCTACATGGCACCGCTCGCCAACATCGTCCAAGCATACCACCTCACATCTCAACACCGTCTCTTATGCCGACGACACAGAGCTGATCCTCTCCCTCACCAAAGACCCAACCATCGCCAAATCCAACCTCCAAAGAAGGCCGTTGCAGATTGGATAAAGGCCAACGTACTGAAACTTAACACAGACAAAAAGGAGGTCTCATCCTCAGCACCACCCCCTCCGCATGGGATGATTCCTGGTGGCCAATCTCGCTGGGAGCTGCCCGACACTCACAAACCACGCACGCAATCTGGGGTTCACTCTGGACGCAAAACTCTATGACCCAGCAAATCAACACTGTCTCCCCCTCCTGCTTCAACACCCTCCAAATGCTCCGCAAAATCTACAGATGGATCCCCACTGAAACCAGGAGAACGGTCACCCAAGCACTGGTCAGCAACAGACTGGACTACGGCAACCCCCTCTGCGCAGGAACCACGTCTACCCTCCAGAAGAGACTCCAATGCATACAGAAAGCCTCCGCATGCCTCATCCTCAGACTCCCCCTGCCACAGCCATATCACCGCCCACCTAAGAGATCTTCACTGGCTCCTGGTCAACAAGAGGATCACCTTCAAACTCCTCACCCACGCTCCCAAAGATCTCCACAACGCAGGACCAGGATACCTCAACAAACGTATGTCCTTCTACATGCCGAACCGCAAGCTTCGCTCTGCCGACCTCACCCTTGCTGCCGTCCCACGCATCCACCGAATGACCCCCGGCGGCAGATCTTTCTCCCACCTTGCTGCAAAGACATGGAACACCCTCCCCGCCCACCTACATCAGACCCAAGACTTGCTGACCTTCAGGAGACATCCCAAGACCTGGCTGTTCGACCAGTAGCTGCCTCCCCTCCCCTCATAGCGCCTTGAGACCCTCACGGGGAAGTAGTGTGCTCTACAAATGTTTGATTCATTGATTGACCCTTGCAGCAGTGTTGAGGATGGCTCTTTGTTCTCCTTCAGATTCATCATTAGCATAATCCATTGGTTCGGGGGTTGTTCTTCTTCATCACCACTGTGAAGAATCTCTGGGTCATGCTTGACTCGGATCTCTCCATGAAGTCGCAGGTTCAATCTGTGGCTGGCACGTGTTTTAGACTTCTAAAAATGTTGAGGAACTTCTTACCACTGCTGCCACTGTCCCATAGGAAGACAGTAGTCCAAGCCTTGATTATGTCAAGGCTGGATTCTGCCAATGTATTATACCTGGACATCCCTAATTATTTACTGGGCCACCTACAGGCAGCCAGAGCGATCTCTTTGGTAGGGCCTAGGACTCACATGGCGAGGCACCTGAAGAACTTACACTGGCTTTCAGTGAAAAATAGGATTGATTTTAACGCCTTAACTGTGGCCATTATTTCTGCGCAGTGCTGGGTGTTCTATAGAGTGGGCGGGGCCGCGTCGGCCGTTGAACGTTCGCAGCACCAGCCAGGTCCACGTCTGTATTCCATATCCTTGACCAGCTGTCAGTGGAAAGTAAGAGAACTGTGTTAACTTTGGAACATACTTGAGTATACATGCCATGTGGTGTATGTCATGTTTGCAAACATTTTCAGTGAGAATATCATTTTGGTGATCAGATGCAGTGTTTAACATAGAGTTACACATTGTTTGTGACACATGTCACTTAAATTGCTGTGTATCATTTACTGTATATGACAGGGGGTGGTGCATTGTAGTGCATGTGATTTGTTAACTGAAATGTGTGAGGTCTTGCAATGTGTAAGTGATACCTGGGTACTTATTATGTATGATACACACTTTCTCCGATTGTGCATGGCACACCTAGGCCCCTTTCGCTATGCGAATGCTGCAAATCATTTTTACAGAAGTGAGTCACTTTCAAGGCACAGTGATGCAACATATTTATATGGATTGTTTTATTCAATTTACTTGGCCCTGCGTTGTCACACAATCAGATGCCATGGCCCTGCACCAGCACCCTTGGCAGGGTATGCTCAGACGTGAGTCCCTTGCTCACTTTGCCACTGGAGTCAAGCAAGCCCAGCTGAAGACGGCTGTAATGCCAGAACAGGGTCAGACTGATTTGCATATGGCCATGTCTGAACTGGGGTGGCGGAGTGAGCTAAAGAAGGGTGATGGATTAAACCCAGATCAGTTGACTGGGGGTGAGTGTTTGTATTGTCAACGCTCCGTCCATCATCACCTTTGATTCACACACCATGCAATGGTGAATGAGTCGCCTTCAGACAGAACCTTTGCCTTATGGGCACATGTGCATTCAGCATTTAATGAGGTGGGTTACATGCATCTGTGCCCACCTCTGTAATCATAATGTGCCCTGGGGCAAACCTAAAGGGCAGATAGTACAATGCCACCCACAGGACACTTTCTGTTGTGCTGCCATGGGTGTATGTACCTTTTGACTGTATGTCATGTACTTATGGTGTAGATGTGGGTTTGTCTTTTCACAATCACTTATTTCGTCATTATTAAATGAGGACCTGAAAGGCGCCAGATGGCCAGCTAATGATACAGAGTAATGGTATGTGTGTTACTTGATTGTTGCTTACCTACAAGTAGACCATTACTATATTGTCCGTTTTGGAAATGTTCATTGATGATGTTGTTATGAATTATATATGAATCATGTACATTCCCAGGATATTTGGCCAGTACATTGGTGATGATTCCCAGATGGTTCACAATGGCCTGGACATTGATGGAATATGTGTGCTTCCTGTTATGGTATAGATGTGAAGTTGCTGATGGTTGTACCAGTTGTACATGAGTGCAGTCCATTGCACCAAGAACAAGTGGGAAGCCGGCGATGCCATAAAAGCCTTGTTTAATCTCCATCTTCTGATGTTGTGTATTGGGGAAATGGAGGTGCTGTGGTGTAAGCTCAAGAATAGCATCCAGGACAGAAGGGAGGAAGGCTGAGAAAGAGACCTGGGAGACATCTGCCACTCGTGCTGCTGTGGTTTTGAAAGATCCTGAGGCCAACATGTGTAAGACAGCCAGGAGCTTTGTCTGTGGTGCAATGTTGCTGACCATGTCAGTTGGTGGCTGTAGCCGTGGTGAGATCTGATGCAGGAGGGTACCAATGGACGCCTTCTTGAGGCGATACATTTTGATGACTTTTACATCCCTTAGTTCAATGAGGGTAATCCTTTGGTGATAGATGTGCTCCCTTCTCTTGCGCTGCCTTAGGGGTGAATGTGGAGGATGCGGTTGCGGTAGTTGGTCTGTTGGTGGCTGTCAAATTCTCGGTCCAACTCCCAGCTGCAAGATTAGGAGGTCCATGCTGTCTGATCTGCTGCAAGACTGCTCTGCTAGGCTTACCTTTTATTTCTATGGCACATGCAACATTTCCTACGTGTGGGTTTGTGAGACGTAGGGATCCGAGCACAGTTTCAGAGATGCGTGATGCAGCCAAAAGATGAGTCACCACGAGGAATGTTTGTAAATATCCCTGCATCAGTAATGCATTCGATTTTACATTAGAACGCCTACCTTGCATATTTTAATACTTATGTGACGCAGCAGGATACTGTGCAGTTCTATTCCGACGCAGTGCTGTCATCCGTGAAGCATCTCCCTAGATGCATCACTTTGTAAACATGGCGTAAAAAAATACTGATGCGTCTCAAAAAGTGATACACCAGTTGTGCAAGGGGCTTGTAAATCCGCCCCCTTGTATTTAGAGATTGTTCTTAAATCAACTGTAAACTATTTCATAGCAGAAAAAGTGCTATAAGCACACCAGTGCTGGGGCAGTTCTCAAAGACATCCATGCCTTAAAAGTCATAGCAAGAAACTGGCAACATCTCCAAATCAAACTGAACAAGACTAGCACACATATGGAGTAGAATGAGTAACACTGTGCTAAGGAATAAATAACACCCTTGTATTGTGTGACTTTAACGTCATGTATGTAACTGCAATTTCTTATCGCATTAGAGGGCCGCCTGGATATTATCAATAGCCTGAGCAACCTCCAGGGCAAAACGAGCAAGGACCCTTTTCACCTGCATCCTTGTGTAGGGTTCTTGCAGAATGCTACTGCACATTTTTACAAATAGCTATATTTCCTGGTTATCTAAAATGCACAAGATCACACACTGTAGTTCCTAATAGACTGTAAATAAGAGTATAGCCTGTTACGTGCTTCCATTGTTAGAAATCTCACTCTACATGTCTCTGCCACCAAGATATGTGCCAGATATCTGGCATACAGTCCTTTCAATCCAAAGCTAAATACAATCGCACAGAAGTAGATACGAGAAAAAATGGCCTGAACCATCAAAACCACTGGCAAAAATATCAGTATTAAAGCATTAGAGGTGATTTTGGCCAGTTAGGAACGGTGCACACGTTACTCCCAACATTTAAGTTTAAGGATTGAGCTGTTTACACTTTTTAACCTTTGTGTTTAACTACTAATGGCAAAACCACTCTGGATGGCAAATACACAATATTAGTAGCAGGTTCCAAAAATAATTCGTCCTGTACGAAGGTCCTGCATTGATCTCTGCACACACTGTGCAAATATGAATACCTGATGTTGTACTTCATAGGTATCCATACACCATGCCACTAATTTTTTCACTAAGTTTTTCTTTCAATATTTTCACTTGTGAGAAAAACAACATGATTCTCTATTATTGTCACCCTGACTGCCAGTGTAAATGGGATCTCCCAATTATTCTCTCCTTATGTGTTACATCTTTACCCCAATACCCGTGAACCTTTCTCTCACACACTGTTCACGTTTTCAACCTTTCCCCTCACTGTGTCAAGTCTCACCTGTCCACTGCTTCATCCTACTGTTATGTTAGAACCGTGCCCTATATACTAAGACATAGGTTACAAAAATGTTTGTAAATTGTGCTGGAGGGACATATTTATGAGAGCTTTGTTACATTCTTGCACCACTCGACGTGGTACATGAGTGACGCAAACCTCTAAGTCAGATTTTTGAAGCCACGCAAAGACATTTTGTGTGGCTTTGAATGGCTTAAAACACTGGAGTAAGGCAACACAGTACAAATCGCTGTGTGGCCTTACTCTGCACAAGGGAGGCCTTGTATGGGAGTTGTGGTGGGTGTTGAGGAGAAATATCTTTATTTCTCCTCTTTTTTTCCTCTTTCTGTGTGCTACATTCTGCAACACACATAGAACAAGCATTTACAATGCAATGGTCTCTGCATTATTAAAGGTAGAGCTATTGGCATTGCTTATAATTATTTTTTTTTTAAATCATAAATAAATGGCATTGTTATTTACATTGCCAATAGTTTAATCGTTAAATAAATGGCATTGTCATTTACAATGCCAATAGCTTAATCGCTCTGCCGCAAGCACAGCCAGGGGGCAGGGGAGCAAGCACAGGCATGGGAGCAAGCACATAACAGAAGCTGAATCCGCAGCTATTCAGTGGGAGAGCTCAACATACAACAAGCAGGGAAACAGAGGCACGAAAACGGCGGGCACAATCACCGGATTATAAGCAGGGGAACAGAGGCACGAAAACGGAGGGCACAATCACCGGAAAGAAACCCCCTTCCAGAAAATTGTGCACAAAAATCAACCTTAAAGAGCAGATCCCACCGCTCGCAAATGTTCCCTGTGCGACCCACAAAACTAAGCAAATGCAGTGATGGTAAAGAATGACAGGCTCAAAGTTTTGACTGGATGTGTCTAGCGCCAAGAAGCCTTTTTATGACATTTACCGCCAATTCCTCACAAAATACAATGAAAAAGAAACGTGGTGTGTGTGCCTCCCTTTCATGCCCCCCCTGAACCCATCACAAAACTGTTTCCCAGCACCCACCTTTAGGCTAGGCAGGCGTACGGACAGTCCCGGGGTCATGGCCGCTGTGCACCAACTCTGCGCCCCTGAAACAGCAGCAGCAGCCTCGGGAAAAGTATCACAAACAAGGGGAGGAAGGGGAAGGAGCTGCTGTCTACGTCTGAATGAGGCTATATCTGGAAGGCGCACGCCACAGCAGCGGAAGAGCCCAGTTTGTCTATTCCAGGCGGGGGGATGCTGAACTTTCCCACCAGCGCACAAACAACTTTCTGCACAAACAAGCGCCCCCACCACCCCCCTCCGCTAACGTCCTCGCTTTCATCCTGCATACTGCCTCCCAGCTCAAGAAGCACCGGTGCAGTCTTGGGAAAGAGGCACACCGATAGGATACCCCATCACGGTCAGAAGAGTGATCTGCTTCGCAAACTAAGTGTCAAAAGTACACTACAGATATCCAAGCGCTACAGAGAGGCTTTCGTGTCAATCAATAGCGCTATACAAAACAGTACATTAAAACTCGCTTTAGAGTATTTTATGCACGTTCAGGTATGTGGGGGAAATGGGATGGAGTAAAAAGCACCGATATTCAACAGCGCTTGATTTAAAAAAAAAAAACGGAAATTTAAATGGTACAACGTAAATTTTACACGGCCGAGAAGCCCTTCAGTATTAGAAAGTCCAATTTACAAAATCAAGAGACAGTTTCACGGGGTACAGCAAGTAAAGAAAATATGCATCTTATCAGACAGAAATGGGTCCAAGTTACAACACTGCCAAATGCGCACGACACACAGCCCACCAATACAACCCTATCCTGGGGTTGTCACCCTGAAACCAAGGTACAACCTAGGAGCTATGGGGTGCGCTGCCCAGGAAAAACAAAGCACCTCAACTGCAGGGTGAAACTCTCCCATAAAGCGCCTCAAAGTGTCTGATCCCAGCGAGCGCATTGCGTCTTTTGACTTGGCATAGAGCGCCCACTCGAAGAACCGGGCCGCCTCCGGGCGCTGTGGGAGGAAGGGGCTCTTCCGCGATAGCTCGGTGTGGAAAGCTGCTTTCAGGTAACCCTTGACAGGGAGAGCTGGGGTTGCCCTTACCAAGGTGGAGTCGAGCAGCCTGTCCAAGCAGAGATCCGGCATTTGAGGCATTGATCCTGGCGCGGGGCGCTGTGGGCATGCTCCGGGCTCCCGGGCTGGCTGCTGGAGGGCTCCCGTCGCTGCAGGTGCCAGGCTCCGCTCTCCCCTCCTCGCTGGCTGCACCCTGCCTCTCTGCCCGCTGCCACCTCTCTGGGGTTTCCTCTACTGATTCGCACTAATCTCCGGCCTCGGAGTCAGCGGCGGGGGTGGAGCAGAAGCAGCAGCAGAGGAGCCCCGGAGTAACAGCGCCTCGATGACCGAGCCCTGGAGTAAAGACTCATTAAAAAGAAGCCAGCAGCGCCGGGACCTGCAGATCCTCACCTCACCGCAGACAAGAAAAAAATGGCGCCCGCCAGCTTCCGATTTTTTCGGATTTGGGGGCGTGGTTTTGCTGTTTTGAGTGACAGACGACGTCACTGTCTAAAGAACAGCAAAACATACGCCCCCAAATCCGAAAAAGACGGAGCCTATTCGGAGGGACGGCTCTCTCCTCGAATGGCTGGCCTCCATTTAGGAAGCCAGCCAATGGGAGAGAGCCAAAAGCAGAGGCGGGACTAATAGTCCCACTAAGAAACATAACATCTCGGACTTCCGGTTCTGCCTTCGGCAGACCGGATATTACCTCGACCTAAAAAGGAGAAAGCCTCTCAGGATTGTTTTTGTGCAGGAAGGTGCCCCTTCCTGCACAAAAACAAACCAGGATGCACCTGCGTCACCCATGCACCATGGCTTAACACCATGGACGCTCATGACGAGCTGAGCTCCTCATGAGCCACGGCGCTCCGGTGCTCATGACGAGCTCAGCTCGTCATGGCCCGTGGAATGCTCAGGTGCGGGGAGATTTCCCCCGCTGTGCTGAGCGTTCCACGGGAGGCAATACACCTGTGACAAACTCAGCTCGTCATGAGCACAGGAGCGCCGTAGCTCATGACGAGTTGAGCTTGTCATGAGCATGGGGGCGCTGTGCGCGCCCCCCTCCCCCCAGCACAGCGGGGGAATAACCCCGGCAGCAAAGAGGTTAAGGGTGTGAGAGAGCACAAGTTTGGGAAAAAATGTATAAGTACGCCATATTTACAAGCACGTAGTTAGTTTAAACATGTTTTGCACACGAGTGTTTTATATCCAGGAGTGAAATATACAGAGTGGTTTATATTCAGTAGTGAAATGTATAGAATGCTAAGTAGAGTAACTATAATTATAACGGTGTGAGATTAATGTAGAAATGTTGGAATATATGTGAAAACCTCATGTTCTCATGTTAAAAGAATCATGTCCGAATTAAATGTAACTTTGAAAATCCAGTATTATGTGTAGGCCTTAGGGCAATTCACAGCAAACCTGAACGTGCTGCTAAATTAATGTGAGATAAGGTTGACATGGTTCTTCCAAATGTACTATTGAACTTAGGGTTAAAAGTATATGCTTTATAGATGTGTTATTTTAGAAACGTATGCTAGTTAAGAATGTTTGCTGTTTAAATCAAGTTAACGTTTTAAGAGTGCAGGGACCTGCTGCATGTAAATCAAGTAGGCGAGAGGAGATAATGTCATGTCGTGTAAATCGTCATGTGCTCGTTAGAGAAGAGGTCGCGAGGTGTCCAGCACCGAGCTTTGAGAGTGTTTTATGACTAAAGATATGGTGGAGTCTGGAATTTGAGGCCCACTGCAGGACGAGCTGTATGCAGGTGCGAGGGTCCTAATCAGCTCGAATGAAAGGGACTTTGTTCAGTGGCGCCTTGCGCAGGCCTGTAGGAGTTTCCAGGAATTTCAGGGGGTATCAGCGCATGGAAGAAGAAGCCTGGGAACCAAGGTCAACTTTAACGAGGGTCTTCAAGAGTACCATCATGGAGTTTGCCGCGCAAAGATGTACCACGTGAGGGGCGTCCCAAGGGGCGTTTCTATTGAAAATGTGATTTGGTATTAGGGAAAGAGACCCGGGAGGAGAGCAGAGCAGATGATTTTGGGAGCCTAAGGAAGCGGATGGGTAGGCAGATAGGCTGATCAGGAGAGACCCATTATCAGAGAAGAGACAAAGAGAAGTGCGTGATCTTCTTAGGAAGTCACCACGGCTGACACCTAGAGGGTTAAGATCTTGCTAAGTAGGGATGACACTTAGTGTAGTGTAGGGACAGACTAACCTTAATTTTCTTTTCTGTAATGACTTTGAGGTTGCAACTTGTATCCATTTTGGCAACCCTGATGGTTTTCGAGCTTGAACTTATTATTCTGTTTTTCAGACTCAGACTATTCAAAAAGTTCATGTTCATAGTGATACCGATTTATCTTCTTAATCTCATTTTGAGAAGTTTATATCTTCAGTTATCTTTGACTTTATATTAAATCTTTAAAACTTAATTTTGGTCAGTGGTCATTTAGAGTGGTGTAAGTTCTTAAATTGATTGACTTATTGCGAGATTACCTTTTACTCCAAGACAGGTACCAACGATTCGGTCGACATAGTTTGGGGTTTGGTAAGATAATTAGTAACCAGTAATCCCGCGTTAGCAGTTGGTAGCAGAGGATGGTTATCTTCTTGAGGAAGGTAATCTAGAGAGGTTAGTTTACCCCAAGGCCCGAGACGCCGAGAGACGAGCAGCGGAAGAATCGTGTGCCGAAAGGTGCAGACGGTGCGAGAAAAGCAGCAGTATCGGAGAGTGAGTATAAAAAGGGTCATGCGTGAACAGATTGCGGTGTTTTGTGTTGTATTTGTATTGTAATGTCTTGCGGAGTTGAATGCCTGTAGTGTGAATGAGAGAAGGTTGTGAGCGCGCGCAACCTGGTAAGCTGGTAACCTGGTAAACGGGTGAACTGGTGAAATCTTAAGTTCAGGCCAGAGCTTAAGTGGTTTTGGGTGTATCGAACATCCAGGGTAGTTGTCGACCATAGTACGGAGGTCACGAGGTACCATTGACCGCCGTGGATCCAAGATAGGGGGAGTGTAAGAGTGAATGTATGAGTAACGGACGCTGGTCGAAAGTTACTGCGTGTGAGTAACCTATCGGAGAAGGCGATTGTCTGGAAGTAAACGGAAAGACATTTTGCCAAGTTAAGGTGACAACTACAGAAAGGCTGTGGGCGTACAGTCAAGAAAGGTGATCGCTTGGACGGAAGTAATCATTTTTCAGAGTATGAATGGGATGCGTGCATGACCGAGGAGACGAGCTGAGAAAGGAGGGGAACTGCTGCGAAGGGGGACGGGTGACGTCGACTAGAGCCGCGCTCTGATTGAGCGGTTGGTGTGACGTTAGCTAGAGCCGCGCTCTGGTTGGGCGGCTAGCGTGACGTCGGAGGAAAGTCGCGTACGGATAGGCCAGTTAGTGAGAACGGGGCTGAGATTGGTGGAATATCATCAGGAAGTAAACGAACGCGGAGAAAAGAGAAATCATGAAGTGTTTTAAGTGTTTGAAAGGGATTTTTAAACGTAAACGAAGTGAACATTATTACGGGGAGGAGGCTCCGCCGGAGGGTACGCCAGCTCATTATATGGCAACGAATGTGGGGCTGCATACGATATTGTGGATTGGGGCTTGGAATAAGCTTACGGAAGGGAATGAGGAAATGCAGTTCCCGAGGTACGGGACGTTTAAATTAGAGGTGTTACATCGGCTAAAAGCAACCATGTCCTCATTGAAACCCTCGCCCAGACCAACACAGTTTGAGGCTCTTAATGCATGGATTAAGGCTGCACACGACCGAAATTTGAACAGGCGTCAACAAAGACTGACGCGATCGGTAAGGGCAATGCGAGATTCCAAATGGGATGAGGAGGAAAAGCGTTGGAGAGTACAGACTATTGAGGTGGAGAAAATGTATCCGATGAGGGAGGTGTCAGGAGGAGGAAACCTCATGGAAGAAGACGAGGAAAGCGAGTCGGAGGACAATCTGATAAACAGATTGTTAATGGATAGACCACCTCCGAGAGTGGAGTTGATAGAAGATAGAGGGCTCGCAAGGGAAGATGGGAATGACATAGAGGGATATACACCACTCCCTATATCGGAATGGACACCTATCAAAAGTGGAGAAACACCTCCAAACAACACTGTACAGAGTGTAGTGGGAAGGTTTGTGGTGCAGAAAACGCCAACCACAGAAAGGGTTGAGTCTGTGGGATTGCCAGACGCTCTTCAAGTGCCTGTTACCATAGGACCCATAGTTTCGATCTATAATTCTGAGAGAGATAGAGGGGAACAACAAAGGCAATTGGATAGGGAAAGGATTGAGATGGAAAGGAGGAATAATGTGACAAATGCATGGAAACAATTGCCAGGTTCGGTAACATGGAACACCCCATTAGACACAACTGTCGGTCCCAATTCAGAACAGGGAGGTCCGAGAGGACCAATGGATCTAAGGGGACCACGGCCAAGATCTTTTTCAGAGTTAAGAGCTGATTTGAGGGAATGGGACGGGTCCATAGTATCTCCAAGTAACAGGACAAGAACAGAACCAGGGTGGGAAAGCAGGGGTAACGGGACTGTATCTCATTGTGGGGCTAGCGAAAGCAGTCAGGGCCGGGAAGGCCAAAGTCAAGAGAATAGAGGGGATGCATGTCCTACAAATCAGAGAGAACAGCCGGAACAAAATACTAGGATTGTAGAATGTGAGGAAATGTCCCGTCTCTGGGGGAAAGGAGGAGATGAGGCGGTACGGGCTTTTCGGAATAGGTTTAGGTGCCTTCATCATACACTCGGGGAAGACGTTCAACATTGGAGAAAGGAGAACAGCGATAGGTCCCGACACGCCTCGAATAATCAGGAATCACAGGGAAGTAGGGAAGAAAGAGGGAGTAATGGAACATCTTACCCTGCATCCCGTGAAACTAGCCCGGATGGGGAGAGAGGGGCTATGAGGCATGAAGGAGTGTTTCACCACCCACCCCGAGAAGATGGAAAGGCATGGGATTTAGAGAGATGGGAACAGGGGAGGACTCCCTATAATTCACCAATACCTAAACGTAGATCTCGGAGCTGGGATGGGAGAGATGCGGATGGAGGAGCTAAATTGAGTGTTTTGAAAGCTGAAATTAAGGCAAAAAGGCTTGATGTTACCAGTTTAAAATCAGATGTTGATGAGATAATAGATGGAACATTGCCTTTGGAAAGGATAGAATTGTATGAACAGGATGAGTTATTGTTCATGGCAACGGATATTACTAGGAAAGCTAGAGCGTTTCATGAGAAACTGACTGATTTGGCAGATAGATATGCCGTGGATTTGTCTAGGACAAGGGCATTGCAGAGTAACCACAGATTACAGTACGCAGACCAGGATCTAGATGAGAAGAGAACTACTGGATTAAAAACACACATAAGAGAGCTGGTAACAGGGATAAGAGTGTGGAGAGAACTGGATAAATGGGAAGAAAGGTGGTCGAAAAAGGGCACAGTTAGGCGAAGTACAAATGTGATGACCCCTGAGGGAAGGGTAATGCAGATGGAGGCATTCCCTTTGCGAGAAATATCAAACGGAAATTATGTACATGTGCCCTGGAGTAGAGGAGATTTAGCTGCATTTACCAACTCATTTCCGAAGTTGCGGGACAATCCAGTTGAATGGTATAAACAGGTAGAGAGGTTTGTCAAAATCTCGAAAGTACTGTGGATTGATTTGAACACGTTGTTTGACATCGTGGTCCCATCTGATCTGTGGACCCCTTGTAAGACTAGTGTCGAATGGCCAAATGCTGAACCATTGAGGGATGCTCGGACTAATGGACCGTCTGAGATTGTCATGCGAAAGTATGAAAGGGTAATAGCATGGTTGAAAGATAAGGTACCACCACAGGATATAGATTGGGTAAAAATAGACCGAACAAGGCAGGAACCCAAGGAGACAGTTCACGAGTTTTATGAAAGATTATTGAAAACATTCAAGCAATACAGTGGACTAGATGTAATGGATCCCAAAGATATAGGGCAGTTTGTGTCAAAGTTTGTCTTGGGGTTGAGACCTGATATTTGTTTGATGATACAGCAACATTTAATCTGTTGGCAGAACAAACCACTAGATGAGATTTTACGATATGCGAGGTACTGCAGTGACGAGATAGATTCTAAAGCCAAGAATCTAAAGGAGAAATTGATGGTGGTGCAAATGCAGTCCGCTGGGAAGGGTGGCCAGCAGAAGCAGGGGATGGGACGAAAATCAAACGGTCAGAATAAGGACAATGAGGAAGGGCAGAGACCTAGGATAGACTTTGCCACTTTAAAGAAAACGACAAAGTGTCATCAGTGTCACCAGGTGGGGCATTGGCGACGCGAGTGTCCCTTTAACCCTGAAAATGGAGAGCTAGAAGTAGAAGAACAGGTCCAAGAAGACCCAGTGCAAAAGGTGACAGTCCCAAGTAGTAAGGTGGCCAAAGGGGGGACTTCGGCTCCACGGGCCCAATTCCCACAGCCACCGAAGATAGCAGCTGGGGGAAAGGTTTTTAAACAAATGCCTCTGTTTATCGAGGAAGAAAAGTGTTATTACATTGACCCATTGACAGGACAACGGGTGAGCAGTGAAGAGGATTGTACCCTCGGGGCAGTCCTAGAAGTGGATCAAAGAGGGCCATTTGTTGAGGCAGAAGTGGCAGGGTGTCCCACTACGTTCTTAGTGGATACTGGGGCTACTCGTTCGACTCTGAGATCAGCGGTGGTTCCAGACTTGCCAATGTCAGGGGAAACAATTCAGGTGGTAGGAGTCGCAAATAAAAGAATGACTAGTCCGTTGACAGAACCAGTATCTGTGAAAATAGGAAATCATATGAACGAACATCAGTTTGTGGTTTGTGACTCGAGTCCGGTATGTCTGTTAGGAAGGGATTTGTTGTGCAAATTGAACTGCACCATATACTGCACCCCACAAGGAGTGGAGGTACAGACTACCGACGATGATGCTACCTTTAAGGTGGCCAATTCAAAATTCTGTGTAGAACTATATCCTACTCTGACTGTAGAAGATCTTCCCCAAGATTTAAGAGATGCAGTGGCGTCAGAGGTGTGGGATTTCACAGGAGAAGATATAGGATTGATTAAAGGGGTAGAACCGGTAAAAATTCTGGTAAAACCAAATGTTGAGTTTCCAAGAACGCCTCAATACAAATTGTCCCAGGAAACGATTGCGGGAATAAAGCCTGTGATCGAGTCAATGATACAACAGGGAATACTGAAAGAAATCGTGGGTAGTCCTTGTAACTCCCCGATTATGGGTTTCCAGAAACCTAGCGGGAAGTTTAGGATAGTTCAGGATTTACGAAAAATTAACAACATAGTCGTTTCATGTTGTCCCGTGGTACCGAATCCATCAGTGATATTGTTTCAAATACCATGTCAAGCAGAATGGTTCACAGTGATAGATCTTTGTCAGGCTTTCTTTTCAATCCCATTGGATGAGGAGAGCAGGTACCTTTTCGCTTTTAAAATGGAAGATCGCGTTTTAACATGGTGTCGAATCCCACAAGGATTCACAGATAGCCCATCCATCTTTAATCAGTTGTTGAAGAAGAATCTTGAGAATCTAGTACTGCCACAGAACTCGGTTCTGGTACAGTACATAGATGACCTACTTGTTGCGTCAGAAACAGAGGAAGCTTGTAAAGTAGATTCAATTGCCTTACTGAATCATTTAGCTGAAAATGGACATAAGGTATCTCCGAGCAAGTTGCAGTATTGTTTGACAGAAGTACAGTATCTAGGGCACAGGTTAGAAAAAGGGAAACGTAAGGTGTCCCCGGAGCGGATTGAGGCGATAATGAAAATGAATGCGCCTACAACACAGAGAGAAGTTAGAATGTTCCTAGGAATGGTGGGTTACTGCCGACAGTGGATAGTTAACTATTCACTGAAAGCAAAGCCCTTACAGAAACTGACGCACAAGGAGGTGAGTGATCCGGTACCATGGGATGAAGAATGTCTGGTGGCGTTTTTACAGCTGAGAGACGATTTATGTCGTGCTCCGGCTCTGGGAATGCCAGATTACGAAAAGTCATTTTCACTCTATTGCTGTGAGAGAGAGGGATGTGCTTTGTCAGTCTTGGCACAGACCCACGGTAATGCCCGTAGACCAGTTGCATACTTTTCGGCTACATTAGATCCAGTAGCCGCAGCGTTGCCCGGATGTCTCAAATCCGTTGCTGCAACGGGTGTCAGCATTGAAAGGAGCGAGAGTATTGTGATGGGACATCCAGTAGTGGTATATGTACCACATTCAGTTGAATTGTTAATGACCAGGACGAAGACGCAGCATTTGACCAATAGCAGGCTCACGCGTTACGAGCAAGTTATACTTGCCGCAGAAAACGTGACTCTCAGGAGATGCTCTGTCTTGAATCCTGCTACTTTGATGCCATTACCTACGGTAATAGAAGGCGAAGGATGTGAAGACCACGATTGCCTTGATGTGACTGAACTATGCACGAAACCCAGACCAGATATTGTAGATGAGCCATTGTCTGACCCCGATGAAATTTATTTTGTTGATGGCTCATGTTTAAGAGACGATACTGGTCGGTTGAGAGCAGCTTATGCTGTTTGTACCATTACTGGAGTTGTGGAAGCCGCTTGCCTGGAAGGAGTACATTCCGCACAGGTAGCAGAAATTATTGCCCTAACTCGTGCCTGCATAGCAGGAAATGGAAAGAGAGTCACCATCTACACGGACAGCCAATATGGTTTCGGTGTGGTTCATGATTTCGGGCAGTTGTGGTCTCAGAGGGGTTACATGACCTCCTCTGGTTCGCCCATTCGAAATGGAGAATTTGTGCGATTGCTGATAGAAGCATTACAAGGTCCTGTTGACATCGCAGTAGTGAAGTGTGTAGCTCATACTAAGAATACAGATTTTGTGTCACAAGGTAATAGATATGCTGATGAAGTCGCACGCTATTGTGCGGAACAAAGTTATTCTTTCTCAAAGGTGGAAATAGAAGGTGCAGAAGAAAAGACTGAATTAAGTATGATGTTAGAAACTGTAGACACTTGGGAGGATTTAAGAATAATGCAGGAGAACGCACCTGAAACAGAGAAAAAGGCATGGGAAATAGCAGGTTGTGTGCGAAGTGAAATGGATTTTTGGGTTTCAGCAGATGGGAGAGCTGTGTTACCTGAAGAATTAGCTAATCCCATGGCGAGAGAAATACATGGTCCAGTACATCTAGGAAGGGATGCTATGATGAGAGTTTTTAGGCAGACTTGGTATTGCCCGAAATTCAGAATAGCAGCAGAATCAGTATGTAAGCGATGTGTTACTTGCCAACAGCTGAACGTAGGCAAACGAACACCAGTCACACTGAGTCACATTGGGAGGTCGGGGGGGCCTTTCAATAGAATGCAACTAGATTTCATCGAAATGCCAAGAGTCAATCGCCTTCGGTATGTGTTGGTGATTGTATGCGTATTTTCCAGATGGGTTGAAGCGTACCCTACACGTAGGTGCGATACACTCACAGTGGCTAAATTGTTGCTCAGGGAGTTGATACCGCGCTTCGGGGTGCCTGCCTCTTTGGAATCTGACAGAGGAAAACATTTTAACAGCGAAATAGTGAAGATGTTGTGCTCCACACTGAATATCGATCAAAAGCTGCATTGTAGTTATCGACCAGAAGCTTCAGGAATTGTGGAACAAGTGAATGGCACTTTGAAGAATAGATTGGCTAAAGTAGTGGCATCCACATCCTTGAGTTGGCCAGATGCTCTTCCTTTAGTGCTCATGAGCATGCGCAGCACACCTGATAGGAGGACAGGTCTCTCTCCCCACGAGATCCTGATGGGGAGGGCCATGAGACTTCCTACAGTTCCAACTACTGCTCTATTGAATATTACAGATGATCTGATCTTGGATTATTGTAAAGGACTGTCTGACGCCATCCATTCTGTGTCCCTTCAGGTGCATGCGGCTGAAGTTCCAGCAGCGAGGAACCTGTGTCATGACCTGAACCCAGGGGACTGGGTCTTAGTTAAAAAACACGTCCGGAAGAACTGCCTAGATGTTCGCTGGCGTGGGCCCTTTCAGGTAATCCTGATCACGAACACCGCGGTGAAGTGCGGGGGGCTGCCAAATTGGATCCATGCATCCCATACTCGAAGAGTTCCAGCACCTCTAGAAGGAACAGCTCCCATCCCAGACGAAAGCCCGGAAGTGGAAGAAGAGTCGCAAGAAGGGATTGAGGCAGCTGAGGAGGTGTCGGAAGAAGTTGGGAACGCATCGGATTCAGAAGAAGAGCGAAGGCAGGACGGCAGTGAGACAGAAGACGCAACTGAAGGAGAGAGCAGAAGTGAATACGACTCAGACTCAGATCCGTATCGGAGCGACCAAGAACCAAGTGGGAGGACAAGGAATAGGAGAATAAGGCTTGGAGCTGCCACTTGGCCAACTAGGAGAAGAAGGCTAAGTTTGAGGTCGGCCCAGGAAGAAACGCTTACTCCTATATCCGAAGACTCAGATCCAGAAGAAGATATCCAGGATCAAGCCGAGGAGGGTCTTAGAAGATCAAGGAGGGTGCGAGTGCCTAGTAGAAGATACTCTACTCCCGACTGGACCTACCTCGTTGCAGATGTCTGGGAGACACAGAACAGGGAGGATCAGGGAAGTGGAACTGATCAGAACTGACCCGATCATCACAGTGCAAATAAGGTTTCTACTACCAGGAGCGGAGACCGAAAGGTTGCTGACACTCAACATTGTTCATCCTGCTCTCCTGAGTGGAATAAGAAAATTGATTTTAGAGACAGTTGAGTTTCCAGTTTGCTGTTCACGATATCCAATATTGGAGGGAACTCTTCTTCGTTTGGAAATGCTTGAGCGAATAGTAGAAATGCTAGGAGCGCTTATTGTTGTGGATTAATACCTTATTGTGAATGTCTTCAAAGGGGCGCAGAACTGGAAAGGTGAAGAAAGTGATCTTGATTAGAACGGACCCCTTTGTAATTGTGGATGTAGAACTGATAGTACCAGGAGTGGAAATTGAAAAAACGCTAACTCTCAATTTTATCCGTCCACTTGTCTTGAGCGAAATAAGGAGAATAATCCTAGAAAAAGTTGACTTTCCATGTTGTGGTACGAACTGTCCAGAACCTGAGGGAATGATACTTCGGATGGACATTTATGAAGAAGTAGTGTCACTCCTTGAGCCATACATAACTTTAGATGAAAACAAGACTTTTGAAAAGAAATTGTAAACTTGTTGCAAGATAACCTAGCGCCGAGTGGAAGAAGAAAAGTGATAGGGGTTTCATTTTAGTGGATGGAGAAGGGCTAGGGTTGTCTATTTTCTACTGGACTTTGAACTGTTTTGCGGAAACAAATTGTCAAGCTTCCAAGTGTTCAAAGAAAGACATTGCAAGAGAGAAAGACTTTGTTTGAAAAGAAGAGGAAGTGAATGCTGGAAGAAAGTCAAAAACTACACTGTTTGAGAACATGGAGGCTGGCAACCCGAACCGCAGGGCAAAATGTATAGCTGTTATACTTTTAGGAGTAGTGGTTTCTCTTATAATTTTAGTGGTAACTGTTTCATTCCTAGCGGGACACGAAGGGGATGAAACCGCAGTTAAGGAGGATAAGGGAGTATCAACACCGAAAACTACCATTATTAAAGAGAAGGGAAACATTAATGAGAAAGACAAAGCACTGTTAGATGCAGAAATAAAAAGGCTTCACACCGACGAGTCACAGGGAAATTACAAGTCAAATGCTTATGCTAAATTGCTTTATGAATATGTTGATGCCATGGAAGTAAAGGATTGTTATGTTTGTATGCAATTACCAGCTTCAGTGGAGGAGGGTATTAGATACCATCATCTTCCGTTGACATATGGAATAACGTGCAGTTTATTGTTGAGCATGTTTTATGGACGAGAAGGATTCGAGTATTATTTCTCGAATTTCGACTCGACATTGCCAGAGGTTCCGAATTTCAAGCATTTGAACAAATGGGACTACTACAAAAGCGAAGACAGACTACACAAATGGTTTATTCCATGGAAAACGTTAGATACTTCACATGCTCGAAGAAACAATCTGACTTGTCAAATATCAGAAGTTGAGAAAAAGTTTATAGCACAGGTAGATACTAGATACAGGAGGCAGAAGATTTTGAAAGCATCAGGACAATGGGAAACAGATTGGACCAAGGAGGAGAGGGCACATCAAAGAAAAGGTAGTATTGGTCCAATTGCTTTGGATAAGGATAAACGGGGAAAACTGTGCATACACAGGAGTTACTCATATTATGAAAACTTTTATGTAGGTCAAGTCCATTGTGAACATGCCTTTCAATTGGAGTATTACTCTAAGAACTTTATGAAAGGGATGCAAGCAATAACAAATGTATATTTTGTATGTGGAAGATATGCCTATGTGAAGTTACCAGATAATTGGTATGGATCATGCTATCTGGCTGTTGTCTTCCCTAAAATATATCATGTTGAGAATTTAGACACGCCTAAGAAAGAAATATCAACTAGATGGAAGCGAGGGCTGGGTGCAGCCGAGGTAGTTGGAGATGTACTAGGTGCTGCATTCCCTTTCTTAGGATTGATAATGAATGACATTAAGATCAGGAGGTTAGCTACAGTCGTAGATAGGCTATCTGCCAGTACTGCAAGATCCTTGATGCTAATAGAAGGGGAGATGCAATCGATTAGGGCGATGGTTCTTCAGAACCGACTTGCTTTAGATGTTCTGTTAGCAAAAGAGGGAGGAGTCTGTAGGGCCTTGAAGGTCCGGGAATGCTGTACTTACATTCCAGACAATTCAAAGCCTCTAGAGAAGTATATACAAAACATCACTGCCATACACTACGAAATTGAGGACCTGGCAAAGGTAAATGTGTGGGAAAAAGTAGGCCATGGAATGGGTAAAGTTGGAAGTTGGTTTGCCAACTTAGGAAAGGGTATCGTTTGGTACATATTGAAACCCATCATCATAATTGTGATTTGTGTAATCACTTTGTGGGGATTGGTGCGTTTGTATCAATGTTATAGAGCAAATAGGTTACAGAGAGCTATGAAGAAACAGGAAGAAGAGTTGACAGCGATGCAGGACACTCAATATAAGAGTCTGAAAGCATTAGAGAGTATGAAAAGAGGTGGAACTGCCCTGTCTTCACTTTAAAAGGTTCTACATTTTTAGTGTCTTGGTGATGATGACCCCTGAAGGTCATCAAAGGGGGGACTGAGAGAGCACAAGTTTGGGAAAAAATGTATAAGTACGCCATATTTACAAGCACGTAGTTAGTTTAAACATGTTTTGCACACGAGTGTTTTATATCCAGGAGTGAAATATACAGAGTGGTTTATATTCAGTAGTGAAATGTATAGAATGCTAAGTAGAGTAACTATAATTATAACGGTGTGAGATTAATGTAGAAATGTTGGAATATATGTGAAAACCTCATGTTCTCATGTTAAAAGAATCATGTCCGAATTAAATGTAACTTTGAAAATCCAGTATTATGTGTAGGCCTTAGGGCAATTCACAGCAAACCTGAACGTGCTGCTGAATTAATGTGAGATAAGGTTGACATGGTTCTTCCAAATGTACTATTGAACTTAGGGTTAAAAGTATATGCTTTATAGATGTGTTATTTTAGAAACGTATGCTAGTTAAGAATGTTTGCTGTTTAAATCAAGTTAACGTTTTAAGAGTGCAGGGACCTGCTGCATGTAAATCAAGTAGGCCAGAGGAGATAATGTCATGTCGTGTAAATCGTCATGTGCTCGTTAGAGAAGAGGTCGCGAGGTGTCCAGCACCGAGCTTTGAGAGTGTTTTATGACTAAAGATATGGTGGAGTCTGGAATTTGAGGCCCACTGCAGGACGAGCTGTATGCAGGTGCGAGGGTCCTAATCAGCTCGAATGAAAGGGACTTTGTTCAGTGGCGCCTTGCGCAGGCCTGTAGGAGTTTCCAGGAATTTCAGGGGGTATCAGCGCATGGAAGAAGAAGCCTGGGAACCAAGGTCAACTTTAACGAGGGTCTTCAAGAGTACCATCATGGAGTTTGCCGCGCAAAGATGTACCACGTGAGGGGCGTCCCAAGGGGCGTTTCTATTGAAAATGTGATTTGGTATTAGGGAAAGAGACCCGGGAGGAGAGCAGAGCAGATGATTTTGGGAGCCTAAGGAAGCGGATGGGTAGGCAGATAGGCTGATCAGGAGAGACCCATTATCAGAGAAGAGACAAAGAGAAGTGCGTGATCTTCTTAGGAAGTCACCACGGCTGACACCTAGAGGGTTAAGATCTTGCTAAGTAGGGATGACACTTAGTGTAGTGTAGGGACAGACTAACCTTAATTTTCTTTTCTGTAATGACTTTGAGGTTGCAACTTGTATCCATTTTGGCAACCCTGATGGTTTTCGAGCTTGTACTTATTATTCTGTTTTTCAGACTCAGACTATTCAAAAAGTTCATGTTCATAGTGATACCGATTTATCTTCTTAATCTCATTTTGAGAAGTTTATATCTTCAGTTATCTTTGACTTTATATTAAATCTTTAAAACTTAATTTTGGTCAGTGGTCATTTAGAGTGGTGTAAGTTCTTAAATTGATTGACTTATTGCGAGATTACCTTTTACTCCAAGACAGGTACCAACGATTCGGTCGACATAGTTTGGGATTTGGTAAGATAATTAGTAACCAGTAATCCCGCGTTAGCAGGTGCCTGCATTGGCACTAGACTATCACAACAACACCAGTTCAAGGGAAAAGCACAGAAATGCATCGTTTTGGATAAATACATCGGATTGCTGCCCTTTCCCTGTGACCCATGGCAGCACAGCAGGGTGACTGGGTGCACTGCCCTGCACAACAAAGACATTGGCCTCATTTATGAATGGTGTTGCATCGCTGTGTAAAAGCAGCGATGCAACATTTTTCAGTGCGCCCTCCTTGCGACACGATGTTTGCGTCATATTCATTGTATGTAGCACCATGTCGTAAGGAATGACAGATACACAGGAATCCTGACGTATATGTCGGCGCAAAACCCACACATTGCTGGAGAGGCCTATTCCCATTGAACTGCTTCACCCTTACACCTGCTATGAGACAGGTGTATGGTTGTGACGTAGAAGCGTCCTAGAAGTGGTGGATCGAAATCTGATAGATTTTTAACTGCGCAACTTCTGCAAGGCTTTTTCACGTGGGAACGCCCACCCTGCATACATTATACCTGACACAGATATAATGTAGTGCAGGCATTTACAAAGTGACGCTTCTGCATAGATACGTCACTTTGTAAATATGACATAATATGGCGCATTATTTACAACCACACACAGAGGAGGTCCCAGGGGTAAGTTTATAGACCCTACTGTTAAGCCCCCTGTACATAAGTGACACCAACCTAAAATTAACAGAGAGTCAAGAAACAAACAAACAATGTACCCAAATAAAGATGCAAAGGAAATAGTTGTTAAACTATACGAGTTCCCATCAGTCTACCATCAAGACCGCCCTTCATCATCTGAGAACTTCTTCGAATATGAAGAATCGATCTACTTACAAGTTAGCGGGACGAGCATGGGAAGTGTTTTTGCTCCTAGTCTCGCTAACTTGTATGTGCATACCTTCGAACAAACACACGTACTCGCAGACACTAATCCCCATCTTCAGTGTCTGCGAGTATGGAGAAGGTATATAGACGACATTTTGGTCGTGTGGCGAGGTACGGAAGATGAACTCCGCCAATTCCACACTTGGTTAAATGAAAGAAATCAATTCCTGAAATTTACCATGGAGTTTGATAGACACCAACTAGCGTTTCTGGACCTGTTGATTTCTGCATCAGGAGGGGGTCTACAGTCTGAGCTATACCGAAAGCCAATGGCGAGGAATTCCTTGTTAAGCTATGACAGCTTTCATCCTAAAGCATTGAGGGATAATCTGCCCTTTGGGCAATTCCTCCGTATTCAGAGGAATTGTTCCACTAAAATGGCTTTCGTCACACACTCTCAAGCTCTAGAAAGTAATCTACAAGATAAAAAATACCCTAAACATCTCATTAAAAACTCCAAAAAGCGTGCAGCAAACAATAACAGGCAATGTTTGTTGGAACCAACACCCCCAAAGAATCAACAAGAAAGAATTACTTGTGTAAATACATATAGTACACTTTCTAATCAAGTCCAAAAAATCGTCAAGAAGAATTGGAAAATTCTTAGGACAGGGAGTGACCCCATACCTCCTCCGCTGTTTGCCTTTCGGAGAGGCCAAAATTTGAGAGACCAGCTGGTCCATACAAGGCCCAAAATCATGATTCCTCGAGCTGTCGGTACCCTTTGGGACATGCCCGCAGTCACCGGACACCATCCTTGTGGTGGCTGTGCGGCGTGTCCACAAACGACTAAAACACTCACTATAGATATAGGCACCGACAGACCTTGGCAACTAAAACGGTTCACCAACTGTAATAGCTCGAACCTGATTTATTTAATAACATGTCCCTGTAAATTGAACTACGTGGGGATGACCACCAGAAAGATAAAGCTCAGAATTTCTGAACATAAAAGTTCAATCCGGTGCTGCAAACAAGCCACCAAACTGACTAACCATTTCCTGCAGGTGGGTCATCTACCTACCGACATCATGTGGACAGTATTAGACCAACCATGGATTCCACCGTCTGTAACTGACACTGCCAAATTTCTGTTCAAATGTGAACAAAAATGGGTCTACCGTCTTCGTAGTGACGAATGTGGGCTAAATGATGAAATCCCGTGGATGTCCCTTTAATTGTAAGGTGTGTCTCATTAACAGACCCGTATCTCGTTGACAACACAGCATTTGTGACAGTTAAACGGGCATGTGGGTCACTACAGAAGAATCATATCTATGTATGTTTGAGTGATAATCTAACCCGTTTCAGTACATACAAAAGGTTGACATACATAGCGAATGTACTATGGTTTGGTGCAGAGGACGAGTCGGTCTTCATTTGTCCATTTAGAGGGATGACTAGCCGTGTATGGCTTTTACCATATCCATCTGTCTCTTATTAAATGAACGAGAAAGCGGGAAACTGTGGATACTTTTTGTCATAAGAGGGCAAACATTTCAGCATATGCTTAAAATGATTAAAAAGTAATAAGGGTGAAGAAATGATTGATCTTAGTGTATTTAAAACCAATACCGCGTTCACTGACGTCCCCCTTTTTCTGATCAAACAACAATAGAGTACATTTCCCGGTACAAATAGGGTGTCTATCATTAAATACTGTATGGGATATTGCGCTCCGAGCCAGCACTGGGCGCGGGCACCAGGGAGCCAGTATCGCGGTAAACAATGATTTCGGGAACTACATTTCCCATCACGAGAAGCGCACCTACCAGGGAGAATGCGCTTGACGTCATCACGCACAGGGTGCGTCGGGCAACGTCGCACTCCGAATGCGGAAGCGAGGGAGGTTTATTTACCTCGCCGGTGCACCGGGTCGTTTCCTCCCTACGATAGAGCTTAGAGGGACGACCGGTGCACCGACGGAGAGGTAAGGCAGTGAACATGCTTGTGTGAGTGAGAGGGGTCGTGATTTTTTCGGACATCTAAGTCGATCGACCTGTACTTATTTATTTACAATAAGTCCATGCGCATGTTTAACATGTGTATGTAACAGGGATTGGTGACTCTTTTTAGCGTCGGTACCGACCTGTAACTATCTATTTTTAACATACAGCTAAAATGACTAAGTGATGTTCCGTGGCACTGGCAGGAATGTGACGCTTGGTGCGGCGCATGCTTAGACTGGTCAGTTTAGGAATACATTTAGATGTGGATACATCTTTTGATCTGTTGTCTTTTTCTAGTGCGGTGCATCCATTAACCTGAGCTCGTGCCAGGTGAGGTGTAGTGGTTCCTTCCCATCAAGTGGGTGAGTGAACCTTAACCTACAAGTTTGCTGAATTGGTGATTTGTGACTGAGTTTGACGGTCTAAGTGCTGGGCAATAATAGCTTATGACTAGCATATAATAATGTTGGCACACAATGTGCACGTTAAAACCATATGTATACATGACTCTGTACCCTTATATTATAATTTTCTCCCCTATCTTTAGGATGAGAAGATGATCATACATACACTTTCAGGTGATATGGTTTATGTTATTTTGTTCTAGCAGTAGCATTAATGGTCCCGAAGAAGCAGCAGGAGATCGCTAGACTCCGTGCGTCTGCAGAAACATGTCGACCTTACATCTCTAGTGGCTATTTGTTAAACCACTATTGCACTGTTTTTATTGATTTAGGAGTGTGAGGGTGTTTATTAAAATTGTTTTCCTGATCACTACCTAATTTTAGAGCCTTTTCTCTTTCTTTTCACAACACACATCTTTTTCACGCACTGCTACTCAGTTCCCAACCAGACACGCCATTCTGTTTCACATCTGCTAACAACATTGTGGTTTTTCCTGTGCCTGGTGTAGTCATCTGCCAGCACAGGTTTTTTACCCTTTAATGTGACAGAATTTATGCATAAGAGATCCCAGATGATGAAGGGCGGTCTCGATGGTAGACTGATGGGAACTCGTATAGTTTAACAACTATTTCCTTTGCATCTTTATTTGGGTACATTGTTTGTTTGTTTCTTGACTCTCTGTTAATTTTAGGTTGGTGTGCATTATTTACAACGTCACTGTGTCACAAAAAGTGATGCATCGGCGGAGTAAAAGTGTTACAAGCCTTCATAAATAAGGCCCATAATTATTAGTGCCTCTGAGTTTTATGACCTGTTTCTGAATAGGTTGCAATGGGAAATCTCCAGTTGCAGAGGTTCACAGAAGTACCTGCTGATACACAGTAATAGGGCAAGAAACATCATACCATCATCCCTTTGTTGACATTCCCAAATGAGAAACCTTTGCTTAAAGCAGCCCATCTGCCGTAAGGAACTGGTGATGTTATGTTTTTTAATCATTTTGGGACTACATGGACTCCTGCCAGCTCCCCCAGAGGCGCGTCAACACGATTCACAAATTGGATGGTGTTTTAAGAGGACATCTTCACCTTTGCGAAGGAGTTACTGCCGCCTTTGAGGTGTCAGCAACTGATTAATCGTTTACAACCACAACTGCAGTTTCAAATCATTGATTTGATACATGCCTGTCATTGCAAAATGAAATTAGTAGGGTGTGATTCTCATGCCCCTTTCGAATTGCAATTTAAGATAGAACACAAAACCAGTTTTGCAAGTTATAGAGGCTGTTCTGACTGCAAAATGGGTTTAGTCTACCAGATATAACACGTTTACTTTCACAACCTGGTGATTTTGGAAATCTCAGGATCTGAAAACGCACATGTCATTAGTGCATCAAGGCCACGATTTCTAATGCCTCTCCTGCCCCATACTCATCTTTTCTCTATCATACCTGCTTCTTTTATTTTTATTTACTGCAATTTAGAGGCAACCAGGCGAGATTATAGACTGATGGACTGTATATAATTTCAGAACCAGATTCCGTAAGTAGACTTCTTCAAGTAACAATGGAGGAGCAGGGGTCATTAGAAGGGTGACTGGGGTATTTTTCTAGGATGTAATACTTGAGGGAGCAATTTAAACGGCTCAAGAAATTAGTCCAAAAGATACAACTGAGAGGGGGCGCGGCTTGGCGGCGACCAAGATGGCCGCATAGTTTTACGGCGCTCCGGTGGTGATCCAGTCGACCCCTGGTATCCGACACTGATCCGGCCAACAGACGACGTCCCAGGCCGGAATTGAGGGGGCCCCTTCCTCCGACGCCTGCAGGTGCCTTCCCGGTTCGGATCCAATCCTTGGTGACGGAGAAATGGGAGTCGGCGTCTGGGGGCCGGCCGCGGCCTTTGCTGTAGAGGCCCAGCGTTGGAGCACCGGCCTTGGGTGAAGAGAGGGCCGGGGCGGGGACGCGGAACGGCGGCTGAGGGCGGCGCTTGGCGCCGAGGGGTCCTCGATCGTGGCCCGGAGTGACCCTCGCCTCCTTGCCCTGCACTAAGGCGGTAACTGAACAGCGGAAGGTGGTGGACCGGGGGGCACCCTGCCTGGGTCCCCGGTGGCCGGACCGGGCTAGCAGCGACATCGCGGGCACATGCGGCAGCCAGGTGGCGGAGTCTACGGCCAACACCTCCCAGGGGAGCCCCTGGAGACACGCGACACATCCCTTCCGAGGCCGCTCTGTGGACCAATACAGTGAGTGACAGTGAGAGCAGCGCGGGCCTGGGAGCGTTGCTAGGAGGCCTCCATACGCCGGGGGACTGCCTGGGGCTCATAGCGGGGCCCCCCTCCGGAGGAGTGAGGAGAGTGACGGCCGTGCACCGCGGCATCAGTCACGAGGCCCTCTGATCGGCTGGCCTCGAGGGGCAGGACACCCTACACACGGGCCAGAAGCGGCGTACACCCGCGCGTGTGCCGGGCCTTGCTTATAGACCCCAGTGGAGAGCAAGACAGAGGCCTAGAGGGAAACAGGAGGCGGCGGCCTAGATTGACACTGCATTTCCTGACAGGCAGGGCCCGGCTCGACGGTGGGGGTCAGTCACGACGCTGGACACCTGAGGACAGAACCCCTGTACATAAGGCTGGCCATGAAGAAGGAGGACGTACAGGGGGCATACTGCTCTGCACGGCTGCCGGAGGGGGCCCGGTCCACAAATGGACTCCCTAACTGAGGCCCACCGCATCAAACATACTGCACGTTTCAGTATTCTGATTGCACAGCGGCAGGGCCTGTTACATGGGTGAGAGGGCCCCTACCTACCTCAGAGGTTGGAAGTCGCCGATTGGAGCACAAGGGCTGCTTCGGCTCCTTTTAGTGATGACCGATAGCGGGCGGCTTGCGGAGGGCCCAGGAGTGGCCGCCCGATATCTTCTAAGGCCATGAGGAACAAGAAGTCCACGGCAACGTAATACGACACTATGGATAACTATACGGCGGGCCCGGGCGGTGATGATCTGCCCCACCCCGGGCCATCTGAAGAGCCCCATGAACCATCTCTCTCCTCCATTATGCAGGCCATTTAAACACTGGGCACTACATTGGAGTCTAAAATAGATAAAATGTCCATTGAGTTGACGCTCCAGCGGGCGGATTTGAACAAAACATCTGAGAAGGCTACACAAAACGCTGCTGCCATTACAGACTTACAGGGGGCCGCCAAGTCGCTGCAACAGCAGGACCAACAGCTCACGCAACAACAGAAGCAGATGGCGGCATGGCTGGAGGACCAGGAAGGGAGAGCCTGAAGGAACAACCTCAGGGTGGTAGGTGCGCCAGAAAAAATGGAAGGGGCCAGTATGGAACTATTCCTGGAGGACCTCATCTTGAACACCTGAACCCCAAGAGACTGTCTAAGTTCTTCGTCAGAGAGCGAGCACACAGGGCGCCGGTCCCGCCACCGCGCCCGGGGGTCCCGCAGCAAACCATTATCGCGCGGGTACTTAACTATTGCGACAGGGATGCAATCCTGCAGGCGGCAAAACAGCATGGAGACTTGCGTGTGGAGGATGCCACGATACGCTTTTTCCCTGACTTTACGCTCAAGGTCCAGCAGGAGCGCCGATCATTTGACGCAGCCAAGAGGAGACTACGAGAGCGTGGCCTCCGCTACATGATGTTCTTCCCGGCGCGGCTCAAAGTTTTGGTGGAGGGAAAGTCCTTCTTCTTCACTACCACGGAGGAGGCACATACCTGGCTGGAGGAGCGCGGCCGGCGGCCGAGGGGCCCGGACCGCGAGGGAAGCTGGAGGAGCGTGGCCCCCCAGTCTCCGGCCTCGTCTGTGGAGTCGTCGGAGGAGGTGCGGCGGCGCCGGGAGATCCAGCCCCAACAGGCGAAGAGAAGGGCCCGCAGCCTCTCAGCATCACCAGATCTGGAGTGAGGAGGTGGACTATGTAGACTCGGACTGGCAGGATCTTGCGGACATGTAATGTATGAAGGCACTGTAAATGTTATTCCTGCAGGGCTACGGTGAATGGGGGGGGCCCCGACCTGCTTGGGGGGTTCTGGAGGGCTTGATAGAAGGCCTGCACTGGTGCTCGTTCATGGAGACAACTACCAATGTGGCCGAGGGGCATTGCTGCTGTTTGGGGGGTCTTTCCTTCTCCAGTATGGGTCACTGCTTTACTTTTAGGACGATCGTTGGACTACCTATTGAACTGTAAAGGGGGATCAGGGGGGAGCCCCGGATGCTGGACTTGGTTGCACCGCTCACCCCTGAGTTTATCGTTTCAAGGGCTACAGGCGCTCTGCTTGTTGGGGATGTCTGGCGCGGTTAGCCGGCGTAGCAGGGTAGCAAGGTGGGGGATTGTTAGGGGGGGAATGGGGGAAATGTTCTAGTTTCCATCTTCTGTTTTTGTATTGTATGAATGTTTTGACTCCATCGACACACTCAATGGGCAGGTGGGAGGGAGGTGGGGGGGGGGACGGATGGTCACTACCCCTTAGCTTAGACGGGGACAATGGCAGGGTCACACACACCTAAGACGCAACACATAGACGTTCTATCCTGGAACGTGAACGGCCTGCAGAACAAGATCAAACGTACGGTCGTGCTGCAGTACCTCCGCAGGCACGCTCCGGATGTTGTCCTCCTACTGGAGACACATTTGCTGGGGAATCAATGCAAGGCCCTCGACAGGTTTGGCTACACCCTGCGTGCCCACTCTGGCTGTACAACCGGCTCCAGAGGAGTGGGTATACTCATTAAGAACTCCCTACCATTGGTCCTGGGGCGATGCTGGTCTGATCCCTTGGGTCGCTATGCGGCACTATCTGCGCAATGGGAGGGTTGCACTCTCACCTTCTGTTCGCTGTACATACCTCCGAAGCTGCACGAGTCCACCCTCCCTGATGTGGGGAAGTTGTTGCTGGAAATGCCCCAGGGGACATTGGTCCTGGGTGGGGACATGAACGATGTGATGGCTAGAGATTTGGACAGATCGCCGCCTACACTGGGTAGGGGAGGGGCGAACCACCTCAGGGACTTTGTACAGGCAATGGGCCTGATCGATTTGTGGAGGACACATAACTCACACATGAGACAGTATACACACATCTCTGCAGCCCATGGGTCCTCCTATAGGATTGATTACATATTCACACTAGCGGACTGCGTGAACCTGTTTCGGGACAGACATCATAAGGCCAGAGCCATGCGCCGGTGGGGGTTCAGTTGCTGGGTCCCAAACGAGACTGGAGCGCCCCCCTCGGTTTGATTCCTTTCTCTTCAAGGACAGAGACTTTCAGGTGAGGTTGAGGGAGAGGGTAGGTCAATACTTTGACGAAAACTTAGGCCCTGTGACCTCCCCCGGGATAGTGTGGGAGGCGTACAAGACCATGGCCAGGGATTTTGTACAGGCCGAGGTGGGGCAGAGGCATAAGGCCAGGCATGCGCAGGTGGAGCAATTGGAGTCGGAGCTTCATGCTCTGGACAGTGGGATAGGGCTCACCCCGGATCAAGAGCGGGACAAACTCCATAAGGCGCGCCTCTTAAGCAAAGAAATACGGGATGTCCTGACGGAACAGGCGTGGTCACATGCCTTAGCCACCCAGCGGAGGGTGTACGACCTTGGGGACAAGGCAAATAAAATGATAGCCTGGTTGGGAAAGAGACACATGGCCCGCAGCTGGGTGCCGCAGATAGAGAGACTGGACGGGTCAGTAAGCACCACGAGCGTGGCAATTGCAGAAGACTTTGCGCGGTACTATGAGGCGGTCCATTGGTCTCACACGACAAGGGGCGACCAGGAGTGTCGCGATTTCTTGGCCCCTCTGAGACTACCGGTACTGGAGCCCGCGGACAGGGATGTGCTGGAAGCAGATATCACGGCCAAGGAAGTGGAGGAGGCCATGGGGGACCTGCAGACAGGAAAAGCCCCCGGACCCAGCGGGTTCCCAACGGAAGCATTTGGCTGTGTGGCTGACCGCACGGCGCCCCATATGTGCAGCATGTTCCTCGAGGCGCGGGAGACTGGCAAGCTCCCGAGGAACCTGCGATTGGCCACGATCGTTGTGATCCATAAAGCAGGGAAACCACGGGGGGACGGCAGCTCATACAGGCCTATTTCCCTCCTTAACTACGAGACAAAGGTTCTAGGAAAGATCCTGGCCACACGCCTGGATGTGGTGACCCAGTCGCTGGTCCATCCGGACCAGTCAGGCTTTATGCCCCACAGGAGCACAAGACTCAATTTGCGCCGCCTATTCGGGGTTCTGCAGACAGTGGCCGAGCGACGGGAGGTGCCGGCGTCTTTGCTCTCTCTTGACGCCCATATGGCCTTCGACAGTATCGAATGGCGCTACAACTATGCAGTCTTAGAGAAGTTGGGCTTCGGGGACAACTTCTGCTCCTGGGTGAAGCTACTGTACACGAGGCCACTGGCGAGGGTTCGGGTCAATGGGACCATGCCGCGGGAGTTTCAATTAGGGCGCGGCATGAGACTGGGATGCCCTCTGTCCCCGACACTCTTTGCCCTGGCTTTGGAGCCGTTGGCCCTTTGTGTGAGGACAGGCCCTGGGGTGTGGGGCATAGGCATGGGGGGTGGATGGGAGGAACGCATATCGTTATATGCCGACGACATATTGCTATATACCCAGAGGCCGTCGGAATCCATACAGTGGCTAATGGTCATGTTGTGCACGTTCTGGGAGTACTCCCGGTATCGTATCAACTGGAGCAAATCCCTGGGCTATGTTCTGGTGGGACCCCAGCCACACACTGTGATCGGTTGCGAGGGACTAGTTTGGCGCACAATGTTTCGGTATTTGGGAATATGGGTCACACAGTCTGACACCGAGTTTCTCCAACTCAATGTGCAGGCACAACTGGACCGCCTGCACAGTGACGTGCAACACTGGCGAACCCTTCCGGTCTCCCTCATGGGCAGAGCCGTGTTATTTAAAATGATGGCCCTGCCCCGTCTGCTATATGTACTGCAGAGCTCGCCCTTCCCGATCCCGGAACATGTCTTTAAGACGGTGGAGGCGGAGCAGCGCTCCCTTTTGTGGAGCGGGGGATGTCCGAGGATTGCTCTTCGGAAACTGCAACGGAGTCCCTATGAGGGGGGCTGGCTGTACCCGATATCCGTCTGTACTATTGGGCGGCGCAGCTAATCAATGTCAATGGCTGGGTGTTCACCCCACAGGAGGAACCTGCATACCGGGTAGATCGTATGGCCCAAAGAGTAGGCTCCTACCTAGCGGCTCTCTACTCTAAACCGCGGCGCGGCCGGTCCTTGCCTCCCCAGACCGCGGTAGTGGTGGGGATATGAAAGCGGGCAACAAAATTGCTTGGGTGGGAGATGAAGCTCACGGCCCAAATGCCCCTATGGAGAGGTGACTTTCTCAGGGAGGTGGTGAGACTCCGCGACCTGCGCCAGTGGAGCCTGATCGCATAGATGTACTAGGGGACGTCTGGAAGAGGGGGCAGGTGGTGGAGTTTGCCGCTCTTCAGTCGGAATTCCAGATGGGTGATGGCGAATTCCTGCATTATCAACAACTCAAGCATGCCCTGTACGCGCATCTGACACAGGGGGATCAGCTACCTGAATATGCCCCACTTGAGGACAGGTTACTGTTGGACCCCATGATAGATAAGGCCATCTCACTTACCTACAAGAAGCTTATCAATAATGTTCCAGACACACTTGGGCCACTACGGGAAAAATGGGAAGCCGACCTTGGTTTGTTAGAAGATGATGACTGGAATGAGGCCTTGCAATGTCCTAGAGAGGTGGCGATTCGAGCTAGGTTCAGATTGGTGCAGCTACGCATCCTCCATAGGTCCTACACCCCTCGAACGGTGCAATTTAAGATGGGATATGCGACATCGCACTTCTGTTTGAGAGGTTGTGGGAAGAGGGCACATTCTTCCACATCCTTTGGGACTGCCCTAAAATCCGTACATATTGGGTCAGACTGAAGGACATAATGGAGGAGGTGGTGGGGGCGGAGGTACCACTGGAGGCCAGATGGCACGTTCTGGGGGTCACAAGTGATGTTACATGGCCCAAGGGAGATAAGGTCTGGTTGGCCTTTGCAAGCATGGTGGCCAAGAGAAACATCACACGACTCTGGGGGAATGATTTGATACCAACCATAGAGAAATGGGACCGAGATATGGACTGGTGTCAGAGGGCAGAGAAAGTCGTCTATAATAGTCGAGGCTGCCCCAAAAAATGGGAAAAAATATTGCAGGCTTGGAGGAGGTACAGAGGGGAATGGATGGATATCCCAGATGCTTCACAGTAGGGATTCCCCCACCAAGCACCACATACTGTACATACTTGATACAATCATCTCCTGGAAGGCCATGAGCCTCAGCTGGTGACAGGTTTTGCACGCACCAGGGCGAGTCTGGGGGGGAGGAAGGGCGGGGGAGGATTCTGGTTAAGGAGGGGGCATCGCGGGGAGGTGGGGGCGGCCTAGCGGACCCACTTGCACATTGCTGGGGCAAGACCTTGGGACAGACTGTTACACTGTCTATTGTCGACTGGTTTGTTCTCAGCATTTAATGTATGAATACCACTGCATCTCCACTGCTACCTGATGTGTCTTTTTGATGGAGCTGTTTTGTTTCAATAAAAAGATTTAAAAAAAGATACAACTGAAGTGTCCCACAACTTTGGTACATGGCCTAAGGAAGCCAGAGAAGTGGAGGAACCGTTATTAAAGGAACCGTTATTAAAGCTTGGATCTGCAGGGGATAATGTGGTTTGCCCCTGGAGATGGTTGATTTACAGCAGGACATCATAAAATTTATATTATTGGTACGCGTTAAGGATACTGCGCATGCTCCATCACAGAAAATGCTCTAAAGGGCAACAGTCAAAGTCAAAGCCATCTCAGTGTTGGCATCTAAGATTCCTGGCAGCAAAGCTAGCACTCAAATACCAATGAGCTCAAATCAGTATTAAGTGTCAGGAGTAATACATTTTACAGAATTGTCAAAAACTGGTAACGGAACAAATTCGGGCCGTTGATTATAAAGCTCAATAGCTATTCAGTAAATTGAAGAGCAGGGCTTAATTTTTTTTTAACTTAAGGAAGTGCAGAGGTGCTGCTTAATGCTGGGGTTGCAGATTGCCACGGCTGACTAGTCTTGATTCCACCTCATGCCTCTTTCTTCCAGCACCCACACTTCCTATCGCTTTATGTCACTCTTGCAGGTTCTTTCCACCCTCACTTTCTCACTGTTTTCCTCTCCATTTCCTTCCACCTTTTGCTCCCATTTCTACATTACTCTCCCTTGCTCTGGAAGAAAGTCAGATGATGAAAAAATAAGCACCGGTCCACAAAAAATCAGTAATGGTGTCTACCACTTGGAACTGCTGGCATATATTGTGCATTGTTTGCAAAGGCTAAGAGTGAGAGGGTTGAATTGCCACTCTGGAATAAAGGCTTACTTTTGGATTGTCTACTTCAGAGTTCTCCACAGTCAGTCCCGGAGGGCCGGATCCATGCCAAATTTTTAAGATAAGTACATATATCTAAATGGGGATATGCTTAAAATCCGGCAGGGATCTGGCCCTCCAGGACTGACTTTGGAGAACCCTGGTTTGCATCTGAAGACATGAGGCTCACATCCAACATATATCAAAGCGTTGCCGTCAATGAATAAATGTAAAGTAAGACAAAGTGCCAAAGATATTTAAGCACAGTCATTGAACATGCAAACACTAAAAGGAGGATATTCTCAAGAACGTGTGATAATTACCACAAAATTAGCTTAATGCAACTCTTCACATCGCAGTCTATTGCGCAAAAATGACGCTGTGTTAACGTTGTATTCTCAGCACGGCGGTAACATGCGATAGGCTCATGATAATGATAACGTGTCAAATGTCTGTGATAAATTCAACGCAACGCTGCAAAAATGCAAAACACGAACTCAAAAAAACTTGCGATGAGGCCAATCGCGACACAAAAATCTGCTAAACCCAGCAACAGTCCTGCAATTCCCACGCGTCAAGCAGGAAAAGGCACCATAAAAGCAGAACAAAAACAAAGGGAAACAAAAATAAACTACGTAGCACCATGGATGCACCCGGACTGAGTGCAGAGGTCAACGCCCCAAAGACCACAGAACGCAGACCACCAGCAAGGAACCTCGGGTCCGGGAAGATCAAGGAGAAGAGGAAGAGGAAGATGGGGTGCAGTCAACAGGAAAACCAGATCAGCGTCATGAGGTTACAAAACGCTATCATCAACTGAACTTCAAGTTGACAAACGTGAATGCAGTCGGAGTGTTGAGGAGGTCAATGGAGGAGGCCAAAAGGCGCTGGCATGATGTTAAAAGGCAAAGCAAGCTGAAACCCACTGCCAACAGGAAGGCAGCAAGGAGGTGGGAGTCCTGCACCACAGAAGGAGCTGGAGGAAATGGAGGTCACAGTCATCAGTGTGGAGACGGTGTAAGGAGTTGGGAGTCCGGACACAGCTCCATAGGACCCTACACAACATCAACAGGGACTGGGAGGACGGGGGGAGATGGGCACAATGGCACACATGCACAATGATGTGTAGCACACTGCACACCCACAATGACCCAGGATCATGTCCCCGATCCCCGTGGCACACTGCAGCACACACACAAACACCAAGTAGGTCACCGTACACCATGTGCCCAAAGGGTTCCCACCCAACACATCAACAATGCTACAACCAACACATGCACACATGTGAAACCCTGCACAGCGCATATTTGTGAGCCACACTGACAATGCAAGTGACAATACATGACGATCAGCATGGCTGCAGTGCAATCATTATGACATTGTGCACGCAACGACACTGAGGTGGCTGAGTGTGGACAACATACGGAAAGGAGCAGGTCACACTCTGACACAACCACGTGCACAAACATCCCCTGACATCAACAACACATCTGCAGACAAACAATGCACAAGAGTACAATAACCGTCCAAGAGCAGAAATTACCCAAGTGGCCAACATCTCAGCACTGTAAAAGCACAAAAGTCAAAGGCACACCGCCTCAGAGGGATAAGGGGCAGCAAAATCACAGCTGCAGGGGGGCCTTTCCACAATGCTGCACATACACATAGCAATAACAGCACATCCACATTGACGACAATGTGGTACAAAGTGCAACACCTACACTGCAGAACAGAGGACACAACTGGGTCCACTCATGCGTAAAAACATGCCAATCACATCTAACGTAGCAGGAAACTGTGAGATAGAAATATACGTGTACAACCTCATATCCATCATGTAGTCCAAATGTCCACTGTCCCGCATCAAATAGTCAGCACCTCCCAAACACTCACAATGAACATTGTCATACTGTCTGCATGCAAACTAGAACAATGCGCCAACATACATGTCAACACAATGTCAAAATGCATCTCCCCTTCTCATTGCAGGTGGGACAGACAACACCTTCAGCAGAGCAGACCAGACAACTCATCAGTGATGCTGGAGAGGATCACTACACCTTCGACACCGACGCCCTACAACAGCTCATTGACATCTTAGGCAACCCACCTCCAGGAGCAGGGCAGCTAAGCTACATAGAGGAGACCCCAGCCCCTGCACAGACCACACAGCAGGAAGCAACCTCCACCACGGCTGGCTCCCAACACTTCACCGAGGCACACATCGCATGCCAATGCCAAGTGTAGGAATGCCAAAAGGAGGTGGTCAAACGTGTGCGGGTGGGGTCCGACCTCATGGAAGCCGAACTAGATCACATACATGGGTGTCTAAGTCCAATCAGAGACCACCTACACTTCACAAAGGAGACCCACACTGTGACAGAGACACATGCATTTGCACATTACCTGCACTTAACCACGCCCAGAGCCCCGGAATTATCATTCACACACCCACGCTGGACCTGTGTACAATGGCCAGTCCACTCCTCTTACGTATTCAGTGGTGACGACAAAGCTACATGTCCATCGTCTTACCCGTTGCCTGCGGTGACATGTTTGCGTCCACTGTACCAAGCACAATGTAATGTTGTAGGGCCTGGGGCCCTAATGCATACATTATGACCACACAGACACACGCAGATAGTTTGTGGAACTACCTACGGGCACGTGCGCCCGGCCACTTTATTGGCAGGGTCACATGTACAGTGACGCCTGTACTGGATGTGAGTGGGGTGAGTGTAAGCCAGCCCTCATGGAGTGGTTGGTGCTGGCAACAACTTGAACAGTGATCACTATTAAAACGGAAACAGAAAACACCAGAATTACAGAAACTACTGCAAAGCATCATGGTGGTAGCCGGAGCAAGTACAGAGGTCACCCAATATGCAAACAGAAATGTCCGTACATTGCAGTGCACTGAGGTTGGGGCACTAGAGCTGAGCGTGCCCATGTGAATAAATTGTCTAGGATTGTGTCACTTCGGGATATTCCTGATGCAGCTGCAGTGGGTTGTGTTACACCTGCATCATCTTCCTCATCATCCTCCCAGGTCTCCCACACTGCCTGAGGTGACATTGCTGTGTGAGCTCTCCACAGCACACAACTCAATCAGAAATGGTCCCTGACTTGAGCTGCACAGAGTTAGTGGCACCGGATGCACTGCGGCTGGCACAGGCGCACCGCCACGGGACGGTGACTTGCAGTGCACTAAGGTAGGGCCACGTGGACTGAGCTGTTCCTCGTCGATGTCGAAGGTGAATGTAGCAGCGGGTTGCGGTGGGACAGTGGAAGGTGTCCTCCAGGGCATGATGCAGAGGGCAGAAGCCGTCCGGAAGTGGCAAATTGAGGAGTGGAATACTACAGCCTCGTTATTATCACCAAGTCAGTATCGGCTACATGAGGATGAAGACAACCCCCAGTCCATAGACTCAGATGCCACCAAAGTTCAACCAGAGGGTGTCCATGAATGTTGAGAAACAGACTTAGTGGCACCGGGGCTGAGAGGGGATGCAGTCTGCGATGAGGCCGGTACAATGATATAAACTCTGCCATGAATCAATCAAGACTCAGTCCCAAATGTGTGACCTACTTGTCCACTGTGTATGCCGGTGAAGTACGTCAACAAGAAAGGAGAACTGCGGGCCTTGCTCGCGGAAGCCGTGATGCTCTGAGCAGGCTGCCAAGGTCATGGGCCTCGGGCCTGGAGATTGCACCGGCACGTGGTGGGCCCTCTTTGACCACTGACCAGTGTCAGTAGATGAGCAGTGAGGCCTGGGTGCGCAGGGGCAGGTAAGACGGGTTCGGGGACCAGTGGTCCGGGGTGCAGCAGGCGCACAGGATCTCAGGCAACACCGCTCACGGCGTCGGCCTCATGGCAGGATGAGAGGCGCCGCCCGGGCAAACACGTTGGGCATTCCGAAAGAGGACCACGCCCAGAGTACGTGCTTTTTATTCACATCCCTACGCTGGCCTGGCGTACCCCAGGCCAGCCCACTCCGCTCACACTTACATGGAGGACGTAACAAGCTACATTTCTGCAATCTTCCCATGGAGGACGTAACAAGCTACATTTCTGCAATCTTCCCCATAGGCTGGGGTCACATGGTTGCGTCCACTGTCCACTACACTCCATACACCAGCAGTGTATGTCAACATGGATATGTCTGTGGTCTGCATACTGCAGCCTGTTTAGCACATCCACACCACACTTGGCATTGTGTACATTCTTATTCATGGGTCACTTGCCTCCTTCGCATATGCCTAGTTCCCACAATTTGCTATTGTGTGGCTGAGGTGCCATGCCGTAGATGGCTTATGTACATGGCTGGCCCAGGTTCCCACAGTAAGTTGTGCTGTCGTGTCTGGTGTTTGGGCATGTTGTTTGGCATGTTGTATGTGAGTTTGTAACGTGTGCATTCCCAGTGTTGTAAGTTGCATGATTGTGGAGTTGAGGTGTGTGGTGTGTACATTTGGTACTTACCAACGAGCAGTGCATTTACATGGATGCCATCCTAGTGGCGCTGGTTGATGATGGACTGTTGGTCGATGTAGGAATCATGCACACTGCCCAGGTAGTTGGCGACGACGTTGGTGGAGATTCCCCATTGGTCCACAGTTGCCTGGACATTGATGGAATGTGTGTGCTTTCTAGTGCGGTGATTATGTGAAGTGTCGGCAGGAGGCACAAGTAGGACATGTGTGCAGTTAATTGTCCCCACTAACACGTGCGGGGGGCCAGCTATGGTGTAGATGCCTTGCTTGGTTTCCAGCTGTTCCTGCGCAGTGTAGGGGAAGTATAGGTATTGTGGTATCAATTTTTTTTGTAAAATGTGTTTTTATTGCAGAGTCATAAGATACACAATCACTTGTTCCGACTTTCCCGCCTCTGACAGCTGCAATTCACAGGCCGTTAATTAAGCATCACACAGCCATTTAGCCCACATCCCGGAGGCCGGGCACCGTTAGCTGGGAAAATGCCAGAAACCTAAAAGTGAAAAACAATTGCATCTGTTCGGCAAGATGGTCTTGCATCTGCTTTTCTGTATCTCCCTGTTCCCCTTTCCCAACATTTAACCTGTCACAGACCCCAATAGGTAATTGCTGGATATCAGTGCAAGCCCAACTCGATTACCCCTATCCAACCACTCAACCTCCCCCTTAGGAGTCTCCCGTTATGTTAAACTCAGTGTACCGTACCCCAATTTAGAAAACACATTTATCGGTTATTCATCACAAGGGTCAGCATATGTAGGTACTGTGGTACCAAGCTGATGATGGCATCCAAGACAGTTGTGAGGAACTTGGATTGGGCTGGCTGGGTGACTCCTCCAACTTGGCAGTTGTTAGTTGGAAGGTACCAGAGGCCAACCGATGCAGCACTGCCAGCAGCTTTGTCTGAGGTGGCATGTTGGTTGTCTGCTGTGTTGGTACCGTCAACCCGTGGGCAATGATGGTCAGGATGCAAAGGATGGTTGTCCTTTCGAGCCTGTAGTGGGCAATGGCATTCTCTGGTGTTGGGTCTGTGAGGTTGGTGCGTTTTCTGAAGTTCCTCCGTCTTTGTCTGCGCTGCCTCTGTAGTGCTCTGGGGGGGTCTAGGGGGTATGGGGGGCAGGCCTGCGGATGGTGGCGGTGGGTGATGTGGCCCTGTTGGGGCTCCGTGCTGCATGATCAGTAGCTCCATGTCATCTGTTGATCTTCAGGTGTGGGTCGGGGCTGGGCTCCCTTTTCTGGTGCATGTTGTCGTCCAACTTTACACCAGGTCAGAGCAAGGTGTTAATTTCCTGCTGCTAAAGTGCCTTGTCGCCTGTTTTGCGTTCCTATTGCCGATCTGGCTGATCGTTGTGAATGTTGCGGAGTGGTGTTGTCGCGGCTTTTTGCACCGCAACACCTACTCTGCCTCATTAGCGATAGTTGCCAGGGTAATCTGTGGCGAGGTTTTTTGCGGCTGCTATCGTAGGTAAACTGGTGATATCGGCTGTTAGCACCAGCTTGATAATGGGGCGGTATATTCATCGCCACTTTGGCTGTGATAAAGTGCTGATAACTCGGCGATAAATCCCTGAGAATATGCCCCATAGAGCGTAAAGAAGACACTAAGGAAAAACAAAGAAAATCCCTCAAAGCTGTTAATACAGTAAGAAAAGAAGTGAATTTGATTATTTTCCAAAATCTGTCCAGTGTGCAGGACTAGTGATCTGAACAGAGGTTGTAAATGCAACACTTTGCCTGTAGCAAAGTGCTGGAGACCACACGTGCCACATGTCTTTTTAGTCATCTGTAGTATATTTCAACTGTGCTCATTTTGTGGTCCTCAATGACCTGATAAGAAATAATATACAAAAATATAAAAGAAATTGTTATGTCAGGCCCAAGTTCTAAGAAACATGTGTGCCTAAATAGCAATACAATGCAACATTGTGACATACAACTCCCAAATATAAAACTCACATTTCCCTATCACTGCATTAATTTCATAAATGTGTGCATCCCTTTAGCACCTCAGTTCTCAGAGTGATAACTTGGACAAAAAATAAACGTTTATTGTCCATAGCATACAGTGTGCTCAGAGCACAATAATGATTATAACACCGAAATATAAAATTCAGTTATCTTATTAGTCATTAATATATACTGACGTTTATATGGTCTTTAAAAATAAAAGCCAGTGGCAGTGTACCATTAGGAAATGTAGCTTATCTTGTAAATATCTAGTTCAGGGTCTAGCTACTGTGAGGTATCCGGTATTAGAGTTGTAGTCTTGCTTTTAAAGCAGTCTGTTTTTGCCACGTGTAAAGTACAGCAATACACAACATATTTTATAATTAAAACTCATTTATGCTAACTACATACTTCGGTAAGCCTTGTCACCAATTTAATTTCTCAGTTCCATGGGAGTACTAATGGAATCCATCTCAATTTATCATAAACCAGAAAATAATTAACTTTCCTTTAAATCTCTTTTCTGTTATGAATCTATCTATCTAGCTAACCTGACACCTTTATCGCAGTTTTTAATAATGATCTGGTCATTAATTTTCTTAATGAGCTAATCTCATAAAGTTATTACAAACTTTTCTTTCTGTTGCATTTTCGACTACATCTTTTTCGGCAGCTTTAGACGAATCCTCCGTGCAGCACCATTAAAAGGAAGATAGATTGAGACTATATTGTAGAATAATGGGGTAGAAGTTACAGATTAAGTCATGTTTTAACCAAAATGAATGTGCTCATTATTCTGAGATAAGCTTTGCAGCAAAGTCACATCTTTCTTCAAATCATTAAAATCACCCTCTAATCCTTCTGATAATAAAGGTTTATCCTCATCAGTTAGACAAGTTTCAGATGAAAAGCCGCTGTTGGTGCTCTCTGGGGCATATTTGCAAGCCTCTATCGCCATAGGGACGTCACTTTTTCCGACGTTCCTGTGGCGATAGGGGCTTTGCCTTATTCACAAGGTGGCGTTAAGTCACTTTTTTTTTATATAGTGCGAACTTGACCCAAATCGGGTATCAGAGCGCTTCACATAGCACCAGTTACGTTAGATGAGGACACACATTCATTCTTGTTAGGCACAGGGAGATTAAGTGATTTCCCCAGAATCAAAGGATGTTCAGCGTCATTGCCGAGACTCGAACCCAGTTCCTCAGATGCGAGGTCGACTGCCCTAGCCGTTAGGCCAACTCCTCTCCCCGCCGCCTTGTGAATAAGGCACCCGTATACGCTACAATTACCCGGAAAGGGGTGGGCAATGGGTGTTGCAGTGGGCGTTCCACTGCAATACTCACTGATTTTGACGCTGGGTGACGTAAATATGGGGCAGGGCCAAAATTAAAACTAGAGACCTCTAGAACTAGGGGACCTCTTTCTTGCAAAGTTTCAGAATCGATCTACGGACGCTGGTCGTCAGTGCCACAAGTTTCCTTCCAAAGCTGCTTGACCCCCCTGCCTGCCTCCTGCCGTCTCGCTGGTCCTAACAACTCACCAGCGCGACCGCCGAGCGGAGTTCGGGTGGGGACTACCATTCCCGGCATCCTCTGCGGCAGTGACATCAGCCGACAGCGCCAGGAGGCGCATAAGAAGGGTGTAAGCCCCTGGCGAGTGGGACCTCTTTCTTGCAAAGTTTCAGAATCGATCTACGGACGCTGGTCGTCAGTGCCACAAGTTTCCTCCCAAAGCTGCTTGACCCCCCTGCCTGCCTCCTGCCGTCCCGCTGGTCCTAACAACTCACCAGCGCGACCGCCAAGCGGAGTTCGGGCGGGGACTACCATTACCGGCATCCTCTGCGGCAGTGACATCAGCCGACAGCGCCAGGAGGCGCATAAGAAGGGTGTAAGCCCCGCCTCGCGGGACGCCGGGCGAAGCCCGGGCCAAGGGCGGGCCCGTTTAAGCCCGTTAAAGACCGGGTAAGACTGGACTGGGCCACCTCATTAACATTTGCATTGCGAACACATTCTGTCTATCACTATTGGACTAATACCATTCTTATATCTGTTGTTATATTGTACCATCCCTGATAGTTTTGCAATCTGACCATGACAACCAGAGGTACCAGAAGTAAAACAGCACAAGGTGCTGCTCAGATAACTGGCCCAATTGACCAATTTATTTCCAGGGCTAACGAGGCAATTGACCAGGGCATAATCCTGCTGGAACGAAGGGTTTCACAGGATTTGGCCAAGGCCAAACGATCCTCGTTGGGCTCTCTTGCTGTTGCGAAAATACCCGCACGCCCCTTGTAACCCGGCTCACTATTGGAAGTGCATGTCGAAACACACACTGTCCCATGTACTGTTGACCTGTCTGAATCTTTAGAGTTTTCAGACTCACAGTCATCTTTGCTATTGGAGAAAACTCAGGTTCTTTTTGCGAGCCCGAACAGGGAGGACTCCATTATAGCACAAAATAGGGGATTAAGGGAGGGAGCGATACCCAAACATAAGAAATCAAAAAAATCGCACAAACCGATCCATTCCAGGAAACAACCTAACAATAAAGTTTTACCCACTATTCAGTCTCCAAGTCAAGCTGTTTCGATACAGCAAGAGTTAAACCCCACATCCCCTGAAACAATTAACCTTTCCACAAACGCTGCAAACCTTAGTGTCAACAGTAACGTGGGAAGAGGATGTAAAATCTGTGGTATAAATAACCAACTGCTGACTAGATTAGGGGAATTAATCAAATCCTATGTGCAACCCATTGAACAGACCCTCCTAAAAATTGAAAAGCAGATAGCAGCCTTGAGTACAGTTTCTAAAACCCAAAAGGGTATGGGTTCTGGTCAAACTGTGGTGCAAAAATCTAATCCCAAAATTAACAAGGACGGGGCGGTAGCCACAAAACCGGCCACCGTAATATCAGCCGTACAACATAAGCCCCCTGTCACAGTGGCGAAGAAGGGTCCTGTTACAACAAAAATCCCAGCTCCTCAAATAACTCAGGCGCCTGTTCATGCTAAGCCACCAGGGGCACAAAATACTATCTCTAGGGCCAGGGGGAGGGGTGGTCATCCTATTCACTTACCACCAGAAGCAAGCCCATACGTGGTAATTATGACCGGGGTCCCTGAGCTGAGTACAAACATGGAAGAACCAGGCTGGTCTCTAAGAAACAAAGTATTGCACTGGCTATCTGTCAACAGACCTCTTCCACCGTACACAGCCAATAGAGTATCAATGGTCCGCAGGGTCCCTTGGATAGGCAAAGAGCCGAAAAGAATCCAGGGAGACTGCGTCATTGTTAATTTTGACGACCCACACACAGTTGAGCATATTTGCTCCTGGGGTACGCAAGCAACAAACGACGGGATAGATACTAAAAGACTTTCTTACTTCTATCCACCAATACCCCGATATAATGAAGGACCAGAATGGAACTGGACTCAAGTAGGAAATTGGGACAGAAGAAGAGACTGGGTTGACTGGCCAGGCTACGGAGGTAGAGAAGTTGCTCCATCTTTGGGATGGAGAGGTGTTCCACTAGCACATAGATTTGACTGCCTGGAAATGGTGGATTGACCACCAGTCCTTAATAGCCAGGATAGTACAGATCTCTCCCTCCTCGAGCCCAAATTATTGCAACCAGCCATCCTCTCTTTGGGATTACATCCTACAAACAGTATTTTAGTTACAACGGCAAAATCCAGATCAATATCATCATCCTCTTCTGCAGAAATGGCCTATGAATCATTAATGTCCTCAGTTGTAATAACATCTACCGAGCCCCCTGGTATTTCCAGGCAAGCAGTTCTCCCAAGTCCAACAGACCCAGATCTATTGCTTGACAAGTCTGTCAACTGTGACGACCATTCTGAATCACACTCCATCGTCTCATTACCACACTCACCCCCACGGCCAGGTATTCTAGCTTCTGATGCCCCCTCTAATACAAGTAATCCGGCAAACCCTAGTCGGATGCTTTCTGTTCTATTTTGGAACGTAGCAGGTCTCCGCTCCAAGATAAACCACAAACCATGGTTAGACACAGTAAATGCACACCAAATAGTATGCTTACAGGAAACCTGGGCCATTGAGCCCATACACATCCAGGGTTACAAAACATACTATGTCCCAGCTAGTACTACAACTCATGGTAGATCCAAGGGAGGCCTAGTAGTATACTTTTCAAATAATCTACCATCAACGAACGTAACTGTCCTCCTTACCAGCTTGAACTTTCAAATTATAATGGTCTCATTTAACAAGTGCACGTTGCACTTTTTTATTAATTTTTATAACAACCTTCAGCCCGTTGAATGTGTCAAAACTTTAATTGAAATCACATCTTCTATAAAAGAACAACGAAACAAGTACCCCTCTCTTACCTGCTATGTGATTGGGGGGGGGGGAGGATTTTAACGTTCCTCTCTGCAATAATTATAAGAATGGCATCTGTGGTCTCCAAGATGAAAATGGTTGCTCTCTGACTCACTTTACACATTCGTATCTAGGTAATACCCTGAATGAGTGTCTTTTTTCTTTGGAGCTGGATTATGCAAATGACCTTGTGGATCCACCCGTTGAATTTAAACCTACATTTCACGGTAGGGGTCTGTCAAGTCTCATTGACTTTATTCTATGCTCCCAAATACTAAAGGGTCAACTGCATTCATTTAAAACAGGTTCTGATATATCCAGTGACCACTTTCCAAATAGTGTCATCCTGTCAATTAATACTGCTCTACCTCATCTTACTAGGGTCAGCTTATTAAACCAACAATCTTTGTCCATGGACAAAGTAAATGGCTTTTCCGTAAAATGGTCCAAAGTTGACCCAGAAGTAATTACTGGCAGAGTTATTCCTAAAGCCCTTCCATGGATGAATAACTGTCTGGCAGAAGATTCCTCACCCCAGCTAATCATATCCAGTTTTCTGGAGATCTTAAAAATTATACGGGCAGAATTATTTTGTCACCACAAACCTCGGAAACAGGAATCCAAAGGTTGGTTTAATTCAACCTGTCCTAAAGCCTTATCCGCCCTAAAAAGAGCCCTTCACAGTCAAGACAGAGACACTGATGAGATAGCCAAACTTAGAAGGGTTTACAAATTGGCACAACATAATCGCAAAAAGGAAATAAAGAAAAATCTCTGGGCCCAATTGCATGAGAGCTGCCTACGCAAAGACAGCTCCTTGTTTTGGCGCACAGTCAAATCACCCTTTTTGGTAGACGCCACAGCTGCTCAACACCTAGATGTAGCAGTGACGGCCGATGAGTGGGTGGCTCACTATTCAAGGATATTTGGAGATTCCTCCGTCGACACTATAACTGTGGCCAGATGGAAAGCAAACGTATTGGGGACCAAATATTTCCGATTGACCTCTGTTTTGACCATAACGAGGTCATTAACGCACTATCATCTTCCAATACTGGTAAGGCACCCAGCCCTGACGGGGTTCCACTAGATTTCTTTGTAAGCAATATGGAACTCTGGTCACCCTTCCTCACCCAGGTAATGGCAGCAGTCACTAAGATAGGCCTAATAGATTCTTGGTCATCTTCTATCCTGCTCCCAATCTTTAAGAAGGGTGAACGCAATAACCCAGCCTGTTACAGGCCCATCTCCCTCCTGGACTCTCTGGGGAAAGTCGCTGGTCGACTGATCTTGGAACGTCTCCAGGACTGGGCGTCTGGGAATAACATTCTCACAGACCTCCAGTATGGATTCCAGGAGGGACGTGGTACTGTTGAGCAGGCACTGAATCTAACCCTTCTTATAGGCAAATACGTAGGGGCAAAAGGGGGTAATCTGTATCTAGTTTATGTCGATCTTAGCGCAGCATTTGACTGCGTGATACATTCTAGGCTGTGGTCTATTCTCAGTGAATTGGGGGTAGATCCTCCTCTTATCCAATTTCTCCGCGAACTCTATTCCATTGCTACTGCTTGCGTGAGATATGGGATTGGCGGCGAACTATCCCCATCCTTCCCAGTAAACAAAGGAGTTAGACAGGGCTGTGTCCTGGCCCCCTTCTTATTTAATCTTTACACCAACGGGCTGGAATCGGCCATGTTAGCAGGGAGCCAGGACCTTCCATCTATCAACCACCGCCCTATTCCCGCGCTACTCTATGCGGACGACTCTGTAATCCTAGCAAGAACACTAGTGCAGTTACAAAGACAGTTGGATAAATACTGTCAGTTTATGCTTTCCCTGGGGTTGAAAGTAAATAAAAATAAAACCTTTGTTATGCACATCGGCCCCAAGGCGAAGAACCCAAAACCTGTTTTTATAGAACAAGCTAGATTAGAATGTACCAGGGAATATCCCTATTTAGGAATTTTAATGGACGACCAATTATCCTGGAATCAAGCTATGATAAGTAAAAAGTTGCTCTATCAGAGAGCAACTTCAGCTCTTGTTTCCTTCTCGAGAAAATTGGGCAAACCTGCCCCAGCCGAGTTGCTTAAAATCTATCACGCCAAATGCCATAGCGTAGCAACTTATGGCGCAGGTGTCTGGGGCTACGCTCCTTTAGATAACTTACAAAAGGTTCAAAACGGGTTCTTAAAATACATTTTGGCACTTCCTCAAAGTGCCCCAATATACGGTTGCCACATCGAGCTGGGCATCGACTACCTGACAGATAACAGCAGATGCCAGCCGATCCTTTTATGGCACCGTATTTGGAATAAACCGCAATGCCATCTTACCCGTTCACTAATAACCGATTGCTTATCCCTGGCAAATTGGCGTAAAATTCCCTGGCTATTTTACGTTTCCAATTTCCTCAAGGATTTGAACTGCACATCCTACTTCTCTGAGCCTATTACAATATCAGACATCACCAGGAAGGCCCTGAAAAATCTCTGTTTAAACCACCTCAGAGATTTGCGTCTTTCCCAAGAAGTAATTAAACCATCTAATGTGCAGATCCTAATGGTTCAATCCTCTCCTGGTATTCAGCCATATTTAACTTTTTTCTTAACTAACCATGAAAAATATGTTTTGACCAGGTTTCGTTTTAATTCTTTTTTTCGCCTTGTTACTTTCCCCAATGAACTGAACTGGTCGCATGATTTGATTAAATGTCCTTGCGACGGAATATCATCCCAGTCCACAATGCACGTAACCTTGTTCTGCTGATATTACGAGCAACCCCGCAAGCGCTGGATTATTCCCCTTCTTCGTGAAATGGGCTTGAGAACCTGTCGGCCTGCTTACTTGGCCCTGCAGTTACTAGATTCTCAAAACACCGCCAAATGTGTAGCCTGCTTCTTAAAATCGTGTTTAAAAATTCGCTGTAAAGTCTGAGCTACTGATTATACGATGCCATGCTTCCTTGTACACTATTTTTTAACAATCATTTTTTTACTAAATGTTTTTAAATGCTTAACAGTTTTTATCTGTTTCATAACATTGCGATTTAAACATGTATTGCAATTGTATTTATGTACTTTTTATGGTTCTGTTATGTGATAACCGAATAAAAGTTTTGATACAAAAAAAAAAAACTAGAGAAAACTGGTTTTAAACAGGTGAAACAAGGAGAAATTATTTATTTCTCCTAGTTTTTGCTGCTTCTATGTGTTCTGCATTGTGCAGCACACATAGAAACAGCAAAACACCATGGCCTTATTTATGAGGCGCCTTGTGCCTGCCAGAACATCACTTTTTGTGACGTTCTGTGGCGCCTGAGCCTGCACCATATTTACAAGGCAGCACTAAACCACTTTTTTTTAACTTAATGCTGTGTCATAAATATCATCCCCTTCAGTGGTGGCCATCACAAATAAAGAGTGGTGGGACAGGTGGAGGGAGCGTTGGAGAGGGAGCGCGTAAGGGGGAATGCAGGGAGAGGTCGTGCTGAGATTTGGGGTTAGAAACAATAGATTTTTTTTTAAACGTATCTTTAGCCGCTGGTCGCTGTCCACCTCCAGCGTCGCGTTGTGTTCACTGTGTGTCTTCTTCCTGGGTCCCAGAAGTCCCTGAGACAGACTCCCATCCAATCTGGTTGGGCTAGAAAGACGCTCTGCTCAGGCCAGGGAATTTGTGAGGGTTTCTCCAGAGAAACCTAAGTGTGCATGTCACTGGCGTAATGAAAAGTGAGGGGGCCTCCCTGCAGGGTACTTGGGGCCCCCCCTCCCTGGCTTAATCAGGAAATCTCCGACCAGAGTGCAGTGCCGAATGGGCCCCTTAGAGCTAGGACCCCCCCCCCGCACTGCTTGGGCTGCAGGAGCCTGTGTTACGCCCCTGGTGCATGTGTGTTTTGATCGGCCTGTGACGGCCGGGCAAACACACATGAACACTTAGGGCACGTCGCACTCCTCCACCCCCTTGCCATGTCTCAGCTCCGCCCATCCCTCTAGCACTGGATAAGAGCAGGCAAATGCTGACTAAAATAATGCAAGAACACTGTTTTATTTTACATTTGCTGGCTCTGAGCCAGGCAGTTGGGCAACGCTCCTCCGTTATTACGGAGGAGCCGCCACTCGTCCCCTTTAATGCAGTTTTCTGCGTTAAAGCTGCGTGCAATAGATGTTGCTGGGGCATTCCAAGCAACATCCATGGCTTTTTAAGACTGCCTGAGTTTTACAAGAAATCGTACATCTGAGGCAGCACCAAAAACTTACACCTTCCCAAGGGAGGCATAATGAGGAGAAATATCTTTATTTCATCTTGTTTTTCATGTTTAATGTGTGCTCCATTCTGCAGCACATATAGAAAGAGGAAAAAGCCACTTGTGATTGTTTTTGTGCAGGAAGGTTTCCCTTCCTGCACAAAAACAATCACCCCCGCAATGCGGGCACCCTTGCATCAGGGTGCAAAGGTGCCTGCATTGGTGCATGCAACCCACTGTGCGATAGTTATGGCATATTCCTGCCTTTTTTTTTTACGTAGGGCAGCGTTGCAGGAAGGCCTGTGGTGCTACCATATGGGGAAACCTCATAAATGAGGCCCCATGTATGATTGTTTATGTGCAGGAAGTTGTTCTTTCCACACATAAACAATCATTTTAAATATGACCAGTTGCAACTTACATGTGTGTTGCACAAGCAGCACACAGAGAAGTTACAAATGGCCATTTATGATTGTTTATGTGCAGGAAGGGACACCTCCATGCACATAAACAATCATTTCCCATAATGTATGCACCCTTGCACTATGGTACAAGAGTGCCTACATTGGTGCTAGGTAGCTAAATTTAGCGTCAGTGCAGAGAGAAACACAGGGCTGCACCGTATTGTTGTTAATACGGTGCAGCCCTGGTTTCTAAAGTGATGGAGCACAGCATTAGCCTTCTTGGCTTAATGAAGCGCTTCGCCACTTTTGTTGTAAATATGACCCTCTTTGTCTTTGTTTTTCTCTGTTTTACAGTGGAATATAATCCACAGTGCCTGACCGTATAAAATGCTTTTTAAATTTCCCAGTACACCTTTGGGCTGTATCAAAAAGAGAGAGCCTGGATGAGACGTTGAGTGCATATTTACCACTGATCCCAGTGAGCATTTGCTATTGATTTCGAATATGTCAGTGAACATTAGGGAACATTATCCAAAAATTCGCAACCACACAGAGACGTCAGAAGCTGTCTCAGACGAGGAATTGTCCATCCCAAACCACAAACCTTGCCCCATAATTCCCTCAGTAGCCTTCCCAAAAGTGCTTCGCTGCTACCTTCCAGTGAGACGCAGACTTGTTCCAGAAGGGGGAGGGAGAGAACATTTCTCTCAAAAATTGTACTTTTTCCAAGAAACAGTGGTATTAATCGATAAAAGGTCCCAACTTGATAGCTACATGAATCATGATGTAAATTCGGATTCGGACGCCATAATACATAACTTCAGATATAGAAGCAAATCCATACTGCCTGTCCACATGCTTAAAACTAAATTCTGCTTTCAGTGACTGTTTGCTTTCGAAGTTATCAGTCTGCATTGGCAATAGCATCAATTATATCTCGACAGGCACCCTTCTGACGTTCATTATGAGTGGCCCAGTGTTTTCCAATCACTGCACAACCCCTCTGTTTGCTCAGGATTCGGAATTACAAATAATACAGAGTTTATTGCTCCCAGTAACCAGCGGGTATGATAAAACCCTCAACCCCCCTATAAATTTCCACAGGTCAAGCCTGCAGAAACATGCTGGGGGAAAAAGGCCCGCTAATAACGTGGACTTGGATTCTGAAGCCGAAAGCCCAAAAATCTGCATGTTATTCCCCACTGGGGCCTGATTACGAGGACAGAGTAGATTTCTTGTGTCTAAAAAGTCCTGGGGCCGTATTATAGAAAGTGTCCCGAGGGTGCAATGGACAAGCGCCCCCACTTTGTACTCAAATGGGGCACTTTGGTATTACAGAAAGGACCGCAGTTGCTTGTGCGTCCCTTTCTGTAATACAGATTGCGCTGGTGCACATATACCGCCAGTGCTATCACCAGAGGGTGTTCCTTCATTTGCATGGTGGCGTGTCCCCTTGCAAATGAGGGAATCCCTTTGCCTCTGCGCTTGCTCCCTATTATGGAAGCGGGCGCAGAGGCAAAGAAGCTGTCAAAAGGAGCACTGACAGTGTGCTCCCTGATAGGAGCCCTCTTGAAGGGGGGAAAGGGGTCCTATGAACTCCCCAGACATCCCCTTGCAGTCAGGTGTAGTCACTCACTGCACCCGCCTGCAAGAGGATCTCTTATCCCCCTTAAAAGTGACCATAGGTTACACCTGCACAGTGAAACATGGAGCAGCTTTGAAGCAGCTCCTCTGTATTTCACTTGAATGCGCTAGCCCCAGGAAAGCACAAGTTTGGGGCTGCCCTGGGGGCAGTGCAATAAATGTAATACAGCGCACTCTCCTTGTTAGCACCCAGGGCATCTTTTGAAAGGCGGATCCAACTTCGTTATTTCTATCACCGCACAGGCGCTAACAAGGAAAATGTGCCACATGGCACAATACGGCCCCTGGTGCATCCTAGGACCGGTTTCAGGCTTTCAACCCTCATCAGCCAGGTTAGCTTGACTCCAGTGGCATGGAGAGCACGGGACCCACATCTGGGCATATCCCGTCCCACTCGTGGTGACAAATGGAAAAAAAACAATTGATGGACAGAATGCAGAACAATGACATACATTCACTCCAGTGCAGAGATCTGGGCCTAAATCCATCGTTTTTTTGCTCACCAAGCCATTCCAGTGTGGACCCAGCCATATGCAACTCAGTCTTGACCCTGCGCCCAATAGGAACAGACCAGCCCCAACTGCCAGGCCAGGTCCTCCCTGGACTGGAAACAAGCATCCTAGGACCGGTTTCAGGCTTTCAGTCCTCATCAGCCAGAACACTGAGCATGGAAGCACTACTTTGGCAGTGCTTCAAGGGAGGGACAAACACATGAAGAAGTGAAGCCAGCATGTGCTTACCAAAGAGAAGCTAAGAAATGAGAGTGATGATGAATCGAACCAATGGTAAGCAGTGAGTAGGCTCTAAAAAAATGTCAAGCGACAACTAAAAATAGGAGGTCAATTTGACTCAATGGGAGAAGTCAATATGTTTCTGCCTTATTCTATATCCTCACACGAGAGGTATTTAGGCCTGCTTCAGGTCTGACCCTGTCTCTCCTAACAACATTCTGTATATAAGTAGAAACAAATTACAAAAGAAAGGATACCAAACCAGTGCAAGTTTTTCTGTAATTAGGGGAATATTTTTTAGGGGTGCTGTATCGCGCTTGCACCATGCAGCGTGGTGCATGTGCAACGCAAGCCCATAACGCAATTTATGAAGTCACACCTAGGCACCCTGCATGTCCCCGAGTGGCTTTATAAATCCAGAGTAATGCAATCAGAGTAAATCGCTGCAGTACGTTACTCTGCTCCATGGGGGCATTCCATGGTTGTTGTGTGGGTGTTCCCATGCAACATCCATGGATTTTTACGCATTCCCAGATTTTCAAAAAGTGGCAGACCTGGGAATGTGCCAAAATGCTATGCATTCCCTGGTGAGGCGTAACGAGTAGAAATATCTTTATATCTCCTCTTAACTTCATCTTTCTATGTGTGCTGCTGACCGGATCACAGTTTGTGTACAAAATAAGAATCACTATTTGAATGGAGCGTGTTCAGGGTGTCCCTTCCAAACAGGGAATCTGAAGGGTATTCACTAATGTTTTGCAACCAAAATGTGGCTGTAAAACATTTGCACTTTACAATCAATTAAAAGTTGGTGGTAACCCATTCGCAAATGGGAAGGGGTCCCTTTAGGACCCCTTCCCATTTTGAGAATGTTGAAAATATATTTTTTAAGAGCAGGCAGTGATCCCACTGACCACTGCCAACTCTTAAAGAATAAAAATGAAACGTGTAATTTTTATTTTGAAACTCATCCCATTTTCCTTTAAGAAAAACGGGCTGCATTTGAAAATATATATATATGTTGCTTTATTTATAAGCAATCACAGACATGGTGGTCTGCTGACCCCGGACGTTCACCCTCCCTGTGATGGCAGCGAATCCTAGTGGGTAACAAATTGTGGCCTACCTCATTAATATTCATGAGGTAGGTCTATTTGCGACCCACTAGGATTCGCTAATTTGGAAATCAGGGCCAGATTTCATTTGAGTACATTAGTAATAGCAATTACCAAATAGTGATTCTAGCCCAAAATCGCTGTCAGAAAATCTGCTTCTTTTTGTTTTTAGACAGTTGCGAAACTTGATTTATGTTAGATTAAAGTAGCTACCATGTATTTCATTTAGAGCTAATCCCCCAAATAATTCTCGACCAATATTTTACATCAACCCCAGGGACAAAAACAGAACTGACACTTTCAGAATTGGAGGTACTGAATCTAAATCTGCTGGCAGGTTGAGCAATGAATGATGGCAGGCCATTAGAAAGAAGGGAACAGGAATAAATATTAATGTTTCAGCAGGTAAGTAGTGTAAATGAGTTTCTGCCAATATTAGCATTCGGCTGCTTCAGAATGAAATCTATATGTAACCCCTCTGTTGTCCTCTGTGGGAGATTGGCATTTTCAGTAAAATTGTGAATTGAGACAAGCACATCTTTGGAAGTAAAGCAGTTCCAAAGAAAGCGCCTTAGGTTCGAGAGCAAAACACTGAGGGAAATCGAAACTACATCCAAGGCTCTCTTGCAGTTGGTTATTTTAGCGAAGTTGGCACTCTACAGATCCCTGCCAACGTTGCACCTAAAGGCAAGTGTGAACTGAAGCCCACAGGACATAGGTAAATCACCAGTTGTTGACTTAGTTCACGAGTCCAAGTTGTGTGGAAAAATGTGTCGTATTTATCACACCCAGTAAATACTGTTACCCAGCTGGATTATATCAAGGGAAATTAATGAGGGTGTGATAATTATCAAACAAGTTGTAATTCCGAACCCGATGCAAATTTAGGCCCCGAAAAAAGTGGGCAGAATGTGGATGAGGTATTGTCCACATCACATCCAGTAAATACCATTAACCAGGAGTGAAGTACTTACCGAGTGCAATAAATAACTCTTATTCCAAGTTTCTCACTTGGAAATGAGGCATAACATGAAGTACATTACATTAAATATTGAATAATTAATGATTGTGTGAATTAATTAGATAAATTAAGTATTTTATTTTTACATTTTAGTGAACGGAAATCAGATGTTGGGGTTGTGGAATAGGACCGGCAAGATTTAAAAAATATATATATATTATGTAGATGTGTTCGAATTATTTAATAATTATTAATTTGAATATAAATTTGATAAACTACTTATTTAATTACAAAATATCTTTTCTTTAGTTTTTTGGGTTGTAGAAGAATAGAATAGGACGTGTTTTAAATAAAATATTATTCATTATATATATGTAAATAATGTATTGTATGTGTATGTGTCTGTGGTGTGATCTAATTTGTCCAGAGGCAGATCGAGTTCTAGATTCTAAGATTCTAATCTCCTTCAATTAGCACTTCGGCATGGGATAGTGGGCAAGTCTTCTTTCCTGCACATAAATAATCATTCATGGTCTTTTGAAACTTCTATGTCTGCTGCTTAATACAGCACACATAGAAGTTGCAAAACGTAATTTTTTTGTTTTGATTGTTTGTGTGCAGGAAGGGACACCTTCCTGCACATAAACAATCAATGGCAATTTGCTGTTTCTATGTGTGCTGCACACGCCAGCACACATGGAAACAGCAAAAACGAGGAGAAATAAAGCATTTCTCCTTGTTTCGCCAACCTGGTCTTGATTTTGGTGCTGCCTTCTATTTAGGCCACCCTTGTAAATGGGGGGCATCGTCAAAATCAATGTGTGCTGCACCGCAACACCCATTGCCCTCTCCTTACACGCTAAATACAGCGTGTAAGGGTGCCCTATTTAGAAGGCAATGTTAAGCCACTTCGGAATCGAGACAGTTTTACACTGAGCAGTAGGGAAGAAACATCTCCCAAATCTCTGCACTAGCAACAGGCATTGTGCTGGGAATAAAGAAGCAATTAACCATGAGTACGAACTACAGATATTTCAGTCTTAGCTAGCATGTACTCCCTAAAGGAACTCGCCCAGTTCCTAGTAAATTCGTCCAGCTTCTCAGTCTCTCCACCAAAGCGGTCTGTTCTGTTATTCCTCTTGGCTGTTTCTGTGAGGGCCCCAGGTCTTCAGATTTGTAGGACGTTTCCCAGTCCATTGGGTCAAACGTATCCAACAAGTTCCTCCATTTGGCCTGGGCCGTCAACTCGCTAATACGGCCCTCTCTGTTTGTCAGCGCAATGGCAGGGTCAAGTAGGCCATAAGAGTTTTCCATTTTTTTCTGCCTGTGTCTACGAGATAGCAATCTCTTCCAGTTCAACATAGTTTTGTGTGAGACGTCTTGGGTAGCATGTATTTGGGGATCTACACGCATGAATGGGCTTCAATGTCTAGTTGCCAGAAGCATGTCTTTTGCCTGCTGCTGACACTAAAAGTAAACAAACACTTGCCTTGAAGTGTCTCATATTATTATTTCTGCCTTAATCCTATAGGCTCTCTATAAAGTTAGAAATGGGTTGAACTCAAAAAGGTCCAGAATAGAGCAGTTGGCCTAACGGCTAGGGCGCTCAACCTCGGACCTGGGGATCTGGGTTCGAGTCTCGGTAACGACGCCAAAACCTCCTGTGATTCTGGGCAAATCACTTAATCTCCCCGTGCCTAAAATGAAAGTAACTGGAAACGTAAAATGTAACGTAACTGGAAAAATATGTAAAGCGCTCTGATACCTGATTCGGTTCGGGTCTAGTTCGCGCTATATAAAACTCTGCACAAAAAAAAACATAAAGGCAATCATGCTGTCTTTCTCCAAGGTATCTGTAGTTCTGCCAGTGTCTTCCAATTTCATGAGTTTCACTTGCATAAAGTAGTGCTATTTCTCCCAGTCATTAGTGGTCACTAACCTCTGCTCCGCGTCTGTCCTCTGCCACCAACAACTGGGAATTAAAAAGCACTTTAATCCTCCCTTATTAAGAGGCTCACTGATGACAACTTTGAAGTTGTGTTTTCAGTCGATCAAACTGTCCTGAAGGCTTTCAGCTCCTTCAGCAATGTCTTTTGAACTGTGTTTGCACCATTGCCCCAGTGTCCTTTGAGGTCTATTGACATTTTCCCGTCTCAGCCTCTGTGAATAATACGTGTATGGCCAATTTTATCCTCTGTATGTAAACGATGGGTCACGTTGTTGATGCAGGTCATAGGTCATGTCGTTGCATTACATGAGGACTCACAGACTGTCCATGACATTCACATAAATTCCCTACAGTCAATATTGTCGATATGGCAAGGTATCTATTCGGCAACTGTTTAAGCTTGCAGCCACCAGAGAGTAGTAACATTTGTACTTAGTTGCAGCCCTTTTAGATCCAGGGCTAAAGGATATGTTTGTGCCACCATTTCTTTAAGACTTCCAGCAGCTCTCAACTTTCAGCACAACAGGCCTACCATGTGTGATGTGTCAATTTGAGGAACCAGGTAGCAGGTATCTGTGATGCACCTCAAGCCTAAAATGTCAGTACTATCTGTAAGTTACTAATTAAGAGTGTCATTTAAAAGAAAATTAATTTTATTTATTTTAAGAGTTTTATATAGCGCTGGCTAGACCCGGAGGTATCAGAGCGCTTTACATGAGGTTCCACAAAATTTCAAGATTACATCAGTTCCAATTTACATCAGTTGCTAGACAAACAATTACAAGAGCATAGAAGACGAGATAAGTGAAGTGTAGAGGAGAAGGGGGTAAGGGTACAGGGGTAGGAGGGAGATGCGGCAGAAAGACGAAGGAAAGTCTGCCCAAAGTCCGGCTGGGTAGGTGACGGTCGAGGGGGAAGTCCCAAAACCCATCTCCTCTATAGCTATCAGGTGGCTCCACCGGGCATTGGCCAAATAGCTAGGTCTCAATGGGAAAACATTTAAAGAACATGGAGGGCAAAATAAATGGAGCGTAGAGGGGAGGGGGCCGGGAAGGTGAGAAAGGGAGAATAGGGGAAGAGACAACAAGGAGAGAGGAAATTAAGTCTGTCTAAAGGCCGACTGGGTAGGTGACAACCAAGGAGGGAGTCCACGGCCCATCTCACCTATAGCTAAACCAGGTAGCTCCATCGGGCATCAGACAAAATAGGGTTTTCCACGTTATCCCAGGACCTTCCCAACCAAGACTTTGGCTATTTTTAAACAAAGGGTTCCAAGGATGCAAGTGCCCAGAATATTCTCACTTCCTAATGGTTTGAGTCCATTGTACCACATAAATGAGCTGCCCAAGTGCACCTAAGAAGAGGCCCTTCCAGGTCCTCCCAGTGGCAGGCCACTCTCAATCACAGATAGCCTGAAACAAAAGTATCTCTCCAGTGTTTGGAGAGGTGACCTACATATACGTATAAAGCTAGCTCTATAAATGCCATCCCATTCTTATTTGTTCACTTATTGTTTTTGGGAGAGATAATACACAAATATTATGCCGAGAAAGGTCTAAGGCCACCATTAGGAAGGCCACCTCCGTATAATCTTGGATTTTTTCCTTTTAAGAATAATAATATCCAAATCCAAATTCCATGGTGGTCAAAATAAAGCGGGAAAAATGTTGGCGAACTATTTGAAAATTAAATCTGAACGCAAAAACGTAGGCCCAATTTTTAACTAGTCTCTTAATAAATTAGTTTCGGCGGATGAGGACATTTCTGCAGTATTTCATACCTATTACCAGTCCTTATACACTGTTGACACGCACCCCTCTAATGTAAACTTAACGTCCTTTTTTGAGGGCCTTCCTTCTCCGCCGTCCCTACCGGATGAATTTGCTCTCCTGGAAGGAGAAATTACTCTCCAAGAAGTAACTCGAGCCATTAACTCACTCAAATGATCAAAGGCACCTGGTCCGGATGGCCTACCTGTGGAATTTTATTCCTCATTCCATGCCTTTTTTGCTCCAAAACTCCTACAACTCTTTAATTCCTTTATTTCAGATGTGAAGGCTTTTGGGTCCTTTTTGGATGCGCTCATTATCATAATCCCTAAACCTGACAAAAATCATTCACATTGTAAAAATTATCGCTCTATATCTCTAATTAATTATGATTGCAAAATTTTTGCTAAAATTCTTGCTTCACGCCTTGATTCCATTATCCCCTGTCTAATCAAAACGGACCAGGTGGGCTTTGTGAAAGGTAGACTTGCTGCGGATAATGCTCGTATGTTTTCCGATGTCATTGCTCACAGTAAACATCTTAAAGTCCCTTTAGCAGCACTCTCCCTAGATGCTGAAAAAGCTTTTAATCGTATTAACTGGCAGTTCATGTTCCGTACCCTACAGTGGTTTGGCTTTGGTCCCTCTTTTATCTCAATGGTCAAACTCCTTTATTCATCTCCCCGTGCCAGTATTTTTGTTAACAATCAGTTTTCCAAGTTTTTCTCCTTATCTAGAGGCACTCGACAAGGATGTCCCCTTTCTCCCCTATTATTTATTTTATGTCTTGAGCCCTTTTTAGAAAGAATACGTTCTAATCCTAACATCACTGGTTTTAAACTATCCTCTACTGAAATTAAATTGTCTGCATATGCGGATGATGTGCTGGTTTACATGTCTAACCCTGAATCCTCCCTTCCTCCTTTTATGGATGAGGTCCAGTTATATTCCTCTATATCGGGATATAAGTTGAATCTATCCAAAACGGAAGTCCTCCCACTTAATTCGCTCTGTTATCGATTCATGTTTAATAATACTGACTTTGCTTGGTGTCCCTCAAAAATCAAGTACCTTGGTATTTGGTTCGCACCCTCCTTGAGAGACACCCTTAAACTTACTTTTGATTCTCTCATAAAGAAAATCAAATCCCTTCTTCAAATCTGGTCCCCATTATTTCTTTCTTGGTGGGGTAGATTGGATACGATTAAAATGATGATTACCCCCCATGTTCTAAATACTGTCTCTATGCTCCCTTTCAAAATTCCCATTTCATACTTTTCCCGCATAAACACTATTTGTTCTAAATTCTTATGGAATGATAAACACCCTCGAATAGCACTGCATGAGCTGATTCGCCCTAAATCTGAAGGTGGAGTTCGATTTCCCAATTTAAAAAACTTCTCACTCCGCCTTCTTGATTAAACAATCATTTTCTTTGGCCTATGACTTTACTGATACTCCTGTACCTACCTGGGTTTTCCTAAAACGCTCTCTTCTAAAAGATGTTTCCTTTCAACATATTGTTTTTATGTCAAACTGTTCTTTTTTAACCAAATTCCCTATTTTAAAATACTCCCAAACAGTGTTACATAATGTCTTCTCTTCAAACCTATCCCCTATACAGTGTTTTTTAGTATCTGTTGTATGGTATAACAAATTTCTTCGATATAAAGGCAAATCATTTTATTTTAAGCACTGGAAAGAAAAGAATGTTTTATTTGTGCCTCTGGTTCTTGATAATGATTCTATCATTACGTTTTCGAAATTGCAAAATTTATTTAACTTGCCTCCATCATATGTTAATGAATATACCATTATTGCGTCTGCCATTCAATCACACTTAGCTTCCCTCTCAATTCCTGATGTTTTACCCTCTTTTGTTCCTACCTCTCCACTTTATCCTTTATTCTCCAATCAACAACCTAAGGCTGCCCTTGTTTATACATTGTTAATTTCCACTGTTAAAGATCACCCTAAATCAATTGTTGAAACTGCGTGGGAAAATGACCTGGATATTTCTTTCCCTTTCTTGTTGTGGGATCGTATATGGTCCAAACTGTTCAAAGTATCTCTTGCTGCTCGTATTACTCAATCTTTGTTTTTCATATATCATAGAGTGCTTATTACCCCTGTTAGTATCCATAAGTTTCCCCACACGTCTTCTTTACTATGTTGGTCATGTTCAAAAGAAACTGGGACTCTCAAACACCTACTATACAAATGTCTCCCTGTTTTATCCTTTTGGAAGGAAGTGTGGAAGATATGTATGCAAATATTTTGTAGCGCCGCCCCGCTATCTTTACAGACTGTTTTCTTAGGATCGTTGTCGACTGAAGTTGATATTATCTCTTCTTCTACAAGATTGTTGGACTTGTTTATTTCTCTTGCATTTAAAGTTATTTTATTATGTTGGAAAGATAATTCTAAGATCTCTATTCATACTTGGTGGAATTTTGTTTGTGATGAACATAGGATTGCTATCGCTTCATCCTAAAAATTAAATCTGATCTCCTTTGGCTCCCATTTACCTCTTATCTTTCTTCCAACTCTCTTCCTTGAATAGTTTTTTGTTTCCCCCCTTACTTTTACTTTCTCCTCTCTTCCTTCTCCCTTCCCCTCTTCTTTTGTTTCTTTCTCTTCTTTCGTTCTTCCCTTCTCTCTTTTCTATTCCACATGTATCTCCCTTTCTCCCTCTCTCTATATCCCTTTTATTATTTGTTTATTGCTCATTGCATATGTTTTGTAATTCCTCTTAATATGTTTATCTTTCCGCTTATTTATAACATATGTATTGTATTTAATTCAAAATGCTAATAAAACTTTCTTAAACAAAAAAAAAGAATAATAATATCTATTATCCACCCAGTGCATGTTCAAAAATGGCTGCCGCCAGATAGGTCCAGCCAGTTCTCTTTCTATAGCCCCTCTCATCACCTGTCCTGGGTCCTCCATCGGTTTACCTGTCCACAGATCTTAATCGCTGCAGTGGTGTCAGAAATCCTAGCAATGGTAAGCACCTTCACTCTCTGTTACCCAAACTCATATTCCCTTCACTTTCTTACCACAAGGCTCGTAGGACACGGCCTGGTCCCCCGAGACAGAGAGACTGAGTACCTTCTGCGCACCTCTTGGTTGCAGTGTTCGAAATTTTCAAGAAAAAATAATATATATATTTTAATAATCTCTTTTTTTATAAAGTAACTTATAGGTTAGTAGAGATTTTCCTTTCTGTGAAGTTGTGTACGTATTGGACATATTGGAATTTGTGAATGATATAAATATGATAAACAATAAATTTGAAATATTTATTTTGATATTGTTTATAGCATTATAGGGCAAACTGTTAATATTTTATATTTTATACTTTCAATATGTTTTGCTCTTAGTTCACAAAGTATTTCACATTTTCTTCCCTTCCTGCAGTTGGTTTTAGAGGTTTCACATGCGGAGAGCTCTATTCGGAATATATTAAAAAGAAAATGCATTTAATTTCATTTGGTTGCATTTGGTTTTCATTTTTTAAATATATGGTGATTTAGATTATGGTTTTAGTTACATACAGATACAAAACTTGCTTTCTTTCAGGATGCAGTTCCTTTTCTGATGCAGAGTGATGGTCAAAGATCCTGGAGGGCTTTTATTTCAGCACAGCGATGGAATCCTCTGATGAGAACTAGCTGTGTAGCAAATTGTCAGTTTGGCATGTTTTTTTTATTTATACTGTTTTTATAATATTTCTGATTTGCTCATTGTTTTGATTTTGAATATGACTGGTTAAAGTTGTAGTGACAGTAACAATTTCAGTATTCTACTAATATTTTATGTTCCTATTTGCAGATATTAAAAATAAGTGTATCACAAGTTTGAGTCTTAAAGACCGTTGAAAATTAAAGAAACCATTTTGTGAAATAATGTTCTTCCAAAAGAAACTTTATGAGATGCAGGTGTGCATTAGCCCCCAAAAATGAGAAAAAAGGGGATCTACAGGTATATGTCCACCTAATCAACATGACTCCTGTACTGCTTTTGGCAGTCTATTAGTATAACTAACTTGCAATATTCGAGATAGTGAAGTATTATCAAACTAAACAGGAGCTGTGTAGCAAAGTAAAGGGACAGTTGTGCATCCATTGGCATTGGCTGTATTGACATTGGTGTCTTGGCCCCAGGAGGAATCCAGGTAAAAAAATCCCCAGGACCACAAGCACCACAATCATGATGCGATCTTCTCTCACTCGCTGCTGCTTCTTACGTGAGTCCGTAAGTACGAGCAACCTTGGTGTGAAGCCTGACCATGTCAGCTCGGCCGTGGCAACAACTTCAACATCTCTGCTGAATGGGCTGTGCATGATGCATACCACTCAGAGCAGTGCTGCCCTCCATAGATCAGCAATCTCTGGGAGAGCTGTCACTAAAAGTAGTGAATACAGACACAAAGGTACTCTGCAGCCTGCCAAAGAGTGGGGGAACTGATCTACCAGAAAGCGGTGGCGGGGAGGCGTGGCATGGGTTGGAGGGGGGAATGTGAATCAGCAAAAGCTAAAGATGAGTTGGCTCCCACAAACACACACTGGCATTAAAACCCCCAGGAGAAATCCCTCAGAGTTCACTTTTTGTCTTGCACAGTTGAACAGAGCATACCAGCGATATCTACCCCCACTAGAACCACTGTTTAGTAGCAATCAAAGTACCCACCGTAATTGCTGCCCTATGATATTATTTACAGCATGCTTCCAAAAATATTTAGAAACACACAACAAACTTTTGCGACACACTTCGCCTTAATGGACTAGATGCAGCTGTGAGTTTTTTAACCCGTTCCAGGCGTCAGACAGCCCCTGGCAGTCCGAAGTCACAGTGGGCATGGGCGGAGGACGGTCGGGGGCTGTCCGAACCCCGCCCACTCATTATTTCGCCCGCACCGTGGTGGAATTCGCGCCGCGGTCAACTGGTTAATTTAATAGTCGACATGCTTTCAAAATGCAGTGAATTTCCAAAATAGCATACTCGTTACAAACTTTTGCATTCCTCTCTAACAGCAATTGTTTGCAGATGTCACAAACTTGACCACACCCTTTGATATGTCTTTATCAGACTGCAGCCAAGATATTGATCTGCCCATAGAAGTGGCAAATGTTGAACTGCACTGGCGCTTCAACAATTTTCAGAGTGGGGTGCTGGCCTGTGGCATTTGTTCACTAAAATCACAAATCTTAATGTTGATACCAGTGACTTTAGTACATTTGGGGAAAAATATATAGACAGACAGACAGACAGACAGAGAGATAGATAGATAGATAGATAGATAGATAGATAGATAGATAGATAGATAGATAGATAGATAGATAGATAGATAGATAGATAGATAGATAGATAGATAGATAGATAGATAGATAGATAGATAGATAGATAGATAGATAGATAGATAGATAGATAGATAGATAGATAGATAGATAGATAGATAGATAGATAGATAGATAGATAGATAGATAGACAGACAGACAGACAGACAGACAGACAGACAGACAGACAGACAGACTGACTGACTGACTGGTGGCGACTCCTCTGCTAAGGCGGAGGAGCCTCACCCCACTGCTCTGTGAGCAGTTCAAAAAGGAAAAATAAATTGATAATAACGCAATGTTATTATCATTTTATTTTTCCGTATTGGCCCAGTTCTAGGTGCAGGGAGGGGCTAGGCTGTCCAGAGCAGGGAAGAAGTGGTGGGCACTCTCTTAAGTGCGCATGAAGGTTTGGCTAGCCGTCTTTGACCGTCCAAACAGTCATGTGCACTTAGCATGTTCGCCACCCAGCTGCATTGCACAGCCTGAGTGGGGAACATGCACAGGCTCCCAGTCCCTGTCTGAGCACAGAGCCACAGCCCTCAGACTAATCACAACGCTGTTGTCATGCTGGGGACAGCAGCTTCATGATTGGTGGCTAAGGAAGTCTGGGAGCCTGTGTGCTTCCTGCTTCTGGAGTCAGTCGACCGAAGAGGATCAAGAGGCATCCGTCAGCCTGGAGGTAAGTGATTTTTTTATTTTTAGCCTCCCGCCTCGCCAACCCGTTAAGTAGCAGCCACCACTGCTTCTTTCTACACCTGCATTATTTTGTTCCTCAAGCACGGTAGACGTACCCTTACTTATATACTTACATATCATAACACCGGCAAATCATCTCCACTACTACCACATCAGCACAGTTATTTTGTCAACACATTCTACCTGAAATAGATGCTGAAGGACCAACACCCTGCTGAGATGTCAATTACGGAACTCCTTTGCAAAATTGAAAAGCCTGCAATGCCAATTATTCTAAGGTGTTATTGAGCTGGGTGACTAGCCCAGTATGATTCAAATTTCAATGACACGACATTGTAAATCAATATTGTGGTTTTCATAACCTTGGTCTTTTATTGGCTTCTGCCCACTGCGACCACACATATAGTATAAAATCTTTATAGTCTTGTCGAGTTTTATGCATAACTCATGTACTGATTCTGCATACTAATGCATCCTTCTCTGGAGTATTGACCATCAGCTCCCTGGTGCCAAACAGGCGTCCCATCAGTGCTATTAAACCAATCAAGAAATTGCGCTGGGTTCCTGCATAATGTGAGATCATCGACAGAGCTAAGGTCAGTGGCGGTCCGAAGGGAGGGGGCAATCGCAGCACAGTTCTGCTGGTGCTAGAAGCAAGTTAATGACACCAGAGCCAATTCTGTTAAGCTGAAAGCAGCAGGCAACTAATCAGCGGCATTGCTGCGAAAAGTGAAAAGGTCTACAGAAAAGAGTAGTTGCAGTGAAACGTATTTTAAATTGTGAGGATGCAGAACGTGGTAGTTTCTGATATTCATATAAACTATTAAAGCGATGGGGGGGTAGTACAGAAGAGAGGAACGAAAAAGTGTGTAAAAAGGTTTCTGCACTTAATTTGAAAAATTGCATGTAAAAAGTTATCATTCAGTAGCCCTCTACATTTTTATATTAGTCACAGTGGCGGCTGTTGACCAATACAACTGGTGAGGCGAACATTTTAGGCACCGACAGGCACTGAAAAGAACCCAGCAGTACCCTTAGGCTTAACACCAAAGCTCTCAATCGTGGCCCTTTTAAACACTGTTTAAAACAGGCCACGATTGTAAGCTCTGGAGTTGAGGCCGAGGTCACTGCGAGTTTTCCGCAGTGTCGTTCAGTAAGTTAGAATAAATTAAAAACTAACTAAAATATTTACTTACCTTCTGGTTCTGCCCTTGGTGCTCCTCTCCGTCTTGAGGTCAGTAGCTCCACCAGCACAGGCTTCCAGAGCTTCTGCCAATTCTCCTCTTCCAATCAAGATGCTGCTCTCATGCTGCACAGGATTGGCTGGAGTGGGCTGGCTCCACCCTCACTGAGGAAAACATAAAAACGTCCCACAGGTATACCCCAAAAGATGGGTAGGAGGTAGAGTAGTAATGCGTTTTTGCAATGTTTAGCAATACCAGTCATTCACTTATACTAATTTCCCAACTAAGAAATACAAGTCATAAACATCAATAGTTGTACATATGGCACCAATGAAATACAAAGTACATCAAGTATAAAGAAACCAATCAGAAAAATGTGTTATTAGGAAAATATATATATATTTTTTATATTTATTCAAACAAACATTTTATACAATCAATAACAAATCATTAAAAACCATACAATAGTATGTTATAACATTTCATAAAAGGTTTTTAAAAAAACATCACATGTGCAACAGGTTAAAAGTTCAAAGGAACAGGGGTCGACGCGGCGTTTCGGTTACACGTAAATAGACAACCTTCTTCAGGACCAAGTTCTAGAAGGAAACATATAATTACTTATATTGCAAACCCGATTAGTCATACATTATCATTTTCCTAAAACAACATTCTAGCTAAACCATGGCATTTGGCAATTGGTGCTGTAATTACACTGAAAGGAGTGTAAGGGAGTAGTTGGATATTTAGGTATTACTAAAATGCATCGCGCATTTGTACTGGTACCATATCGTGGGTCACTATGTTAACTCTCATAGTGATAGAGGAAATCACTTATGTGGGCATGTTTTAATCATATACACCACTATAAGGTTACCTGGCATTATTCTTATTACTAGAAGTGCCTCAATTCTTATCAATGGCACTTGACTGTTGGTCACAGTTTGTGTATATGCGGTAGTAGATGACTGATTGCAACTGTTATATACACTGAGGAAATTACCTTAATGGTTTTTAGTAACCTCCAGTTAAATCCAGGAGGGCACCGGGCCGGTTCTGTGATCCGGTAATGAACCAGGATAAGTTCATATAGTTAAAATTTAATTCGTCAGGATCTCTGTAAATAGCAATAAGGATATGATTATCTGTATCTCCGCTGTATGTAAAATAGTGATGGAACAAATTAATAAGTTGGAGATTACTACCTTGAGGTAAAGAGAGGATAGGACTTTATTCTGGTAGTAGGAGCCACCGATATGTGTCTTCAAGTATTGCTGTAATGAAATGCCCCTATTAATTTATTGCAAGTGAGGAGTAATAGCCAATAGCCTAATGGGTTTTTTTGATACAGCATTTAAACATTTATACTCACCCAGATTTAATTGACTGGCATCTGATACACCTGCTTTTCAATACGCTTGTATATCAGCTTTTAATATTCATTAAGTGGTGGGGATTGTCCTGCCACTGGGTCTTAAGGATAGAAATGAAAAAAAGTATCTTGTTAGGATACCAGTAATTGTTTACTGTATCTTAAGTCTATAAATCAAACTACCTTGTCTGAAGGATATTAATATTAGGTTTTAGAATGACCGATTATACTGGTAGTGCATATAGAGTAATGGAATATCGCTTTATTATAGAGGGGTAATGCATGGCCTATACGTTATTCATAGTCTAGGTGTTCTACACCTGAAATACATGGAGCAGACCTTCTAAACTCCAAGTGTGTAGAATCCATTGTTTAGCTTACATTTCTATTTGTCCACGTTATCACCTTGGGAACCCCACCCTTGGTTTTTTGTACATAACATACGCGGAACATGCCCCCTGAATGGCATGATGCGGGAGTCATTTTGTTATAAAAACAATTATTCCTCATTGTTATGTTTGTCTATAAAATCGAAAATAGAAAGTCATTTGTCTATTTCACTAGTCGATGGGCATTTTAGTATGCTTAAAATAAACCCATATTCTCAGTTCTAACAAATAAGGCATATGCATGCTTATTGCAATAGCAATACCGAGTGAAAATAAACTAAGTCCTATTCTGGGATCTAAGTGTGCCTGGCGTCTAATGCGCTAGGCTGACAGGTCAAAAGATGATTCAGGCGGTTCAGGTTCCTTACCTTTGGCTTTTAATTCGGCCTCCCTGCTCCCACTACCGTCTCCGTGTTTCTTCTATCGTCTTCCGGGCGAAAGTATCTAAGGAAGCATAGGGGAATCCCTTTTTATGCTAAACTGGCGTTGATTGGGCGGAAAAAACCTCGCATCCCTATTGGATGGTGCAATGTCACGTGATGTGACTACGTCCTTTGTTTACTTTTGTCCGGTCACAGATAATCGTGTTCCTTTCGAATATCATCATCGGAAACAAGCTATTTATTAGCGTATCATCACGGGAGGGTTGCATTTGTAATTTAATTGTGTCTGAGGTCATTTATCGACCCCGAATACGATCGCGCCAATTTTATTGTGGTGGTGATCAGGCTGAAGTCGGTCACTAATAAAGAATATTAAAAAATAAAGGGTATGTAGAGACGTTTGCCAATGTAATTGAGGAGTATAAATACCTACTACTCTAGGCAAAATATAATGTTCTGATGGTCGCTCAAGGACATGTGTGAAAAGTAAATAAACACGCATGATTAAACAGACTCGCATAGCTATTGGTTGGCTTAGTGACATCTGACTACGTCCTTTGTTTACTACAGCCGATTATCGCGCGAGATGTTTACAAATTGTGTTCCACTTGGGGAACTTAATTGGAACCGGGCTATTATGATATTAAGGTCCCGACAAGGGAAAGATAAAGCTATGAAAACATTTTGTTACTAGGCATCAATGGATGTTAAAACCGATTGTATCTTCAATATGAAAGTGAGCATTAGACTAGTGTTGAATACTAGTGAAGGGCAGTAAGGTGTCTATAACTGCTTGCCTGTCTTGATATAGTGTGTTATTGCTAGCTCTTCTCATCTATGTGTATTAATTGACAAATAACTGAAAGGCATATAACAGAACATGCCGGATTCAGTCACTTGGGGTAATGTATAATTCCCCATGCCATGCATATAACCACTCTAGAGTAGATAGGTACAATATTAACTGTATGGTGGAGAGTAGATTGACATATGGAGAGATCTTATGATATTACTTATTCTTATATTATTTTCTCCCAATCTTCTCTGCTGTTGAGACCAGCGCGGACACTGTTGCATCTAGACATAAAGAATTGCTCACGTCTTTTCCTCTTTTGTGTTAGGTTACCCCCTCTGGTACCAAGGGTAACGTGTTCCAGGCAGCACCAGCGTAGATCTTTTATGTCATGTTTCTCTAATTTCCAGTGTTCTGTTAAAGGGGCACCTGTCTTGTGTGTTCGCAAGGCTGATCTATGTTCGTTTAGCCTAGTGCGAACTTCTCTTGAAGTCTCGCCTATATAGATTAAATTGCAGGGGCAACTGATTAAGTAGATGACGCTGGTCGTTCTGCAATTCATGAAACTCGTAGGTTTCAGGACGGTATCATTTATTGTAATGGTGTTACCACGGATGATATTTTTACAATTCATACATCCGGAACAAGGGAAGGTGCCCGTCGGCATCGGGGCATTATCAATACATGGTTGCTTAGTTATATTAGGTTCCCTATACGTGTGAACCAGGCTGTTCCTGATGGTTCTGTTCCTTCTATAGGAAAACATAGGTTTAGGCAATTTATTATTATGTTTATCTCTCACTAGGTGCCAATTCCTGTTCACAATGTTTTTAAGTTTGTTACTGATGGGGTTGTAGTTTGTGACAAAGATAATAGGTTGGCTAGATTGCTCAATCTTTTCTTTTGGGTGGAAGAAAGTCTCCCTATTAAAGTATTTAGCACGTTTGTATGAATGTCTGATTAGGCGTCTAGGGTAACCACGTTCCAGAAATTTTACTTTGAGGATGCTGGCATGTTTCTCAAAGTCTTGCATTGTTGTGCAGTTTCTCTTGAGTCTCAAGAATTGCCCAAACGGTATGTTGTTAACCTGGCTGGGTGGGTGATTACTTTTGTGGTGGAGCATTGTATTTTTGTCAGTGGGTTTGGTGAATAGTTCTACACTTAACGATCCATTGGTGTTCTTTATGATTAGATCAAGAAATTCACACCTGTCACTGTCTATATGAGAAGTAAACCTCAGGTTATTGTCCCCTAGGTTGAGCCATGTGATAAACTCTCTAAGTGTCTCAATGGGCCCCGTCCAGATGAAAAAGACATCATCTATGTAGCGGGACCACATTGAGACATTTTCATAAAATGGAGAAACAATATTAAAAATGTGATGTTCTTCAAAGTTGGAGACATACAGACATGCCAGACTAGGGGCACATGTGGCCCCCATACTCGTCCCCTTGGTCTGTCTGTATAGTTGTTTATTAAATATAAAAAGGTTATTCTTTAATACTATAGAGATACAGTCAATGATGAACTGTTCATGGGTGTTAAGATCCCTATCATCTTGGTTGAGCATAGCGGTTACAACTTCTATTGTGGCATTTTGAGGGATATTCGTATATAACGATTCAATATCTAGTGTGACTAGAAATTGAGACAAAGGGTCAAAGTTCTATTTTTTGAATGATATCAGTGGTATCCTTAGTGTACGCCTTTTGGGATGTGACTAAAGGTTGTAGGAAAACATCCGCGTACTTACTCAAGGGCTCAGTCAGGGACCCGATACTAGAGACTATCGGTCTCATAGGAGGATTATGGATGTCTTTATGGACTTTCGGTAGTCCATATAGAGCTGGGATGATGGGATCCTGGTTGAGGAGGAAGGAGTATTCATCGTCACAGATGACATTGTCATCCCTAGCATGTTTGAGTAGGTCCGAAATAGATAACTTTAGGGATGTCCATTCATCCATATGAGCTAATTTGTAGTGCTCTTTGTTAGCTAATAGGGTCAACATTTTGGTGTTATAATCGGGGGTGTCCATCACAACGATGCCACCCCCTTTGTCTGCCGGTTTGATGGTCAGGTCGATGTTGTTCTGTAGTTCATGTAGTGCTGCATTCTCATCCTTGCTAAGGTTGTGGCAAACCCAATGTTTCTGTTTGAGTAAGTCGTCAACGCTCTTGTCTATGCTACGCTCAAACGCTTCAATGTCTTTTGGAATCATAGTGATGTTGGGGGTCCATGCATATGCCTTATTTGTTAGAACTGAGAATATGGGTTTATTTTAAGCATACTAAAATGCCCATCGACTAGTGAAATAGACAAATGACTTTCTATTTTCGATTTTATAGACAAACATAACAATGAGGAATAATTGTTTTTATAACAAAATGACTCCAGCATCATGCCATTCAGGGGGCATGTTCCGCGTATGTTATGTACAAAAAACCAAGGGTGGGGTTCCCAAGGTGATAACGTGGACAAATAGAAATGTAAGCTAAACAATGGATTCTACACACTTGGAGTTTAGAAGGTCTGCTCCATGTATTTCAGGTGTAGAACACCTAGACTATGAATAACGTATAGGCCATGCATTACCCCTCTATAATAAAGCGATATTCCATTACTCTATATGCACTACCAGTATAATCGGTCATTCTAAAACCTAATATTAATATCCTTCAGACAAGGTAGTTTGATTTATAGACTTAAGATACAGTAAACAATTACTGGTATCCTAACAAGATACTTTTTTTCATTTCTATCCTTAAGACCCAGTGGCAGGACAATCCCCACCACTTAATGAATATTAAAAGCTGATATACAAGCGTATTGAAAAGCAGGTGTATCAGATGCCAGTCAATTAAATCTGGGTGAGTATAAATGTTTAAATGCTGTATCAAAAAAACCCATTAGGCTATTGGCTATTACTCCTCACTTGCAATAAATTAATAGGGGCATTTCATTACAGCAATACTTGAAGACACATATCGGTGGCTCCTACTACCAGAATAAAGTCCTATCCTCTCTTTACCTCAAGGTAGTAATCTCCAACTTATTAATTTGTTCCATCACTATTTTACATACAGCGGAGATACAGATAATCATATCCTTATTGCTATTTACAGAGATCCTGACGAATTAAATTTTAACTATATGAACTTATCCTGGTTCATTACCGGATCACAGAACCGGCCCGGTGCCCTCCTGGATTTAACTGGAGGTTACTAAAAACCATTAAGGTAATTTCCTCAGTGTATATAACAGTTGCAATCAGTCATCTACTACCGCATATACACAAACTGTGACCAACAGTCAAGTGCCATTGATAAGAATTGAGGCACTTCTAGTAATAAGAATAATGCCAGGTAACCTTATAGTGGTGTATATGATTAAAACATGCCCACATAAGTGATTTCCTCTATCACTATGAGAGTTAACATAGTGACCCACGATATGGTACCAGTACAAATGCGCGATGCATTTTAGTAATACCTAAATATCCAACTACTCCCTTACACTCCTTTCAGTGTAATTACAGCACCAATTGCCAAATGCCATGGTTTAGCTAGAATGTTGTTTTAGGAAAATGATAATGTATGACTAATCGGGTTTGCAATATAAGTAATTATATGTTTCCTTCTAGAACTTGGTCCTGAAGAAGGTTGTCTATTTACGTGTAACCGAAACGCCGCGTCGACCCCTGTTCCTTTGAACTTTTAACCTGTTGCACATGTGATGTTTTTTTAAAAACCTTTTATGAAATGTTATAACATACTATTGTATGGTTTTTAATGATTTGTTATTGATTGTATAAAATGTTTGTTTGAATAAATATAAAAAATATATATATATTTTCCTAATAACACATTTTTCTGATTGGTTTCTTTATACTTGATGTACTTTGTATTTCATTGGTGCCATATGTACAACTATTGATGTTTATGACTTGTATTTCTTAGTTGGGAAATTAGTATAAGTGAATGACTGGTATTGCTAAACATTGCAAAAACGCATTACTACTCTACCTCCTACCCATCTTTTGGGGTATACCTGTGGGACGTTTTTATGTTTTCCTAAGCTATCTCCCCTGTCCCAAAGTTGACAGTTAAGGGGGCCTCCTTTATTTTTATTGATTTCTACCCAGCTAGTTAGCTGAGGAGGTACATACTCACGATACACACATCCATACATATATTTTAATATTATTTACATTGCCAACACAAACACCTATGGAAGGTATCAAAGTACTTAGTTACACAGAGGATCACTTCAATAAAATTCGAAATGGTCCCTCGATAAAAAACGTTTCTACGGTACGGCTAGATAAATCAGACGAAGAGCAGTGGCGTGCTCTCTGGAATCTAAAAAAGAAGGTGGTTAGGGCCGAATTGCACGCAGAATTTTTAGTTGAGTATTGCAAGAAAGGAGTAATTCCCAAAGGCCTACAGGTAGTTAATGAACCTGGGATTTTCATTAACAATAGAAAGTTCATAGAAAACTGGACATTGATAGCGAATCGCTGTAGCCGCGATTGGATTATTCTTATCATAGAGACGGCTCAGGAAGTTTTAATAGTAGAACGCAAAGAAATAGAAGAAATGGAAACCAAATTGAACACAACAGCACTACAAGAAGCTAAACAAAAATTAGATGAAATAGAAAAAGACGTGTCCAGTTATAATGACTATCTATCCAACAAAAAGAGTAATAAACTCCGTAAAGACATCTCTAATTACAACCCAGAACATGTCTATCCGTACCTACAAAAAGATTTTTATGAGAGGAGTAGGGAAAACCAGCCACAACGAAGACCGTGGCAGAATCAACCACGCAATCCACAAAAGAGAGTAAGGTTCTTCGACACCTCATATACGAGTTCAGACTCAGAGAACGAACAACAAAATGATAACAGTAACACCAAAGAAAGAGAAGCACCTAACACAGCCAGCTCTAGTAGCCTTCCTTTTTTGGATCAGCGCCAACAGAATTTCGGTCAGCCGAAGGGGAGAGGCCGGGGGCGGGGGAACTACAGTGCGAAACCCCAGTTCCAACGACGTCCCAACACTCGGAGCCAGAAACATTGGGACTAATTACCCCTAATAAAGCGCCAATAATAAATCTTTCCAAATACACCTTAACTACTCACCAAATTACCTTACTAGAAAAGGGATTAGGTTTTGCATCTTCTGCAAACATAGATAGGTATTCACTTGAGAGAGACCTACAAAGTTTCTTCAGGAAAGTTAGGCTAGCAATATACTTCGAAGATAAAGAGAAACATCCCAACAACAACAAATCTGGCCTTAAAAATAAATCAGTATGGACCCCCAACATCACTATGATTCCAAAAGACATTGAAGCGTTTGAGCGTAGCATAGACAAGAGCGTTGACGACTTACTCAAACAGAAACATTGGGTTTGCCACAACCTTAGCAAGGATGAGAATGCAGCACTACATGAACTACAGAACAACATCGACCTGACCATCAAACCGGCAGACAAAGGGGGTGGCATCGTTGTGATGGACACCCCCGATTATAACACCAAAATGTTGACCCTATTAGCTAACAAAGAGCACTACAAATTAGCTCATATGGATGAATGGACATCCCTAAAGTTATCTATTTCGGACCTACTCAAACATGCTAGGGATGACAATGTCATCTGTGACGATGAATACTCCTTCCTCCTCAACCAGGATCCCATCATCCCAGCTCTATATGGACTACCGAAAGTCCATAAAGACATCCATAATCCTCCTATGAGACCGATAGTCTCTAGTATCGGGTCCCTGACTGAGCCCTTGAGTAAGTACGCGGATGTTTTCCTACAACCTTTAGTCACATCCCAAAAGGCGTACACTAAGGATACCACTGATATCATTCAAAAAATAGAAGGCACTGCCTTTGACCCTTTGTCTCAATTTCTAGTCACACTAGATATTGAATCGTTATATACGAATATCCCTCAAAATGCCACAATAGAAGTTGTAACCGCTATGCTCAACCAAGATGATAGGGATCTTAACACCCATGAACAGTTCATCATTGACTGTATCTCTATAGTATTAAAGAATAACCTTTTTATATTTAATAAACAACTATACAGACAGACCAAGGGGACGAGTATGGGGGCCACATGTGCCCCTAGTCTGGCATGTCTGTATGTCTCCAACTTTGAAGAACATCACATTTTTAATATTGTTTCTCCATTTTATGAAAATGTCTCAATGTGGTCCCGCTACATAGATGATGTCTTTTTCATCTGGACGGGGCCCATTGAGACACTTAGAGAGTTTATCACATGGCTCAACCTAGGGGACAATAACCTGAGGTTTACTTCTCATATAGACAGTGACAGGTGTGAATTTCTTGATCTAATCATAAAGAACACCAATGGATCGTTAAGTGTAGAACTATTCACCAAACCCACTGACAAAAATACAATGCTCCACCACAAAAGTAATCACCCACCCAGCCAGGTTAACAACATACCGTTTGGGCAATTCTTGAGACTCAAGAGAAACTGCACAACAATGCAAGACTTTGAGAAACATGCCAGCATCCTCAAAGTAAAATTTCTGGAACGTGGTTACCCTAGACGCCTAATCAGACATTCATACAAACGTGCTAAATACTTTAATAGGGAGACTTTCTTCCACCCAAAAGAAAAGATTGAGCAATCTAGCCAACCTATTATCTTTGTCACAAACTACAACCCCATCAGTAACAAACTTAAAAACATTGTGAACAGGAATTGGCACCTAGTGAGAGATAAACATAATAATAAATTGCCTAAACCTATGTTTTCCTATAGAAGGAACAGAACCATCAGGAACAGCCTGGTTCACACGTATAGGGAACCTAATATAACTAAGCAACCATGTATTGATAATGCCCCGATGCCGACGGGCACCTTCCCTTGTTCCGGATGTATGAATTGTAAAAATATCATCCGTGGTAACACCATTACAATAAATGATACCGTCCTGAAACCTACGAGTTTCATGAATTGCAGAACGACCAGCGTCATCTACTTAATCAGTTGCCCCTGCAATTTAATCTATATAGGCGAGACTTCAAGAGAAGTTCGCACTAGGCTAAACGAACATAGATCAGCCTTGCGAACACACAAGACAGGTGCCCCTTTAACAGAACACTGGAAATTAGAGAAACATGACATAAAAGATCTACGCTGGTGCTGCCTGGAACACGTTACCCTTGGTACCAGAGGGGGTAACCTAACACAAAAGAGGAAAAGACGTGAGCAATTCTTTATGTCTAGATGCAACAGTGTCCGCGCTGGTCTCAACAGCAGAGAAGATTGGGAGAAAATAATATAAGAATAAGTAATATCATAAGATCTCTCCATATGTCAATCTACTCTCCACCATACAGTTAATATTGTACCTATCTACTCTAGAGTGGTTATATGCATGGCATGGGGAATTATACATTACCCCAAGTGACTGAATCCGGCATGTTCTGTTATATGCCTTTCAGTTATTTGTCAATTAATACACATAGATGAGAAGAGCTAGCAATAACACACTATATCAAGACAGGCAAGCAGTTATAGACACCTTACTGCCCTTCACTAGTATTCAACACTAGTCTAATGCTCACTTTCATATTGAAGATACAATCGGTTTTAACATCCATTGATGCCTAGTAACAAAATGTTTTCATAGCTTTATCTTTCCCTTGTCGGGACCTTAATATCATAATAGCCCGGTTCCAATTAAGTTCCCCAAGTGGAACACAATTTGTAAACATCTCGCGCGATAATCGGCTGTAGTAAACAAAGGACGTAGTCAGATGTCACTAAGCCAACCAATAGCTATGCGAGTCTGTTTAATCATGCGTGTTTATTTACTTTTCACACATGTCCTTGAGCGACCATCAGAACATTATATTTTGCCTAGAGTAGTAGGTATTTATACTCCTCAATTACATTGGCAAACGTCTCTACATACCCTTTATTTTTTAATATTCTTTATTAGTGACCGACTTCAGCCTGATCACCACCACAATAAAATTGGCGCGATCGTATTCGGGGTCGATAAATGACCTCAGACACAATTAAATTACAAATGCAACCCTCCCGTGATGATACGCTAATAAATAGCTTGTTTCCGATGATGATATTCGAAAGGAACACGATTATCTGTGACCGGACAAAAGTAAACAAAGGACGTAGTCACATCACGTGACATTGCACCATCCAATAGGGATGCGAGGTTTTTTCCGCCCAATCAACGCCAGTTTAGCATAAAAAGGGATTCCCCTATGCTTCCTTAGATACTTTCGCCCGGAAGACGATAGAAGAAACACGGAGACGGTAGTGGGAGCAGGGAGGCCGAATTAAAAGCCAAAGGTAAGGAACCTGAACCGCCTGAATCATCTTTTGACCTGTCAGCCTAGCGCATTAGACGCCAGGCACACTTAGATCCCAGAATAGGACTTAGTTTATTTTCACTCGGTATTGCTATTGCAATAAGCATGCATATGCCTTATTTGTTAGAACTGAGAATATGGGTTTATTTTAAGCATACTAAAATGCCCATCGACTAGTGAAATAGACAAATGACTTTCTATTTTCGATTTTATAGACAAACATAACAATGAGGAATAATTGTTTTTATAACAAAATGACTCCAGCATCATGCCATTCAGGGGGCATGTTCCGCGTATGTTATGTACAAAAAACCAAGGGTGGGGTTCCCAAGGTGATAACGTGGACAAATAGAAATGTAAGCTAAACAATGGATTCTACACACTTGGAGTTTAGAAGGTCTGCTCCATGTATTTCAGGTGTAGAACACCTAGACTATGAATAACGTATAGGCCATGCATTACCCCTCTATAATAAAGCGATATTCCATTACTCTATATGCACTACCAGTATAATCGGTCATTCTAAAACCTAATATTAATATCCTTCAGACAAGGTAGTTTGATTTATAGACTTAAGATACAGTAAACAATTACTGGTATCCTAACAAGATACTTTTTTTCATTTCTATCCTTAAGACCCAGTGGCAGGACAATCCCCACCACTTAATGAATATTAAAAGCTGATATACAAGCGTATTGAAAAGCAGGTGTATCAGATGCCAGTCAATTAAATCTGGGTGAGTATAAATGTTTAAATGCTGTATCAAAAAAACCCATTAGGCTATTGGCTATTACTCCTCACTTGCAATAAATTAATAGGGGCATTTCATTACAGCAATACTTGAAGACACATATCGGTGGCTCCTACTACCAGAATAAAGTGCTATCCTCTCTTTACCTCAAGGTAGTAATCTCCAACTTATTAATTTGTTCCATCACTATTTTACATACAGCGGAGATACAGATAATCATATCCTTATTGCTATTTACAGAGATCCTGACGAATTAAATTTTAACTATATGAACTTATCCTGGTTCATTACCGGATCACAGAACCGGCCCGGTGCCCTCCTGGATTTAACTGGAGGTTACTAAAAACCATTAAGGTAATTTCCTCAGTGTATATAACAGTTGCAATCAGTCATCTACTACCGCATATACACAAACTGTGACCAACAGTCAAGTGCCATTGATAAGAATTGAGGCACTTCTAGTAATAAGAATAATGCCAGGTAACCTTATAGTGGTGTATATGATTAAAACATGCCCACATAAGTGATTTCCTCTATCACTATGAGAGTTAACATAGTGACCCACGATATGGTACCAGTACAAATGCGCGATGCATTTTAGTAATACCTAAATATCCAACTACTCCCTTACACTCCTTTCAGTGTAATTACAGCACCAATTGCCAAATGCCATGGTTTAGCTAGAATGTTGTTTTAGGAAAATGATAATGTATGACTAATCGGGTTTGCAATATAAGTAATTATATGTTTCCTTCTAGAACTTGGTCCTGAAGAAGGTTGTCTATTTACGTGTAACCGAAACGCCGCGTCGACCCCTGTTCCTTTGAACTTTTAACCTGTTGCACATGTGATGTTTTTTTAAAAACCTTTTATGAAATGTTATAATATACTATTGTATGGTTTTTAATGATTTGTTATTGATTGTATAAAATGTTTGTTTGAATAAATATAAAAAATATATATATATTTTCCTAATAACACATTTTTCTGATTGGTTTCTTTATACTTGATGTACTTTGTATTTCATTGGTGCCATATGTACAACTATTGATGTTTATGACTTGTATTTCTTAGTTGGGAAATTAGTATAAGTGAATGACTGGTATTGCTAAACATTGCAAAAACGCATTACTACTCTACCTCCTACCCATCTTTTGGGGTATACCTGTGGGACGTTTTTATGTTTTCCTAAGCTATCTCCCCTGTCCCAAAGTTGACAGTTAAGGGGGCCTCCTTTATTTTTATTGATTTCTACCCAGCTAGTTAGCTGAGGAGGTACATACTCACGATACACACATCCATACATATATTTTAATATTATTTACATTGCCAACACAAACACCTATGGAAGGTATCAAAGTACTTAGTTACACAGAGGATCACTTCAATAAAATTCTAAATGGTCCCTCGATAAAAAACGTTTCTACGGTACGGCTAGATAAATCAGACGAAGAGCAGTGGCGTGCTCTCTGGAATCTAAAAAAGAAGGTGGTTAGGGCCGAATTGCACGCAGAATTTTTAGTTGAGTATTGCAAGAAAGGAGTAATTCCCAAAGGCCTACAGGTAGTTAATGAACCTGGGATTTTCATTAACAATAGAAAGTTCATAGAAAACTGGACATTGATAGCGAATCGCTGTAGCCGCGATTGGATTATTCTTATCATAGAGACGGCTCAGGAAGTTTTAATAGTAGAACGCAAAGAAATAGAAGAAATGGAAACCAAATTGAACACAACAGCACTACAAGAAGCTAAACAAAAATTAGATGAAATAGAGAAAAAGACGTGTCCAGTTATAATGACTATCTATCCAACAAAAAGAGTAATAAACTCCGTAAAGACATCTCTAATTACAACCCAGAACATGTCTATCCGTACCTACAAAAAGATTTTTATGAGAGGAGTAGGGAAAACCAGCCACAACGAAGACCGTGGCAGAATCAACCACGCAATCCGCAAAAGAGAGTAAGGTTCTTCGACACCTCATATACGAGTTCAGACTCAGAGAACGAACAACAAAATGATAACAGTAACACCAAAGAAAGAGAAGCACCTAACACAGCCAGCTCTAGTAGCCTTCCTTTTTTGGATCAGCGCCAACAGAATTTCGGTCAGCCGAAGGGGAGAGGCCGGGGGCGGGGGAACTACAGTGCGAAACCCCAGTTCCAACGACGTCCCAACACTCGGAGCCAGAAACATTGGGACTAATTACCCCTAATAAAGCGCCAATAATAAATCTTTCCAAATACACCTTAACTACTCACCAAATTACCTTACTAGAAAAGGGATTAGGTTTTGCATCTTCTGCAAACATAGATAGGTATTCACTTGAGAGAGACCTACAAAGTTTCTTCAGGAAAGTTAGGCTAGCAATATACTTCGAAGATAAAGAGAAACATCCCAACAACAACAAATCTGGCCTTAAAAATAAATCAGTATGGACCCCCAACATCACTATGATTCCAAAAGACATTGAAGCGTTTGAGCGTAGCATAGACAAGAGCGTTGACGACTTACTCAAACAGAAACATTGGGTTTGCCACAACCTTAGCAAGGATGAGAATGCAGCACTACATGAACTACAGAACAACATCGACCTGACCATCAAACCGGCAGACAAAGGGGGTGGCATCGTTGTGATGGACACCCCCGATTATAACACCAAAATGTTGACCCTATTAGCTAACAAAGAGCACTACAAATTAGCTCATATGGATGAATGGACATCCCTAAAGTTATCTATTTCGGACCTACTCAAACATGCTAGGGATGACAATGTCATCTGTGACGATGAATACTCCTTCCTCCTCAACCAGGATCCCATCATCCCAGCTCTATATGGACTACCGAAAGTCCATAAAGACATCCATAATCCTCCTATGAGACCGATAGTCTCTAGTATCGGGTCCCTGACTGAGCCCTTGAGTAAGTACGCGGATGTTTTCCTACAACCTTTAGTCACATCCCAAAAGGCGTACACTAAGGATACCACTGATATCATTCAAAAAATAGAAGGCACTGCCTTTGACCCTTTGTCTCAATTTCTAGTCACACTAGATATTGAATCGTTATATACGAATATCCCTCAAAATGCCACAATAGAAGTTGTAACCGCTATGCTCAACCAAGATGATAGGGATCTTAACACCCATGAACAGTTCATCATTGACTGTATCTCTATAGTATTAAAGAATAACCTTTTTATATTTAATAAACAACTATACAGACAGACCAAGGGGACGAGTATGGGGGCCACATGTGCCCCTAGTCTGGCATGTCTGTATGTCTCCAACTTTGAAGAACATCACATTTTTAATATTGTTTCTCCATTTTATGAAAATGTCTCAATGTGGTCCCGCTACATAGATGATGTCTTTTTCATCTGGACGGGGCCCATTGAGACACTTAGAGAGTTTATCACATGGCTCAACCTAGGGGACAATAACCTGAGGTTTACTTCTCATATAGACAGTGACAGGTGTGAATTTCTTGATCTAATCATAAAGAACACCAATGGATCGTTAAGTGTAGAACTATTCACCAAACCCACTGACAAAAATACAATGCTCCACCACAAAAGTAATCACCCACCCAGCCAGGTTAACAACATACCGTTTGGGCAATTCTTGAGACTCAAGAGAAACTGCACAACAATGCAAGACTTTGAGAAACATGCCAGCATCCTCAAAGTAAAATTTCTGGAACGTGGTTACCCTAGACGCCTAATCAGACATTCATACAAACGTGCTAAATACTTTAATAGGGAGACTTTCTTCCACCCAAAAGAAAAGATTGAGCAATCTAGCCAACCTATTATCTTTGTCACAAACTACAACCCCATCAGTAACAAACTTAAAAACATTGTGAACAGGAATTGGCACCTAGTGAGAGATAAACATAATAATAAATTGCCTAAACCTATGTTTTCCTATAGAAGGAACAGAACCATCAGGAACAGCCTGGTTCACACGTATAGGGAACCTAATATAACTAAGCAACCATGTATTGATAATGCCCCGATGCCGACGGGCACCTTCCCTTGTTCCGGATGTATGAATTGTAAAAATATCATCCGTGGTAACACCATTACAATAAATGATACCGTCCTGAAACCTACGAGTTTCATGAATTGCAGAACGACCAGCGTCATCTACTTAATCAGTTGCCCCTGCAATTTAATCTATATAGGCGAGACTTCAAGAGAAGTTCGCACTAGGCTAAACGAACATAGATCAGCCTTGCGAACACACAAGACAGGTGCCCCTTTAACAGAACACTGGAAATTAGAGAAACATGACATAAAAGATCTACGCTGGTGCTGCCTGGAACACGTTACCCTTGGTACCAGAGGGGGTAACCTAACACAAAAGAGGAAAAGACGTGAGCAATTCTTTATGTCTAGATGCAACAGTGTCCGCGCTGGTCTCAACAGCAGAGAAGATTGGGAGAAAATAATATAAGAATAAGTAATATCATAAGATCTCTCCATATGTCAATCTACTCTCCACCATACAGTTAATATTGTACCTATCTACTCTAGAGTGGTTATATGCATGGCATGGGGAATTATACATTACCCCAAGTGACTGAATCCGGCATGTTCTGTTATATGCCTTTCAGTTATTTGTCAATTAATACACATAGATGAGAAGAGCTAGCAATAACACACTATATCAAGACAGGCAAGCAGTTATAGACACCTTACTGCCCTTCACTAGTATTCAACACTAGTCTAATGCTCACTTTCATATTGAAGATACAATCGGTTTTAACATCCATTGATGCCTAGTAACAAAATGTTTTCATAGCTTTATCTTTCCCTTGTCGGGACCTTAATATCATAATAGCCCGGTTCCAATTAAGTTCCCCAAGTGGAACACAATTTGTAAACATCTCGCGCGATAATCGGCTGTAGTAAACAAAGGACGTAGTCAGATGTCACTAAGCCAACCAATAGCTATGCGAGTCTGTTTAATCATGCGTGTTTATTTACTTTTCACACATGTCCTTGAGCGACCATCAGAACATTATATTTTGCCTAGAGTAGTAGGTATTTATACTCCTCAATTACATTGGCAAACGTCTCTACATACCCTTTATTTTTTAATATTCTTTATTAGTGACCGACTTCAGCCTGATCACCACCACAATAAAATTGGCGCGATCGTATTCGGGGTCGATAAATGACCTCAGACACAATTAAATTACAAATGCAACCCTCCCGTGATGATACGCTAATAAATAGCTTGTTTCCGATGATGATATTCGAAAGGAACACGATTATCTGTGACCGGACAAAAGTAAACAAAGGACGTAGTCACATCACGTGACATTGCACCATCCAATAGGGATGCGAGGTTTTTTCCGCCCAATCAACGCCAGTTTAGCATAAAAAGGGATTCCCCTATGCTTCCTTAGATACTTTCGCCCGGAAGACGATAGAAGAAACACGGAGACGGTAGTGGGAGCAGGGAGGCCGAATTAAAAGCCAAAGGTAAGGAACCTGAACCGCCTGAATCATCTTTTGACCTGTCAGCCTAGCGCATTAGACGCCAGGCACACTTAGATCCCAGAATAGGACTTAGTTTATTTTCACTCGGTATTGCTATTGCAATAAGCATGCATATGCCTTATTTGTTAGAACTGAGAATATGGGTTTATTTTAAGCATACTAAAATGCCCATCGACTAGTGAAATAGACAAATGACTTTCTATTTTCGATTTTATAGACAAACATAACAATGAGGAATAATTGTTTTTATAACAAAATGACTCCAGCATCATGCCATTCAGGGGGCATGTTCCGCGTATGTTATGTACAAAAAACCAAGGGTGGGGTTCCCAAGGTGATAACGTGGACAAATAGAAATGTAAGCTAAACAATGGATTCTACACACTTGGAGTTTAGAAGGTCTGCTCCATGTATTTCAGGTGTAGAACACCTAGACTATGAATAACGTATAGGCCATGCATTACCCCTCTATAATAAAGCGATATTCCATTACTCTATATGCACTACCAGTATAATCGGTCATTCTAAAACCTAATATTAATATCCTTCAGACAAGGTAGTTTGATTTATAGACTTAAGATACAGTAAACAATTACTGGTATCCTAACAAGATACTTTTTTTCATTTCTATCCTTAAGACCCAGTGGCAGGACAATCCCCACCACTTAATGAATATTAAAAGCTGATATACAAGCGTATTGAAAAGCAGGTGTATCAGATGCCAGTCAATTAAATCTGGGTGAGTATAAATGTTTAAATGCTGTATCAAAAAAACCCATTAGGCTATTGGCTGTTACTCCTCACTTGCAATAAATTAATAGGGGCATTTCATTACAGCAATACTTGAAGACACATATCGGTGGCTCCTACTACCAGAATAAAGTCCTATCCTCTCTTTACCTCAAGGTAGTAATCTCCAACTTATTAATTTGTTCCATCACTATTTTACATACAGCGGAGATACAGATAATCATATCCTTATTGCTATTTACAGAGATCCTGACGAATTAAATTTTAACTATATGAACTTATCCTGGTTCATTACCGGATCACAGAACCGGCCCGGTGCCCTCCTGGATTTAACTGGAGGTTACTAAAAACCATTAAGGTAATTTCCTCAGTGTATATAACAGTTGCAATCAGTCATCTACTACCGCATATACACAAACTGTGACCAACAGTCAAGTGCCATTGATAAGAATTGAGGCACTTCTAGTAATAAGAATAATGCCAGGTAACCTTATAGTGGTGTATATGATTAAAACATGCCCACATAAGTGATTTCCTCTATCACTATGAGAGTTAACATAGTGACCCACGATATGGTACCAGTACAAATGCGCGATGCATTTTAGTAATACCTAAATATCCAACTACTCCCTTACACTCCTTTCAGTGTAATTACAGCACCAATTGCCAAATGCCATGGTTTAGCTAGAATGTTGTTTTAGGAAAATGATAATGTATGACTAATCGGGTTTGCAATATAAGTAATTATATGTTTCCTTCTAGAACTTGGTCCTGAAGAAGGTTGTCTATTTACGTGTAACCGAAACGCCGCGTCGACCCCTGTTCCTTTGAACTTTTAACCTGTTGCACATGTGATGTTTTTTTAAAAACCTTTTATGAAATGTTATAACATACTATTGTATGGTTTTTAATGATTTGTTATTGATTGTATAAAATGTTTGTTTGAATAAATATAAAAAATATATATATATTTTCCTAATAACACATTTTTCTGATTGGTTTCTTTATACTTGATGTACTTTGTATTTCATTGGTGCCATATGTACAACTATTGATGTTTATGACTTGTATTTCTTAGTTGGGAAATTAGTATAAGTGAATGACTGGTATTGCTAAACATTGCAAAAACGCATTACTACTCTACCTCCTACCCATCTTTTGGGGTATACCTGTGGGACGTTTTTATGTTTTCCTAAGCTATCTCCCCTGTCCCAAAGTTGACAGTTAAGGGGGCCTCCTTTATTTTTATTGATTTCCACCCTCACTGAGGCACTGGGGGGCCTATGCTTGCTCTGTATCCAGCTAAGACAGCTGGGTGGAGAGGTTTAAAGTGCATGTGTCAGGCTGGCCATCACAAGGCGGCCACCCAAAATGGCAAACTGGTGGAGTGAGCACCACTCCCCTGCTGCCAGTCAGCTGCAGTGGCTCCGCCCCCAAACACAGCTTGGACTGAGGAAAGGGAAAAATAAAATGGTAATATATTCAATTTATTATCATTTTTTGTCATTATTTCAGCGCTGGCTGCAGGGTGGGGACGCTCCACCGCCCTAATAGAGGGGCTGCCGCTGATTAGTTATGTTTTGATATCTTTTTCACCCTATTTAGCAAACAAATATTTGAGCCCAGTGAGGAATGTGGTTTATGATATATTTATATAGCGTTTTATGTGTCCTCAACATGTAATAAACTACCTGTAATGGTCCAGTCAAAGTCGTTTGAAAAACCTTCGCTTAACCCTGGGTAGCTGTGCCTCTGAACAGTCAGGCTTTATCAAAGGAACAAGTGTAAAGCCTTAATAAGTACCAAAACAGTTGAGTAAGATAAAACCAGACTCAGTAAAAACTCCAACACCAATTTATAAAAATATCCCGTATTTTTATATTTAAAGAGACACCTCAGCGACAGAAATCTTCTGGAAGAGGTCCTGTCGTGCCACGTCCCAGTTTGCCTGTCAATATACACTGCCTCTCCACTGCGACCATTCCCAAGGCCTTGCGTCCTTAGCGAGGTAGTGCTCCAAGACCCCACTCCTAGAGATCATATAAAAGATATTGTTGAACACTACTTTCCCAGGAACAACACAGGTGAGGTATCACCGGTGACCCTGTGGGATGCTGCCTAAATTGTTTTCAGAGGGGAACTTACATCCTACATTGCAGCATTCGAACAAGTAGCCAAACTTCGCAAACAGGAGCTAGAAATGCAGATAAAGCACACTGAAGCCCATCATTGAGAATGGGGTACACATTGGACTCTGTGAAACCTATGTCGTCTCAGAGGCGAGCTTGAGTATGTACTGATGAAAGAAGCAGTCAAGAAGCTGCTGTACATTAACCAACCAAAAATATGAGCAAGGGGACATGGCAGATAAATTATACATACACACCAAATGGAACAACATTAGAGGCATAGAGGACATTGAAAGTCGTCACCAACAGGAGACAGATGATATATTTTTTCTGTGTTCCACCAACACTGTTCAGCCTATATCAAGCCCAGCACCTAGATGAACACTATCATCAGGATGACTATCTACTTGACTACTCCTTCCCGAACAGGGACGAGGAGTTACGTCTTCGCTGGGAAGATATTTCCCTTTGACGAATTCAGAGCTGCGATTAGTGCCCTTTTTCTTGTAAAGCTCTGACGGATACTCCGTCACATTTTTATTTAGCCTATGCTTACTTACTAATAGAACCCCTGATAAAATTTGTAACTTGTCCCTATTGACTAGGGTTGTCACGGATACCATGTTAGAGCATCATCTTACTTTGCTCTTGAAAGTGGAGAAAACCCCATTACAGTGCTCCTCATACAGACCCACAGCGCTCCTAAACTGTGATGTGAAATTTTTTGCATCTATGCTGGTTGCTTGCCTCCACCATATATGGCCAACAATTATAGCCCCCAACAGTCTGTTGTATCCGTAACAGACAGGCAAAAGACAATATGCGTCTCGCAGTCGCACTTATGGGAGTAGCTGAACGGCAGAAACAGCCGATGCTTCTCCTTTTTCTAGACGCCGAGAAGGGTAGAGGGTGGATTGGGCATACCTGTCTAAAGTGTTGGATAAGACTCACTTGGGGCCAAAAATGAAAACTCTGATACTGGCCAATTTTCAGAAACCTGCCACTACATTTAAATGTAACTTCCCTTTCTCCCCGACTATAACACTCACAAGAGGGATGTGACAGGGATGCCCTGCCTCTCCAATGGTCTTTGCCCGTATAATAGACCCTCGTATCCAAGATCCCCAAAAAAATCCAATGGTCCATGGCATGACAGTGGAATGTAGAGAACATAAATTGGCCCACTTTGCCGACGACACCTTCTGTTTTATCACACCACCGACCCAGATACTTCCTGTAGTATCGTGATGCAGTCTAGTGGTTGGGGTGGAGCTAGGGGAACAGGAACAGGAGGAGCTAGGAGGAGGAGGTTAGGGCAGATAGAGTAGGGACAGGGACCTGATAAGACATGAGTAATAAAGCTCTTGAATAGTTATCCACGTGTCTGTCTTTATTACATACCAGACACGACAACTGGCGACGAGGATGGGATGGGCATGACCACTGCCCACAGAATCCCACGAGAGTGCCCTGTCCCATGCAGCGCCGAGAAAAGGAGAACGCTGTCGTGTGGAGCTGCCGCCTGAAGAGAAGAGGCCAGCAGCAGGTGACCCTGTCCCTCCAGCGACTGCGAGGGAGCCAAGAGGGGGCCGCAGCAACGAGCGCTGAAACGCTCGAGAAGAGGAAACCGTTCGCGCCGAAACGCGATGCCCGCCGGATGCGTGCAACCTGGTGTGTGCTGAAAGAACAGAAGTCGGGAGCCCACTCCGACTCTGCCTAGCACCCCAAAGTGGAAGAAAATTGCCCCGAGCGGGGGACGCTGCCCCGAGAAGGTCCGTTGGTAAGCGCTGTCGAGCGCGTTGGAATCGGAGCTCAAGTGGCCTTCGACATCGGAAACCTCACGCCCGATGCGTGAGATTCGGCACGTTGTCGCCGAGGGAACGCGGGACCTGCGAAGCAAACTGGGAGCCCACCCCAGTCCTTCAGAAGTCTGGAGAAGCCTGTGACTCCTGCGGGAGCGTGAGGAGAAAAGCGCCGATTCTGCCGGCATCGGGTCTCACTCCCGATGCGTGAGGAACGGCACGCGGCGGACGGAGAAAATCGGAACTTGTCATGTGGCCTACCTTAAGGGTGGAAAGTGGCCTAGAAGTGGTAGTGGTACTGCAAAAGTCCTGGTGTTGAAGAAGAGATCCTCGGTGAGTGCCCTGTGAGACGGAGTGAGCTGAAGAATGCATGGAACCCAAACCTCGTGGTGACTGAGAGTTCCAGTGGGGCGGCCCTCTTTGAGTCAGGCAACTGGGCAGGACATCCCTGTACAATTTTGAAGCGGCCATTTTGGAGTCAGGCAATCTCCAGTTTGATGAAAACAAGCATTGGCACCTGTATTGAATCAAGCATTAGCAAATGCAAGAAGGATAAAATAAAACAAGCACAGACAAGTGCAGGAGGTAGATAGAGGCAACAAGTGAACACAAGTAAGCACGAGCAAATGCACAAGGTACCATAAGAAAACAAGTACAAGCACATGCAAAAGGATGAAACAAACAAACAAGCACGAGTAAATGCAAGAAGTGCAATATGTAGACAAGCACAAGCAGATGCAGGAAACAAATGAAACAAGCACGAGCTAGCACAAGTAACAAACAAAGACGACCTTGAGCACAATCGAGCACTGATACAAGCAACAAGGAGTGTGATGAATCGAAGTCGTTTTAGCAACTAGCACTGGCAAAGGTAAATGAACGAACATTGACAAACGTGAAGAAACAAGCATTGATGAATGTAGATGAACAAGCCGTGACGAATACACAGGAACACGCATTAGCAAATGCAAGAATTGCAACGAAACAAGTACAAGCAAATGCAAGGACCAAACCAAGGCAACGATTGAGAATAAATAAACACAGGCAACTGCAAGGCCTGAAATAGACGAGCCCGAGCAGAAACAAGCGTCAGATGTAAATAAGCACAAGGAAACGTAAGGCGCGACTACAAAGAACGCAGGTAAACACAAGTCACGCATGCAACACACAAGCCAATACCAAGCGCGAATGCAACAAGCACCAGCCCAAGTCTCAGATGCAACAAGCCCGAGCAAATGCGAGCCTGGAATGCAACAGGCACGAACGAACCCAGGTCTCAAAGTAAGTTCCAACACTAAGTGAAAGTAAGCAATCAAAATCAAAGAGGACACAATTGTACGTAAGACCTCGACCGCAGAGAGTTATAGAATAACGCGGATAGCACAAGTGAACAGTCTTGCGACAGTAGCATACTAGGACTCTCCTCCGCCATGTCGGTGAGAAAAGGAAAACAAAAATCCAATCCCTGCATTGAAGTACCACCCCCAGTGACACAGACTGACAGTCAGAGTTTGGGTCCCAAGTGGAACCGGTGGCTGGAATCACTGGACGATTTTCTTGACGCTATCGGTGAAAGAAGAGATAGAAAATGTCTGATACTACTCCTCCAACTGGTAGGTCATGAGGGCCGACGCTTAGTCAGAACATTTCCTGAAAAGGACACAGAGACCTATGAGAGACTCCAAGAGAAGCTACGTGCCCATTTCCATGCACAGGTAGACGTGGATCATGCTCGCATCGCCTTCACCACAGCCCGGCAGGAACCAGGAGAACCATTGGCAAATTTCATCGCCCGGTTACAAAGCTTGGTACCATGCTGCTACTTAAATACACTTTCAAATGAAGAGCCAGTTCGGCTCCGGATAATCGACGGCTGTTCAAATGCAGACACGAAGCGCAAAATTCTTCAGGGGCAGTGGTCGCTAAAGAGAATCATCAGAGGGGCCAAGGTTGGAGTGCGGGTCAAAGTAAGTGACATATCAAATGACGTGCACTCGAATGCAAGACACAAAGATGTCTGGGAAGAGACATCCCTCGTGTCTAGGGGCAAGGCCCAGGAAACAAACAAAACCAGAAAGAGGAAGGGTGAAGGCAGATCAGAGCCAAGACAAAACAAGGGACATAGCGTCATGAAATACTCCGAGTCAACAACACAAAACACCAGGATGAGTCAGGATTGCGATAGCGGCACTGATACAACCTTAATGAGTTATTTAACCTCAAGGAGTTATTCAACCTCAAGGAGTCAGTCAACAGATGGTGCAAACGGTTCTGAAGCAGAGGAAGTGTCAAGCGGGACAGATCGCACCAATGGACCAGATGACAGTCTGCCCAACAAACGCGCAAGAAAGGCAAAATATAGAAGACTGAACCAATCAAGTCGACGCTGGAAATTGGTACACGACCACACACAAGCACCTCACTGTTCGAAAGACGAGTCCGAGGAGACGTCAAACAGGAGAACACACCACACCGGTAACACGGATGTCAGTACACCAAACAAGTGTGAAGAGGAAGTTAACTGCATAAGATGGACTGATCCACCCAGGCAACGAAAGGGGGAAGACAAACGCATTCATGACATCCAAAAGAATGAGGAAACTGAGAGGGGGCCATTATCACTACACGAGAGAGGCAGAGACGAAGTACCCGGGGATCAAACACAAGAAATAAACATGTGGTTATCAAACAACCTCTCCAATGAGATGGCACCGAAGCCACTTCGAGAAAGGTACCCGGAGAAATATCCCAAAGAGAACACCGACTCTAGGAGCAGCCCGTCACGGCCTACCTGTGTAAGAAATCTATCATTCAAGATACACCCAAAGGAACGTTCTCAAAGGAAATCAGCAAAAGACTCTTCCGATTCAGAAAGCATGTCTGTTTGATCTCTCGGGTCGACCGAGTCATGGTTCCGACAATGTCTATGGCATCAATCACCCGAACACACCATCGAACCAAAGGACGGTCTTCCCATCCAGAGTAAATTATCTCACACCAATGTCTCTGAAGAACCAATCACACCACAAGACAATCTGTCATGTCAGTCGCAGGTATGTCGAGACATAAAGAACATACCGTCATCCCTGAAGAGGTCGACGAGGCTGACTCAAAGGACCTACCTAATGAAAACGGATGTAAGGGACATTACACACCAGATGAGAAAGGGCTATCCAGCCACTCTGCAAGGAAACCCTGATGTGTTGATAGAGACAAGTCATCATCAGAGGAGAGGAAAACATGGACATGCTCAGGTAGTCAAAAGGTTCACCAGCCCCAAAAGTGAGTGGGAGTGGGTGAGACAACCAGCGGCAGCAAATGAGTCCCTCGATCAGACGAGGATAGCAAATGAGTCCCCGGACCAAATTAGGATGATCTTTTCAAATGGTGTGTCACCATCTGGTATGCATAACGTTGAACAGGAAAAGAGTGCCGCCCTCGACGGGACAAGACAAAAGGAAGTCAAATCATGTGCCGGTGCTCGGAAAAGAACCAGAACAACATCCTCACATGAAGGAGATCAAGCGTCAATCGAACAAGAGCCTCAAAGGAAAACGGAATGCCGCCATCACGCTGAGCCCTTCATGGTCACATCACGAGGAGCAGTCATGATCGCCTCGGAGACTGAAGATGAGTGGATGACCCAGAAGCCTATCGGAAACCGCCATGAATCAAGGAACAAGAAGATCACACAAGACATTTCGCAATTTCAAAGATGCACTCCTGTAGTCGAGGAAACTTTTGTCCAGGCGAGAGGAAGCCACAACATTGGAACTGGAGATGTGTAGTCATAGCTTAATAGGTCGGCCTGCAGACCCGTGTGGCTGATCGAAGAACTACAGATATGGTGGACGCTAACTTAATGTTGTTAACAAAGGGGGAGATGTTGTATCGTGATGCAGTCTAGTGGTTGGGGTGGAGCTAGGGGAACAGGAACAGGAGGAGCTAGGAGGAGGAGGTTAGGGCAGATAGAGTAGGGACAGGGACCTGAAGACATGAGTAATAAAGCTCTTGAATAGTTATCCACGTGTCTGTCTTTATTACATACCAGACACGACACTTCCATCCCAGCATTAATGAGCGAACTGGACCAATTCTCTCAGACCTCAGGTTTAAAAATATTTTTTTCTCAATTACGAGGTATGGGTGTAGAAGACCCACAGAACACTCTCAGATTCTCCGTTTGCTGTGGTGACTTACAGTGGGGGATGTCAGCAATAACCTACCCGAAAGCCCGGCTCCCAACATGTATAATTGTCCTCTATAATAGCAATATCCCACTCCTCCTCATGTCACTTTTTAAGGACTTATACTGGTGGGGCAAGCTCAAGATCTCCTTGTTAGGATGCCTCAATTGCCTAAAAATAAGCCTCATCCCCCTTCTGCTATACACAGTCTAAACCCTCCCTCTTAACATTCCCAAATCGACCTGATTGCAAATTAGTAACAAAATCCTCGATTTTAGTTGGGGGGATCTCCACAAGTGGTGAGGGCATCTCATAGGCTCCATGGCTGAGGGAGGCTTGGGCTTCCCTGATGTCACTGCATACATCTTAGTTGCACAACTCCACCCTTCACTAGATTGGAATCACGGCCCAAGAGTAAACCATGGGTACAAGTGGAACACGCCTTTTCTTTGGTCCCCATGTCAGGGCTTCTATGGCTTCCTACGGCGGCCTCGGCGGGGGGCTCCTCCCCCTCTAACACTGACGTCCACTCTTCTGGCATATTGGCGAGAGGTGAGGGGGAAACAAACCTTCCCACTATATCCCTATAACTTACAACCCATATTTTTCCACAGGCAAGACTAAACCCAGGTCCTTCTGCCGGGCCAGGATAGTTCACTCTCCCTACAGGATTTCTATGGCGACGGGGATTTGAGGCTACCGGAAGTCTTAGCAGAAACATTTGCACTCACCTATTGAAGCATTATATCTCTCTGTAGAAAGGTGGTTCTGTATATATGATGGCAAAGTAAGGTATAGTGTGAACAAGGTCCAGTGGATCCCCAAAGGTTAAAGTGCTGTCACCGGATTACCGAGGAATCACCGCCCTGAAGGCTACCCAGCTGTCACTGACTCCAACCTCGCCGGACCCGCTCCGCGGGTCCCGCAGCGCCTCATGTCACTGAGGAGGCTGACTGTTGTGGGAGCTAGAAGAGGAGGCGCGGGCAGGTGAGAGTGCCGGCGGGGCTGCGAGCACGCAGGCAGGGACTCCATTGTCCAGGAGCCCCTGCGCGCCCATCAACACACCTGGGCTGCTCTCCCCGCTGGCCACGCCCCCCGCTTGACTGCCACAAAAGCCGCTGTTTGCTGCATACTTTGGGAGCCCTTTTCCTTGTTTGTGCTGTCACCGGATTACCGAGGAATCACCGCCCTGAAGGCTACCCAGCTGTCACTGACTCCAACCTCGCTGGACCCGCTGCGCGGGTCCCGCAGCGCCTCGTGTCACTGAGGAGGCTGACTGTTGTGGGAGCTAGAAGAGGAGGCGCGGGCAGGTGAGAGTGCCGGCGGGGCTGCGAGCAAGCAGGCAGGGACTCCATTGTCCAGGAGCCCCTGCGCGCCCATCAACACACCTGGGCTGCTCTCCCCGCTGGCCACGCCCCCCGCTTGACTGCCACAAAAGCCGCTGTTTGCTGCATACTTTGGGAGCCCTTTTCCTTGTTTGTGCTGTCACCGGATTACCGAGGAATCACCACCCTGAAGGCTACCCAGCTGTCACTGACTCCAACCTCGCCGGACCCGCTCCGCGGGTCCCGCAGCGCCTCGTGTCACTGAGGAGGCTGACTGTTGTGGGAGCTAGAAGAGGAGGCGCGGGCAGGTGAGAGTGCCGGCGGGGCTGCGAGCACGCAGGCAGGGACTCCATTGTCCAGGAGCCCCTGCGCGCCCATCAACACACCTGGGCTGCTCTCCCCGCTGGCCACGCCCCCCGCTTGACTGCCACAAAAGCCGCTGTTTGCTGCATACTTTGGGAGCCCTTTTCCTTGTTTGTGCTGTCACCGGATTACCGAGGAATCACCGCCCTGAAGGCTACCCAGCTGTCACTGACTCCAACCTCGCCGGACCCGCTCCGCGGGTCCCGCAGCGCCTCGTGTCACTGAGGAGGCTGACTGTTGTGGGAGCTAGAAGAGGAGGCGCGGGCAGGTGAGAGTGCCGGCGGGGCTGCGAGCACCCAGGCAGGGACTCCATTGTCCAGGAGCCCCTGCGCGCCCATCAACACACCTGGGCTGCTCTCCCCGCTGGCCACGCCCCCCGCTTGACTGCCACAAAAGCCGCTGTTTGCTGCATACTTTGGGAGCCCTTTTCCTTGTTTGTGCTGTCACCGGATTACCGAGGAATCACCGCCCTGAAGGCTACCCAGCTGTCACTGACTCCAACCTCGCCGGACCCGCTCCGCGGGTCCCGCAGCGCCTCGTGTCACTGAGGAGGCTGACTGTTGTGGGAGCTAGAAGAGGAGGCGCGGGCAGGTGAGAGTGCCAGCGGGGCTGCGAGCACGCAGGCAGGGACTCCATTGTCCAGGAGCCCCTGCGCGCCCATCAACACACCTGGGCTGCTCTCCCCGCTGGCCACGCCCCCTGTCCACTAACCAATTAGCTACAAGGAACAGAGATTAAATCTGCCCACTACCTCCGCTTCGCGGGAGCGAGCGGGAGCGCGCCGGGAGAAGCCCGGGACAAGGGCGGGACCGTCTGTGGCCATCCGGGGCCGAAGGAGGCCGGGCTGGGCCAGCCCCTTAACACCTGCTGTTCTGCGGCCCGGGTCTCGCCACACGTTGGACATGGCGACAGAAGAGGATACCCCGTAGGGCTGAGCGCCGCCGCTCAGTTGAGAGCATGAAACATAGACCCCTCACTGATAGCTCCCTGCTTGATCTGACCCGGGAGGGAGGTTCTGTAGACATGAGTGAGGACTACGGTAGTCAAGAAGGTGTTCCCCTATTGTTCTGTGATTTTGTTGCCACTCCCTGTTTGCCTTTGGATAACATTATAATCGTTTCTCCTACCCCTAGCCCAAGTCGCGTCATTGTTACATCTAAACCCAGGAAACAGAAACCTAGACTTTTAGCTGCGGCCCAGATCCACCACCCACCACCCAGTAAAAAAAGGAGAAAATATAGGGTGGCACCAGGTAAAGCCAAAACCCCGCACACTGAGTTCGGTAAAGGGGTAAAAACTCCCAGTTCAACTGAGATTATACCAGCAGTGGCACCACCTTTGGTTCACAGCCCATTTGTAGTAGCTACACAGGCGGTGGTTTCTGATAGTAACGTTAGAGCCACAGCAGCCGTTACCTCACCTCCCCCCACATTGATAGGGAACTTGGAGTTTTTATTGAGATCTCTCCTTTTACCTATTAATGAGTCCATTAAAAAGGTGGAAATCAGACTGACCATACTGGAAGCCGCCATAACCAGCATGGCCAATCTGACCAAAACCCAGGGGAGTGGTGTGGTGCATCCTGCACCCTTGATAAGGCCTCCTCCCCCCTCAGTCCAAAAAAACCCACCTGCCCAAGTGCAGCCGACCAAGCAAACTGTACAGTCCCAGGTTAGAGTAGACACTTCCCCTCAAAACCCACCGCCTCCAAACCAAATAAAGACATCTGTAATAGAAGTGGGTGCTGCCCCAAACAAACCAATTTCAAAGGCTCCGACAAGTAACAACCATAACGTCCACGGGGAAGGTAGAAACAATAGAATTCCACAAAAAAAGGTCCCACAAGTGGAGATTCCCCCAGAAGCAGTGCCCTTTGTGGTGGTCTTGACTGGGGTCCCACAGTTAGCAGAAAACAAGAAGGAGGGATATGTTGACCTCAAGAATAAAATCATTCATTGGTTGAGAACATACAGGACGATAGCGCCCAATATAGACGGGGATATTGTCCATGTTAGACGGATCAATTGGCTGGGGAGTAGAATTAAAAATATTGAGGGGGATGTAGTGGTGGTCAATTTTAGAGATCCTCGGGCTGTTGATTATATTTTAAACTGGCCACCAGGAAACGGGGAAACTTGCATCACCCCTAGGGCCTTAACATACTTTTATCCCAGGTCAGAGGCAACCCCTTTTAAATACCCAAATAAATTCCAATCCTATAGGCCTTCTCTTACCTTGCCCTACAATAACAATTATCCTCAGCATGGGCAACATTTTGCCATGTTGTCGGAACAGCACCTTGGTTGGTCTACGGTCCCCCACAGACACACGATGAACTATGACACCAGGATGAATCACTTGAGACCTTTTACCCCGCTGGACACTTACAATCGGTTTTCTCAGCTCTCTGGGCTGGAAGACTGTGATTGAAGTTCAGCGTCTGGGGGGGAGGCAAGTGAATTACCCGGGGAGGAGGTACCACGACGATTCTGTGGTAGTATAGATACAGGGGAAGTCAGTCCACCTTTAGCTCGAATTAGTATTACCAACAACATTACTGAGGCTTCTATGTCAGTTAGGCCTCTGACTAGCATGGGTGGTCGCCCTGCAACCTCTGCTCCCTCTGTACAGGAGGGGGGGAGCTGTTTGACCATGGTGGATAATGAGGGGGAGATCGGGGAGATATATACCATAGCGCCCAAAGGACGGCGGGTAATAAACCTCCTTTCTTGGAACATCGCGGGGTTAAAAAGAAAGTTAGAAATTCCAGAGTGGCATACGTTCATTGAGAGGTTTGACGTTTGCCTGTTTCAGGAAACTTGGAGCCTATCACCGTTATACAAATCGGGGTATACCACCCACTTTTTGTCAGCAGTAAGTAAGGGAAAGGGTAGACCAGCGGGTGGCCTCTTGGTCTGGATTAAAATAGAACTGGATTGGGTGGTCACACGCCATATCTTGGAGAGTAATGATGTACTCCACCTCTCCTGTAGAGGAAAGGGGGAGGGCAGTAGGCTTGACCTCTTCAATGTATATGCTAGAGGGGCCACTGGGGACTCTGCCTCCTTGATTTTAACAGCTCTGGACTCCGCCCTAGCTAACTGCCCGTCATCAGCAAAAATCATCGTGGGGGGTGATTTTAACTGCACGTTCGAACCCCTCCTCGGAGATGACCCCTTGGGCATTGAAGAGGAGGATTCAAAATGGTCCATCCCAAGCTTATCTCTGCCCCCCATTAGGAAATGGTCAGCTAAGGCAATCCAAATCAATGCACTGACTAGGGACCACAAGTTAAGAGCCCTTAATGGCAGGACTTTATCCGATCAGACAGGGGCACTGACCTTCAATAGAATTACTGGGCCGTCCAGAATTGACTACATCCTCATGGATGTTAGTCTTTGGGAAGACCTTATTGATATGGAGGTCCTCCCAAGTCAGGATAGCGACCATAATCCCCTGTGTTGTAAGTTTAATTGGGGCACCCATAAAGGTAGGAGGGTGAACCTCACCTCAAAATCATCTAAAGAGGTTATTCCGTTTAAAAATAACCGCAGACTGAAATGGGATAAGGCTAAACTTAAGGAGGACGATCTAGGGGCAATTAAATCTCTGGTAGAGGGTTTGTCCTCTGATTTGGAGGTCTGGGTCGGTGAAAACCAGATTAGCAGGGTTTCATACCCCTCCCTTGACTCATTTTATAAAGTCACAATAGATCATGTTGGTCAATTTTTTACCTCGAAAGGAAAAAGTAATAGGGCTACTGCTATACCCCCCACTTTTAATAAACCGTGGTATACTGATCAGTGTAAGGGCAAAAGAAAAAACCTGACAAAAGCCCTGATTTCTGGGGATCCTTTGCTGGTTAGAGCGGCCAGGAAGGATTACCTAAAAGCATTATCTCTGGCCAAACTTGAGTGGGAGGAACAGCATTGGCAGGACCTATCCAAAGCTGTGAGTAGTAGGAACCCGAACCTTTTTTGGGATCTGATCAATAGATCTAGGCAGAGGAAAGCACAACCATTGGCCGCACATATAACTAGTCAGCAATGGTATGATCATTTCTCATCCCTATATGGTGGTATTGAGGAAACAGCCAGCCCTGTGGCAGTCAGGTTGGGTGACGGGGATACTCAAGACCCTTCTGTTTCCCAAATAAGCCTTCCCCTCTTTTTTCCCCCTTTTTGGTCTGAACAGATTTATAGCGCGGGGATGCCTACGGGTCACCAGGCGCTCTAGAAATCATAAAATAAAATAAATAAATAAATACCCCAGGGGTGGTTGATCTTCCCTTTACGACCACAGAGGTAGTGATGGCTATCAAACACCTAACCCCCAAGAAAGCAGCCGGGCAGGATGGGATTCCTGGAGACCTGTTGATAGCGGAGCCACAGGCTTGGGCCAAACTAATAGCCACAATAATGAACTTGATTACCAGGGGTCACCAGGTGCCAGATTCTTGGAAGGGGGCAGAGGTAGTAACCGTGTTCAAGAAGGGGGCGAGAGATGACCCTGCGAACTGCAGACCTATCAGTCTGATAGACATAATCCAGAAAGTGGTTGGCAGGGTCATTATTTCAAGAGTAGGAGACTGGATCGAGGAGGCTAGCATTCTCTCCCATCTACAAGCGGGTTTTAGAAGAAAGGTAGGCACGATGGACCAGGTCTTTCGCTTTTTTGTTATCTATTGGAAGGCAGTTACCATCAAGAAAGGCAGCTTATATATGGCCTTCATAGATCTCAAAACGGCCTTCGACCTGGTCCCACGTGCAAAATTATGGGAAATCCTGGGAGAAATGGGATTTCCCAGTGGACTTCTGAACCTAATCGTAAAGCTCCACGAGGGGAATTACGCGAGGGTCAGATGGGGATCACAGGGCCAGTTAACAGATAGGGTTCCTGTGAGGAGAGGAGTACGCCAGGGCTGTGTCATGGCTCCGACCCTCTTCTCCCTATTTGTGAATGGAGTGGTGGACCATCTGAAGGGGGAGGAGGCGGATGCCCCATCCCTGGCGGGGGAAAGAATCCCCACCTTACTCTTCGCCGACGATACCATATTAATCTCCAAATCCCCAGTGGGTTTGCAAAAACTCTTGAACCGGTTTAGCTCCTTCTGTACCAGTCGAGGCTTAACCATCAATACCTCGAAAACTAAATTGATGGCACTCTCCCCCTCCAAAAGATTCAAAAATAACTTCCTGCTCAATGGTGTCCCTCTGGAGTTGGTTGAGTCTTTTGACTATCTTGGTGTCCGGATAAACAGTCGCATGACCTGGAGGGACCACTTGGCAAAAATGTTACTCAGTCACCAAAGAGTATCTGGGGTGACTTTGAGGGAGCTCCGTGAATCAAGTAGTAAACCTGTCTCCCCGGCCATGGCCATTTATGAGGGTCAGATTCTCCCAGCGGCACTATATGGCTCCGAACTCTGGGGGTTTGAAAATGTTTCTGAGCTATCGAAAGCGGAAAACAATTTTCTAAGGAAGGTGGTGGCTCTTCCTATCTCCACCCCATTGATCCCCCTGAGAATAGATCTGGGTAGAAGAGCACTAAAGGACTTGGTAAGGTTACGCCCGTTGCTCTTTTGGACCCGTCTAAGAAGAACTGAGGAGCTTGCCAAATATGCTGAAGGGTTGGACGATCTTCTTCTACTGGACACGGGGAAAAGAATAGGATGGCTGAATAAATTGAAAGACTTGGCTCTTAACCTGGGGCTAAGAGATGCATGGGAGTCTCAATCACCGCCACCCAAGGAAGTGATCAAAAAGCTGTCTTGGGATTGGGTACAGAGTAATGCGCTGAGGGCCACGGATGGGGGCTCACTCACGGACCAATTTTTGTTATTTAAAAGTGTGAGAAAATTGGAGCCCTTCCTTGACCTGATAACTAAACCTCTAGATCGAGCGCTATACCTAAAATTGCGATATGGGACGCTCCCGGTGCATGATTTCACTGTGAGATGGTCAAACTCTGGTGCCCCCCTGCGCTCATGCCCTGGCTGTGTAGCACCAAAGGAGTCTGTGGCCCACCTATTCTTTGCCTGTCCAGCTTACAAAGGGGCGCGAAAATTTTGGTTGAAACCTGTCTGCAGGGAACTGGGATTGAGGTGCCACAGCCAGGCACTACGTGTACTTTCTACGGACTCTTCATCTTCCACCGTGATTTGCGGGGTGGCAAAATTTTTGGGCAGTGCGTGGACGACGCGCTCCCGCCTACTGAAACTGCATTCGGGGAGACCTACGGTCTGATGTTGTATCCGCTGGTAGCAACTTAGTGACTGTGGTGCACCTCCTTCTTTTATTCGTATTTTAATAATTGTCTTGGAGAATTGGTAATGTATATTGTATATGTATTCTTTTATGGTGATCAATTTGCCGAATAAAGATAATTAAAGTAAAGATAATACTAAATGCTCACTTTTGTGGCAGTGTGAGTCAAGCAGTAAAGCTTATCATAGGGCTGTGTTAAGCATTTGTTGTACACACTCAGGCAAGAAATAATTACACAGACTCAATGGCTCAATCCGATATTAATTGTTTGTAAAAAATATTACTTTTTGTTGTATGTTTATTACTTAGAACCAAAGATATTTTGTTACAGTAAAACCCATTTTATAAAATCACAGTTTTTAAGTATAAAAAGGGGGCACAGTGCATTTCTCAAACAGTTCAATATTAACCTAAGGAGGAAAAACAATGTTATTTTACAGGTAAGTACACAACTTATAAATCCAGTCTTTGGGTTTTATTTTATGACCAACACTGGGCAAGGGTCAGGTAAATGAAGAGACTGCAACACCAGCAGCATTCGGGCGGCCGAGTGCAGAGGCCAAATTTGGTCACTGGGACCCAATGTTAGTCAAAGGAGACTGGGTGCACACAAATAGGAGAGTAAAATCGGAGTTGGGGGCCAATCTCCGTGGCTAAGGGCCAGCACTGGGGGGGGGGCACGAGGCAGCACCAAACACACACCCTCAGCGGCACAGAGGTTGCAGGGTGCAGAGTGCCAACACAGCATCAGGCGCCCGATGCAAAGCAATGCAGATTGAAGATTTCGAACAAAGGCTGCAGACTCGGACCAGGAAGCTGTATGAAGGGAACCGGTAGCTCTGGATGTAAGTTGGGATGTTGAAGGGCACCATCGTTCAGGTTCTCCAAGGCCTCGGGGCTGCGGATGCATGGGTGTCCTTTGAGGTCAGGAATTCCTTACTGGAGCTGGTCGTAGTTATGGGGTCCTTCGTGTTGACGTTGCAGGCTTCATCGTGGGGGGGGGAGAGGTCACTTTGGAGTGGAATTGAGCACAGGACCGCTGGAGAGACCTTTAGGACCGATGGGCCACTTAGACTCCGGCCGGAGTCGTTGGTTGCAGAGGTAGGCCTTGTTGTGCAGATCAGCAAGGCACTTGAGCTCTTCTTGAGTGTTTCATTGTGGACAGCGCTGCTGTCCTTATGAGTTCTTGATCTTTTGGGAAGGCAGGCAGCATTCCCAGGGTTGTGGAGGCCGCTTGGCCTGCAGGACGAGTCGCTTTCTGGAGCAGGTTTCTTCGGGTCTGCAGACAGGCCGGTAGGGCTGGGACAAAGTCAGTTGTTGTCTGGAGACTTCACTGCTTCACAGCTCTTTAGTCCTTCTTCTTTAGATCGAAAGGTATCTAAGAATCATGGTTCAAGGGTACCCCTAAATACACAATTTGGGTGACATTACAGGTGCTGGCAGTTAGTAGCCAATGGGCTACTTACCTTTAGGGTGACAACAGATTTGTATGTCCACTCCCTTTAGGGAGGGGGAATAACCCTCATACTATTGGCTGATATCCTCACAAACAATATGGAGGATTTCAAAGGAGGGGGGTCACTTCAGCTCAGGACACCTTAGGGGTGCTCCTGGCTGAGAGGGGACACATCTCACCTGCTTACTAATATTCCTGCCGACTTTGCATCCAAAAGTGGAGCTTGGTTAGGGGGGCGGGCATCTCCATTAGCTGGAGAGGCCCTGGCTAGCATAATGAAGGGAAGGAAGCCTTTGAGGCTCGCCGCCCTTGAACACAATAACAGGAGTAGGAGGGTATTTGTTGGTAAGTCCCTTAATGAAAGGCAACACCACAGGTGACTTAAACAAAGATGGCTGGTCCGGCAAACAAAGGAATGCTGACAATGCCGAAAGATAACCTTTTACCGTAGCCACAGCAAAACCCTGCTGGGCCAGAGATAAATCAAACTGAAGAATGTTGGATAAACGGGCCTTTATCGGGTCAATAGACTTTTCCCCACACCAATGGACAGATTTAGACCACCTATAGGAATAGATAGATTTGGTGGAGAGACGTCTGGCGGACAAAATAACGTCCACCACATCAGGAGCAAGGGAAAAATAATTCAGGTTGCCCCGTTCAATCTCCAGGCATGAAGGTGTAAGCTCTGGAGGTGGGGGTGTAGAACCTACCCAGCGACTGCGAGAGGAGGTCTGCCCTGAGAGGGAGACGGAGTGGAGGGCACGAGGAGAGGTCGAGAAGATCTGTGTACCACACCCTTCTTGGTCAATCCGGGGCGATCAATATGACTTGGGCCCGGTCTTGGCGAAACTTCCTCAGAACCCGAGGAATCAAGGGTATGGGAGGAAATGCGTAAAGGAGTTGTGAGTCCCAACTCAACTGAAACGCATCCCCCAAAGCTCCCTGCATCGGATACTGGAGACTGCAGAATGATGGGCAGTGAGCATTCTCCTGAGTGGCAAATAGGTCTACCCGAGGAGTTCCCCACGTCCGAAAGACGTGACGAACCACCTCCGGATGAAGCCTCCACTCGTGGTCGGCCGAGAACTGCCGACTGAGACTGTCTGCACATACGTTCAGAACTCCGGCCAGATGATTTGCCATCAGACAAATCTGATGATCCTGAACCCAGGACCAGAGACGCAGAGCCTCTCTGCAGAGACACTGCGACCTTACTCCTCCCTGCTTGTTGAAATACCACATCGCGGTAGTGTTGTCCGTTAGGACTTGAATCGACTGACCGCGAAGGGAAGGGAGGAAAGCCTTGAGCGCCAAACGTATCGCCCATAGAATGTTGATGTGCAGCAACCTTTCCTCTGGAGACCATAGACCCTTGATCTCCAGATCCCCCAGATGAGCACCCCACCCTAGAGTGGATGCATCCGTTATCACTGTGGCAACCGATGGAGGCAGATGGAAGGGCTTTCCTTGAGACAGATTGCCCTCCACGCTCCACCAAGACAGATCCGCTGCAGTTTCTCTGGAGATCCTCACTGACCCCCTGAGGTCGCCATTCTGCTGATACCACTGCCTGCGGAGGCACCACGGGAGCGCCCTCATGTGCCAGCGTGCATGGTTGACCAGCAGAATGCAGGAAGCAAACAGACCGAGCAGACGACCCTCTATTAGCTCTACTGGGGGATCCAGGGGTGGATAGAATATTTCGCACTACCACCCCCAAGAACATTTAATCTTGAACCTCTTATTATCAGTCAGACTGAACATTTCCCAGATGTGGAAGCAACTACAGGCTCCATGTCTGAACATGTGGTGGGGGAGGGTTGGACGATTTATACCATAGAGAAACTGACAGCAATTAGCCGGGAAAAGGTGGCCAAATTCAACACATCATGTGCCCATTCATCACCTACATAGGGAGACAACAGAGGAAGGACGGGCTACACCTGACAAAGGGCGCATCTCCCCAGGAGCAGAACACCCAGATTGATGGCCTCGTGCCCTTCTTCACAACTGGAGGGGGTCTTAACCGCATGCGTGCGGGCGGAATTCCGCCCGTACGCTGGGTTTTTAAAAATCGCACTTTACGTGACGAGCTGGGCTCGTCATGAGCGTGCGAGGAGGCTACGCCATGACGAGCCCAGCTCGTCATGAGCGTCGAAGGGGTTAAGATAGCGCCTCTTTTTTTCCTGTACACTAGTGAAATGGGGAATTATTGCAGGAGCGGCCATTGTATTTTCTAAGTGTATGTGAACCAAATTACCCTTATTGTACTGTACATGATGCTTTCACCGGAGTCATACCATGTGTCATGTTAACTTGTTAAAATGCAAAATAAAAAAAATCTACCGGAGGGTTCCAGAGATATGAATATTCAAAGGAATAATAAAACACTGCTTTTTCAAATAGCACAATAAATCATGGTGATGGACAGTGCTTGCGGGTAAACTTTGAAAAACTTTTCTAAAGTTGTAAAATACATCTTTGGCCTGCTGTGGTCATCCAACTCTGGCAGGGAGCGAGTCCTAGACACCAAAGAGGTGCATTTGGAGGGTTACCTGGCAGCCGAAGTAGTCTCTAGTCTAGTTCTCGGCTCTATGGGCAAACCGCCATATACTTCATTGGAGAGGTTATGATGCAAGGGATACAGGATGCTGATGACGCTCTAGGATGCTGAGGATTCTGATCCCGTGGAGGGGGCTTCATGAGGTCACCCTTCTGTCCGTGAACATGGTGGGGAAACTTTGGCCAATTAGGTCAATGTTCCTCGAAGTCTAGGTGAAGTGCAGTCAAAAACTAGTTGACTGACCAGCTGGTCACAGCTCAATCAATGGTTCCCCTTAACTTGAGATAACTTCCTTGCTGAATGATTAAACTTCACTTAGATGACTCTCCTGGGTGCTGCAGACTTCGGTGCAACTATTAAGGGTCAGGATCAAGTCTTCCTGATTGCGCTTTGGAGTTTGTTGGTGGTCAGGTGTTTTTGACTGCCAACTCACCAAGGCAGGCTTCTTCAGTTTTTGTTGCACTGTAGCTGTAACAGGAAGTCAGTAAAATGATGCTTGGAGTTACTTTTTCTGTCTGAGGCTCGGGATGACTTTTCCTCAAGCAGGGCACCACAGGCAGAATCTTCTCTTTGATAGCCGAAGGAGCAGCAGGTACAGTCCAGGCTTTAGTGCAATCTCTCTTAGCTGGGTCCAAGGAACAGAAGGGCAGTCCTTCAGTACAGATGCCAGCTGAGGTCCGAGTGCTAAGCACAGCTCTTGTATGCTCAGTTTGTGCCCATGGTAGGTGTGGTGACTACTAGCCAATGGGCTATCAGGTCCCTTCTAACCTAGTGACAACTTCCTGTGAAGTGTGGCATCTAGCTTGCCCAAAATGCAAGGAAATAGTTAGGATTGGGTAGTAGAATTTCTCCATTCACTAGCTAGGGCACAGGATTAATCTGGTGCCTCAATCATCACCTTCTCGAAACATTAATGGAACTTTGATTACTCCGCCTTGTATCCCCACGTCGTGAAGTCTGGCTGTGAGTGTGCGGTGTGAGACGGTGTCGAAGGCTGCGGAGAGGTCTAGCAGGATGAGGGCAGCTGTGTGTCCCTGGTCGAGTAGCATGCAAATGTCATTGGTGGCTGCGAGGAGGGCAGTCTCAGTGCTGTGGTTGCGACGGAATCCAGACTGTGAGGCATCCAGGATGGAGTTCTCTTCGTTGCAGGTGGTCAGTTGGGCGAGTCTCTCGGTGACTTTGGCCGCAAAAGGGATGAGAGAGCTGGGCCGGTAGTTTTTCAGGTCTGTTGGGTCGGCCGTTGGCTTCTTGAGGAGGGGTTTAACCTCTACCTGCTTCCAGTCATCTGGGAAGATGCCGGACATGAAGGAGCTGTTGTTGGTGCGTCCCATTTCGAGTGTGATGGCGGCGGAAGCCCTGTGGAATATGTGCATTGGGCAGGGATCTGTGGGGGCTCCTGTGTAGGTTTTCTTCATGGTCGAGGTCATGTGTTCTACTGTGGCGGGATCCAGGTCTTGAAGGACGGTTTAACGGTGGCATAGGGGCGGGGGTGTTGTCTGGCGTCTGTTCGCTGAAGTTGTCGTAGAGGTTCTTGATCTTCAGATGGAAGTAGGAGCTGAGCTTGTCGCAGAGTTCCTGGGAAGCAGTGACCTCTGTGGCTTCGTTGGGGGGTTCGCGAACTGCTGTATGACGTTGAACAGTTCCTTGGCATTGGTCGCGCTAGTCTGGACTTTGTTTCCTATGAATGTCCATTTGGTGTCTCTTATGCGCTGGTGGTATTCCTTCAGGGCGATTCGGACGGAAATTATGATGCTTGGGCACATGGCCCCCATGAATTTAGATCCCTGGTGGCCTAGCTGCCATGGTCCTCCCCCTGCACCTAAGAAACAAATTAAGAGTCTAGGCGTATGGTTGGACCCTAATCTTAGTTTCTTAGTACAATCACGTAAAGTTGCTGCCACCTGTTACGGTTTGATTAGATCAATAACGAAGATTCTTCCTCTCCTTCCCTTTGAAGCTAGACGTCTGTTGGTTCAAGCCCTTATTTTATCGAGGCTGGATTACGCTAATGCGGTCTACCTGGGCGCACCTCAAGGAACCATTAAAACTCTGCAGATTGTTCAGAACTGCGCCGCCCGACTTCTAATGAATGTCCAAAGCGGAATTCTGCTGAGTCAGCACTTTGTCAGTTGCACTGGCTGCCAGTGCAGCAAAGGATCTGGTTTAAGGTCATGTGCACTGTTCATAAGTCCATCACTGACAATAAACCCGCTTTGATTCAGCCTATGCTGCAACTATATCAGGTCTCCCGGACTCTCATATCTAACCATAAAAAACTTCTGACAGTCCCTAGGATTAAACGGGCTCGGATGGGTGGCCGACGTTTTTCCCTTCATGCCGCAAAATTTTGGAACCAGCTCCTAGACTCTATTCGTCTTGAACCTGATTACCTCCGTTTCAGGAAACTGTTGAAAACCTTTCTTTTTCCGTGATCAGTGAAGAATGATTAGGTGTCACCAATGCGCTGGGATGCCCTTGGGTAGCCATGCGCTTTATACATGCGTATTCATTCATTCTGTGGTTGTTCCGTGCTTCAGTGATTTTCCCCAGGATTTCTCTAGGCGTCTGCAGGAGCGTCTGGCCTCTTGCAGTTCTGCGGTGAACCAGGCTATGCATTCCCAACCTTTTAAGGGAGGTCTGCCAGCTGCCAGTTCAAGGGAGACATCCAATTTTTTTATAGAGTCCGCCATTAGTTTTAGGACTAGAGCTTTAGAAATCCCAGGGAAAGAAGAAGATAAGCTAGATCCTCCTCAGTGAAATTTTCAAGTGCCGAAATGTTAGGGGGAGAAAGTGCTTGGTTGGGTTATCACTTGGTATGCACCCAAGGCGCAAGGTATTGACCCAGAAATGTAGTGGGCATGAGTTAAAAGAAAATATCATGTATACCTGTGTTAAAAGTGCACATGTATGCCTAGTGGGATTAAGTCAAAAATGTATTTTGTGAAAAGCCTCATAATAGAGGCACACCAGTGACTCACAAGATGCTATTTTTACGCTCACAATGTAACTATCTGGAGTGGCCTGCCTACAGAACATTACGAGAAATAGGGGCTAATGTTCAATGGGCTGATTAACCTAACACAAAATTGCGGCTACTCTAGGCACCAGAAATCCTAGGAGAGAGTCATAAGACCCTTGCCTGACACACTAGTGCTCAGAACTCCATGCAGCCAAACCTCTCACTCTGTTGGCTGCTAAAGATATTCCCATGTTGTGTCAAGTCATGTCATGTTATGTTATATGTCATGCTAAGAGTTCATAAGTACGCAAATACCGAAAAGGTGTCCTAGTTCTAGGAGAGAAAACAGTTACTACATCAACCCAGATCTACAAAAGCACAAAACTTACAAAAGCATGAATCAGCTCAATCCTAACATTCCCATTTGAAAGAAGAATTATAAACATTATAACCAAGTTTTAAACCCTTTCTAAAAAGCAAATGACTAGTAGTTTTCCGCAGAGTAATGGCCATAGTATTTCATAACACTTCGACTTGGCATTTAAAACTACTTTCTAAGCCATAAACTCCCCTTTTATTACACATACGTCAGTCCTAAGGCAGGCCATAGGTAGCCCTAAGGGCAGGGTGCTGTGTAAGGTAGGACATGTACTGTTACGTTTTCCATGTCCTTGTAGTAACAAACAGCTAAATGTGTTTTTCACTACGGTCAGGCCTACTTTTCTCATGGGGAAACAACCATTACAACGCAGTCATTACAACACACTATGGGGCATATGCATCAACCAAATTTTTAGTCGCAAACGCTAGGAATCGCAAAAAACAGTGTTTGCGATTAAAAAAATCGCAATTTGAGATGTTTGCGGCACAATCGCATCGCAAAGTAAGAAATCGCAAAAATAGCCATTTCTTACGTTGTGAAAAAATGAAATCTGTGAATATCCTTGCGATTTCCAAATTATCGATTTTCTCAGTTATCGAAAATCGCAAAAAAGGAAAACGCAATTTAAGAATTTGCAAGGAAATGTAATAAAAAATCCCAAATTGCAATTTGGTCAAATTCGCAAATTAAGAAATCGCAATTACCACCAAGTGCATGCAGGTGGCAACCAGGTGCAAGGTACTTAAAGCAGCCCACAATGCAACTGAACCTTCCACAATGGCAGCACTATATGTGATAGCCAGGAGGCTGCGTATTCGGACTCTTGCACAGAGGAGAATGAGACAGGAATGTATCTTCAGGCTGCACATCACTCTGTTCCAGCAGACTGAAGAAGACATCCATGACAAGTACAGTCTGCACCCACAGACCATCTTGGACCTGATTGAGGAGCTGAAACCCTTTTTGGAACACCCAACTCGCACGACCCACACAATTCCCACCCATGTGCAGGTCCTGTGCTCGCTGCACCTCCTGGCCTCAGGGAGTTTTCAAGGAGTCATAGCAGAGGTTGGCGGTGTGTCACAGAGTGCCCTGTCACGCTTTTTCCATGGCTTTCTAGATGCAATGCTAGAGAGGCTATCACATCATATATACTTCCCCAGCACCCAACAGGCATTACAGCAAACCAAACTTGACTTTTATCAGATTGCACGTTTCCCCCACATCAATGGCTGCATTGATGGGACCCATGTGGCCATAACACCCCCAGCAGCAACTTAATATGTCTACAGAAACCGTAAATGCTGCCATTTCCTGAATGTACAGATTGTGTGCAATGCTAGGTATATCATCAATGACATTGTACCAAAATACCCTGGCAGTAAACACAACTCTTTCATCTTTAGACATAGTGGGATAGACAGACGTCTGAGTGCTGGAAAGTTTGGAGAGGGATACCTGCTAGGTAAATGAATGCCACACATCCATCCATCCACTACATCTCCTGATGGGGGGGTACATTGACTTACCTATTGTTTCTATCCCTGTAGGTGACAGCGCCTATGCAGTGCGGGACTTCATCCAGACCCCGTACCTGGATCCAGCCAATGCAAGGGAGAGGAGATACAACAGGGCACACAGATCTACGCACTGCGTCATAGAGCGTATGTTTGGAATCCTAAAGAACCAGTTCAGGTGCCTACATAAAAGTGGAGGAGCACTGCAATACAGCCCTGAGACATGCTGTAAAATCGTGGCAAGCTGCGCAATGCTCCATAACATGGCTATGAGGAAAGGCACCACAATTGATGTGACCAACACAGACACATCGGATGGCGATTGCCCACCTCCACCTGGCAGGGCAGCAGCAGGAGTTGGGGCATCTGCCGGACGTCAGAGATGGACTGAGATCACACAAAACTACTTCTAGGTAAGAAATGATGATAATGAGCCAAAATGATGTTTCAAATCTGTGATGTGTTTATTCACACTTCACAAACATTAACTGTTGCTGTGCCCAGCACATGCTATGCACACAGTGCAGGTACTACCCAAGAAAGTGTACAATCTGTATTGTTGGGTTGCATCACCCATTGCCACAAATGTATCAATGTGCAGTTCACCTCCTCGCTTCCAGATTGGTGTTGGTCGGTCCCCAGCCTGAGTGCCCTCCATTGGGTGCCGAGGTACTGCACCCTGTCTGCCACTGCGCCGTCTTGCTTAAGGCAATTTAGGTGTGTTGCTACTCCTACTTGAGGTCTCTTCACTCTCCCCAGAGACCTTGAGTGTGGTGCCACCTGAGTTGGCGGTTTGCATTTGTTCCACTGCACTGGTGACCTGTTCCAGCCCTTTTGCAATGTCCTGGCAGCCGTGTGACATTTGCACCAGCATTGTTTTGCTGCGCCAGATTAAGGTGCTGGTGCACAGGCAGTTCACCGCCTTTGTGTAGTTGTGAAGCCGTGGGTTGGCACGTTGGGCAGCCCTGTTCCTGGCATCTTGGTTTTGTTTCAGTGTGTCACAGAGGTCACGTATGGCACCTGCCATGGCCATGATGCCCTCCCCCATGTAATGCTGATTCCTGTTGAGGGTGCTCAGCTGCCTATTAATGGAGCGCAATGATTTCTGTTGCAGTCACTGTACTTGAAGCATGGTGTTTTCCAGACCTGCAAATACTATATCCTCCTCATCAGTGGGAGTGCTGCTCCTGGGCCTTGACCTCCATGTTTCCATTGTTGCCACACTGATTTGTGGTGTTTCCTGTTTACGGATGTGTGACACACCCTGCCTTGCCTCTCTGTGCTCACTCGCCTCTCCTGTGGCCTCTAACTCATCCTCCAATGGAGGCAGTGGGGGCACATGTGTGCTTTTCCTGCGCGTTGATGGTTGTGTGCTCTGACTTTTCACTGGAGTCCCCATCATCAGACTGGTCCAAAATAATTTGCAAGTCATCTCCCTCTGCACTGTCATCAAGTGCCCTGGATTGTACTGTGGAGGTAAAGGGGGACACATGTGTTTCTGTCATTGTCTGCATTTTGCACTCAATACATTTTCTGACTTTTGTGTTATCTAACTTCTGACACTGTCTTATTACCCACATTTTGCAAATGATTTCCTATGTGTCATGGACACACTATCCTACATCCAACTACAACTCCCATGATGCATTGCTGGGTGTGCTGAAAGAAGTGGACCGGAGTGACATGTGTTGTTTGTATTTTGCGCATTCTATACAGTGTGCCTGGGATGGGGATGTGTGCAGATGTATTTGCCATGCATCTTACCTTGGCTGCTGGATGCAGGGTCAGAGCTGTCGATGTAAGCCACACCACTGACGCTCTCAGGCAGGAGAGTAGACTCCACAAGCTCTTCATGGGGTGTTGGCTCTGCTGCTGTGGATGTTCCTCCCCCGGTCTTGCTTGACTCCTTTAGTCTGGCTGCCACCCTCTCCTTCGACCTTTGCCGCATATCGTACCACCTCTTGCACAGTTCTTGCACAGTTCTTCAACAGTGCGATGAGTCACACCCACAGCATTGACTTTCTCTTGTATTTCCAACCAAATTTTTCTTTTCCTTGCTTCTGGGACTTTCAATGCCTTTTTCCCAAAGAGGAGCTCATGGCTGCAAACCATCTCCTCTATCAGCACCTCCTGCTCCTTGTCAGACAATGTATGCTTTCTCTTCCTCTTTTCACCCTCCTTGCTCTCATGTGGCCTCTGGGACTCCATTGGGGTTCTTTCTCTGCTTTGCTGCCTCCCCCACTCTCAGGCAAACAGGTGCAGCTAATCACTCCCACTTCCTGGTTGTGATGTCATCAAGCTGCACCTGTATTGCAGATTCCCGATTTTGCAATTTCTTAATTTGCGAATTTCGCAATTAAGGAATCGCAAATTAAGTTTCAGACAATTTTTTGCGATGTTTAAGAAATCGCTAAACATTAGAGATTTTTTAAATACATCCCGTTTTGCGAATCTGAAACTGAAAATTGCAAAATCTTGCAATTTGAGATTTGCAAAACGGGATATTGATACATATACCGCTACATTTACAAAGCAGTCATTACAACACAACAACATTTACATCGCATGCCATTACAATGCAGCCTTTAGAATGCATGTCACTACAACGCATGCCATTACAACACATTATAAGTAGGGCTCCCGGTTTTATGGTATTTATTTTTTCACATTTCCGTCTGTATTAATCCATATTTATTTTTTGGTCATTTTATCTGTATTTATCCACATTTATTTTTGACGCAAGAAAAAAAAACACAAAGCTAGTATTTTTCCACATTTATTTAAGTTGGCAAACACACTTGCACTAGGTTGTTATAGCTTGTTAAAGCACATCAACCTTGCAGAATTGTACCTCATGGATGCGTCCACATCTCTTCTGGGCCTCTCTCTGTCTCCATGGCACCGCACTTCCTCTGCAGCTGTTTCACTTTTGGTACAACGCCCCCTGAAGCTTTCTCTCTCATTGCACTTCACCCACTGCACCTCTCTCTCCCAAAACACATAATTGCTTGCAACAACCCCAGCCTCTGGGGACATTCTAGCCAGCAGATGTCTCTATCAAGTCACCTCATACTTGCAGTTCTCTATCTCTGCCCACATACCAGTAAGCATATCTCTAACTTTTCCACTGAGCATAACATCGCCTGCAGCTTTCTCCCATACCAGCCCCTCCACCCTCCCTCGAGGAGCTGTCTCTGAACGACCCCCCCAATCCTATCACTGCTGTTAGCGCTTGCTCTTGTGTCATATTCACCTTGCACAACTCTCTCCAACTATTTAGCACAACAGTGCACATTTCCCAACACATATTTTGTAAATTGCTCCCAATGCACATCGCAGTTCCTAAGAATCTCTTACCTACGGCTTATGTAAACCCCTGTGGATTTTTCTCCCTTGGCACATCACCCTTTGCAGCTCTAGCTCCCAATCTCTGCGTCAAACGGCGATGACCTAACTTTGCTCTTCTCTGCCTCTGGTTCCTATGTGCCACAACACTTCGCTTATGCCCCCAGGCATCGTTTACATGTGATCCTACTTTCTATGTTTAAATGCAGTGCCCCTCCCTAGCTACAGTTTAGATCACATCGACTACACCCACAACCACCTCTTTCAAAAAATGTCCTGCCTTTCATTAAGCAACTGAACCTTCTCACCGGCCCACTCCGATTTGTAGCAAAATACTCCCAATTCCAGTTGTGCCCTATATCCCCCACGCGTGAGACCTAAAAAACAAAAGTTTGCTGGAGCTGCAGCCGATGTCCTGTGGTGTTTTCACACCTCTTAATGGACATTGGCTGCTTGCACTGCTACACCAATTGGATTGTGTGAACTACCGCTGTGAGGGGTGCTGGAGTGTCTCTGCAGACATAGCGCTGCCAGCTCCCCTGTCTCTGGAACAGTTTCAGGGCAGCAGTTTCCTATTTCTTTTGGCTGCCCCTGTGCACCTCTGACTTGGATTTTACAGCGTACAGAGGCAGGAGGAGCATTGGTTTTGTTAGCATTTTCCCGTTTTTACATATAAATACAGACAAAAACCAAAAAGCTTGCAGTCTGTATTTATATGTAAAAATCTATTTGAACAGAAAACTGGGAGCTTTAATTATAAGGTAAGTAATGGGGAATAGTAATTTTTAACCCTACACTATCCAACACTTACCCTAGTGTTGCACTCACTGGAGTGGGAATAGTCTTTTTTACCCCTACACTATCCAACACTTACTCTACTGTTGCCCTAAAAGCATTATGCATTGCAATGGTATGCGTTGTAATGGAATGTGTTGTAAACATAGTTTCTAAAAATGCGTTGTGATGGCATGCGTTGTAAAATCATGCGTTGCTATGGATGTTGTGATGTAAAAACCGTGTTGTAAAGGCATGTGTTGTAAATGTTTGCGTTGCAACATGTTCTATTTTCCTCATGGGCTAGCATTGGGAATTCATTAAAACACTTTTAAGCTGTAATTGTATGTCAAGGCACGGAGTCTAATATTATGCATGTTCAAAGCCCATCCAAAACTTTCCCTACATCATTTTCCACAGGCTTGAACTAATAACTCTTAAATGTAGACTCACTAGACCAATCCGCTGCATTCATAATTTTTCCTGTCAGAAAAACCTTACTTGCCATTGCTCCTCTAACTGAATGAATTTCATAAACGTTTTCATCAATTCCCTCCAACTTCATATCCTCCTTCACCCATACTGCCAGTGTAGGCAAGGACATTGCCTGATAAGGATGCCTAAAAGAAACTGGCAACTGTGCACACCCTTCCTGTCTCAAACCTTTTGTCCTCTTCTCATATTCCTTTAAACAAAGCACTAAACACATCCTCTCATGGCCATTCATACTAGGAGGGATATTGTCCTACACATGGTTTTTATTCGCTTCCTCAACTCAAAACTTACACCCCCAGGTTGGAAACTCCTAGAATTCACCTCCAAAGCTCCAATATCTGACACTCTCCTGAGTGAAAACAAACATAACAGCACACCCATCTTCCATGACAGCATGTTTTATGACACAAAACCATTTTCTCCTAAACTTTCCTCCTCGATGTGACACTTCCACAGCACCTCATACGTAGCCTTAGGTGGAAATTCCTTTCTTACACACCCACTAACACATGGCAGCAGAAATTGTTAATCTGCTCAAATTCACTAAACTGTATGCCAAGCCTTGCCTAAACAATGCAGATACAGGATCCTAAGCCCTTGAAACACACTAACTACACCATCTCCTCCAGTCCTGTACGCCTTCGCTGTTGCCCAGGATACATTAATGAGCGCCAAAGCTCCCTCAGATAATCCTGACACCTGCTAAACACTCCTGAAATCCTCTAATGTATCAATTCCAACTGATCCTCTATCACCATCCAACTGATCCTCTGTCTATCTATCTATCTATCCTCTATCTACCATCCTCATCTATCATCCTCTATCACCATGCTGTGATAATTCCATTGCGCATCGACCAACAGAGGATATTTTGGGAACAATACTGGATCATCTATTTACAACCTCATCACATTTGGAAACCAAACATGCACCTGCCAAAATGGCATTATCAACACCAACTCCGACTTGTCCTTCCTGAACCTCATGAGAACCCTCCGAATCAATGAGAATGGGAGAAATGTATACAACCGCCTGTTACCCCAATCCTTTAGAAATGCATCCACTGCCAAAGTCTTCAGATCCAGTCTCCAACTGTAATAACTATGCAGTTGAGCATTCAAACTGTCCGCAAGCATATCCATCTCCACTGGTCCCTACATCCTGTCCAGCCTTTGAAACACCTCTCTCTCCAACTTCCAACTGCTTGCATTCTTCAGACTCCTTAAAACCCAATCTGCTTCCACATTGCTCTTTCCTGGAATGTATTGTGCCTGCATCATATTTGCTCTGTTCAAACAATACGTCCAAAACTCCTTTACCAATCCTGCCAACATCCTGGACCGAGATACCCCAACCTGTTGACATAAAGATACACTGACACATTGCCCATCTTCAACAAAACACAACACTTCACAAAAATTCTCACTGCAAAAGATCCCGCAAACAGTTCTAAGAAATTGATGTGCATCTCTCTCTCCTGACCATCGTACTACTGTCATCACTGTACCACACCTGGCTCCCCAACTGTACAGGCTTGCATCCAACTCTATTACTACCTCCGGAACATACCCGAAAATCTCTCTAGCATTCCATGCTTCCTTATTCACCAACTACCAATCCACTTTCTGCAACACTTCCTGACTCATCCTTATTGTCTGAGAATACTTTGATCCCAAAATGTAAATGACATCTCTTCAACTGTTTCAGAGAACTGTAATGCAGAGGTGCTATGAAAATCGCCTGAATTAATGCTGATAACAGTACTAACAACATTGTCACTTGCCGTAATGAAATCCACTCCTTTGCCTTCACTCTCCTCAATTCCTTGCGTATTTTCCTCACCTCCTCCATAAGCAACTTCAGCACACTCTCTAATGTCAAAATCTGAAAGCCTAAAAACTCCATCTTCTGAGATAGCTTGAAACATGAGTTCACTATGTTCACCAGAAAGCTCAAGTCCTCCAGTACTCGTACTGCCAATTCTGTCTGCTACACAGCTAAACTCTCCCTTTCCGTCATAATCAACACATGGTGCAGATAAACAATCAGACGCACTCGTCTCAACCTTAACTACACCATCAATTACCTCCTGACCTTAGTAAAACACCAACCTGCTGAAGTCAGGCCGAACTGAAGACTTCTGAACCTCTAACATCCCCCTTCCCATCAGAACTGGAGATAATCCATGTGCACAAGATGACAGGCACCGCGAGGTGCCTGTCACCATGACCATGACAATGCAGGGGGTTACCATAGGTACCCCCCATGTGCACCCCCCAGAGTCCTTGGGGGCCTGAAACAGGCCCTCATAAGGAAACTCTGCATGCCTTTCCGTGCATGTTTCCGCCCCCACCCTAATATGGCTGGCGGTGTCTGGCAGACACCGCCACCATATTAAACCCTTTAAAGCAGCGGACGGTCTTCCCGTCCGCCGCGAAACCCCCCGCCATACTAATGTGGCGGGGGGTTAATGAGAGGGGGGCGGGGACGGATGTAGGGCGGATCACCACCGCCATGCGGGTGGTGGCGATCCGCCCTACATCCTAATGACCCCCTAAGTAACTAGCATATAACCTTAAGCTTATGTAAAATAGAACATATCTATGTATGAGCAGCACCAAAAGAGGAAGATGATGCTGGTTCTAAGGCTATATGCATGTTCAAAGTTCTAGACAGTTTTGAAAGTTCTAAACTATGACCTATGTTTGTTGCTTCTGTGTACAGGAGCAACAAAGGTGTCATGCATAATATTACCCTCTGTGTCATGATTTTGTTCCCATTAAAAATGTTGAAAATCTGCATTCCTTATTTGAAAGGAGTAGCAGCATCATGTTTCATATCTTTGAAATGATAATGATAAATTCTCTTTACTGGTAAAGTTGGATTTAACTCTGCCAGAGCTACTGGACCTGTGAAGAACTGCCTTCTGCTTTGCTGAGCTGCCCTGCTGATCTCTGTCCTGTTGAGCACAAGAACTGGACCCATCTCACTTGAACCCAGAGTGACTCCAAGGGTTGCCCCCTGTTCTCCTGCCCTGCCAAGTGGTGCCAATCCAGTTCTCTGCACTTTAAGGTAATTTCTGCTGACCAGAACCATCAGAATCGATGAAATGACGACTTTGCACTGATCGGAACCGATGCAGTGCCAACCCGAGGGCATCCCTTAGCAGCTGAACAACAACTCACGACCCGACCAGGAGGCTTGACGACAACGCATCAACCCAATGGTTGGTCTTGGTCCTTTATGCAGGGTCATCCCAGAGGTTTTTACCTTCCTTCTGTATTTTCCTGACCTTTTATTGTTGGTTTTATGACTCTGGGCACTTTATCACTGCTGATCAGTGCTAAAGTGCATGTGCTCCCTCTTGTACACTTGATAAGATTGGTCTACATCTGGCTGGCATATTTAATTTACCAGTACGTCCCTTGTACAGTGGTATCCCATATACCCAGGGCCTGTAAATTAAATGCTACTAGTGTGCTTACAGCACTGCTTGCGCCACCCACCAAAGTAGCCTTTCAAACCTGTCTCAGGCCTCTGCCGCTGCAGGGCCTGTGCTTGCAGTTTACTGCCACAGTGACGTATCATGTAAAGTGGTTGCCACGTCTGCAACTCCCCTTTTACTACATATAAGTCACCTCTGAGGTAGGCCCTACATTGCCTTAAGGGAAGGGGGCTGGGTAGGTAAAAGGTAGGACATGTGCCTTAACTGTGTGGCATGTCCTGGTAGTGCAACCAGCCTATTTGGTTTCTCATTGCTGTGAGGCTACTCTCTCATAGGTGTGCATTGGGGATTCCCTAATATGTCCTTCAGTGGTAATTTCTGATATGAAAGGGGTAGCGTGAACATGTTTGGTATGTTTGGAATAGTAGTAATAAATCCTACTTATCGGTGCAAGAGGATTTGTCATTACTATTTTAGAAATGCCACTTTTAGAAGTGGGCATTTCTGTGTGTTTATGGTTCTTTGTGCCCTGCCTGGATGTGTAGTCACGGCTTGGCTTTGACTGACAGGCAAGAGGGGATGTGCATTCACTCTAGACAGACACAAAGGGAGTTGAGGTGTGCCATGCCTTTACCAGTTTACTCAGTGCTAGGCTGAATAGACCTTGGTTGCATTTAGAGTAGCGGGAGAAGTTCCCTTGCACCTTAATAGGCCTGGTCTGCATTTAGCATGGTGGGAGGAGTTGCACCTGCACCTGAATAGGGCTGTGTCAGCCTTTTACAATGCTGTCTCCGCCCCCTGTAGTGTGTCTGGGGCCAGGGTTTGAGATGTGAATGGGGGCGTTGAGGACTTCTAAGCGTTGTTTGAAGTGCCTCCCAGAACAGAGACTTTCTGACTATAAGTACAGGGGCTGTGACCCCATGAATTTAGACCGTGTGGGACTTGTACCCAGCCACTGCTGGCTCTACAGACGACACCTGGCCAGAAAGAACTGTTATGCTGCCAGGAGGAACCACCATCTGCACTTCCTTGCTTTGCTGGGCTGACCTGTGGCCTGTTAGGACACAAGAAGGACTGACACTCTTTCCTGCAAGTACCCTTATGCGCTGGCCTTCTGCTCATTTCGGCCTGGTGCTCCCGGTGATATCACAGGGCTTGGTGGGCTTCCCTGTGCTTGGGAGAATGTAGTACCTGGGTACTCCTTTGTGTCTTTGATTCTTGCCATTGAACCTCAGTGTGCTGGGCGCTTCCATGGGTAGCTGACTTGGTGTTGCCACTACTAAGCAGTGTGTGGTGGAGCACTGTATTTGCCCTTTAAGGGAGACCTCAAATCTGTGCATGACAAAGATTGTACAGAATTTTTCAGGGTTCGGAGCACTCTGACGCCGCACGAGTACTGGTGTGGGTGTTCTGGTAAGCGTCCGCTGTCGGAAGTAAGGCCGACATCGGTTGTGAGTCCCAGCTGACAGAGGGACCTATGGGTGGCGAGTGCGGTCACTCGAGATTTCTCTCCACATAGAGCAGCTGCACAGTGTGTTGGTGGGCAGAGATCGAGTGCTAGAGAACTGGTGCTCCCCCGCTGAGGCAGGGCAGGTACATAGCATGATTGCAGGCAGCCGTGGTAAAAGGGCATCGAGCGGAAGGCTCTGTGCCTGCGGAGGCTTCGCTTCACACAACGTCCGGTCCAGGAGGAGAACCCGGGGATGAGAGAGCAGAAGGCCCTGCCCCGACACAGTGTTCTCCCAGGCGAGGTCCCACGCCACCAAACTAAGCAGCCTGGGGTGAGTGACAGTGTTGCAGTTGTCCACCCTGTCCTGAGGGACCAGGGCGGGCATACCTGTGTCTTCGCTTCACACCTACTGCACTTCTTCTCGCGGTCCAAAGGGGCTGTGATTCCCCAGCACTCGAGTGATTGCTGCTGCTCCGAGCAGTACCACATTCCCAGTTGTAGGTGGGCAGGTGGCCCAGAAGCCTACGTGACAGGGACAGGTGCACGGATACCCTGTTATAGGAGAGCTGGTGCCACCCTTGTGTTAATTATGGCAAGATGTATAATGTTGGCACCACATGGGTGATTCCGGTGTTACTCATGGTATCCTTGGTTGCAGCTTGTGCCTTGATGTTATGAGGTATCGTTTTGCCTGACAGTATCAGGCTACCACTTATTATTTCAGAAATTTGCATTTATGTGCAGCGATGATTTAAGGTGATGTTTCCATCATATTTTGGTAACGTGTGAGTATTTACTTTTTGCACTGTGTGTGCTGTTATGACAATGGCCCGATTGGCCAAGTGATTTATTAATCTATGTGACTTCATAACAAGGGCCAACTTGCACAGTGATTTCTGTGATTGTAGTCTAATGTGTTTTATGATTAATACAAAGGATATTTTTATATAACCTTGTTTGGAGTCTCTTTTTGGGGTATGCCTATTGTGTCACTGGTGTGAGTGTTTAGCGGAAAAGCTTTACTGCTCTGCCAAGCTACCAAGGGGTTGAGCAGGGGTTATCTTAGGTGTGTAACTCCCTCACCTTGATTAGCGAGGTGGGTTCTGCCTGGCTTAGGTGCATACGCTAGCCAACCAGAAACCACCAACCAAAAACCCCATTTCTAATACCGACTGTGTGAATAGAAACTGACGCATCAAGACTTCGAAGTTGACACTTTACCCCATCCAAGATACTTTCTCAGTGGAAGCAGTGTGAGTCCTGTTGCCGGCCTGCCTTCCATTGTGGTCAGCCTGAAGTTTGGATTTGCCCTAGTCCAGTGCAACCTCAAGTTACCCCCTTAGCGCTATTGACTTCTAAGCACTACTTTTTGATTTAATCTTTAAAAATTCATAACTCTTTTCTACTTATTGGATTGTTGTCATTTTGGTCTTCTTTAGTCATAAAATGTTCTTTATTTTTCTAAGCCTGTGTGGAGTATTTTTGTGGTGTTTTCATCCTGTTGCTGTGTGTGTTTGTATTGCACAAATACATCACACATTGCCTTTTTAGATAAGCCTCACTGTTCTGTTCAAAGCTAACTGAGGGTGAGCACAGGTTATCTTTTAGTGTGTATCGAGCTTACCCTGACAAGGACTGTGGTTCCTATTTGGACAGGGTGCATACCTCTGTCAACTAAAGAACCGATTTCTGATATCAGTGATTAGCGGTGAGGATAGAACTTTTGTTTGTGCAATACCATATAGCAACTTAAGATTCACTACAACTCTTTACTAAGACCAATTCAAGCCTTTGTCCATTCTCCCTAGTTAGCTTTTAGATTTTTCTGCTAAAACCATGTCTCACTCTAGAGAAGCAGCATGCACTAAATAATTTTGAGCTGGCCAGGTTTGAATCTTACTCTGTGCTCGAGCTAAAGTATTTCTGTAAGGACTGGCACATGTCTACAAGAGGTTTTAACATGAAGGCGAAGCTCCAGTGGGTTTTGAGAGCCTGGCCAAAGGCCCACGGACCAGAGATGACCATCCAGGAGAGGAAGAGCAGGAAATTCCTGAGGAGGATGACCTGTTTCTAGATTCCAATGTGGATTTGGGACTGCCTGTAGAAGGAGCCAACAACTTGCCAGCAGCAGTAGTGGTTTCCAGACTAGGGAGCAGTGTCTCCTCCAGAACCCGGGCCCCAGAGGAGCTGGCAGGCAGGAGGAAGGAAAGGAAATTAAAACTGGAGCATGTTCAGATGAAACAGGCTAGTGAAGAAAGGAGGCAATCTATGGAGGAGAGGAAACTGACCCACAAGCTGATCCTCACAGAGCTAGATATTAGAGTCCTACAAGTGGGGACCAGCAACAGCAATGGTGGCAGCATACCTGCAGCATCCACCAGCTCCAAGAGTGCACAAAGTCCAAGAGGAGTTCCGGGGTGGTCGTTTATGAAGGTATATGCCCATGGTCAGGAGGGACACACTCCTTAGACTAGAGGTAGAGGGCAAGACATGCTACACTGCTATGAAGGTCATATTGGTCAGTAAGTTTGGACTGACCCTTGAGAGGTATAGGCTCAGATTCAGGGGCAGCCACAGGACCTCATCACAAACATGGGTGGATTTCTCAGCTTATGCCAGCAAGGCACTGAAGGGCTGAGTGTGGGGCAGCAAGGTTGATGATTATTCAGAGCCGGCTGCATAGCAGATAACCATAATAGACATGTACACACACCGAGCCGAAATAAGACACTACATGTAGTAGCTTGCAATATGAGAACGATTGAGACAACATCCAAACACAACACGTAAGTATTTTTGAATTATTTTAGCCCTTCTTCCAGCATCCAGAAACTTTATGTAAGGGAATCTTCAACAAACTTTTTCAATGAAATATGTTTTCCCGGAGCAGCAGGAAATTATGATTTTTTCCTGCTATTTTCCACAATTCCACAAGCACTTTTGGGACAGTCAGCTAATATGCACCACAGGAGGAATGTGTGCAAGATCAGGAGGTACATATTAAAGATGCTTACCCACGTCCCCTGAGCCAATCCAGTTGTTCTTCACTTGCTGTTTATGTTAGTAAACAGCATGAGCGAAGCTCCAGCATTGGCTCCATAAGAGACTGTGGGTAGCCGCTGTTATCCATCAGGCTCACTCATTGTGCAGGTAAGGAGAAGTCTCATGTGCTTATGTCCGGCTGGTCAGGAAAAGGCACTCGTTTAACCTGACATACACACTTCACTTTAAGAGTAAGTGACTCGGTGAGCCTGAGTCTCCCTGCTGACAAGCCCCAGCCCCACCCTCCCCCACCCCTTGCACAGGAGAAAGTTGAAGCACCTGTGACTGAAAGAACTGCTGCTGCACGGCCGGAAAAAGATATATAAGGGCAGATTTACAAGCCACTTGCTTCATTTTTGCACCGCTGTTGCGTCACTTATTGTGACGCAGTGGAAGTTTAAAAATGCGGACCATTTACAACGTGGCGCATTTAGGGAGAGGCGTCACGTTGTAAAGCCCTGCGTCACATTATACCTGCGTCAGGTATAATGTATGCAGGGTGGGCGTTCCAACGCAAAAAAGCCTCCTAGAAGTGACGTAGTGAAATCTACAAGATTTCACTGGGCCACTTCTAGGGCGCCACTGCATTAAATTCTTACGCCTGCTTTAAGCAGGCATAAGGAGTGACGCAGCATAACGAGGATCGACCTCCCCCTGCATTGCTGGAGTTGCGTCATGCGTGCGTCACGACTCCAGCAATGCATGATTTTTGCGTCAGCAGATGCGTCAGAATTTCTGACACATCTGTCAATCCTTGCTCCATGGTGCGCCACGTTGCAAATACAGTGCATCAATAGTAGCGCAAGGATTTCTCAGGGTGGCGCAGGGAAAGTGGCGCATCTTTACAGATGCGTCACTTTCTTGTAAATCTGCCCCTCATTTTTTAACATTTAATACAGGGGCAACACATACGGGAGGGGCAATGCCGTGACTGACCAAAAGTGGAGCTGTTCCTGATGTTGACTAATATGTAGTACCAAATGCAGTGTGTGTTCGAAAGTGTTTCTTTGTGAAGGGCCATTAACTAAACCATGTAAGACCATTTGACTAGATTATCGCTATCTTAGTGCTGCCACTCTTCACTCATTTATTGCCAAAAATTCCCTTTTTCAATTATGAGGTCATTTCAGAATGTTAAATGCAAAACTGCTGATTAGCCTCATTAAACCTTGTGTGGAAAGAGTGTTTTGTTAGTCATAATATTTGAAAAGCACTCAGATGAGTTTGATAATCTGCCTATTTAAAATGCTAACATAAATTTCACACTCACATTAAAAGTCTCAACGTGCATTTGCTTTGATGAGCGTTGTTTTGCTCAATTACACATAAGCTGATCGTGGCACAGACTTATTAAATAACAGCAGCTTTTATTGAATAACTAACTTCTTCCTTCAGAGCACAGCCCAACCCGACGATGACACGAAGGACAGGGAAAGAGTTGAAACCAGGTTTTGATATTTACAGTAATCCACAGTGACTTTCAGAGGGTAGCTTTTAAACCGAAAAAGACAAAACATTAACAAACTAAACTACACGTAGGGGCATATGTACACGCACCTAGCTCCACCGGAAGCAGGAGTGGCTCCTTCACTAGGGAGGATGAGCGTCAACCCACTGCCTTCTCGCAGTGCGATAAGCAGAAACATAAATGGTAATAACTTCCCGTTATTACCATTTCATGTTTAGTTGCGGGCGGGTGGGCGGGGCTGCTCTGCAAGCAGGGAAGGAGGGGTGTGCCCACTCCTGAGGGCGCAATGACTGTTTGGTAGGCCCTCTGGGGCCGTCCAAACTAGTCATGCGCACTCCGCCCTTTCTCCCTACATGGAGAACATGGCCTCCCTTTAAGCCCTGGCTGGGCGGCGTCCCCACCAATCACAATGTTGCCATTGCAGCGTTGTGATTGGCTTATTGGAGGGGAGGGAGTCTGCCTGCTCCGGTTCCTGCCTGAAAAAACAACAATGATGGACAGAATGTGGATCAATGTCACACATTCACCCCAGTCAAAAGATCTGGGCCCAAATCCATCGTTTTTCCACTCCACACCACCCTGGGTTAGACAATGGCGATATGCAAATCAGCGCTGACCCTGTGCCTGAGGCAGGAGAGCAGAAGCAGGATCCGAGAAGATGCGGGACCGGGCCAACGTAATGGTACTGTATTTTTAAATTTCCCAATTAAAGCTCCCTGCGTGACCTCCCCGCTCGACCCCTAGCGAGCCATCCCGCCCGCGACTGCCGGAGTGTCATTTTTTGTTTACACTCCGTGGCGGTATGCCCTGCACCATATTTACAAAGTGGCATTAAGCCACTTTATGTGGCTTAACACCCCTCTTTGTAACTATGCTACCCTTTCACGCAGGTATCTGTGTGTAAGCGGCGTGCAATGGGTGTTGCTTTGGGCCTTCCACTGCAACACCCATTGCTTTTTGACACTGCTCCAGATTTACAAGGAGATGTAAATCTGTGACAGCGCCAAAAACGAATGTAATGCAAGAGCAGGCGTTAGACTGGTGCACTAGGAGAAATGCCTTTATTTCTCCTCGTTTTTGCTTTCTACATGAGCTGCATTCTGCAGCACACATAGTAAGAGCAAAAAGCCATTAATGATTGTTTATGTGCAGGAGTGGATACCTACAAGCACATAAACTATCAATTAAAAATGACGATTTGCTACTTCTATGTGCGTTGCAGAATGCAGCACACATAGAAGTAACAAATAGCCATTCTGGATTGTTTATGTGCAGGAAACCACCCCTTCATGCACATAAACAATCATTCAATGCAACGCAAGTACCCTAGCACTATGGTGTAGAGGTGCCTGCAGTGTGCTAGGCAGCTAATTTTAGTACCAGCACTAGGGAAAACACAGGGGTGTGCAGTATTGTACTAAATAAGGCACATCCCTTCTTTTTTTAAATGTCGGAGCACAGCGCTGCCAAAATATGGCGCAGTTCAGTGCTCCAAAATGTTTTTGTACAGATGCCCCATAATTTGTAAGCCAGGTAGGTCAGTTACTCTATAGATCACATTTTAAAACAAGAATTGGCAAGCCAATAGGTTGCACCTACGTGAGAGCTATCGGCTTTGCCAATGTCACATGCACATTTTGTAAAACATTGTGGCTGCTGTTCAGCATGACTAAAAGTTAGTGGTGCTGTGTAGAGTAGAGTGGCATACAGAAGCGTAGAATAGAGGATACTAGAGTAGAGTAGAGTACAGTAGAGTGGTATAGAGTAGAGTGGCACAGAGTAGTGAGGCGTGGAGTAGTATACAGTAGAGTGGCATTGAGAAGAGTGGAATAGAGGAGAATAGAGTTGTGTACAGTAGAGTGGCATAGAGTAGAGTGGCATAGAGTGGACTGGCCTAGAATTGAGTGGCATAAAGTGTGTTGAGTGGATTGGCGAAGAGTAGAGTGGCAACATTGGAGTGACATAGTGGAGTGGCGTAGAGTGGAGTGGTGTAGGGTGGAATGGCATAGAGTGGAGTGGTGTAGGCTGGAGTGGAGTAACGTAGAGTGCCAGAGTAGAGAGTCAAAGAGTAGTTTGGTATAGAGTAGAGTAGCATAGAATGGAATGGAGGAGCCTAGAGTAGTGTAGAGTAGAGTGGCACAGAGTAAAGTGGACAGGCATAGAGTGGAGTGTTGTAGAGTTTCTTAGAGTAGAGTGGCATAGAATGGAATGGCGCAGAGTGGAATGGCATAAAGTGTAGTGAAGTAGTGTGGAGTGGTGTAGAGTAGAGCGGTGTGGAGTGCCATAGAGTGGAGTGCCATGGAATGGCATTGTGTGTAAAAGAGTGGTGTAGAGTAGGGTGCATCGAGTAATGTGGAGTTGAGTGGCATAAAGTAGAGTAAGGGGTGCCGGGTTTAGTGGTGTAGAATGGTGTGATCTAGAGTAGAGCAACATGGCATAGAGTGGAGTGGCATAGACTGCCATTCCGTGGAGTGGCGCAGAGTGCATTGTTGTAGTGTAGAGTGGTGTGGTGTGGTGTGGCGTAGAGTGGAGCAGAGTGACATAGACAGGAATGGCATGGGGTGGCGTAGAGTGGAGTGGAGTAGAGTGAAGTATATAGATTGGAGTGGCATTAAGTAGAGTAAGGAGAGTAGAGTGGTGTAGTGTAGAGCAGAGTGTTGTGGCATACAGTGGAGTGGCATAGAATGACATTGTGCGGAGTGGCGTTGAGTATATAGGTGTAGTCTAGAGTGGAGTGGCGTAAAGTGGATTGGTGTGGTGTATAGTGGCATAGAGTAGAGTGGCATGAAGTGGGGTGGAGTAGAGTGGAATAGGATGGAGTGATGTAGAGTAGGATGGCGTGGAGTAGCATAGAGTAGAGTGCTGTAGAGTGAAGTTGTGAGGATCTGCATGTACTATTTGATATGGCAGTGGTTCCTTAAACTGGAGTACACTCACAGATACCATCTTGGGTTCAGTCAGTATTGTTTACTAAACCTTAATTCAACCCTGGGGAGCTGTGGCTTAAGCAGTAAGGTTTGGCAAAGTAACTTAGTGTAAAGCATTTAACAGCACCAAACAACGGAATAATAAAGCCAGACAACAAGAAAGAGACACAACAAAAACATATAAACATAGAGCATATTTTTATTAATTTTTATAGTTCTTGATTAGCAAAATCCACAGGAGGGCTCAGAAGACACAGATTGCAGAAGCAATAAATACTTTAAATGCAACCACAAACAAGCACTGGTCAACAAAAACTTTGCAAACATTTGGAAAGTTTGAAATAGTTAATTAGTCGACTCCGACCCGGGTTGTGCAACCAATTCTGACCGGGCAGAGGTCTAGGTGTATAGTATGGATACTTTGGACAATTACCTGGCCACCAGAGCATTTTTGAAACATAGACTTCGATGGAGTGGTCCTGATGTTGAAGAATGCAGTCAAAGGATGCTCAAAGGATGCTTCTGATGCTGTACGGTCGACGCTGGTGAAGTGCAGTTGATCCATACGGGTGGGTTGAGGTGACCTTGACTACAGCACTTGAAGTCCCACTACATCCTTTCTGCAACAGTAGAAGGCCAGCTGTGGCTGGGCACTCACAACACAAGGGTCACAGCGAATATCCTTGGTGGGGACTAGTGTCCTTTCATGCAACAAATACAATCACAGATAGAACTCCTGAGTCCGGATATGGGTGAAACTTTTGGCTATCTTGAATTTTTTCTCTTTGTGTGTCTGGCAGCTGGCAGCGGCATGGTAACTGCGGTGGCTACTACTTTGTCAACTTGGGTACTTTCAACACTTGTGTCCCTGGAGCTTGTTCCAGGGGATCAGCTGACTGTTCCTTTGAGTCACTGCTTTTGGTGAAGGCGAGAAATCAACTTTTCCAAAGTTCAGGAGCCGAATGCACAGTCCCAGTCTTGCTGGCCCAAAAATGCAGCAGGTGGGGTCCTCTCGACAGTGCAGCTTCGCTTTGTGCAAACTAAAGCCAGCAGGGCAGTGCTTCATGGTCTTTTTCTTCTTCTCCAGAGAAACTTTGCCTGCAGGGTGCCAGGGGTGGCATATTTATCCCAAGATTCAAATTTATGGGATAGGTCTTGAGCACTCCAGTTATTTATTATTTAATGGTTAGGCTTGTAACTTTCCTCAAAGTTAATGTCCTTCTTTTGCGTGCTGCTTGGTAACTCTGGGCTGCCTGTCCCTGAGCTTATCAAGACTGTTGGGGATTGGTTAGTGGTAACAATATCACAACCATACCAGGCGCACAGCCAATAGTTACGGTATTTCCCCCTTTGCAATGATTCTTCTGATTCAATCTTTATGCTTAATTCTCATATTTATTCTGAGACCTTATTTCACATGAATTACTCTAAATTATATTAATACATTTTCTTTGCTCGTTAAGCATAGTATGTTTCAATACACATAATTCATAATCAAAAACATTTTCTCAATTATCATAGTACATTCATGACAAATGATCGGCGATTGCTGGGTTGGTTGGCCCGATGCATTTCGGGACCAGCGTCCCTTCATCGGGGGCCTCTGTGGAAGAAATGATATGCAAATTTACTTTCTGCTTGCTAATTTCAATTTAGCCACTACTCAGTGTTGAGTGCCTAGCTCCTCTGTTACAATCAGTTCCTGTCACTAAGCACATTAGAGTTAACCATGCAAAAAAAAAACATAACTTTTCAATGGCAGAATTGCTTTTGGTAATGATTTAGTCAAAGACACGACAAAGTTGTAAATGCATACTGATTGCTTGATGTGCATTTATACTAGCAGTGCAAACGATCATGTTGATGAATCAGTTTCTCATGTAGAAAACAACGCTCACTCACGTGTGTGTTGCAACCGTCTAAAGTGAACCTCACTGTCTGCTTGAATGGAGCACAGCCATATCACTGCTCTGTAATGCATAACAACATAATCCTTAAGGGACTCTGTGGTGTCACGGTCATGATTGATATTAAAAAAACGAAACGAAAAATTACCTTCACTTCAAGTGAAGGTAATTTTTCGTTTCGTTTTTTTAATATCAATCATGACCGTGACACCACAGAGTCCCTTAAGGATTATGTTGTTATGCATTACAGAGCAGTGATATGGCTGTGCTCCATTCAAGCAGACAGTGAGGTTCACTTTAGACGGTTGCAACACACACGTGAGTGAGCGTTGTTTTCTACATGAGAAACTGATTCATCAACATGATCGTTTGCACTGCTAGTATAAATGCACATCAAGCAATCAGTATGCATTTACAACTTTGTCGTGTCTTTGACTAAATCATTACCAAAAGCAATTCTGCCATTGAAAAGTTATGTTTTTTTTTGCATGGTTAACTCTAATGTGCTTAGTGACAGGAACTGATTGTAACAGAGGAGCTAGGCACTCAACACTGAGTAGTGGCTAAATTGAAATTAGCAAGCAGAAAGTAAATTTGCATATCATTTCTTCCACAGAGGCCCCCGAAGAAGGGACGCTGGTCCCGAAATGCATCGGGCCAACCAACCCAGCAATCGCCGATCATTTGTCATGAATGTACTATGATAATTGAGAAAATGTTTTTGATTATGAATTATGTGTATTGAAACATACTATGCTTAACGAGCAAAGAAAATGTATTAATATAATTTAGAGTAATTCATGTGAAATAAGGTCTCAGAATAAATATGAGAATTAAGCATAAAGATTGAATCAGAAGAATCATTGCAAAGGGGGAAATACCGTAACTATTGGCTGTGCGCCTGGTATGGTTGTGATATTGTTACCACTAACCAATCCCCAACAATATTTATCCCAAGAACCAGCCCGAGGAGACCATGCTGTCACTAGCCAATGGGCTACTGGGTCACCACCTCTCAAAGGACGAGGCCACATCCTCTCCCCTCACAAGCAAAAATGATTATTAGCCAATCTCAATTCTCTGTGCCAATGCGTAACAAAACAAGGTGGTGCAGAAACACTAGAAACATTGTATTTAAAAAAAAAATGAAAAAAAAAAAGAATCCCTCCTATAAGCCAAATATTATCACATTAAGGAACAAACAAACACAACAAATCCAACCGTGCTCCCTGCTCATGAACCTCACTTTTACCTCTCATTCCAAATGTCAGAAATTCTTTCTTTCACTCCTTATCTGACAAAACAGTGTTAATTAGAATTAAAAATTCACTCTGACACTTTGCCAAAAACAAGAAGTAGATGGAGCACTTTTTTTTAATTTTCAAAAACCTTTATTGTACTTGAAAGCATGGCACAGCAGTTCAACAAGGGCAAACATGGAAACGGCGTATGACACAGAAGAAGAATGACATTCACCCATTGCAACAGCATCCAATGACTAAAAAAAAAACAACTCCCACCTACCCCAGAATCTTCTGTTACAAATAATGATAGACGATAGTCCGAAGTAGGTAGCATGAAATTAAGCATGTATATGAAGACTGGAAGGGAAAGTACCACATGTCTCTCTAATTACAATGCAGGCAATACAGATTGGCGGGCGTAACAAAGACGCGATACAGTTCGGAGGAGATGTACAGTACAGCATGACTGGCCAGTCCATCAATCCCCAAGGCCTTCAGAGCAGGTAGTGGTCACACACGGAGTAAGGTACAAACACAGAAAACATTTAGCATGCATATCTAAAATTATGGTGCTCAGTCCTTAGGTATTTCTGCCCTCTCCCCATCATCCAATTCATCCAACTGCTGACCAAGAAGGTACGCCATGAGCGGTGCCCAAATGTCTTTTTGCCGCGATCGTGAGGGAAGTAGTTCAGCGTAGTCATTAAGCCTCTCCTGCCAAGTTTTCATGGAATTGAGCCAGCTCTTAAATTTAGGCGACCTCCCACGACCCCAACGAAAAGCAACTAAGCGCTTGGCCAGTAAGGGCCTAAGGGCTAGAACTTTTTTGTGAACAGTGTCGACTGTCTGTGTAAGGCCCAGCAGCGCCTGGAGCGGGCATGGGGTCAAATGTACTCCTAGCATATCAGCAAGGCCAGCGAAGACCTGTTCCCAATAAGTGGCGATTCGGGGGCAAGACCAAGCAAGGTGGAAAAAGTCAGCGCCCTCCGCACCGCAGCGCACACAGGAATCTGTCTCGCGCAAATGGAATCTGTGCAATCTGGCAGGGGTGTGGTATGTACGATGGAGGAATTTGTAATGTATGAGCCTTAGTCTATTGTTGCCTGTAACCGCGTGTGTGTGAGTGCAGCTATTATCCCACTGTTCATCTGTCAGCAGTTCTGCCAGGTCTCTATTCCATTCTTTCCTGGCTCTGAGAGTGGTGGAGCAGGGAGCGGCTTGTAAATGCTTGTATAACAAAGACACGATGTGTCGGGGGGCTACCGGTTGCGCCACGGCATGGAGTGGAGCAAAGGTGTCAGGTTCGGTGGGGAATGACGGGGTGAGGCACGAACATTCTGCCTCAACCTGGCGAATAGGAAGGTAACCATGGTAGAGGGAGATGACTCCCCAAAAAATTGTTCCGCAGTACGAAAGATACCCTGTACATATAAATCACCCCAACTGCGAAGCCTCAGCTTTTTGAGCATTTTGTGGAATATTACTTAACAAGTGACTAGCACTCGTGGGTCATTCATTAAAGGCAAATTGGGAGAGTAATAAAATGGGTAGTCAAGTGTGCGTGCCATACGAGTCCAGGCCTGCACCGTACAGTCCACCGTGGAGGGGTCCCGTTCTCTCTGACTAACAGAGGAATGGATGTACCCAGTGGGGACCACAGGAGCCATATATCCATCTTCGACAGCTAGATGCGCCATGTATGGTGGCGGATGGAACCAGTAGACGGCGAAGTGAGCTTGCGCGCAATCGTAATATTTCTCAAAGTTGGGCACCTCAAATCATCCCTGGTGAAAGGGGAGCATAAGTGTAGCGAGGCTGAGTCGTGTCTGCTTCCCACCCCAAATCAGCTTGGTGATCTGGGAATTGAGGGAGCGAAAAAAGAACCTGTCGGGGTTATATGGAATATTAACAAACAAGTATAACAATTTGGGCAGAAGTACCATTTTAATGAGCGAGATGCGGCCGGCCATAGAGAGGGGGAGACGCAGCCATCTAGTAACGTTATCTGTGATTTTGTCTAGTACGGTACCATAGTTGGCTCTCATCAGTGCATCTCTGTCCCTGGTGATTCGGATGCCCAGATATTTCACTTCGTCTTGTTCCCAAGCTAGCGGGTAGTCAAGTTGAAATGGGGAGGTGTTGTCAGTTAGCGGGAAAATTGCAGATTTGGCCCAATTTATTTGCACCCCTGCAATTCCTCCAAACTTCGTGATCTCACGCAGCATGGGATTTAAATTGTCTTGGGGCTTGTCTATATAGAGCGTTATATCGTCCGCGTAGAGTGAAATAAGTAGTTGCCGAGACCGGTAAATGAGGGAGCGGGGATTATGCTTTTGGCGGAGTATCGCGGCCAGTGGCTCAATCGCGATAGCGAAGAGGATGGGGGACAGGGGGCAGCACTGGCGAGTGCCCCTCTGAACTTCGAACGGGGTGGATCTGGCTCTGTTGAGTAATACAGTAGCTGTGGGCTGATGGTAGAGCAGTTTTATCCAGTCTAAGAAGCTGAAAGGCAGGCCCATGTACTGCAATGTGCCGAACAGGTAGTCCCACTCTAACGAATCGAAGGCCTTGGTGGCATCTAGGAATACCGCCACGGCATCACATTTGGGGTGTATGTCCTGCAGCATAGCGTGGAGAGTGCGGAGGTTATGAGAGGTCGCCCGATTAGGCACGAATCCGGCCTGATCAGGCAATACCAGTTTCTCCATGAGGAGATTTAAGCAAGAATTTTGGTATCGCAGTTTAAAAGGGAAAGCGGGGGGTAGGAGTCGCAACTGATAGGGTCCTTGTCAGGTTTAAGTAGGGAGGTGATGAGAGCTTCTCGCATCGTGCGGGGGAGGCTACTCTCCTCAAGTGCGGCGTAATATACTTGCTTTAATATTGGGGCTAGAATGGAGGCAAAGAGTTTATAAAAATCAATAGGAAGGCCATCTGAGCCGGGAGCCTTGCCAGACCTCATGCCCATAATGGCATCGGTTATTTCATCTACTTCCAATTCTGAGTGAAGGAGTTTCTGTTGAATGCTCCCCAGCCACGCCAATGCCACATCCTCGAAGTAAGCTGAGAGGCCAAGGTTTGCAGTCCTGTGCGAGGAGTATAGCGTTTGGTAATGGTCCCGAAAGACGCGGAGCTGGTCCGGGAGGTTTCCATACACCTTCCCTGCGTCATCAAGTATTGTAGTGACATATTTGGCAAATCGAGGGGGCTTAACAGAGTTAGCTAGAGCTTTCCCGGGTCTGTCACACTTGCCGTAGATTCTGGCCATATGAGGGCGACCTAGGAATTTACATTCCCTGTCAGCTATTTGCGTATATTCTGAGACTTTATCGCGAATGTGGGCATTAATCGTCAAATCAGTTGCGTTGTTTTTAAGGGATCCCTCTAGGTCTCGCAGTTCAGTTTCCAACTTACGCAGGTCAGTGCGCAGCGATTTCAGAATACCACCTCCTTTGGCTATGCACCAACCCCGGACAGTGACCTTGAAGGCTTCCCATACGGTGGTGATGCTGTCTACAGAGGAGATGTTGCGTTCAAAAAACTCCTTCACGTCCTGTTCCAGTTCAGCCTGAAAGGCGGCATCTCGGAGATGAGCCGGGTTAAGCCGCCAGGACAAGTAAGGGGAACAGTCCAGGGAGATCTGTAGTTCCAAGAGGACAGGGGAGTGATCAGAGAATGTGCATGATAAATGCGACGAGCGGGACAGCCAAGGAGTGGCCCCTGCAGAGACAAAGATGTAGTCCAGGCGCGCCCAAGTGGAATGTAAGGTGGAGAAGTGTGTGCCGTCCCGGAGGGAAGGGTGTAAGTGTCTCCAAGCATCAGTCAGTTTACCCTCCTCGACTATGCCAAGTAGTGTGCGCTGGGTATTAGTGTAGTGCGAGGGAAGTGGCCGTGATCTATCCATACTAGGCATAAGCGCGGTGTTAAAATCTCCTCCCCGGATCACGTGTGCGATGCCCAATGCCTGGATTTTGCCCCATAGTGTAAGAAGGGCGGATGGATCATCCACATTGGGGCCATAGAAGTTAGCAAACAAAACATCATGCGTGTGCAGACACCCCCAGATAAGGCAAAACCTGCCCTCTTTATCATTGTCAACCCCACACAGTGTGAATGCCACCCCTTGTTTAATAAGGATAGTGACTCCTCTGGAGTAAGTAGAATAAGACGAAAAGGAGCGATTGGTGGCCCTCCTGGAAGCAAATTGTGTCTTGGTGCTGGGAACAAGATGCGTCTCCTGTAAGGTGCTACGTTTATACCGTGTCTATCAAGATAACCAAGGATTTGTCTACGCTTTGTGGGGTTGTTGAGGCCTCAGACATTCCATGTGACCAGTTTGAGAGTCTGGTGCGCATCAGTATCACCCATACATTACATCAGTTGTCATGACATAAAACTGCAGGCAGGCTAGTGCAAAAGGCTCGACATGGGTATATAGCAGTGACTTAGTTCCAGTCTTAGAGCAAAAAATAAGCATAATTTGTGCTTCGGCACAAAGTGAAATAAGCATTTCGAAGCCCCCCACCCACCGCCCACCCCTGCAGTCGTGCCCAACTGTGGCAAAGGCATAGCAACATTTCCCATATTAAACAAGTCCAAGTAGGGGAATGCCCTCAATTGGGGGCCGCTAGGGGCTCCCACCTTAAACGCACAACCTCACTTCACACGCATCTATGACCCCTCAGTTACGAGGAATCATTGTGACAGGACGGAGGCGAGCGGCTGGGCGACATGCCCATGCCACCCTAACATGTCATATCAATTATACATCACCAATCTGCGAAGTGTCCATCAGCAGCCCGGAGGCAGTGTCACATAGTAGCCAGGCTAGTATGGTGAGGCGTCTTCAACCTGGATCCGAAAGTGGAGAGTGGGACCTCGAGCGTCGCCGCGCAGCTTCTTCCCGGGAGGCCGATTTTCTATCCTCTTTGAGGTATTCCTCCACCTGCTGTGGTGTGGTGAAGATGTGTGGTGTTCCTTTATGATGAATCCGAAGTTTCACGGGATATAGCATGGCATACTGTATGCCTTGCGTTTGAAGCTTCTTCTTATCTACAGCGAATGTGCGGCGAGCATCCCGAACTTGTTGAGTGAAATCAGGGTAAAATGACAAAGTGGTGTTTTCAAAGCGCACTTGCCCTTTCTCTTGCGCTAAACGTAGTACAGTATCTCTGTCTCTGTAATTCAAGAACCTCATTATCACCGGGCGAGGGGGCAGGCCCGGGGCAGGGCGCTTCGTAAGGGATCGGTGTTCCCATTCAATAACCATGTGGGCAGAGAAAGATTCTGGTCCTAACAGTTCCACCAGCAATTTTTCCATAAATATTTCAAGCTTCCCTGTATTGGCCGTTTCTGCCAGGCCTAGCACGTGGACGTTATTCCTCCTAGAGCGTGCCTCCAACTCCTCATTCTTATCCGCAATGACTTTGAGGAGTTTATCCATTTGCAGCTCGTGCCGCCTGGCCGTACTAGCCCCATCCTCCATATTCGACACCCTCTGCTCCGCTTCCTTCAACCTTTCCTCGTGATTGTCAAGTTTCGCAACTACACCATCCATTCTTGCATTCATAGAGTCTATTTTGGCGTAGATGGATGTAAGGCTGCGTTGCACCCCTGACAGTATAGCCTTCCACTCCTCATCTCTGGTGTCCGGGGGCGCCTCCGCACCTTGCGTCGTGGCGGTGTTGCTGGGCGTTTGTCGGGTGTCGAACGGCAATTTAGATTGGCGTGGGTTATTCTTCCCCATTTTGTGAGTGGGGTTGTGGCTTTCAGGGGGTTGGGCGGCCGGGCGCTTCCTAACCCCGACTCCGGAGGAATCCACTCTCCCTATGCAGTTGTGGGGTCAAGCGCTTGTAAGTTTCAGCAAGGCCGCGCCGGAGGTGAGCCGCCGAAATGACGCTATGATGTGGAAGTGCCCAGGAGCGAGCCCAAGTCAAGTCTGCGGAGGTCTCAAGCGGCCCAGGGGGGGGGTTTCCACTGTGCAGTAGACGGAACGGAGGGGCTAAGGCCAATGTGTGTGAGGCGGCGCCGGCCTTCAGATGCGCTTTGCGGCAAACGCTTAACTTGTCTTTAAAGTGTCCGGGGCCAGGGGGACCCAAAATGGCGGCAACCGCCGCACTCGCGCTTCTTCTATTACTCCAGGAGTCTGTGTCTTCTACTTCGTCTGCTCATGGGAGCTAGCATCCCCTCTTACCGTGTGACTCGATGCGGGAGAGCTTCTGTAGCCAGCACGGTCTGCAGGAGCAGCGCGGTGGGATCGTGCATTCACTTTCCGGCGCTCGCTTCCACTGTGGGCCAGAATTCACAGCTCCGTGGGGGTCACAGGCACAATTATGGGTGGCTCGTGAGATTGCACCTGATATATTCTTTTAGTGAGCGCCAGAGCTCCGGGCAGTCGAGCACCATGATCTCGTCCGTTCCGGCTCACGGGCCGCTGCGAGGCCTACGGAGCCTCGGCTTTTCCTAGTGGTCGCTCCCCAAGTCGGCCTCCGGGATGTGCTCGCCGCGATTTGCCCCCGCAGCAGTCAGCGAGCAGACGGTGAATTCTTTGTCGGATCGCCTCAAAACTTCGCAGGAACCAGTAGCGGACACTCCGCTCTCGATCAGTCGGCCATAAGAGGGTGGCAGGATAGCTCTGATGTTGATTAGTCCGCTCGTCTCGGCGGGAGCTTCACGCCAAGGCAGCCATTACAGTCCGGCGCCACCTAGCGCCCCCCCCCCCCGTAGATGGAGCACTTTATTACCCATCCAACACATCATTGGGAATCTCAAAATGAGACTCAGATCATCTCTTTTATTTGAAGTGGCCATGGAGTAAAAGTCACACAAGCGTAGTGCAGGAAGAGATTTGTCTCCCTGTGGTTAGGCTAGCACTTAGCGAAGTGGGGCGAGAGATTACCTTCTCTCGTGATCTCTGGGGACTAGAGAATTTGACTTCATTCTAAAGCCACTGAGAAAGACTGTAAGTAGTGGCATTTCCAGACCCAATGCTAACATGTCCGGAAATACGAGACTCTGCTTTACCGGATGTGGATTAACGGCTCATAAAACCACATCTCGATAACGGGCAGGGTTGTGAGCAGATAGGTACACCACGGCCCACCCGCTCCTGTCATCTAGGGGAAGCAGATTGAGCTGTCTCAGTGCCGCCCCCCCACCCCTCTCCCAAAAAAATGTACCACCTATTAAGAACAGGTGGTAAATGGTAGTGGAGAAGGGCCCACTACTCGGGATTGGAATTTCATGCTGAAAGGGACTCTGGTAGGCCTGGGCGCGCCTATTATTCATCATTCTGAGTTGTTTGTGCAGGGATATAGCCGTGAAAAGGAGATTCTGGACTTCGATATCTTTGCACCAAATATCAGGCAACTTATAATAACGCACATGCTACCTCACAGAAAATACCTCACTTTCCCTAAAAACTAAGGGGTCTATTCAGGAGTGCTTAGCGGCATGCTTTCACCATGCAACGTGGTACATGCTTGACGCAAACCTCCCAGTCATATTTTTGAAGCCAGGCAAAGCCACTTTGTACACCTGATATATTCCTTTAGTGAGCGCCAGAGCTCCGGGCAGTCAAACACCATGATATCGTCCATTCTGGCTCACGGGTCGCTGCGAGGCCTACGGAGCCTCGGCTTTTCCTAGTGGTCGCTCCCCAGGCCGGCCTCCGGGATGTGCTCGCCGCGATCCGCCCCCGCAGCAGTCAGCGAGCAGATGGTGAATTCTTTGTCGGATCGCCTCAAAACTTCGCAGGAACCAGTAGCGGACACTCCGCTCTCGATCAGTCAGGTTTATGGGCCATTAGAGGATGGCAGGATAGCTCTGATGTTGATTAGTCTGCCCGTCTCGGCGGGAGCTTCACGCCAAGGCAGCCATTACGGTCCATCGCCACCTAGCGCCCCCCGTAGATGGAGCACTTTATTACCCATCCAACACATCATTGGGAATCTCAAAATGAGACTCAGATCATCTCTTTTATTTGAAGTGGCCATGGAGTAAAAGTCACACAAGCGTAGTGGAGGAAGAGATTTGTCTCCCTGTGGTTAGGCTAGCACTTAGCGAAGTGTGGCGAGAGATTACCTTCTCTCGTGCTCTCTGGGGACTAGAGAATTTGGCTTCATTCTAAAGCCACTGAGAAAGACTGTAAGTAGTGGTATTTCCAGACCCAATGCTAACGTGTCCGGAAATACGAGACTCTGCTTTACCGGATGTGGATTAACGGCTCATAAAACCACATCTCGATAACGGGCAGGGTTGTGAGCAGATAGGTACACCGCGGCCCACCCGCTCCTGTCATCTAGGGGAAGCAGATTGAGCAGTCTCAGTGCCGCCCCCCACCCCTCTTGCAAAAAAATGTACCACCTATTAAGAACAGGTGGTAAATGGTAGTGGAGAAGGGCCCACTACTCGGGATTGGAATTTCATGCTGAAAGGGAATCTGGTAGGCCAGGGCGCGCCTATTATTCATCATTCTGAGTTTTTTGTGCAGGGATATAGCCGTGAAAAGGAGATTCTGGACTTCGATATCTTTGCACCAAATATCAGGCAACTTATAATAACGCACATGCTCCCTCACAGAAAATACCTCACTTTCCCTAAAAACTAAGGGGTCTATTCAGGAGTGCTTAGCTGCATGCTTTCACCATGCAACGTGGTACATGCTTGACGAAAACCTCCCAGTCATATTTTTGAAGCCAGGCAAAGCCACTTTGTACACCTGATATATTCCTTTAGTGAGCGCCAGAGCTCCGGGCAGTCGAGCACCATGATATCGTCCGTTCCGGCTCACGGGCCGCTGCGAGGCCTACGGAGCCTCGGCTTTTCCTAGTGGTCGCTCCCCAGGCCGGCCTCCGGGATGTGCTCGCCGCGATCCGCCCCCGCAGCAGTCAGCGAGCAGACAGTGAATTCTTTGTCGGATCGCCTCAAAACTTCGCAGGAACCAGTAGCGGACACTCCGCTCTCGATCAGTCAGGTTTTGGGCCATTAGAGGATGGCAGGATAGCTCTGATGTTGATTAGTCCGCCCGTCTCGGCGGGAGCTTCACGCCAAGGCAGCCATTACGGTCCGGCGCCACCTAGCGCCCCCCGTAGATGGAGCACTTTATTACCCATCCAACACATCATTGGGAATCTCAAAGTGAGACTCAGATCATCTCTTTTATTTGAAGTGGCATGGAGCAAAAGTCACACAAGCGTAGTGGAGGAAGAGATTTGTCTCCCTGTGGTTAGGCTAGCACTTAGCGAAGTGTGGCGAGAGATTACCTTCTCTCGTGATCTCTGGGGACTAGAGAATTTGACTTCATTCTAAAGCCACTGAGAAAGACTGTAAGTAGTGGCATTTCCAGACCCAATGCTAACGTGTCCAGAAATACGAGACTCAGCTTTACCGGATGAGGATTAACGGCTCATAAAACCACATCTCGATAACGGGCGGGGTTGTGAGCAGATAGGTACACCGCGGCCCACCCGCTCCTGTCATCTAGGGGAAGCAGATTGAGCAGTCTCAGTGCCGCCCCCCCACCCCTCTCCCAAAAAAATGTACCACCTATTAAGAACAGGTGGTAAATGGTAGTGGAGAAGGGCCTACTACTCGGGATTGGAATTTCATGCTGAAAGGGACTCTGGTAGGCCTGGGCGCGCCTATTATTCATCATTCTGAGTTGTTTGTGCAGGGATATAGCCGTGAAAAGGAGATTCTGGACTTCGATATCTTTGCACCAAATATCAGGCAACTTATAATAACGCACATGCTCCCTCACAGAAAATACCTCACTTTCCCTAAAAACTAAGGGGTCTATTCAGGAGTGCTTAGCGGCATGCTTTCACCATGCAAAGTGGTACATGCTTGACGCAAACCTCCCAGTCATATTTTTGAAGCCAGGCAAAGCCACTTTGTGTGGCTTTAAATAGCTTCAGAAATATGGATTAGCAGTGCAGATCACTGCGATGCATTAATTACTACGCGCAAGGGAGGCAACTCCCATGGTTTTTGACACATTACCAAACAGAGGAAAATGCCTCTGAGGATTGTTTTTGTGCAGGAACGTGTGCCTTCCCTCACAAAAACAATCCTGCATGTAACACAGGCACCCTTGCACCGTGGTGCAAAGGTTCCTGCGTTGGTGCTAGGCTGCCAAAACGGCGCCAGCGCATAGAAAGGACAGGAAGCGCCATATTTAAGGCAGACTGTAACGCTTCTGGGGGCATTAGCTAAGATCTATAACTTTTTTTGGACGGATCGAGTGGGCTTTGATTTCCTGTCCAAACGAAAACTTTTAACTGACGGTATTTGCCCCTGACTGGTGCAGCAGACTCCGAGTTGCACTTGAAATGCTTAAGTGCTGATGATGTTCGCATCTTAGCTACTGTCACACCAGTCGTAGTCACTTCAGGGCCACAGGAACCCCCCGCCCCCACATAACCAACATCCCGCAAATAACACACAGACACAAGTGTTAAGATTGGGAAAAATTGCTGCAGGTTTATTGTTACATACAACATTATGTAATCACGTTGGGTTATCTTACGGGCAATCCAAGGGCAGGCCGCATTCTCGCCACCTGCCCGCCTGATGAGCCAATCAGCACAGTGGCGAACCACCCAGCTGCTGACCATTATGGTAATACACTACTCACGCCCCTTGCGGGGCGTATCTAGGCAAACCCCCGGTTGCACAGGCCCACAACCGCCCGAAGGACTACTGGGGCGCCGACTCGGATTCCTAGACCTCCCATGAGGTTCTAGGTTAGGCTCTGGCACCCCTATGTGCCCGCTGAAGTACTGTGTTGCACCTCTCAGTTTCCGGATTGCCCTGTAACTCCGCCTGCAACGAAAAAAGGAACACATTAAAACTCCCTCAGGAGCCCCCCCCAACTGACACTCAGGGTTAGAGGTAGGGAGGGAAAGAGTGTCCCGACGTGTCCGCCGCAACGTCCGGAGCGACAAAGAGGCCGCAAAATGGCCCGTGGGTGAGATATACCCTCTCCCAGCCAGTGCCCCGGACGTGCGTCACAGGACCGCCCACCTCCCCCGGGCAAGCCTGCCCTGAGGAGGGGTGGCCACCATACCCGCTGGGGGGGGCGGGGGCAGCCCTACGCGACTAAGGGCCCGCCCTCCTGATGGCCACCGGGTGGCCTCGGGCAGGTGCATAGTCACTTCAGGGCCACAGGAACCCCCCGCCCCCACATAACCAACATCCCGCAAATAACACACAGACACAAGTGTTAAGATTGGGAAAAATTGCTGCAGGTTTATTGTTACATACAACATTATGTAATCACGTTGGGTTATCTTACGGGCAATCCAAGGGCAGGCCGCATTCTCGCCACCTGCCCGCCTGATGAGCCAATCAGCACAGTGGCGAACCACCCAGCTGCTGACCATTATGGTAATACACTACTCACGCCCCTTGCGGGGCGTATCTAGGCAAACCCCCGGTTGCACAGGCCCACAACCGCCCGAAGGACTACTGGGGCGCCGACTCGGATTCCTAGACCTCCCATGAGGTTCTAGGTTAGGCTCTGGCACCCCTATGTGCCCGCTGAAGTACTGTGTTGCACCTCTCAGTTTCCGGATTGCCCTGTAACTCCGCCACAGCCCGTGCGATGGTACCCGCCGCCGCACGGGCCCCCCACCAACGCTACTACTTTTACCTGCAACCTTTGCTCAGAAGAGCCTCTTTTAAATCGAGGAGGAATAGGTCAAAGCCCACAGGCGTTAGATGAACCCCATCCGCCTCAAAGTAGCCTTTGACTTTGTCCTGAATCGTTTCATGTTAGAGGAAACCCCAGACCCCTCCGTTGGGAAAATTTCTTCAAGGCGCTGTGCTTCTCTTCCTTGACCTTACAATTGCTTGGCACAACTTAGCGCCCCACCAGTGACCTGATCCTGACATGAAATACATGCCTGAAGAAACCCAGGCCCTTCTGCCACTAATCTGCAGATACATTAGTGTAACCATCCCCGGGTCGTGAAGTCATACTACCAGGTAAATGACAAAGTGAATAGGAGGGGCCCCTACTTCTGAGGCGCTTCGTATAAAATAGGCGTTCCAGCACCAGCCCTGACACTCAAACACCCTTCACGACAAGCGACAGCAGGCTACACCCAGCTAAGTTACACTTCTGCTGTAACGCCACTCTCCGCATACATAGAGACAGTGTGCTTACGAACAACGCTTGTGCTGCTATACTCAAAAGAGCACAGAGGCATAGAAGGGATAAATACATATCCCACTATATAAACTAAGACGATGTCCTTGCATGTGCCAATACAGGATTGGAAAGGTATAAACAGAAGGCATCACCTGCCCTCTCGGGTATTAGTCTGGAAACAGCTTAGGCCATGCTACCTCTATGATAGCTTGTCTGAAGGTTGACTTAGGACCACCACAAAGGGCATGCTGGGATAGAAACCAAGTGCCCCCTTACGATCCCGACCTTTATCAGGACACGCCTGCTGAAACCAAAAGCCCCTCCGACGCTAATGAGCATATACCCCCGGGAACAAACCCTCTACAGCAATAGTGTAGACTATCACAGGTTCGTGAGGTCATACCCATGGAAAGAGCCCCAGAGATGATGGGGCCTCCCCTGTTGATATCGCTCCCCAATCTAAACACTAGGCGAACCAGCGCTTACCACTGAGACCCCACCACACACCTTCACACAAAGCATCAGCAGACTACCCCCAGTAATGTATAACTTCTGCCGAACGCAGTTCTCTAAATTCCACTGTAACTGTGCTTTGTGTACGCTTGAGCAACTATACTAAGCAAAGTACAGCGGGATATTACAGTGCGCAAAGCATAATTTATTATAACTTGCGAGGAGGACTTACATTATACACAAGATTGCAAAGGAAAACAGCTGGTAACACATGCCCCCTAGAACCTGGAGGCTGCTCAACCATGCTACCTCAAACCTCAGGCCATCTTCTCACCTTGGGAGGAGCACAAAGGAATCTAGAGGATACTCAGGTTCATCACGAGGCTGTTCAACGCAAGCCAGGGGAGCCCAACCACGCTAACCCTGAGCGAGAAGCCGTGAGTCCAATACCTGATAGGAGCCCATCGTGCAATCCACCACCCCTAATAGGGAAACGAACAACAGGGAGCTGGAATACCAGATAGGCATTCTGAGTCCTCATCCAGCTGTTGCTTCACTACAGAGCAATCCTAGTTGAGAGTCTTCTAGGGGTCCACCCTATAGGTATTATTGGCAGTCCAGGCTCAGGCAGTGGTTGCAGTTGCTCCACTAGCGTGAAATGAGTGTGACACTGCAGGCTGTAGACCCTACACACTACTGAGAGGCAGCAGAAGCTCCCGACTGAAGGCCCAGCAGGTAGGCTGCCTTCCAGATTCCATATCCTTGGAAGAAAAACAGACGACAGCAGTATATGGGAGAGCTAATAACCTATGAAGAAAAGGTCGCCTGACAATAGTTTAAGTTAAAACAGTGCAGGTACCATGAATGTACATAAGCAAGACTAACTATACCACTTGGTAAGGCCCCAGGAAAGATATGCGCATGGGGTTAATATGCCCTATTAGCTTAGGGCTAGCCTTAGGATTTGCTGCTATTTAGGGCTAGCCTTAGGATTTGCTGCTATTCTAATTTTGGCACATCCAAGACGGACTTCCATAAAGTTAAAACCATGCCATGACAGTTCAGTCAGATAGAGCGCCACAGGGGCAAGCACAGCAGCAAAACTGTAAAGTGTATAAATAATACGGTGACCAACCAAATTTCCACACAGCCAATAAAGGGGGTCAGATTACGCGGCTCGGGGCTCCCCCATAGCACACAAGACGTGTGATTCTATGCAGTGCCTATAGGCCAAGGCCCTAAATGCCGCACACAACCAAAGTCAAGTCTGATGACATTGACTAGAAGACCACCTACTTGCACAAATAAGCGGGACACGTGGAAACTAAATTACTATTCTAAGAGTGTCAGGATGACTGCTGCACTGTTACTTTTCACCCGAATAGACATGCCCTTGCTATTGTTGTAAGGAGCCTCTTAATATAGGATATTACATTTCCCTGGCTCAGGAAGGTCCTCCCAGGGAGTTCAGTTGGTATGGAAGTCTGCCCCAGCAGCCTGTTAAGCAGCATGTTACCTTCTCTCTGAGCTTGGGCCACTACTGGAACTGCGCACTTGTCTTCTCTCTTAGAACACCCCACTACCTGCGCATAGTGAGCTCATGCAGCATGCATACCAGACCCTTTCCTCCTGTAAGGGCCCATAAACTCACTCCTGATGTATGCTCAGGGAAACAGGTCTGTACCTAGCTCGACACAGCGGCCCAACCTGGTGGACTATAGAAAGTGGGAGCAGGGTATCCGAACCTCAAGTGACTGTACAGAATGCAGTTTGGCAGTGCCTACCCCCCCCCTGTGGAGGAAAGTGTCCCGACACCCAACACATGTATGAGAGGAACCATCAAACAAATAAATACATGTGAGAGAAGGGCTACGGAAAGGTGAGAGGCACTGCAGGTTTATGATAGTGAGGGGAACAGCGAGGAGCCCCCACCAAGATTGTAAACCCACCTGGCCGACCAATCCGTCTGCACAAAACAGTTAACTTAATTAGAGACACCAGCAACTTTTTTGACAAGATGAACAACTTTGAATGGAAAGATGGGTACCATTTAATGTCTCTGGACTTAGTGTCATAAAACACTGGGATGATAAGGGCACTAGAGTATTTTCTTAGCAAAGGCAAACCAAGACTTTTGCACATTGCTGCAGCAGGGAAACCTTCCCTACTACTAAGAATAGGACAGGCGATAGTAGCAGAAAGTATTTAGAAAATAGGTGGTTCTACTTCTACCAAGGGGGGGTGTAAAGTCCAAGATGGGCATAAGGTCTGAATAAGAGACGCTGGTATGTGGAGAGAAAATGATTGGGTCAAGTAAAATATCTTCAGAGCAGGTAAATACGGATCCACCAAGGGAACACTGTTCAAATCTTGTGACTTACCCAGTTCCCTTATGGATAGGGTTACTTGCCATTTTTATTCCTGATAATAGCAGAAAGAATACAACAGTATTCTGTCATACATGGGACTAAAGGTAATGTATCATTAGAAATAGAAGCAGGGATAGAAGGATCGCTTTCAAAAGTCTATAATGAACCACTCGCATCCTCCATCACCAGTGAAACTGTCCTGCTAAACTCCTGATGACGCTGGCAGAATATCCAATATTTATCTTGGGTAATAAGAACGTGGGCATGTCATTTGCCACCTAAATGCCAGGCATTGTAATGGAATGGTTGGACAACTTATAGCAAGATACCATTGGGACAGGATGTTTGCGCATTAACATAGACTTCCCCCTATGCCGGGCTCCCAAACCGGACCAAATTGGCGTACAGGGGGACCATGAATTTGAAATATTCATAACTGCACATCCTACAAAATGAACAACTGGTGACGTTTAAGGCTTGTGCACTCGCACCTGTTCATAGAGACTTGTAGGGAAGGCACAACCGATGCGGGTGAATTTATAATGAAGTAACATGAATTAAGGGGTTAGCACCGCACGACTGACCCCCATACAAATCGTATAGTGCCCTTCCTTATAAATAGCTTGTAAATTTCATAACAGAGGTACCTGGGAACAAACCAGGAAAGTTATTCCAGCCAACCAGAATTACCTACATGATACTCTACACGCCTCAGTTTCCGGGCTAATGGCATCTTGAAAAATTCGCTTTAGGGTAAGAGGCCTAAATATTTGAGGCTAGAACTGGAAACTGAGCTAGGGGACTTGTTTTGCCTTTGGAATACCATTCTGCTACCTCTATAAATGACGGACAATATTGAGCATCTCTTTTACCACACGCAACACACAACCGCACTGCGCATGGCGACTGTAGCGCTCAAACCCCCGGCCCAGAGAATCGCTATTAATGCGGGGGCCCGGCCGCGTCGCATCCACCGGGCCTACACGCGCCACGCGGCGCGCCCAGGCGGGCACTGCCGAACACCATGCTTCCTAACCGCGCTACGAGTCATGGACGCTAACAGGAAGCATGTCATTGCTGTCCACCTTGGATGCAGTTGAAATGAATGTATAATTGGGAGGGCCAAGTGTATTATCCGTTTCAATAACTATGATATAATAACACTATTGGATATGCCGCACAAGTGAAACATCCTCCCAACTAACAACAAATATTTACCAGCCTTAAAATCAATGCATTGCGTCCTATACCAAAGTCAATCTTACTCCTAACCGCGGCTATCTGCAAGCAGTAAGTTATATATGATACAAATCACTTATAAGAGATGTATAAATCGCATGCAAAATGACAATTAAAGACAGTCCAGTGGAGTGCGGATAATCCCCCGCAAAATCTAAATTCTGAGGTAATAGCTCTTTCTGTCACTAAATTTAAAAAGGGGGGGGGGGCCGTACTATCAGACTATTGATGAAACAACATTATATAAAATTCAAGCAGCCTCTGGGCAACACGTTTAAGTTACATGTCGGTGCCTGGGGCAACCCATGAGGGGTACAGCGGCTTACGTCACTCTGAAAACCAGACCGCCTAGCCCAGGATGGCAAACACAGGAAACCCTTCTTTACTGCTTTGAACCTCACTATGGCGACTATCCAAAGGAGGTCGCTTAAGAACATGAAAGCATGAAGGAGTCGACTCCCGTGCCCACATTCCAATACTGCTAGCCCTACATCACCTCTGCACAAAAGAATAGGAATGCCGACCCTGAGGAGGAGAGGCCCATTCCCCACAGCTCTACCGACAACCTCGAGCACCCGACTGATAATTGGAGGCCTGGCAGAACAGGGGAGAGACCCTTCGCGCTGACATGTATTAAATAATCCATATTTGTTGTAACGCGCGCAAAGGAGCTGGGGGCCGTCGGGAAGATTTACAAGCTATTGCCCAGAGTCACATGTGCTGGACTCATCTGCCGCCGGTGGTGGGGATCGAACCGTGATCCTCAGATTCCGGAGTCAGTCACCCTGTCCGCTGCGCCACACCTCCTGCCTGCCTCGGAGCAGTGGCGGGGCAAAGAAAACCCCCACGAGGCCCCCCTTGCGGATACTGTCCGCCGCCCAATGAATTAAATTCAGCGCTACACCATTTCTGCCTACTAATAATCTTTTAGTTCGGGCATCAACTGTGTAACATTAGACATCACCCCAAATACAGCCTGAACGGTATGAACGTTATCGGAGTGCAAAGCTGACTCAACTGTGTAACATTCAGACAAATACCCCCAAATCCAGCATAAACAGTATGACCTTATATGAGTGCTACGTGGACTCAACTGTGTAACATTCGACAAATCCCCCGGAATGCTGTATGAACCTTATCGGAGTGCTAAGCTGACTCAACTGTGTAACATTTAGACAAATCCCCTTAAATACCTGCTGAACAGTATAAACCTTATAGGGGTGCTAAGCAACATTAATAGGAAGCAACACGAGGGGGGGGGAGGGTGCAGTGCGACAGCGAAGCCAAATGAGATCGCCGATCATCAACATTTGCCAGCACTATTCGCACACAGTGTGCACGCGCGTGCAAGGATATCCAGTCTGAAATATAGCTACCGACCACCGTACTGAAGGCTTAGGTAGCCGCGGCCCTATACGGAAACGGCCACCGGGCCCTAGAAGAAGTAGTATCGGCATACTAACATTTACACCGCATACTAACTAACCCTAACTCAGGCCATGACCACCGGAGACGCAACACAGTCACAGATATTCGGCCCAGAGAAACGTCCCACACGCCTGACCTCTAGGGCAGTAGGCCCGCCGCGAGGCACGTGGACGCCGCACCGGGGATGGGGGGGCAAGCGGGCGGGCCAGGGTAAGATCATGGCTGGGCGCACCCCACACACTATGGTGATTGCCTGCGAAACTCACGTGGCACAATGCAGCTTGGGCACCCTGACGGCCCCCATTCCAGAACCTCAGGGCGGCCGCGCACCGGAAATTAGGGTGCAGGACAAGGGCGTCGAGAGGGAGCACTCACCGGCCTATTAGACGAACCCGGCGACCACGGGAAACATCACCCCGACGCCAGACCGAGCTCCAAACGACAAAAGCAGGGGGACAAGAAAATGTGTGTCACCCCAAAAGAGTGTCCCGACGTAAAGAGTGTCCCGACGTGTCCGCCGCAACGTCCGGAGCGACAAAGAGACCGCAAAATGGCCCGTGGGTGAGATATACCCTCTCCCAGCCAGTGCCCCGGACGTGCGTCACAGGACCGCCCACCTCCCCCGGGCAAGCCTGCCCTGAGGAGGGGTGGCCACCATACCCGCTGGGGGGGGGGGTGGGGGCAGCCCTACGCGACTAAGGGCCCGCCCTCCTGATGGCCACCGGGTGGCCTCGGGCAGGCGCAAATGCCCCAGCTTTTTACCACAGACTTCACCAGCGGCGCAGACTGAATGAAACACCCGGGTTTCTGCAAGTGACAGCGGCCTCGCAGGAAGCTGTTGTTACAAGTCGTCTTTATTTTCTGGTGTGCACTGCACAAAACTTGAGGAAAGCACTTTGACAAAAATACGTTTCTTCAGTGACCTTACTAATCAAATTTGCTTTTATAACTACGTCTGGCAAAGTAGTATGCGGTGTGATACAGTTGCTGCATATCTGAGAGGAAACCGTGTGTTACAGATACAATTTCTGTTCCTGTTATTGTATTGTATATCCAAGCATATCCTACCTGATATCTTGAAAGAAATCATAACTTTAATATTATCTCGGCGGTGCTGGCCCATTAATGTCTTTAATGAGGGGATATGGGTGGTTTTCTCGCATGGTATAATTTTTGTAACACGTAATTAAAATCTGTTTTACTGCTCGACCCAGCCAACCATAAATCTAATTCTGCAGATTCCGAGGGTGTCCTTTTAAGCGCTGGGAGGGCATCAAGGAATGTGGGCTTAGATAACAGTGGCTTGCCTGCTGCTGCCTGAGGATAGCATTCTATCTTCACATAGTCTGCAGTAAAAACTCAGAACCTACCAGTGACACACAGATCTATCCTATTGTTTACAACAACTTCATGTACAGTGGCTTCTCTGTGGCCTGCTTCTGACTGTAATTCCCTTTGACCTAATGGATTAGTTCACCTCCTGTGAAACTCCACGTCCTAGTATTGTGTAAATGTTTGCAACTGGTCAATATAATATAATATTGAGGTTCTGTGAATTCTGAACCCATGGGTTCCATTTGTGTATGGCAGCCATTTTGTGGTTGCCCTCACATAGGCCGATGACTGTGGCTGAATTAGTCTTTTAAGGACATGTACACCTCAGCTCGAGTTCGTGCTGACTCCTGTTTGACCTGAGTGAACTGGCCCTGTTGCCTGAAGCTGACCTTGTTAAACCAGTTCCTGCCCTTTAGCTGATCAAGATTAAGGATCAGAGCACAGGACATCATAAAGTTTTACTGCACACAAACATGCTTTATCCTACTTCTATCTGTTTCTGTTCTTTCTTTTGTGGTCTATTTACGATATGGGTTGTGGTCCTTTTTATTATGGGTTTGTCCGGCTTGTCTAAAGAAGAATGTTGGGTTTGTTCAATGATTGATTATGGGCCGGACAACTGTAAAATGGGTTTGTCGTCATGCAATACTTTCATTGTGGAAACATGTGATTGGTTAAACTGTAAACAAGGAATGTTTGCCTGAAGCATAATGTTTGACATAAAAAGGGATGACTTGCTTTGTAAAGTTGAGCAGTCTCCTGTGAACTCATACCGTGATGATTTCTAGGACTTCTGTTACTGGCTGCAGCCAATAAATTTGATCTTTGACGCCACTCAGAAGTATCCCGTGTCTCTGTATTCTAAGACAGGTGAACCCGAAGACTTTGGGCGTGCCCCTGGCGCCGCTGGGTTCTAAAACCCGGTTCTTCAATATGACCAGGGTTAATGGTATGTTTTGCAATCACCTGGTGTGAACTACATGGGACTTAAAATGACGGGGTGATTTACTTTTGGGCTTGGTTTATGTCATAAAAGTGACATAATCCAAAATGTTTTTTAAAATATCTACTTTCCAGCGCAAAACTTGTTTTGCACTGGAAATTGACTAGGAGCAACTCAAAGAAGCGAAAAGTGCTGCTTTGCGTTACTTAGCGCCAAGGGGGTGTTACATGGGCATTCCCATGCAACCACCCACCCTCTTTGACACAAAACTCTCTTTACCAAAAATGTGAGACAGGTTTTGCATCAAAATATAACGTCTTTTGAAACCGGGTTTTAACCTTTTCCGACTTTGGAAGTGTGCTACACTGTACAGGACACATGCGAAGAAGGAAAAGTATTAGAAGTTGTCTAGGCATAGTATTTTGCACTGGAAGGTAATCCTTGTAGTACAAAACCTATGCTAGACTCTCGCAGACACCCTTGCACTATGGTGCAAAGGAGTGTGCGTGGCACACAGCAGCAACATTTTGCCCCAGAGTTGGAAGAGGGGAGGAGCCATATTTCTGAAGGTATTACGCTCTCCTTCACCCTCCCTGTCATGAAACACAGGATAGCATTTTTGGCTGCCTTGTTGTTTGACACTTTAGTCAATCCGCCCAACATGTTTTATAAAGTGCATACTGTCACGGCCTTCTGGCTTTACAGCGTAGTGATTCACAGGCACTATTGATCAATAACTCAGTGGCATGCATTTTATCAACTTTGGAAGGAGGAGCGCAGGGGCACCCAGCATTGCTCCCGGGTAGGGGGGGTGCGGGGGTCACAAGGGGTGTCGCTGAGGAGTTGCGCGGGGTGTACAAATGAAAAAATGTAAAAACTTACCTCGAGGCCGGGTCCCACGTCTTCTGTGCTCCTGCTCTCAGGAACAGGAAGCAGGCAGCCAGGCTCCCTCCCCTAAACAAATCACAATGCTGCAGTGCAGCGTTGTGATTGGTCTGAGCGCTGTGACACGGTGCTCAGCCAGGGGCTGTAGGTGTGGGCATGTTCTCCATGCAGACTGTAATGCAGCCTGTGTGGAGAACAGGGAAGTGCGCATGACTGCTTTGGGTGACCCAAGAGGCCCAGCCGACCAAACAGTCATTGCACACTTGACTGGGCAAACCACTTTGCCCCAGCCCTGCTCCGTGAGCAGAGTAGTCCCGCCCACCCTCCAAACCACAAAGGAAACATAACATGATAATAACTGAAAGTTATCATCATGTTATGTTTCCTCCTTCCGCACTGCGTGAAAGCAGTGGGACGATTCTCCTCTGCCATAGCGGAGGAGCCGCCACTGGAGGAGCGTCTGAGTTGCACCGCTCCAGATTCACAAGCGCAGGTTGCACAAGGATCTCAGCAGCAAAACCTGTTGGGCCATGTAACTATTTTTGATGCAGTACAGGATAAGAGGAGGGGCCCAAATCTGCCGGTAATGTTTGGATTAAGCAACCTTTTCAGCCTTGGAACACCAAAAGATAGGTTTGCATTCCTTTCAAGAGCTGGAAGGGCATCCCTTTCTCAAGGCATGTGGGCTTAGATAAAAAAAACGAGTTACTTACTTGTATACTGTGGTTCTCCAGTATTGATATCTTTTGTATATTCACATGCTTGAATATTCCCCGTGGTCATGGTGGGAGTCCGACAGTAACAGTAAAATAGCAGTACTAAGATTTAAACTTAATCTTCCCTGAGAATCAATAGAATTCAGTAACCTATTTCACATCATTTTAGAACATCCAAACTCCACCCAATCAGAGCATAGACCCAGAGTATCTATCCCCTACAGGGCCACCATACCTCAGATTTCGAGCACAAGTGCAGTTAGAAGAATAATAGAGGCATGGATTGGTGAACCTGAAAGGGAAGGATGGAGGGCCGCATGTGAATCTATAAAAGATATCAATACTGGAGAACCACAGTGTACAGGTAAATAACTTGTTTTTTCTCCACTATTCTATTTTTGATAGATTCACATGCTTGAATCAGAATAGTAAGTGTATAAGGAACAAAGGAGGCGGGAAAACAGGTGAACCCTCCCACCATGTGAGCCAAAACGGAATAATAATCAAAAGTAGACAATGCAAATACAGAAAAGAGACAATCATCGAACAGCATCATAGAAAAAAGGAATAGATCTTATTAAGAACTAGGCTTACCTTATGCGAACAGTTGTTGCAAGGTCGCTTGTCCAACTGCAATATCTGCCTTACGCCATGTATCCAGGCAATAGTGCTTCTTGAAGGTATGCACACTTGTCCATGCCGCTGCCCTGCAGATCTCAGGTAAAGACACTTCGGCAAACAGGGCTGCAGACGTGACCATGTTGCAGGTGGAATGAGCGGTGACCTTAGCTGCAAGCGGGCGTCCCGCTTTTTCATGGCAGAAGATTATGGATAAGGAGACCCAACATGCAATAGATGCTCCCGTCGAAGCCTGACCCTTTCTAGGGGCGGCGAAGGCGATGAGCAGGTGGGTAGATTTGCGGAAAACCTTCGTCCTTTGCAAGTAACGACTAATGTCCAGCGAATTAAGGTCTCTCTCTGCAGGTGTAGACAGAAAGGGGAAAAAGGAAGGCAGAACCACTGGTTCATTGAGATGGAACATGGAAGGCACTTTGGGAATGAAAGAAGGATTGGTGCGGAGAACCACTCTGTCCTAATGAAACTGCAGGTACGGTTCCATTGCAGTGAAGGCTTGAATCTCACTAATTAGTGAAGGAGACGTGATGGCCAAAAGAAAAGCCATGTTCTAAGAAAGATATTTCAAGTCACACTTGTGAATTGGCTCAAAGGGAGACCTCATAAGTTGTGACTAGACAGTGTTCAGATGCCAGCGGACTGGAGGAGACCTTATCAGTAGGTAAGCCCTAAAGAGAACCTTCATAAATTACTTCACTAGCCTGTTGGACCACAGGGGCAAATGGCCCGAACGTCTCCTGTATCTGGAAATTGTCACCAAGTACACTCTTATCGGCAAATGGGAAAGGCCAGCTTTAGCAAGATGCAAGAGATACAGCAAAATGTCCTCTGGAGGCGAAGAGAGAGGATGACCAGAGTGCTCGACACACCATGACCAGAATCGCTCCCATTTAGCCGAACAGCACTTGAGCGTGGACGGAGCTTGGGCCTTAGAAAGCAGGATTGGCATTCCTCAGAGAACACTAACTGTCCACATTCCGTGTGGTGAGGAGCCAAGCTGACAATTGAAGCATGTGAATCTGTGGATGAACCACTTGGCCTTAGTTCATGGAAAGTAAATTCTCTGTAGGTTGAAAACGGATTGGCGAAGACTCTGATAGGCGATACAGCTCAGTGTACCAATAATGCCTTGCCCACACCGGGCAATGAGAATAATGCGGCAGGGTATCATATTATTTTTTGCAGAACTTTTGGAATGAGCGGAAACGGAGGGTACGTGTAGGCAAATGTTCTTTCCCAGTAAAAGTAGAAAGTGTTCCCCAGAGTGCCTGGTTGAGGAAATCTACTGGCGTAAAGCTCGCATTTTTTGTTGCGTGATGTAGCAAATGGATCTAGGGTTGGCAATCCCCAACACTGAAATACCTGCTGTAGCTGAGTCACGCTTAGTTCCAATTCGTGACATTGCTTGGTATCCCTGCTGAGGGAATCGGCCCACTCATTTTGTATTCCTGGAAAGTGTTGGACCTGCATAGATATGTCGTGGGCTATCAGCCATTCCCAAATCTGTTTGCCACAGGATCTGCAGGGCATGAGATGTCGTCCTTCCTTGTTTCTGTATATAGAACATGGTGGTGGTGTTGTCAGTGTGGATAAGTATCTCCGATCTCCTGATTCTTGCCAGAACAGACTGGTGGGCCAGAAACACTGCTTTCCACTCCAAAAGATTTATGTGACACAATGCTTCTTGGTCTGACCACTTCCCCTGGGCCTGCAACTCCTGGAGGTGAGCTCCCCATCCGTCCATGGGAGCGTCCGATGTCCTCAATATATCCGGTTTCGGTGGTAGGAATGAGAGGCCCTGAGAGAGATTGCCCCTGATCGCCCACTAGGGCATCACCAAAGTCATCTCTGGAGTGATCAAAACAATGTCCTCGAAGGAGCCTCGAGATTGAATCCACTGAGTTTCGAGTTGCTCCTGGAAAAGTCTCATCCTTAAGCAGCAGTGTTGGATTAATAAGTCCTTACAGAAAAATACCTTTTTGAGGAAAGGGTTTGTGCCATCCTTTGTAGGTGCAAAATCCTTTCTTTTGTGGAAGGCCATTAAGCGATTGATATCCAAGAGCGCTCCCAGGAACGCTAGTGACTTGGACGGGAGAGGGAGGACTTTTCTCTTTTGAGATTGAGGCACAGGGAGCGAAAACGCAGAAGACAGGCTTCCGTATATTTCCTGGCATCCTGGAAAGATGGGGCCTTGACCAACCAATCATCCATTTAGGGAAACCCCAGGTGACCGGATTGCCGGAGAAAAGCTGCCAATGGGGCCAAGCACTTGGTGAAAACTCTGAGCACTGATTTTAGCCCGAAGGGTAGCACCTTGAATTGGTAATGGCACCCTGGCACCTCAAACCTTAGAAAGCAAAGATGTTTCGAATACATGGGAATGTGGAAGTATGGATCCAGAAGCTCTAGAGGTCATAAAATCTCCCCTATCCACGAGTAGAAGAATCTTCTGAAGCAACAACCTCCTGAAAACAATCCGAGGTCCATAATTTGCCTCCATTTTCCTGTCTTTTTCTTGATTAAAAAGAAATGAGAGTAGAAGCCTAGATTATGTTGGCTGCGTGACACCTCCTCAATAGCTTGCTTGGAGAGGAGCAAACTGATTTCGTTTTTGAAAAGTGCATGATGAAAATGTGCAGTCCTTTGTGGAGGGAAATCCGGAGACTGTTAAAGAAATTCCAGGGTGTGATTGTGATGGAATACGTCTGACACCCATTAGTTGGAAGAAATTATTTTCCATTGTGCGAAGAATTTGGAGTAAGTTTGAGCCAATTTAAGTGAGACTGGGGTGACGGGTGCCTGCAAAATCTCATTGTCTCCTGCCGGTGTCATGAGAATAATTTTTTTCTGAATTTTATATAGCGCTTTCCCTCCAGACGTGAGGCTTCTGAGTACTGGTGCCCTAGTATATGCAGGTGTTGAGGTTTGGCGAAAGGATTGCGCTGAATACTGCGGCAGAAACTCCTGCTGATAGTAGGGTTGAAAACGCTGCTGGAGCTGGGGCCGAGAAAGAAACTGACTCCTCCCTCTTCCTTGGAAGGAAGAAAAAGTCTTTCGCTGCAGATTAGTTAGGGATTTGGCTGTGAGTCTGTGTCTGATTTTATCAACTGCAGCTCTTCATCCACTTGCTTGCCAAAGAGATATTCACCGTCAAATGGCATATCCAGCACTTTAGCCTGAACCTCAGGCCGGAATGTCGCCGCCTTAAACCATCCCTGCCTCCTCAACACAGCTGCTCCTGCCATTTGCCTAAAGGCATTGGAAGAAATGTACATCGCTATACCAATGATTACCGAAGAGGCTCTCACTCCTTTAGAAAATATGCCCTTACCTCTTTCTTTTTATACTCGGGAAGATATTCCAGCAAGGGGGAAAAGTCAGACCACATCTGCCTGTCATATCGCCTGAGGATAGCCACGGCGTTGGAGGCCCTAATGGCTGTTGCTGCCAGTGCGGAGAATCTCTTGCCAATATTATCCAACCTGTGCTCTTTCTTATCCAGTGGGGCAGTACATGGCGATGCAGCATTTTTGGACCTTCTTTGGGTGGCCTGCATAATAACAGAGTCAGGTCGTGGATGGACAATAAGACACGCAGAAGAGTCCTCAGACACCCTGTCCTTTTTGTCCAATTTCAGGATAACAGCCGGAATGGAAGCTGGGGTCTTCATTAACTTCAGGCACTCCTGCCACAGGTAATCCACTATGGGGATGGCTCTGGTGGCGCGTTCTGTAGCGGCCTTAAATCATACAAAAAACATTCTGTATGTTTGACGAGCATGGGCATATCAAAATGTTTCGAAGCCCGCTCTAAGAGGTCATGAAAGCTACCTATATCAGCTGGTGGGAAATCTGCCATCGGCAGAGTGGGAGAAGGTGGCGTGTGCGCCACATGGCCGTTTCACTCATCCCAGTCGTTAAGGTCTAGCTGTAGCTTTCCCTCTTCTAGCTGCTGTTCACCACTATCAAGCAGCTGGATAGGAATTTCTAAGGGCAGACAATTTTTGTGTCTCTGCAGCGCAGGCGTGGTCTGTGGATCTGGGATGACGGTAGGAACCTCCTGAATAAGAGGCAGCTTCCTGTTGGCAGTAGCCTCAGGAAAGTGTCTGTAATAGTCACTGATCATCAGACATAAGTCAGTGACCAATGAAATAGGGATGTTGATCGAGGGCTCCTGCTGACGCTCATCCTTCTGTTCCTCATAAGGATAATGCTCCTGGAAAGTGTCTAAGTGTTGCATGCTGGGACGCCTTGTATCTGAGAAGGAATATTCGCCCTCTAAATATGTAGACGGATCATCCAGCACTTCTTCGTCCTCAGATTCCTGGTATTTGACATTGAGCTGGGTGTGGCTATAAGCAGGACCATAAGGACCCTCATCCTATGACTCCTGAAAGTCCAAGAGGCGAGTAGGAGGCAATGGAGAGATCTTGGAAAAGTCTTGTGAAAGAGAAGGGATCGCCTTTGGAAAAGCCATGTCTATTCCCTTCGTCGACCGGGTGGCACGGGGCCATAGACGGGATCATAGATGCTACAGTCGATGGTATAACTGACTTTGTAGACAGGGTGGAAATGCTTGTTGGCGATGTGGCGCTGAGCAGGACCGTCGACGGAGATGGTCTCGCAGCTGTTGACGACAACGACCTCATCACTTCCATCCTCGATGACACTACGACTGTCGTCGTGCTGGCCGTTGATGTCGTAGAAGTCACTGACGAGACCGTCAACAGCATACCTAATCCAGCGGAGATGTAAATGTAAATCCGTATTTGTAAAGCACAAACTACTCACCCTTATGGGTCTCAAGGCGCTGGGGCCATCGTGGAAATTAAGTGAGAATTGCCCAGAGGTACATGGTGCTGAGCTGAGCTGCTGCCAAAGCCGGGGATCGACCGTGAACCCTGTGCTCCGAAGTCAGCTGCCCTGGCCGCTGCACCACACCTCTCCATGGATGGAGGTTGTGGACGGAGAGGTTCTTGTCGACGGGCGGATTTTTCCTGAAGAAACATCCTTGCAAGGAGTATGCGGTGGAGGTGCAGAGCCAAATCTTTGCTGCACGTGAGAGGGGCCAGGCTGCTCTTCTTTAGCCCTCTTCTCCAGAGAACTTTCCTTGCTCTGAGACCTGGATGTTTTTGGATCTCTCTGGGCAGAACAAAAATGTTCTTCCTTCCTCTTCTTGGAGGAGGTGTGAGGCATCTCCTCACTCTCAGAGCCTGATTCTCTCACAGACTTCCTCTTTTGTAGCCAGAGGAGAAATCTTCCCTCACGATCCTTGAGGAATTTTGAAGAGAAAGTACGACAGTACTTACAGTCTCTAGGTTTATAAAATACAGGCAATGCAGGCATTCCTTATGTGGCTCCTCAGAGAAAAGCCTAGACTTTCCACAAGTCCCGCAGGGCCTAAACAGCCTTTTTTTAGACTCAGACATTCTGAAGAAAAGCAGAAAAGGTGCACTCAGTTCCACAGTACCTCAGCTGAAGAGATAGTTGTAAAAAAGAACTGCCAGTTGTAAGTTCAACAGGGTAAAGTAGAAACAATATAACTGAGCAGAGCTCAGGGAGACTCCCCAGCACACGATTTGCGGTAAGAAATCTGAGGTATGGTGGCCCTGCAGGGGATGGATTCTCTGGGTCTATGCTCTCCTTGGTTGGAGTTTGAATGTTCTAAAATGCTGTGAATTGGTTACTGAATTCTATTGATTTTCAAGGGCGATTTAGTTTAAAGCTTAGTACTGCTATTTTACTGTTACCGTGGGACTCCCACCATGATTACGGGGAATATACCATGCATGTGAATCTATATAAGATACAATACTGGAAAACTGTAGTGACAGAGGACAGTGACTTTTCTACTGCTGCCTATTGATGAAACTGTGTTTCCATATGCTTATTTTTATTACTACAGCACGGGCTCTGTTGTGTTATTACATATTCATGCATACCTTTTGTCCCGTAAAGAATCTTGTTAAATCCACCCATCCACTCAAACACGTCCATCTATCCAAGTATTCATGCATCCAGCAAAGCTGTAGATAAGATTGCACAGAAGGTTGGGTGCCTGCTGAACAGTTCGGTCTTTTGCTGGCTCATCTTTTCAACCATTTAGAGGAGATAAAATAAGAAGGGAGCTGGGCAATGAAAGCAAACATCAGTCAGTGTGAGGGCCTGCTTGAATGTGTTGTGCTAGTTGCACAAATGGTCAGTGTTTACATTACAATTCATTCACATGGAATCTAGAAAGACATTGAAAGTGTGGATACAGGGATGTGTAAATTGTTATCTCATGTGCACAATGTGTAAACTGCTGTGGGATGTGCACTGCACTAAAAAATTGCACACTTACAATCTTTTTATGTTTTCATTATTTTTAAGTTTTATATGGCACAGACTCGACCAGTAGGTACTGGTGCACTTTACATGCACACCATTTACATTACATACGATCACATTAAGGTTCACCTGAGACAGCGCTGTTGTGAAATATTTCGAAACAAACCAATAATAGCAAGCACTGGCAAAGCTAATAGTTTTCACCTATCTGAGATCTAGTTACTTTGTCAATGTTATTTAGACATGTTGCAGAGCTGCATGGGCTGCTGAGCAATATAGCCTAAAGCAGAGGTATCCAATATGTGGGGCGGGACACCCAGGGAGGCCCTGGTGGCATGGGAAGGGGGTGGCGCTCTTCATTTGCTAAAGGAAACGGCCCAGGCAGTTGATTCCGGTAGTTAACATGTTTTTCCTGGAGTGTTATTTAGGGACTCTCCTGTGCTGGGAAATCAAAGCCAGACACACAGCTAAACACACCTTTCTACCACTGTGTTGCTGGCCTGAAAAGAATGCAAATGTGCACAATCAGTTAATCTGCAAATGTAAAGAATTAGCAGATTAACTCGTTGTGCACATTTGCATTTCATTCAGCCCAGCAGGACACTGGCAGAAAGGTGTGTTTAGCTGTCTGCCTGATTTTGATTTCTCTGGACACAAGAGTTCTGGTACAGTTAATTGATCAAATTACTTTTTGAGTTGTAGTGCACAGAGTTTACTGATCTGTGGAGTGCTTTCTTTTAAGAGTCATTGTATTTACATAGTGCTTACTATCCCCGAGAATGTGTTGAAGGGTCAGTTATGTAAAAAAATTGCATTACATAGGGTCTGGTTATGACTAGAATCTATGGGTCTCATTTCCAATGAAATGGTGTAGGGCAGCTCTGGAATTATTTTTGCTGCGCTGCCCTATGCCAATTCAAAAGTACAGGAAAAAACTGTATTGATAAGATACAGTGCACGCCTATCCTTTCTGCCAGCGCACAATTTGGTGCCTAGCGCCAATGCAGGCACCGTTGAACCATGGTACAAGGCTGTTTGCATTGATGGCAGGATTGTTTTTGTGCAGGAAGGCCCGCCTTCCTGCGCAAAAATAACCCACGGAGGTCTTTTCCTTTCTATGTGTATTACACATAGAAAGAGGAAACAATTGTAGAGAAATGAAGATAATTCTCCTTGTTATGCATCCCCTGGGGCAGCATACAGTTTTGACTCATCCTCAGGTTTACAAATCCTTGTAAATCTGGGAATGTGTCAAAACCCATGGGAAAACCCACTGCAATACCCATGGAACACCCACCCACGCAATGTAAGGCAACGCACAGACTAGCGCTGCATTACCTTATACCATATCGTGGAGGATATGAAAAGCGAAGCAAAGGAACTTTGCGTAACCTCGTAGATATGGATCTGCTCTCTGCGCAACCAGAGCGTCATAAGAAATGACGCACCGGCAGCACAAGGGGCCTATACTAAAGCCTCTATATTTTGGAAGCAGCCCATATATTTTGTAAGCACCATTTTATTGTAAAACATTTTGCTCATTTTGTAGGGTCTATCTTATACTGTGTGTAATGCAAGTATAAAATAGAGACTTAATATTCACAGTGCTTTCTGTCACAGGCTGTGACCTCATAAAACTAAAAATACACGAGTCACTATTCTTCACTGCACTAACCACAATTTAATTCTGTGGCTCACTCCTTTCTCACAGACTTTTGCAATGCATTAACTAGTCGAGGTTTCCTAATTTATTATATTGCATTTTCCACTGAGTAACAACTTCAAAATGTATTTATTATTCATTGAAGCTGCCGGTTATTTTTATGTAGCTACCTGATGGCGAAAGACCTAAAAAACGTACATATGTTTTAATTATGATGAATGATGTTCAGTTATCTCCAGTTACATGCAGCTGTAAATACCAAGCTGTCCCATGAAATATAGCATGGTTTTCCTCTGATTCCGTGCAATAAAGTTGCAGCCCATGCATTTCACCTATTATACCAAGGGCCACTGGAATTATGTGATTGTGCGGCCGCAGCAATTTTAGCATAATTATAGATTTGCTGCATTTGCCACAGAATCCATCATCTGCCGCATAATCTGCTAATTTTAACACAATTTTTTTTTATTTACTCAAAAGGTTTAAAAGTTACTAAAAAGCAGCAACAGGTTTTGCCGCTTTGTATAAGGCCCTTTGTAAAGCGGCTCTGGGCACATTTGTGTTGCTTATTGCTCTATTTGGGTGTTAAACTGGTACTAATGAGGTGCAGCAACAGATTGACAGTTTCTCTGGAGAACATTTATGGTTGTCAATGATAAGGACTACCAGGTTCTAGAATTTTTTTTCGGAAGGGAGTCCTTACGCCCAAAAAATTTTGATGGGGGTTCTTGGCATCAAAAAGTTTAAAGACCACTAGCCTAAAGGAACCTAAAAAGTACTATAACGCGGCCAGTGCTGTCTACCTCATAGCACTATTTTCTTTACTTTCTACCATGTTGCACAGCAGCTGTGCAACATATCTATAAAACATTAACAGAACCAATGAATCTCGCATAGGGGAAACCTGATAGTTTTGTTAATGCTTGTTAAGAACTGCTGGGTCCTAGAACAAGCACACTTAAAGCCCACCATTGACATCAGAGTGGCAGTTTTTGGCATTCCTTAAAGAATAAATATGTTCTTCTTACCTTTGTCCCCCTTCTACACTGCCTTAACTGGCAACGAGGAAAGGATCTGACAGCCAGATACTACCGCCCTAAAGGTGTGAGTGACATCTGTCGGTCCTTGAGCACAGTCTGACGCACTCTGGGCCATGCCTGACTCCATGGAGGTAGGTGGGACATGCGTTTGCCCTTTTCTGCATAGTATGTCTATGCTCCTGGCAGTGCATCTCATCACTTGAGAGCTGAAGAGGTGGTATGACTGCCTACACTCGATGCAACATCTAGCGTCACTACTGTTCCTGGCTGCCCATTGCTCTAAATTCTCCTTCTGACCTAGCCATTTCCACTGGGACACAGCAAGACTCTTGGTAATACCGAAGGCCTCCCTGCCTTCCGTGCACCACTTGGGGAAGCCAAAAAATTGACATTACCTTCAGTTAAAGTTCACATAAATTGAACTGCTCACCAGAAACACGTTTGAACTATTCACCAGAAAATGTGCAGATTCTGCTCTAGAGTCTATTGCGGCACATATGGTGAACTTAAGAATGCTGACACGTATATGTTTATTCAAGGAATCCTACTAGTTTCAGGAAATAAAGGAGAATTAAAGGGGATCCCACCAGATCTGGCAGATATTTCTGAGACAGATCTGGGATCTGGCCGATCCAGTGAAATGTTAATTTTGACCTGGGTAATTTCTGACACCAGGATACCCTTCCAAGTGAGTAGTGCGCTATACAAATACACATAACACAATCAGGCAGCGCCCACATGCTGTCTGCTTTCTGTTCTGAGCAGCAACGCTTAATTCCTGCTCGGTCGAAAACAAAGGCCAGATTTATGGGACCATCATCCCTTCTTTAGTTCAAGTATCATCCTGGCAGGGAGCGAACATCTAGATGCCAACATAGTGGAAGGAAAAAAGGCACACAGCTTATCACTCACAAGTTCTTTAGAGACAATATGAATTGGAGGCAGATTTTTTCCACTTTGTTCAACTCCCCTATTTAAGAGATGTGCACTGTAAGAATGTCAGTTGTATCTGTGTGTATGAGAATTACACAAATAACAAGTTAAATCGCACTTCCTCATTTATTTTTTAATTAATTATTTTATAGCGCTACTATACTGTAGGTGTCAGAAGACTTTACATCACATTTACATCACACACAAAGACAATCAATCATACTAGTATGTATTGGGACAGAAAAGTCCATTGCACTGCAGTAGATGTGAAACCCCGCCCTGAGTGCCCCAATGGCAGTTTTATCTGGATCCTTGGTAACTCGTTTTTTATCCTGGGTGAACAAGGATCATACATGTGCATTATTATCTAGGCATGCCTCACAGATTGTGGTCCGGTTAGATAGAAGGGGGGCAGCAAGCGCTACTCTCTTAGTGATGGATGGTTAGCGCCCCTAGCAGGAGCTGAGTAACAAGTGCATGGTGGTTGCAGCATACTGTTTTTATAATAAGTAAAATGGCCAGGTGTCCTGGCCTGGGTCATGGGATAGGGACCAACTGGCCCACTCTTAAGAGGTTCTGCGCTTGTGTGCTCAGTTCCATCTTAGCTTACATCAGGACGGATGTGGGTAGATAGAGGGACGTCAGACGCCAAACGTTGTGCTCCTGAGGTGAAGCTGCCGTGTAGGTGCCGCGAAGGTGCCGCGAAGGTGCCGCTCTGAAACCCTCCACCACTGCTGACTACTCACTGCTCTACGGCTGTTTTGAGGCCAACGCGACCGCGAGACCTCCGTGATCTCCGTGCCCCGTGCTCTGGGCAGCATCCATTGTTACACGGAGCACGGTGTGAGGTGAGGTAGCGGTCCGCAGCAGTGCCGAGGCCCCGTACCTATCCTCGGCCCTCGGCCCGCATACTTGGCTGCTATTGTTCGTGTGTGTAGCAGAGCACAGAGTGCAGTGGTGCGCTTTCTCCCGTGAGTAGCGGGATTCACTGGAGCTGGAGCTGCGAGAGTTCTACAGCACGGCAGGAAGCGGCAGGGAGCAGCAGGCGATTGCTGTGCGCAGCGGTGGAGTTGTTCCCTGGTGAGGCAGGAGTTGTGAGAGCCACCCGCCGTGAATGCCGTGAGTCGCGAGTGTCTCGAGTGTTTTCCAACGCAGGAGCCTTAGGGATTGCTGAGCGTGGCGGTGGGTGTGGCCCACGTCTACAGAGCGACTGCGGAGTGGGTAGGACGCGGCCCAAGGTGGGGCTTGAGGGGGCTGCAGGCAGTGTGTCAGACGTGCTGAGAACCGCCGATAGCTGCTGGAGAGAACGCAGGCGGGCGGCATGTGATTTTCAGCTACCAGCCTCCACCTTAGCCACTAGTTATCCACCTATTGAGTCATCGAGCCCACAGCCTCACTGCCAGATGAAAGCTAAACGAAGCGGTGAGGTGAGGTGTGGGGTGTATTACAGGGTGAGCTGCTTGAGGGACCAGCGCGTGATCCGTGAGAAAATCTGAAACAGCACGCAGAGTTGTATAGAGTTGTGGGTTACCATCACCCCCGCTAGGTCTGCGGCAGGGGGGCGAAGTGCTACAGGATAACTGAAGGATATAAACTTTAGAAGAGAGGCAGGGTCAGAGAGTAAGCACAGTGGCTGTCCAGTGTTGCCTCCAGCTGGTCCCGTGGTTCTTTAGTTAGACTTCCAGTTTTCCAGCCTCCTCCACCCACCACTATTTCTATAAACGGTAAAGCAGCCCAGTAAGCAGTAAAAGTCCTTTAAGTATCTGTAATGCCATCTAGGTATTTGCGCTCAAACGTAAAAGCAAAAGCAGCAGTAGGCTCTGACAGTTGTTATCTGAGCCAGAGGAGTTCTCTTAAGCTCCAGAAAACCATTTGTCGCCGGAGAAACAGGGATCACCTTTCTCATTTGAAAACGTATCCATCGGTGATGTCAATGTTCACAAAAGGAGTAAGAACAAAAGGAGGTCTCAGAAGATGAAGTGATGGACACCCATGTAACAGAAGAGAATAGGGAGGACAGTCGGTTCATTAATTTGGAAGTCCTTTACCCTGCTGTAATTATTCAACAGAATAATATTGGTGGAAAATCTGTACAGCCTCCAAGTGAAATTGATGCTTTAAAAGTGCAACAGCGGATAGAACATAGCCTTAGCTCTGGGCAGGTGAAAACGGAGGATTATACCTTACCGGACATCGCTAAGCATATGGAAAAGAATGCAGATCTAATGGCACAGCTGGAAAAGACCGGCACCACGGAGATGGATCCAGAACTGTACCCGGATCCAGAATTGTATCCAGCTCCAACAGCAGCTCCACCACATATGCCTACTTTGTATAGTAGTACGCCTACTAGTTTATCCCATGCTGCTGATTTATTAGAACTTTCTGTTGAAAGGATATCAGGAGTTTCATTGGATAAGGGGGCAGATAAGGGGGCAGAGAATATTATGAATTCTATCGAGAATGCATGAACGGGGTGACTCTGGAGATTTTTTTATGCATTAGAAAGAATCCTCTCCGCAATTTTATCTTAGTTAGAAAAAAGCACATTAAATTCTGATCACATATTGGAAGTTCTCTCGCCCATACTGGTAGGGGTTCAAGATCTTAATCAGATCAAGCGAGCTTTACAGAATTTGGAAAAGGCGCCTGAAGTACCCAGCCATGTATGTCAAATATGCAATAGGATGTTAAAAAGTGGTACAAAACCTGTGGATGGGGAAATAATAAAAATGAATGTGGGAACTGAAAGTGTCTCACTTAAAGGAAGTTCAATTATAAGCTCATCCCAAGTTAATTTTAAGAGAGTGCACAGGTTACCAGCAGAGGGGAAGAATTAAAATTAAGCTCAAAAGTATCCCCAGTACCCCACCCATTACACGTTTACTCTATTTTTAAACAAAAGTAATTTTTTTAAAACAAGCATTCAGTTACCTGAAGAATCAGCTAACTCCTTTGATAGTGCACCCTTAGGGGAGGTTCCAGTAGTGAGTGAAGATAACTTTAGAAGTGGTCGTAGGGGGAAGAAGAAGATGAGGAATCGTCGTATTCCGAAACAAAAGCAGAAAAAATTGCGGTTCCTCCCAGTAAGTGAAGAAGTAAATAGTATAAAATCTCCTCGCGGTAGAAAGGACATATGGACTTTGGGGCAATCCACACTGAATATGAGTCAAAAGTATGGGCAAGAAAATGATAATCAGTCGATCTGTCCAGATCCGGTGTTGATTGCCCGATCGAGTCAAGAGGGCCAGGATGAAAGTGGGACGATACAAGCAGAGACCCTATATTAAGAAGTGTACATGATAATTTAGGTGAACCTGAAACAGATCAAAATGTAGCTTCAGGAGGTTCCACACTCCACCCCTGTGTTTCCCAACAAGCTTTGAGTCCAGCCTGAGGACAGTTGGGGGGGAACCTAATTACAGTTTTTAACAGTAAAGTGGGTAAGTTAGAGAGAGATTAATTCCTAGGGCAGCCTGGTATTAAACCAATAAGGAACACTGGACCAGGTGCGGGGCAAATGAGTAGGTCTTTAATTTTTGTTTCCCTGTTTGAAACCGAACCGATGTTATTGAATAGAAGTGCCCTCCTACAGATATTAACCGAAATAGAGGATTTGGGGTTAATAACTAGTAAAGATATTTAATTGGTGTATCTAGACTGGAGGAGTGCACCCCAAGCACTAGAGCTATATTTTCATCAGGGGGGGTAGTATAAGCACTGGTTATACCCAATGCAGACGGCTTTAGGAAAAGAGGTATAGATGTGATCCCTAGCGTTCCCCCTTACCGAGTTCCAGCAGAAAGCTTTGGAACGATTCATCAGGTGCAAGGGTATGGCTTCTCTAATACTAGGAGTGTAAACACTCCCATAAACTATAAAGCTATAGAAATAACGGTAGGAAGAAACTCGGGTGATAGAGAAATTCATATTTTAGCACCTGAAGTCCGATGGGCACCCAGTGTTAAGGGGGAGGATGAGGTAGCAAAGTGGCGTTGGGTTGCAGGTACTCTGAATGGGTCAAAAACATATACCATAAAGCCCATAGTGCGGGGGTAGCCGATTGGGAAACATCATATCCTGGAATGTGGCGGGATAGGAAAATCAAGTTATAAGCTTAAATCATTAGTAGAATTAGACCCCAAGATAATCTGCCTCCAGGAAATGTGGTTGGGAGAAGAGTTCCAGTTTGAGAATTTCTATGTGTACAGCAGTACAGCAAAAAAATCTGTAAAAGGGCACTCAAGTGGAGGTTTAGCTATTTTACTTAGTTGTGACATAGTATGGGATCCTGTGATATATAAGCATCCATCAAAATGCTGTATTGGAGCAAAGCTGAGGATAGGTGAGGATAATTTGGGGCAAGCGATTTTTCTTTTATTGGTAAATGTGTATATCCCCCCCGGAAGGGCGTCTAATGTACTGGTCGACTCTATTTGCACTTTTGTGCAAACGATAGGTATTAATGAAGAATGCTCACGTATAATGATGGTAGGTGATTTTAATGCTAAAGTATGTAATAGTGCAGTTTTGTCTTTTTCCAATCCGGAACTGGAGGAGGTATGGGCTATCCCAGATTCTGTACTGCCGGTCCAATTAAAGTCCGATAAACAAGGTCTATTACTTTTGCAAAATCTTAGAAGTTTAGACCTTGTAATATTAAATGGCAGATTCCCGGAGGACTCCACCGCACTTTACACCTTTCATGGGACATATGGGCACTCTTTAATTAATTATATGGCAGTTTCCTTTAAATTAGTTTATGCATGTAAACAGTTCAAGGTATCTGCCACAAATTTGAGTGACCATAATATTTTAGTTGCAAGCATGGACATAAAAATTGAGAAGCCTGAACTTTGGAATCAGAGGAATGAAAATGTCTCTTATAATCGGAATAATGGGCGTACTTGCTGGTCAAATAATTTGCCTATACACTTTAAGAGGGTTTTTGAGAATACTGCTTCTAGCCCCAGTGAGGAAACACCGGTCAAGAGGTACGAGAGAGTTTTGGCAGCAATTAGAACATTCGGAAGGAAGAAACAAGTCTTTAGCGCTTCTCCAATAGTTATAATACCATGGGAAATTAAAAAACTGAATCGGGAAATTAATGGTTTAATTAGAGACCAATTCAGGGAGCCCAGGACACAAAGGCAGAGAGAAATATGTAGGCTAAAACAGGTACGGAAAAGGAAAATAGCATCGGACCGAAGGAGTGCTGAAGACGAAAAATGGGTTAGACTTCGAGAAGTGGCTCTTTCCGGGGATACTAGGAAGTATTGGGCATTGATTGCAAAATTCTGTGATGGGAGAGAAAAATCAAAACCCATTTTAATCTCAGAAGCAGAATGGTCCATATACATTTCCCAGCTCTATGCTCTAAATATCACAGTTGGACAGATCCAAGAGGTTATTAATGTTCCATCTATAGGGGGTGATCATGGAGCACCAACATGCATGGAGATTGAAGGTTACATCAAAGGGGCAAGATACTCTAGTGTTATGGGCCCAGATGATGTACCAGTAGCCATAATAAAACGGGATTGTGAAGAATGGGCAACATTTTTGCATCCGTTGTTTGTCCATTGTTATACTTATGGGGATATTCCACAATCCTGGAAGGGAAGCATGCTAGTTCTGTTATATAAGAAGGGCCCAAAAACAGTTCGCAAAGAGTGTTCTCACTCATCTTCAACAATGGGCATTCGGAAATAATTATATCCCTTTGGAGCAAACAGGATTCCGTAAGAACAGTGGCACACTGGATAATATTTCTATTTTGCAAACTTTAACCGAAAAATATCCAGTAGGTCGGGGTGTTCCGTTATACTCAGCTTTTATAGATTTCTCCACAGCTTTCGATAGGGTAGATCGGGGAAAGCTATGGAGGAAATTGGTCACTATTGGGATACCAGGGAATCTATTAAGATTAATAATTGCTCTCCATTCTTCGACCTGAACTAAAGTGTTATTGGGAGAAACACAAGGTCTCTCGAAGAAAATAATAACACATAATGGATTGAAGAAGGGGTGCCTCTTGACCCCTTTACTCTTTTCCATTCACATTAATGATCTGCCGAGCAGAGTGGGACTTAGTAAAGGGGATCCCCCTCAATTAGGAAACTTAAAGTTGAGCTGTCTGCTATATGCAGATGATGCAATAATAATGGATTTAACACCAATTAGATTGCAAAGACGACTTTGTGTGTTAATTAGGTACACAATGTATTTTTATGTGGAATTCTGCGGAATTCTAAATCATAATAAAAAATAAATTTAATTGGGAAGAAAGAGTGTGCTTGTTGAAGTGCAGTGTGTGCTACAGTACAAGGATGCAGCATGTACACGTGTAAGTGCATTGCACTGGTGTGTATATGTGCCTGGGAATTGGCACACATATATGAAGGGCTACAAGTTTGTAGTGCTAAGGATGTATGCCTGTGAGTAGTACAAGGCATGAGGGCCTGTGGGTCCCATATTGGGAACTCCAGGGCTTGCTGGAGGAACATATAGAGGTAGATGATTCCCTTTAACATATTTGTTTATTGCTTCTTTACTGAGAGCTGGGTGAGACATTAACTGGAGGAAGTACTCTTGAAAAAGGCTCATTGAGTCTGAAACAGGTCACTGGTCAAAGGAGCCTGGATACATCTCAAGAAGGAGAAGGGGTGTATAAGGGAATCATTAAGACAGTGCTGGGGCCTTTGTAACATTTTGATTCACATATCACTGAGGCTGACATCCTAGTGTGATCCTCTCTTTACCCCCACGGCCTACGTTTGGGGCTATCAGATTTGGAGACACTCCTGCTGTGATACTACAACAATTCAGTTTGTGAATACCAAGAAGTAGTCAACTTACTCAAAATTGTCAGTTACTATGAAGATGCAGTTAGTGAATCACCTTTTAGTAAATTGTGTTGTACTACTGTAGTTCTTGAAAACAAACTACAAAGTGCAGTTTGTGAATCAGGCTCAGTGACACTAAATCTGTCTGGAGTCTGGAAATGTATTAAAAAAGATGGAAGCTATGTCTAGCTTGTTGATAAAAATCAACCAATGGGAAACCCTCTTTCTGGATAAATCAAGGATAGCAATAAGTCCCAATTTTAAATATGCTCCTTTATGTTTTTAGAAACACAGGGCACAGTATTGGCTGCCTGCAAGATATGTGTACGTTTGCCAACTAACTAGCAGATAAAACAAACTGTGTAAACCAGGCCGAACGGACGGGTGAGATTTTTAGTGAAAAGCTAGACATAGGAATATTTATGGTGCCTCTAGGGTAGAGAGCACATTAGAAACTTACTTTATGTAATATAAGTTGAGTTACAAGATGGATTTTTACATTGTGCAGGGAATTGAAAATACAGCTCTATGGATTAATGTATTGACTGCTGAGATCTCATTGTCATAGCAGCGGTTTTGCTCAAAGGAGGAAAGGAACAGTAGACTTGTCATAGTTGGTTTACCCACGTGGAATTTGAGTGGCGGGCTTTCAAATAGCAAAGTCTTAAATATCAGGTGTAGGAAATTAGGATCTACTTTCATGGTTACCCCGACTTTTGTTATGCTGTTTTTGACTAGTTGACTGGTATCCTGCTAATCAGGACCCCAGTCACTGTGCTCTCTCCCTAAATTTGACTATGGTAAGTACTTTTATACCTTCCCAGTTGGCTACTGGTTATACCCTTCTAAGTCCCTAGTATATAGCACTAAGGTACTGTTAGACCTGGCACCTTGGCGTGAGTTTCTCTTCCACTTTTTTTTGCTGATGTGCCTCAGATGTTTTGCTGGTGTTCGATGCTCAGGGCACTGCGCCACGGCCAATCCGTGCCGCAGTGCAAGTGCTCCCAATATAAAGTGTATGGGCTTGATCGAGAGCTTGCCCCCTGAACGGAACCCCAGGACCAGTGGGTTCTATCTGCTTGTGCCAGTCTGCTGTTGGGCCTTAGTTCTTATTCCCTCGCCGGAGTTGTGACTCGGGTGCCCTCGCCCCGACCCAGGTCATGACAGCTCGGAGCCTGGTCGCCACGCCGTAGAGAACCCGCTCATCCCTGAGCCGCTCTCCGCTTCAGTGCCGGGCCGCCTGCTCTCCTGTCACCTCGCCGTTAACGGAGCGCGTGGTGCACCTCTCATCTTCTCCCGCCGGAATCTGCACGGAGCGCATCCCATAGCCACGGACGGTCCGTACGTCGTAACGTACCCGACTGTCTCGCTTTGCCCTCCTGCATACCAAGACCCGTGCCGCACCTCAAGAAAGTCCTTCCCGTAGAGTGGTACCGGAAGCCTGGTGCTGCACCCGCCTGCCATAGAACGGGACGCCCCTCACAGATCCACGAGTACGACCCAGCGTGCTAAGAAGTAGTACGCCCCACAGGCCTGAACGGCGCCTCGCCCCGTGAGCTGCATCGACCCCGGATCGCCGCAACCCTCCACAGTCCTGCTCCTCCACCTCGCACCTCGAGGGGGACCTGAGCCGGAGAGATCCTCTGGAGAACCGTCGGCCTCGTTCGGAGTCCGCCCTCACCAGCCGCGCCTGAAACGCCTCAGACTTCCACAAGCAAGGTACACTTGAACTCCGTCCGAGTTCATATCGGATCCAGGGTCCGCAACGTTCTTCTTTCCCTGTCATCGTACCTTGCTGAACAACGAACATTTAAAGAATAAGCTTGCCTATTGTAATCTGGTGGCCTTCATTCGCTAAACGTTATTTTGGTCTTGTGATAATCCTGCTTGAATATACCTTTTATATAAAGTATACGTATTTTTGATACAACTACACGACTGGTGTCCATTTGTGGTGGGTCAGTGGGTTTACTGTGTGTGATCATAAATGCTTAACTTACTATCGCCCTGAGGATTAGCCTTGTCTGCTCGCGCCACACTACCTAGAGGGTGAGCAGGGGTTATTCGAAGGAGTAGTTCCCTTGCCCTGACGTGGAGCTGAGGGACCCTGCATGTCACGAGTGCATACCTGTGCCAACCAGAGACCTCCGGTTCCAACATTGGTACCAGCGGTGAGGATTTCGGATTTGCATTTGTGATTTATATACAGTAAATTACTGATCACCACGTAGTGAGAGCAGACCAAGTAACAAGCCACAGATTACGTCTTGCCGAGAGATCTCCAATCTCCGAACCATGCCTGGTTCACTTCCCGTACGAGTACCCTCTGTTGCACCCTCAGTGATCTCTGGAATCGACGATGTTGACTGGGAAGGGCTTGGGCAGTTGAATGTTGATGAGTTGAAAGCCCTGTGTGAGAAGTTCAGAGTTTCCCAAGCAGGCTGCAGATCCAGAGCCCAGCGCATCAAGGCACTAACAGCTTGGAAAGAGTCGAGAGAGCCGGAAAAGCGGGTGGTAGTGGATCCACCCGAGAGTCTTATCGAGGTGCCGGGAGGCCCGTCGTCAGAAGAGCTGGCGGACAGGGCCGCAACCAGAGCGCATGAAGTGGAGATGGCCAGATTGAAAGGTCAGATGGCCATGGAGGAGAAAAGGCTCCAGCTGGAGCATGAGATACGCCTGAAAGAATTGGAGCTGAAAACAAAGAGCTTGGACGCAGCTCCTGGTGGCAGCACAACGCCAGCCCAGGTAGAGTCAAGGGTCTACGTACCGAAAGATGTGGTGAAGGAGTACTTTAAGGGAGATGACATAGGGCAGTGGTTCTGGGCCTACGAGGTAGCCATGTCTTCCCACCGGGTCCCGGAGAAGGATTGGGGAGCGGGGTTGTGGGGACGGTTCCTGACCGAGGGGCGCGATACCCTGCTAGATCTCCCTTCCGAAGAGTCCAATTCCTACCCACGCATGAAAGAAGCCCTGATGAATCGATCTGGTTTAACTCCTGAAATGTACCGATAGCGGTTTAGGAAATGTGTGAAGATTCAAGGGGGTACGTATGTGGAGTATGTGACCTTTTTCTGCAGAGCGCTGGATGGTTGGGTGAAGGGCAGTAAGGTAAATGATTTTCAAGGGCTGCTTGATTTATTGGCATGGGAGCACTTGTCGGATAATTGTTTTCCTGAGTTACGCCAGCACCTGATCGATAGCAAGCTGTCCAACCCGAGGAAGCTTGCTGAGGAAGCGGACCGCTGGCTCAGCACCAGGGTCCACAAAGGTCCAGTGGGAGACTCAGCCAAAGGTGGGCAGGGTCCCCAGCAGAAGAGTGGGGGGGACAGGGGAAAACAGAAAGGGTTTCACAAAGGCCCCCAAAGTAATCCCCAAGGGAACCAAGGGAAAGGTTCTCAGCCTCCTCCACCCCCGAAATCAACTGGGGCCCGACAGGTAAACCTGTTCAAAGAGGGCCCATCACCTGTTTTTAGGTGTGGCGACCTGGGTCATGTTGCCTCTGACCCTAAGTGTCGCTTGTTTGCAAAACCCGCACCCACTGGTGCTCCACCCCGGCAACTAGCTAATGTTAATTTTGGGGAGGAAGTAGCCGTCCAAATGGGTGGGGATCCCGTTCAGATGACCCTGGTCTCGCTAGGAGACAGTGAGATGGTCCCCGAAAACTACCTACCCAATAACACTAAGAAATATGCGCAGGTAGTGACCATCAATGGTAAGAAGGCGGAGGCTCTTCGAGATACAGGAGCCAGTGTGACTGCAGTTAGGCAGCACCTGGTGTCTCAAGAGCAGGTAGTACCGCACGCCTACTGTAGGGTTGTCAATGCTGACAATTCTGAGAGTCAGTGTCCAATGGCTCAGGTTCCCTTTGAGTGGGGGGGTCTCAGGTACTCTGCAAGTCGCTGTGAGGACCTCCATGCCTGTAGATTGTCTGCTAGGGAACGATTTGGAGAACTCCCCTTGGGAAAAGGTGGAGAAAACGACTTATCTGCGGATGGTGGGTCTACCCGACTGGGCGTGCGTGACGACACGGTCCATGGCAGCCAGTAGGGGTGTTGAAGAGGTCTTGGAGCCTGAAGGAGAGGCCCAAGAACCGGCCTTAGAGAGAAGGCGCAGGGGGCGCGGACCGCCGGTCCCCGGCGTTCCCACGGCCCAGGAGGAAGCAGACCTCGAGGGGGATGCCCTGGAGCCTACACGTGAACAGATCGCTGAACTGGGAGACTTGCCTGAGCTGACCCATTGGCAGCAAGAAGGAGGTCCCTCCAGGGAGGAATTCTGCGAGGAGCAGAAAACGTGCCCTTCTCTCGTGGGTATGCGGCAGCAGGCTGCAGACCAGGCCAATGGTGTTCGGTCCGGAAAACACGTGGTATACTGGGAGAACGATCTCCTGTATTCAGAGCCTAAGGCTGCTGAACCTGGGTCAGCCCGTGTGCTGGTGGTACCCCTGAAGTTCAGAGCCTTCCTACTGAGTTTGGCTCATGATGTGCCGTTAGCAGGACATCTGGGGATGGACAAGACCTATGACAGGCTTGTCACCCACTTTTACTGGCCCCAGATGCATAGGAGCTCAGATGCTCATTGTAGGACTTGCCAAACTTGCCAAGCCAGTGGTAAGTGCGGAGGGAAGAACAAGGCTCCCCTCCAACCATTCCCCGTCGTCAGTACCCCATTCGAGCGAGTGGGAATTGACATTGTGGGGCCTCTGGACCCCAAGACAGCCATGAGCAAAAGGTTCATCCTGGTCTTGGTGGACCATGCCACCCGGTACCCTGAAGCCATCCCTCTGAGGACAGTGACGGCCCCCGTGGTGGGACGAGCGCTGATGGGAATTTTCTCTCGAGTAGGATTCCCTCTAGAGGTGGTGTCTGAGAGGGGCACCAATTTCATATCGAAATATATGAAGTCCCTTTGGCAAGAGTGTGGTGTAACGTACAAGTTCACCACCCCTTACCATCCCCAAGGAAACGGGTTGGTTGAAAGATTCAACCGAACCCTGAAAGGCATGATCATGGGCCTAGAAGGACCAATGAGACGTAAGTGGGTCGTCCTCTTGCCATGCCTACTGTTTGCGTACCGAGAGGTGCCACAGAAGTCGCTCGGGTTCAGTCCCTTCGAGCTTCTGTACGGTCACCCGGTCCGAGGACCTCTGAGTCTGGTTCGGGAAGGCTGGGAGCAATCTCCCAGGAAACCTCCCCAGAATGTATATAGCTACATGCTGGCCTTCCGAAACCAGACCAGGCGATTAAGGCAACTTGCTGAGGCAAACCTGGAAGCCAGCCAGGAGGAGATGAAGCGGTGATACGACCAGAATGCCACTCTGGTAGAGCTTCAGCCTGGACAAAAGGTGTGGGTCTTGGCCCCAGTGGAGCCCAGTGCACTTCAGGATAAGTGGACGGGTCCATTTGAGGTTGTGGAGCGCAAGAGTCCTGTCACCTACCTGGTAAACTTGCAAACTCCCAGGAACCCTTTACGGGTCCTACATGTTAACCGCCTTAAGCCCCACTTGGAGAGGTCCGAAGTGGGCATGCTGTTGGCAACCGATGACGGAATGGAGGAGGAGACCGAGCCTCTTCCGGATCTCTTGGTGGCCTCTGAGCGAGACGGGTCAGCGGATGGAGTTAACCTCTCACCCTCCCTGACCCTTGAGCAGCAGAGTGATTGCCACCAGCTGCTGGGGCAATTATCTGACTTGTTCTCCCTGGTTCCGGGTGTCACAGATTGGTGCGTCCATGATGTGGACACGGGAGACAGCTTGCCGGTGAAGCACAAGGCTTACCGTGTGACTGACCGGGTACGAGCCTGCATCAAGGAGGAAGTCTCGAAGATGTTTGCTCTTGGGGTGATTGAGTCCTCCAGCAGTCCCTGGGCCAGCCCAGTGGTCTTGGTCCCGAAGGCTGCGACGCTGGGAGCCACACCCGAACTACGGTTCTGTGTGGACTATCGAGGACTCAATTCGGTCACGAAAACCGACGCGCACCCCATCCCCAGAGCTGATGAGCTCATCGATCGGTTGGGGGCTGCCCGGTACCTCAGTACGTTTGACTTAACGTCTGGGTACTGGCAGATCGCCTTAACTGACGGGGCCAAGGAGAGGTCAGCGTTTTCAACCCCAGATGGGCACTACCAATTCCGGGTTATGCCCTTTGGGATGAAAAACGCCCCTGCCACCTTCCAGAGGTTGGTCAACCGGGTGTTGGTCGGACTGGACGCGTTCAGTGCCGCCTACCTGGACGACATCGCAGTGTTCAGCAGTACGTGGGAAGAACACTTGCGACACCTATGGGAAGTGTTGGCGGCTCTGCGCAAGGCAGGCCTCACGATCAAGGCAAGCAAGTGTCAGATCGGGCAGGGTTCGGTGGTGTATTTGGGACACCAAGTCGGGAGCGGCCAGGTGGCGCCCCTTCAACCCAAAATTCAGACCATCCTGGCTTGGGAAGCCCCCAAGACCCAAACAGAGGTGAGGGCCTTCCTCGGACTCACCCGGTACTACAGGAGGTTTGTCAAGGGATACGGCACCATCGTTGCCCCCTTGACCGAGCTGACTTCGAAGAAGCAGCCCCGGAAAGTGATCTGGACTGACGCCTGTCAGGTAGCATTCGACACCCTGAAGATGGCCATGTGCACGGCGCCCGTGCTCCTGGCCCCTGATTTCTCCAAAGAGTTCTTAGTGCAGACAGACGCTTCAGAGCATGGGATTGGGGCTGTCCTTTCACAGACGACTGAGGAGGGCTGGGATCACCCTGTGGCCTTCATAAGTCGGAAGTTACTTCCACGGGAACAGAAGTGGAGTGCGATTGAGCGAGAAGCTTTTGCTGTGGTCTGGGCCCTGAAGAAGCTAAGACCCTACTTGTTGGGGTCTCACTTCCGAGTTCAGACGGACCACAGGCCCCTCAGATGGTTGATGCAAATGAGGGGTGAGAACCCGAAACTGTTGAGGTGGTCCATTTCTCTACAGAGTATGGACTTTACGGTGGAACACCGCCCTGGCATAGACCACGCCAATGCTGACGGTCTGTCTAGGTGTTTCCGCCTTAGTGATGAGGAACTCCCTGGGCAAGGGTAGTTCTCCCCACATTTCAGCTGGAGGGGACACGTGTTAGACCTGGCTCCTTGGCGTGAGTTTCCCTTCCACTTTTTTTTGCTGATGTGCCTCAGATGTTTTGCTGGTGTTCGATACTCAGGGCACTGCGCCACGGCCAATCCGTGCCGCAGTGCAAGTGCTCCCAATATAAAGTGTATGTGTAATTGATTTCCATGATTGGCTTATTTGGTTTACTGTCAGTCCCCAGTAAAGTGTACGAGGAGTGCCGGGGCTTGTAGATACAAATGCTGCTAGTGGGCCTGCAGCGCTGGTTGCGCCACCCACAGAAGCAGCCTCGTAAGATGTGTCCCGGGTCCGCCATTGCTGACCCCACGTACAGTCCCGTACTGTCACGCTGACTGTGCAAGTGCCCACACTTGCCAGTCCCTGAACCTTCCCTAACCTTCATATCAGCCACCCCTATGGTAGGCCCGCGGGCAGGGTGCATTGTAAGTGTAAGGTAGGACAAGCCTAGAGTGTGGCATGTCCTCATAGTGAATAACCGCCCTTTTTCGTTCTTCACTATGGAAGGGCTACCTGTTCTCTTAGGACAAGGTGAGCTGTCGGAACTATTACACGCTATAGTCCCGGCAGGCTCCGGGAACATGGTAGCAGGTCAAGTTTAGTACGCCTGAGCTCAGAATAATAAAATACTTCCTTTAGTAAGGTTTATTTTAATATCCTGAGTTTGCAAATGCTACTTTTAGAAAGATAGCCTTTGCTCACCTAACTATTTAGCCCGCCTCTGCCAGGATGTGTATCTGTTGTCTGGGTTTGTGTGAGTGACAGGGCTGGGAGATTCCCCGGGACAGTGGGACCCCCCAGGTGGTGAATAGGGTGCTTACACCAGGATGGGTGGGCGGAGTAGTCCTTGACTCTGAGTAGGGTTGTGCTCCACCACCACAATGCTGGCTCCACCCCCCTGTGGAGCGTCAGATGTCCCTGCCCGCACTCTGAAAGAAGACGGCAGTTTCCTGTAAACAGAGTACTCCAGAACTGGGTTGAACTAGGCTCAGGCCCCCTGGCGTGCAAAGACAAAAGAATCGTAGTATAAATATAGGAGCTCCGCTCCTTACAAATCAGATCCAGTTTTGACCACGACGAACCTCTGCCTGACTAGAAGGACCAAGAGAAGCTGAAGGACGGAAACCGGTCTGAATCCTGTAAGATTGGCCTGCAGTGGTGCCTTGCTGAGAACGGAGAGGAAAGGACCAGAAAGGACTTTGTAGACTTGTGCCTGAAACGATCTCCAAGGGCTTGATCGAGAGCTTGCCCCCTGAACGGAACCCCAGGACCGGTGGGTTCTATCTGCTTGTGCCCGTCTGCTGTTGGGCCTTAGTTCTTATTCCCTCGCCGGAGTTGTGACTCGGGTGCCTTCGCCCCTCCCAGATCGTGACAGCTCGGAGCCTGGTCGCCCCGCCGTAGAGAACCCGCTCATCCCTGAGCCACTCTCCGCTTCAGTGCCGGGCCGCCTGCTCTCCTGTCACCTCGCCGTTAACGGAGCGTGTGGTGCACCTCTCATCTTCTCCCGCCGGAATCTGCACGGAGCGCATCCCCATAGCCTCGGACGGTCCGTACGTCGTAACGTACCCGACTGTCTCGCAGTGCCCTCCTGCATACCAAGACCCGTGCCGCACCTCAAGAAAGGCCTCCCCGTACAGTGGTACCGGAAGCCTGGTGCTGCACCCGTCTTCCATAGAACGTGACGCCCCTCACAGATCCACGAGTACGACCCAGCGTGCTAAGACGTAGTACGCCCTGCAGGCCTGAACGGCGCCTCGCCCCGTGAGCTGCATCGACCCCGGATCGCCGCAACCCTCCACAGTCCTGCTCCTCCACCTCGCACCTCGAGGGGGACCTGAGCCGGAGAGATCCTCTGAAGAACCGTCAGCCTCGATCGGAGTCCGCCCTCACCAGCCGCGCCTGAAACACCTCGGACTTCCACAAGCAAGGTACACTTGAACTCCGTCCGAGTTCATATCGGATCCAGGGTCCGCAACGTTCTTCTTTCCCTGTCATCATACCTTGCTGAACAACGAACATTTAAAGACTAAGCTTGCCTATTGTAATCTGGTGGCCTTCATTCGCTAAACGTTATTTTGGTCTTGTGATAATCCTGCTTGAATATACCTTTTATATAAAGTATACGTATTTTTGATACAACTACACGACTGGTGTCCATTTGTGGTGGGTCAGTGGGTTTACTGTATGTGATCATAAATGCTTAACTTACTATCGCCCTGAGGATTAGCCTTGTCTGCTCGCGCCACACTACCTAGAGGGTGAGCAGGGGTTATTCGAAGGAGTAGTTCCCTTGCCCTGACGTGGAGCTGAGGGTAAGCAAAGAGGAGGCTGCTGAACTGTTCCTGTGGAGGGATAGGCAAGTATTAACTGGCGTGACCAATGGTGTTCGTGTGACACCCTGGGGCATCCAATATGTCGGATGAATTTGCCTCACACACCCAGAAGGGTGTCATGCTTCATCATCGGCGTATGCTCCTCGTCGGGGAGGCGGTGCAATCCCCGACGGGCTCACCTCAAAGAGGGGCGCTTTGGCGGAGATCTTTTTATCCGACAGCCTTTTGGTGAAGTGGGGGTGTGTGGGCGAGATGGTATAGTGATGTGCTAAGGGGGTTAAAATGTAGCAAGGGGTACCGGAATTCACTTTATTCTGGGGGTCCCCTGGCTGCAATTAAAAGGTGGGGCTAGCTCGCTAGGTGTCAACAGGTCAATGCTTGTGATCCTAGAGGAGACTAGAAGTGAAGGTGGTCGACATGTTTCTCGCACTGTGTCTAGTTACACGCGATTCATCAGGACCTCTAACAAAAGTGAAGAAGGGGGGAGGAACGTTAATAACATGCTAGTATCATGTATGTGGTGTATGTTACCTCTGTGGATTCTCCTATGCCTATACATAGAGAAAAATAAGGAAACAAAGGTTAAAGCATAATTTCATAAAACCAACATAAGTCACATTATTGCCAGGTCATTGAAAAAGTGATGGCATGCTGGCGCTGTTGTGAGCTGGAGTGCACAACTACTGCATACCTATATACGTGGAGCGTGCAGAGTGCTTTGTTGAGTGCACACAACCCACTGTATATGTGAGTGAAACTGTGGTGTGAAGGAGTGGTGTTAAAATCAAGAATTTAAAAATGAATTTAAAATGCAGCAACCTGGGAGCGGTGAGACTCCCATCAATCAACATGTAATCAGCAATTCTGTTGGTGTGGGCACCAGGTCAGGCTTACTATGGCTACACACACTCCATAAAGATAAACATCCATATAGCTCACTCACGACGTGACTGTTAATAGCGCTGTAGAGATACAGCGCAAGTCCCCTTCTTACCTAATAGTTAAGGATTAATTGCCACATGAGGGATCGGCGGGGTCGAACAACAGGGATGAGCCCATTAATTATAGCTGGAAGGAAGACGGGGGAGAGAGAGCACAAGGATAATTCCTCAGGGTTAGAAGTACAAACACTGACATGTGTTTGTCGAGCGTGGTCAAAGCGCCCCCTCTCTCCTGCTTCAAGTTAAGTCACTCACCTCCTATCTCCAGTGTCCGCGCGGGGAGACCTACCCATATCCGCCGAGCTCGAGTAGATGAGGGAGCTCGGCGGTCAGTGTGTTTTTGTCCCGGTGACCGGGCGCGCCGTCAGGGACGTGGCAACGCCTACTCTGCAGGGTCATGTGATTCCTCCCTGTAATCCGGCGGCCATCTTTAAATGGTCAAAGGGCGCGCTAAAGCGCTGGCTGCTAGGGTTTGTTTTTCCCATATAATTAAATGGTGAAGGGCCCTAATGTAGGGGGTTTTGGAAAAACGATTAAAAAAATTGAGGGCCGCTTTTAGAGTGAAAGACCCGGGGTGCTCTCCTCTGTAGGGTTAAGTGATACCCCCTTATGACCCGGCGGCCATCTTAGAATGGTCATGGGTCGCGCTAGAGCGCTGGCTCCTAGGGTTAGTTATCCCCTATGGCTAGTGGTGAGGGGCCAAGGTGTTGGGGGTTCATGGCGCTATGAAGGGTGAGAGCGATCCCGTTAGTGTTAAAAACGGGATGCCTCACATTTATATGTAGGTCTATTCAATGACCCCGATGTCAGTTCCGATGGTGGAGGCCCTATAAAGGAGGGTGAGTGGCTCATTGTTGGCAGAATAAGGCCAGGGGGGAGTGGTACAAGGGCCATTTGTTGTCCTGCAAGTTGGGTGGCCCCTGGTGTGAGGATAGAACGGAAACAACGTTGGAATGTGGTCAGGATCTTCGAGTGGTGTTGTAGCAACTTAGGGAAGGAAGGTAGAGTGTCACCTCTCCTCTTGGTGGCTGATCCAGTTAGGTTTGTCCACAGCCGTCAGTGAGAGTGTATGTATATATATAAGCGTATATATAAGCATATGTATAAACACTGGCTGATCTATAGTGAGTGCCATGGAATGTCTTCATTAAGGCCCTGTTTATCTGTAGAGAGTCGGTGTACCCATCTCTGTTCCTTCCGGAAGAGGGCATTTTTAGGGCAGTGTGGGCTGGATTCTAGCACTATCCACTTCATAGAGTCTTCATTGTGGTTAGAGTCCACATAGTGTTTACACATTTTCGTGTGGATCTTCTTGCAGCGAAAATTGCTGCGATGCTCGATAATGCGGGTTTTGACTGGGCGGGTCGTCATCCCGATATATTTCAAGCCACACGGACACGTGAGCATGTATATGCAGTATGGTGTGTTGCAATTAGTGTGGTGTCTGAGCTCCCATATAAAAGTATCGGAGTGTTGTATGGTCTTTAATGTCATTGTGTATTTGCATACCCCGCACATGCCGCAAGGGTAGTGCCCCGTCACAGGGGGTAGATGCCACAAAGTTTGTTGGGTGTCTTTCCTGATCTTTTTTGGCCTGGTGCTGATTAGAATATCCTTCAAGTTTTGTGACCTCTTGAAGGCGAACCTAGGTTCCTCCAAGACCAAATCTCCCGTGTTGAGAATACCCCAGTGGTGTTTAATCGTTTTCCTGATTTGGTTGGATAATGGGGTGAAGGTGGTCACACAGGTGATCGGTTGATCTTCAACCGGGACTTTTTCCTGGCGGTCAAGGAGTGCCTCCCGGTTGTTGTTTCTGGCCCGTTTTCTTGCTTTTAGAACCTCACTTTTAGGGTACCCTCTGTCAAATAGGTTCCTTGAGAGAATGGAGGATTCCTTCTTATAGTCCGAGACAACACTACAATTGCGCCTTATCCGTAAAAATTGGCCAAAAGGCAGATTGGTGCGTAAGGCCTTGGGGTGGTGGCTCTTGTAGTGTAGGAGGCTATTGCGGTCTGTGGGTTTTCTGTACATCGTTGTACTTATGGCACCTCCTTCTAGTTTGATTGTTAAATCCAGGAAGGCGATCTCATTTGGTGAGGAGACCATAGTGAAGTGTAAGTGAGGGTTCAATGTGTTGATCCACTCAAGAAAAGCTAAATGAGAAGTGGAAGGGCCCTTCCACAAGATCAGAATGTCATCTATAAAGCGTCGCCACATTTTGATGTTATCCCTGAAAGGATTGGACTCATGGTGTATATGTAAACTCTCAAATTTAGCCATATATAGACAGGCCACCGAAGGAGCAAAGGTACTGCCCATAGATGTACCTTGGGTCTGATGATAGTACTTGCCACTGTATTCGAAATAGTTTTCGGTCAGGGCTAGGGTGGCGCATTCCATAACAAAGGTCTGTGGCGTGTTGGAGTCCCAAGTTTCTAAACCCAGTTGTTCCTCAATTACCTCTAGAGTGGCCCTCTGGGGGATGTTAGTGTAGAGGGCTTCCACATCTAGGGTAATCAAGAAATCAGTCTCACCTATGTCCTGTATAGAGTCCAGGATTCGTAATACATCCGTGGTGAGCTGAGGGTCCCTGCTTGTCACGAGTGCATACCTGTGCCAACCAGAGACCTCCGGTTCCAACGGGTACCCAGGGCATAGGTACCCCAGGGATCTCCCATGGGCTGCAGCATGTATTGTGCCACCCATGAGAGACCATTCCAACTGTGACTACAGGCCTGCCCTCTGTTGGAAGCTAGCACCACTTCCAACAGATATATAAGTTTTCGTATATCTGAGGTCACTGCACTTAAACCCTATAAGTCACCCCTAAGGCGGGCCTTTCAATCCTGAAGGTAGGGTGCTATGTTAAAAGTGTGAGGGTGCCCTGCATGAGCAGTACACCCCGTACAAACCCCAAAGTCAATTCTCCAGGCTTTGTAAGTGCGGTCAGCCATTTAATACATACAGTGGACATCAAGTAAATTATGAGATATCTAACTATATATTAGGTGCTCCGAACCTGGTCATGTTTGGTATCAAATATGTTGGAATTGTACCCCAACACTGATTCAAGTGTTGGGTTTTGGATCCCATGTACTGGGGGGCTCCCCTAGGGAGCCCCTGTATTCCCGGTACCAGCCTTTAAGGGTCTAACAGCAAGCTAGTGCTGCTGTGGACCAGAGACACAATTCTGCCCTCCTGCTGCTGAGCTGAGCTTGAGAAGGTGAATGTAGAACAATAGGATTCCTGTCACAGGGAGGTGTGACCACCTCCCAGACAGGACTTAATGAATTGGGCTGGGGTGGGGGCACTTGCCAGTGCCACCAGACTGCTTTGAAGGGCACATTTGGTGCCCTCCTTGCATACTCCATTTGAAACCAGTTCAGGGAGCTGTTGGCTCCCGCTCTGGCACACAACTTTACAAAGGACATGACAGTAAACTCCCCTCTGACCAGTCCCTCTGTTGGGAGGGAACCCTGAATCGTCCCACCCCTTTCCCTAGGGTAGTTAAAGGCGTACCTGTGGGTGGTTCTTCAGATTCATCATGGGACAAGATTCAGATTCGATCCCATTTCAACTTCAACCATCTGGGCACCTTCTACTTCGATGGACTCCGCCTGGAACCAACACTGGATCAAGGAAGGCTCCTGCTGCTGCTGGTCTCGTCGTCCTGCTAGTCTTCTGTGCCTGTGCTTCATCCAGTTTCTTCTTTTCCAGGCCTGTGGGCATCAAAGACACCTGATGTACTCTTCCTTGGAGTGAGGGAGTCACTCCCCTACATCTGCAGGCACCGCAACAAAGCTGACTGGTCTGCTGCTCCTGAGGTCCCACGGACTCCGAAAGGTTCAGCAACACAGGTGGTGGGACAGGTGGTAGTTCATCAGCTCCCTTGAGGCTTGCACTGTCTTCTCAGCAAGTTTAATACCAGTTTCCCTCATGCGAACTGCTGTAACAGAATCCCTGTGCGCTGCATGGACTTTCCTTTGCCAAGGCTTGTTGACTCTGTCTTCCACAGACATTTATGCTATAAGAAGCTCCATCTCCATCATCTCTTCCTACCAAGGTCTTCTCACTGCATCCTTTGCACCGTGGGCCTGCATCTTTGGTGAGCTGCTCGAGGTCCTCTTGCGACTCCTGTGCCTTCGGCCTCTGGGTCCTCTTGAGGGTCTTCTTTGGCTTCAGTGGGCTCTCTTGCTTGCTTGGGACCTTCTCTGACTCCCCTGCACTTGGTGAGCCCCATGGGCCTTGCTGGTCCCGACACTGCACCTTCTTCGCTTACCACATCTGTTGCTGTTGGCAAGCCTTGTTGGTTCTCTCGCCAGATACTGTGATGTATTCCTATAGGTTCTGAATCGATCCCCCTATTCCTGACCCTATTCTGGTTAAACAAACCAACAAGTTAACTAGCAGTCAGCCCATGAGGCAGAAAACCCCCATGATGCAGATACCGTTATCTGACGCAGTCACACTACGGCACAGGAACGTGTTATCTGATTAGGTCATAACGCTTGCGATCTAATTAGACAAGCGATATTCCTCCAGCCCCTGATAAGGCATACGGAGTTCTCATAACAAATCAAACCTATGACAACCTGGGCAAAACCCTGCGGCCATTGTTTTGATTTCACCGAGAACTTCAGCAAAAGAATGTGCTAACGAGCAAGTCGTATGACATCCTTATTGACGTATCTATGTCCATCCTTACGTCAATCTCGGCACCTTAAAGGTATAAATATTACTGATATTGCCCTATGCAAACACACGCGGTGGTGACGAGACGGAGCAGCCATACTTGCCGAAGCCCAGAGCAGAGCAGACCCCGCTGGCGCAGCCCCGCCTTCCTGACGCGCTGAGAACGAGACGCGCTGCTTTCTCCTGCCGAGAAATCCAGCACCGGCGCTTCTGGGTAGCCCTCGCAGGCAGCCTGGAATATCGAGGCCAGAGAGAGAGATACCATCCCTCATTCATCCTTAATTCCAGGTACAGAACTGAATAACCCCTCGCAGAGAATTCTTTAGTCAGTCACTTGGCAAAAACAAACTTAACTTAAACTGTAACTTTCTATTCCCGCCCACGTATTAGGCTTAGGTCAGGTACACGGGGTAGGCGTATTTAGAAACACCAGTTGAGTACGTTTAGTCAAATGTATATGTGTATGTAATATATTTTATTCATTTTAAACATCATATGGCTTAGACACCATATCAATGTTTTTACAGTATTATTTTATACTTCTGCTTCTAATGTATGCACTTTACTTAACTATAAGTATTGCAATAATATCGATCCATTTCTCTTGTATGAGAAAAGAGACTGATCAATAAATAACACCTTTTTATTGAACACGCCCGTCTCTTCCTTTTCTCTACATTCTGATGAGACTAAGAATGCACGTACTGACTGAGTAAAATAAATTGCCTTTTGTTCACACGACTCTCGAGATACACTCTTGGTTAGGGGAGAGCAAAGTTGTCATGTTCTATGGTTGTCAGAAACTAAATCCCTTCTTGTCTAATCAGGGAAGTTAATTCCTTCCTGAACATTCGAGAAAGTTTCTAGTGAACTCTGAGCTAGCTGGCAAACCCAAAACTTTAAGTCTAATATCGACAGTAGTAGACCTAGTTAACGTCTGGTCTAGGCCTTTACTATTGAAGGTATTATTCCAATGCGCAGAGCCTATTGGGATAATAGGAACTACACTACATGGTGCCCAATGCGTTTGGAAAGGGCGATAAAACTAACGTAAGACATTTAAAGTAACTCAGTCGTGTTTTCTCACTCAGACCCCTTTCTCCCATAATACTCCAAAGACGTCTGGAGTGGGTAAAAGGTTATATCCGCCAGACCTCGCAGGAGGGAACTCCTATGTATGGTTCTTGGTATAGTCAACGTTGAAGGATACACTGTTCCAAAATATTGTGCATCTAATCTTTGTTTCCATAAGAAACCTGATCTGCAAACAAACAAAATAACCATCCTGTCGGTAAAATGGTAGACAGTGATGAAGAAAGAGAGGCAGTTAGATTAGCCACTGAACTCGCAGCAGCTGATGCTACCATGCAGGAAGCAGACCAGGATATAATACTCATCCCGGTCATTAAAAGGAAATCTATAACCATAAAACTTATAGAAAATGGACTGACACCTAGAGGTGGTACAGTCATATTCGTAATTGAGGCACACGAATATCGGCAGACAGAGGTATACTATTCATTGATAAATTTTCCAGCAGCAAATCCTGTAACAAAGTACTTCCACTATTACAAAATAGAGGAACCTCCTGAAACGTACACTCCTTTCGAGGAGGTGGAAGTACCACTCAAATTTCAAGAGCATTTGCTCTTATTTGATGGCGCCCTAAAACATAATAATCACATCACCAGGCTCGGTCCTTTAGGTAGACCAGGAGCAACGTGGCTGGTCCTAGCCGGATACACACCACATCCAGACATCGACGGGATGTCTGCAGCTAACCTGTTAACACAGCTAAAACAATTAATAAAAATACATAGACAATTAGTCCAGTATGTGATGCGGACTTCAACAATTCAGCCAGCGATTAAACTCCCACAGCTGACCCCTCACCAGGGGAACACAAATAAAATTACACCACAGAACATCCAGTCCTGCCTAGGTAAAGTACCGGCTAAACGGGAACAAATACCATTTTGGCTAGTGCAGAAAATCACCCAAATAGAGGCGGTGTTTCCAGACACCACCCCGCTAGAAAAGCACAGGATTCTGACTATCTGTCTTCCAATGGGAATCGCACCACACATTGAGGACTGTGACACTTGGGGTACAGTCTTTGCTTCCATCTACACAAAAACGCACGGTGTTCCATCCATTTCGGTAATACCAGATGTGCTAAAACAAATTCAAGATGAATACGGTCCAGAACCCGCTTTAACTCTTGGTATGAAATTACTAAAAGACTTCAAGCAGGTCTCGGCTATATTATTAGCCAACATAAAGGGAGAAGCAGCAAACGTGGCGATCCGCCAGAGGTTAAAGGAAACAGATATAGCAGACCAACCAGCTGAAATTGCCAGAATCATAGAAAAATCCTATGAGGAACTAGGTAGAGATAGTTTAGGTGGAATACCAGTAAAACCACAACTGATTGAAAGTCCTGAAAAAATTTTTTTTAATAATAATTCAACATCACAAAAAAAGAGCTGGGATGGAAACAAACAATCCAATCCCAAAGAAAAGAAATTCCAGTCCAGAGGAAGGTCTCCTAGGCGAAGAGAAAAATCTCCGAACCAAAGACACAGGTCACCCCAGAGTGACCCCTCTGGGAAAAGATATAACCTTAGAAATAGGGATAATATAAAAAAGCCTGATAGATATCAAGACATTGATACACGTCCCTCTCAATCTTTTCAGACTTCCTCGCAGAAATCGGAAAAAAGAGGACGATCAGAACAAAGAGAAGAGCACGCCAAGTCCAAAGACAAGGAACCTGCTCAGCTAAAAAAGAAATTACAATTTCCAAAGAAGAAGGTAGCCAGCATTAAAATAGTTAACAATGCCGAGAATTCTGAGGACACAACTAAAAAACGGGGAATGGGCTCAGACAATGCTAGACAGCGCAGCAGAAGTGAGCATAGCTCGCAAAGTCCTTATGAATCATCTGGAGACAGTGGACACGAATGAATATCTTCAAGTGGAAACTGCAGACACCAGAGTTAGCAAACCTCACAAAATATACAAAATAACATTACGTATAGAGGGTGATAAGACTAGAAAAATAAGGGGACTATTTTGGGATAATCTCTCCAAGGGCTATGATATCCTTCTAGCTGAAAAAGACTGGCCACCAGAGTTTGTCAGGGATTGCCCTCATGGCGAAGAAGTAATTATGCCTGCCTTCTCAAATCATATCCCAATTCATAAAAAATACACACTTGCTAGAAAGTGGGCAGTGGCTCTAGCTCCTGCTTTATATAAAAATCACGTGGGATGGGATGAGGACTCTCCTCCTCACAAAATCCAGTTAAAATCACAACCTACTGCACAAAGGCAGTACCCAATTAAGCAAGAAGCTAAAAAACAGGTAAAAGAAATACTAGATCAGCTAGAATACCAGGGGGTGATTGAAACTTGCACCTCACAAATGAACAACCCTTTGTTTCCGGTCTCCAAACCAGACAATTCATATCGTCTAGTTTTGGATTACCGACACCTTAACACATGTTGCAAAACTTTTGCAATGCAAAATTCGCATAGTGCTGCACTAATGAATAACATAGTGCGCAAAAAATACAAAACAACATTAGACATCTCTAATGGATTCTTTTGTCAAAACATAGCACCAGAGAGCAGATATTTGTCTGCATTCTCAATAAATGGCACTCAAAAACAATTCTGTCGGTTAGCCCAGGGGTACAAGAACAGCCCGGGAGTATTCTCAGCGAGAGTAACAGAATTACTACAAATATATGATTATGAAGCATTATCTTATGTCGACGACATTTACTTAACAGATGATGACTTGGAGACTCACTTGAAGAGAGTGAACACCATAATACTTGGGTTCGCAGCAGAGGGTTACAAATTCAACTTTAAAAAATCCAGAATTGCCCATCTGACAGTCCTGTTCTTAGGATATGAATTATCAAGTGAAGGCAAAAGCCTGGCTGACAATTTCCTAGAGAAATGTGACGTAATCCAAGCACCTAGAACACTAAAAAACCTACAGTCGATTCTAGGCTTCCTAAATTTCGGAAGAACATACATTGCAAATTACGCAGAAAGGGTCAAACCCCTATATGATCTGATGAAACCAGATTTTAAAAGATCCAATTGGACTCAAATACACACAGAAATTTTGAGATCCTTACAAACAGACATGCTAATTAAAACAAAATTAGAAACACGTGATAACACACGCAATCTTGTGATTCGAGTCATCCCAGGGAGATGCGGATTCACATACCTGACCTCTAATGAGGGAGAAAAGGTACCAATTGCATTCAAATCACACTTGTACACTAAGGCTGAAATGAAATTTAGCCCTACGGAAAAAATTCTAACTGCAACACAGACAGCTATAGCAAAAGAACGAGCCCTGGCACAAGGTAAACGAATAATAATCGTGACACCGATACCAGCCCTAGAGGCGGTAACAAAGGCAAGCATTCCAAATGCTAAAGCGCTCCATCCTAGATGGATACAATGGGCTAATTCTCTTGCTGCAACGGATGTGGCATACGAATTTGATCCTAACTTAAAAACACAAGAATTTCTCCAATATGAATTTGAATGTCCTCCGCCGACCGAAATTCTGCCTCTAGATCATTACGGCTGTATAATATATACAGACGGATCAGCACAACCCGCAGTCGGGGGTAAACAAGCTTATAGTGCTGCGTGCGCGATTGTTAAAGGTCGCTGGCACGAAGGGAAATTTAAACCAACCCTCACTAAAACGCAATCTCTAGGAGATTGCACAGCTCAGTGAGCTGAACTACTGGCATTCAAGATGGCGCTTGAAAATACCGATCGAGAATTCCCCACGCTCATAGTGTGCGATTCGTATTATTGCGTTCAGTCTTATAATGAATACTTGCAGATCTGGCTTCAAAATGGTTTTAAGGATGCAAAAGGAGGCACAATCAAGCATAAAATGCTCTGGGAACAAGTAGTTCTTTTACAAAAAGAACTACCAAAGACTCACGTGATACACACACTGAGTCATCAACGTGATGGCGTTCACGTTGCAGGGAATTCATTGGCTGATGAGGCTGCGAAGGCAGCTGTGCAAACGGCTTCCGTAGCTGCCATCACCCGGTCAAAAACAAAAATAGACAGCGAAATATTACAAGCTGTCAGCGCTTCAGAAAAGGATTCGATAGAAACACTCCCGAAAGGCTTTCCAGTAAAATACTCATACATAACTGATGCAAACAATGTTCCTTTTGCTCGAATCCCTGGAGTGGGGGATAGGGCAATTCCAAACATGGAACATAGGTTAGGACTAATAATAGCGGCACACGAAGGGCTTGCTTCTATCCATGCTGGCGTCTCAGCCACAGTATCATTATTAAAACAGAGATACTGGTGGCCACAAATGAGAAGACAAACAAGGAACTATGTTCTAGAATGTGAAATTTGTCAAAAAATGAAAGTATCAACGGTGAGACGTCCAGCTCAGACGCCCCTTCTAATCTCGGATAAACCATTAGCCTGTGTTTATCTAGATCACTGCGGTCCCTTACAAAGGGACGGTAACTATAAATATATCTTGGTCGCAGTGGATTCATGCACGAGATTCATATGGATGTGGCCCCAGCGAACGGCTGACGCCAGAACTGTTATACAAAGATTTGCGAGTCTAAATGGCATATACGCTAAGAGCATGCTACGTTTGACCATTGTTTTCACTCTAGCCCTCCAGCCTGATGGGAAACATGGCCAAATGAGCATAGCACAGCGGGAATCTTCTCACTTCCTTCCTGAGGGATACGGGATGGTGTAAAGAAAAAACCAAGGCATAAAGCAATCTATAACGGAAAGGATATTAGGTTCGGGAGCTGGGTGGGTCAAACATCTAATAAGTGTCCAACGTAGTCTAAATAACTTGCCAAGAAATTCTCTGAAGGGATTCAGTGCGTACGAATTATTATTTGGAACTAGGATGTTGATCTCTGACATTGATAGTCAGACTTCAGTGGTGAAAGAAAAAAGCTTTGATATCAAAGACCGTTTGGCTATTTTGCAGGACTTAAACAAAACAAGAAAAGACCTGAGCAACATAAAGTTGAAACAACAGCCAACAACCACTGAAGAACCACCACCTGTCCCAGCAAGACCTGTCTGGATTCCAAAAGTCGGGGATCTAGTCAGGGAAAAGATCGCGGTAAAGAAGGAATTTGGGCCTTCTTACAGAAAAGCAGTTCCTGTCTTGTCTATCAACGGGACAAGATCAGTTGTACTACCGCCACTTGCTGGTAAAAAGGAGAACCGAGTTGTATCCATCGACCTGGTAAAACCACAATCATGTGGCCGATAACAAACAGTAGGCCAAGTGGACTCCCAATAAGTAGCCGAACACCAAGGTTTGCTACCAGTACAGAGGTCCTAACGAAGAGGCTCATCACATTCGAAACGCCTACAGAAGAACAACAAGGACTATGCAACAATGCAATATAACTCAGACCTCTGAAAACCCAAATAAAAACTTTTAGCAGAGACACACCAATCTACAATGAAGTACCAAGTGCAAATGCAAGAAACAGTGATCCTGAACCAATTGGAACAATTGACAGAACTGCATCCGGCTACTTCATAAACTTCGATGATTCCTCTGAAGGCTTCAGTGAATCAAAGACACAGACATCATCAAAAACCTTTAAAGATAAAGCTAAAGAACTTTTGAAACAACTGAAAGAAACATATCTGATTTCTCCATGGATCGAATTTTGGGTGGGTTTTGGTGCATTTATCCTCATACTTTGGCTCATCATGGTACTTACTTTGGGACGCTTCATTGAGGGAAAATATGCTAAAATGGACACAGCAAGTCAGAAAATCAACTTGATCCTCAAACCACACACATCTTCACACGTCGAGAAAAGAGAACTTTCTTCAGTCAACTTCACAGCCAATCCTATACCGGGTGGGGTAGCATGGGACAACACATACTACGAAATCTATGGTCCGGTTGAAATCCTGAAATATCCACACCAAATTAAGATCTCATTGAGTGACTTTGTAAAACCAAGCTCATTTGCTGATGATTGGGACTTCGAAAGCATTAATAATATGATGTCTGACTTAGTAATGTCTGCTAAATTTACCAAACATGATTATTTGCAGGGTTCTACAAATTATGATAGTATGTACTGTTATAACCACTATGGTAACCATTTTTTTACATAGATCTGCACAACCTAGAAATGTTTTAAATTATAATCAATGGGAACATTGTGCAACCCCTCCAAAAGGGAGCTCAAGAACCGTTTACGACAAATATTCATACTTTTCAGGTTTTAACATAAGTAATGCTGAAACATTTTATTTCAAATTGTCAAATAAGACAGGGACAAAGACCATGATAACAAACACAAAATTGATATATTCGGACTCATTCTTTGAAAAAATGAATACTTTTGGTTTTGATTATTGGGACAAAAATGTTGAATTGAAAAGTGTTTGGGGTACAAAAGAATGGCAAATACAGGGTATAGAATCTTTGTTTAGAGCCTGCATGATCCCAGAACAAATGATAGTTTTAAATGACACTGTTCAACAAACTACCTGTCTTGGCCCAGCCAAAATTAAAGACTTAAATAAACCGTCTATTCCAAAACCAACAATGTACAGCAATACCTCTACAGATGATGAGATAGACGTAAATTATGTATTAAACAAAAACAGAACACATCCAGATTGGAAACAGTGGTTGATCTGGCCCACAGATACTAATAACTGTCAAGACAGATTCCTGAACAAAACACAGGGGTTCAAAATGACCAGGCCAGACCCTAGATATCCTCAAAGACATCACCCAGGGATAATAACCACCTACAGTGTGGGCAAATTATGCCTTCAATGGCTACAAACTTCCACACTGACAGAAATTAAGCAACACCTAACTTTACTTACTGATGGTGCTGACTTGCGTGATTTCATTATGGGACCGCGCAAACAGCGTCAAAAACGTTTCATAGCAGCCTCTGTATATGCAGCATACAATGAGGCCTGGAAGGTTACTCAAATTGAAACAGCAGAGAGAATACGGGAAATTGACCGTATTAATTTGGAAAAATCACTTTCTGTAGTGGACAATGGGTTAATGACTCTGTCCTCCAGAATTTTTTCTTTGGACAGCATTGTGTCTTCAGCAATCGACATATTATCGCAAGACTTACTGTTGCTACAACACGGTCAGTCTCAATTGCGTTCTATTGTACAGCTTGGCTGGACGTTACAAAATCTACGTTCAGGCTATGTGCCTTGGCGTTTAATCAACACAATGTCACTATTCCAAATCTTTAACCTTACTGATAGACAAATCAGTATGGCACAAAAGGGTGCTGATTATACAATCTTGAGCATTGAAAAACTCGAAAGATTACCAGTGACAATGTCAGAACGACCTGTCAGTGAATGGATAATACATGGGATAATAAATATTCCAATCTCAACCTTCAGGTTTCAATACTGCCAAAAATATATACAGGCTGGCATGTACGAGAAATTGGGAAAGGGGTACATTAAAACAACATGGAACCTGCCCTATTCACATGCATGTGTCAGTAATAAAGGACTGAAAGTGTTTCTTAGTGGCAATAATTGTGCGATGTCACTAAGCGGCACGCTTCTGTGTAACGGAATTAGTTTGCATGGAGCCTGTGAAGGGAATTCATACAACCTTTCATGTCACCAGCAAGGCGCACCTGCAACAGAGATAGAACCATTCTTTCAAAGACTCTATAATGGGAGTTACATTCTAATTGTAGATCGCAGATGTTGTAGTCTTATGCCCGGGACACCTTATCTCGTAACTACGACTGCGAAGGTCAAGTGCTGTGGACGCTCATTGTTCCCCAGCTCCTTTCCAGACAGGGAGGCAAGGGCTTGGCCCAATTTGAAAATTACTTCTATTCGAATAGATACTTTAAGCAGAATGAAAACAGTGCTTCTTCAGACGCCTACAAGGCTCACGTCATCAAAAGAAACGTATGATCTACAAGTCGCAAGGACGACTGCAGAGATACATTCATTGTTATCAACTAATTCCCCCATACATTTCGCAGAAATCCTGAATGAAATCTTAAATATTTCTGATACCAATGGGGTCTCAAAGGTATTTAAGACAGTATTTTCGATGGCATTAACACCATTCAAAGCCATACTGGGTATTTTTCCAGATTTCGTCCATTCGATTTTTGGCGGACTTCCCCTGATCTTGGGACTAATTGCAGGAATCCTATTCTTAGTCCTTATTTTTCGTTATGGCAACCCATGTCACAGACAAAACTCTTGCGACAAGGGAAGAAACAATCCTAGCCATTGGATACCGGGACCGGATATCAAAAATCCTGGGACTCTCCCGGCTTAGAGACCTGAACATGACTTGGTTTCTATCATTTCGACCAATGTGGCAAAGATGTGTTTTACCTGTATTAAGGTGTCTGCTATGCGGAGAAGAATGCGTGTTAGACACCTGTCTGACGCTACAATCGGATGCGCCAATGGATGCAGAAACATTGTTGAGCCTGATCAAGGTTCACGCTTTGTGCTGCCCTCAAAGGCTACCAATCCTGATGACGGCATTCGTGGAAGCTTCACCACTACGATTAAGGGGTAGTGAAGTTCAAGATGAAAGCAGCATCGAACAGGTACGACCTTCTGTCAGCAATGCGAATCAGAATGTCAATGGAGACAATCATGCGCACGAATGCATGGTTACACCTTTTTCCGAGTTAGTGGAACTTTCCCAAGAAGCTGTTGACAGCTTTTTCGAAAGCCTAAATGATATGATGTTCTCACCAGAGCAGAAATAGAGACTTTTGAGCAAGCTCGCACACGGCGTTCCCTGAATTCGGCCTTCAACTTTAAAAATAAAGTCACATGAACAATTTTACCTCCAGTTCACGGACAGCAATTTTTCAGCAGCCCCAAAATATTTTTGCATATTTTTCGGGACACTATCTTCTGCTTAAAGTAAGAACTATTCTTAGAGAACTAAGGTTTCTAAATTTTAGATAGCTTATAGACATTAGCTGCCCGCTGGTATGTTCATAAATATTTTATTGTGTGATGGAATGGTCTCGAACTTTTTTTCTGTATTAAGAGCCATTTCATGTGTAAATTCTCATATACCAAATAGCAATAATGTATACAAATGCGTGATTACTTTGGCATTATTCTACAGCTTGAGTGCATACAATACATATGATTGCAATTCTTCCGTATATTTGAAAAATTTCAAAATGCATTTATGTATTTTGGGGTGGTAAGGTATACACTATACTCTATAGTATGTTTTACTATGCATAGATTAGTAAATATGTCCATAGTTAGCGTGGAGTGGGTGTGATGTATTCCTATAGGTTCTGAATCGATCCCCCTATTCCTGACCCTATTCTGGTTAAACAAACCAACAAGTTAACTAGCAGTCAGCCCATGAGGCAGAAAACCCCCATGATGCAGATACCGTTATCTGACGCAGTCACACTACGGCACAGGAACGTGTTATCTGATTAGGTCATAACGCTTGCGATCTAATTAGACAAGCGATATTCCTCCAGCCCCTGATAAGGCATACGGAGTTCTCATAACAAATCAAACCTATGACAACCTGGGCAAAACCCTGCGGCCATTGTTTTGATTTCACCGAGAACTTCAGCAAAAGAATGTGCTAACGAGCAAGTCGTATGACATCCTTATTGACGTATCTATGTCCATCCTTACGTCAATCTCGGCACCTTAAAGGTATAAATATTACCGATATTGCCCTGTGCAAACACACGCGGTGGTGACGAGACGGAGCAGCCATACTTGCCGAAGCCCAGAGCAGAGCAGACCCCGCTGGCGCAGCCCCGCCTTCCTGACGCGCTGAGAACGAGACGCGCTGCTTTCTCCTGCCGAGAAATCCAGCACCGGCGCTTCTGGGTAGCCCTCGCAGGCAGCCTGGAATATCGAGGCCAGAGAGAGAGATACCATCCCTCATTCATCCTTAATTCCAGGTACAGAACTGAATAACCCCTCGCAGAGAATTCTTTAGTCAGTCACTTGGCAAAAACAAACTTAACTTAAACTGTAACTTTCTATTCCCGCCCACGTATTAGGCTTAGGTCAGGTACACGGGGTAGGCGTATTTAGAAACACCAGTTGAGTACGTTTAGTCAAATGTATATGTGTATGTAATATATTTTATTCATTTTAAACATCATATGGCTTAGACACCATATCAATGTTTTTACAGTATTATTTTATACTTCTGCTTCTAATGTATGCACTTTACTTAACTATAAGTATTGCAATAATATCGATCCATTTCTCTTGTATGGAGGGCCGACTCAAGGCAACTAGCAGTCAGTCAAGTGAGCGCGGTGAGAGGCTGAAGGCCGGCCATGATGAGTTGGTCCGCTGAAAGACTGTGGAGTAAGTACTAACAAAATATGACTGTGGAAGAAACGTTAATAAAGTTATTGGAATGAGTTCTGCTGTGAACCATAACTGAATCTGTTTACTTTATGAAATATTGTTTTGCCCATAAAGTTTAGACTACATTCAGATTAGTAAATGTAGTTGGTGTCGATAGTCTGTGCAGATGGATTGCAAGGAGTCGTCTCCAGTTACAGTGCCCTTCCATTTCTGGTGCTTTGAAGCAATATTCAAGATCTCCTTAGAGTTTTTCATTGCCCATATGGGTGTCATTTCTGATATTTGTATGTTTCTCTTGTATTCATTGCTAACATTTGATCGCAAGAAAGTGTCACTCATAGTCATTGAAATGTCACTCATAATTACACTTAAATTATGAAAATGTCACACAGGGCATTCTGAAACCTTGGCAGCTATGCAACACCAATATTGTTCTGACCGCTCAAACTATGCTCCTCGGGATACAGGAGGCAGGAATGGCTAGAGGGGGTGATTCCTTAATATATGTGGCAATGGCTGTTTTCGTATGTGCATTGCATCAGCGATCCACAGCCTCACACGTTTCAGCAATGGCAGGGGGCTGGTTTTGTCTATCCTGAATTTAGAAATTGCATTGTATGAGCACAAAGGAAGAAGGTCCAGGCAGAAGGGAAAAAGAATATGGGGGCCTCTGTCGGATTGGGTTTATGCTCTCTGGCGGGCCCCGGATCCTTGGGTAGAATGACCTGCTTTTGAGCCTAAAGCAAGGAATGGTTTTTGTACTGTATGGATTTTTCTGCTTACACATGTACGAGTACAGCACTTTATGATCAGATTAGTTTTGATATTGGTTATATTGTACAGGCAGGTTGCTCGAATCCTTTGCAGAGGTATATATTAGACTCTAATGGGGATTGTACTGATGTCTTTTCTTTGCATATTTTATTCATGTATGTAGTCTCAAAAGTCCATGGTTTGATTAATGAGTTCTAATGTCCCCTACAGTTTTTTAATACAGTATTATTTCGCTCAGATGCTTTTTGTAGTTCTATTTTTGCTTAGTGAGTCTTTTGTGTGCTGTTTGATAATTGATTACTTACTGATTATGATTCGATTCTTGCTGAATGTTCACACTCTCTCTCTCCGTTTACTTATTGTGTTGATAAAGTAAATGTTGAAAAGCTTTAATAAAAATTATTGGAAAAAAATGAAAGGGGTATTCAATTGAAAAAACAAGAGACCTACAAAGTCGAGAGAAAACAACTCAGGTAGGAGATGGTTCGAATAAAAAGTGGTAATAGAATGGATAATTAAAGGAGTACGGAGGCAAATCGGACAAGGAATAAATGAAAGATTTAAGGGATACTCTACCAGCCACACATTTTACTTCAGCTTGTTCAAATATTTTAAACTGTTGATGTTGACGTCTGCATGGTGTGACTTGCTTGATGTAAGGTTGACCATTGGATCGATATGTAAAGGATCGTGAGTGGGCCAGCTGGACAATTTGGTGCGGATTTGAATGAATTGAACTCTGGGTGTTAGTATGCTGGTGAAAATGTGGTTGAAGGCCTATGACTGACTGCATGGTCTTAAATATGTCGTTGACCCTAAATTTCACAGTGGACTGAGCATGGTAAAATTATCTAGATGGCATGATGGCACTGTCAGTAGTGCTAGTTTATGGCACATTTCAGTTCTCTTGGATGCATGCCAGCAACTCTAATGTATGATTTGGGATGTTTTATGTAACCTGCGTTGGTTCATACTGGTTTAGTCACCCCTCATAGCCAACTACACAGCGTATCTTTCTGAGGGGTGCTCTCTGTAATGTACTTTATGTGTTGTCTTTTGTTGACAAGTATGACGTGATTTGATAGCCAGTTGTAAGGTATGTAGTTATGTGTCTGTCTCTCCACATACTTGGTTGGCATGCTGCAGAATGTGATGAAAATGCATGGATTGTTGGCACCCCTACCACCACTCCCCGATGACGGTGGGTGAATCAGCTATGGTGCCTGACACCCCCCGGATAGGACCCGTTTCCTTGAAGTGTCCTACTGTGCCGCAGGTGGGGTGGTGGGTAGTGGGAGGGGCATGTGGGATGGCTTCTACTGAGCTCTCATGGGGGGTGTGGGTGCAGCGAGAAGGCTTCCACTGCAGGGCTGCTACTGCCCCAACTGCATTACTCAAGTTAGTCTAGTGATCAGGTGCATTGGACTCACCTGTAGTATCCTGAAGGTGCTGCCAGGGGAATCGTGGTCAAACCCAGTGTGGTGGACCGGTCTGCAGACATTACTGAGGTCATGGACGGGGCAGATAGGGGACAGGGGACAAGGGTCCTGCACAAGCTGTGTTGTTACGAGTGAGATGTCACAAACAGGGTAGGTAGAACTAATGTAAGTTTTGGGTTTCCTTCTGCTTCTCCTTCAGCGGTGTAGCTAGGTGAGGGCGGTCTGCCCCAGGTGGCACTATTTTGGGGACGGGGCGTGTCATGTATGGGCATGTAACTTGCATGATCAAGGTAACTATTAGCGACGATACTACGTGTCTCTTGGACCTCTTTCAGGTGCTCGACGTCCTTTTTCCCAAGCCCCCCCCAGGGGGGCGGCAATCTGAAGGATAGCCCCGGGCGCCACAAGCTCTAGCTACGCCCCTGCTTCCAACATTGATGGTTATTGGTCTTCTGTGCCTCCTGATCACTCCCGGGTGCCATAGACTCTGTCCCCTCAGCTTGCAGGTACACATCTTCAAGAATCCATCCTTGGATTCCACAGGACTCTTTCACCTTTTTTCAGATGTCACTTCGCACCTATGGACCCGACTTCCCTGGTTTAGGTATTCTGGTTCCTGGAGTATCCATGGGTGGAGTGACTCTCCAACCTTCCATCTTTCACCCGACTTTCCCATTTACTTGTATTGAGTACGCAACTGTGTTTCCACTCTGAACACACCCTCCGTGTGGTCCCTGGGTACTTACCTCGGGTGGTTCCTTGGGTCCCCAGCACTTCTGAGTCTTCTGGTCCAAGACTCGAATATGGTCGCATTCTCATTCCACTTCTTTGGTACAGGGTTTGGTCTCCCCCTGGAGACCACTGTGTATTTGTGCTACTTACCTGTTCTACTTTTGAAATATTGTGCATACTGTGTTGATATCTCTGGGTAGGAGATATAACAATGTGTTAGTTTGTATGTATATGAAATATAAACATTTTTATCACTACACTGTGTGATTATTTTTGTTTAACCTACACTTTATGATTAATTCTGGAAAAACAAGCTGCTTAACACTCCTTCAGGAGTAAGCCTGTAGTCTATAGTCCACAGCTACCACTTACAGAGCTTTTTATGGTTGTCTAAGACCACTAAAATCACCATAATGGTTGTCTGGATTAGTTCAAGGTGTTTCACTTAAATAAGGGTGCACCATATACTAAGCCAGCCTCCTACATTAGGTAAAACTGTGAGTGACTGTTTACATTTCTCTCCTAGTTTTCCCCCATATTGTGCTAAGACCTATAGATGGAACTTCAACTATCTTTAATGGAATTTATGTAGAATGTTCTGTCTTGATATTTGTTAGACCTGACACCTTTTGGCGTGGTTCTTCCCCCATCTTTTTGCCTCTGACTCATGTGTTTTGATGCTGTGCTGGATTTCGTTTTTGCTGATTTAGATGCTTTGGACACTCTGCCACTGCTGATCAGTGTCAGAGTGTAAGTGCTCCCTCTGTAAATTGCCATATTAATTGAATATACCTGATTGGCATATTTGTATCACCATGGGGTCCTTAGTAAAGTGCACTGTGTGTGCCAGGGCTGGTGATGACAGATGCTACTAGTGGGCCTGCAGCGCAGATTGCGCCACCCACATGAGTAGCTTTAAAATAGTGACTCAGGCCTGCCAGCGCAGGGCCTGTGTGCAGTCAGTGGACTGCCCTGTCCCCCTGGCCAGTGTCTCCACTGGCTGGGCCTAACCCTTCCCTGTCTGTGCACATCAGCCACCCCTATGGAAGGCTCAAGTCACCCCCCTGGGCAGGGTGCAGTGTATAGCTAAGGTAGAGCATGTACTAGTGCAGGTCACATGCTCTGGTAGTGGGCAGCAGCCATTTTATGTGCTCACTGCTGTAAGGCTCTCATGCTCCATGGAGTAACATGGAGGAGACTGGCCCCATGTGATGCCAGCCTATCTTCCCATAGGAACAAGATGGGACATAAGTGAAAGATATCCCTGAACTCAGAATTTAATGACACATCTTTTAGTGAAGGGTGTTTTTAAATCCTGTGTTGGAGAATAGCACTTTTAGAAAGTGGCTGTTCTCTTGTCTAAACCTTTCTGTGTGCCTGGGTTTATGGAATGCCTGCCTGGTCTGGATGTGACAGGGGGGGCTGCAGAGCCCCGGAGGAGAGGGTCGGAGCCAGCCCGGGGATGAAAGGGCACATCTGCCTGCCTGGGAGGTGGGAGGAAGGAATGCCTGATAAGTGCTGGGCTGCGTTGGCCTGCCTCCCCCTGCTAGCTCCCTCCTGGTGGTCAACTGACACCTCTGGCCCTGAAGCTGACAGGAAGAAGAAAACCAGAGACACCTCAGTGCTCCGCCATCCCCAGAACTGGTTTAGACTGGACCCAGGGCCTCCATGCACAAAGACTTCAAAGGACTTCAAAGACATTGAGGGGTATAAGGAAAGGACCCCTGACTACAGAAGTCAGATTCTGAAATTCTACAATCAAGAAGGAACCTCTGCTGGAAGGAGGACAGCTAGGGAACTAAAGGAAGACTGCCTTGCTGTGTGCTCTAAGGGCTGACCTGTTCTGCTGTTTGACTGGAAGCTGAGGAGGAGAAAGGGGCTTTGCTGTGTGCTGTGACCCTGCCTGCTTGAAACTGCCAAGACCTTGCTGTGTGCTGTGTCTGCAACTTGAATCTCCAAGGGACTGAGAAGAGCTGGCCTCCTGCTTGGAACCCAGGGCTAAAGGTTCCTGAAGCTTTGCCACAAACTGCGGAAAGATCGTGTGAGGAGCGGGCCCAACCCGTGTGTCCCAATTGCCAGCTGTCTGGAGCTCGCTGTGCTCATCGGCACAGATTCCAGGGGCGAGGAGGGACCGTGGTGTGGTTCTGTAACTAGGATCCCCCCCTGCTGATTGGGGGGCCACAGAGACGTCCTGCCACGATCCCAGGCCCCAAGGGAGTCTTGCCGCCGAATCACCGACGCGGCCTGGGGCCAGAAACACCCTCCGTGAATTTCCTTGCGAGGGGGAATTGAAGCGCCAAAGAACGAAGGCGCCGCGCTCCCATTGGTGGAGGGAGCCGAGCCCCCTCACTAACGCCGCGACGGGATTGGCCCGTGCGGCGCAGCGTCATCATCGGTGGTGGGCCGTGATTGGCCGAGGTAGCGGAGCGTCATTGCCTGACTGTCCCGGGAGCCGCTCTGCCATTGGCTAACTCCCGGGTACTGAAGAAGCTCGACCGGAGGGCCGCGACCTGATTGGCCGCAGCGTGGAGCAGCCTGGAAGCCGCCGAGGGAATCGCGATCTGATTACTCCCCCCAGCAAGGAGCCGACCGCCGGAGCAGCTGGCTGACCCGTCCTCGCCGAGGGAGTGAGTCCGCGTGTGTTCCTCACCCCGGGCCTGTCGTCCCCCGAGGTGTGCTGCATCCCCCGCCGCTCGTTGGATTGTCGAGAGCGGGCGGGAGAGCACCAGGGGACCGGCCGGGGCCAGGAGCGAGTGTGCTCTTCTAGGCGCAAGGCGCCTGAGGCCATCCGGCGCACGTGGCAGCCTCGCACAAGCCGAAAAGAAGTCCCCAGGATACCGGGTGAGGCGCGGTTGCCGCGCTTGGGGGGATAAGTGCCTATGAAGGCTGGCTGTGAATAACTGAGCATGGGCATTGCTTTAACTGCTCGCTTTGAGAGCGGATTGAATAGAAATCAGGGGCAATATTTTTAGACCCCTGATTGGAGAGACTTGAGACTGTTTTGTTTTGATTCTGAGAACTGCCTATTTACAAGAACCATTAAGAATTAAGTGCAACCCGTAAGATAAAATGCTACGTTGTCTAAAGAAGTGATTATCGTGCAACTGCTTCATTTACATGCTGAAACTAGATAAAGCTATATATTTTTATAAAATATACTTACCTGTGTGGTCTCAGTTTGTGGTGGATTGGGGATTATTGTTGTGTTAAGTGCAAATGTTATCCACATTGCCTCTGTTTAGCCTAGATTGCTCGCGCCATGCTACCTAGAGGGTGAGCAGGGGTTATCTCAGAGGATTATTCCTTCGCCCTGACTAGAAGCAAGGGTCCCTACTTGGTCTAAGGTACTTGCCTCTGCCAACCAGAGACCCCGGGTTCTAACAATATTCTACAGCTGTTTCTCTCATGAGGAACATTCCACTGTGTCAGTTGGAGGGTCTCCTGCGAAAACACGACAGCGGTGGCTTTCTCCATGTACAGGCTAGTCAATAAACAGCTGTAGTAACTATCTGAGCTCCTGATTATTACGGCACTACATATTTTGGCAACTAGCCAAAGCCATCGCCAGAAACCAGCGCTAGAGAGTAGTTTGCCAGCCAACAGTTTAATCAAAAATTTAAAAAAGACGGTGGAGTTGGTTGCATGTAAGCAGTTAAGGTGCGACAAGAGAACGCTGCAGCATTAAATTAATGGCCATTACCTCGAAACTTTCAAGGTAGCACTGAGGGTACACATAGTTACAATTTGCCGGAATACCAAGAAACTGACAGCGTGTGTCTGCTATTGAGGACACAGCCGCATACTGTGTGGGTTGAAGCGCAGAGGGGAAAAAGCTGGTGCGGACCAGTCTGCGAACACTCAGGGTGCAGTCACATACCTCGAGCATTTTAGCAGTGAAACACAAAAGCAGGTGCGGACCGACACAGCCTCCACATAGATATTGAACTGACATTTTGTCCCAACGATTGTACCACTGAACCCAGCGCTGCCATCTTTGAGTGCTGTAGTTTACAGTGCTATGCATGCCGCCATTGCATGTCAGGAGAGCTGCAACAGACTTTCACTTAAATGATCAAAACTTTTGCCAATTATTATAATTTCCGCCATCCTGGAATGGATTTGACTCGAAGTGTATACCCAATATTTTTGAAAGGTGCATTTCCCAAAACAGCCACCATTTTGAGCAGCGTTCATATCACCATTACTAAGCAATTTTAGTCACCATTTTCGATCAGTCAAAGAAATCGGCATTAGTCAGCAGCCATTTTGGAACAGTCAAAGAAATCCGCATTTGTCTGCAGCCATTTTGTAACAGTCTAAGAAATTGACATTTTTGATAAATCTAATATCAGCGTTACAACTGAGCTATAGTTACAGCAGCATATACATGATGGATTTGTGCACTGCGTGTGTCCTTTTATTATTTGTAATATATTTATAAAATAATAAGACCACATTCACTAAATCAGTTCTACTTGCTGATTAACTTTTGGTGTGCACAACACACAAAGGAAAGAACGTGTCCAGGACCGGTGGAACATCAGTGACATGCACACCCGTCTAGTCAAGTGACTCTTGAGTAATACTGCACACAAACATAGCTGTTTACTAAATAATATAGGCATGGTGTTACACAGGAGGATCACTGTTTGGCCGTTGGTGAATGTGGTACTGCTGACTACCATACTTTTAACAGTATATCAGACATGCAGTCGGTAAACCCACTGCTTCTGGAATCATCAGGCAATTCGGCGATCTCATGGAAACAGTGTTTTGATGCGATTGAGATGTATCTAGGAGCTATTAGGGTGTCAAGCTTTAGGACAGAGGAAGAAATTGCAATTACTGAATTCCCTGACTTTTGAAAGAAGAGATGTTTTCAGACATCTTCCTGAGCTGGCAATAGTCGAACGGGAAGAGTTAAATGAATATCAGAAAGTTGTTAAAAAGTTAAAAGGAAGATATGATGTTTAACTTAGTTTGGTTGTTCTTTGACATAAGTTTTTAAAAGAACACAATCCCAGTCTGAGAATGTGGATGCATACATAAGCGAGCTGAGAAAGTTGTGCTCACATTGTCAGTTTGGGGAATTCACAGACCAGCTGATTAGGGAATAGTTTATTGGCAATTGTTCAGACAAAAACAGTCAGAAAAATAAACTCATTTTGGGTAATCCATCTTTGGAAGAGGTGATTAAGTTAATCAAAAGTTTGGAACTGGCACAAATATCACGTAAGGAACTGAGGGCAGATTTTCAAGCCCCTTGTGCCTCTTTTACGCCGCCGTTGTGTCACTTTTGTGATGCAGCGGCAGCGCAAAAGATGCGCCAAGCTGCGGGATATTTACAACGTGACGCATCTGAGAGATGCGTCACGTTGTAAAGCCCTGCGCCAGAAGGAGGCATTCCTGCACGGGGTGGGGGGGGTTCCGGTGCAGGAACGCCTTCTAAAAGTGGCTCAGTGAAATCTACAAGATTTTACTCAGTCACTTTCGGGCCCATGCTGCGTCAAAACCCTGCACCTGCTTGAAGCAGGCGTAAGGATTGACGCAGCATTGTAAGAATAGGGCCCCCAAGAGCATTGCTGGAGCTGCGTCGCGCTTGCGACGCAACTCCATCAATGCGCCACCTTTACGGCACAGATACGTCACACATCTGTGAAGTTTATGTCCCTTGGTGCGCCGCATTGTAAATGCGCCGCATCCATGGTGGCGGAGGCATGGCGCACAATAACTGGCGCATCCCTGCTGATATGCGGGGATGTGCCAGTTATTGTCAATCGGCCCCTGAATACACATACAGTGTTGAAAGAAAGTGTAAATGTGTTCCAAGGCAACTTACCACTATGACATGAGATGACAACCAGTGAAAGGAGTATTTGAAATGGACTAACATATGGTTTAGATGTGGGACTAGTCAACATGATAGAGGAAGAAGAAGATGTCCAGCAAAAACTGTTGTGTGCCATAAGTGCTCAAAACTTGGCAACTGTGCTAAAGTGCTCCAGAGTAATATGCCCAATGTGACCAAAGTGAACAACATGGTTGAGGACGCTTTCCAAGTGGAAGGTGATCATCAGATCATAAAAGAGTTTCAGGACATGATTTGGTTGTCACTGATGATGACGTGGTGATTCGGGATTCAGATAAGTATGTAGATCCATACGTAGATGTACTGGTAGGTGAGCAGTGTGTACGCCTCCTAGTTTACTCCGGTGCAAGAGTTACGATGATCACCTCTGAGCTGTTCTACACAACATGGGGTGACAGTATGTTGTTTCCTCCTGATAAGTCTCCTGTGTCCTCCCAAGGCCAGAAGATTGTCTTGGAAGGATTTATTGAAGACATTTTGGAGTTCAAGGGTCACCGAATAGAAGGAAAATTGTATGTTGCTGAAAAAGGTCTAAATATTTTGTGGTCGAATCTGTTTGGGTTGGTGCTCAGAGCGGGAACTAGTGAGCAAGTACTGGTTTGTTAAAAAGTTACCACTTTTGAACTCCATTGAGCATGAGTTTCCCTCCGCCTTTTCTTCAGATTTGGGAAAATAACAGGATTTAAACATGGGATAAAGGTTAAACATAGCATTATCCCAATTAACCATAAGATCAGGTAAGTTCTATTCAGTTTATTGCATGATCTAGAGAAAGAATTGGCCTCTTTACAGAATAATGTAGTGATCGAACCTGTTGAATCAAGTCTGTGGTTATATCCATTAGTTGTGGCCAGAAAATGCAGTGAGGATATGCAACTTTGCATAGATTTAAGGATTCTGAACAAGGAAATATGGGTAGACTCCCACCCATTACCAAAGATTAACAATTTGTAAGGTGAACAGGGGGGTAAATGGCTTTCTAAAATTGATTTAACCTATCATCAGGTGGTATTGGAAGAATCCTGCAGGCATTACAAGGCATTCAATTTACTTTTTGGCTCATATCAGTTCTGTTGTATGCCGTTTGGGTTTGCATCTGCTGCCTCGGTTTTCCAGAACATCATGCATCAATTGTTGGAAAACATTCAGGGGGCTGTGGTGTTTCATGACGGTATGCTGATATATGGCGAGTGGTTGGTAGATCATGACATTATACTATGAAGATTTCACCAGGTTTTTTGAGAAAATGGGGTGGTTGTGAAGAAAGAGAAGTGTGAGTTTTGGTAGGAAAATGTTGAGTTTTTGGGTCATAGCATTTCAGGAGAAGGCATTAACCCAACATCTGGCTTGATGAAAGCTGTTGTGGATTGTCCAAAACCCAAAAACAAAGATGAGTCACGCCTTTGTACTGGACTATGTGAGTTCTATTCCAGGTTCATCTCTGGATATTCGACTAAAATGAAAAATCTTATGAATATGCTAAAAAATGTACAGTTTGTGTGGGATGAAAACTGTCAAGAGACATTTGAAGAGATAAAATCAGAGATGACGAATGCTAGATCACTGTGTTCCTATGATCCAGATTTTCCCTGTACTATTACAGTGGATGTCAAAAACAAGGTTGGTGGAGGGTCTAAGGGGAAAATTATTTAAAGACCAGAGGACAGACAAACCACGTATTCACAGTATAACATTACAAAAGGACTGTCACTGGTCTGTACAACTAATACGGGCAAAGAAAAATGTGACGGACTCTGTGTCTACCTGTAAAGTGTGTACAACAAAAAGGAAATGAATCCCATCAGCCCATCCATATGGCAGAGCTTCATCATCTGGGATAGAACCAAAGATGGTCCGGTTAGGTCGTCACACACCTGTTGGAATTATGTGCTTCTCCAAACCCAAAGAACCACCAGTGATGCATCATACCAGAAGTCAAATCAGTTTGGAATGGTGTGGGATGTTAAATTGCAGTGAGAAAAAATGTGTGCAAAAAGAATCAAAAAGTGAGATGTAAAATTGGCTACCATGATTTAAGGAAAACTTTATTAGGGCAAATCATGGTGTCAAAATTAAAATGAGTGTGAGACAGTTTGACACAATAACTTTCTATTAAGGATGGTATTTGGTCAACATGTTTCAGCCATTGTAGGAAAGTTAAGCCTACCGGGCTTTCGTCAGGGCTAGGTGCACTGTTGATGCAGAACACTGTGTATGTGTCCAGGGTTCTCCGCGAACCAGAGCTAAACTACTCTGTACAAGAGAAGGAGTTATTAACCTGTTATTGAGCCATTGAAAAGTTCCAATCGCATGTGTGAAGTAGCAAGTTTGACTTCCAGACAGATCACAAGCCACTCATTTACATCCTGAGTGGCAAAAGGGTCAAATACACTACACCACGTATAGCTCGGCTCACTACATAATTAGTACTGTCCAATTTCGATATTACACACATACTGGTTAGAGACAATGTTACAGTGGAATTGTATGTGATCAAACAGTGGCTTACCGTAAAGAAGAAAACGAGGATTGCTTTGTTCCCCTGGTAGATGTGTCAGGTAATGAAGCTTGTTCGGAAGCAGAGTGGAAAAGTGTATGTGAAGAGGACGCGGTGATGCAGTAGGTGCAGGAGTACTTAGTAAATGGGTGGCCTAAAGAAAGGTGTGTCTCTCCAGAAACACAACCATTCCGCAAGATTGCGACAAACTTTCCATAGAAGATGGAATCATTCTAAGGGGTGACAAGTGTGTTCCTCCTAGAGCGGTATGTCCGAAGCCGATTGAAATGGTTCATGAGGGGCATTTGGGGTCCACAATGACAAAAATTAGAACTAGAGCCTACTACTGGTTGCCTTCAAAGGACAAAGATATTGATTTGGTTGTGAAGGAATGTGTGGTGGGAAGTAAGACGGAGAAAGGTTTTAAAGTGATAACTCCACCTTTACAGCTCCATTCAGTTCCCAGACAGACCTTAGGTCAAAGCAGGAATTGATATGGTGGGACCCATTCAGTCTTTTACTTCATCACTTACACTATACATTTGTTCTTATGGGTTATTATAGTAAGTGGCCGGAAGTACGTTTCTTTTCACTCCCACAGCAATCAATGCAGTGTTATTTCTCAAGAGAAAGGTTCCTAGAGCATCTCATTTCAGATAATTGACTTCAATTCGTGAATGTAGAAATTGACAAATTTTGAGGGTGTGAGGGGTCAAGTATCTTAAAAGTTATCTCTATCATCCTGAAACCAATGGGTCGGTAGAGAGAAATAACAGGGTGGTAGTTGATTGTATTAAGTGGGCGATGAATAATAGCTACAATGTTGAGGAAGCCATAAAATCCATGCTGTTGTTTTACCGGACAACTCGTCATTCTGTAACCCATGTTACTTAGGGGACGTCAACCTAGCATTGTTATCTAGATCAATTAGGAACAAGGTTTTAAAGGCTGAGGATCCTGAATCTATGCTTTATAAAGTAGTAGAGTCAAAAGAAACAAAAGGATATGTATGATGTCAGAAAATGTGCCAGATGCCAAGTGTTACATGTGGGTGATTTGGTGCGATTTAAAAAACCAAATTTTGTAAATAAAGAGGATGCTAAATATGGTGAGCTGGCGAAGATCGAAAAATTGTGTGCTAGTGCTGCACATGTGGAAGGAGGACATTGGTGGAATATTGGAAAAATTGTTAAAGACCCAGAATTGGAACTGTCTACAGAAACATGTGAGAGTCCAAGGAGTCCTAAGAATTCTGGCCCAACAAAAGAGATTCCATGGAGGTCACCACGGGAAAGATTTGTGTCATGGAAGTTGATATAAGGAAAAGTTTCCAGTGTTACCTTATCTGTTGTGAAACTAATGACATGGATGACTAGTCTTATTTCCTGAGCAAGCAGCATTTCTATCCATTATTCTACAATTGTGTATGTATAGTGTTTTTAGTTTTATAGGATGTTACTTTTATTTATTTGATGTTTTCTTGATTATTATAAAAAAAGAGATTATCTTGTACTTCAACTATGTATAGTGTAATTTATGCAGAATGTTCTGTCTTGATATTCCACAGCTGTGTTCCTCATGAGGAACATTCCAGTAGTGTCAGTTGGAGTGTCTCCTGCAAGAACATGATAGCTGTGGCTTTGTACATGCACAGCGTAGTCAATAAACAGCTGCAGTAACTATCTGAGTTCCTTATTATTACCCCCCTATTTTTTACAAGGAAAAAAGGCAAAATACAGTTCAGTGGCTAACCAGAGTGTGTTTATGAGACTGCCTAATTTGCTTTAAGGTTTAAGCTGTGATTGGAAAGTGTATGTAGCACTCTTTTTTGGCTAGCAAAAAGTAATTTGTTTAAGTGCATGAAAAGCAGAATTTTTAGTGGTTTAGATTTGGGCTTTACCTGCAGGTTTTAACAGGAACGACAACGTGTGGATTGAGCCTGACTGTATCCAAGGAGATTCTGGCTTCAGAGCACCTCCCTTCCCCTGCTTACCAGCCTATGCTTTACTGATTCACCCTCTAGTTTCCAAGCAACCCTGAGCCCTCCTCTGACACCTGCCAATGCCCTTAAAGTTTGTGGAGGGAACCCCAAGACAGCCACCTCCATTTTGTAGCCCCAGCTTCTCTGTACCCTAAATAGCCCAGTGAGCAAAAGACAAAGAAGGTGGTAAGAACACAGACTTTGTGCTGTATATTTTTGAACCTTTAAACCTGCTTTTGTCCTCTACCGTTGACTGTTTACATTTAGCTCTTGGTTTCTGTGCATTTTGTACTTATAAAACCACTGTTTTTTAAAGCCTGTGGCTGTTTAAATTTCTCTCCTAGTTTTCCCCTACACTGTGCTAAGGCCTGTGGAAGGCAGTCTACCCCTCCCCTTTTTTGTTTAAATACTGTTTATTGAAGTCAAGCAAAGCGTACTTACACATCGCTGCAATGATAACAATAAAGAAACATCACAGATTAGGGAGAAAAGCATACTAGAGGGGCATAGTTCTACCCATCGAAACAGCCCCCTCCCATCAAACAGGATGAGTTAACATAGAGCATGATATAGAGATCTCCCGGGGCACAAGCCACAAGGCCGAAAGGCCGGGATCTGAGGAGGGCTCGTGAATAGGATCCAAATAAGGCTGCCCATACAGAGTCTGAACAACTAGTAAAAAGGTGACAAAGCAACGTGACTGACTGCTCCCCTTTTTACAAGGTAAAAACGCAAACTACACCTCAGAGGCTAGCCGGAGTTATGTTATGTTATAAGAGATTGTATAATGCATAGTTGCCCTAGCAACGGGGTTTCCCAGTGCTGAACCCGAAACAAAGGTACAGAAACTACATGCATCAAAACTGGAAACAGTGAAGAGGAAGCTAGTTGGAAAAGAGCCAGGTCTTGAGGGATTTCCTAAAGTTTAGATGGTTCTGGGTATTCCTGAGGGAGAAGAGGCAATGTGTTCCATAAGGTAAGGGCCAAAGCTCGTAAAGAGTGTCTTTCAGCTCTTGCCCTCTTAACTTGAGGAACAATGGGCAGGTTAAGGTCAGATGGTGGGTACAGGGGTATAAGATTGTCTAGAATAGGGGCCCCCTGGGAATGAAGAATCTTGAGGGCGATGCAAAGTCTTAAAGTGTATGCGCTTGTCCATAGGGAGTCAGTGCACCTTCTGGAGAAGCCCAGAGTGTGTTTAAGAGACTGCTTAATTTGCTTTATGATTCACGCTGTTTGGAAAGTGTATGTAGTACTCGTTTTTGGCTAGAAAAAGTGATTTGTTTAAGTGCACAAAGAGAAGTATTTATAGTGGCTTTAGATTTGGGCCTTACCTGAAGGGTTGAACAGGACCTACAAAGTATAGATAGAGCCTCTCTGTATCCAAGGATATCCTGACATCAGGAGCAACTTCCTCTCCCCTGCCCGCCAGTTTGTGTTTAAGGTCACATGCCCCTCATATAAGTTTCTTACTGATTGCTGCATCTGTGCTCTGATTAGGGCTTAGGGTTAGAGTTTCTGATAGATATGTCTAGGGTTCTGATTGGTTCCTAGGGCTAGGGTTTCTATTGGACTTACGGCTTAGAGTTAGAGTTCTGATTGGCTGATAGGTTTGGGGTTCTGATTGGTTCCTAGGGCTAGGGTTTCTATTGGACTTAGGGTTTAGCTTTTGATTGGTTGCTGTGATTGGTTGAAAGAGGTAGGTCTCCCATTGGTGCTAGAGATTAGACCTAGGTTTCCCATTTGCCAAAGATTACCTGACTTAAAGCTAACTCATCAAACCCCTCAAAGATATTATAACACTGACAGCAAATGCACTCTACTCATTTACGTTCCATCTATCATAAAATAAGGAAAAACTGCTGGCTCATCTACATGGCACTGGAAACATGTTCATTTCAAGAGCTTCTAGTAGCTAGCCTGGTCTAGGTCTTACTTTTGGTTTTTAACATTAGCCACACATCTCGTCTTATTGTAAATATTCTCCAGCCGCTAGACTACACTCAGAGCTCAATAAATGGAACACAGCCACCATACCAAACAATGGACCGAAGCATAATACTGCTAGAGAACCATTATGGGCCAAGTCTTGCTCTGGTCTGTAATGAAAGATTCACACTATGTTGGAGGACTACCCTTCTTAGACTGAGATAATGATGCTGGTCTAGTTGGGGGGGGTATAATATTATAACATGCCATACATTACAAATGTGACACATGTTAGAACATAACCATATATTATCACATTAGAAAGCATAGCATAACATCCATCAAAATATGACACACCAACTGAAATACATCCAACATAGTTCAGATGCTCCAACTCCTAATAGCACTTTGTAGGAAAGTGACCCTTTTTGACATGGTCACTCTCACTTTTTGCCTGGTATTTGATGTGATTTCGACTGGAAGTGCACTGGGTTCCTGCTAACCAGTGCCATATCATTTCCCAAAACTGTGCAAGTGTACCACAATTGGTAATGCCTTTAGCACTCCCTGTAAGTCCCTACTAAATGGTACCCCTGGTGCCTAAGGCAATGAGGCTAAAGAGGGTCCTTAAGGGAAGCAAAATATGCCACCCTAAAGGACCCCTCACCAAACACATTCAGACTGACACTGTGTGTTTTGGTGCAGACAAAAGTGAAAACATGACATGGCACCCATCCCTGGGTGCCATGCCTACTGACACAGCATGCAGTATAGGTAAGTCACCTCTACAGCCGGCCTTACTGCCCTAAGGCAGAGTGCACCATGCTACATGTGAGGACATATCTGCATGAGCAGATATGTCCTCAACCCTATCTCCAAGCAAATGTACACCAGAGAGCAATTCAGAACAAGTTATCATAAACATAACGTGACCTCCTGCACAATAATGCTTAGAAGTGATACACATAGCCAATGATGCCAGCCTAGAAAAACAGTGTCCCCGATTGTGCAGTGGATATCCTTTCTCCACAGCGGGATGAAATAAAAGGCTAATTCCTTCAGCAATTACTTTCATAAGTGCAGCACATCTTAACTAATATGAACCATCACTAAATAACACAGTAGGCATAACACTCAATGGTAGCAGGCAGCTCTATTCCATTAGATGAACCTCCTAGAAACATGAAAAGAGCACCTACACCCTGACTGTGTAAAATGCTAACCTTACCAGCAGCAGAAGTGTGCTACCCTAACACTGAAAGCAAATTCCCCTTTTACTTGAAGGGTGGTTATTGTATACATAAAAATGAAAAATCCCCTTTAAATAAACATAAATAAACTAACTTAAAACAGTGATTGTAGTAATGTGCATAAATGCACGCTAAAGATGCAGGGAGGAACTTCAAATTCCGACCTGATTTGACAGAATGTGTAAAACAGCTGGGTGCAGGCCAACAATATAGTATCAGAAAGCAACTGTACCAATAAGTAAACATATTTTCGGTATCTATAGAACTTATTACATCTTTGGGAGGGTCGTAGTACAAAAGCTCAGCAGGGCCCATGTCTGTAGTTAAAATGTCCGCGTGGAGTGGCTTCGACATTACTGAACCTTCACTGATCAACATAAGCTGTACTCTGATGCTAGCCCATTGCATACACCTATGCTGGAGGTCCTACAATACCAACCAGAAGGGAAAAAGGCGAAAATTAGTAAAGTCGCAGGAAAGGAAACATTATACCAATTTGATCCTCTATCACTGGGATGAACAGAATCACATCCGAGCATACATTTGTTTTATATATTCTTTACTTTTTTGCAGTTTTGTATGATGCAGATCGAAACAATCTGAGCAGCACACCTTTTTACCATGTAACTTGGCTGCATTAGGGCAAAAATGGAGCGACCTGTATAACACACAATGCATACGTCGTCATTATTGTTTCCGTTGTTTCAGCCAGGAGCGATATTCGGAAATAGGGAACCCCGAGGAAGGGCTGTGTAAACAGCCTCGGGGTGTCGGTGGAGTGCGCATTAAGTGAACCGGAAGTGCTGCCTCTTGGATTCTGCACGTAAATAGCGAATGGTGGACTACCTGTAAATTCAGTGGGTGTACAGACAGACTAGTAAACCCGGTTATTTTGACGCTCAAATGGTATTGCTGGTCTGTCCTTGGGAAAGCCCACCGCTAGCAGCTCACAAAACAGTGGCGAGCATTCCGAACAAATAAGTAACTTGTGTCACTGCATTCATGCAAAAAGAAAACGAATGCGCAAACTAAGTGAAGGAGAAGTAAACTAAATGTGGCAGGGCAATGAACTACTGGGGCCAAAGACAACAAAAACAAGCATTGGCCGCGCAACCCGGCCGGGAGTTGGGTGAGTGCAAAAATGCAATTTTAAAAAACGCAAGGGGTGACGCGAGTTGTGCGAATGCGCGCGCGCGACCGCAAAAAGTGCTGTGCACGTCGTGCGAATGTGCGCGTTCTAGCAAGCTGGTGGCCGGCAAAGTAGCGCTTTTTTAAGCAGCTACTACATGTCTCTCCGAGCAACGTATGCACGCTGACTCAGCGAGACCTAAAAAAACACCACCACCAAAACACAGTCTCTAAACTGCCTACTAGCAAATGCTCGATCACTCTCTAAAAACACTGACACATAACTTGGCGTACTCTTCATAGTTGAATAATGGTTGGAAGAGGATATGACTTCAGTGTTGCATGAAACCGTCCCCCCATGCTATCAATCTATCACAAAAAATCATATAGGCAAAAGATGAGGTGGGCTAGCTGTTATATTCTAGCAAACAATAAATCTCACCTAAGCTGACCACATTTCCATACAAGGTTGGGAGGCCTTCATCACCAGATGCAACCCTACACCAACTTCCTCCTCCTTTACAGACCACCACCTTGCAATGCAACATTCCCAGGCATCTTTCTAGACACAGTTTCAAACCTTATGACACTACTTATTTATTTATTTTGGGAATTTGTAGAGCGCGACTGATACCTTGCAGGCTTCCTGGCGCTGTAGAATACTCTGTTAGCGAATAACCGGGGGAGATAGTCAAACGGACAGTTATTGAGGGAAAAGCCAGGTCTTGATACGTCTCCTGAACGGAAGAAGCTGGGACATCTGACGTATGTCAGTGGGCAGGCTGTTCCACAGCTTGGCCGCTGCAACCCTGAAGGATCTTCCCCCTGTTCTGGCTTTATTAAATCTGGGTACCTTTACCAGACAAGCCGAGGACGAGCGTAGATCTCTGGCAGGAGTGTACCACATAAACAGGGCTCGCAGAGGTTTAGGTCCAAGTCCATGCAGAGCCTTAAAGACAATGCAGAGGGACTTGAAGGCCACTCGTTGTTTTAGAGGTAGCCAGTGCAGCTCAGATAGAGCTGCTGTGGCCGAAGCCCTCCTCGACCAGCCAAGAGCCAGCTTAGCGGCGGCAGATTGCATTCGCTGAAGACGCTCCATCAGCGTGACTGGAGACTCCAGGAGCAGGGCGTTACAATAGTCAAGGCGACTGAGTATCGTACACCTGACTATTGACGCCCTGGCTTGTGCCGGGAGGAGAGGCATGATTTTCCGCAGTGAGCGAAGCAGGGCTGTGCATATCCCCACGGTTTTCGTCACCTGGGTTTCCATACTTAATTTGTTGTCAAGCATGGCTCCCAGGTTGCGAACCGAGGGAACCGGCAGAGGTTTGTCACTAAACTCTGGGGGCCAGAAATCAGTCGGAAACTGACGGGGTATCTTGGTGCCTGAACAGAACAGGACCTCCGTTTTTGCGGAGTTAAACTGGAGGGAGTTTATGTGAAGCCAACCAGCCGTCTCTCTTAGGCAGTCGTGGAAGGTCGAGAAAGGAGTGGCATCTTCACCTTCCCAAGAGAGGATGAGTTGTGTATCATCCGCGTAGTTTATTGTTTTGATCCCAAAGGATTGGATTAGTTTGATTAGCGGGAAGAGATACACATTAAAAAGGATGGGGCTGATGGAGGAGCCCTGAGGGACTCCCTGGGGTACTGGTGCAAAGGTGGATTGAAAAGGGGGGAGGGAGACAGCCTGTCTTCTGTCCCGAAGGTAGGAGTGGAACCAGAGCAATGCAGTGCCCTCCACTCCCACCTCACCAAGTCTCTGCAGCAGCATATTATGATTGACCGTATCGAATGCGGCAGACAGGTCCAGTAGTATCAGCGCCACTGGCTGACCCCTGTCTGCACGCATGCGAAGGTCCTCCATGGCTGTCAGGACTGCTGTTTCGGTGCCGTGGGCAGGACGGAACCCGAACTGGTGATCATCAAGAAGGTTGTTTTGTTCTAAATGGGCGGACAAGCACGAGCTGACCCATCGTTCGGCGATCTTCGCTGGGAAAGGCAGCAGGGAGATGGGTCGGTAATTTGACAGACAGTCCGAGTTCAGGGAAGGTTTCTTCGGAAGAGGGGTAATCAGTGCCTGTTTCCAGGGAGTAGGGACAAAGCCACTGCGCAGAGACTGATTACAAATAAGGCGCATGGTGTCAAAGAGCTCGTTTCCAAAATTTTTCCAGATTTTTGGTGGTAGGGGGTCGAGTGGAGAACCCGAGGAAATACCAAGCGCCAGTCTTTCAAACTCGAAGACCGGAATCGGGGGGAATTCCCGAAGTCTAGCCAAAAGGACAAGGCCAGAAGGCGACGAGTTTCGAGAACTGGTGTCTAGTCTCTGTGTATTGGAAATGCCTGAGGCTGGGGGTAATTTCAGGTTGTGAATAATAGTGTTGATTTTATTGATAAAAAACACTGCAAGATTGTCACAGAGGGCTTGGGTGGGAGGCTGTGTAGAAGTGACACAGTCCGGATTAGTTAGATTTTTAAGTATCTGAAAGATACTTTTTGAGCTGTTAGTGGCGTTGGAAATGATGGAGCAGTAATGTTTAGCCTTATTTTGAGCGATAACCATTTTGTACTCCCGGAGGTTTTCTTTCCAAAGAATTTTGTGGGTATCAGAGTAACCCTGCCTCCATTTTCTCTCTGCTTGTCTGCATGCTAGTTTGAGAGCTCTTAAAGAGTCATCAAACCATGGGGCCGGTGCCCGTCTCTGGGGTTTACCCTTTTTCCGAGGGACGAGGCGGTCCGAAGTGTTGGAAATCCTGGTGCAAAGGGATAGATAGTTTGCCTCCACTGGATGAGTAATGGAAAAGCTGTCTGCCACTTCAAATACTGGGCCATTCAGTCTGAGTTTGTCCAGAGCCTTCCAATCTCTGTACGGGAGTGCAGGGCCGTGGAGTGCCGGTCTACGAGACCTGCTGCCTGCTATATAAAACTTAATGAGTGCGTGGTCGGTCCAGCACATCGGCAGAATATCGCTCAGACGTGCTAGCTGGGGGGAGGAGAAGATTAAGTCGAGCTGGTGCCCTGCTAAGTGTGTGGGTTTGTTCACTAGCTGGCACAGTCCTATTCCTTCACAGGAAAGTAGGAGATTGTTAAGTGCAGAATCTAGACTGCCGTTGGGCCAGAGATTGAAGTCGCCCAAGACAATCAGATTGTTGTGTGAGGTGGCCATATTAGTAAGAGTGGTGAGGAGCGACTGCTGCTGAGTGGGGTTGAAGGCTCCCGGCGGGCGGTAGCAGATCACAGCCGTAAAGGTAATTCCGAGATGACAGTCGATGGCAAGGCCAAGAATTTCGGTCCCGACCACTGGGTCCATAGCAATAGTTTTTACTGACCAGGATGCTCTATGGATTAAGCCGACTCCGCCGCCCCGCCCCTTAGGACGTGGGAGGTGCAGGATTTTGAAGTCTTGTGGGCAGGCCCAATCCAGTGCTATATTGCAGTCAGAGTGGGTCCATGTTTCCGTTAGGAATAAGGCATCAAGATGGTGATTGTCTATGAGCTGCGCGATTTCGTGGGCGTGTTTGGGCAGGGACCTGACATTCAGCAGGCCGCCAGTAAATAGGCCTTTGCGCGCAAAGTCGTGCAGAGGATAAGCGGTGTCTTGGAAGGACAGTTGGCCTTCGTGGGCATAGTCTCTAAGGAGGAGTAAAGCCTCACGCGTTAAGTGCGGAGAGCTGCTGGTGAGCGAGGAGGGTGAGGCCGCGGGTGGGGCGCCGGGCGCTGCCGAGGCGCGGACGAGCGCAGACGAGCTTGCCTTAAGCGCGCCTTTGGCGCGCAATCGTCGCGCCCGCTGCGCTCGTCCGCTGCGCTTCCGGCTAGTACTCATATTTTGTAGAGTGGACTTGGTAGTGGGAGGGGGGGGCGTGGCCACCGGAGGTGGGCGTGTCCCACACGCAAGGAATGGCGGCAAGACTCGGGTCCGGGCAGAAGACAGCAAGCGATCTGCTTCCCTGCGCCGACCAGGTAGAGACCAGGGAAATAGTGCAAATAAGCTATTTTAAAAACTATAGCGTAACACCTAAAAACACAGTATCAATCACAAAATGTTTTTTAAAAATTGTACAGCTCCCGGCTAGTTCGCCTCAGGAGTATTCACAAAGAGTGGGAAGGCGCTGCAGTCAGCGCACTGTTATAGCGTCCTGGGAGGGGGGGGCGTGGCCACCGGAGGTGGGCGTGTCCCTCACGCAAGGAATGGCGGCAAGACTCGGGTCCGGGCAGAAGACAGCAAGCGATCTGCTTCCCTGCGCCGACCAGGTAGAGACCAGGGAAATAGTGCAAATAAGCTATTTTAAAAACTATAGCGTAACACCTAAAAACACAGTATCAATCACAAAATGTTTTTTAAAAATTGTACAGCTCCCGGCTAGTTCGCCTCAGGAGTATTCACAAAGAGTGGGAAGGCGCTGCAGTCAGCGCACTGTTATAGCGTCCTGGGAGGGGGGGCGTGGCCACCGGAGGTGGGCGTGTCCCTCACGCAAGGAATGGCGGCAAGACTCGGGTCCGGGCAGAAGACAGCAAGCGATCTGCTTCCCTGCGCCGACCAGGTAGAGACCAGGGAAATAGTGCAAATAAGCTATTTTAAAAACTATAGCGTAACACCTAAAAACACAGTATCAATCACAAAATGTTTTTTAAAAATTGTACAGCTCCCGGCTAGTTCGCCTCAGGAGTATTCACAAAGAGTGGGAAGGCGCTGCAGTCAGCGCACTGTTATAGCGTCCTGGGAGGGGGGGGCGTGGCCACCGGAGGTGGGCGTGTCCCTCACGCAAGGAATGGCGGCAAGACTCGGGTCCGGGCAGAAGACAGCAAGCGATCTGCTTCCCTGCGCCGACCAGGTAGAGACCAGGGAAATAGTGCAAATAAGCTATTTTAAAAACTATAGCGTAACACCTAAAAACACAGTATCAATCACAAAATGTTTTTTAAAAATTGTACAGCTCCCGGCTAGTTCGCCTCAGGAGTATTCACAAAGAGTGGGAAGGCGCTGCAGTCAGCGCACTGTTATAGCGTCCTGGGAGGGGGGGGCGTGGCCACCGGAGGTGGGCGTGTCCCTCACGCAAGGAATGGCGGCAAGACTCGGGTCCGGGCAGAAGACAGCAAGCGATCTGCTTCCCTGCGCCGACCAGGTAGAGACCAGGGAAATAGTGCAAATAAGCTATTTTAAAAACTATAGCGTAACACCTAAAAACACAGTATCAATCACAAAATGTTTTTTAAAAATTGTACAGCTCCCGGCTAGTTCGGCACAGGCCAACCTATGCATTCTTGGTGACCTAAACATTTGGTTTGACAAACCCAATATGCTCTATCCAAAAACTATCATCACTGGCCTAGTCACACTGAACCTACATCAGATTGTACACAAACATTGCTGGAAACCTCCTAGATGTAATTTTTGCAAATCCAGAAATAGATACCTTTCATAGGATTACTCCAATCACATGGACAGGCCAGGATTTGTTGGGTTTCCAACAGAAAATACCTCAAATCAACACATATAGGACCACCTTACATGCATCCACTTATCAACAGTGGAACAAACTGAATTTTGAATACTTAGAACCACAACTAACATCCAACACAGTTCTAGACACAATAAATCCCATTAGAAAACTTTGATATCCCAATACCACTCAGAGCAACAAAACAAGACAAAAGAAAACAAGCACATTGGGGAAATACAGACTAAAAAAGATAAAACAACAAATTAGAAAGCTGCAACACACCTGGCTCAAAACAAAACTGCAAGACACATTTCACATACACAAACCTAACAGAATATACAAGGCAACAATCAAAAAAATAAAGAAAAGGTACTAATCAGATAATTCAAAATGCTAAATGTGCAAATAAAGAACTTTTTAAAACTCTCACCTTATTTCGTAAATCTAAATGCACCAAAAGAACTCATCCCATTACTTAAGAATTCACTGGCAAATCATTTCATAACCAAAGCAGACACGTTGGACTCCTATTTACAAAAAAAACAAAACACCAGTATTCAATCCATTTCCAAAAATCCCTTCCAAGAGTAGGGTAACACAGCCTCTGCATTCTTTCAAACAGGTATCACAAAGTGAATTGACAGATCTGGTCAAAGCAAGCAGGCTAGCTGGCTGCCCTTCTGACCCCTGTCCACCACAAATCTTCAAGAACATTCTTTTATCTACCTCTGCTGCCACACCAGTAAGAAGCATCATCAATCATTCTTTAACTATGAGAATCGTTCCAGAAGACCTAAAAAAGGCATACATATGCCCATTATTTAAGAAAAGAAACCTGGACCTGCATGAACCCTCAATTACAGACCAATTACAAATGGACCTTTCCTGGGCAAACCGAGAGAAAGAGCAGCATTTGACCTGAAAGTATGGAGTGCAGATAACTTCATACTTTGAGAATACCAAAGAGGATTCTGCCCAAGAAGAGGAACAGAAACTGCCCTCTCCACCATCAAAAATGACCTTAAAAACACAGTAGAACAGAATGGAGTTGCTCTGCTACTTTTCTTGGATCTCTCAGCTGCCTTCAGCACAGTTAACAATGACACAAAGACTCTACGAAGCTGGCATAGAGGGGACTGCCCTCGACTGGATTACATCCTACCTTCAAAACAGAACAAACGTCATCTATACTCCCCCGTTCTCATCCAAATCATCAATCATTCTTTAACTATGAGAATCGTTCCAGAAGACCTAAAAAAGGCATACATATGCCCATTATTTAAGAAAAGAAACCTGGACCTGCATGAACCCTCAATTACAGACCAATTACAAATGGACCTTTCCTGGGCAAACCGAGAGAAAGAGCAGCATTTGACCTGAAAGTATGGAGTGCAGATAACTTCATACTTTGAGAATACCAAAGAGGATTCTGCCCAAGAAGAGGAACAGAAACTGCCCTCTCCACCATCAAAAATGACCTTAAAAACACAGTAGAACAGAATGGAGTTGCTCTGCTACTTTTCTTGGATCTCTCAGCTGCCTTCAGCACAGTTAACAATGACACAAAGACTCTACGAAGCTGGCATAGAGGGGACTGCCCTCGACTGGATTACATCCTACCTTCAAAACAGAACAAACGTCATCTATACTCCCCCGTTCTCATCCAAACCATACATCACAAAAGCAGGGGTCCCTCAAGGCTCTATCATCTCACCCATTCTTTTGAACATTGTAGTGATTAAGTCAGGGACAAGGGATGAGTCCCACCACCTCGTTGTATGTGATGTTGTGTGTAAGTCGCCCTGCGCTTCACCTTTCTGTGTCCTGTGTGTAAGCTGCCCTGCGCTTCACATTGTCTTGTGTGTATATGCCGCCCTGCGCCTCACCTTGCCTTATTGTGTATAAGTCGTCCTGCACCTCACCTTGTCTTGTTGCCTCAAAGTCGCCTTGCCCTGTGTTTTTGCGTTGTCCTGTTGTGTGTAAGTCACCCTGTGCTTCAAGTCAACGTAATGTGTGCGTTTGTCACACTGTGCTGCTTCCGTGTTGCACAAGTTCTTGGGTGTTAGTCCCATGCAACGTACCTTTTACACTTGGGTGTCAGTCCCATGCAACGTTACCTTTTACATTTGGGTGTCAGTCCCATACTACGTTATCTGTTACACTTGGGTGTCAGTCCCATGTGAACGTTCCTGTTACACTGCTTTTGTTATTGGTCTCTCCCATCTTAGCATTTTCCCTCACACGAGGGGTGGCGTTTAGGGTTTCCGCTACAGTCTCCTCACGTGAGGAGTACTTCCTTGGGTGCTGTTCCACCCATTGTATTCTAGTCTGGCGTTACGTTTTTCCCCTTACTTCTTTCACATGTGTCTTGCTCACTTGTTGTATGTGAGCTCTTCTTACTATACTTAGCTTTTCTTTGTTCACTATTAAAGGAGGAGGTTGGTGTTAGTGTGTTTTTCTATCCTAGCATCCTTCTTTCATCGTTTTTATGTCTAATCTTCCCTCTCGTGATGTGTTATACCATGATGCATCCTTGGGTTTATAGACTGTTTTCATCATTTGCACTTTATTGTGTATAGTTGTTTTCATTTTAGTTTGGTTCTATTTATTTTTCAGTGCAAAAGGGAGAGGATAATATGTAGTATCCTCCCTCAGGTCATGCTAATATGTTCCCTTTCATCCTGTTTCTAGCTGCTCAGCCAGTGTGAGTGTTCCATGTAGAATGTTAGTGTGAGTGGAATGCTTGGGTGCCTGGTGTGTATGTTGTCAGTTGAGAGATGGGGTGAGCAGCTAGCAGGCTGCTCTAGGTGAGGCTTGTTGTAACTTCTACTTATGGGCTTAATAAACTACATCAAACTCAACTCGGCTACGTCTACTATGTCACCTGAAAACGTGGGGCCAGCCCCCTACATTTTGGCGACTATCTTTATGGGATTTTTCGTGTGACAACTAAGAGGAGTCAAGATAAAGCTGTTGGGTCTAAGAAGTAAGGAATGTCCCAACAAGAAACAAAAAAACTCAAGTGAAAGAAACCGGGACAAGCACGCCGTGAAGCCCCGCTTGTGTCTCCTACACCGGACAGCTACAGGCCAGGCGTGCTGTACTCTGATCTCTGTGCCTACAACATGGATAAATATGTTATTAAGGCTGCCTACATCCTGCAGTAGACCCTACACCACTACGAATGTCTACATAGCCACAACAAACGTCTACGGTGCCACAACCAAAGTCTTTTGTGCAACAAGAAACAAGGTAATTAGTTGCTGTCTGTGTTTTTGCCTCCAGTGCAAGGTGCGCTGCTTCTGTTTTACATAAGACTGTCTTCTTCAAGTTCATCATCCATCACTTTATTCAATTCAAGTCTTCCCTTTCTGTGGGTTTGGATGTGTGACATATTGTTTTTAGCGCTCCTCTGTACTATTGCTGCACCGGTGTGAACCCTACTTGTCCCGGTTTAATTTTCAACTACTGGCGCTTTAGTGATATTGCCGGGTCTCCCTGCCTGCTGCAGGATAGGAGACCGACATTGCAAGCAAAGTGCAGTTTTGACTCCGTTAAAATGAATGTTTTGTCTTCCCTATTAAAAGGCCTACAAAAGGTGACAGTTCCGCTTTGTTTAAGAGTCAAATAAGGCTCGCGCATTTTACCGCGCGGAACCTCTCCAGAACCTTTCCATGACGTCCTCGATCTTTATTCATCTTCAAGCTGCCTTTGGACGTTCTTCAGCAACAGTGTGCCGTGAACCACTCGGCGTGCGTCTCCTGAACGTGCCGCCATCTTGGGGTTGGTCTTGCCCCATATGTTTCGTATGTCCTCTGCCTTCAAAATGCCAACCACATCTTCTTCGGTGGTGTGGTGTGGAATTTTGCATTACTTGTATCCTACATGCCACGTTCTCGTTGTTCATCGGATTTGCTTCCCTCTTTTTCCGGCAGCGCTAGTGGGTCATCCCACGTTCACTGTGATCATACGGATCTACTTACAAGGGACAGTAGATGCTGTGTCGGACACCGCTGGTGAGTGGAAGCTTGTTCCTTCCGTTGTCTGCCTTCCGGTAACAGAATCAGGTTGTCTTGTTGGCGTTCTACAAGCAGATATAAAGAAAGAATAACAGGAAGTTACTGGATGCTGGTAATACTGTCAATGCTGTCTGCTGTGTAATATTCTTTGCTGCAGAAATCTTACATCTGTATAACTTACATTTGTCACTGGCATTGTATCTCCTATGGTGGCAAATCTCTTGGAGCTGTTGAACCCCTGTCCATCATTATTGCGGTGAAAGGCACACCTGTGACATTTGCATACTAAACGGCTGTATCTAGTTGCTCTTATTAAAAGAAATGTGTGTATTTTTATAAGACATGTCATGTATTAGTTAGCTTATTTCTATTCTTGGGTGTGCTCACCCTCACAACTGTAATACTGTGATGCTCTTTCTGCATGTAGTATCCCTGCTTATGGGATGGAAGTGGGTCTCAGTCCCATTTCTCTTCGTAACGTAAATATCACTTGGGTAAGCCTTATGAGTTTGGCTTAAGGGGTGTTTACCCTTGCTATTTTTTGTATGGGTGTCAGGCCCCTATCCACGCCTTGAGTTTCTTCACCTTACACATGACCCTCTCGCTGTTTGGGTTATGGGGTGTTTCCCCATTTACATATGTAGGACACTTCTGTACTTTTTGGGTGTGTTTTGGGTGTCAATTCCATCCTTATCATCAAAAACTTGTAGTGATCAAGTCGGGTACAAGTGATGAGTTTCAGGTAGCTTTATTCAAGATGGTACAATAGACCTCACCAGGAGCAGTCAGCATGCTGCTCAGCCCTGTCAACTGTGAACATTTGACTCATAACATTCTATAACATGTCATCACAGCAAGATTCTACAGGCAGGGCAAGAATAGCATTAAACTCTGGATGTAACAAACATCTACATGAAGTCATTCCCAGAAATGATCAATGAATTTCAGCTCGCATGCAATAACTATGCAGATGACATATAAATACTCCCTAAACTGGAAAGCCCCAAAGAAATTGTAAACACACAAATCTTAAGTTGCCTCACAGTCGATCAGTGGATGACATACAGCCAATTCAAACTGAATGCATCCAAAACTGAAATACTCAGATGGGGCAATGGGAAAAATCATGAACCACTCTGCGCCTGGCTTGACGATATGTGTCCACATCCTAAAGTATCAAAGGAAGTAAGAAACCTTGGAATTACCATGGACTTCAAGTTATCAGTGAACACCCAAGCGGACAAATTAGCAAGATCAAGCTTTATTACTATGAAAACTCTGCGATGCATCTTCCCTCACCTGGGAATTAAAATCAAGGTCCAGGCTACTATTGCTCTTATACTGTCTAAACTTGATTGCATCAACAGCCTTTACCACGGATTACCTTTATCAAGTATGAAAAGACTACAACAAACTCATAACTCTGTTACCAGACTACTTCTACATGTAAAGCCATACGCCAACATCACCCGTGCCTTGAGGGGCCTACATTGGCTACCGGTTGCCCGAAGATCCACTGTCAATTCACCTTGTTTCACCCACAAAGCAATACATGACAAAGAACCGCTTTTCATCAGGAATAAAATCACCAAATATATTCAACAAAGGAACCTCCGCCCAAGATTGGCACCTCGCCTCAAAACCCCACCATACAAGAATAAAACATAGGTGGTACATCTTTCTCTGTTCAAGCAGCCAAACAATTGAATTCATCACCCCCAAACATAAGATCCACAGATAACTATCTTATCTTCAGAAGACCAGTCAAGAGTTGGCTCTTTCTTACATAACCACCATACTCAAACACAAATGTACAGCATATCCCTGTTTATGCAAACATGTATAATCTAATTATATGCATGTATCTAGATATGTGTATTTCTTTGGACAAATATGTATAATAACTATGATTTTTAAAATACATAGATATTCTTTAGGTCTGCTTAACAAATATATATATATTACTTATGGTTACATATATATATATATATATATATATATATATATATATATATATATATATATATATATATATATATTGTTCTATGCTTAACAGGTTTATAGGTCACTGCATAGTTTTCATATAAGTTATTTTATAAGATGCATATGGGTCTCTGTTTTATTGATCAATCACAATGTGTAAATATAATCATAAATATTTTATCTACAAGTGCTTCACTATTGAAATATTGAGGAAAAGTGAAAATTAAAAAACAAAATAGTCATAAAAATACACAAATAAATTAGCCTCAAGTACAGCTACACTTGAAAGTCCAGGTTTATACAATACAATTACCTCCACTCTGACTCATCTCAAACCTCATTCTACTACTATGACTCTTCCCTCCTTTATCCCTCCTTGGGTCACCTCAAACCTTATTTTACTATAATGATCTCCCAAACAATCATTTCTAAATTCTTCCCTCGTGTATCCTTCCTTTGACTCATTCTCAAACTTCATTTTACTACTATGATCGCCCTAATTCCTTTCTTGAGACTCCTCCCTCCTCCATCTCTCCTTTTACATCTATAACCTCATCTTACTAGTATAATCTCCCAAATAACACTTTCTAGACTTTTCCCTTTCGATCCCTCCATTATCCTATTCAAACCGACTAACAGACTTACATGTCCATCACTCATATTAACTCATATTTCCCTATTGCTATCCACCACTAATACTCTTTGGGTTTTGGAGTGACGTGCTACTCGCCAAAAAGCACCTCATCATGGGTAGTAAGCTCTATATGAATACAATTGCATTATATGGAATAATAATTTAGGAATGTCATCATGAAAGAATGAAAAAAGCCTTTTATTCCTAAAGTTTTTGATCTCATTGGGAAAGAAACAGACTGTTTGTACTATTATGGTTGAAGGACAATAAAAGCAAGGCAGCATCAATATCCATGATATAAAATCCTGGAGAATCTCAATGGGCAAGAACACTGTTATAACAAATTAAAATATCAAGGAAGAAAATGAAGGATGTCACATGGGATCTTTTTACTTGATACTCATGATGACAATATAAACCAAGCAAATAATTGAAATGTGTATGAAATTAGATATGGAATGAATAATATATTAAAAAACATGTCTATAGATGCTTGATATGTATAAATATACACTATGTTGATAATCATGTCCTTTTGTTTTAACATGTGATATGTACATAAGAATGATAGTAAGAAAAAAATTGTTTGCTCGACCGTATGTGTTTAGATAATCTGTTAACAACTGTTTTTATGGAGATATATATTTTATGTTTTCTCCTAGTTTTAATTCAGTTATTAGACTTCAAGAAGGTGAGATAAAAGTCAAGGAGCCACCATAATGGTGCATCAACACTATAAACTTTTTAGTACTTTAATTGTATAAGTTGTTTCCTGTGTTATTTTTGGACCAAATGTTTTTATGATGTATCTGGCCCAGTGGATGATAAACTATATTTACAAACGTAACTAGTATTTTATGTGCATTTTAGTTAATATTTACGAGATTCTAAATGTTGGAGCATAATTGGTTTGTTTTTTTACATAGAAGTTATATCTGTTGTTCTTAAATTAATAATTAGGAATCCACATGGAGAAAATCTGAATTTAAACAACAAGTCCGTGGGAAAAACATTTGTACTGGTTTGACTGAACCCTATTCTTGTGCATTTATAAAAGGGGTTTCTCTCTAAATTGTTTATGTCGATCTGAGTTGCTCCATGGTAGGCAAACATTTTGGTCATTGGTTTGGGACAGGTGAGAGAATAACACCAATAATGTCAGTTTGGGCCCAGTTGTTGTGGAGAAGTGGCTTGAGATGGGACACAATCACAGCACCGGAAATGTTGTTAAAACATATTCATCCAAGCAGCTGACCAGGTTAGAGTAATATTCACTGGGAAAGGATGCAATTATCAGAAAGTTCAGAGAACTCACGTGCATAGTTCAGAAAAAGGGTACTAGCCTTCTTTTGGAAAATGGTTAGCGATGGAATGGCTCACAGATGGTCTCTGCTGAGCCTACATGTACTGGTAGTCAGACTATTTCGGATAGTGGCACTGAAGGGAAGGCACCTGAAGTGAGCAACAATGTTCCAGGAGGGGTTTCAGACACTGGTTGCTTTCCTAGTGTGAATGTATGTGGGGCAGTGCTAGTACCCATACATGAATTTTGTTCCAAATGAAACGCTGCATTCCAAATCCAATGTTAAGGACTACGTTATTCGTTGATTCTGTTTTTGATAAGAGGGAGAAGATGCAGTATTCTGGATTCATAACTTAGCAAACATTATCATGTAATGTTAAACTGGTGTTGTTTCCTTGATGCCTGTGACCCATCCCTGTCCCTCCCTTACACCGATCCCTGTGCCTCCATTCCTTTTTGAGTCTGCATGCATGCCTCCCAGTATGCTGTCATGCTGGTTCTCAATGTTCCATTGCTATTGGAGTGGCAGTTGTTTTTGCTTTCAATATGCTTTTAAAAGGCACTGTTGATTATAGTTCAATAGACATATCACAGGTCAGTAAGTAATTATTTTTTTTTTGAAATATGTTTTTATTGCGAAAACATAAAAGAGGCACAAAGGACACAATCATGAGGACCGCTCATACGCAAAAGGTAGTAACATGATGTGTCAGGGAGCATACACAGCCAGATACAGCCCACATCCCGGGGGTTGGGCGGCGTAGGAGCAGAACCTGCAAGTTGCCTTTGTGCGCGAAAGATATGAACTTATCACTGTATTCGCTAGTTTCATCATGTTGCATTCACATTTCAGATAACAGTTTAACAACAACCAATTACCCCATAAATGGCATCAGTAGCACATATCCGAATATAGTAAGACATTCATGTGAGGGTCAAGTGAGGCACAGGCATTATATTACTGCATAGGCTCATGGGAGTCACAGTTATGTCTAGACATACATATATCAAGGAATAGCAGTGTGGTTACATAGGGCCTTCACCCCGGACCCGAATCTCCCACATTCACCCCCCCCCCCTCAGTGCAGTCAGATTCCGAGGCAGCAGGGGAGAACAACTCCGCGCTTTTGGCATCTGAATCATCCCCCTCTAGCCCCTCCATACACAGCACCCTCCAAGCCAGCAAATCATCCTGTAGCTTCCTATCTCTGCGAGTGCGCTGCATGTGAGTCTCCTCCGCTAAGGCCCATTCTCTCGCATCTTTCAGCCACAGGGAAATCTACGGCGCCCTTTGTGTATAGGCATTTATATAGCGCACTACTTACCCGTAGGGTCCCAAGGCGCTTCGACCGCTGCGAAACCCTTCCTGGCTTCCCTGAGAGATGGTCCCTTAATGGGTATCTCCAGGGTGAGACCAGGCATCCCCGGCGGTCTGGTGGGGCCGTTAGTGAAGATGAGGCAAGCTAATGCCCAGAGTTGCCGAGTGTGAACGCTGATCAGAGTGGGCACCGAGGCGAGAGAATTATCGAGTCCGCTGACCCTGGTCCAGAAACCTGCCGCGCCGGGAATCGAACCCTGGTCCCGGGCCGTCCTCTGCTCTCGGGTCTGCCGCCTCTAACCAGTGAGCCACACTACTTCACCCATCCACGTAATAGCCACACGTCTCCGTGCCAGAACTAGCAAGAGTTGCAGGAATTTATAAGATAACTTTTTCTTTCTGGGCTTCGGCACCAGCGCTAGGAGACAGTGGAGTGGCTCTAAAAGAAGTGTAATTTGCGTGGCCCGAGCAACATGGGCCACCACCTTCCGCCAAAAGTCCTGAACCAGGGGGCAGTCCCACGCTAAGTGAAGGAAGCCCGCTCTCTGCGCCCCACATCTAGGGCAATTATGCCGTCTGTCCGCCGATATGCGATGCAGGGAGACAGGTGTCATAAGTTCGGTGGACAAAATTGAAATGAATAAGTTTAAAACGCGCGTTGCAGGAGACTTTACGGGTCAAAAGCCCGATCCGTTTCCGTTGGTCCGGCTCCAGCTCCACCCCCAAATCCGCCTCCCACGCCGCCCAATTCGGTGCCAACGGGGGGGTCGAGTCCCGGCGCATGGCCGAGTAGAGAAGCGAGATCAAGCGCCTGCCTCTCCCACAGGATAAAATGATGTCTAGCGGGTTGGTAGGCGGAGGTGCCTCCGGGTATTGGGGCCACGTAATTCTGGCCACGTCTTGGAGGGCTCCATAGTGAAGGTACTGTCCTTCGTTTAGGTCAAAGGACTCCAAGGCGCATTCAAAGGACACGAAGGAATCGTCCGGGTAGAGGTCCGCAAGAGTCTCACATCCGCCAGAGCGCCACTCCCTGTAGGACATATTCTCCTCCAATCGAAGTATCGGGGCCAAGATCCAAAGTGGGAGCTCCCTATGAAACGGTGCACGCTTCAACACCCTTTCGACGAACCGCTGCCAGATTTCGGCTGTGTGGCGCACCACGTACGGCAGAGCGTGATCGGCGCCGCGACCCTGCATCAGGGCCTCCTGTAGGGCCTTTTCATTGGTCGTACCAGCCAGCAGTGCCAGTTCCCAATTCTCAGCGTCAGCAAACCACCTAGCTGCCGGGAGAAGCTGTGCTGCGTAATAATACAGATCAAATCTCGGGGCCTCGAGGCCACCTTCATCCCAACTCCGCGTCACCGTGCGTAAAGCTACTCTGCTGCGACCACCCGCCCAAAGTAGGGAGGTGAGGAGCGAGTTCAACGTCCGAAACACTCGGGGTGGCAACGGACATAGGGTGTTCTGCAAGATATATAGAATCCTAGGGAGCATCACCATTTTGGCGATCGCCAATCGCCCCATTAAGGAAAGGGGAAGCGTTTTCCAAAAGGTAACAGATTTGTGGAGGGCTGTGAGTACTTTGTCGACATTATGGGTCAGTAGAGTCTCATCAGATGCAGCCACCTGTATGCCAAGGTATCTGAATGCTAATCGCTCACAACGGAAACCCGAATAGGGCATATCTGTGCCTGAGTCCGGAGCACAGCCCGCCAGCGGGAAAACCAGAGATTTGGTGAGATTAACACGCAACCCAGAGGCTGCACCAAAGCGGTCTAGGAGCCGCAATAAGACGGGGAGGGCCTCAGAGGGGGAGGTCAGATAGAAAAGCGCATCATCTGCGTAGAGGGAGACTACATTGGTAGTTGCACCCACCACTATCCCCCATTGTTGTAGCTCCACGCGAGCAGCGATTGCTAGAGGCTCAATCGCGAGGGCAAACAGGAGAGGGGACAGAGGACAACCCTGGCGGGTGCCCCTCTCCAACATCCACTCCTCCGAGCGGGCTGAACCCAATCACACCTTGGCTCGGGGCGCCCCGTAGAGCACCCCGACCAAAATCCAGGCCCGAACCCCATTTTCTTTAGCACCTGCATTAAATATCCCCAGTGTACTGTGTCAAAGGCTTTAGCCAAATCAACTGAGACCAACACTTGAGGACCCTCTCTTCCCTGAACTTCATGGAGGACATGATTCAGGCGGCGCAAGTTCATCGCCGTATTACGACCCGGGATAAATCCGCACTGGTCGGAGTGGATCAGTCGAGTCATGTGTGGGGCAAGGCGAGTGGCCAAGATCTTAGTGAGGATTTTGGCATCCGTATTAATCAGGGTGATAGGGCGGTACGCCGCGGGATCGATACTGTCACCTCCTGGCTTCAAGATCATGCACACCTCTCCTTGGTTCATGGAGGGCGGAAGGGCGCCAGTATGCAGAGCCTCATTGTAAACCTGCAACAGAAGGGGAGCCAAAACGTGCCGGAAGGAATGATAGAATTCGGCTGGGTATCCGTCCCGACCGGGGGTCTTCGCACGGGGTAGGGCGGCTATCGCTGCATTAATCTCACCCAGTGTGAGTTGCGTATCCAGTTCTTTCACCGCCGCTTCCGACAGAGTCCGGAGGTCTAGGTCTTCAAGGTACGAGTGATAGGCATCCTCCGTAATGGATGGGTCAGCCTTATATACGGCTTTCAGATGGCACAGGAGAACCTCGAGGATATCGAATTCAGAGTGGACCACGGTTCCACCTGAGTCGCGCAAGGCAACTATCTTCTCAGGTGCGAACTCACGGCGAAGAATCCAGGCCAATAAGCGGCCAGATTTATCCCCTTCGCGGTGGAGACGTTGTCTATATTGGCCCAACGTAAACTTGTCAAGCCGGGTAAGTATGTCATGAATCGACACCAGGGCATCATTCTCCGTTCGCTGATCTGCTGCGTCCGGATCAGAGCAAGATTGGGTGCGCTGAAGCGCAGCTTCTGCATTCTGAAAGTCAGACAACAACTGTTTGCGGACCCCATACATGAGGCCCATACAGACGCCACGCACCACTGCCTTCAAGGCGTCCCATTTAGTAGAGTAGGGTAGATCCTCCCCCCCCAATTGAGTTCCAAATATTCAGACAGTGACTCCGCCACGCAGTCTCTGCCCACCGGGTCTAGGAGGAGGTCAGCGGGCATTCTCCACGTGCGCGGACGTGCCGCTCGATCAGGCCACTGCGCCACGCATGTCACCGGGGTATGGTCCGATAGGTATCGGGCTTGATGAGTAACCGTCAAGGTCAGAGACGGAGTAAGGTTAGCCGCAAGAACGCGGTCTAATCTGCTATAGGTACCATGCGTCGGGGAGTAACACGTGTAAAGCTTCTGAGCAGGGTGACAAGAACGCCACACGTCTGTAGCCCCAAGATTATGCATCACGTCACGCAGACGGGCCGTCATACGGGGCTTAGTGCCCGACCGGGGTGGATGACGATCCAATTCAGGGTGCAGTACGCAATTGAAGTCCCCAAACCAAAGGAGGGGTGCATCCAAACCCGAAGCCACAAGATCCTGGACTCGAGTGAAAAAAGCCGGCTCGTCAGTGTTTGGGGCATAAGTATTAAGGAGCAAGAGCTCCTTGTCATCTAATCTAAGTCGCACCAACAGGTACCTTCCGTCTACATCTGCTTCAATATATTGAACCGCGCAAGGAATCCCTGGGGCCACCCAGACAAGGACCCCCCTAGCATACGTAGAGAAGGAGGAATGAAAGATCTGGCCCCTCCACTTCCTGGACAGCCGTTGTGCGCCGTCATCATCCAGATGGGTCTCTTGCAGACAAGCGATCGAGACCCCATGTCGTTTAAGGAAGGTGAGGACTCTGTGCCTCTTGGTGCAAGTACCCAAGCCACGCACATTCCACGTTAAAAATTTAAAACCCATGATCTACGATAACGCTTAATCAGGCTATAGTATAGATACAACATGACCTGTTGCTTCCTGGCCCCCACTGTAGTAGAATCTGTTGGGGCAGCCTTGTTAGTAAGCTGCCTACAAATCTGTTTCAATGTGCACATGATGCTAGAAATACCTTCTCCATAATCTTCAACCCACCCCCCAACAACTCCAAAACATTGAACTTTCGCAAAAACTGGTCCCCCCCCCCACCCACGAGCAAGAGGATAGCAACAAAAATAAACGCCACCCCGCCCTTCCCCTGCCAGTGCCAGGACGTACACAGCCACCCCATACAACTCATTCAACACTCACTCACACACAACAAAACAACCCCACCCACCCTACCTCCCAGCTCCCCGAAAAGGCACAGCAATGTCAGGACAGTACCTGGGCAAGTCTTCACCCCCCGTTAGTAGTTCCGGCAGGAAGTTACTCAAGACGAAAGTTAGCCCCACCCTCCTCCCCCGCACCCTAGGCCACAAGGGCGCAAGTGTTCAGTTATGATCCATTATCCAAAATCCACAGTGGCAGGAACGAGCCAGGGAAACCCAGCAGCGCGTCAATACGAGGACCCCCACAATGAGATTATCCACACAAACAGGGCCAATCAACACCAGTCAATAGTTCACTCCAACCTTGGCTCCGTGAGGGCCGTCTCCGGGACCACCGGGGCTGTAGAGTCCGTATCTGGAGGTGTTTCCTGCAAAGTGGCCGGCACCAGGATGTCACCAGGGGCAGGGGCTGCAACCGAACTCGGTTCCGCTCTCGTCGGTGATGTTTCCATATAGATAGCTCCATCCACCCCCACTGTAGGTCGAGGTGCAGGAGATCCACGAGATCCAGAACAGCGCCTTCTCCTACTTCTGTGTTTCTTTTGTGGTCTGGTCCCCCAAGTGTCACGCGGGCCACCTCGCTCTCCCGGGGGGAGGTCATCTCCTCTGATCTCGAGCCACTCCTACACCTCCGCTGGTGACTCAAAGAAGTGCGCACGGCCCTGGGAGAGTACCTTGAGTTTGGCCGGGTATAGAAGCATATATTGTAGTTTCATTTCACGGAGTTTTTGTTTGACTCCCAAATAGGATTTCCTCTGCTCCTGCACTTGTTGGGTATAGTCAGGGTATATTGACACACGGCTGTTTTCAATCAGAAGGGACTCCGACTCCCTCGCAGCCCTTAAAATACAGTCACGGTCCTTATAGTTCAGGATCTTCGCGATGAGGGCTCTAGGAGCCTCCACCGGGCGCGGAGGGGGCACAAGGGCTCTATGCGCCCGTTCCACAACGAACACATTGGACAAACCAGATGGGCACAGGCGTGTGCGGATCCAAGTTTCAAGGAAGCGTTCAGGGTTCCCTGCCTCCAATCGTTCCGGCACTCCCAGGACCCGAATGTTGCTCCGACGGGCCCTCCCTTCCGCGTCCTCGGCCCGTCTCTCCAATGCACGGGTAGTAGACGTGAGTTGTGCAACTGTTTTTTGTAGGGAGGCCACCTCACCCTGCAACTGCGTAATATTGTCCTCTGCATCTGAGACTTTGTCTGCCACTTTGCGAAGATCGGTTCTGAGGAGATTCACATCTATGGAAACAGTCTCTATCTGTCGCTCCAGGGCAGAGTGGGAACCCTGACTAGCCTTCAAGAGTTAGGCCCTGGATGGCTCCGTCGGGCTCTCGCTTCCGTCTTCAGGCCCCGTCTGACGCGTGATCCTCTGCGACGGCAGGCGTGGGGTGGTATACTGCGTAATAGTATTAGGTTGGGAGCCCTTCGAGGACCGACCGCCTCGAGCCGCCATCTTGTAAGGCAGATAATGCACGCAGTCAGCGCCTGCCAAAGGGCCCCCCCAAGGCCCCGTCGGTCTAACAAGTCAAGTGCGTAGAGACCTAGATCAGGAGCAGGCAGTGACAAAGTAAGGATAAGGTACACAACAGCCAGTTCATGGGGAGCGCCCAGGGCAAGTCAGTCGACCCCACAGCGAGGCCGGTATAGTGGCAGTGGATTCCCCACCTCTATGCAGCGAGGAAAGCCCGGCAGTGGCTAAAGTCCGGCACCCGTTAACAGCGCAAGGAAGTGGCGGCCGACCCTCTTCTTACGCCACTCCACGGAGACCCCCACCTCTAGTTGGCAATAGTCTGGTCACCAGGGCCCCAGGGGCAGCTCCTCAGACGAGCACCTAGCCGCAGCACAGGCTGTACCAGGGATCCCCTCTCTTGCATAGATCGAGAGCACCACTCAGGAGGCGGCTGAATATGTAGGTGAAGATGGCGGAGGGGCGCTGGCCGGACCTTAATATCGACGTCACTTTCAAGGCGCCCGACTCACTACCCCAATTGATGGCACCCAGCGGGGGGATGCAAGCCATAGTTCAGTGCGGGCATGGGGGAGAGCAAGGCTGCAGGCCCCACGCGTCTCGACCAAGGGTGAAAGGAGGCCGGGCGCCCCAGCAGGGTAGGAGACGCCGCATTCAGTACGTGGCTCCAGGAGGGGTCAGGGCTCAAGCACTCACAGCTGCTAGCGGGTCGTGGAGGACCCCCAGCGTCTCGGGGTCAGTCCGCCGCTCACCGGGAGGATCAGTTCTTACCCGGAACTCCGCTGTGGGCCACAGCAATCTCCACGGTCCGGTCAGCGGGCACCTCCGGGACCCTGCAGGCGCCGATCACCAGCTGGAGAAACATCCCAATGGTGCAGTGCAGGGCGCAGGGGTCCACGTAACAGTCGTCCGTCTCAGGATCTTTCGCGCATCACTCTTGGGCGGATCGCCCGCAGCCGATCCTCCGTCACAGGCCCAGACCGCGGTCTCGCGTAGTCCAGGGCGGCGCCACAGACGCCGGCAGCGCTATCGCCTCCGCTCACGGCAGAGCTCCGATCCGCTCCTCGAGCCCAGGGGTCTCAAGCGAGTCAGGAGGGGTTCCGGTGCGAAATTCACGGACTTGGACAGCCCAGGCAGGATATTTGAGCAGGATTAGAGGGTCTTTGGGACGGAGCTGGTGGAGCTCACGTCCTGACGGCCATGTTGCTTGGCCACGCCCCAGTAAGTAATTTTAAGGCTAATCCGCCAACTTCATCATTTTTGACCAAAGCATTAGCCCAGGAGTATTTTCTAAATGTACATAATTTTCTCAGGAGAAACTCCTTTCCCCTTTGTAGATGAGCTTGACAAGCATCTTGTTGTGACAAATAAAGGAGGCTAATTTAGCTTTAAATTGAACATTTTATATTTCAAAGAAAATATCAAGACTGACCCAACCTTACATTGTACTTATAATATTTTCAAATGGCTTTGGTTCAGTCTGAAAATATTTAAAATAATGTATTTTGAGGCCTTGAGAGGATGCAACCTTCTACCACTTCATTTTTAGAGCACAATATGTATTTTTCTTTTCTGACTACTTTTTGATAGCTCTGAATTGGAATTAACATACAAACGTTTTTATCTTAATAAAAAAACAAGAGTACCACTTCCAGGAAAAGCTCTGCTCTTTTTTTAGGACTGGCTACTGACAGCTTTAGTTGTTTATGAGAACTCCTGTTATCTATTCTTTGAAAAAAAACAAAAGAAAAAGTTAGTTACTTTTGATAAAAAAAATTCGAGTGGATACTCTATTTACCTGTAGACTCCTCACCTTCTGAATATATGCAGGTACGAGACTGGATCCAGAAACTTTGCAAAAGCTCTCCTGAATTAAAACGAGGCGCTAGCTCTATCTCGGCGTCGGTTGCTGCATGAATGTGACACCACTGGAGGCATATAGTGCCACAATGGTATCAGTTCATGGCTTCCGAGCTCCTAATGGCAGATATAAGACACCAGAGATTGAACATGATTATGTAGTGTAAAAATACTAAATCGTAACCTTATTGATTACAAATGCCTATGACCATCCTTCAGAATGTGGAGGAGAGTAGAATAGGCGAGGAATCTGATGGTAGACAGAGTATCTACCAAAAAGATTGTCGCCAAAGGTAACTTTTTCTTCTGTTCCATTCTTTCAGCTCCAGGTTCCTCACTTTTTAAACAGATAATACAGCAGGTGACTGGTCTGAAGGAGTGGTCAGACCAAAAGTAACAGTCAATGTACGCCTGCGCTGTTAGCCAGTAATGTTTTGCAGAGGAATGCAAAGACTAAGTGGCTGTCTAGAAAATATCAACCACTGGCAGCCCCCCTGGTAAAAAAACAACAGAAGACACCACGGTCCTAATAGATTTTGAGTGAATGCCAGCCAGAAAATATTTCCCAACCAATGCGTAACTCATCTTTATACAGAAGAAAACTCAATGCTTTGTCTTTCTTGGATTCAGCAAAGTCCATTAAAAGCTGATTGCCTACTCTGTCCTGTTTTATTTTGTTAGTGTAGTAGGAACAAGTGTGTGGTCCGGTCTACCTCTTACTTGGTAAAGTGAGGAGGAGGAAAGAAGATGTGAGAAGTAGAAGACTGGCCACTGTGGAAGGCAGACGTAATGTTGGGCAGAAATTATGGGCAGGTTAGAAGGACGTGTAACAAACAGTCAAAGGTTGATGGATCGAAAAGGGCTTACATTCACTGACCCTAAGAGCTGAAATTATTACCACCAAGAATACAGTTTTAAGGGTAGGGAGGAACAGGGAGCAACTTGCATCAATTCAAATGGGAAGGCCCCAAAAAAGAATAAAACCAAATTTATATCCAACTGCGAGATGAAAAGGGCCGGGGTAATAAGCATAGCAGGCCTCTCCAAATATCATACCACTATGTGCAAACTGAAAATAGGAGGCTGATCTGGATGACAAGAAGCCCAAAAGAGCAGAAAAATACTCCTTTCATTGTGACGATTTCCAGGCCTTGTTGAACCATAAAGGCAAGTACACCTTAAAGGTAATCCCTCAAACTTACACCAAGAAACGAGTTTGGACCTGCAGGCCACATAAACCGTCCCGGCAGCAGATTTTCTGGGAGGATAACATCTGTTACATGTGGTGCCAAGTAGAAAGACTCTGGTAATATCTGGCCAAACTGCATCTGTGAAGATTTAGCATCTGAGGACTGGGGTGGAGGGTTAGGTCATCTTGATGAGAAAGAATATGTTTTAAGTGTGAAAGAAGAAGAAGGGGGCAAATGCGGAGTTCCACCAGGTCAGTGTACCAACTCCTCCCACAATCTTGGGTGAAAGGAATTGACTGAGCTTGCTCTTCTCAGGCCTTCTTCAGGACTCCCAGTAGTAAAGCAATCAAAGGGAATGCGTGGAGTGGACCCTGTGACCAGTTGAGCCTTAAGGCTCCCCTCACAGAACATTCATAGGAATGTGCAGGACAAGGAACAGAGGGCATTTCTGTTCATGGCTGTGGCAATGATATGGGTGAGGAACAGAGTTCACTCTAAGGTGCACACATGACCAGGTACGCACAATGTGTTTTAGTTCTCTGCATTGTGCCTGCAGCAGCGCGCACTTCATGTGATTCTGATCCAGCGGCCTATAGAAAATATATCATAAACAACGCAACCCAACTTCATAACCTATAAACAAAATTCTATACTAAACTATGGACCCATTTATAAACCTGACATATTTTGGGCCTACTGAATCAGGTGGTCAGATTAAATCTATATACATATTATCTACAAAATATATACAATTTTATACATCTGCGGAAAGAATATTGTCATTAGAATAAAACCTAATCATTTAAAACGACCACCATTTGGCGACGTGATCTAGCTAATAGTAACCTACACTCCTGAATAACCAAGACCAGCTTGTTTGTCAAAAGTAAGATTTTATTTATTAAATTATGGTATATAAATTGATAGTTTTATAAATGTATTTTATTAGCATCGAAGCAAGCATGATTGTAAAGAAAAGTAAGAAAAATACAATTTAAGCAAGTGAATCAAATTAAAGTGAATATTTAAAGTTCAGCATTTCTAAAACCTAAGTCCCTAACTAAGCTAAATAGATAGAAATTAAAATAAAGTTCTTTGAGGATTCTTACGTGCTCCACGCAAAGTCCGACAGCACTTCACCCTCATCGGAAAGTCAGAAAGCAGCAGCCAGCCCATCCCTAGGGGCATGACTTTTTATACCTTTCTACGCTAACTAAACTACGCAAAGGAAAGTTTTCAGAAATCTTCGACGTCCCATTGGCTGAGAGTGACAAGTGACATGTCACCCATATTTCAAAAGTTCCATTTGGTCACTTTTCTTAAGGACCATTGTCTTTTCTGTATGCAACCAGGAGCTTCCTAGGTTTGCTACAAATGTCTCATTGCTTCCAATTGACTTCCGCGGATGCCAAGTTAAGGGCTGACAAAATGTTCTTTTTCGACCTTGGCCATGTCCGACAGAATGATGATAGCATGTCAGTTTTTGCTTAGTGAACACAGCTTTTGACGAACATTTTATTTCAGAATGGGCGTCTCATGACTTTTGCAGAAGTAAAATTCAGCATTTTGTAGCTCGGGCAGACTAGGCCCAAAAGCAGGCAACTTATGTTTTCTAGTATAAAACAAACACAAGAAAAGTATTAATGTAAGAAATAATGTAGATTCTGTATCCACCCCAAGATTTACTAATTAATTAACCCACCCGATTAATCATATGTTACCTAGCCAATGCAAACAAATAAAGCAGCATTTATATCTACCAGTCTCCGTTAATCCATGAGACTTATATGCACCTAGAATAGTAGAAATGACATCACACAGACAAGGAAAAGCAAAACAAGCACATGCTTCTTTTAAGTTTGCAGCAGTTAGTAATGACAAAAACAAAAACAATAAATTATTTTATTATTTTGCACGAACAAAAAGATGCAACAATTATGCACGTTTATGAGCACACATGTTAGTCCCCCCATGTGTAAAGTTTAATCTAAGTTGTATTAGCACGACAAATCACAAATCATTAATATTATTATTCATGTTATGGAAATGTGACTTCACGAGTTTAAACAAAATTTTGTTTTCTATCTCGCTCCATCAACTCCCTCATCTGGTGATTAACAAATCACCACACCAGCACTCAAAATTTTGGTAAATTAAATTTATAAGAAATCGATTCAAATTCATTTGTATCAGTAAACCTAAAAGTCTGTTTCTGCATAATCTTTGGAATTAGCATAACGCTCTCTATGTAACTCTTGTAATTCGATCTCCCTTTCTTCTTCTTTTCTAAGTTTATAGATTCTTTTCTTTTCTTTCAATTGTTTCTTTCTTTTATGTAACAAACAACCTATGTTGGTCAAAATAAAAATGAATACTATTATAATCAAAGGTGCCAAAATCTTGCCAAGAATTGAACTTCCGATATCATGAAACCAGTTTTTAATTGCTTGAAACCTATTTGAAAGTTTCCCTGTAAAATCTTCTTCTTCTAAAGGAATTATCTCTGAATGCATTTGTGTAATATTCTTAATGTACATTTCAATATTCTTACTTTCATCAGGTATATATGTACAACAATGTTGTACATGTAAAATGCCACAGACTCCTCCCTCTTTTGCTAGGAGTATGTCTAAAGCAAGGCGATCTTGAATCACCATGGATCTAATTGCAATAACTTCAACATTTACTAATTGAAACCCATCAGCAGTGTCAGTTGATAATCTATCAACTATAGTGGATAATTTTCTAATTCTTCCTGCATTTAAGGTTATACCAACAAAAGGTATTACTGCTTGAAAAATATCTCCCAGAACTTCAGTAAAAGTTTCTCTTTTAACTCTATTTACATAATTATGAATTTTAAACAATCCTTCTGAATCTCTGTCAACATGAAACACTTTAGGAAAAACAATTCCCACATAACAAGTTCCATACCAGTGGTCTGGAAGGTTGTAGTAGGCTTTGTCACCACAAACAAAATAAATCCCAGGAAAGATTGGATCTTTTCCACCTTTGAATCCCCAACCTCCCAAAATCTGATAAGTATCTTCACAGTTACTTGCACCTACAAAGTAATTATCAAAAAGTGTATTATCTCTTCTAATGCAAAGCTTTCCACTAACTGGTTTGTCTATGTGAATTGCAATATTTTCAAGCATTTTGCCATTTAATTTCTCATCCTCTTTCTGCCAGAAACTTGACTTAGTCTGCTTGACTAATTCATTCCTCTTATAAATTGCTCTTCTCTCCTCAACCATATTCAGAAATTTCTTTCCTTCAGCACTTAATTTGCATGTTAGATTATTCTTGTAAGCATACTCATAAGTGAGTTCGTTAGTAACAAGGAAAAATTCTCTCATTTGCTTTGCTTTCTTATGCTTATTTAAAGCATTATCAATCTTAATATTTGCAAAAATTTCATCATAATTTGAATAGTAATATTCTAAACGTCCAGTTTGATAAAATAAACTAGTTAATACACTACATGTTACAGCATAAGTGAGAGGAAGCATATTATATGTTACTCCCTCAGAAACAGAAGCAGGTAACTTAACGCAGACGTAGCAGTCTTTTGCATCCATTACCTTAACATATTCACTCAATAGCTTTGTGAATGTATTACTTGAAAAATCACCAATTGATTTATCTTGATGAATGTTAGGCTGATGATCAATAACTTTTGCAGACGCACTATGTTTAGTTTGGTTAACCAGAGCTTTGCTTGTTATGTTAACTTTGTGTAATTCTCTATTCATCTCCAAAGGGATAATCACAGCTAGAACCAACCAGAGCAGAATTAAAATGAGCAGACACACCAGAGTCATCTTACAGCATCTTTTAAAAACAGAACACTTTGAAGTGCTCTCCTTAACATAAGGCATTTTTGGTTAATTTTAGCCTCAAAAATAAAAATAAATTTTAAAATTCTAAATATATTTACACCCCCCTTTTAAAATATATATATTTTTTTTTCTTTTTTTTTTTTTTTAAAACCCTAAACAAGATTTCTTCGACCTTATGTCATACATAAGTTTTCTTCAACTAAACAGTTTTTCTTCGACCTTGTGTCAACTAACAAATTTTCTTCAGCCTTTTGCCAATTTAATATTTCTGTACTTCAATCATTGTCACTAATTTCTTGGATTTCGTTTTCTTCTTCACTACTATCATATATGTCAATAACAGGTGGAATTACTAAGTAAGTCCACTCAGGAGACTTGTATTTTTGGTTTGGTCTTACTATTCTCTTCCCTTTTCTCGATATCACTTCAATTTTTCTTCCAACTCCAACTTCTTTTCCAGGACTCTTTTGACTAGTGATTTCCTCAACTTGTTCTTTTGGTTTCTTGATCAATCTGACTCTCAATCTTCCACCAGGCCAGTAGTCTGCTTTTCTCACGTACTTTTTCTTTGGTTCAGAATTATTTGATTCTGACTTCCAAGTCCTTTTCTTTCTGTTTTTACTTTCACCATCCACTTCACTTTCTTCAGTTTCGTCGTCTGAAATTTCAATTGACTCAGGAACTTCTCTATTCGGCAATTTCACTCCTTCAGGAACTTCACTTTGTCTTCCATCACTGGTACTCGGTAATTCGTCTTCCTCCTCTTCTTCAATTACCCCTAACTTCCCAGATTTCGGATTCCTGTTCCTTACTTCAGAGTTTGTTCTCTGCCTTTCGATACTCTCCTGGTCTGAAACTTCTTTTTGTTCTGCTTCTTTGTCTTCAATAGAGACAACCGAATCCTCAGTTATCTTTCCTTTTAACAGATTCTCTTCACCTTCAGAATCTATTTCAATGATTTCTAAGTCTTTTCTTGTCAGATTTTCATTCACTGGCACAGTTTCCAGATGTCGACTTTCTTGTCGATCTTCAGAATCTGGAATTATTTCGCCTTCTGTTTCGTCTTCTGCTTCAGAATCAGAATCATCTGTGGTATCACTTTCGACATCAGAACTCTCGGGAGTTGGTACTGGAATAGTATGACTAGGATGAATCCAGCGTTTCAATCCTCTGCACTTTACAGCATTAGTAGTGATCAAAATTATCTGCCTAGGTTTCTGCCATCTAGGAGCTAGACAATTCCTTCTCCGATGTACTTTCGTTCTGACCCAATCGCCAGGTCTCAGATCATGTGTCAAAACCTTTTCATCTGATTGAGCTTCAGTTCCCACCTGATTAGACACAGAAGTTACCATATCAGATAACCTTTTACAGTAATCCAAAATTGCACTGTCATTTATGCTCAACAGTTTACCTACAGGTACAAAAGCTTGCCTCATAACTCTTCCCATTAAAATTTCATGAGGACTCAAACCTGTCTTTTTATCTGGTGTACTTCTTAATGACATCAAAACAAGTGGAAGAGCATCAGTCCACTTTACACCTGTTTCAAGACACATTTTTCCAATTCTGTTTTTAATCGTTCCATTAATTTGTTCTACTACTCCTGATGCCTCTGGTCTGTATGCACAGTGTATTTTCTGCTCAATGCTCAAAGCTTCGCAAATTAACTTCATCAGTTTGTTATCAAAATGGCTTCCTCCATCACTCTCAATAGTGACTGGAAAACCGTACCTTGGGATGATTTCTCTGAGCATTAGTTTTGCCACTGTAATTGAATCACAATGTCGTGTAGGGAAAGCCTCTACCCATCTTGAAAATAAGCAAACAATTACAAGCACATATTTCAAACAATTGTGTAAGGGCATTTCAATGAAATCCATTTGTAACCTGGTAAAGGGACCACCCTCTCGACCAATTATTCCTGTCCCCACCACTGATTTTCTGTTTGGATTCATTTGTTGGCATGACAAACACCTTTGACAAAAAGATTCTGCAATAGTTCTAAACTTGGTATTGAACCATGTTTCTCTGAAAAGTCTAACCATAGAATCTCTTCCCAGATGTGCTGGACCATGATATAATCTGGCCATGTCAGCAATCAAGCAGTTTGGTAAGACTACTCTGCCATCTTTGTAAACCCACACTCCATCTTCTTCATGTGGTCTACAATCTGATCTTAACCATAAGTCTTTTTCTTCATCTTCTGCTTCATTTTGTAAATCTCTAATCTCATGCCATGTTTCTACTACTGTTGTTAGCATTAATGAATTTGAATCAGTTTCTTTACTCCTCTCCCGATTGTAAGAATAATTTTTCCTTGCGCAGTATTTAGCTGTTTCGTCTGCGAAGGCATTTCCCTTGGAAATATAATCAGTTCCTCTAGTGTGCGCTGCACACTTAACAATGGCGATTTCTTTTGGCAATTGTATTGCTTCAATTAATCTCCTAATGAAAACTGCATTTTTAATTGGTGATCCTGCTGATGTCATGTATCCTCTCTGTGACCAGAGTTGTCCATAATCATGCACAACTCCGTACCCATACTGACTATCAGTAATGATGGTAACTCTTATATCCTTTGATATTTCACATGCACGAATTAAAGCAATCAATTCAGCCACTTGTGCTGAACGAACTCCTTCAAGACATGATGCTTCTTCAACATCTACGACTGTACAAACTGAATATGAAGCTTTTAAGACACCTCCTTCGGATCTTAAGCATGAGCCATCTACAAAGTAGACAAAATCCGATTCAGACAAAGGTCTGTCTTTGATGTCTTTTCTTGGTTTAGTGCAGAATTCCATGACATCTAAACATTCATGTTCTGTTTCAATATCATCAACAATTTCAGAATCAGGCAGTAATGTAGAAGGATTCAGATTTAAACATCTTGAAATTGAAACGTTATCTGCTCCTAGTATGATTTTCTCATATTTTGTCAATCTGCTACTTGTTAAATGCTGAGTCTTACCTCTTGTCAGTAATATTTCTACTGAATGAGGCACAAAAACTTTCACAGGAAATCCCATAATGATCCCCTCACTTTGTTCGAGGCTGATACTTGTAGCTGCAACTGCTTTCAAGCAACCTGGTAATGCTTTTGCAATTGGATCAAGAACTGCAGAGAAGTATGCAATAGGTTTCTTTAAATTTCCATGTCTCTGAATTAACACAGATAATGCACATCCTTCTCTCTCACTACAATACAGTTCGAAATCTTTCTCATAATTTGGCATACCTAAAGCAGGAGCTTGGCATAAGCTCTTTTTCAGGTTCTCAAAAGAATCCATCTCAGCATCATTAAGAATAATTGGATCTTTTACATCTGACTTTGTCAGTCTATGTAGTGGTTTTGCAATTACTGAAAATCCACTTATCCATTGTCGACAGTAACCAACCATTCCCAAGAACATTCTGACTTGTCTTTGTGTTCTTGGTGGTAACATTGCTTGAATCATTTTTATTCTCTCTATTGTTACTTGTCTTTTTCCTTTTGCAATTCTGTGACCAAGATATTTTACTTCTTGTTTGCAAAACTGTAGTTTTGCTGGGGACACTTTATGTCCTTCTTCTGCAAGGCGATTTAACAGAATTATTGTGTCTGTTACACAATTTTCTCTTGTCTTTGCAGCTATTAATAAATCATCAATATACTGCACTAGCGTAGACCTACCAGGTAAGTCTAGGTCTTCTAATGATCTTTTTAACAGTTCATTAAAGATTGAAGGACTTTCTGTATAGCCCTGAGGGATTCTTGACCATCCGAGGGTCTTACCTTGGAATCTGAAAGCAAAGATTTCATAACTGTCTGGATGTAAGGGAACAGTAAAGAATGCATTGCAAAGGTCAATGACTGTATACCATTCAGCATCATGTGGAATCTGGAATAGAATTACTGCTGGATTTGGAACCACAGGACAACATGGAACGACAATTTGATTAACCTTTCTCAAATCTTGTACGATTCTAAATGTTCCGTTAGACTTTTTAACTCCCATAATTGGTGAATTACAAGGACTACTCTCTATTTCCTTTAATACACCTTGCTTGATTAATTTTTCAATTATAGGTGTAATACCTTCAATTGTTTCTGTTTTCATTTTATATTGTGGAATGTTTGGAAATTCTATTCCCTGTTTTAATGTAATTTTTACTGGATCTACGTTTTTCATCAGACCCATCTCATTTCCAGTAAAATCCCATATTTCAGATTTCACTGTTTCCTTGAGCTCTTCAGGTAAATCCTTTTCTTCAAATGCAGGAAACAATTTTGTTTCTTCTGCTTCCATCATCATCATTGTCATTCTGTATAAACCATCTTCCTCCATTGTTTGTAACTCAACTCCATCAGGAGAACAATATATTCTACAATTCATTTTACATAGGATGTCTCTGCCCAATAGATTCACTGGACTACTATTACAAACCACAAATCTGTGTTTGTCTCTGTAATTTCCAATTTCAACTGGTACTGGATCAGTTAAGTCAGTTTTAATTTGCTGATTACTTACTCCGACAACTTGGATGGTATCCCCAGAGAGAGGTAGGTTTTCAATTTCCACTGATCTAACAGTAGAACGGGTAGCACCAGTGTCCACTAGAAAAGTGATGTCTACATCATTAACTTTCCCGTTTACAAAAGGACCAGACTGGTCAACCTCAAGAGTGGCTCCAACAACACACTCTTCCTCCTCTCTCGGGCACCGTCAGCAATAATCATCAGAATCGCTGTCTTGACTTTCTGTTAATAAAAACTGTTGTGAAGCATTTTGCATTTGAACCCTTTGCTGCTTTTGCTGTTTTTGTGGTTTTATTACCTGTTCACTTCCCTGAAATCCCACGTTTGGATTATATTTTTGAACTCCCCCACAATTCGGAAAAGGTGGTTGTGGCAATTGGTCTTGACGATTATTCACCTGTTGTTGTTGCTGTTGCTGTAATTGTCGCTGAATATTAAATTCGTTTAACCCCTGTTGCATCTGTAGCTGTCGCTGCAGGTCAACACCATTCTGCATCTGTGAATTCAATAAGGGATTCTTTAAGTTTTTAGGAGGATGAGGACACTCGTCTCTCCAATGTCCAATTTCGCCACAATTAAAACAAGGTAATCTTTGTTTCAACTCCTCAATTTTTGGGCTAAATTTCTTTGGGAAATTATTACCTTTAAACTTTCCTTGTATCTGGTTTGTATTTCCAGTTTGAACAAAATTAGTGTTCTTATTACCCATGCTGGCAATCTGTTGCTCAGCCACTTTTACCTGAGCCCACATGGCTTTCTCCTTCAGCTTCTTCTGTTTTACTTCTATTTCATCGCTGCAATACTTAGCTTTTCTTAGAATATCATCTACAGATAATGATTGCCATCCGACAATGCTATTTCTGATCATTTCTCCAATTTCAGGTTTTAGTCCATAAACAAATCTATAGACAAAATGGCTCATGTCTTTTTCGTCTAATTTTTCATAACCACTGTATTGTTTAAAGATTAACAGTAGTCTTTCATAAAAAGAATGAACTGATTCTTTTGTTTCCTGTTCTGTCCTTTCTATTTTAACCCAATCGACTTCTTTGGGTGGAATTTTGTTTTTCATCCAAACAATTACTTTTTCATAAAAATCCATTACAAGTGGATTTGGAGCACCTGTTTCTTTAATTCGCTCAGGTTCTGTTTTTGGCCAGCTAATCGATATTTTACATTCTGTCCAAAGATCAGATGGAACGACAATATCAAAAAATCCATCTAAATCAATCCACAGAACTTTTGACACTTTGATAAATCTATCGACTTGCCTGTACCACTCAACTGGTTTTTCCCTCAATTTCGGAAAGTCATTTGTAAATAACAGAATGTCCTGTCTCGACCAAGGGACATGAACATATCCTCCACCTGCAATTTCTCTCATTGGAAATTGTTTTGACAATTTTTCCAATCTTTCATCTTCCTTCTTTTTCGTCCATTTTACTCTCCACTTATTCAGTTCTCCTAGTTTTTTGATATAGACAATCAAATCTTTTATATGTACTATTCTTCCCATTGAGTTCAAACTCTCAATGTCACTTTCTGAAAAGTCTAATCTGTAATGTTTCGCAAAATTCTTTTGTTTGCTCACATCAATTTCAAGTTCTGCTGCTAGATCCTCTAGTTGATCATATTTATTTTTTGTTTTCCATTGTATGCTTTTGCAAATGAACAGTAGTTCATCATCTCGATAGTAATTTAAACTATCTGGACCGATTGTTCCAATTATTAATTCTTCGATATTCGCTTTTAATTTGGCCACATCAAGTTTTGGTGTAGTTACCCTGACTTCAGGACTCCCTATATCTGATATAGCACCCATTGGTGTTTTTGGAGATAAATCCTCATTAAAGGTTAAATCAGGCATTCTCGATTTAGAAGAGTTTATTTCAGATAAATCTGAATAAAATTTTTCAGCAGCTTTTTGAATTTCTGTATTTAAAGGAATAGTTAATCCAGTTTTGTTTGTTTCCTTTTGGTCAAATACAGGCTGAACAGGACCAATCGTTACTGGAACTGTCACAGCTTCCATGCCTTTTGTCATTCTTTTTATTAATTCTTCTTTAGATCTTAAATATTCATTATAATCAACATCTTCAACATTTCTTGCCTCTCTTGTATAATCTTTTGGAGCTTCTCTTGCTCTTGGAGCCATTGTAAAATGTCTACCTTCATTTCGAGCATTCTCGAATTCTGTTCTTCTAGGAGTTTCAATGATTTCACAATTATTTGGATAAAGTTTAGGAGCTTCATTAATTGGAGGTGCACTCGGTGAAGTTTCTGTAGAAACCACCGGAGTAGACCAAGATCTAGGAGGTCTCAAAGGCTGATTCTTTCTAGCAGTTGTATATATTTCTTCCATAACTGCATCCTCAGATTCACTTTCCATAGATTTCCCTGTAGGAGTACCCATTACCATTTCCTGAATTAAATACAATCCTTCACTCATGTTTCCCTGTCTCCACATTCGCAATCTATCTTCATGAGTTTCTCTTCTCCAAGGTGGATTTTTAGAAGGTCTTTTAATTCCACTAGCTTCTCTTTGTAACTGATACATCTCGTCTTCCCACTCAACTAAAGCTTCAAATTGAGTTGGTCTCGGTTTCGGAACAAGAGCGTTCATTTTCTCTCGTAAATTTCTCAAGACTTTTACATTAAATGAACCATCATCAGGCCAAGTTAAAACACCGTCGTTCTTAGTATAACGTTTCCAACTATCGAACCATAAGACAGTATGATATCCATATTCACCTTCCATATACGCTGCAGGTGTTTTATACTTATGAAGTAGTTTACCACCTCGCGTTTCGATTTTCTTATCAGGTGAAAATAAATTCTTAAACTTCTGAAATAAAGTTGGCTTTTTCTCAACATGTTTAAAATGATAACTCATTTTTAAAAGTTAAATCTAATTCACAAAATCGTTCGTAAAATATTTCCGGGATGTTCCGCAAAACAACCAATCCGTGCGCGAAACACACCAACAAGCCAATGACAGTTGAGCTACGTCACTTTTCTGCTCAACCAATAAAATTGGAGTTTTTCTGAAGGACCAATCAGCTCACAGGTCGTCAGAGACTCAAGAGCCAATCAGAATATAGCTTGTGACGTAGGTCACCCAATCCCAGCGCGGCTCTGTGACGTACACAGCAGCTGCGGTTTCTCGTTTCTCACTCCTGGCGCTTACCCCTCCTTCACAAAATCTTTTCACAGCGCCATTTTAAGAACACTTTTCAGTGTAAATTAATTCTTAACGATGACTATAAGGACAACATCTGTTCGTTTCACTATTTAGGATAGTTTACATACATTCAAGTATCCACACTTCGGAATAGACGGCGCTATTCACACTAAGGATAATATTCAATTGTCAGTAGAGTAACCCTTACCCCACCCTTCTAACACGTATAATTATGAACTCGCTTTGCTCTGAACCCACCGCGAAGTGACAGTTCTAAGAGTTCCACTTGAACATAAAATACAATTCAAACTCGCACTTTCACACTGAAAATTCCCTATTTTCAAACACACATGAAATCCGTACAGGACTCTCACCTGTTTATAGAGATCATGCACCGTTAGCAAAATAACGACGTTATCCGTACAGGGCTTTCACCTGTTTATAGATATGAAACATGTACCCGTACAGGACTCTAACCTGTTTATAGATAATCATGCACCGACGCTAATTTACCCTTCACTCAAGCTCGGATATAACTAATACTCTTATCACAGTGAGTTTTATGGAAGGCGCTTTGTCCCTATTCTCATGCTGCTCTAATTTCTTAGAAAACCCTCACTATACAAGATTCACACCTAGCCCTAAAACTGTGCTGCTCGGCGACAACACTATGGTACACGGCGATACCTCTTGTGATACTCGGCGATATCACTACAAACAGAACAGATGGTTTGCGTGACTAATTTCTCGCCACACAATCTATACCGGTATAGCTTACGGATAGCACGAAAAACGAACTTAACATGTGTTAAAACATCGATCCTATTTTCATACCATAACGTTTTAGTAACCCTTAGCGACCAACATATTACCTTGGTTACCCTTAGCAACCATCAATTTCTGCTACCAGAGAATTGATCCAGCGGCCTATAGAAAATATATCATAAACAACGCAACCCAACTTCATAACCTATAAACAAAATTCTATACTAAACTATGGACCCATTTATAAACCTGACATATTTTGGGCCTACTGAATCAGGTGGTCAGATTAAATCTATATACATATTATCTACAAAATATATACAATTTTATACATCTGCGGAAAGAATATTGTCATTAGAATAAAACCTAATCATTTAAAACGACCACCATTTGGCGACGTGATCTAGCTAATAGTAACCTACACTCCTGAATAACCAAGACCAGCTTGTTTGTCAAAAGTAAGATTTTATTTATTAAATTATGGTATATAAATTGATAGTTTTATAAATGTATTTTATTAGCATCGAAGCAAGCATGATTGTAAAGAAAAGTAAGAAAAATACAATTTAAGCAAGTGAATCAAATTAAAGTGAATATTTAAAGTTCAGCATTTCTAAAACCTAAGTCCCTAACTAAGCTAAATAGATAGAAATTAAAATAAAGTTCTTTGAGGATTCTTACGTGCTCCACGCAAAGTCCGACAGCACTTCACCCTCATCGGAAAGTCAGAAAGCAGCAGCCAGCCCATCCCTAGGGGCATGACTTTTTATACCTTTCTACGCTAACTAAACTACGCAAAGGAAAGTTTTCAGAAATCTTCGACGTCCCATTGGCTGAGAGTGACAAGTGACATGTCACCCATATTTCAAAAGTTCCATTTGGTCACTTTTCTTAAGGACCATTGTCTTTTCTGTATGCAACCAGGAGCTTCCTAGGTTTGCTACAAATGTCTCATTGCTTCCAATTGACTTCCGCGGATGCCAAGTTAAGGGCTGACAAAATGTTCTTTTTCGACCTTGGCCATGTCCGACAGAATGATGATAGCACGTCAGTTTTTGCTTAGTGAACACAGCTTTTGACGAACATTTTATTTCAGAATGGGCGTCTCATGACTTTTGCAGAAGTAAAATTCAGCATTTTGTAGCTCGGGCAGACTAGGCCCAAAAGCAGGCAACTTATGTTTTCTAGTATAAAACAAACACAAGAAAAGTATTAATGTAAGAAATAATGTAGATTCTGTATCCACCCCAAGATTTACTAATTAATTAACCCACCCGATTAATCATATGTTACCTAGCCAATGCAAACAAATAAAGCAGCGTTTATATCTACCAGTCTCCGTTAATCCATGAGACTTATATGCACCTAGAATAGTAGAAATGACATCACACAGACAAGGAAAAGCAAAACAAGCACATGCTTCTTTTAAGTTTGCAGCAGTTAGTAATGACAAAAACAAAAACAATAAATTATTTTATTATTTTGCACGAACAAAAAGATGCAACAATTATGCACGTTTATGAGCACACATGTTAGTCCCCCCATGTGTAAAGTTTAATCTAAGTTGTATTAGCACGACAAATCACAAATCATTAATATTATTATTCATGTTATGGAAATGTGACTTCACGAGTTTAAACAAAATTTTGTTTTCTATCTCGCTCCATCAATTCTCACGCACTTTGTACGATTCTCTGGCTGCCATAAAATGCTTCGGTGAAGCCTTTGAAGTGACTCCTCCTTTCAGTTTAGAAGTGAGGAAGGCATGTAGAGTCAATTACACAATGTTTTTACTGATAGGCAAGTTGTCAATTTGTTTGCAGTTTTAATATAGCACAAATTTGATCCAAAAGTATTAGAGCGCTTTACATTATCACCAATTACGTTACACAAAGTCCCATTCTTCTTTAGGTTTTGCCTGCACACCACTTGAGCTGTGCTTGCGAAATCTCTTGAATTTAATAGATCTTAAAAGGGGGCTATTATCAGTTTCCATAGTCAAATTACTGTGCCTATTTGCTTTTGTGTGGAACGTTTTTTGTGTTTTAACTTCACCTGGCTGCACGCATTTACAATACTTCTACTAAAACTGTTCACAATGTTTAACCCCCGTTCACTGTCAAGATAAGATCTCTTCTCACGGGAAAAGGCAGACCACTTCAAACAGTAAGCTGGAATGCTTGCTTATTACTTAGTTGTGTAAAGCAAATGCCTTAGAACGCTTGTGGCATTTCCTATTCATGCCTCAGTATCTTTCTTTGCACTTTGTAGGCATTATCGGATTCATTTTTTCAACTTAACCTATTAGGTCATTATGATCAAATTCTGAATGTTCTAATAAACATTGCACATTACAAATAAAGTTAATATACAAGAGCTATGCTATATTTTACTACTAAACAAGCAGCCACAAGAAATGCGTTACTTACCTGTAACTGCAGTTATCCAGTATTAGTGTCTTTCATAGATTCACATGCCTGAATCATTCCCCGTCGTCGAGACGGGAGCCTCCGGTATATAAAAAAGTAATGTCCTAGAGACATACATAGAAAATAATAGGCCCAAAGGTCTCACCTTAGTAGCCTATCCACGTCCTTTTGCAGGAAGGACCAAACAGAGTAGGCCCCAAGGGTCCCACCTTGGTGGCCTATCTGGGTCCTTTTGTAAAAAGGACCAAATAAAGAAAAACAGCCAATCAGCTACTACCTCCTTCTAGAACCTTCCTGCCAGGAGCCCAAGTCTCTCAGATTTTCGTACGCACCAAGCTAGTTAGGCGTAAACTCATTAGAGAGAAAGGTGAGCCCTGCCAGGGGAGGCGGGAGGGTGCATGTGAATCTATGAAAGACACTAATACTGGACAACTGCAGTTACAGGTAAGTAACGCATTTCTTATCCAGTATTTGGGTGTCTTTCATAGATTCACATGCCTGAATCAGAGTAGCGAGCAATACATTGTGCACATTCTGTATGAACATCAGGTATGATTATGTAGAGAATACATATCACATGACTATAAAGCACAAAATGCAATGGCATATAAATACAGTAAGAGAATGTGCATACCAGTAAAGGATGGAGGGATGTAGAAGGGCTCACCTCACTGGAATAGATGGCGAAGCACTGCTCGGCCCACTGCTGCATCCTTCATCAGCTCAGTATCCAGGCAGTAGTGCCTGGTGAAGGTGTGCGGGGACTTCCATGTCGCCGCTCTGCAGATGTCCAAGATCGGCACTCCAGAGAACAGCGCCGCAGACGTGGACATGGCTCTTGTCGAATGAGCTTTGACTCGTGAGTCTAAAGGCCGTCCGGCCTTGTCGTGACAAAAAGTGATTGCAGAAGAGATCCATCTGTAGATACTCTGCTTTGTCAGGGGCATGCCCAGCCGTGGTCTACTAAAGGCAATAAAGAGTTGGGATGACTTCCGGAAGTGTTGTGTCTTATCTATGTAGAACTTAAGACATCTCTTCAGATCTAGAGAATGTAGAGTTCTTTCAGCTGCCGTGGTAGGATTCGGAAAGAACGATCTAAGCACCACTGGTTCGTTAAGGTGGAAGTCCGAGGGGACTTTTGGAATGAAGCGAGGGTTAGTCCGCAGAATGACTCTGTCCTCCCTGAATTGTAGAAAAGGATCTTGGATGGATAGAGCCTGCAATTCACTGACCCTTCTGGCGGGGGTTAGCGCCAGGAGGAGGGCCGTTTTCCAAGAGAGGAACTTGATCTCTGCCTTATGGATGGGTTCGAAGGGATGCTTCATTAGTTGATGAAGAACCACATTGAGGTGCCACGATGGAGGGATCGGTCGTGGTCGTGGAAAGGACCTGAATAGGCCTTTTAGGAATTGTTTGATGAGTCTGTCCGCCCACAAAGATGGGCCCGTAGCCGTCCTTGTGAACCGTGAAATTGCCGCTAGATGCACTTTGACGGATGCATGTGCAAGGCCTGATTGCGCAAGATGCAACAAGTATGGCAGCAGCTGCTGTGGAGTGACATGGAAGGGGTGCAAGCCATGATCCACACACCAGGAACAGAATCGCTTCCATTTTAGTGAGTAGGTTTTGTTAGTGCTGACAGCTCTAGCTTTCGCAAGGACATCTCTACACTCCTGCGGGATGTTCAGGAGGCTGAATTCGCGGTATTCAGGAGCCAGGCTGACAACTTCAGAGAGCTCAGGTTCGGGTGGAGAACCTGCCATTGGGACATCGTGATCAGGGCCGGAAACTGCTGCAGGCGAAGAGGGGGCCGGGCAGAGAGGCGATGAAGCTCCGTGAACCAGTGCTGCCTCGGCCAGGACGGAGCAATCAGGATCAGAGTGCAGGGTTCCGATTTCATTTTCCTGAGAACCCTGGGTATCAGTGGGAATGGCGGAAAGGCGTACGCAAATACGTTGCGCCATGCGATGGAAAATGCATTCCCGAGGGTTCCTGAGTGGTGATGCCTGCTTGCGAAGCTTGGGCATTTGGCGTTCTCTCTGGTGGCAAAGAGGTCTATGTTCGGGGTGCCCCACTCCTCGAAGATACGATCCAGCACCTCCATGTCCAGTTCCCATTCGTGGGAAGGAGATCTCTCCCTGCTCAGTGCGTCCGCCAAGATGTTGTCCTTACCCGGGACGTATTCTGCTTTCAACGATATTCCATGTGCCAGAAGCCAGTTCCAGATTCTTTGCGATTCTCGAGATAACGAGATCGAACGCGTCCCCCCTGTTTGTTCAGGTAGTGCATCGTCGTGGTGTTGTCCGTCCTGACGAGCACTGGGGAGTGACGAATGCGTGGTAGAAACGCCTGTAGAGCCAAGAAGACCGCTCTTAACTCCAACAGAATGATATGGAGCTTGGTTTCCTGTGTCGTCCATTTGCCGTTTATCTGGAGCTCCTGGAGGACTGATCCCCAACCTTCCAGGGACGCATCCGTAGTAATTACGTGTGGTTCTGCTGGGAGCAGGAACGGCTGACCCTTTGACAGATGGTTGAGTGATGTCCACCATTGCAAGTGGTTGATAATTGGTCGAGTGACTAGTATGCGGTCCTCGAAAGAACCTGTGGCTTGTGTCCATTGCTTTGTCAGTGCCTCCTGAAGTGGGCGCATTTTCAGGCGGCAGTGGGGAATGAGCAGTATGCATGAAGACATCATGCCGAGGAGGGACTTGAACGTGCGGACCGTAAGAGTCTTCCGCGAAGCCACTGCCTTGGCCAAGGAGATAAGTTTGACCTTTCTCTCCTGAGAGGAGAAAGCTTTGACACGCACCATGTCCAGAGTCGCTCCAAGGAACGTGATGACCTTGGTGGGTTCCAGAGTCGACTTTGCGGTGTTGAGGGTCAGTCCCAGGCGGTGGAAAATATCCAGACAGGCGCTGGAGGATGAGGCTGCGGCGGCCTTCGTTGGTGCCTTTACCAACCAGTCGTCCAGGTATGGAAACACCTGGTGGCCTTGCTGACGAAGGAATGCTGCCACGGGTGATAGGCATTTGGTGAATATCCTCGGGCCGATTTGAGGCCAAATGGAAAAACACGAAATTGGTAGTGTTGTCCTGCCACCGCAAACCTGAGGAACTTACTGTGCCCTTTGAGAATAGGTATATGGTAGTAGGCGTCCTGAAGGTCTAAGGACGCCATGTAGTCCCCTTTTTCCAGAAGACCAAGAATTTCTTGCAGAGTCACCATACGAAACGATTGTTTCTTTAGGAACACGTTGAGTGCCCTGAGGTCCAGGATTGGCCGCCACTTCTTTCCTTTTTGGTGGATTAGTTCAAGTTCAAGTTCAGGCATTTATAAAGCGCACTACTCACCCAGAGGGTCTCAAGGCGCTGGAGGGAGGGGTTTACTTTTTATCGAATAGCCATGTTTTAAGTTCTTTTCTGAAGGAGATGTGATTCTGAGTAAGGCGGAGGTGGGTGGGGATTGAGTTCCAGGTCTTGGTAGCCAGGAAGGAGAAGGATCTGCCACCCATGGTGGTTTTTCGGATGTGCGGGACTGCGGCGAGGGCTTGATTGGATGATCTTAGTTGGCGGGTGGGATAGTAGAAGGACAGTCGGGTGTTGAGGCATTCTAGTCCTAGATTATAAAGGGACTTGTGTGCGTGGGTAAGAAGGCGGAAAGTAATTCTTTTGTTGACGGGAAGCCAGTGGAGGTTTTTTAAGTGACCGGTGATGTGCTCTTGGCGCGGGATGTCTAATATGAGTCTCGCTGATGCGTTTTGGATGCGCTGGAGTTTTTTCTGCAATTTTGTTGTGATTCCGGCGTAGAGTGTGTTGCCATAGTCCAGTCGACTCGTGACCAGTGCATGGGTGACCGTCTTTCTTGTTTCGAGGGGGATCCAGCGGAAGATCTTTTTGAGAATGCGAAGGACGTTGAAGCAGGAGGACGATACGGCGTTGACTTGTCTGGACATTGAGAGGGAGGAGTCTAGAATGAAGCCAAGGTTACGTGCATGGTCTGTGGGTGTGGGCGCAGATCCCAAAGCGGAAGGCCACCAGGAGTCGTCCCAAGCTGAGGGGGAGGATCCTAGGATGAGCACCTCCGTCTTGTCTGAGTTGAGTTTTAAGCGGCTCTGTTTCATCCATTCGGCTACTTCTTTCATACCTTCGTGAAGGTTGTTTTTGGCGGTGTTGGGGTCTTTGGTGAGGGAAAGGATTAGCTGGGTGTCGTCGGCGTAGGAGATGATGTTGAGGTTGTGTTGACGTGCGATGGAGGCGAGGGGACTCATGTAGACGTTGAAGAGGGTGGGACTGAGTGAAGAGCCTTGAGGTACGCCGCAGATGACTTCGGTGGGCTCTGAGTAGAATGGGGGGAGTCGGACTCTCTGTGTTCTCCCGGCTAGGAATGAGATGATCCAGTCCAAGGCTTTTCCTTGTATGCCGATGTTGTTGAGGCGTTGTATGAGGGTGTTGTGACAGACAGTGTCGAAGGCGGCGGAGAGGTCGAGTAGAATGAGGGCCACTGTTTCACCGTTGTCCAGGAGTGCTCGGATGTCGTCGGTCGCTGCAATGAGGGCGGTTTCGGTGCTGTGTTCGAAAGCCGTTCTGTGAGGGATCCAGGGAGTTGTTGGATTCAAGGAAGGCAGCTAGTTGGCTATTGACGGCTTTCTCGATGACTTTGGCCGGGAAAGGGAGTAGGGAAATGGGTCGGTAGTTTTTCAGATCTGAGGGGTCTGCTGTTGGTTTTTTCAGAAGGGCGCTGAGTTCGGCGTGTTTCCATATTTCTGGAAAGGTGGCGGAGTCGAAGGAGCAGTTGATGACATTGCGGAGTTGGGGAGCGATGATGAAGTCAGCTTTGTTGAAGATGAAGTGGGGGCAGGGGTCAGAAGGTGAGCCAGAGTGGATTGAGTTCATGAGGCGAATGGTGTCTTCAATGGTGATTGGGTTCCAGGAGTTGAGGTAGTTAGTTGGAGGGGTGGGATCTGAAGTGGGTGGGGTGAGTTGGTCATTGGGAGTATTCTTGAAGCTGTTGTGGATGTCGGCAATTTTGTTGTAGAAGAAGGAGGATAGCGCATCGCAGAGGTCTTGGGAGTTAGTAATGTCGTTGGATGCTGCGGGAGGGTTGGTGAATTCTTTGACGATATTGAAGAGTTCCTTGCTGTTATGAGAATTGTTGTCGAGACGGTTCTTAAGTGCTGATTTCTTAGTAGATCGGATCAGTTGGTGGTGTTTGCGGGTGGCTGTCTTGAGGGAGTCCATGTTGTCTGAGGTTGGTTCTTTTCTCCAATTCTTCTCCAGGGTGCGGCAAGTCTTCTTGGATTTTTTAAGGTCATCATTGAACCAGGGAGCTTTTTTGCTGGATGATTTCGATTGGTGTTTTTTCAGGGGTGCTAGTTCGTCCGCACTGTGGGTAATCCATTGCCTGAGGTTGGTGGCCGCTAGGTCTGGGTCCGTTGCCAGGGTGGGAATGTTTTGGCTGAGTGATGTGAGGAGTTGTTCGGTGGAGATTTTGTTCCATTTTCTTCGGGCAATGGGTTGTAGACGGTTGTGGGTCAGGGTTGTTTTGTATCTGAAGTGAACACAGCTATGATCCGTCCAGTGGAGGGCTGTAGTATGATCGAAGGAGATGTGCTTGCTGGAGGTGAAGATAGGGTCGAGCGTGTGTCCGGCTATGTGAGTGGGGGTGTCAACAAGTTGTTTGAGTCCGAGATTGGACAGGTTGTCCAGAAGGGTGGTGGTGTTGTTGTCGTGAATGTTGTCAAGGTGGTAGTTGAGGTCTCCTAGAAGAATGTAGTTCTCGGAGGCAAGGGCGTGCGGGCTGACGAAGTCAGTGATGTCGTCACTGAATTGGGATCGGGTGCCTGGGGGCCTGTAAATGAGTGTTCCTCTAAGTGTGGTCCTGGGGTCGGTGTGGATCTGAAAGTGGAGGTGTTCGGCGGTTGCAAGATTTACGTCAGAGCTGGTTGTAATTTTGATGGTGTTTCTATGGACGATGGCGATGCCTCCTCCAGTTTTTTTATTGGTGCGGTCTTTTCGAATGATCTTGTAAGTGTCCGGTATGGCTATGGCGATGTCGGGGGCAGAAGATGCATTCATCCATGTTTCAGTAAGGAAGGCGATGTCAGGTGACGCAGTGTCGATTAGGTCCCAGAGTTCGGTTGCATGTCTGTGGACCGAGCGGGTGTTCAGTAGGATGCATTTCAAGTCGTTGGGTTCGGAGCTGTGTGTGGAGGAAGTGTGTTTGGTGAGGGTCCTGACGCAGTTGAACTTACAGGAGAGGCAGGAGAAAGGGCCGTGAGTACGTCCTGGGGTAGCTTCGCAGCAAAGTGGGGTGCGTCCGGCGTTGAGGGCGAGGAGATTAGCGGCATCATAAGTTACTCTGGGGGGTTGGGAGCGGCTTAGAGCAGGGGGACGGGCGCTGGGCGCGGTCCAGGCGTGGACGGGCGTAGACGGGCTTACATTTGGCGCACCTTCGGCGCGACTGGGGCGCGGTCGCTGCGCGTGTACGCTGCGCGCAAGAGCATCTGACATAAGTGGGTGGAAGGGGAGGGGCGAGGGAGGCTCAGCTGGGAGGCGGGGCGTGCTCTAAAGGACGGTCTTGCCGTGAAAACAACAACAACAACGAAATGGCGGCGGATGGTCAAGCACTATCAGCAAAGCGCCAGAGAAGAGTAAACTAAGGCACAATGAGAGTGAGTGCGCAGCAGTTAATTGTAATATGAAGGTGTGAGGCAGACTTTAATATTTAACGTCCCAGCAGTCAAAGTGCAATAAACGCGCAGCAGGTTAAAATGCCAGATCTCAAGCGCAGCCCACCGAGAGAGTCACAGTGCAGATATAACGTTACAAGATACAAATGCAGATCTCAAGCGCAACACAACGATACCAGTACACGCAGGGAGCCAGGGGAGCGACCTCTCACAGCAGCGATGAGATAGTCACAGCGCTTCCGGGGACGGGAGCGCTGTATGTAGTCAGTGGGAGGGAGGCTCAGCTGGGAGGCGGGGCGTGCTCTAAAGGACGGTCTTGCCGTGAAAACAACAACAACAACGAAATGGCGGCGGATGGTCAAGCACTATCAGCAAAGCGCCAGAGAAGAGTAAACTAAGGCACAATGAGAGTGAGTGCGCAGCAGTTAATTGTAATATGAAGGTGTGAGGCAGACTTTAATATTTAACGTCCCAGCAGTCAAAGTGCAATAAACGCGCAGCAGGTTAAAATGCCAGATCTCAAGCGCAGCCCACCGAGAGAGTCACAGTGCAGATATAACGTTACAAGATACAAATGCAGATCTCAAGCGCAACACAACGATACCAGTACACGCAGGGAGCCAGGGGAGCGACCTCTCACAGCAGCGATGAGATAGTCACAAACCAAGGGAAGATGTGGTTCCCAGGAACTGAGCAACTGATGGACAAAATGGCTACGCTGCCCCTTAGGAAGAAGTGAGAGTAGAAACCCTGTCCCTTGCGGGCCCGTGGAACTCTCTCTATGGCTCCCTTCTGTAGCATGGAAGCTATTTCCTGAAGAAGTAATCGTGGGTGCCTGTGTGATCGTTGGCAAGGTGGTGTCGTTGGGGGAAAAGAAGTGAATTCTAGGGAATGTCCAAATCGAATGAGTTGGAGTACCCACCGATCCGTTGTTATAGTTTGCCAATTTTTTAGGAAGGATGTCAGCTTTCCTCCAAGTCGTAAAGAATGTGGTGGTGGAGGGGCTAGCTGGGGAGACAAGTCATTGTCTGTTGCCAGCAGGTCGTTTTTACCTTTCCTCGGTAATTGTATTTGCCGTAGGAAGACTGTCGTCCCTGTTGTGGTTGCCGCTGTTGAAATTGCGGCTTGGACTGTGAATATGAGTAGGAAGACCGATTTTGATAGGAACCTTTGTACGCAGGTTGGCCTCTTCCCCTGTTGCCACGAAAGGACTGGGTCCGGAATTGTAGAGTACCCAGAGCCTTGGCTGTGTCCGTGTCCTTTTTAATGGTGGTGAGGGCCGCGTCGATCTGTTCACCAAACAGGTGCTGGCCATCGTAAGGCATATCTAAAATCCTGGATGCACCTCCTGGCGGAGAGTGGTGGCATTGAGCCAACCCTGTCGCCTCAGGACTGCAGCCCCTGCCAGTTGCCGGAAACCAGTCATGGCGGCATCAATGGCACAGTCGATGAGCTCTGAAGCAGAGGTCTGGCCTTCTAAGAGAAGTGAATGTGCTTCTTCTCTGAGATCCTCCGGCAGATTCGAAAGATAGGGCGCAATGTCCGCCCAGAGTTGGCGATTGTAACGGCCCAGTAGTGCAATTGAATTAGCTACTTTCACCGTCATGGCCGACGTGGTAGTGAAGCGTTTGCCAACGGCATCCAGTTTCCTGCCCTCCTTGTCAGGTGGCGTCGACAGAGGCGAGGCTGGATTTCGTGAGTTCTTCTGCGCCGCTTGAATCACCACGGAATCTGCTTTGGGGTGACCTGTCAGGCATACTGGTGCCGAAGAGGTGGCCTTGTATTTCTTATCAAGCCTGGGCACCACCACCTGTATAGAAGCAGGAGTTTGCATGATTTGTTTGCCCTGCTTCCATATAAAGTCAATGATTGGGATTGACCTTGTGGACTTCTTAGTGGGTTCCTTGCAGTCGTAAAGGAAGCATTCAGTTTCCTGAGTTTCCATGGACATATGGAACCTCTTGGCAGCCCGCTCAATGATGTTGTGGAATCCACCGATGTCTGCGGGTGGAGACTCCGAGGTCTGTGGATCCGGAGAGGCTGGAGAATGTGCCACATAGTCCTGGTCTGCATCCGGATCAGACTGGTCGTCATCGACTTCCCCTTCCTCCTGTTCCCTCTCCTTTTCGTCAGATGAGGGAGCGTCCTGAATTGGCACTTGTGGCCTTTCAATGACCAGGGGAGTTGGCCTATGACGAGATGAAGGAGCTGGTGCCTGTGCAGCCGTAAGTGCGGGCGCAGAGGGTTTCTCCGGGAACCTTTCCTTATAATCCTTTATGAGGAATTGTAGGTCCGAGACGATGGATGCGGGGAGACACACCATAGGACTAACCTGTGTCTGGGGTGGAGGTTGGACCGGTTGTTGTACAAAGTCTTCCTCCTCATCCGGCTCCTCGTCTGTGGTTTGGCACTTCAGTACCAGGTCTGATGGACTAGTAGCCTGCGTAAAAGAGTCCTCGTCCGACTCCTGACCTTGCAGTAGACAGGCCGGAGGTAGTTGTTGAACCCTACCGGGCAATGTCTGAAGTGGCATAATAGGCCGTTTAGTAATTTTGACCCTGACATGGCTCACTTGCGGTGGAAAGGCATCCATGGCGTGGGATAAGAGTGCAGACTCCTTCCATGGTCCCGTAGACGTCAACGCTGGAGTCGACGGTGTCGTGGTAGGTAGTTTCGTCGACGGTAATTTACTCGTCGTCGACGGTGGTTGCGACGACGGTGTCTTCATCGACGTCATGGTCCCCACCGTCGACGGTGTGTTCATCGTCGACGGGATGATCCTCGTCGACGAGGTAGACTTCGTCGACGGCGTTGTTTTCGTCGACGGTGTCGTCGTCGTCGTCGGTGTCTTCGACGATGGTCTCGTCGTCGACGACGAAATCTTCGTCGTCGATGGAGTGACCGGGATGGTCGACGGCGTAGGTCGACTCGCCGACGATGAAGGCGTCGTCCTCGTCGTCGAGGAGGAAGCCGACGATGCCGTCATCGTCGACACTGTCGTCGTCGTCGAGATAGTTTTCTGCGCTGAATGCACCATCGACGCTGTCGTCGTCGTCGGGACCAGCGGCTGCTTCCTGGGGACAGGAAGGTCCTTGACAGACACAGAAGTCTTGCCCTCTGAGGACTTTTTAGAAGTCTTCATAGGAGGGGTGTCTGTGGGGCTAGGGGAAGAAACCCTTGGCCTCTTCAAGGAAAATTGTGACGCTCCAGACACACTCTCACCTTCGGACACCAAGTCATCAGGCTTGTTCTTGAGCCTGTTGAGCCAAAGTAGAAGTCGACCTTCTCGGTCCTTGAGGGTCTTGTTGGAGGAGGTCCGACATATTTTGCAGTCCTTTGCCTGATGGTGAGGGTAGAGGCAATATAAACATGTTTCATGTTTATCCTCTACATGAAGTCTTTTCTTGCTGCAGGAGGAACAAGCTCGGAAAAGACCCTTCTTCTGACTATCAGACATAACTGTAGAAGATAATTAAATTCGTTTTGAGAAGAAAAGAGAAATTCCTGAGGAGAACTCAGGTGGAGACTCCCTAGCACAACGTGCGGTAGAAAATCTGAGAGACTTGGGCTCCTGGCAGGAAGGTTCTAGAAGGAGGTAGTAGCTGATTGGCTGTTTTTCTTTATTTGGTCCTTTTTACAAAAGGACCCAGATAGGCCACCAAGGTGGGACCCTTGGGGCCTACTCTGTTTGGTCCTTCCTGCAAAAGGACGTGGATAGGCTACTAAGGTGAGACCTTTGGGCCTATTATTTTCTATGTATGTCTCTAGGACATTACTTTTTTATATACCGGAGGCTCCCGTCTCGACGACAGGGAATGATTCAGGCATGTGAATCTATGAAAGACACCCAAATACTGGATAAGTGCAGTTACCTTGCAGACAATAGGGTCATGATTTGAATGGTGTAGCAGGTGTAGAAGCACCGGCCCCAAACTTTGTCAGAACTCCTCTAAAGGCATAATATTGCTCTATTTGACTATTAAACAGGCAGAGACAATTATAGTTACCTTGCAGTTAAAAGGGACTTGATTTGAATGGTGCAGCAGGTGCAGTGGCACTGGAGCCAAACGCTTTAGGGTCCCCACTAAACCCATATTATTGCTAGAATGTTAAACTAAACAGGCAGTCACAAGTGCAGTTACCTTGCAGACGACAGGGTAATGATTTTAAAGGTGCAGCAGGTGCAGTTACCAAAAGCTCTAGGCACCCCAGTAAACACTGATTACTGCTATAGTTTACAACTAAACAGACAGTCACAAGTGCGGTTATCTTTCAGGCCTTAAGGTCATGATTTGAATGGTGCATTGGCGCCAGGCTCAAAAGTTGCCAGAACTCCTCTAAACACCTAATATTGCTATAGTTTACTACTAAACATGCAGTCACAATTGCAGTTACCTTGCAGTTGAAAGGGGCTTGATTTTTCAAAAGTTCTCATAAATCCTCTAAACACCTAATATTACTATATTGTACAACTAAACAGGCAGTCATAAGTGTAGTTATCTAGAAAGCACTAGGATCATGATTTCAATAGTGCAGCAGTTGCAGTGGCACTGGGACCAAAAGCTCCAGGCCCGTCACTAAACACCAAATAATGCTACATTTTATTCCTAATAAGGCAAAATAAGTGCTGTTACCTTGCAGACAGCAGGGTCATGATCTGAATGGTGCAGCAGGTGCAGTAGCACCAGGCCAAAAATGTGTCATGACATCCTTGAAACACCTAATGTTACAATATATTACTACTAAACAGGCAGACACAATTGCAGTTATCTTGCAGTTAAATGGGGCTTGATTTGAATGGTTAAGCAGGAGCAGTGGCACCAGGATCAAAAGCTCTAGGGCACCCCACTAGAAGCAGAATATTGTTATATTTAACTACTAAATCTGCAGTCGGAAGTGTGGCTACCTTGAAGATACTAGTGTCATGATTTCAATGGAGCAGCAGGTGCAGTGACACCAGGGCCCAAAGCACCAGGAATCCCTAGACCACCAAATATTGCAATATTTTTTTGCTAAACAGGCAGTCACAAGTGCAGTTACCTTACAGACAGTAGTGTCCTTATTTGAATGGTGCAGCAGATCAGGGTCGAACTGGCAGCACTGGGCATTGGGCGTTCCTCAGGAGGCTGGAAGGGTGGGGGCCGGTTTTGAGATGGTGGGGGCCGGTTTTGAGATGGTGGGGGCCGGTTTTGAGATGGTGGGGGCCATTTATTTTTATTTTTTACTGGGGACCGATTTTGCAGAGGTGCTGCAATATCAGCGCCCAGTAACAAAAGCAGCAGTTCCTCATGCTTGTAGCTGGTCTGAAAAATTTGCCAGGGCACCTTAGTGTTCCCGTCTGGCCCTGCAGCAGATGCAGTGGTAATGGGTCCCAAAGTTGTCATAACTCCTTTAAACACCAAATATTGCTATATTTTACTACTAAACAGGCAGTCACAAATGCAGTTATCTTGCAGGCACTAGGGGTGTGATTTGAATAGTGCTGCAGGTGCAGTGGCACTGGGCCAAAAAATTGTCAGAACTCCTCTAAACACATAATATTACTATCACATCAATTCATTCTATTATTTCTCTTTCATTTCTCAAATTGTTGCTATTTCTTACCTGCACTATACAACTAATAACAGCACAATATATTGCATTTCTGTTCATAAACAAGTCATAACAATTTAATAGGCTTTCTGTAACTTATATTGTACAACAACTCAGCAAGCTACAACTAACAACATAAAAACAGCGTTTTATTAATCACACAGACAAAACCTAATGTTTTTAACAATGCTTGTTTCTTTCTAGGTACAGGCAGAATAAGTGATTTGATGAGAATCACAGGATTTTGAACTGATGCTGGGACTGGAACTCAGGTCTGCTTTGGCCACATTTTTCCTGCCGAGAGACTGAGCTGATCTATCTATACCACCCACTTGACAGCAATTTGTGTGTGTATGGAGACTGGGCATGAAGGTGTCTGCCGCCCAGTTACTGTGAACAAAAGAAGTTTCCGAGAGTAGCCTGTGTTTGTTAGAGGATATCGACAATGACAAGCTGCAGCACTGTTAAATGCAGCCTTTTTTTCTCGAGACCATTAAAATTAATGGGAACACTTGCATTGGAGCACAGTCCTAAATCACCAGGGGAGGGCAAACAGCCCCAAAGCCTCAATGTCAGGAGGGCATGTTTGCGATTCATTTTCTTCATTCCTTCATGAGTCTGCTGCTCCTCCTTCACCTCTATCTCACCATGCAAAAAGGTAACTTGTGAGAGCTGGAGGGAACAATTCTGTGGAAGAAGGCCAAGCAGCTTAGCTACTTAAGTTTTAAAGGCCGCTGTATGTGTAGGAGCATGGCTGGCACTGCTTTATCTGCTTTGGGTCCCTCTTCCAATTTAGATTGTATCTTGATATATTTTGTTGTGGTTTTGCTTGTAAATCAGAGATAGGAAACATCAAGCACCTGTTTTCCCCACTTTTGAAATCTTGGGCTATGACACTTTTTCACACGGGCATAGTTTCTATGGTTGCATACTATTGTGTGTCTAGAATAGATGTGTAATTACAAATAAAAACAAGCAAGAGAGTTAGAGCTATTGGCGTTGTAAAAGACAATTTCTTTTACCTATGTGTTTTAGAGGAGAGTGGAGTGTATGTTATGTGGGTTGCATTGGAATTGTTAGGTGTGAAGTTGATTTTTGTAGTGGAATTATGTGGCATGGTGTGCAGTGGAATTATGTAGATAGTAAGTATGTGGTATTGAGTGTATTGGAATTATGTAGAGTGGGATTGTGTGTTAAGTAGCATAATTATATGGAATGGTATTTTGTGCTGTGGAGTGTTTTTTATTGGAGTTTAATTATGTGGTGTGTTGTATTTTATGGCATGGTATAGGATTTTGTGGTGAGGATTGGATGTATGTGGTGTGCTCTGTAATTGTGCTGTTGAGTTGAATTATATGGTTTGGTATTTAATTATGTTTTACGGATTAAAAATGTGTGGCGTTGTATTGTGTGGCATTGATCTGTGTGGGTAGCTTTGCTTGTGCAGTGCTCTCTTGCAGTACATGTGAGAGACACTTGACTGGAATTTTTTTGCTGAATCTATGGTATCTTGTTTTAATCTAGTAGTTCTATAAGATGCATCTGACTAAGAGGGGTAAATACGCAAAAACTATTGTTATAGAGGACTCCCGGATGACCTACGAGAAGATCAAGTTACTTACCTTCGGTAACGCATTATCTGGTAGAGACTCTCTCTAGCTGCAGATTCCTTACCTTTGAATTTCCCTGGCGTAAGGCTGTATCCGGAAACTTTTGCTGAGCAATACCCCTTGTGCGTGACGTCCGGTGGCTCCACGTGACGTCGTCTTGCTGGTAGCATCGGTTATGACGTTGCAGTGACTATATAGGCGCCACCCAGGCATGTGGACGTCAGTACTTTTTGTTTCTGCAAGCCAGAAGCACAGAGCCAAGAAGTAACTGATGTAGTCGTGTGCAAAACTAGGTTCCTGAAAAGGGGAGTAACCCTAGCCCTACAATATTAGCCCGCAGAGCGGGGAGGCATGGGTGGGGCTGTAATGAATCTGCAGCTAGATAGAGTTCCTACCAGATAATGCGTTACCGAAGGTAAGTAACTTGTTCATCTGATAGAGACTTCTAACTGCAGATTCCTTACCTTTGTTATGTTATGTTATGTTAAGAGGGTACTTTTATAGCGCACGGCTACTCCGGAGAGTGTCCCGGCGCTGAAGAACATCACGTACCCATAGTGGAAGGTAAAAAGGGAGAGAGGGCATGGTGCAGAATGGAAAAAGTTATTGCGTGAAAAGCAGGGTCTTCAGATCCTTCCTGAATGCCAGCAGATTGGTGTTGGATCTGAGTGACAGAGGAAGAGCATTCCAAAGCCGGGGGGCGAGATGTTTGAAGGACCGCCCCCCACAGCGAGCACGTCGAATCACCGGGGTGACTGCCCTGGCCCTGGGTGGAGGAACGCAGGGATCTGGAAGGTAGATAGAAGCTGATCCGTTTCCGAAGATAACAGGCACCAGTACCACGAAGGGCTTTAAAGGCAATGGTCAGGGCTTTAAAAGTGATCCGCTTCTTAATGGGCAGCCAATGAAGAGTTTTAAGAAGTTCACTGGCCCTGGCTCTTCTAGTGAGGCCAAAGATGGCCCGGGCCGCGGAGTTTTGCACAACCTGGAGACGCGCAAGGAGGAAGTCCGGAAGGCCTAGGTACAGTACGTTGGAATAATCCAGGCGAGAGCCTATCAGGGCCTGTACCGTGATCTTTCTATGCTCTAAGGATAGGAGCGGCAGGAACTTCCTCAGCATCTTCAGGATCGCAAAACACTTGCAGGCCAGAGCAGACACCTGGGCCCTGAAAGAGAGGCTATTATCAATCTGAATACCCAGATTCTTTGCAGCCCCTGAGTCGCTGGCAGGAGCGAACATGGCAGTAGGCCACCACTCCTTCCATCTGGGTCCGCGGGGAAGCCAAAGAAGAGCACCTCGGACTTATCGGGGTTGCACTTGAGGCTGTTGTGACTAAACCAGTCAAACACAGCCCCAAGGCAGCCCCGGATGGATGCCCCATCAAAATCGCAGCCCCTGTCACAGGTAAACAAGAGTTGTGTATCGTCCGCATACGACACGATCTGGGCCCCGAAATCTTCCGCCAATGCCGCCAATGGGGTCATATAGATGTTAAAGAGCGAACGGCTCAAAATTGAGCCCTGCGGAACTCCGGCCTCCAAGGGTGGCATGGCGGCCGAGAAAGGGGGGGCCCAGACCGTTTGCTGGCGATTTGAAAGAAAATACCTAAACCACCGGAACACCGTCCCCCTCAGACCAATCTCCCAGAGTCTAGAAAGGAGGCGGTCATGGGGGACGGTGTCAAAAGCCGCCGAAAGGTCCAGCATCGCCAGCATGGCTTTGCCTCCATTGTCCAAGGTTTCCTTAATAGCCTCGGTGACCTCAAGCAGAGCTGTTTCAGTGCTCAGATTAGAGCGAAAACCAGACTGCGATTTATGGAGTATGTCATTATTCTCAAGAAAAAGGGACAGGGTGGTATGGACATGTTTCTTGACCACTTTCGCAAGTGCTGGCAAGAGGGAGATAGGTCTGTAATTGGCGTGGGATTCTGGATTCAGGTTAGTTTTCTTAAGCATTGGCAAAATGAATGCCTGTTTCCAAGGCAAGGGGACCTCACCCGAACTGAGAGAGAGATTGAGTATCGGGTTGATAAGATGGTTTAGAGTAGGGGCCATTTGTGCGAGGAAACTAGCAGGACACGGGTCTGACGGAGAGCCAGATTTCAATTTGGTGAGGAGATCTAGGGAGGCCTGTACGGTCAAAGGAGGAAAGTTCCAAAGGGCAGGGCCCACAGAGGTCGAGCACGGAAACAGAGACCGCGGATCAGGAATGGGAGACGTATCTGTAGTTCCAAAGGAGGCCTGGATAGTTCGAATTTTGCTGGCAAAAAAGTCAGCAAGTTCGGAAATCCAGGATTCAGAGTGCGTAGATCTAGGGGTACACCACGGAGGCGAAATAAAGTCCTTGACTATCCTGAAAATTTCTTTACAGGAACTGGAAGCATCTTCTATTCTGGTAGCCAGATAGGACTTTTTGCCAGCTGTGATGTCATGGTGATAGTCTCTAACCAAGGCCCTGTAAGTTTCCTTAGCGCTTGCATCATAGTGCTTACGCCAGTCCCTATCGGCTTTTTTACATTGCCGTCGCTTAGCAGCAAGTGCTGGTGAAAACCAGGGGGCGGATGCTTTCACTGATAGTGTCCTAGAGGGCAGGGGAGGAGCTAGGTCGGCTAGCCGTTGGGTCAACCAGCCCTGCAAGAGCTCAATATCCGCTTCCAGAGTACCCGTCAGCAGGCATGGGTGGGTGTCTAAGGCCTGCATCAGCATAGACGGGGAAACCCGATGGAAAGCTCTGGAGGGATACGCTTCACGCCACTGTCCACTATAGACGCTCCTCTCTTTAAGAAGGATCTGAAAATCCGCTAAAAAGTGGTCCGACCACAGAACAAGAGCGAGAGAGGCCAGGTCTACAGGGACAGTGGAGAAGATTTGGTCCAATGTATGACCTTTACAGTGCATGGGGGACCGAAGATACGGGATAAGCCCTAAGGATGAGGTGATGTCATTGAATTTTATGCTGTCGGGGTCAGCCACATTGTCCATATGGATATTAAAATCGCCTAGGAGCAGACAGTGACTAGACCTGAGGCATAGCGTGGAAATAGCCGAGTGGAGTTCTTCAAAAAAAGTGCCCGTTGGGCCTAGGGGCCTATAGACCAAGAGCCCTATACATGATTGCTGAGGAGAAAAGGAGAGGGAGAAAGCAAGAACCTCACACCGAATGATATTGTCCAAGGGAAGAATGGAGCATGTGATGCGCCTGTCAACGACTAGAGCAACACCGCCCCCCTTCCCGCTGGTTCTGTCCTTTCTGAAGATAACATGGCTCGGGGGGATGGCAGTGGCAATGTCAGGTCCTGCACCCTCGCCCAGCCATGTCTCCGTCAGGAACAGATAGTCCGCTTTAGAGTCCGTTAATAGATTATGGACATCAAGCGCATGCTTTCCCAAAGACCTAGTGTTGAGCAGTAAACACCTTCTGCTATTGGGAGGAGGACTGAGAGAAGAGACAAGTCCCTGGCCTGGTAACCAGCCACAGGCCGAGCATCTGTGAGTATTCCGAGGAAGTTTGGGGAAAACCCTAGAACAGGTGTTATCAGTGGTCCTAAGGGAGAACAACTCATCCCTTGTATATTTTAACATCCTAACTATACCTGCCCAGCCGGGCCCGCGCCCGACCGCCTCCGGGACGCTGTCGGGCGCAGACGGGCTTTCCTTTGGCGCTCCTTAGGCGCCTCCGCTGCGTGGAGAGAAAGGCACGTAGTTTTAAGGTGTCGCGAATCTGCACCACTAGACTGCCGCCTCGCGAGCCAGCCTACCCCCAAGATGGCCGCCACAGAACTGCACGCCTGCCGGTCCCTGAATACCCTTCAGCAACTCGATGTAACGGCTGAATGGGTAGGGAGACTGCGGGCCGAGCAGCGCTTCACATTCAGGGTGAGTAGGAAAAGGGAGAGACTTAAAGATCGGAGAGGCCTACTGTCACCCGGCTTTCCGCCTCAGGTGCCTGAGAGGAATTTAAAGTGCAAAGTGCAGAAGAAACAGTAGCAGAGTAGTGAGCTAGTAGTCAGCTCCCATAGTGATAAAATAGTTAGCAGCAACAACAGATATTTTAAAATAAAAAATAAAAACAATATAAAATTAATGCTTTGAAATTCGCTTTTTAGATTTGCTCGCTTATCGCTCGTAGTCAGCGCAATATTTCACAATCTCCCCACCCGGCATCCGCCTCGAGTGGTATTAGGGAAGTGAGGATCTAACCTGGGCTATGAAGAAGCACAGTTTTAAGGCGTCGCAAGCATCGCGAATCTGCACTACTAGACTGCCGCCTCGCGAGCCAGCCTACCCCCAAGATGGCCGCCACAGAACTGCACGCCTGCCGGTCCCTGAATACCCTTCAGCACCTCGATGTAACGGCTGAATGGGTAGGGAGACTGCGGGCCGAGCAGCGCGTCACATTCAGGGTGAGTAGGAAAAGGGAGAGATTTAAAGATCGGAGAGGCCTACGGTCACCCGGCTTTCCGCCTCAGGTGCCTGAGAGGAATTTAAAGTGCAAAGTGCAGAAGAAACAGTAGCAGAGTAGTGAGCTAGTAGTCAGCTCCCACAGTGATAAAATAGTTAGCAGCAACAACAGGTATTTTAAAATGAAAAATAAAAACAAGATAAAATTAATGCTTTGAAATTCGCTTTTTAGATTTGCTCGCTTATCGCTCGTAGTCCGCGCAATATTTCACACTCTCCCCACCCGGCATCCGCCTCGAGTGGTATTGGGTATAGAAACCCTAGCCATACAATCCTGGCGGTGGGCTGTGGACCAATAGCCTATACTAGGAAGTCCTGCAGGACCCAGTAAGCAAAAAGCCAGTTTGTGCGGACCTGATTGTCCAGGCAGTAGTGTTTTGCAAACGTGTGCAAAGATGCCCATGTTGCTGCCTAACAAATGTCTTGCACGGGGACACCCCGAGCCAAGGCCATAGTCGCAGCCTTTCCCCTGGTGGAATGGGGCCAAAATCTCTCAGGGGGCTTCTTCTTTGCCAGAGTGTAGCAGATCTTGATGCAGAGAACGAACCAGAGAGAAATGGTTCTTTTCTGCACTGTCCTTCCCTTCTACGCTCCCCTGTACCCCACAAAGTGTTGTTCGTCCACACGGAACTCATTAGTGCGGTAAAGGTGGAACGACCATGTACTTTTTTGGGTCCAGTTGGTGGAGACACTTCTCTTCCTTAGAGGGATGGTGGAGCAAAGAAGGTGGGCAACGTGATGGATTGACCCAGATGGAAAGGGGTCATGACTTTCGGTAAAAAGGATGTCTGGGTGTGAAGCACTATTTTGTCTGGAAAGGACATAGGATAAGGAGGCAAGCAAGATAACGCCTGCAGCTTACTCACCCTCCAGGCTAATGAAATTACCACCAAGAACGCTGTTTTGATGGTCAACAGCCGGAGGGGGTAATTGTGTAAAGGCTCAAAGGGGGCGCACATCAGATAGGTGAGGACCAAATTAAGGTCCCACTGCTGCATAACAAAGGGCGTAGGTGGAAACAGGTGAGCCAGCCCTTTCAGAAATCTATGCACAATGGGAGATTTGAAGAGAGAGGGTTGTTCTGGCAGCCACAAAAAAGCAGGTAGCCCTTGAGAGTATCCAAAGCAGAGCCCTGTTCGGCAATGGTCAGAATGAACAAAAAGACAGTAGAAAGAGAAGCATAAGGAGGGTCAATAGACCTTTGAGTACAGTATAATACAAATTTCTGCCAACGGCAGGCGTATAACGTCGTAGTGGAGGGACACCTGGCTGCCAGAATAACGATACAGACTTCGAGAGGAAGGTCAAAAGCTATCAACTGTCGCCGCTCAAGCTCCACGCATGGAGGCACAGAGTTGACAGAACCGGATGGAGAACACTCCTCTGCTGCTGTGACATAAGATCTTCATGCAGGGGCAGCCTGATCGGAGGATCAGTGCTCAGTTTCAGAAGCCCTGGATACCAGACTCTCCTTGCCCAGTCCGGAGCCACAAGGATGACTTGGGCCCTGTTAGACCTGGCATCATTGGCATGGGTCTCCCTTCCTCTGTTCGCTTCCTATCTTTTATAATTAGCTGGGTTTGGATGCTCTGGGCGCTGTGCCACTGCTAATCAGGGCCACAGTGCGAATGCCCCCTTTGTAAAGATGACTGTATGAATTGGGATAACCATAACGCCTAGGTCTGTGTAGCATGTTCTAATAGCGAGTTACCCCCCATTTCACTGTTTACGATTGTTACGTTTTCCGTTCTCATAGGCCACATTCGGCAGGTAGAGAATTTCCTTCCCTAATCCTATCTGACCCCAGGAACTTGATAGGAAATTCGAATTTGGTGATATGTTTAAGCTCAGGACATTGAGCTACACCTTTTAGTAAGGACACTTTATATATTCCATGTTCGAAAATGCCTCTTCCGGAAACGCTGTATTTTCATGCCTAAGCTTTCCTGTAGGTTTTGCTAGTATGTGTAGTGGCCGTCTGGTTTTGAAGCAGCAGGCTCAGCTGGGTCAGACCTGGCTGGGGAGAGAGATTGGCATTCAGTGCTTGAGGAGGGGTGACTCTTTGATCTGAGCAGGGCCGTGCCTGGCAAGGTGAATGAAGGCTCCACCTCCTACTGGGCATCTGATAGCAGACCCCCTCATTCTGAAAGGGCAGGATGTCGCCTCGTAAACCAAGTGCTCCCCGACCCCACCAAACTAGTTCTGGCTGGATTGAGTGATTTGTGACTTTAGAGAACAAAGACTTTTTAGGTATAAAACGCTGCACTGGAACCTTGTTCAAGGGTGTTCCTTCTGGATGTCAAGACGAAACTCTGGCCGACAGAGGAAAGGACTTTGAAACTTTCACCAAGCTTGCCGAAGAAACTACCCGAGGGCCTGAATCAAGAGTGCCTCCTGCTGAAGTCTCAGGGGCATTAGACTTTACCCCGTCAGCCGTCGGAATCCCTGTGGGTGGAATTCTACTTGCAGGTGAGGCCTCCGCCGAGTAATCCGGAGCCTCTAGTTCTACGGTGAGGAGCGCAGACGGGCAACCCCGTTAACTCTGTGTGTGGGCTGCTGCAGCTAAGAGAGAGCTGCCACCGCTGAAAGCCCGCCTTAATTTGAACCTTCACTGAATCTGTGTGGGCCGCAGCAGCTAAGAGAGAGTTGCAGCCGCTGAGAGCCCGCCTTGAATTGAACCTTTGGAAATTTCACTGAATTTGTGTTGGCCGCTGCAGCTAAGAGAGAGTTGCCGCCGCTGAGAGCCCGCTTTGAATTGAACCTTTGGAAATTTCACTGAATCTGTGTTGGCCGCTGCAGCTAAGAGAGAGTTGCTGCCGCTGAGAGCCCACCTTGAATTGAACCTCCGGAACCTTCACGAATCCGTGTGGGCTGCTGCAGCTAAGAGAGAGCTGTAGTCGCTGAGTGCCCACCGTTGTGCCAACCTGGTCGAGACCATCCTTTGTCCTGTGGGCCGCCACATCTAAGGGAGAGCTGCTGCCACTGAGTGCCCGCACCTCTGCCAACCGTGCATCACCGTGATTTGTCCTGTGGGCCGCCGCAGCTAAGAGAGAGCTGCTGCCGCTGAGTGCCCGCACCTTTGCCAACTTTGCACCACCGTGATTTGTCCTGTGGGCCGCCGCAGCTAAGAGAGAGCTGCTGCCGCTGAGTGCCCACACCTTTGCCAACTTTGCACCATCGTGATTTATCCTGAGGGCCGCCGCAAATAAGAGGGAGCTGCTGCCGCTGAGTGCCTGCACCTTTGCATCATCGTGATTCGTCCTGTGGGCCGCCACAGCTGAGAGCTGCTGCCGCTGTGTGCCTGCACCTTTTCCAGCTTTGCATCATCGTGATTTGTCCTGTGGGCCGCCGCAGCTAAGAGAGAGTTGCTGCCACTGAGTGCCTGCACCTTTACCAACCGTGCATCAGCGTGATTTGTCCTGTGGGCCGCCGCAGGTAAGAGAGAGCTGCTGCCGTTGAGTGCCCGCACCTTTGCCAACTTTGCACCATCGTTATTTGTCCTGTGGGCCGCCGCAGCTAAGAGAGAGCTGATGTCGCTGAGTGCCTGCACCTTTGCATCATCGTGATTCGTCCTGTGGTCCGCCGCAGCCGAGAGCTGCTGCCGCTGATTGCCCGCACCTTTTCCAGCTTTGCATCATCGTGATTTGTCCTGTGGGCCGCCGCAGCTAAGAGAGAGCTGCTGCCGATGTGAGCTCACCACAGAGCTGCACGACGAGAGTCATCGCCATCAACAGCCCGGGCCACCGCAGCCGCGTGCTGCTGCCCCTGAGAGCCCGCCTGTCCCCGAGTGCCCGAATCATTGTGGGTGCACGCTGCGGACCACTGCAGCCAAGACTTATGGTCGTTGGGAGTCCGCCTCTCACCGCCTCCGCTTCTTTGAGAAGCTACGTGCTGAGTCCCCTTCCAACGGCAGGTATCTGGTGCGCAACAGGTCGCGTAGGCCCGGCCTTGAACTCAGTCAGTGCCACGTTCTGGTGAATACGTTATGGCATTTCTTTAGTCCCTACTGATTTAAGTGTGTGGTAGCTTGTTAAAACACTTTGAGAGTCTTGAGTTAAACTTTACATAAAGATACTATTTTTCTATACCTACTTGAGTTGTGTACTTTTGTGGTATCGTTACTGCTTTATTGTGCATGGTCATAAATGCTTCACACACTGCCTCTGAGACAGGCCTAACTGCTCATGCTACTTACCACAGGGTTGAGCAGGGGTTATCAAAAGGGGTAGCCCACTTGCCCTGACTTAGGAAGAAGGGTCCCTATTTGGGCATCGGCACCAGCCATTGCCAACTAGAGACCCCCATTTCTAACAGGCCCGGTAGTTCCTGATCTTCTTCAGAACCCAGGGCAGGAGTGGTATGGACAGAAAGGCATACAGCAGGCTTGAGCTCCATTTGTGAAGAAAGGGGTCGCCGAGCGATAGCCGCCTGGTAAACTCAAGCATGCAGTACTGCTGAATGCGCGTTCTCTTCGGAGGCGAAATAATCTACCCAAGGTACTCCTCACTGCTGAAAGAGACCTTGCACCACCTCCAACTGGAGATGCCAGTTGTGATTCTCAAGCCATCAACAGCGGAGTTTGTTCGCCCTGGAGTTCTGAGAACCTGCCAGGTGTTGAACCACCAGGGTTATGCCATGTTATTCCAGCCATGTCCAGAGACTCAGGGCCTCTCAACAAAGGGTCCACAACCCCACCCCACCCTGCTTGTTGCAGTATCACATGGCGGTGGTGTTGTCTTTGAACACTTGCAGCAGCTTCCCCTTGACAGAGGGTAGAAATGCCTTCAATGCCAATCGAATCGCCAGGAGCGCCAATAAATGTATGTAGAGCACTGTCTATGCTGGAGACCAGTGTCCCCTGATCTCCATCTCTCACAGATGCCGCCCCATCCCAGAAGTAACGCATCTGTCACAACTGTGAGATCTGGTTGGGCAAGGGAGAGGGGTCTGCCATTGACCAAATCGCAGTTTGTCAAACCATTACTGCAGATCTCTTGCAGTCCCTTCCAACAACTGGACAATGTCGGTAAGATTTCCCTGATGCTGTGCCCATTGGAACTTCAGGTCCCACTGTAGAGCCCGCATACGCCACACGGCATGTTTCACCAACAGGATGCAGGAGGCCATGAGGCCCAACAGCCTCAGTGTCAGTCTCTAACTGAAACCCAGGATAGAAGCTGAAACATCGGAATCGAAGCATTAATATCCTGGACTCGCAACTTGCGAGGATAGGCCCAACACAGCACTGTGTCCAGAACTGCCCCAACGAAAAGAAGAGTCTGAGAAGGAGTCAGGTGTGACTTTGGAACTTTTTTAGAGAACCCCATTGAATGCAGGAGGTTTGCCGTAGTCTGAAGATTGGAGACAACTGCCTGGGGCGAGGACGCCTTCAACAGCCCGTGGTCAAAGTTGGGGAAGACTAACACCCTTAGCCTGCACAGATGAGCTGCGACCACCGCCATCACCTTGGTGAACACCAGAGGGGCACTGGTAAGGCCGAAGGGAAGCACAGTAAACTGAAAGTGCTCGTGACCTACCTTGAGCCACAGGTAATAACCTGTGGCCCGGCAGGATAAGGAAGTGAAAATATGCATACCGCAGGTCCACGCTACCAAACCCAATGGGGCCCCTTCCGACCCCGCTTGGTCCCAGGGCTGCCCAGCGGGGTTGTTCTGCTCAAATACGCAGTGCATGGCCTTGTAAAACTCTAACTTGAGCGGGAGTCGCTCTGGCTTCAGGGAAGGGTGGGAGATGTGAAGTAGACTCAGGCTCCGGCTCCACAGAACCGTGCATAGAGAGTCGGTGCTCCTTACCTCTCTTGACGATGGACGCCAGACGAGGCGAAGACAAAGTCCGCTTGGACTTCTTCTCCTTCTTGTGCCTCTTCCCCGAGTGTCCCAAGGACCTCGAGTGGGATGAAGAGGACTTTGGGCTCCTACAGTGGTCCCGCGACCTCCTCTTCTTCGATTGGGACCGGGACCTGTTATGTTATTGCAGTTTATAACGCACGCAGCTACTCCGAAGAGTGTCCCGGCGTGAGCCAAGAGGGATAAAGAAGTGACAGTTAATTAAACAGAAAGGTTTTGAGCTGTTTTTGAAGCAGATGTGATTCTGAATGTTACGCAGAGCAAATGGAAGCGCGTTCCAAGCCGTGGCGGCCCTAACAGCCAAAGAGCGGCACCCATTCTTTGGAGGTGAATGTGAGGGATCTGTGCAAGAAGTTGGGAGGCTGACCACAATTGTCTAGCTGGAGTATAGAACCTAAAACATTTAGACTGTGCTGGTAGCGTACAGGACATGGTGCGCCAAGATCAACGCTTTAAACTTAACGCGTTCGTTGACCAGCAACCATTGAAGAATGTGCAGGTGTTTTCTAACGCTGCATCTGATTGGGATCTTAAAAAGAAGCCTGGCCGCTGCATTCTGGACTACCTGCAGTTTATTGAGGATGTAGCACGGTAGAACAATGTACTGAGAATTGACGTAGTCGATACATGACAGTATCAGAGCCCAGGTAACTGTTTCTTTGGCAGCCCTGGGAAAAAGTGGGAGGAATTTCTTAAGGGATTTAGGTATTTCGAAACAAGCTTCTTAATCTGGAAAGAGAAAGACAAATTCTCATCAAACCAAACTCCCAAGTTCTTCACCGGGTGAGCCGGGGAGGAGGGCAAATGATATGCTGGCTGCCGGAGCAGTTCTTGAAACGGTGGGGGAAACTTCCCATAGAGGAGGATTTCCGATTTGTCTTCATTGCACTTTAGCTGCGCCGTTGAAAGCCAATGAAAGACAGCTGTCAGACACTCCTTCGCCTCTAAGGTAGACCACTCAGATTTACCCCAAGTAAACAGAAGCTGGGTATCGTCAGCATATGCAACTATTTTCACTCTAAGATCCTCCGCCAGCTGAACCAAAGGAGTGACATAAATGTTGAAAAGCAGGGGGCTCAAAGAAGAACCCTGCGGCACTCCAGTGGTCACCGGCTGAGGCTGAGATGCAAACGGAGGGAGCCACACCTGTTGTCAACGCCCCTCCAAAAAGGATTTCAGCCAACCCCTAGCAGTGCCAGAAATACCTATGTCCGCCAAGCGGGCCAAAAGTAGAGAGTGGGGGAAGGGTAGGCCTGGGATAACAGGTGACCAAGCTTCAACAAATGACCCAATCCCTGCACACAAGGTAGTTAGCCTTAGTGGAATTTGCCAACTAAGATTATTAGAACTGATGCTCAACAAATAAAATGGCGAAGCTAAATGTCTACTATCAAGTATTGAATCACTGTTTAAAGGCATAACTAGAATCAAATGCATAATTAGAGTATCCCTGGAATGTTAAAAATCTGAAATGACATCATTCCAATCTAGTTACGATTTTTATTGTAGCATAAATAAAAGGTCAGCCTTCCCTCTCCTTCCACGATACGAATGAAAACGCGCAGTCTTGCCTTATAAGCAGATTTCACTTGGATTTATTTGCCATAATACCACAATAAAGTGCATGTACATTGAAACCTTTAACAGGAACAACTGATGGCATCAACAATATAATACTAACAGAATGTTCGCAAGTAACCTGCATGAATCCAAGGCGATAAAACACAATTTGTTTTCTCCAACATCAGATGCAGACAACTCCATCTGTCACTTAAGCGCAGTTTATTAACTTAAAAAATCCTTAATTAGGAATTTTACAATATTTACACTTCTAGAAATAAAGCTTTTGTATCGAATGCCGCCGAGAGGTCCAGCAAAATAAGAGCTGCCCTTCAGCCAGCGTCCAAGCAATCTCGAATAGCTTCAGAGATCTCAACTAAAGCGGACTCAGTACTATGTGAACCTCTGAAACCAAGTTAGGCAGGGTAGAGCCCAAACATTTGATGTAGTCGGTAAGCTGTTTATTGACAACTTTCTCACATATTCTAGCCACGCTGGATAGTAGGGAGATGGGTCGATAACTCCCCACGTCCAAAGGGTCCAAGGATGTTTTTTTTAAGAGGGACAGGATTTTGGCCTGTTTCTAAGAGGCTGGAATAAGAGCCTCTTGGAGAGACAGATTAATGAGCCTATTGACTTCGGGGTTGACAGTCTTGGCTAAAGAGGCCAGAAGCCTAGCTGCACAGGGGGCAGACGGAGAACCTAATTTCAGGGCCATCAAGATTTTAGGAGAGTCCGGCAGATCAATAGGAGCAAAAGCCCTTAGTGAAGGAGGTGGGACAGGTAAGGCCTCTAAAGGCGCTGCTGCAGCCATAACCCGAATGCTAGTGGTAAACGTTGTCTGACTAGCCTGAATCTTATTGAGAAAAAAGGTAGAAAGTTTCTAACACCAGGCATCAGAAGCCGGGAGCCTAATAGACTCAGCTCTAGGAGACAAAAAGCTCTGAACAATGGAAAAAAATTCCTTAGAACTGTTGCTGGCTGAATCTATGCGATCTGCATAGTAAAGGCCTTTAGAATGCGCTAGGGCAGTGTAATAGCTTTTCTGGACCTTCCTAGGTGTAAACTTCGCAAGTGGGCAGTAATCCTTCTGCCCACAGCGTTCCAATTTTTTACATTGCTGTTTCACTACTTTTAATTCAGGCCAGAACCTAGGTTTAAAGGGAGACTCCCTAGTTCGCCTGCGCAGAGCAGGGCGAGAGAGGGAATCCACCACCTGCGTAATCCAACCTGAGAAGCTAGCCAGAGCTCCATCCAAATCAGTGAGAAGAACTGGTCTGGTCTCAGTCAGAGCAAGGCTAAAGGTCAAAGGATCCATTTTAACAGAGGCAGAGCCTTCACTGACCTGTGCCACTTGTTTGTTGCCCTTAGAGGCCCAGGAAAAATACCACAGAAAATGGTTGGACCAGGGCATCAGCAGAGGGTCTTCAATCATAAGGGGAAAATTGGAGCAGATGGGATTCAAGATATGACCACCACAGTGGGTTGGTAAACTAACCCACTGTATGAGCTGAGCTAGGTCTAAAGAATCCAAAATATTACGGGTTGCTCCTGCCTCAGTTTGGTCTAAGTGGATATTAAGATTCCCAAGAAAATGATAGTTGGAGTACCGTAAGGCACACGGGACGATAACATCCTCCAGATCTTTAAGGAAGTTCCCTACCAGCCCTGGTGGCCTATAGACCAAAGTTCCACTCAATATCAGATGAGGGGAAATGCAAATACTGAAATCCAAGATTTTGCTTTCACCCAACTGCAAGGCCTAACCATAATGAAAAGCCCAGTTGTCCCTGTAGATAACTGCTACCCCACCCCCTCTGCTTTTTCGGTCCACACACTAGAGATCTCGTAACCCTCAGGGATGGACAACTCCACAATGGGATTGGAAAATGAATTCAACCAGTTCTTAGTAATACAGAGAAGGTCAATAGGGTTATCCGAGAGGAGGTCAAAAATGTCCTGATGGTGTTTCCCCAGGGACCTCTATGGACTCTCGCTGGGTGTCGACTGCCTGGCTGCCAGGAGCTTCAGCGCCTGCTCCCTCAAGGTCTTAGGAGCCGTGTCACGGCAGTCGAGCACGACTTCGTATCATGGTCGCGCTCGTTACATCAAAGACAGATCAGGTGGTGATCGGTTACCGACATCACGCAGTGACAAGCACCGCTCTGCTTGAACTCTGTCTCCCTCGAAGATATCTCTCGCACACAAAGTGAAAAGACTGACAAAAAGTTCAGATAAAAGCCTGCAAAAAAGCGGCAGAGGGGTAGCTCTTCCCTGATTGGCGCTTAACTGGCATGGAAAGAAACGAACTGACGTCTGCGTGCCTGGGTGGTGCCCATATAGGCACTGCAATGTCATAACCAACGCTGCCGACATGGACGATGTCCAGCGGAGCCGAATGGAGTTACTCGACACCACACGCAAGGGGTATTGCTCAGCAAGAGTTTCCGGATCTAGCCTGATGACTGGGAATTCAAAGGTAAGGAATCGGCAGCTAGAAGTCTCTATCAGATATGGCTGATTCACTCACCACTTGAGATTTTATCAGCTTAGCTCATAGGCCTATTGATGACAAATGTGCCAGAGAAAGGCTAGACTTCAACAGTGGCGTCTCTATCGCGCACACATTTACTATGGGCGAGATGGGACCCTATTTTCTTGGGAAGAGTGAAAACATCAGCTGTCAAAAACACAATGAAATGCTGAAATTGGCTCAGTCGGGAAGCATTATCTACACCCTCAGGCTGGGAAGAAAGAGGGGGGTGTTAGCAGGGGCGAGGGGAGTTCACATAAGGCCCTGTCTGCTCCATTATCATTCTCTCTGTCCAGAGCTCTGGTTACCTAGGATAATTCAGTGGGCTACCTCAGAGGGTCAAGCGCCTGCTGCAGAGTTAGCCTGCCACCCTCACAGAATGATTAAAAGGAACACCGCACACGAACCAAAAGCCAATTCCTCTTCTGTGGTGAGCAGTGTGAACAGTTCATGTTACCATGAACAAGAAAGCATGTGGCAATAGGAATCTTCCTCAGCCCTGATTACTGTTCATCTAGTAAAAGTACTAGATTCTCAGACTTTAGTTCAAACACCGTCCCAGGACCGGCCCTGTGCGTCACTGTCTTATTTCTTGCACACTTCGGGGAACAGGACCACCTTTTGGTGAAACTGAATCTTTAGACGTTTGGTTAACACAACTTGCCTGTGAGGCAGAGTGGAAAAATGCTCGGGCCTTTAAAGATAGCGCTGCATTTCCAGAGAACCAGTAGTGGTAAAGGAGCTCTAATGTCAGCTTCAATTGTGTGATCCTGGGCAAATCGCTGCATTTGCTTGTGTCACAAACCTTTCAATTAACAAAATACAGATGCGTTTAGAAATAAACTGCTGCTAAGCACTGTATAAATGCAATGCAATAGGTCTCGCATTTATGCGAGTTTAAGCTATTTTCTTTGTAAATGACAATGTCTTTTATTTATGTTTTAAAAACCAATACCAAACTACTAGGCATAGCCATTTACAATGCCAATAGCTCAAACTTGCATAGCTGCGAGACCTATTGCATTGTAAATGGATGTATGACGTTACAACTCATACTTTTACATCGCATACCATTACAACGAATTTTTTACAACGCAAAAACCATTACAATGCATGTATTTACAACGCATGTTTTTACAACGCATGTACCTTTACAACGCATACCATTACAACGTAAGTATTTGTAAGTGTATATTAATTTTTTTAATTTAAATTAATTAAAATTAATATTATTTAATTTAATGTAATTTAATTTAATTTCATTTAATTTAAATTAATTATATTAAATTATATTAATTAAATATATTATTTAATTTAATTTTATATATATTAATTTTTTTAATTTAAATTAATTAAAATTAATATTATTTAATTTAATTTAATGTAATTTAATTTAATTTAATTTCATTTAATTATATTAAATTATATTAATTAAATATATTATTTAATTTAATTTAGTATATATTAATTTTTTTAATTTAAATTAATTAAATTTAATATTATTTAATTTAATTTAATTTCATTTAATTTAATTTCATTTAATTTAATTTCATTTAATTGATTTTATTTAAATTTAATTTATTTAATTATTTAATTTACATTTAATTTAATTTTATTTTAACCCTGTATCCATGTACCCCAAAAACCCAAAATTGACCCTGAACTCTAAAAATACCCCTGTACCCCAAAAACCCAAAACTGACCCTGAACCCTAAAAATACCCCAAAACTGAAAACTGACCCTGAACCCTAAAAATACCCCTTTACCCAAAAACTGAAAACTGACCCTGAACTCTAAAAATACCCCTTTACCCAAAAACTGAAAACTGACCCTTAACCCTAAAAATACCCCTTTACCCAAAAACTGAAAACTGACCCTGAATCCTAAAAATACCCTTTAACCCAAAAACCCAAAACTGACCCTGAACCCTAAAAATACCCCTTAACCCAAAACCCAAAACTGACCATGAACCCTAAAAATACCCCTAAAAAAAAACCAAACATATAACATTTTAAATATAATTATAAAAATACCCCTAAAAAAACCCCAAACATATATCATTTTAAATATAATTATATACTTACCAATACTTACGTTGTAATAGTATGCGTTGTAAAGGTACCTGCGCTGTAAAAACATGCGTTGTAAATACATGCGTTGTAATGGTTTTTGCGTTGTAAAAATTTCGTTGTAATGGTAGTGCGTTGTAAAAGTTGCGTTGTAAAGGTTGTTTCCCTTGTAAATGCTTGTTTGATGTGTTTTCCGGTGGCTTTATTGAGGGGGGGAGTGTGCGTCGGCAGACTTCGTGATCCAGCGGTGGAAGTTCCGTACTGCAGTGTTGGTGTCTGACGTGGTGGGGTGCTGACGAGGGTTGAGGTGAGCTGGTCTTTGGTGACTGTTCCAGCTGCTGTGGGGACAGTGGGCGTGCTTGTGTACGATGGGTTTTTTGAAGGAGAAGTGGATGCAGTGGTGATCTGTCCAGAGGAGTTCTGTGGTGTGTCTGTAGGAGACGCTGCTTCTTCTAGTGAAGACGGGGTCGAGTGTGTGTCCCACTGTGTGCATAGGGGTGATGATCAGTTGAATCGGTTCTAAGTTGACGAGGTTCTCCAGGAGGGAGGCGATGTGAGTCATCGTGGTTATCCAGGTGGAATTTTAGGTCTCCGAGTAGGATGTAGTCCGTGGATGTGAGCGAGTGGGGTGCGATGAAGTCACTGATGGCATCGGTAATGGGTGCACGGGGGCCAGGCGTCCTGTAGATGAGGGTGTCGTAGAGAGTCGTTTTGGGGTTGGTCTGGATGTGGAGGTGCTCCGTGAGGCTCGTTGTGTCATCTGGCAGAGTGGTCATGTGGAGGGTTAATTTGTGAACTATGGCGATGCTTCCTGGGCGGATGGGGCAGTCCTTACACAGGTTCTTATATCCATCAGGAATGGCGGTAACGATGTCAGGTGTCAAGTTAGCGTTGGTCCAGGTTTCCGTGAGGAAGGTGACGTCGGGCGAGTAAGTGTTGAGGAGGCCCCAGATTTCTATTGCATGCATTTGTAGGGCGTGTACGTCAAGGAGGATGCAGTGGAGTGGTTTGTGAGCGGTGATGTCTGGTAGGCTGGGATATGTTGCTGGGGTACGGAGGTGCGTGAAGGTGCGTCTGCTGTCTAGACGGGAGAAAGGGCAGTGGGTGTTGGTCAGCGTCAAGAGCTGGCAGTTGTTGCGTCTGGGATTGAGATAGTGGAGGGTGCTCAAGTTGTAGCGGAGGTGGGTCAGGTGACATGGGGCCCTTCCGCTGGTCGCAGTTGGTTCGCATATGGGCTTGCCTACGGGATGGTCGCTCAGCAGCCGCCATGAAGTATGGGGAGGGCAGGGCAGCTAGAAGGCGGGAACTGGAAGGTCACACTGTAAGGGAAGGGGCTGCGGGGGCAGCAGCGGTGAAGGAATGAAAGAAAGATCAAGAAAAGGAAAAGGGTGGAAAACGAAGGTGAGGGCAGAGGAAAAGAGTGAAAAACGAAGGAGAGAGTGAAAAAATGAAGGAGAGAGCAAAAGGGCACAAACAAGAGGCAAGAGAGGCAGAACAGCAGACAAGCAGAGCACTCTCCCACTGGACCACTAGGGATGAGGTGTAGGCAGGAACCTGCGGGTGGAGAAGGGCCTCGAACACCCAGCAAACAGCTCTGGGGTGACACTTAGTAGGGGAGCTGCGTCGGGGGAGAGCAGTCAAACCAACCAGATCAGTGGTCCAGCTCTTCTTGCCAGGCAGCGTTAGCCCTTCAGTGCCTCGCCCACCTCTGCCAAAACCCATCATCTATATATCGGATAATAAGTTTGGAATTGTTTCGCTATTCATCCTTAGAAAAAATGTCGATGTCTTCAAACTGCTTCATGAAATATTGTTCAAGCAAGCCCAACGGGCTTAATGATAGAATTGAATTTGCGTGTTATCTGTGATGAGCGACCTGGTGTTGCATTTTCCTTGATGGTTCTTGTGAATAATGTCTGTAATTTAGCCTGTCAATTCAATTACCATTTAATTCAATCACGATGTAACTTTATTGAAACACTGATTCATTGTGCAACCATACACTCACATTTCTTTAGGGTTCAATCAGGATTTTTTTCACATTTTTTAGCGTGGAATTCTTATATTTTCAGTCTTAGCTGATCGTTTATTCATTTCTAGTTAAGGTTTATTTTCAGTCTAGGATGACTTTCGAATGCTATTCACGAGTTTTTTTCTATTCGTTATCTTAAAACAGTAGAGAGTCTTTCCTTCGGGGTCTTGAGTCTCTGTTACATCTAGGTGGTGGCGTGATCGTGGTAGCAACCAATAGGAGGCGCAGTTGAGCACATACATGGAAGCGCTGAGGGCGTCCGGTTTGAAGTTGGTGAAATGCGGAGAAACCCGATATTGCTTATCGAACGGCAGAAGATAATCTCATAAGGTTAGTGTTATTTGGAGAGCGGTTGGTAAGCTTTATGGAGGTGTGCAAACAAAGTTGTGTGTTACAACTTCAGCGGCTAATGGATTATCGTGGTTTGTTTCAGGTTGACGTTTGCACGGCGAATAGGGAATTCATGTAAGTGTAACTTTTTAGGCATTTGGGTTACTCTTTGGTCTTTTTACACATCACATTCACGCACGAATTTACCCGTTTTTCACTACCGTTTTTTCACTACCGTTCACATTTTACAGAATATTGTAATATTTAGAATAATGGCATGATTTGTATTTGTTATTGTTTTTGAGTTCATATGTTTCTGAATTTTGAGTGCCACTCCCTGAGGAAGGGCGTCCTAGTGCCCGAAATGCATAGGCAGACCCCCCAGGATATAGCGGCATGGATTCGCAAATTTAGCTGCACAAAAATGGAAATTTAGCAGCAATTTTGCGGCATTTTATTTGGCCATTTTTCCTACAACAAACACAGATATCTTAGCTTTTTTAGTTATTTAACACATGAAGCTATGTCTATTTGGTTTAATTACAATGTAGACACTTTGTTTCCCTCGAAAAGCATGTACAGATATTCGAGTGTATCTCTGGATATGGTTTGGGAATTCTCAACGTGTCAAATCCTGGTGCTGGTTGTGGGGAAATGAAGTGGTGAAGTATTCCAGGGGCGTGACGTCATTGGACAGTCTGCACCATTGGTCTCTTGAAGTGCGTGCTCTGCTCGTTGTCGAACCAGACCTGGAGTAGGTGATGGCGTGACCGAGCAAGATGTCCAATGCAGAGTTCACCCGAGTCCACCGTGATGCACACCCTTTGGCTCACAGCCCTACTTAAGTCTCATTGTGATGCACGGAGCACTTTCGGTTCTCTGCAGCTATATGTGTACTGTGTATGCCTCTCCTGCTTTTTGGTATTTTAATATGCTACCTGCGTCTTGGACAGGGACATTTTGGCGCTACGTAATACACACAGATAAATATTAACAGGAAACATGATTGCCACAGGGCCTAGGCCAGCTCAATATGCCTGGACTAGGCCTCTGTGGTGCCATTTCTACCTGCGCTTTCGTGTGTACCCCCTTCATTCAGTGCCACCAGGACCCTCCTACAAATCATAACTTTGTACAGACAGGGGCAATGGAATTAACCAATTGCACAACCGCTGCATTGCCTGCATAATGATGAAGTGTCCCCTCTTTCCATATAATATGTGCTTCATAACACATGTCAGCCATTTGGAAGCACTGAAAATAACGAGTGTTAATATCGCCTGATTTAATTGGAGTCAGTTTACCGACCTCGGAATGATGAATGTCTGAGTTGCCAAGATTCAAACTGTGAATAGGATGATTTACACACAAATACCTCTGCAGCTCAGCTGAACCCTGCTGGGAGCACCAGTTACCCTTCCTGTGCCAGAAGGGGTCTGCTGTCCCCAACGATTCAATCTGCCAGGGTGTGGCACTACCCCCGCCTCGCGTGAGGGGCGGATGTCTCCATTCATCCTCCTATAGGAGGTGCATGCAAGAAGGGACGTTTGGCACACCTCCGCCGGTTTTGAAGGGAAAAGGGCCAGCAGGGCTAGTAGTTGAAGTGCACCCTTCATACTCCAGGGCGTGGGTGTCACTGCACCTGTTGCAGTATTGGTAGCTCTGCCCCCTGCCTTTCTGTCCCTCGGTGGGGCTTTAGGTTTCCAAGCATTGTTTGATAAAGGCGAGAGCCAATTAAATGGCGTGGGCCACTGCATGGACCTGTTGGCCTCAGCACGAGATTAGCAATAAATGGCTGCTCTTTTCAAGAAATCCTCTCGCATTACATAGCAGAGCTAACACGTTATGTTTTTGAGTGTAGGAAAGACTGTACTGTAGGGGATATCTGTTGAGAGAACTCATTAGCCAGTATTTTCGAGCCCAAAGTATAGATGCAAGCAGATAACAGTTATCTGCAACATATAACGTAAAAGGTAATTTGCTCTCTTAATTGAATTAGGAGCAGAATTAAATTCGCCTAAAATGAATAACTTCAAATCAGAAATGTATTGCTGACATGAAAGTATGGTAGTTTATTTTTGACGTACATTCGATCTGTCAACAAATGATTTTCAAAATGTCTGGCACATCCATCCCATCTCCCCCCGCATTCCCAGCCCCCACTATCTCACCAGCGCCCCCGCCACCCCTAGCCCTCACTCATCCATCAACTTCCCCCCCCCATCCTCAGTCCCCACTACTCCACCTGCTTCCTGGACACACCTAGTCCTCACTCATCCCTCAACCTATCCCCCCCCCTCTCAGTCCACACTACCTCACCTGCATCCCCGCAACACCCAGCCTACAATCATCCCTCAACGTCCCACCCCCTTTTACCACTTACTCCCAGCCCAATAACACCGACACCCATACTAATCCTCTCACTCCACTCCCCCCCAACTTTCCTACCCCTCCTACCACCAACACCCTTACCCATACCATTAACATCCTCCCTAACCCTTACTCAACGACACCCTTCCCCCCTCAACCTTCCTATCCTTCCGAACAACAACCCACCCACTAATATCACCAACGCCTGCAATAGCACCACACCCCTCCCCCCTCACCTCAGTAACCTAGACTCCTACACACCTTTAGTGCCCACCCCCAACCCCTTTCCCAATCCCACGCTGGACATGATTATGTCCACCCTCCTCCAAGTCAAAGAAGATCTCCACACCCTCAAAGAGTTACTCTTCACACAATCCAGACACCCCCTATCCACCACCCCCCCCCCCAAACAAATGCCCCACCAATCCTATTCACCCTCCCGCACAAAACTCCCCACACTGGACCTCCATCCCCGCTCGCAATCCCACCAACAGTTCCCGACGCACCACCAATCCACTCTCAGACCACGACATACGCACCCTCCTCCGCTCATATGACCAAGTTCCCCAAAACCACTTAGCCACCACACACCGTTCCATCCCCACGATTCACTCTAACCCCCTTAGGCACTCCACACAAAACAACAACAGAGGCTACGTCCCAAACAACCTTAGAAAAGTCCCCATCACTCTAGAACCTTCTACCACCCTATACACCCCCAGGCTCAAATGCATACTTCTCAACTGCAGGTCGGCCCCTAGACACTCCTCCGACATCACTGATCTCATCAAAACACTGGACCTTGATCTAACCATTCTCACTGAAACCTCGTTAACCGAATCTTCGTCACCTATCATGGACATCCTTGTTCCACCCAACTACCACATCATTAGACTTGACAGGCGGGGGAATCGCATGTATTTATAGGAGCAACCTCTCAGTTACTAGAGCCAGCTCCCCATCTCTCACCTCATGTGAATACTTCTGCCTAGATGTCATCAGCGACAGCAAACCTGTATGCTCTCTACACGTCATCTACCACCCACCTGGGGACAACCTCATCTTCACTCAACAACTCATGGACACAATCCCAACCTTTTCCGGACGGCAAAACACTCAAATTTTTCTTGGTGACTTCAATCTCCATTGGAACGATCAAAATGACGCAGTGGTGAATAGTCTCAAAAACTACCTCAATGCTTTTGACCTCACCCAAATATGCAACAGCCCGACCCACGATAAAGGCTCTATCCTCGACCTTATCATCTCCAAAGAGAACTCTACCCAGCTTGGGTCAATCCAACCCTGTGACTGGTCAGACCACCACATTATCACATTCTTCATCAATGAAAAAGTTAAACTTAACCCGGTTCAAACCACTAAATCCAAGGTTTGGAAAAGGGACCTGAAGAAACTCAATCCAAATTCTTTACCTTCCCACAGCTGTAATCTCCTCCTTCCCCCTACCGGCACTTTTGACATTCAATCTTTGACCGACCACTACCTCAACTCTATGACCTCAATAATCAATGAGGCCGCCCCTTTGCAATTGAAAAGAGTCTCCACTAAGAACTCCAATCCATGGTACGATGGTCGACTCAATGAAGATAGACGAGCCATGCGTATGGCAGAGCGCACCTGGAGATCAACACCTTCGGCACTGCACCTTAAAACTCTGAAGAAAAAAAGAAACGCCTACTTCAGGAAAATCAAGCGCACAAAATCAGACTTCTTCGGCCTCCAGCTCGACCAAGCAAAAAACCGGCCAAGAAAACTATTTGAACTCATCAAAACACAATCCAAGGAACAACCCCAACACTACATAGCACAATAGGCGATATACCATCCTGTGAAGACTTCTCTGCTTTCTTTAATCTAAAGACTGACAACATAAGGAGCGACCTCCGCAATGACGTAAACCTTTACTCCAACTCCCACATCATAACACCCACTGAACCAAAGAAGAATGCTGCATGGTCATCCTTTGACACCTACTCGGAAGAAACAATTGTCAAACTGCTCACTACACTGAAACCCTCTAATCACCTCACAGACCCCCTTCCTGCTAACACATTAAAGGACTTCATCCCATTACTCCTCCCACTCTGGACCAAAATTATTAACAGTTCTCTTCAACAAGGACTCATCCCCGACTCCCTCAAAATTGGACAAGTTACATCTATACTCAAGAAACCAACAGCTGACCCTACTGACCTAAACAATTACCGTCCTATTACCAACATTCCCACTCTTGCAAAACTGTTGGAAAAATGCGTACAACTCCAATTGACAAAACACATTGATCAATTTGACCTCCTCAACCCTCATCAATCAGGCTTCCGAGCAGGGCACAGTACTGAAACTGCCATGACACACATAATTGATGATGCGCTCCAAATCTTAGATCAAAACGATACCTGCCTCCTCATCCTTCTTGACCTCTCCTCAGCATTTGACACTGTCAAACACGAGAACTTACTTGAGCTGTTACACACCAGAATGGGTCTATCTGGGACTGTTCTCAAATGGTTCACCTCCTTTCTGCATAACAGGTCTCAGAAATTCAAAAGCAACAACTTGATGTCCCCACCAGTGCCTGTAACATTAGGCGTCCCACAAGGATCTTCTCTATCCCCAACATTGTTCAATCTGGTCATGGAACCTCTCACCACCTTGTTACAAGCATCTAATGTGCACTTTCACATGTACGCCGACGACACCCAACTTTATCTCAAATTACAATCCCCCAAAGACATCAATCTTCTGAACTCAACGATCAGAAACACCCAATCATGGCTTGCCGATAATCACCTCAAACTCAATGCTCTGAAAACTGAGTTCCTTCTGATCTCACCTCCCTCGAAAATCTCCACCACTCAAACTTGGCTTAAGCACCTAACTGCACTCAATGTCCATCCTACCATCGTGGACTCAGCGAAATCCCTAGGCATTACACTTGACGCCAACCTCAACATGCAGCAGCATATCAGCAAGGCAACTAAGGGAGCAAACTTCCAAATCAATACCCTGAGGAAACTCAAACCCTTCCTCCCAGCCAAAGACTTCCAAACTGCAGTTCAAGCCCTAGTCATTCCTCGCATAGACTACGGCAGCATCGCCCTCTGCGGTCTCCCCCTAACTACAACTGCACCCCTGAGAGCCTCTTTGAACGCTGCAGCAAGACTCATCACCGGATCAAAAAAACACTCACATATTACCCCTGACCTAAAATCCTTGAACTGGCTACCTCTTGAAGCCAGAATACATCTGAAAATTGCCTGCATGACGCACAGAGCTGTACACAACAACTCACCCAGCTACCTCACTCAGAAGCTGACAATATCTGGTGGCACAAGAACCACTAGAAGCACAAAGAATCTTCTTCTGAAACCTCGTAGATTCCGGAAGGAAAAAACTTATAAACGCTCCTTTTCCGGAATGGCACCCAGGATCTGGAACTCACTCCCTCCAGAAACCAGACTTATCTCCTCCACTACATTCTTTAAGAAAGAAGTAAAAGCTATCCTCATGACTAAATTCACCTGAACTTGTACGTTGGCTCTAATTGAGACTCTGCACCTATTTGCACTATTGTTCTGTCTGATTGTCGATTTGTATCATTGGTTTTTGGTTGATTTTTATGTCCCCCCATGTACCTACCCTTTATTGCTACTCATCTTGTACATACAATTACTCTTTGCTCAAAAGTCTGTTAATCACCCCCTTGTTTCTTTACCCCCTGTTTTTTTTGTAAAGCGCTCTGATATCTGCAAAGATCTTGAACGCGCTATATAAAACTTTCAAAATAAAAATAAACAAACAGCTGCACCTTCGGAATGCCAGTGAAGAAACAGTTTATTATTATAACATATGGAGACGTAAGTTGCTGTTTATTAAGAGGGGTATGAGGGGCCCGGCCATTACTGGTGGCTCAGAAGAGTTTGAGTAAACCTCAGGCTATTATGGGTAATCACTGGAAGAGTGTAGTGGATGATGTGTATCTCCAACTTCATCCTTTTTTGGAATCAGACGTCTGGAGACTCAAAAGGCGAGGGAAACTGTAGGGAACGCTAGCCATCTGAACCCTATGAAAGGATGTTCCTACACAGGTCCCTATGCTAGTTAGACACAAGCTAGACCCAGGATGTGAATCAGTGGAGAGGAGAAGCACGCCCTGAAAAATGTGCCAGGTTACCAGCAGCCACGGAGCAGAGAATGTCTTGAGGTGATGTCTGGGAAATTGTGTGTCACTTTCATAGGCTCTGCTGTCCGGGCAGGGTAGGCTTGGGATAAAAGGTGACCAAGCTTCAACAAAGGACCCATTCATTGAACACCAGGTAGTTCGCCTTAGTGGAATTTGCCAACTAAGATTATTAGAACTGATGCTCAACAAATAAAATATCGAAGCTAAATGTCTACTTATCAAGTATTAAATCACTGTTTAAAGGCGTAACTAGAATCAGATGCATAATTAGAGTATCCCTTGAATGTTAAAAATCGGAAATGACATCATTCCGATCTAGTTACGATTTTATTGTAGCATAAATAAAAGGTCAGACTTCCCTCTCCTTCCAGGGATACGAATGAAGACGCGCAGTCTTGCCTTGTAAGCAGATTCCACTTGGATTTATTTGCCATAATACCACAATAAAGTGCATGTACATTGAAACCTTTAACAGGAACAACTGACGGCATCAACAATATAATACTAACGGAAAGTTCGCAAGTAACCTGCTTGAATCCAAGGCGATAAAACACGATTTGTTATCTCCAACATCAGATACAGACAACTCCATTTGTCACTTAAGCGCAGGTTAATAACCCCAAAAATAATTAATTAAGCATTTTACAATATTTACACTTGTAGAAATAAAGCTTTTTTTTGCTGTTAGAAAAAGAAACTAATTTCCATTTTGGAAGATGAAAACAGTCTCTTGGCCTCAAAATCTCGGAAGAAACGTGGAATGTGTGCTTGTCCCATCAATCAGCTCTTCGGCCGAATATTACTCATGTCCTTCAGCAGCATGGGGCGGTGAGTGCGCTCGAGACTTTCCATGTATTCCAAGTAATCACTCACTCGAAAACCAGAAAATGATTCCTCCTGTGAAAAGAGAAGAGAACCATTACTTGATTATGGCGCGGTCTTCAACCCGTTAGCATGCATTTACTTCCAACATATCGTAAACACCGGTTTTTTAGTTTGGTCTTTACAACACATGGTGACGAAAACCTTACATGAATGAATATGTTTGGAATTCACAGGCCATAAAAAAACAGATCATCTGGGAATCAAATGCAATAGTCTGTATTGATCCAGCTACAGGTATTAATTTATTTCAATTTATATAGCGCATTATCACCCCAGGGTCTCTAAGCGCTTGTACACGAAAAAAAAACAACTCTACAGAAACAGGTAGCTAACTTACAACACTCCCCATGCTTCACGGAAGAGTATGGTTTTTAACATTCGGCGGAATGGCAGTAAATTAGGCTCCTTAAGGAGATTAGGTGGTAATTTATTCCATGCTGCAGGAAGCAAAGTGGAGAAAGCACGCCCGCCCAGGGTGGACAGGCGGAAACGTGGGTTGACCAAGAGAGTGGCTTCAGAAGACCGCAGCATCCTACCAGGGGTGTAGCTAGATAGTCTGGTTTTAATATAACTGGGCGCGTTACCGTAGAGTGCCTTGTGAGAAATACACAATCCTTTAAATCCCTTAATTGCCAGAAAAATAGCTGAAGGTGGTTTGGAAGACACCATTAATTTCCCTCCGTCGCATGCCATGCTTTGTTGTTGAAGTAATACGTCATTGATGAACTTTCAGCGCCAAAACCTCGCAGCGATGTTGAAGCTCCACCCCGAATTAAGACGAGTCCTCAACTTTAACGCAAAATTTACAACATTTAACAACACCTGCAGGATTTTTCAGGACATAGTATTTGTAGATGCACTCAAATAATATTATAATTAATTGGTATAAAACCAAAATAAATATAAATACAAATGCCATCTCCCTTTAAGAAATTAAACAAGCATAGCATATCTGACAGTCAATCCAATAAGAGTAAATTCAGAAAAGACCCTTGGCATCTAGCACTCTCTAAGAAGCAAGCAGGAAAGGATGAAATTGACTCTTCCCCAAAAGTACATCTATTGTAACGTTCTCCACAAAGAAAACACACAAATCATAGCATGTTTTTACATAAATGAGCAGCACTAAAAATGTTACATTATTTTTTTTTTTGATAATCAAGTTTATTGGCATTTATACGAATCCACACAATTCCATTGACAGCACAATCAGGCACATCACTTCGACAGTCTATAACAGTAAGGTTGGAGACCGAGACCTGTTTGTCGGGTTTCAGATTTAAAAATACAATAGGATGAGCACAATACATGAGAAACACCCAGGAATCAGAATAGAAGATTAAACCATTTACCCCAGATCTTTCCAAACAATTCAGGGTGACCCCGGGCCTCAAAGAGGGGTTGCCGTTGCTCCTGGGTCCCACGCCAGTCCACCCCCCCACCTCCACTTCCGTAAGGTAGGGGGCCTAACCTGCGACCAAAGCGCTGCAATGTCACGTTTTGCAACTGCAAAGGTTGTTCCCAGGAATCGTTTATTGGCCCGAGAGCCGTCCAGGCAATCAAACACACCGGGTCATGGGGAACAACCCTCCGTGTAAGCTCAAGCTCTACTTCAGCTCATAATGCCGTGATGGCTGGGCGCTGCCAGACCATAAGATAACAAGCATTTACAATGCAATGGTTTCGCCGTTCGAAGAGTTAGAGCTATTGGCATTTTAAATGACAAAATTTGTATTTATGTGTTGGTTTTGAAAACAGATAAATAAATGGCATTGTCATTTACATTGCCATTAGCTTAATCTCTCGCAAATGTGAAACCTATTGTACCCTACGGACAGCACAGGTAAGAAGAGATGTTGGAGGCACAGGGGCACCGCTGTTCTAGCTCTCCAAAACCCAGGGGCTGCATGTATAGGAGGGCCTAAAGACGTCAGATTTCCTCTTACTTTTATTGAGGGATAGACCCTGATACTGTAGGGGCATATCTGATCTTGCAGATATGTCAGCACCTGTGTTATAGTGCACCCTGCCTCAGAGCTGGTAAGGCCTGCTAGCGGTTGACTTACATATATCCTGGGAAGTGATAGTTGTAGCCTTTGTTGTTTTGTCTTCAAGTTGCCATGCATGCTGCAGTGGCAGTCTGCAGAGCCTAGGTGAGAAGTCCCTAGGGACCCTCTTCAGTCCCAAAGCCCTAGATGCCCAAGTAGCTTTTACTAGGGGCTTACAGGGGGCCTGAAGGGCCAACTGTGGATCAGTTTTAGGGAAAGAACACGTAGAGGGAATCTGGAAAGAAGGGACCTAGTACTCGACAGGCAAAGTTGCATCAAAAGCCGGGCAAAAAAGTGTTGGGGGTTGGGGGGAAGACTGCAACAGAACCCCATTTTCTCACAGACCTGAAGACACACAGAAAGGGCATTGCTGGGGTTGGTATTATGGGACACATGCAGCCTATGTTTAATGTAGACACAGGCACACAATTCTCATCACTTGAAACTTGGGAAGAGATTGAATGACTCCCTTATGTGGTATCATAAGCTTAGCCCCCATTTTATTATGGATAAAAACATGGTTGAACCTGAAACTCACCCTGAACCATGAGGTTTTAAGAGATTACATGAAATTGGAGAAATCAAAGGAAATCCAGTGGTTGTCCTTTATTAAGACAACCACTATGGAATTGGGATGCCCTGAGATTTTTACTAACCCAGATGGGCTGTTAAAGGGTGACATCAATTGGGTTAAGACTAATTTTAAGAAACTCAGAGACCAGGAGCGGGAATATGTGCAATTAAACAAACCTACCGTTAGGGCCCATTTCCTACTAATTGTGTCTCTATCTATCCAACCATATCTCAGTACCATAACGGTCCCATTCCATCGTTGGTTGATAACAAAATTTCGTTTTAATCAAATCCATTTCTTCCTGTCTGATCCCATGGGTTGGTATAGGCCAGAGGAAGCGGTACCATGCAAATGTGATGGCCACTCACCCCAAGATATAATGCACTTTTTATTTTTTTGCTCCTTTTATAGCAGCGGCAGGAAAAAGTTTATTCTCCCACTTTTAAAAGATAAGGATTCCTTACAAATTAAGCCAGCACTGCTCCACCTACAACTAATGGAATCTCCAGTGATTATGTTTGGTGTTGCTAATTTTTTTGTAGCATCCATTAGAAGCAGGAAGATTAGACTGGCGAAAATAATATAATGGTGCCATAAGTACGTGTTTTTAAATAAATAATAATGAACTGATGTTTTTATGTAAAATTGCTTTTTAAATTGTTTCTATTGTATTGATGTAACCTTTGCATTATTTATTTGTATAGTATACTTTTATGATTTTTATTAATCGAATAAAGTGTGTTTTGACTTGACTTGACTCCCTTATGTGGTAGCCGGTCATGCTCTTTAGTGGTAGGCAAACAGGTCCCCTTGCTCCCCGCTCCTACTTTGGGAATTACCGATTCATCTAACCTTGAGATTAGGTGAAAGCACCCAAAGACTTCTAAAGGCAACAGTATTCTATAAGTATCCTGGAATATCGCAGGTATTTAAAACAAATTCGATAATTTGGATTAGTTTTAATTAATTTCTCACTTTAATATTTCTTGCTGTCAGGAAACTTGGGCAGCGACCTGTTTTTTTTGCCGACTGGTTTCGTTCATTTTACAGTTTAGCTGTCACATTATAGGAGGGTCGAGGGGGCTATGTATTTTAATATCAGTTAATAGCTCAAGCACTAAAAGGAGAATTATTGCCCCCATGCTTTAGTATCGGCTGTTGAGATTTCATCTCTCTGATTTTAAAAACATCTTACTAATTCACTGGTACAATAACAACTTTGATTCTAGAAGCAATCCGATTATAATTAACGAATTAGAGAATAACCTGAACACATATTTTGCAAACAGCAAGAGGCTGGTTAACATGGCTGGTTAACATCGAACGGGTAGACGATTTTAAGTGCCTTGAGTGCACACTACCGTCAGCAGGCGCCTGCTGGTGGATATACAAGACATGGGTCTGAAGCATTGTGCTCACCATCGTTATGGTGAGTCTCTCAACCACGTACTGATGAAGTACAAAGCAAACTCCTTTTTGCCTCGGTAATCTGCCCTAAGGGGGATACAATATTACCCTATTTTAGGAGTGGAGGAGCCTGTAGCACCATTGATTGTATTCTATTCTCATTCGATCTTTCCATGGATAACCAATTCTTAATCACAGGGCAGAACCCCCGAAGATCATAAACTTTTATTCTGTTATTGGTTAGCCTTTAACAACTCTGATGACAATGGATATCAAGCCACGAGGTGATGGGCTACATAGATGGTTTGATAACGCTTGCTCCATGGCCCATAGGAAACTATTGTTTGCTTTGATAAGGAAACCATGAATCTCCGGGGAAGTCAGAGAATGCAGGAGGGATTACAAGGCAATGATTGAGCGGAAAAAGAGCATCATCAAAAATAATGCCTGGGAAAATCTAATTGTAGCTGAGGAATTTAGGGATATGAGCACCTTTTGAACAGTTACCAACTCCCAAATACCCTAAAGGTGGAAACTCTGATTCCATCTGAAAGTTGGGTTGTCCTGGGGGAAAAAGATGGCGTCCGAGATGGACGTGAGAGAGGTTAGCTCCGCGATGACTCCTCTCGGCTTTTGAGGAAATCCAAATTAACGATGCCGAACTGAGAAATAATTGCAGCACAGGAGCTGAATTTTTACCGCTTGTTTTCGGGGACTGTGACGGCAGCTGTAAACGCCGGAGTGGGGGCTGACGAGGCAGACGGAGTACCATGGCAGGCCCTATCTGATACACTGTGGTCCCGGAGCGGACTGTGTTTGTTGGCGTGGTACCTGGTAACGAGATGTCGAAGGGTGCACAGAAGATACACAAAAACAATGGAGAGAGCAAGGGTTATGCACAGAAGATACGGCAGGCTGTGCGAGATGCAAGTGCGGTGGGTAACCGGTACTCCTAGTGTCTTCTTGTCTTTCCATCGCTGGCACTAAGGTCATAGGGGGACACGCCGAGGCTGAGTGTGATATCTCCCTTAGTATTTGAAACCAAATTGGTGCCCGTGTTTTCTTCACTGCTGGGGTCTGAGAGCATAGGGGGAAACACGCTGAAGGTTGAACTCTGATTCTAGCTCTCCAAAACCCAGGGGCTGCATGTATAGGAGGGCCTAAAGACGTCAGATTTCCTCTTACTTTTATTGAGGGATAGACCCTGATACTGTAGGGGCATATCTGATCTTGCAGATATGTCAGCACCTGTGTTATAGTGCACCCTGCCTCAGAGCTGGTAAGGCCTGCTAGCGGTTGACTTACATATATCCTGGGAAGTGATAGTTGTAGCCTTTGTTGTTTTGTCTTCAAGTTGCCATGCATGCTGCAGTGGCAGTCTGCAGAGCCTAGGTGAGAAGTCCCTAGGGACCCTCTTCAGTCCCAAAGCCCTAGATGCCCAAGTAGCTTTTACTAGGGGCTTACAGGGGGCCTGAAGGGCCAACTGTGGATCAGTTTTAGGGAAAGAACACGTAGAGGGAATCTGGAAAGAAGGGACCTAGTACTCGACAGGCAAAGTTGCATCAAAAGCCGGGCAAAAAAGTGTTGGGGGTTGGGGGGAAGACTGCAACAGAACCCCATTTTCTCACAGACCTGAAGACACACAGAAAGGGCATTGCTGGGGTTGGTATTATGGGACACATGCAGCCTATGTTTAATGTAGACACAGGCACACAATTCTCATCACTTGAAACTTGGGAAGAGATTGAATGACTCCCTTATGTGGTATCATAAGCTTAGCCCCCATTTTATTATGGATAAAAACATGGTTGAACCTGAAACTCACCCTGAACCATGAGGTTTTAAGAGATTACATGAAATTGGAGAAATCAAAGGAAATCCAGTGGTTGTCCTTTATTAAGACAACCACTATGGAATTGGGATGCCCTGAGATTTTTACTAACCCAGATGGGCTGTTAAAGGGTGACATCAATTGGGTTAAGACTAATTTTAAGAAACTCAGAGACCAGGAGCGGGAATATGTGCAATTAAACAAACCTACCGTTAGGGCCCATTTCCTACTAATTGTGTCTCTATCTATCCAACCATATCTCAGTACCATAACGGTCCCATTCCATCGTTGGTTGATAACAAAATTTCGTTTTAATCAAATCCATTTCTTCCTGTCTGATCCCATGGGTTGGTATAGGCCAGAGGAAGCGGTACCATGCAAATGTGATGGCCACTCACCCCAAGATATAATGCACTTTTTATTTTTTTGCTCCTTTTATAGCAGCGGCAGGAAAAAGTTTATTCTCCCACTTTTAAAAGATAAGGATTCCTTACAAATTAAGCCAGCACTGCTCCACCTACAACTAATGGAATCTCCAGTGATTATGTTTGGTGTTGCTAATTTTTTTGTAGCATCCATTAGAAGCAGGAAGATTAGACTGGCGAAAATAATATAATGGTGCCATAAGTACGTGTTTTTAAATAAATAATAATGAACTGATGTTTTTATGTAAAATTGCTTTTTAAATTGTTTCTATTGTATTGATGTAACCTTTGCATTATTTATTTGTATAGTATACTTTTATGATTTTTATTAATCGAATAAAGTGTGTTTTGACTTGACTTGACTCCCTTATGTGGTAGCCGGTCATGCTCTTTAGTGGTAGGCAAACAGGTCCCCTTGCTCCCCGCTCCTACTTTGGGAATTACCGATTCATCTAACCTTGAGATTAGGTGAAAGCACCCAAAGACTTCTAAAGGCAACAGTATTCTATAAGTATCCTGGAATATCGCAGGTATTTAAAACAAATTCGATAATTTGGATTAGTTTTAATTAATTTCTCACTTTAATATTTCTTGCTGTCAGGAAACTTGGGCAGCGACCTGTTTTTTTTGCCGACTGGTTTCGTTCATTTTACAGTTTAGCTGTCACATTATAGGAGGGTCGAGGGGGCTATGTATTTTAATATCAGTTAATAGCTCAAGCACTAAAATGAGATTTATTGCCCCCATGCTTTAGTATCGGCTGTTGAGATTTCATCTCTCTGATTTTAAAAACATCTTACTAATTCACTGGTACAATAACAACTTTGATTCTAGAAGCAATCCGATTATAATTAACGAATTAGAGAATAACCTGAACACATATTTTGCAAACAGCAAGAGGCTGGTTAACATGGCTGGTTAACATCGAACGGGTAGACGATTTTAAGTGCCTTGAGTGCACACTACCGTCAGCAGGCGCCTGCTGGTGGATATACAAGACATGGGTCTGAAGCATTGTGCTCACCATCGTTATGGTGAGTCTCTCAACCACGTACTGATGAAGTACAAAGCAAACTCCTTTTTGCCTCGGTAATCTGCCCTAAGGGGGATACAATATTACCCTATTTTAGGAGTGGAGGAGCCTGTAGCACCATTGATTGTATTCTATTCTCATTCGATCTTTCCATGGATAACCAATTCTTAATCACAGGGCAGAACCCCCGAAGATCATAAACTTTTATTCTGTTATTGGTTAGCCTTTAACAACTCTGATGACAATGGATATCAAGCCACGAGGTGATGGGCTACATAGATGGTTTGATAACGCTTGCTCCATGGCCCATAGGAAACTATTGTTTGCTTTGATAAGGAAACCATGAATCTCCGGGGAAGTCAGAGAATGCAGGAGGGATTACAAGGCAATGATTGAGCGGAAAAAGAGCATCATCAAAAATAATGCCTGGGAAAATCTAATTGTAGCTGAGGAATTTAGGGATATGAGCACCTTTTGAACAGTTACCAACTCCCAAATACCCTAAAGGTGGAAACTCTGATTCCATCTGAAAGTTGGGTTGTCCTGGGGGAAAAAGATGGCGTCCGAGATGGACGTGAGAGAGGTTAGCTCCGCGATGACTCCTCTCGGCTTTTGAGGAAATCCAAATTAACGATGCCGAACTGAGAAATAATTGCAGCACAGGAGCTGAATTTTTACCGCTTGTTTTCGGGGACTGTGACGGCAGCTGTAAACGCCGGAGTGGGGGCTGACGAGGCAGACGGAGTACCATGGCAGGCCCTATCTGATACACTGTGGTCCCGGAGCGGACTGTGTTTGTTGGCGTGGTACCTGGTAACGAGATGTCGAAGGGTGCACAGAAGATACACAAAAACAATGGAGAGAGCAAGGGTTATGCACAGAAGATACGGCAGGCTGTGCGAGATGCAAGTGCGGTGGGTAACCGGTACTCCTAGTGTCTTCTTGTCTTTCCATCGCTGGCACTAAGGTCATAGGGGGACACGCCGAGGCTGAGTGTGATATCTCCCTTAGTATTTGAAACCAAATTGGTGCCTGTGTTTTCTTCACTGCTGGGGTCTGAGAGCATAGGGGGAAACACGCTGAAGGTTGAACTCTGATTTGAGCGCTGAGTGCTGAAGGCTATAGGCATTATCTTCTAGTGGATTGAGACCGGCATACAAAGTGCAATATCAGACGTTGTGACCCCACTCTGAATTGGGTTGTACTATTAAGACTCTAACCTTTAAAAACAAGTCAGGTCCCGGGCTGGCCAGCCAATCACAGCGCGGCCCGGGGAATGACATCACAGGGGTGTCCCGGGCCGGCAGCCAATGACAGCGTGGCCCGGGACAAAGGGGCGGGACTTAAAAAAAGTCCCAGAAACGCCCCCGAATCGCGTTTTCACCAGAAAGCGTGATTGACAGCCTCTGTCTCCCAATGGCTAGCCTCCATTTATGGAGCTAGCCAATGAGAGACAGAGGCGGAACCAAAGTCGATATGTAGGGTCATGAGGTTTCGCCGTGGGCAGAGCAACTGCTACGCAGTTGCAACGCCCAGGGCGAAACCTAAAAATCAGCCGGAGCTTGGTGGGAGAGGTAATGTGTGTCTGGAGGGCGTGCTGCAGCTGCAGGTACTTGTAGAACTGGGAGGCAGGGAGGGAGTAGCGCTGTTGCAAATCCGTGAAGGCCCAATATGGTCCCCGACCCAGACGTCCCCAAGCAGCGAGATCCCAATGCGATTCCATTGGCGAAAGTCTCGGAGGGCTGAAGTCTCCCTCAGCCAGAAAAATGTTACATTATTAATTCCAAATTACACACTTGTATATTATTTTAATTTTCTGTGAAATACATAATTTGTTGCACAGAGCAATCCTAAATGTGATAGATGCAAAAACACAAGAGAACAAAAAAGCTGTATTTTGTACATTCATAGCAGTCAAGGTTAGCTCACAGCCTCGCAGTGTTGCAATACAAGTACATCCCTTGAAATAAAATTAAATACCAGCATTGGGAAAGCCCACAGCTACCTCCGAAGAGTTGTCCCGGTGCTGGGGGCCGTCGGGAAGATTAAGCGAGCTATTGCCCAGAGTCACATGGTGCTGGGCTAACCTGCCGCCAGTGCCGGAGACCGAACTGTGACCCCGTGGTCCGGAGTCAGGCACCCTGGCCGCTGCTCCACACCTCTTCCACAATGTCGGAATGGGTTCTTCACTCACCCCATGCTTTAGTGTCCAAGTGGGTTCTTCACTCGCCCTAGTCCCAAGTTGTACTTCTGGATTTAGTCACATTTCTGGTTCTCGGTTTCCCTCAGCAGGGCAGGGTAGGAGATTGAAGCCAACATTGTCTCCATTGGGTCAAATATATTTATAAGTGTTAACACTGTAGCCTTGAATACATGGCAAAGATAGAATTTCCTCAGGAAGACTTTAATATCTTGTACCAATCCTCAGGAATCAGGAAAATGACCAAATCCCAATTTCTTATTGATGCTTAAAGCCACTCCTTGCCTCTCCTACACGCTTCTGGTCCCCTGGTAAGGTTCTATGCAGCAGGTCTCTCTACAGCTAGAACTCTTTCAATGCACACCACAGGCCACTCATAACTTGCTAAATGGATATTCTTCAGAGGATAGATCCCTTCTGCCTACTGTGTCCATTATAAGTGACAAAACATACTTACCTTCTGAAATAATATTGCTTCTGGACACAATTGTCCTGCAGCTTTCTCACTTTACGACCTATTGTTCAAGGCTGCAGACTGATCTGGAAATCTCCCAAGGAATATCTCTCTAGTCCTGGCAGGAGGCATAAGCTCTTCAGCTGCAACTTCGCCTCCAGAGTTGACAACACCGAAGTTTAATAGGTGTCCAATGGCACACCGGCATAAGCTCCTGAAACTGTTTAGGTGACCCATCAAGGCTTGAGAGGAAAGAAGAGAGCATCAAGGAGAGTGACAAATATAGCACATAATATGTCTGATTACCGCAGCATCTTATTAATCCACACAGTTACTAACATGGGAGGAGAGACAACAATGTGGAATCTGCAGTAAGGTTATGTATCGACCAGAAATATTGTTACTAAAAGTAAGTAACTTCTTCTGATGGATAAATCTTCCTGTAGAATTCCCACTTTATGAATGAGTCCCAAAGCAATACCTCTCTGGGCAATGTGACGGAGTAGTGCAAGTTATCCAAGGAAGTCGTGCAGCAGAGCTTGGGCAAATGACCCATCACTGCTTGCTTGAGATGTCATTGTTTCGTAAGAGTATGGATGAATGACCACGTAGATGCCAGACCGATGTTTGGCAACCAGGAAGTCTCTGGAGACAACCTTGGCCATAGCAGAATGGCAGGAATATCCTCTGGGGGATCTTTTTAGGCTAGGGCATAGTAAATTATGATACAGAGGATAGTCCAAAACAAAATGGCATGTTTGATCGTGGCCTTGCCCTTTTATGCTCTGATGAAGCTCACAAAGAGCTAATCATCCACTCTGCCCTATTGCAAGTGAACAATATCATGTGATACCACACATGATGGGTCCATTCTAACCCACAGTTCCCTCTTTGAAGTTGGATGAGGAGACAAGAAGAAAGATAGAAGAGTACAGATTAGCCAAATGAAATGCAGATACCACTTTGGGAATGAAAGATGGGTACGTGTGGAGAACTAACTTTTCTGTGTAGAAAATTGTGAAAGGTGGATGAACTGAATGGGTATGAGGTTTTCTGTCTCTGTTAGAATAAGTTATTACCACCAACATAACTGTCTTCAAGGAAAGAAGCAGAACCAGGCTTTGCCTCGAATGTGGATGCCATCGGGAAAGATATCCTAACATTTAAACTTCACTGAGGAATAGTAAATCGAGTTGGATGAAACAAGTAAACCAGACTTTTCATGAAAAGTGTCACTTGTGGGAATCTAACCAGTGATGATCAGGAAGGTTCATGAAGGCATACAGGGAAGAAAACTACTCTAACAGCAGTCAATACCAGTCCCTGCTGTTCATAGGATAACATGGAATACAAGACGTTGGACAAACAATTTACTTACCTTCAGTAACGCTCTTTCTGGTGGATACTTTACCTAACTACAGATTCCACACTGGGAGTATACCCACAGGCACCAGACTGGATCTGGAAAATGTTCTTAGTCTTGCTCCAGAGTGCCAGCAGGTGGCATTCTGTAGATCCATGCAGACTCTGTCCTACCCCAGAATATCAGTCTGGGACATATATAAGCTCGACTCCTGCACAGTGATGTCAGTTTCTTTCTTGACTCCATCTGCGCCCTTGGACATGAAACTTGAAATGTAATCCGATGTGAAAGTGTGCAGCTCCCTAAATGCGGACCTTTTCATAGGCAAATAGATCTCTAAATTGGGAACGTTTTCTAGACGAAGAAAAGAGCCCATTCTATGGAGCAGGGAGGTCGGAGGGAAGTGAGGAATCCGTGGCTAGATAGAAAGAAACTTGTTCTACTGATGGTTGCACCTAATCAAAGAATCCTCACCTTATGCCTCCCAAAGTGGTTAGTGTGTGAAATGGCTCAAAACAAAAAGCCCTGCAGGACCAAATGGGTAAAGAGCCCTTCCCGCCACTGGCTATCAGGGAAGGAACCTGTGGATTGATGCCCACGTTGCAGTCTAACAAAAATCTAGAACAGGCATTCTGCATGCCAATGCAATGGTGGCAGCCTTGACTCTGGTCAAATGAGACCTCAGGCCTTCCAGGAACTGATTCTTGGCCAATGAATAGCAGATCTTAAAACAGAGGATGATCTATCTATGGCCCTTTTTTGCAAGGCCTTACCCTTCTTTGCCAATCAAACCTAACAAAGAGCTGCTCGTCCACCAGATGGTATTTGGTACGATCAATGTTAAAGCTTAAAGCTTTTTGGGGTCCTAGTCGTGCTGCCTCTCCTCCTCTTTTGATGGGTGAGTGGAGCAAAGAATGATGGACGGGTGATGGGTTGTGGGTTACACATAATGAAAATAAAAAACAAATTAAGGTCCCAGTGCGGCATCACTTAAGGCTTAGGTGGAAACCTATGAACCAGACCTTTAAGAGACACTTCAAAACAGGTGATTTACATATGAGCAGTTGGTCCAGCAAATGTAGAAGGTCCGACAAATACCCTACTGGGCCAAAAGATAAAACATACAAAAGGAGACTGACAGCTTTGCTTCTAAAGGGTCAACTTGGTAAATGCCACACCAGGCCACAAATTTGTCCCCTCGCCAGACATAAATGGATTTTTGGGAAGGCCCAAGGATGATGCGTACCAATTCAAGAGGCAGATGGAACTCAGTCAGCTGCCAGCACTCAATCTATGTGAATACAGGTGTAGATTATGCAGATTTGGCTGGAGGACACTGCCCTCCTGCACGGGTGCATTTTTTAAAAATGCAAGCTAACAGAAATCTCACTTTCAATAAAAACAAATGGAAATGTATGCTCTGCTGCAATCGTTCTCTTTATAATTGCATTAAAGGTGCAGTGCCTTATGTGGCTAATAGAGATCCATTTAAAACTCCACAGTGACACCTAGTAACAGCCTGTGGTACTGCACCCTTTCCCTGCTTTGTGTATTTTCTTTTATTACTAATGCTACTGCTGGGATGTTTCTTGACAAAAAAACTTACAAACATTATCATTTGCAACGCCAATAGCTCAAACTTTCACTTAATGCAAGACCTTTTGCATTGCAAATGCTTGTTTGAATAGCTACCATTAAAGGGACAACTTCAGGTGAATCCTCCCTGCCAGCACTGTTCTTCTCAACATTGGGCCGCTTTTCCTCCCGCATTTCTTGTGCTGCTCTGCACTTGCACACTGCTACAAATGCCCTGAGCCCACACTATTGTTTTAACTAAGGAAGCACTTTACGCTTCTTTAGTGATCCTAGGTAACAGTAGTGGGTCATGCCGATAAGCCGTCACGCATTACCTAGCAACGAGACCACAACCAAAATGTGCATGCAGTGCCATTACCTCGGCCCTCCAACAAATGCTCTGTACAATTTCTAGAATGTCCTGCACAAACCCAAATGGAACTGCTGAAGTAGGATCTCATATTGGGCACAAACTGATTCACTGAAGCAGGACCTCACCCTCTTACCTAAAATGGGTCCACTGGAGCAGTACCTCAAGAAATACAAGTATAGGTTTGCTAGAATAGAACCTCTTACAAATCTGTTTACACATGGAGTCACTAGAGCCGACTCTCTTTCATCAAATATAATGAAAATAATCTATATATTCCTTACCTGTGCCTGGTGACTTTACCTGCACAGAAACAGTAACAAGTCCCCTAATGTAAGAGCAGCACCTTAAGGCGAACAAAGGGAGACTCCAACATGATTCCCCAGAGTGACAGGATGTGGGGCAGCAGTCACAGTTGCAGACTCAGGAGCTGAGGATCCATGCTCAAGCCTCAGATCAAAATCCTGTAAATCTGTGCAAATCACTTAATCTTCCCCCTGGCCTTGGTAAAATGTACTAACTTAAAACTAAAACAGCAGCAATGCCGGAGGGGTGCTGAGGGAGGGGAGGGGGGCAAGCAGCGTTTTGGGAGTGGTGGGGGTAGATAGGCTTCTGCATAAAAATGTACTAATTAAAAATTAAAAATAAAACAGCTATGTTGGAGGGGTGGTGGGGGCAAGCAAGCAGTGTTGTGTGAGCGGTGAGCGGGTGGAGCTGGACAGCACAAGGATATTAAGTGGGCAGGCAAATGAAGCTGCCCATCAAAGTAAACGCAACACTTGAGCAGAGGCAGACCAGCAAAAAAAGAGTGCTATCACAGCAATCTAAGTAAACTTACGAGTAAGAGCACATGTAACAGTAGCAGCCCTCATGGGAGGATACAAATGTTCAAAAGGAGGGACTACTCAGGGTATTTCCAAAGAAAAGCCACAATTTGTAAACGACAGCAATAGTAGCCAATGAGAAAGATGGGCAGTTTTTGAAGCCCATATCCTAGATACAGCTTGTCTCTTCGAGGCAGCGCATTCAAGGCATGCGTTGCCAAGGCGAGACCTAAAAACGGACTCTCTTTCTCTCCCGTTGCAATGTAATCACTCATTGGCCTGCAGACCTGCACTGCACAGGGTACACCCTGAGCACAGCTCAGGCCCGCCCCGCCTGCAGCACTGCATGGATTATACAGGCTGGGCCTTGCTGGACTGGGGCAACACTTGGAAAGTCCCTGAAGTGACAATGTCCCTGCTAATAGTTAAAAGAGGTTTAATTATAGAAGCAGGGAGGCCTGGGAAGAGTGGGCATGCATGCTCGAGGCCGAGGAGGAGGCATGGAGATTAGTGAGTACTGTCCTATTACTGGAGTGAGTGCTGCGAGATGAGTCTGAACAGCGATTTGTTAACAAACAGTGGCACCTCAGTGAACATGCACCTACTATATAGCCAACCAGCTGAGGGGAACAAAAATTAAAGCCCTGTTTTGAAGACATAGGTCGGAATAACTAAAAATGGGTTTAATCACTCACGCAGGACCCCAAGGACGAGCAGTTGTGTGGGTCTGATACTAAGTGGCGAGATGTCCAAACATTATTTTGTAATTAAAACCACGTTCTCGTTTATGTAAAATTGTGACAATACAATTCACACTCACAACGGAGTGGAGGTTGTTTTTTCCCCTCTTGGCCTAGCCTGATAAAATTCTAATGAAAAAGTTACTTACCTTCAGTAACTGTCTTTCCGGTGGATACTCTAACTGAAGAAGTACCCATCCGAAACATTGTTAAAGATAGGAAACTTTTTCTTCTATTGGATACTTCCACCTGCAGATTCCTCACCTGAGAACAGAATCCAAAGCAATTCGGCCATAGGCAGTATGGTCTATAGAAATGTTTAAACAAAAAAATCTTGAAGTATAGAACATTGCAACATGCAACAAAACACAAGCCTGTTCAGAAGTACTACAGAATCCAGATGATTTCTCGCAAAGGTATGATGTAGGACCAGATTGCTGCATGACATGCATCAATAAAATAAACACCCCTAATAAGAGCTGTTGTAGAAGCATTTGTTCTGGTGCCTCAAGGAGGGTCTTTCTTAGCTATTGCATAACAAATCTCAATGCAGAGAATACCAGAGAATTGTCTATTGTGAAATGGTTAATTTTGAATTGGTTTACCTTTTCTGCAGCCAGTGTATCATACGAAAAGGCAGTCATTAATACTGATTTCTTTTGTCTTTCGATATAAAAACTAATTACCCATTTTTTTATCTAGTCTGTACAATGCATCCAACTTGGAAAGAAACAAAACTTTTGTTCATAGTTTTAGCTTCCATTCGAAGGTAGTGTTGGAATGTTTGACACTCAGGGCTTGCAACTACCTGACGTTTCTGGCTGTAGTAATAACAAGGAACTCTGTTGTGCGAGTTAGAAAATGTAATTGGCAACTGAGAAGAAGCTCAAATAGGACTCCTATTTAAAAAGGTTATTACTCCATATAAATCATCCTACTAAGTCATAAGTAAAGGAGAGGGAAGATAAACATTAATGAACTCTTTAAAAAAACGAATAACAGTGGGTGATTAAAACACCATCAATTGATCTGGAAGGCAAAAGAAAAATGAAAAGGCCACAATGTAATCCTCTACCGAGCCTACTGCACAGCCCTGCCAGGCGAGCTAAGTACAAACTGAACAATCTCAGATAGAAAGGCTTCAAAGGGTCCACTTTTTGTTCCTTACAGCAGGCAAAAGAACCTGTTCTACCTTTCAGAATAAACTGATTTTGTTGAACGGTGACAGACTGAAAGAATGACGTTGACCACTTCAGGTGGCAGCTGGAAAGAAGTTAACTTTTACGGCTCAACCTCCAGGCATGTAGGTGGAGGATCTGGAAGTTGGGGTGTTAATACTTCAGTCAATCAATCAGGGTTTCGTATAGCGCAGTTACTCACCCGTGAAGGTCTCAAGGCACTGGGGGTGGGGTGGGGGGGGCTGCTAATCTGTCTGGGTGTGGAGGTTCAGTCAGAGAAACCAGGTCTTGAAGTCGTTCCTGAATTAAGCCAACAATGCAGATTGCCTGAGGTGGAGTGGCAGAGTGCTCCAGGATTTAAGCCTCCGATTGGGACTGAATGTCCCACTGAGTCGAAGGAGTGGGGAACAACAGGAGATGTGTGGGAGGTCTGTGTACCACACCCATCTTGGCCAAGCCAGGGTATTGAGAATAATTTGTGCATAATCCTGGTGCTACTTCCTCAACACTCAAAGAAACAAGGGCACTTCATCTCCAAATCTCCCACATGAGCATCCCAACCAAAGATGGATGCATATGTCACCACTTTGGTCACTGATGGAGGAGGGCAGAAGGATCTGCCCTTCGACAGGTGCTTCTCATCAATCTTTAAAGTAGGCCCACTGCAGCATTCAGAGATATTAAAAGTGGCTTTCCACTGGAGAGCCCTCACATGCAAGTGTACAAAAATAGCCAAGAAGATGCAACAAGGCAACAGACCAAGAAGGCATAAAAGATTATGGATTGGAACCTGAGCACCTGCCTGAAACATCAGAATGATGCAATCACAGTGATAAATGCAATCAAGGAAACCAGGACCTCACACATATCTTATGGTTATGTTCTAACAAAGAAGTAGTAGGAGCTCGTTTTATAAAACCTATAGTTTTTAGACAATCTTTTCTCCTCCATGGATTTAAAAAAATGTTTTAATCCACCAAATGAATTTGCGTGCTATAAATTGTACACATTTATAAAATTTGTTTTATTCTTGTATTAAATGTGTGTGTTTTCATATTAAGTTTTAAAATATTTTATAAAAGAATTTTATGTTTATAAATTGAATTATGTACAATTGTTGATCTCATGAGAGATCTATATCAATAAAAAAATTACATTGAAACATCACAATCAATCTGAATGTCTCAGATCTTCTGAGGGGGAGAATAAGGTCAAAAGGATGCATTGTCCAGTACTACCCCTAAGAGCTCCAGATGAGATGTATTTTTGTTGATGTAAAAAGCCAACTGGAACTGCGGCGATACTTACTGTTGTGTGTATGTGATGTGACACTGTCTGCCGAGACTGGCCTTGAGGAACCAGTCTTTCAAATATGGAAATACCGCAGTTCCATCTGATGAGATGTTACACTAACACTGCCATCACCTTGATGAAGATTCAAGGTACTTATGTCAGCCCAAATGGAAGCACTGCAAATTGGTAGTGAGTGGACCCCCCACGACAAGACGCAAGTACTTACTGTATGTTTTTAGGATCGGTATATAAAAGTATGTGTCCTCAAAGTTGAGAGATGCCATCAAACCCTCCTCATTGAGGGAAAGTAAAACCTGAGATAGAGAGAGCATCTTGAAATCTTTTCTTGTGGATAAAAAAAAATCAAGAACCCGTGATCTGAGATTAGACAAAGATTGCTGTCCTTCTTGGGAATCCGAAAGTACCAAAAACAGCACCCCTGCCCAATTTCCTGCTCTGGCACCAACTCCACTACTCTCTTTTGCCGCGTGGCTGCCATATTCTGCTGAAAAATGAGCAGAGGATCCTCTGAGGGAAATGAATGAAGGTTGGTGGTTGATCGTGTAGGAAGGTTCCCCGTGAAAGAGTAAGGAATATCCTCTTTCGACCATCTGAAGGATGCATTTGTCTGTTGTTATGCTTTTCCAGGGTGGTATAAAGAGGGGGAAATTACCTTCTATAGGAGTCACGTGCTCCATCATTGGCAAGGTTTTCCTGGTGGGACAGAAAAAGATGTTGTGGACAACAGGATGGTTTTTGTGGTTGGTGACCTCATCCTCTGCCTCTATATTTGTGCAGCAGTAAATTTGTTGTTGTTGATAAGCTGCCCACTGTCTTTATTGAAGTGCATTTGAAAAGCCTCTGGATTTCTGAAAAATGTGACATTCTTCTGGGGGAACTAGAAGACCCTAAGACCTCACAGTTGCTTTTCCTCATCTGAACTGTTTGAGTGCAGCATTTGCTTTATAACCAAATAGCTGCTCTCTGTAAAATAATATATGCCCATCAGATGAAAAGTTAGAAGACTTTCACAAAGCATGGTGGCCAAGAGAGAGATACTGATGCCCAAAACCTTACTAATAGATTCCGACGAATCCAGCCCTGCTTTTATAATATGCATTGAGGCCTCCTGACCATCTCTAACTACTTTAGCATAATGGCCTCTTAAATGGCTGGCAAATTTTGAGCCACTAAGGCAGCCATGTCCCAAAGGGGGACCAGGCAAGGTAGCATGCTGTGTTTAGCGATTGGAGCACTAGGCCATCCACAGAAAAAGCCTTTTTACCCCATAGTTTCGATTCATTTTTATTCCCTATATAATCGGTGTACTGGGAATGAACCAGAGCTTTGCTTCCCACAAGAAAAAGCTTGAACCACCAACATTTCTGGGGAAGGTTGCAGCTATATAAAATATGGGCTACAGGGCAGGTATACCTGCGTGTTATTGATCTATTTACTGAAGATGCAGAAAAAGGTATTCTATGGGCCCACCAGCTGTATTTTTAATGATGTCATGGTAGTTAGAAGTATTAGCCAGAGTAGTACCTGGTGGTGTATCGATATCTACCTCCAGTAGCAGCTGCTAGCAGGCAGTAGTGGTCAAACTGTCATGTGCACTTAAGAGGGCCCACCACTCCTCCCCCTGCTCTGTGGCAGCACATCCCACCCGCACCTTTACATAGCCAATCGTGAAAAATAAAATGATAATAACATGGTTATCATCATTTAATTTTTCCTGTGGGGTGAAGGAGCCGCTGTGGCTATCTCTGAACCACTACTTCCTGTAAAGAAGTGTAACCCTCCCCCAATGAGGGAGCTGAAAATATGTTTTCATGGTCATCATCGTCTCTAGATCCACATTTAGGTCCTGGCTCATACCAAAAAAGATCTCTATTTCGACTGGCATTGGACTTATGAATTTGATTGTAGTTGCTACTCCTCCAGAAGTCTCTGGGCATTAGGGTATTGAGTCTTGACTGGAGCAAATGGCACAGTTAGTGGTTGGCTATGTTGGCACTGCTACCAATGTCAGGATTGGAACAGGCACCATAGTCCGTGTCAGGGGTGGTGAAGGCATCGGAATGGGAATCGCTCCTGGCATGACAGAGGGCTGAAAAAGAGGGACATGCCAGGGGAGGACACAAAGACGGGAAGTTGGGCCTCAGAAGGAAACACAGGACCAATAAGTGCACAAGACAGGCCTTATGCTCACAGAAAAATAGCCCACATTGCATGGAGGACTGCAGAGGGATCCGTACCCAGGTCCAGAAAATCTGGATATGACGACTCTGATAGAGAAGGCTTCGGCCCCGCAGAGCCCGGGTTTGAGGAGCCTATAATGGCACTAGCAGAGCCAGTGAAGGAGCCAACAGTGAACGTGATTTACCTCTTGATTAAGATCTTCGTGATGAATGAGACCTTTTCTTCTCAGTCGTCTCTAGCCAGGGACATGAATTACTTGGCCTCCCTTTCTTTTATCAATCAATCAATCATATCATTTGTAAAACGCACTACTCACCCGTGAGGGTCTCTCGGCGCTGGGGTGGGGAATGCTGCTACTGCTCGAAAAGCCAGGTCTTGAGGAGTTTTCTGAAGGTCAGCAGGTCTTGGGTCTGCCGTAGGTGGATGGGGCGGGTGTTCCAGGTCTTGGCGGCGAGGTGGGATAACGATCTGCCACATGAGGTCGCTCTCCGGATGCGGGGGACTGTAGCGAGGGTGAGGTCGGCGGAGCGGAGCTGGCGGGTGGGGGTATAGAAGCTGAGTCGTCTGTTGAGGTACGTTGGTCCGGTGTTGTGGAGTGCCTTGTGTGCGTGGGTGAGAAGCTTGAAGGTTATCCTCTTGTTGACCGGGAGCCAGTGCAGGTCTCTCAGGTTGGGTGTGATGTGGCTGCGGCAAGGGATGTCGAGGATCAGGCGTGCAGAGGCGTTCTGGATGCGTTGGAGCCGTCTCAGGAGTTTGGCCGAGGCTCCTGCGTAGAGGGCGTTTCCATAGTCCAACCTGCTGCTGACAAGGGCCTGGGTGACTGTTCTTCTCGTTTCAGTGGGGATCCACTTGTAGATCCTACGGAGCATACGGAGGGTGTTGAAGCAGGAGGAGGAGACGGTGTTGACCTGTTTAGTCATGGAGAGGTTGGAGTCAAGGATGAACCCTAGGTTGTGTGCGTGGTCGGTGGGTGTTGGAGCGGTTCTTAGTGCGGTCGGCCACCAGAAGTTGTCCCAGGCCGAAGGGTTGGATCCGAGGATGAGGACCTCCGTCTTGTCCGAGTTCAGTTTAAGTCGGCTGTTCCTCATCCATTCAGCAACGGCCTTCATTCCTTCGTGAAGGTTGGTTTTGGCGGTGTGGGGGTCCTTGGTGAGGGAGAGTATCAGCTGGGTGTCATCGGCGTAGGAGAGGATGTTGAGGTCGTGCCGATGGGCGACGTGGGTGTGCGGTGCCATGTAGATGTTAAACAGAGTTGGGCTGAGGGATGAGTCCTGGCGTACGCCGCAGATGATCTCGGTGGCTTCGGAGCGGAAGGGGGGAAGGCGAACGCTCTGTGTTCTGCCGGAGAGGAAAGAGGTGGTCCAGTCCAGGGCCTTCTCTTGGATCCCAGCGTTGTGGAGGCGTGTTCGTAGTGTGTGGTGACAGACCGTGTCAAAGGCGGCTGACAGGTCCAGGAGGATGAGGACCGCCGTTTCTCCGTTGTCCTAAAGTAAAAAAGCAGATGACTCGGATTTCCTGTGTAACTACTTTTGCCACTCGTAGTAATCAGATCTCTACTATCATTAAAAGACATTGGCCTCTTATGAAGGCTACAGGGATTACGCAAGAGCTACCCTTGTTCTCCTATAAGAGAGGTAAGAACCTCCGTGACCATTTGTTACGGACGGCTTTGCCCCCTCTTGAAAGCCCTAGCATAACTGCAATGTGGGTCTTAAATAAACATTGTGGGACACTACAAGTGTGGCGGCTGCCTTAAGTGCTGTTCCAGTATGAACACCAAACAATTTGTTCATAGAAACATTCACCATGACTTGCCCAGTTTTTCCAACTGCAATACATCTAATGTTGTGTATGCGATCTGCTGTCCGTGTGAGTTGATTTATATTGGCCAAACGACCCAGAAAATTAAAACATGGCTTGGACAACATAAAAGCAGAATTCACTGTCCGAGAGAAAACGCACCCTTGGTGGCACATTATCGAGAATTTAATCATGGTCCTGCTGATATGAGGTGGCAGGTCATTGAAGCTTTACAAGTTTCGTCACAAGGTGGTAGTATCTCTAATATTTTGAACAAAAGCGAATGCCGCTGGATGCTTCGTTGTGATAGCATCAATTTTGGACTTAATTCCATGGAAGAATGCCACTCTATTATCACTAGCTGATCTTCCAATTAGCATTCTCAGTTACTACTCTATAGCATGCCACTTTCTGCTGTTTACATCTGAACTCTTGAGATTGCACTGCTTGAAATGGTCTTCATGTCTGAAGTTGCCAATACTGTACTGTGGATTGTATATGATTTTATACTCTGTATATACTTTTGTGCCTATGACATTTCATGCACTAAATACACTGTATTCTATTGTTCCTATTCAATTTCAATATCTAACTGTGAAATGTTTATGTCTGTTATTAATCTCTGTGACTAGACTTGCTCAAAGGAAAATGCTTGTCTTATGCAAATTCTTGGATTTTACTTTTTCTTTGCTATCTTGCCGGGATGATACACACTGTTCTGTATATTTTGCATATGGATGGCATACTGGGGCTGTCCCTTCTATTACAATATGGCCACCGTGATAACTGCGCTCTTACTCTAACTCAAGATGGCGCTTACCCACATGGTTTTTACTTGAGTTGGCAATCGCTAACATTATACGCCTATCCCGATTCAAGATGGCGGTTCCGTTTGCATTAGAGGTTTATAGTTTCGTTTTCGGATCGCTGTGTATCTTTAAGACGGTTATGTATTTGGCTGCTTTTTCCATTCTAATGCGGCGACCCTAATACCTATTTCCTTCTCATATAGTCCTTAGTGTGGCGCGGCCACTGATGACCCTATACACCTATCCTGACCTAAGATGGCGTCCCTTTAGGTAATGGGTATTTTTGTTTCCGTTTCCGGACCGTCATCTATTTCTCGAATTTACTACGCGTCACACGCCTAACTTATCCTCATGGCGTGGACGGAGTAACACTGTCCGGTTGAAGAAATCAATATCGGTAAGCTTTGCTATTTAACAACGATGCACGTCCCTATAAAGATTCTTCCGTATTAACTATGGTGGTCATTTCATAATATGATAATGCGTGCTAACACTTACTGAACACGCGGTCTGAGCGCTGTTTTAAAGCTACTATTTGCCCAGATTTGTTAGTCATCTTGATCCTCTTATTCTATATCATTTTATTTTATAAATATACTTGCCATTGAAGTTGTGATCTATGCGTGGCCATGTGTTGATTGGTCGCACTGTGAGGCTGTCCATGCCCGGGGTGGACGTAGCTTGATATCCATTCCTAGCGCCTTCCATATTTACCGCAATTGAAAATGCGAGTAACATGAGCTTTCTCGATTCGGTTTAGCAAGTGCAGTTGTTTTTAATTGTATATAGCAACTGTTTTGTGTAAAAGAGTCTTTATGCTGATAGTTAGTTTGTCATTGAATAAGCTTTAGCTGTTATGTTTTCTTTCTTTTGATTTTTAGCCAATTTATTGGGCGCAGAACAGAGTGGATTTTGAATATCCATTATTGATTTGACTACAACCCAGAGATGCATGGTATCCAATTTGGATTTTGTTTCTAGTAAGTGTATTTGCCAGTCTGATCATAATATAAAGTTTGATATTCTGGCAGAATTTTAATTTCAACCTCCTGGTTTATATTTACATTCAGAGTTGGAATTGATTTGACAGCCATTCATCATCGTTGGTTGGTCCTCTGATTTTAATCAACAGGTGATCCTAAATCTTTTACATATTTTTCTTGATAGTTGGGGATTTCACTTTTGGTGTGGTGGTAGTTTTTCTTCATTTTTTCTGTCATTTTGTCACTGGGTGACTGCCCTAAGTTTTTTCCTCTGCACTGTTCTAAGTCTTTTCCTTTGAAGAAGCCTACTATTACTAATGTAATTACTATCATTTTTGTACAGCTGCATAACGCTCAAGCAAATTCAAGTCCTGATCATGACCGTACATTAATACAGCGGTCGAAACGCCGTCGCCGCTTTTTGTGGCCATAATTTGTTTGAAGGGCACACTATTTTCTGTTTGTGCTGTTTCATTTTACATGTAATGTTTTTTTGTTAAGCCACTTGTTTGGTCCATGATCAGTTTGTTTTCTGTATACCAACATTCTGTCTTGTGCGTAATTGTTCTTTTATATATTTTTCATATTATGTAATAAATTATAATTTTTTTTGAAATTTGTATACATTTATTCTGAATATATGATTCTACAGGCTTCTTTCTTCTTTTCTATTTTTTTCTCACTTTTTTAATTTTATATAATAAGTTGCAAAACTCCTGTGACTTCTCTACCTAAACCTTCTGTTGGGTATATCGATTGTCTGTCCCTGGTTCAGGGTTGTTTGACTGCCCCTGTAGCTTTTCAATATTTCTCCGTTGTCCAGCAGGGACTTGATGTCATTGGTGGCGGCGATGAGGGCAGTCTCGGTGCTGTGGTTGCTGCGGAACCCGGACTGGGAAGGGTCCAGGATGTTGTTCTCCTCGAGGTAGCGGGTCAGTTGTTCATTGACAGTCTTCTCGATGACCTTTGCCGGGAACGGGAGCAGGGAGATGGGCCGGAAGTTCTTGAGGTCCTTGGGGTCCGCCTTGGGTTTCTTGATTAAGGTGTTGATCTCGGCATGCTTCCAGCTCTCCGGGAAGGCTGCTGTATCGAAGGAGTTGTTGATGACTTTCCGGAGATGGGGTGCGATGGATGTGCTGGCTTTGTTGAAGATGTGGTGTGGGCATGGATCTGACAGAGATGCGGAGTGGATGGTGTTCATGATCTTGATGGTGTCATCGTCGTTGATGTTGGTCCAGTAGAGCAGGCGGTTGGTGGTCGTGGGGGCGGAGGTCTCAGTGGTTGTCGGGGCGGTCGTGGCGTTGAAACTGTTGTGGATGTCTGTGATCTTGCGGTGGAAGAAGGTGGCCAGCGAGTCGCACAGGTCTTGAGAGGGTTGGACGTCGTTGGTGTTGGAGCTGGGGTTGGAAAGTTCCTTCACGATGTTGGAGAGCTCTTTGCTGTTGTGCGCGTTGTTGTCTAGGCGGTCTTTGAAGGAGGCCCTTTTGGCGGATCTGATGAGGTGATGGTCTCTGCGGGTTGCACTCTTGTGGACGGCGTGGCTGTCCGATGTTCGTTCACGGAGCCAGATCTTCTCCAGCTTTCGGCAGGTTTGCTTGGAGGCCCGGAGGTCTTCAGTGAACCAGCTGGCTTTCTTGTTGGTATGATTGTTGGAGGGTTTCTTGATCGGGGCGAGGGTGTTGGCGCAGTCGTTGATCCACTGTCTGAGGCTGCGGGCGGCGGTGTTGGGGTCGGTATGGTCGGCGGGTGGGCTCTGGGCGAGGGTGGTGGTTAGCTGGTCTTCGGTGACTTTTCTCCAGCAGCGGTGAGGCATCTGTTGGGTGCGGTGGTGCATGGTGGGTTTCTTGAAGGTGAAGTGGATGCAGCGGTGCTCGGTCCAGTGGAGTTCGTTGGAATGGTTGAAGGAGACGTGGGGGCTTGCGGAGAAGATGGGGTCAAGCGTGTGACCGGCGGAGTGGGCGGGTGTTGTGACGAGTTGTCTGAGTCCGAGGTTGGCAAAGTTGTCGATCAGGGTGGTGGAGTTGGTGTCGTCATTGTTCTCGAGGTGGAAATTCAGGTCCCCGAGGAGGATGTAGTCCGTGGAGGCGAGGGCGTGTGTGCTGACGAAGTCGGCGAAGGAGTCGCTGAACTGTGGTCGGGGTCCGGGCGGCCTGTAGATGAGGGTTCCTCTGAGGGTGGTGTTCGGGTCGGTGTGGATCTGGAAGTGCAGGTGTTCGGCAGTGCTGAGGGTGTCGTTGGTGTTGGTCGAGACTCTGAGAGTGTTCCTGAGGACGATGGCGATTCCTCTTCCCGCTCTGTTTGTGCGGTCCTTGCGGGTGATCTTGTAGCCTTCCGGGACGGCTATGGCTATGTCGGGTGCAGAGGTGGGGTTCAACTAGGTCTCCGTCAGGAAGGCGACATCCTGGGAGGTTGAGTCGAGTAGGTCCCAGAGTTCAACGGCATGTTTTCGGGCGGAGCGGGTGTTGAGAAGGATGCATCTGAGGTGGTTGGGTTCTTTCCTGGTCGGCAGCATGGTGGGGCTGATGCTTGTGAAGCTGCATTTCCGGCAGGTGAAAGCTCCATGGGTGTGCTTCGGGGCGACCAGGAAGCAGGTGTGTGATCGTCTGGTGTTGAGTGCGTGGAGGGTTCTGGCATCATAGCGGTGTTGGGCGTCGTGGCGTTCGTGGTGTCCAGAGGTCCTGGCGCTGGGCGCGGTCAGGGCACGGACATGCACAGATGTGCTTGCCATAGGTGCGCCAGCGGTGTGGCCGCGTGGCGGCTTCCATATGAGGGGATGTGGGAGGGAGGAGCAGCTGGGAGGCGGGAGCGGGGCGGTGAATGGGATTGCAGGTGGGCGGGGCCACAGGGACGCAGCGGCGGGAAAAATGGGCGGGGGCTGCGGGAGAACTGGGCACAGGAAGGAAAAACAAGTTTAGGCAAGAAAACAAGTACAGGCACAGAGGAAAAAAAACAAGTCTGGGCAAGAAAGCAAGTTAGGCACAGGGGAATAAAAACAAATCTGGGCAAGAAAGCAAGTACAGGCACAGGGGAATAAAAACAAGTCTGGGCAAGAAAGCAAGTACAGGCACAGGGAAATAAAAACAAGTCTGGACAAGAAAGCAAGTTAGGCACAGGGGAAAAATACAAGATTAGGCAAAAACAATGCAGGCAGAGCCATGCAGTAGCGTGGGGAGCGACCTGCCTGCGAGCAGGGTCATAGGTCTCTCGCCACTTTTATCACTTCCAGTAGCATATTGTGACAATTAGGACAGGTTTTGTTGTTGTGGTGGATACCTAAACACTCTAAGCAGTCCTCATGAGAATCTTTCATGGACGTTTTTCGCAAGTGTGACAAAGCTTGAAGCCTGATTTTGTAGGGATCGCACTTAAGGCTAACTGCACTGAGATTATTTTTTCTGAGTTTCTATAGTAAAAACCTCTGAGAGAAGGGAGGTCGGGGTCCGTATTGATAGTTGTGATCAAATGGAACTGCTGTTACTGCGCTGGACAAGGTGCTTCACAGGCACAAGTGACTTCACAGAGATGGTATGCCTGCCTTCTGCATAGAGCAAACAGGATGCTTGTTTCCAGTCCAGGGAGGGACCTGGCCAGGCAGTTCAGGCTGGACTGTTCTAATTGGGCGCATAGTCAATACTGATTTGCATATGGCTGGGTCCAAACTGGAATTGGCATTGTGAGCGAAAAAACTATGGATTTAAGGCCAGATCTCTGTACTGGGGTAAATGTATGAGATTGTTCTGCATTCTGTCCATCAATTGTTGTTTTTGCATTTCTCTGCATAGAGCCAGCACCCCCTGAAAGCACCGAGGAGCAGGTAGAAGTATCCGTAAGAATTAAATTGTTATTTTACTTGCTCACATGTCAATGTAAAAAAGATTTTTTTTAATTTATAAAGTGTTTTCAAAAAGCCTGTCCAGTTTATTTAGGTTCTTAACGGGCTCATATACTTGGTACATAATAGCTGAATTCGGGATTTATTTAGTCCTGCCAAAAACTAAAATATAATTTGCAGTTTGCTCTCCCAAAAACGTGGAATGATCTATGTTCTTTCTACACGTAGCTGTTCCAAGCACGAACATTGCAATATTTAATAAAAGCTTCGGTGTGCCAAGAGTAGCACCGCATCTTGCTGGACGGTCAGGAGGAAGACACATTTCAACGCCCTCTGAGAGCTGGATGGATGAATTAGCAGAGTAACTCGCTAACCAATTTGGCTTCACATCAAGAAACATCCCCTCTGACCTGCAGCTGGCCTCAAATCAATCTGCAGTGCAAATTATAATCAATTAGAATTAATTTTACATCAGCTCTCTCCTGGCCTCCAAACAATGCACTTGATAAAGTATAAGAAAACAGACCACATAAGCAAATACAGAAAGCAGATCATTGAGGGGTACAAGGCGGGAAAAGGGGATATGACCTCAGACTGTAGCCAAGGCATTTCTTCAACTTCGGAACCAAGACCCTGCAAGTGGTACAGAAAGGGAGGGATTTAGGCTATGGTCGCACAACTGACCTTTTCCTCACGAAAGACTGCTCTATCTTTAGCTGCGCCTCAACGCAACAACAAATTAAAAGCACATATTGTTCAGTGTTAGGTAGAGTGCCACTGCCTAGACCCAAAATAGGCGGTCGTTAGCACAACAAAATCATGACACTACACCTAGTGCTTAATTTGTAATAGAATAAGCGCAGGAGTCCAAAACTTTGCTCAGACAACCGCACCTGGCGGTATCGAATGTCGTGGGTGTCTAAAACCTAGGCTGCATAGTCTTGTTCCCACCTCATGCCCCTTTCATGCACTACCAGACACTCCCGGTCCCTTCATCTCAATCTTGCCGGTACTGTTTCAACCCTGCTTTCTCTCTTTTTCATAGTAAGTAACCTGGGTCTTATGTATGACAGCAACCAAACTCGGCTTCCACCGAATAAAACCTGACTTCCAGGACTTGGGGCTATCTGAAGAAGCCCTTGCTGACCCTGGTGTCTACCCTTCCTTGTCCAGAGCACAGGGGAATGCTTAGATCCCACGTCAATGGATATGAGAATGGGAAGCGTTGCAGTACAACATGTGGTGCTTCAGGAGCATGACCGCAACCGCCATCTTGACTGAGGGTAGCACAGGTCCCTGCAGTGCATTGGAGCGGGGGGGGGGGGAGTGCACCTCAAGGGGGGCCCCCAACACTTCAAGGGGGGGAGGTCATTTTGCGTTATGCCACTGTGACATATGGCACATTGCCCTACCCAGCTAGCGGCCTTCGAATAAACATTGTAGTGCAGGACACTGAACAGGCACTAGGTGGTTCAAGAAGCAGGGAGAGTGGGGGCATTATGCGTTATTGTTAGCCTGGCTGAGCACCTCGGATCGGGTAGTCCCTGGACTGCAGTCATGGGTGACCAATGCATTTTAGTGTGTTGATGCGGACAACAGCTCTAAAAAAAAATTAATCTACCCCCTGATGTGTGGTACTTGGCAGGGCTGGTTGGTTCCAATGCTTTGCGCTGATTCAAGTATGTTGCGCGGTACACACCACACTAGTGGGAGGACAGCGGAGCAAGCCTGCGGTTGGAACTGCACATTCAGTTGTCTGTTTGAAGTGTGGAATCCTGTGATGACTGTACAGAGGAACTGACCTGTACCAGGAAACCAATTGGACTAATGGTCTGAAGGAACCCAGATATTGTTCTACTGCGGAGTCGCTGCACCCCTCTTAAGGAAAGACACAAAGACATGGGTAAAACTGATACTACGAAGAAGATCTGGCAATGACAAAGACAGTTTTGTGAACTTCCTCTTCACTTGGCTCAACTGGTACACCTCCCTGAGCACTCTTAGCTGTTGTGATGGTGCTACTGTGGTCTTATCTTTTATGCCTAATGGGACTTTATTGAGAGTCGAGGACAGGGACAACACCTTGCCTCTTAGAGTCTCGACCATTCTTGTATTTGGAGTATTAAGAGGGCAGCTGGTGCTACATGTTCCCGTGCTATATTTTTCATTTTACCATATTGCCAGGGCGTCCTTTTCCCCCTCTTACATTATGGCTGCCTGCAAGTACAGAGTTTCCTTTTCTATCATGGTGAATGATGAGGTAGTAGGAGGTCTTGAGAGTTTAGTCCGTCTGTTATAAGTTGTCTGTGGTTGTTTTGTGCTTTTTTTTTACCAACATTTGTCAGAATTTGCCATTCTGAAGTTTCCTTTTGCATTTGTACACTACTATTTTACCATAACTTTTTATATCTTCCCATGTTTCCTTCTGCCCACCTGGCCCATGCACAGACTCCAATGGATAACTACACTAGAACGATAATCTATTATCTGTTGTACATGATCCTCCTCCCAGTCCTGGTGATCTTTTACCGTTTAATATGACTCATGTTATTCCTGTTTCACCCAGCTCACTCACACCGTCACGCCAGCTAGTAGTGAGGACCACTAACAAAACTCAACGTTATCTCCTTGGATATAAACAGGCTTACCAATTCCATAAAGCGCAATAAAACATTATCATGCCCATCCACTAAAAGACCCGACACCATGCTCTTACAAGACACCCATCTCTCGTGTTTCAAAGAGACGAAGCTGAAGAGGAATTGGGTGGGGAAGATACTCAATGCCAGTAATGAATCTACTGGCGGACAGAACTCGTCCTTCTCTGCTGCTTACAAATGGGGTGGAGCTGCCAATTTTTCAGAAAGATGTTACCCGTCACCATTCAGAGGACACATAAGGTTGATGTCTTTGCGAAGAAGTTCATACAGGGGTTTGTGGGTTCCGTGTATGCCAGCAATAGGAGCAAACTTTCTTTATTTTCCATGCTTTTTATAACCTTATTGGAATATGGCAGGTGCAGGATGGTAATAGCAGGAGCCTGGAATATGACTATTGATACTATCTTGGGTAAGTTAGGCAGAACCGCTCTGAACTGTTCCACTGACTGACCCGCTGTAGGACCAAAAGCTCAGACATCTAACAACTCCTACACCCTGAGAGAAATACTATACTTATTTGCAATGTATGCATGGAATTTGTACACACATTGATTTCTTTCTTCTGTATTATGCCCTCTGTACTGCTGAATGGTGTACTGTGCGCTTAACATGAATGGGGCTTGTTGGATCACAACCTGGTTCAGCTGCAGTTAGACCTGAATGCAAAGACTTTGCCTCCGGCGTATGAGCACCCACAGGGACAGTTTGCCAGAGCAATAACAGACTGCACAGTGGCACCTCACAGACTTCTTCTTGGACAATGAGCGTTCAGTTTTCTCTGACCAAACACTATGGCTTCTAGTATGGTATATGTGAGGGGTCTAATGATGAGAATCTAAGCACTGTGAACAAAAAGGGCCCGAGATGATCAAGAAGCAGCACTAGAATCGTAAATTAGAGACATGACTAGAAGATATAATGAAAACGCTGTGCCTCTATTTTACAAGATCTGACTAGAGTCAAGCACGCACTTAGCTACACTCTTTACATCTCAAGAGCAATATGGTTTGCTCAGACTAGAGAGAAAATAATTTAAACATGGAGAAAAAGCAGGGAGGCTCTCGGAAATCCATCTTAGGCAGAGGGAGGCGAAGCCTGCTATTACAGTGTTACATGCATAATGGATGGTACTGCTAACGCTCCCATCAAACATGCTTGCTGACACACAGTTTTTCATGCAGCTTTAGGAGTCTGCTCATGATCCCACCTGGAAGTCAGTTTCCTGGACAGTTTAACACTACTAAGGGAGATGTGGACCAAAGGGTATCCTTGAAAGATAGCATTTCAGAGGATGAAATTGGGGAAGCCACCAATGAAGTGTGTACTGGGAAAGCACCAGGTGATGATGGGTTCTAAAAAGAAGGATATATTAACAAAAATAAGATTGCACGTTAAGCATGGTGTTCAAAGAGGAGGACATTTTGGGTCATCTCTGTTCTGACTGTATTCAAACAATACTTTCATGGATTTTAAAAACCAAACAAGTATCTCCTCCCATGCTCTAGTTATAGACCTCTCTCTATTAAACCCAGACATAAATATCCTGGCAAAGGTCCTTGTCAAGAGGCTTAGCCCATTATGGCTTTGGAGACAATAGGTTGACTCTTCAACTTTAATGGCACATTTGAGATGGTCAGGATATGAAAATTGATCTTTTCTTACATGCTATGAAGGCATTATGTGGGTGGGTTGGAGCAACCACTTGAGTACCCTTGAGAGAGCCATATTTGGTGCTGACTTTATAGACAAGGTGCGGTGGCTCTAATTGAACCAACTGGCACAGACAGTCTGAATCAGCTTTTGATAAAATACATCCCATATTAAGAGGGGTGTATCAAGAATGTCCTCTATTGCCCCCTTTATTAATTTCAGCTATAGAACCATTGCTGGACAAGGTGCGCCAATCGGTTGCTATTGAGGGAATTGTGTCCCGAGCAGTGCCCCCAAAAGAACATGCTGTATGTAGACAGTCGTGATAAAACTTTTGAAACCGGTTGACATCAATACTGTAGGTTATGTCCTTGATAGGGGATTTCTCACTTTTGTTAGGCTAGTGCGTTAATTGGACAAAGAGCAAGGCTCTCTCCGTTCCCATGTTTATATATAGATTACTTTTGGGTTCGCACCTTTCTGGTATGTAGTGCTCTAGGTTAGGTACACTGATAAATATGTTCTGCTGAAGAAAACATCTACTGACAGCAAATGGTGGCAGAGTTTGCAACTTATTATGGGGAAGTATTGAAGCCATTAAATAGCGGAAGACATAGATTTAATAATGTTTTCACTATGCTCTTCCTACATGTACCAAACACTATACCAAAATAGATTCCATTATTAAGACGTTAGTGCAAGGATCAGCTAGACGGAGGCTTTAGCCATCTACAATTTATGCAACCACAGCGAATGGAGGCCTGTGTTTACCGAACATGCAGTTGTACTATCTGGGACATCAACTAGCATATATAACCTGCTTGCTGCTGAAGTGTCAAAATAACGCCCAATTGGGTTCATATTGAGAAACCACTGCTGCAAGTGCCAGTATGATGCACTGCCAAAGTCAAGCGAGTTGTAAAACCCTAACGCACAAGTTACTTACCTTCGGTAACGATATATCTGGAAGAAACATTAGTAGTGATAGATTCCTTACCTTAGAATATCCCCGGCGTCAGACTGGATCCGCAAAGTTTTTCGGAAGCAGAACCCGCGCGCGTCAGTAGGCGTCGTCGTGCGGCTCCGCGTGCGTCATTGGTGCCGGGATGATGTCACTGGAGCTACTTAGATGCGCCGACGCACACTGACGTCAGTTCTGTACACGACTTTCCGTGCCAGGAACGCAGAGCCATGCAAGAAACTGACCACTGGTGTCATGAAACTAGGGCCCTGAAAGGGATGACCTTGACCCAGAAATCAGTTCCCAGAACCGAAGGTAAGTAACTTGTGCATCTGAAAGAAACACGTAGTGATAGAATCCTTACCTTAGAATAGATACCTCAGCAATACCAACCCCGGTGGTGGGTCTGCGAACCCAGAGCACACCAGGCAGCCCTGGAGAACAGAACGGCCGAAGAAGCCGTCTCTCCAGATTTGGCTGTCCATGCAGTAGTGCTTGGTAAACGTGTGCCACGAGGCCCACGTAGCTGCCTGACAGATGTCATGCAAGGGAACTCCTCGTCCCAGAGCAGTAGTGGCTGCCGTCGCCCTGGTAGAGTCGGCGCGCAACCCCACCGGAGGCTCCTTTTTAGCCAAGGAGTAGCAAGCCTTTATGCACATAACGACCCACTATGAGATGGTCCACTTGTGCACAGCCCAACCTTTCTTGGTGCCCATGTAGCCAACAAAAAGCTGGTCATCTACCCGGAACTGTTGTGTGCGATTCAGGTAGAATGAGAGCGCACATTTTGGGTTCAGACGGTGGAGCCTCTCCTCCTCTTTTGAGGGATGCAGAGGCGGAAAGAAGGTGGGCAAAGTGATGGTCTGCCCTATGTGAAAGGCAGTGACAACCTTTGGCAGAAAAGAAGGACGAGTCCTTAGAATAACTTTGTCCGGAAGGACAGAGAGAAAAGGAGGCTTAGAAGAAAGAGCCTGGAGCTCACTCACTCTTCCTGGCAAAGGTGAAGGCAACCAGGACAGCAGTCTTTAGAGTAAAAAGACTTAGAGGGCAAGTGTGAAGTGGCTCAAAGGGAGCACACATCAGATTAGTAACAACAAGATTCCAGTCCCACTGAGGCATCACGAAAAGGACAGGAGGAAACATATGCGTGATGCCTTTCAAGAATCTATTTGCAACAGGGGACTTGAAAAGGGAAGGTTGATCTGGAAGCCTTAAAAAGGCGGAAATGGCAGAGATAGCCCTTGATAATGCCCAGAGCAGCGCCCTGCTGGGCCAAAGAGAGAAGAAACAGAAGGACCTCTGAAAGAGGGGCAGAAAGGGGATCCACAGCCTTTGCTGTGCACCATGCCACAAATTTGTTCCAACTGCAGGTGTATACCGTCTTAGTGGATGGACGCCTGCCTGCCAAGATAACATCACAGACTTCGGGGGCAGGTCGAAAGACATCAACTGCCGCCGCTCAATCTCTATGTAAGGAGGTGGAGGCTGGACAGGTTCGGGTGGAGAACCCTGCTGCTGCGACAGAAGATCCTCCCGAAGAGGGAGACGGATCGGGGGATCGATGCTCATACTGAGTAGCTCGGGATACCATACTCTTCGAGCCCAGTCCGGAGCCACAAGGATGACTTGGGCCCGGTCACGCCTGATCTTCTTCAGCATTCTGGGCAGAAGTGGTATAGGCGGAAAGGCGTACAACAGACCGCAACTCCACTCATGAAGAAAAGCGTTGCAGAGTGAGTGCCGCCTTGGAAATTCAAACTCGCAGAACTGATGACATTGCGCATTCTCTTCAGTGGCAAATAGATCTAACCAAGGCTATCCCCACTGCTGAAAGAGACCTTGCGCCAAGTCCGAGTTCAGGCGCCATTTGTGATCCATAATGCACCCGCGGCTGAGTTCATCCGCCCTGGCATTCAGAGAACCTGCCAGGTGTTGAACCACCAGGGAAATGCCCTGAAGTTCCAACCAAGTCCAGAGGCGCAGAGCCTCTTGATATAGGGTCCATGACCCCAACCCGCCCTGTTTGTTGCAGTACCACATGGCGGTGGAGTTGTCTGAGAACACCTGCACTACTCCCCCCATGACAGAGGGAAGGAATGCCTTCAGTGCAAGCCAGATCGCCCGAAGCTCCAGAAGGTTGATATGGAGCAAGGACTCTGCCGGAGACCAGAGTCCTCTGATCTCCGCCTCTCCCATGTGGCCGCCCCATCCCAGAAGGGACGCTTCCATCACAACTGTGTGTTCCGATGGGGAAGGGAGAGGGATCTTCCATTGACCCAATGGCAATTCCTGAGCCACCACTCCAATTGTCGTGCAGTGCCCTCCGAGATCTGGACGTTATCAGACAGGTTGCCCCGATGGTGTGCCCACTGGAACTTCAGGTCCCACTGCAGAGCCCACATATGCCACCTGGCATATGTGGGCTCCACAAGCAGGATGCAGGAGGCCATCAGGCCCAGTACCCGAAGGGTCATCCCGACCGAAACCCGGGATAGAGGCTGAAAGATCAGAATCATAGCCTGAATATCCCGGACTCGCTGTCAAGGAGGATAAACCCGAAACTGCGCCGAGTCCAGAACCGCTCCGATGAAATGGAGCTTCTGCGAAGGAATCAGATACGACATCGGCATGTTGATGGAAAACCCCAGCGAGTGCAGGAGGTCTGCCGTAGTCTGGAGGTGGGAGACGACTGTCTGGGGCTAGCCCACCTTCAACAACCAGTCATCGAGATAGGGGTAGACTAAAACCCCTGATCTGCGCAGATGAGCTGCAACCACCGCCATCACTTTCGTGAACACCCGAGGGGCGCTGGCGAGGCCAAAGGGGAGCACGGCAAACTGAACTGCTCTTGGCCTACCGTGAACCGCAGGTAACGCCGGAGGTCTGGCAGGACGGGGATATGAAAACATGCGTCCTGTAAGTCCAACGCTACCATCCAGTCTCCAGGGTCGAGGGCAGCCAAGACCTGAGCTAGAGTCCACATCTTGAACTTCTCCTTCTGGAGGAAGCGGGTGATGTTTCTGAGGTCCAAGATGGGACGCAGGCCCCTTTTCTCCTTCTTGGGGACCAGAAAGTAGTGGGAATACCAACCCCATCCTACTGCTGGCCCAGTAACGTGCTTGATGGCCCCCTTGGCCAAGAGGGCTGTGACTTCCTGCTGGAGAAGCGCAAAATGGTCCCCTGACATGAGGTGGCATGGCTGGAGGGGCAGTCTCGAAGCAGAGAGAGAAGCCCCTTCGGACAATTTGCAGCACCCACTTGTCGAGGTAACGGAACGCCAGTGGGGAAGGGGATGGGGAATCCTGCCGCCCACCGGCGTGGGGTAGGCCCCAAAGCTCGGACTAGGAAGGTTTTGAGGCAGCATCTGCGGGAGTGGAGGTGGACTGGCCCGCACGCTGGCCTCTGTCCCGGCGCAGCAGAAACCAATTCCGCCACTGCACCAAGGTTGATTTTGCGCAGGCTTGTGGCTGAACGAATGTGTCCGGGCGCCCTTTCTGTGGCCATCAAAGGAACAAAAAGCAGACGTGACTAGGCGCATGGTGGAGGACTTGGCCGTAGCCCGGGAGTCCTTAAAACGCTCCAGTGCACTATCTGCCTTGTCGCCAAACAGGCAAGTGCCATCAAAGGGCATGTCCATAAGAGAACTTTGTACATCCCCTGAAAAACCAGTGGACCCTAACCAAGCATGGCAACGGAGGGTCACTGTCGTGGAAATCGCCCTACCCAGTGAGTCCGTGGTGTCCAGTCCACACCTGATGGCGAACTTCGCTGCATCTTTCCCCTCAGCAACAGCTTGGGAAAGCACTGTCCGAGCCTCCTCCGGACACTGAGGCAGCACCTGCACAACTGTATCCTACACAGCGTGAGAATAGCGGCCCAAGAGGCATGCAGTGTTCATCGACCGCGGCCCTAAGCTGGCAGATGAAAACAGTTTCTTGTCGAACTGTTCCAGCTTCTTGAATTCTTTAGCCGGCGGAGCGGTAAGGAATGCGCTCTGGGAAGTTTTGGCCTGGATGACCAGGCTCTCCAGGGTTGGGTGGGTGGACAGAAAAGCAGGTTCACCCGGCGCAAGGCGATGGTGCCTGGCTGCGTTTTTACCCACGGGAACCGCCGTGGCTGGTCTAGACCAGGTGCCCATCAAGATGTCAGTTAAGGCCTCATTGAACGGCAGCAGGGGCTCCAAAGAGCTTGCCGCCGACAGAAGCACCTCAGTGAGGAGATTAGTCTTGATGGTCACTGTAGGCAAGTTTAGGTCAAGGGCCTCAGCTGCCATACGGAGCACCACAGTGTATGTAGCCCCCCCTCCATGGCCACAGAAGGAGGAAAAAAAAAACAGTGTCAGAGGAGAGGTCAAGGCCACAGGCATCCTCTAGCTCTTCTGTCCATTCCTGTTCCGATCCGCACTGCCGTGCGAGATGGTCCTCAGACCCTTCCCAGTCGTCCCCTTCTTCCACTGCCGGTGAAACAGGCTGCGAAGGTGGGGGAGGGACAGGGGAATACAAAATGCTGAACGGCGCCGGAGGGCGTTGGTCCAGCTCCGTGTCCCAATTAGGGTCCCAACTAGGGGCAAAATCATCCTGAAACCCGGGCAAAGGCGGTGGCGGAACGAACGGAACTCACTGCGGCGCCGGGATCGGAGTCACGGGTGGCGCAGGGGCCGGAGCTACCAGCGGAGGTCCCTGTGGCGCCAGCAGCAGAGCCGGTGGCAAGGGAGGGTCCTCAACTGGGAATGTGGGAAGAAGAATTCGAAGAAGCGTTTCTGCTCTCTGACGTCCCCCCGTCGGTCTCTGGATGTGGACAAGGGGACCGGGTACCACCCCCGCAGCTCCTTTGGAGCCTATGAGTCCCGCGGCCTACCCGCCCTATCCGGGTCCGTTGGCGACTCCTGCCCAGGTGCAATATTTTCTTGCAGCCATGGACCGCCTTCTTCAGACCTCAGGCTCCCGCTCGGCAGACCACAGTATAGTCCATTTCACCATCACTGGCACCAGACAAGCTACTGTCACTCCACCCCCCTCCGCAGCTGGAACACAATCACCAAGGCCCAATGGACAACCGCCCTCAACACCACCAACCTCTATAAATCCAAAAACGTCAATCAAGCAGCCGCCCACCTATCTAACGGGATCACCACTAGCGCCGACACCATCGCACCCCCCATCAAAGCCAGCAACAGCAGAAGAGCCAACAAGCACGCCAGCTGGTTCACCCCCGAACTCACGGCTGAAAAACTCACATGCAAACCCCTTGAGAGACAATGGCGCACACGCAGAGACCCAGATGACCACCTAGCCTTTAAAACGGCCATCAAATCCTACCACCACACCATCAGAGACGCAAAGAAAGCAGCCATCGCCACCCACCTCCAGCCCACCAACTGCACCAAGGAACTATTCACCATTTAAAGAGAATTTTCCTCCCCAGTCGCCGCCCTGAAAATACAATCCATCCCTCCCAGTCCCTCTGCAACTCACTTGCCTACTTTTTCCACTCTAAGATCACCAACATCTACAAAAACGTAGAACCCAAACCGTCTAAGCCAGTCCCGCTCCTCCCGCCGACTCCATGCTGCACCGTCTTAGTACCGAAACAGCAACCGCCGTCATGTCCTCCATCCACTCTAGAGCCCCGTTGACCCTGCCCCCATTGTGTCTTCAACCTCAGAAAAAAAGCAATCGGACCCCCGCTCACCAGCATCATCAACGCAGCACTCAGCACAGCCACTTTCCCGGAAGCCTGTAAGCACGCTGAAGTCAAACCCCTGCTGAAGAAGCCCACTGCCAACCCTTCCGACCTCAAGAACTACTGCCCCATCTTGCTCCTCCCCTTTCCGGCAAAAGTACTGGAGAAAGAAGTCAACCGCCAACTCACAAACTACCTGGAGTCCACCCACCTGCACGACCCCTCCTAATCTGGCTTCCGCCCGAAACACAGCACAGAAACAGCCCTCATAGATGCGACCAACGACATCAGAGCCATCCTCGGCTGCAGTGAATCAGCAGCCGTGATCCTCCTCGACCAGTCAGATGACTTTGACACCGTATCCCACCATCTCCTCATCCAAAGACTCCACATCGGCATCCATGGCAACACCCTCAAGCTGCTATCCTCTTTTCTCACTGGAAGCACCCAAAGAACATGCTTCCCGCCATACACCTCCAACCCCAACAGCATCATCTGCAGCATACCCCAGGGCTCCTCACTCAGCCCAACACTCTTCAACGTCTACATGACCCCATTGGTCCCCATCACCCGCAACCACGATCTCAGCATTGTCTCCTACATTGACAATACCCAGCTCATACTGTACCTCATTGAAGACACCGACTCCGCCAGAGTGAGATTCCAGAATGCCATGGCCGACATCACCGACTGGATGAAAGCCAACTGCCTCCAGATCAACATCAACAAAACTGAAGTTCTCGTCTTCTGAAGACCCCCTCACCGTGGGATGACTCCTCGTGGTCCTCCGCCCTCGCTCCTTCACTCATCCGACCACCCATGCTCGCAACCTCGGAATCATCAAACTCTTCATGAGGCACCAGGTTAACTTTACTGCCTCCACCTGATTCAACACCCTCAGAATGCTCTTGAAAGTCTTCAGATGGATCCCTACCAACACCAGGAGAACTGTCACCCACCCCCTCATCACAAGTAGGCTTGATTCAGGGAAGGCCCTCTGCACCGAAACCACCACCCACCTCCTCAATTGCCTCCAAAACATCCAGAACGTAGCAGCAAGAATCCTCCTGGACCTGCCACACAAGCACACATCACCCCCCACCTACGTAGCCAGCACTGGATCCCAGTCAAGAAAAGATGCCACTTCAATCTGCTCACCCACACCTACAGAGCCCTCCACAATGCCGGGCCAGAATACTTGAACAACCTCCTGACCTTCCTCCAGACACCTGAGGTCTGCCGACCTTGCCCTTGCCACCGTCCCACGCATCCATTGCACCAGAAATGGAGGACGCTCCTTCTCCCACCTCGCTGCCAAAGCCTGGTACAACCTCCCCATCCACCACCGAACATCAGCATTCATCCCCGAGTTCAGAAGTGGACTTAAGACCTGGATTTTGAATAGAAACTTTTCACCCTAGCACCTGGATACCCCTCAGGGTGATTAGCGCACACAACAAATCTCTGATTGATTGATTGAATTATCTCATCTGACAACTATGATAGGGCTCAAACCGCACAAATCAAAAAGGTCAATACAAGATTCAAATCCAGTTGGGGGACGACAAATGGAGTAGGTGGAACTAAATGTGTCAGGCCCTTCAAAAAGCCTATCCTGAGTGGGGATTTGAAAAGGGATAAATGGTCTAGAAGGCAGAGGAAAGCTTACAGAGCTGCCTGCCTCGAACCTCTCTAGTGCAGCATCTGCTTTGTTCACAAAAAGTCTTGCTCTGTCATAGGGCATGTCCATCAAAGCTATCTGGACATCCCGGGAGGAACCAGCTGACCGGAGCCAAGCACAACCTCTGATTGCCACAAAGGAGCCCTTAGCTCTGGTGTGAGAAAGTGCCATCTTTCTTGCATTGGTATGCCCCCACTTTATTTCTGACTGCTGATGTGCTTTGACTGAGTGTGCCCGGGGTTCCTGCCAACCAGGTACCCAGGGCCTGTGTTCCTTCCCTAAAAACTGTGTTGAAACAAAACCCAATTGGCATATCCGGCCATCTATCAGCCCCTAGTAAATGTTACCCTAGGTTCCCAGGGCATGGTGACCAGAGAAGACTCCTAAGGGCTGCAGCACTTATTGTGCCACCCTTAGGGTCCCTGTACCTTGGTACCCACACACTGCCTTTTGCAGGGTGAGTACCTAAGTACAGAACTAAACAAAGAGTCGACATGGCACCCATTCCTGGGTTCCATGCCCACAAACCCACTGCCCTGGCATACATCAGTCACTCCTCTAGCTGGGGTGCCCTATGCCAGTGGTGTGGGCCCAGGTGCATGAGCCCTGTGCCCCTACAGTACCCAGGGCCATTACGGGGCACTGTAAGTGCAGTGATGCCATTAAGAGTATATGGTGCTGGGAGGTGGTCATTACGAACTCCACAGCACGATAATGGCTACATTTAAGACTGACAAGTTTGGTACCAAGCTTCTCAGCACATTAAACCCGCACTGATGCCAGTGTGAGATTTAATGTAAAATGCACCAGAGGGCATCTTAGAGATGCCCCTGAAAACCTAACCTACAATCCACGTCTGGCTGAGTGGCTGCAGACAGCAGACATGTTGCTGTACCCCTGGGTAGGAGAGCCCCGCTCTCCTGGGCCTGCAACAATGCACATCCAGGGCGAGATGCTAGGTCTCCTCCCCCAGGATGGGCAGGGGGAACCTTCAAAGCCTCTGTGAGCTTCCCCAGACCATTTGCTGTCCCAATCACAGCTAGGCTCCTGCCCCCCTCCCACAGGAGAGGAGCAGGCTAGGGGGTGTACTCACCCCAGGGCAGGGACCCATTGGTCCCGGTCCTTGCCCTACATGTAACACCCCTAAATTCAGTATTTAGGGGCTCCCTGAACCTTCCTACCTCAGATTCCAATAAACACAGAAGAAAGAAGAACAAGAAGAAGAAGACCTGCCGTGCAGCTGCTAACAACAGGACAACAACAACTTGGCCACAGCCCTACCGGCCTGTTGATCCTGGAACCTGCTCTTGACTAACCCCGGCGACTCCTGCGGACAGCAACCTTGGAACACCCAGAGGACCTGCCTGCCTTGACCCTCTTGAAGATTGGGAGTCCCTCCAGCAGAGGCTCTGCTGCAACAACCACCCTAGTGCCAGCCAGGAAGCTCCGGACGAGCACACTCTGCACCGGCCGAGCCCGGGCCGTGCCCAACCGAACCAAGACCACAAGGACGTCCCCCCGGCGACTGGGACCCGAAGTCCAGTGCCCAAAGACCCTCCTCGATGAACCAGACGACACCTGCAGACTCAGAACCAGGGGCCACCCCAAACGCGACCAGCTGAGGGTAAGCTTTTCCGACACCCAAAGACACCCCTGCACCCGGCGCTCTGCGGTTCCTTGTGCCACCCTTGGGGGTACCTACCTGTGCTCCAAGATCCAAACTTACCTCTCGAAGTGCTGGTCGCCCCTGGACAGTCTCCGTCCCCGAGCCTGCAACCTTTGTTCCCTTTTTACCTTTCCCATTGGATAACATTGAGCGCTCAACGGCTCAAGAGCACCCTGCACCCAGCTGCCCGAGTGCTGCTGGCTGTGCCACATTTGTACTATCCTACTTCCCCATTACCCTGAGCAAGTGACCAGGAGCCCAGCTCCCACAGCCGCGTGGCCTGCCACCAACCCAAGGTCCCCTTTTCCCTCATTGGATATCATTGGGTCTAACTACCTCTGCACCCGGCCGCTCCTGTGCTGCTGGGATTGAACTAACTGTACTTACCTGACCCTGGGGGACCCCTGAGTCTATGCCCAGAACCTTAACTTCACCAACCAAGTACTCACCTGAAAACCGCTAACTCACTTGCCTGCCATTGGATAACATTGACCAATTTGATTCGAAAAGTTTCTAAGTGTGAAGTTTTGAAAAACTGAAAATATTCATATAAAATCAGCCAAAGTCCGAATTCCGAAGTACTCACCTGTGATCAGGGGAGTGCAAGTACTGTACCTTTCCGCCCAGTACTGAACCGCAAAAGTAATCCCTACCGGGTTTACTAGTAATCTGTATTTTCTCAATAGGAACCCATTGTCTGCTTTTCTATGAAATATCTTCTAAGTGCATACTTTTGACAACTTGAAATATTCTTTAAAAATCACACAAAATACTGAAACGCAATTACCTACCTGTTTTGAGTTAAGGCCCCAGTACTGGCCCTAAGAGACCAATGCTGGATTACAAAAGTAACGCGATCGTACTTTACCTGTAACCTGAATTTTCTCCCATTGAATAACATTGTCAGATTTCCACTGAAAAGTTTGTAAGTGTGAACTTGTAAAACAGCTTTATATTCATGAAAATTCACTACAGTAACTAAAACGTTTTTGCTAATGTGGTTTCAGCTTAGACCCCAGGACTGAATCTAGGATCTGGTCCTGGGACTACTAAAGTGATCCTCCTTGATCTGAGCGCCGCGTTTGACACGGTGAACCATCAAATCCTCCTTCACCGCCTACTAAGTCTGGGAATATCAGGAGAAGCCCTAGCCTGGCTTAAGTCCTTCTTAAAAGACCGTACTTTCAGTGTCTTTGAAGGAGCCTCAGTCTCCTCAAGCAAGCCTCTGGGGTGTGGGGTGCCACAGGGCTCCTCACTTAGCCCCACGCTTTTTAACGCATATATGAGACCACTGGGGGAGATTGTTCGTCCGCATGGCATTAAGATCGTCACCTATGCGGACGACACCCAGCTAGTGGTCTCCCTTACGCACAAGGACAGTCAGCAATCACAGACCAACTTGATTCCCTGTCTGGAGCAGGTAAAGAGCTGGATGACAAGCTCATGCCTAAAGCTCAACGGGGATAAGACCGAGCTGATGCTCCTCGGCCCCTTAGCCCCCTCCACCCTAGAGCTTCTGTGGCCCCCAGCCTAGGCGCCCCCCCTGCACCCAAAGACAACATAAAAAGCCTTGGAGTATGGCTAGATAAATCCCTGACATTTAACACACAAGTCACCAAATTGTCAGCAACATGCTTTGGTCTGATCAGACAGATGAAAATAATCCTTCCACTCCTCCCTTTTGAGGCAAAACAGGTAGTCATCCAGGGCCTAATCCAGTCTCGTATAGACTACAGTAACGTCCTGTATTTGGGGGCCCCAGAATACTGCCTAAACAAACTTCAGTAGATCCAGAACTGCGCAGCACGCACCCTTCTTGGAATTCCCCGCAGAAACCCCATAGGGCCTGGTCTAGAAACTCTGCACTGGCTCCCTGTTAGGGAGAGGATTAAATTAAAGGCCATGTGCATCACCCACCAAGCCTTCTGGAAATCCGGGCTGGTGATCAATCACTCCTTGATCACCCCCTACCATCCCAAAAAAGAACTCCGTTCATCAAAAGCCTTCCCAACCGCTGTCCCACAGATACGAAGAGCCAGATCAGGAGGCCGCTGTTTTTCCTACAACGCACCCAAGTTATGGAACTCTCTCCCCCTCCATCTAAGGTCCAACCCTAACCTACTTACCTTTCGCAAACAACTGAAAACCTTCCTTTTTAACTAAAAACATTATTAACTCACCCCCACCAGTGATCCACCCCAGCAGAAGTTTCCTTTACTCACTAGCGCCTGGACGCCTCAGGGCAGCTGTTCGCGCTCTATAAAACTCCTTTCAATTCAATTCAATTAAGTAATCTGTATAGTAATCAACTGTACTTACATGTGGAAAACCCATTGAGCTCAATGCTATAGTGTGTTTTAGGATTGTGTTGCTTACTGCCAATACTGTATTAATTGTGTGCACAACCTCTATTGCTCCTTTGCAAAGTAATTACATGAGAGTTCTCATAACGAGAAAAGTATATTTTTATAACTGTTGGTTCTAAAAATAAAACAACTATATCTGTGGATATAAAAACAATTGGCCTGGAGTTCAGTCCTTGAGTGTGTGAAACCTTTTGCTAACTGAGTGTGTACAACAAATGCTTTACACTGTCCTCTGGTACTGCCTTACTGCTCGACCAAGCTACCACTTTGGAGAGTAAGGTCAGTTCTGACTTTAACCTCTGTTATACCCCTGGGGCTGGTGAACTCTATACACACTGTACTTCATTCTAGTCCAGTATATATAGGGCAACTCTCTCACATCTGGCTACAGAATTGGCTGGACCTGGCCATCTCTGATTAGATGGGCCAGAGGTAATAACTGCTCTTTTGTAATAATGATGACAACCAGGAAAAAAGACTCCAATGAGAACAGTAACTGCCATGACTAAACACTTTGTGGTATTTCATTCCCCTATTTAAATGAGAAAAATGCCAGACAAAGTGCCAAGTAATAAAAAGAAAATGAGTCAATCAATCAATTAATCAAATAATCTTTATTTGGCCGAGTGTGGCCATAAAAAAAAGAGCATTACATTTAAAAAAAAAAAAAAAAAAGGCAGAATGGATAAGACCATAAATGTATCAAAATCAAGTACTTAAAAACATGTACGATAAAAGACAGTTAGCTTACTGTATCTTAAACCTAGAATGACTCAAAATTAAAAAAATTAAAACAAGGACATGTACAATAAAAATTGTAAAAATAACAATTGCCAAGAGCGATACCACATGCTAACCTTCCATTCATTTTCTGCATTCTACTACGGCTTTGGGAAAGGTGCCCACCCTAAAACATATGCCATAGCTGTTCAACAGTTGCAAATGGTGTAGCTCGTCTCTACATTTACGATTGCCCAGGTTGTTTAAAAGTGGTTTGAGAAAGTGTCTGAACAAATGATTGAAAAATGTACAGAAAAACATAAAATGCAACAACGTTTGCTCTGAAGAGCCTTCACAGGTACAGGGCATAGAAACACTCCCCATAGGGCTAGAGTCATCCCAGGAGCACAAGAGCCACTGAATCATACCTGCTCTGAAGCAGAAGAGAAGAGACCTCTCCCAGTGCACGAGATCTAAAGACAGATATATACAGCAGGTTCCGCAGATGTGAAAGACCTGCAAAAGGTCAGCGTGCATGGTTTCAACAATTCGGTGTTCAGCCTACTTGTCATACAGTAATAGGAGAAAAGGCTCTTGACCCTTTCCTTGTCATCTTAAATGATATTCTGCAGTGTTGTGAACAAGGAAGACAATCCCAATGCAAGAAATGTAGTCTAACCATGGGATATTGTGTCCCTTGTCCGGACTGAGACAGTCAGAGATAATATTTTTGCATAGGGACGCCTCTGGGTTGGTCCATACACTGACCCACAGCAATAAAGGGGCTAGATGAATCTGGTTAGTTATGTATTGCAAGTGCATCTCTGACTGTATGATGTAAGTGGAACTAGATGGTGACAGATACCTGACCCTCCTTAGAATGCGATTTTAGTCAGCTTGGAAAGAGGAGGTTTTGGTATAGCCCCCAGACACCGGCCCCATATGTGGTGGCTGGGACACATTGGGCATCATAAACATTTAAAAGAGGAAAAATTGTCCCTTTCCCCGTGGGTATAGGGAGGTTAAAAACAGCCCTGGGCAACTTAATAAGCTTCAGTTGTGAGTTAGTTTGATGTGATTGCCAACTCAACTGCCCCTGGAATCAAAAGTTACCCCCAGAAAACGAAAGTCATTAACGATGCTGAGCAACTGGTCCATTATAGAAAGCTTTGAGATTTTGAATTTACCAGGCCGGCAAGCCATAATGTAAGATTTACCAAAATTGGTAGCCAAATCGAGGCTACTCATGAAAGACACAAAGCAGTCCACAAGTATCCGCAGCGCATTGGAGGTTTGCGCCAGTAGGACCGCATTATCTGCGTACAGCAGTGCGGGTACCTGGTTAACAGCAATCTTGGGGGTGTCTATGGGAATCACGATTAGATGAGGACATAGGATGTTGATATAAATAATAAAAAGCAACGGGGCTAAAATACAATCTTGACATACCACTCGCTCAAGAGAGAATTCGGGGGTCATCTCTCCGTTGGTGCCAATGCACTCTCACTGCTAGGCTGGTGAGCAGTGACTGTAGAAAGTTCACTAAAGACAACTCCAGTGGGATGATCCAATTTAGCTTTGTGCCCTTTTCTTGACCTGCCCATGTCGAACCATCTACACAAAGTGGTCTGTAAGGAAGTCAAATCAGTTTAGTTCTATAATCTGTGCTAAATCCCGCAGGACGTGGGTATACGACCTAGCAAATAAGCTGCAAACTGTGTGTGAAATCATCTTTTTACCCAAAGCCTCCAGCTCCTTTCATTCCTTTTCCAGAGGAGCCACTGGGGAGGAGTATGGGTTTTGCTTTATAAATGAGGAGGCCTGCACAAATAGGCTTTTCAGAGATGGAAGGGCAGACAATATAACTGTATCTCCATGGGGTAGTCTGCAGAATTTGGCGACCAAGTGATTCACTGCTGGGGTAGAGGTAAGCTTCTCTCATGCAGAAGTCACGGGGTTCATGAGCATTTCAGAGGTAACTGCTAAAGGGTGCAATAACTTCAGCAGCTCAGACTCCAAGGATGACTATGCAGGGGGCAGTGTGTATTGGGGTGACAGACTGGGAACAACACCTTGGCAAAGAATCTCCAGGCCTCTTTTTTTTTTTTCTTTTTTTCCAACGACTTCAACAAACAGAGGTTCAGGAGGGAGATCTTGGAGCATGAAGAGCAACAAGACAACACTTGTTGCACGTACGGGCCATAACAAGTTTGGCCTTGTGTTCTTTTGTGGACTTGGGGTGCATAAGGCTACACTTGTCACCCAGCCTTGAGTCGTGCTTCAACCCTAAGCAGCACAGGTACACTTTAAGTGGTTCCGAAATGGACATTTGTCCATTACTGTCCTAACAAGGCTTGAAACCTGATTTGTTGCACTTGATTGTAAAAATTTCTACGAGAAATTACGGGGGAAATTCTGACAAGCGAAGGAGAGTTAGGATCCGCATTGAAAAGGCAGAAAAAGGGGAATCAACATTGGTGCACCATGGTGGATGCTTAATGGCTCCAGTGACAGTCACAATGGTGTCACTTCCGGCATTAAGATGGAGCCAGAGGCCCCTACCAGCACAGGAGAGATATGTAAGTGTACAGATCCAGTCTGATGTCTGCATATATTAAAAGGCAAGGAAAGTGCAGGTAGAAGCACCTATCAGAAGTATGAAATGTAACTCTTCGCCTGAAAGCCCATATTACCTCAAATTGACTTTATATTAAAACGCAGCATGTTACTCATGAAGCTAACCCTAGAAACAAAACCACAAAGAGTATCGCCTTAGGGTTAAAGGTTGTGTAATGTCACTTCCAGTGATACCATTGAGGGTCGTAGGGCATGCAGTTTCAATTCATCTCTGTCCATGGTTTTGTGAAATAACTCCATTGATTATCGAAGTAAAAAAATGGTTTCTAACCTCGGCAAAAGAAACTTTGTATGCCGACATCTTTTCAAAGGTTGAACACGATGAGAAAAAAAACATTATTAAGGTATCAGAATAATGCAGTCATTCTGAAATCTGGCCTGCACATGTAAAATGTAATTATAAATGATTTACTTTGTATGAGAAAAGCTCATTCTTGACAGCCCGGAGGCAGCTCATCAAGTGTCCTGTGAATTGGTATTTAATATATATGTGTGATATCCAGTAAATGAACTAATGCAAATAAAACCGTCCGAGACGATGACAGAATATTTAGTGGCATCTAATATTCTGGCTGCCTGCTAGAGGTGGTGAACGCGCCAATAAAGTAATTGAATTAATTAGACAAGATTAGAAGAAAAAAATGTAAGAGGCTTACACTTAAACTTACAGATACCGGAGAGTTTCTCAAACTACTGATAACAGGGCAGCAAGAAAGATGCAAGATTATATAAATGAAGGTAGCCGGCTTCTTTTCACAGACACAACTATACACAGATAACGACCAGCACGTACCAAATAAAGCACATTAAACTAGAACCAAGAATGAAAACCCGCTTCCACCAGTACCAAAAAAGATAAGGACATACGACATTGTTGCAAAGAACATTTTCAATTAACATGAACATATTGGTAAAACGATTCGCAACTTATTCAAAATGAGTGGCCGTCAAGAGCTTCAATGTTCATTTTGAATTCTGAATGAGGATGAAATAAAATAAGCAAAAGTGAAACTTGGAAGCCAGGTGTTTTCGTGGGCTGGAATCTGGTTTTCCTTGTCTAGTGTTAGTTTTCCGGTGTCTAGCCGAAGACTGTTACAAAGCTGTTATCTCTTTCTATCACTTCCGGGACTCAACCTCCAAGACCGGTTCATGTATAGGAGTTAATGTGTATGTGGGAGGAAGTAACGGGAGCACCATTTAAGGAGGTTTATTTAGTTAATGTCCTTAAGTTAAATTAATACTGGAACAGTGGAATTTGGCATGCCATGTAAATGCCAAAATAAGGCAGAGGGTCGATACTGGTAGGTATGGGCCTTCCACTTCAACATTCCGATGTTTATATGTATAATATAGAAGAATATGCTGACCTCAATGTGTGGAAGGATCTAATAACATTATAGCTCTTCTTACTAGGGAAATCTCAATTATTAAATCATTTCTCGCTTGTTAACAGGCAGCACCCGACTTTCGGGTTTAATACTCGGCAGAGGGTAGCTAATGACCTGTTGCGCCCATTGTGGCGTGCTATAAAGGGGTTGTAGAATTCTTCAGGGTACTGCTTTGGGATTATTCTGCAACATGCATTGGTGAAAACATCAGTTATGGTTGAAAAAAATGACTCTTCAAGACATTTGCAAAGAGAGAGCTTCGCAGGTAGAACGAGCACATATACTTTAGCTCGAGAAGTTGCCAGAATAAGTTCACTTAAGTTAAGGTTTCTTTATTCTGCAAACAGATGTAAGCATTTCATTATGGGAAACAGAGAAAGTCAGAGCAAGGGGCCTTCAAAAGTATCTACAAGAGAACGAGGCTCCTACAACATAGCAATGTTTGAAATTCTTGCTTTAAGGGCCACTTTTCGCTGTGAGACAAGAGTTTCTGGGTAATAGTCTAACAAATATTACTACGGCAAGCTATTTATTAAACAATAGCATAATTATATATTGACAAACGTTATACTGTGGACGAGCAAAATGTATACCACATATGTGGCGCAAGGAACCTGGAGCACAACTCTTCTCTACTCCAAATGGAAAACATGTTTTCAAATTAACATATCCACCCAATGGTCCAGCACACACAGAATTATAATCATTATAGGCATTTTACTGAGAATCCGGTAAAAGGTGCATAATGTTGTACTTAAAGCATTTCTAGAAAGAGTGAAATTCAACATATAATTACTGCAATTGATCACAGAAGTTATAGTACAAATATTCTTTATTCTTTTTTCTTCATCTTTTTAAAACAAATGTTGTGGATCAGAGAAAGTCGTAGCCAACGCGTTTTGTCGTTTCACAGACTTTTTCAGGGCTCAGAATTGTGTATCTCTAGTGTTTTGAACGTTATTTCTTTAATCCATATAAATGTTCTGATACAACAGATCTTTCTCCATTGTTATAAGGCAAAACGTGTTTTGTTCACACTCCGTTCCAGAGGTGTAGAAATGTATCAAGTCAAGTTATTCTGTTAGTAACAGAAAGTTGGGTCCATGTGCCCAGATCGCTTCACCATCATTCGCGTTGTTAGTCAGCTGATTGTGAACAAAACTCGTTTTGCCTTATAACATTGGTGAAAGATCTGGTTTATCAGAACATTTATATGGATTGAAGGAATAAGGTTAAAAAAACTTGGGATACACAATTTTGAGCCCTGAAGAAGTCTGTGAAAGGACGAAACGCCTTGGCTACGACTTTCTCTGATCCACACGGTTTCTTTTAAAAAGATGAAGAAAAAAGAATAAAGAATATTTGTACTATAACTTCTGAGGTCAATTGCAGTAATTATATGTTGAATATCACTCTTTCTAAATATGCTTTAAGTACAATATTAGGCACCATTTCCTTTGCCGACTTCTCAGTAAAATGCCTATAATTATTATAATTCTGTGTGTGCTGGACCATTGGGTGGGACTGTTACACGGTGTCAACTGGGCACACACACGTGGCAGGTGTCAATGTTGCACAAGAAAACTGTGTTAGTTTTATTGTCTTTAGAAGGGTGAGAGGCTGACCTGAACATATTACATATCAAAACTTTGACAGTCATGTTACACATAGATCACTTCAGTGCATGCATCAAGCAAACTTAGTGGCTTTCTTGAGAAAATCTATAGGTACTTTACTAATCTCGTAAATAGATATTTAAAATGATTACAGAGGGGGTGTGGCTGAGACTGAAAAAATAGTGGTTGTCAGATTCTGAGCTCCTACCTGGTCACCGGAGACGCACCAGATTCCCGCAGATGAAGTAACACCACAGGCTCCCCAAGGGGGGTGGTACCCAAAGAAGAGGCTAGAGGCCCTCCAGGAGCTAATGGACCCGCAATATGCCTTTGAACAGAAGAGAGAATGTGGTGACCAGTGACACCCGCTCCACAAGATGGAGGGCAGGCAGGCAAGGGCTTGTGAGCCCGGGTTCCCCCAATGTCAGAGAGGACCCCTCATTATGCTAGAAGGAGGAAAAGCCCCCCAATTATTTGAAGGTAAGTCTCTGGAGAGTTGCAGTACATCCTGGATGGAGTGACTGGGCACGCACCCAATGTAGGGGCCAGGCTGACATAATGCAGTGGCCAGCCATGGCCAACTGCTCATAGTGTCTTTCCACAGAAGTGGGGCTGGATTTGACAGACTCAATTAAGTTAAAAGACCCTGTATACCAGGCAGCAGCCTGTATGCCCCGTAGCCACAAGGAGGTGGGATGGGGTGGTTGGAAGAGGGCAGTAATACCCATCAGGAGCTGAGAAGAGGTGGAAGACATCAACTACGGAGCTATAGGGCAGTGTGCGGGGAGGGCTAAGAGTTAGTGACACACCAGAAACGCAACAGGAGGGGGCATCAGCCCAAACACCAACCCGCATCCACCTAGTGAGGAGGTGGAACTGACCGATGGGCCACTAATTGCACATGGAACGTGCAATATATTCCATGGCGGCTCTGGGAGAGAAAAAGAGGAGCTGCAGTGAAGCTCTGGGATTCTCTGTTAAGGAGCCATTATTTTTCCAGATGCAGGAAGTTTTCTGAGGAGAGACTATTGTCTTTGGGGAGTGACATCAGGGCTCAAAGTTGAAAAATAAGTGTCCTATCCACGCGGGATCAGGGGAAAACACGGATCTGCTTGATTTGTTTCAATCAAGGGGCTCAGTTAGAACTTTTGACATTTATTCACCAGGGGGTACCCAAGCAAATGTATCTGTGTTTTCGAGGGGGAGTAGGCCTCGGGTACCCAAAGTTCAGACCCCAACCGGACTGATACTTTGAGACCTCAGCACGCCATATCAAACAAGGCATGAGAGGCACCCAAATAACCTTTCCCTACAAGGAAAAACATGGAAGGTTTGAGCATAGAGAAAGTACGGGATGGGCCCTTCAAAGTTTTAGGTAATTTGCCAATAGAGTATTGATGGAACCCTTCAGCCAACTCAATGGGCAATGTTCTGGAGTTTTCAGTTGTTACCTTCGTGAAGCACATTACCATACATAATAGTGCCATTCTACTCCTCAATGTAAACAACAGTCCAACACAAACCTCACTCCCAGAGCATGATCCTTTTGATGCAGACAGGTGTTCAGATCAGAAAGTTGCATTCCGATGTGTCTATCTAGTTTAGAGAGAAAGCGATGGGACTGGAAACTCGTTGAATCCAGATCTCGTGGTGAGACGCAAGAGGTTTCCTGACATCTAAGAGACACTGGGTACAAATCCACCACCTTCACATAATGAGCCCCAGTTAATACTAGGAGTGGCGTCAGAGTAGAGAGCCATCAAAGATCAGCCATGACTTGGGGAACAGAACAAGAGAACATTAAAAACCTGCTTAAAAATAAATCCTCTCAGAAAATGGACCTTGAAAAAGACACTAAAATAGGTCCAAATTGGGACACAGTTAATCCATCAAATCCATCAAACCATTTGGGCCTGCATATAAATGAGTTAGAAAATCAGGATAAGGATTCTTCTGTGTGCAAGATGTAACATACTCTACTCCCGAGATCATAAAAGCGGTTGTACCCAGGAGGGAAGAAACCGTGGCAAGTCTCAATCATGTCCTCTTTTTCTGGTACATGGAATACCCACTTGAAAGAAAACGATCTGGGTGAAGCGCTGCAAGAATTATGATATCAGAAGCCACAAACAAACGTCCGTTCTTCCCTAGGCAACTTACATGCCACCCCTCCCAATTCAAGTGGGAGACTACCGATTCCAAGGCTAATCTCCCGCCGCTCGATTTCTGCATGCAGAAAGCCATTTTTTGCAGAATCATGATCTGCTCTTGCACAACCTCTTAGTCACCCTTCCTACCTGCCATAGCACTGAGCTTGTGCTCCTTCTAAGGAAGGGAAAAACATTGTTTATTTTGTCCTTGATCTGACATACGTTTCTGCAGCAGCGCACTTGCAATGCCAGTCCCTCTGCTGTGCTAGTGGGGATACAGGTTTAATTCTGGGCAAATCACTTAATCTCCCTGTGCCTAACAAAGTTGAATGTGTCCTTCTGTAACGAAACTGGTGCTATGTAAAGCGCTCTGACACCTGATAGCGGGTCATGTTTGCGCTATATAAAACTCCCTAAAATAAATAAATGAATCACAGGCCTCAACCCCAAAACATCCTGTGAATCCCAGCAAATCTCCTGGAAGAAAAATAAGTTTATCAATCAGATTTCCAAACAGTTTCTGTATGCGTTATGTAAAACTGCCAACGATAAAATGTTGATGCCTCATACATGCTAACGATACGATTCAGATGGGAGGCTCTCAAATTTTAGGGCCATAAATGGCTTCATTTTAGCTGTCTCCCGTCTAAAATTGCCTCTGCTTCAATAGAAGTCAATTGAGAAAATAGATTACCCCGATTACTTTTTCAAAATCTCCCTCCCTCTAGTTCTGCAATGTTGGCATGCATGAGGCAATGTGTTAAGCAAGGTCGCCAAAGTTGGACAATACGCTATGATGAAGCAGAGGAAACGAAGAATGGTATCCATGGAGAAACAAGCACCACAACCGAGGGAACAGGAGCTACTGGGCCAACACAGTGGTGGCTATAGCCTTCGAGCTAGACCTCAACATCTAAATATTCCTGCATGGTTCGCCCTTAGGCTCAGCCTAAGCACGGAGTCACAAGATTATCAACGGTAATAGCTTATCTTCCAAGATATTACTGAGTGCAAGACGTTGGTGAAGCAGGCTTGACTACCACGAAGCCTTGAACAAAGGGTGCAGAAGGACACAACGCTGCCAGCTGGAACATGGAGAGTCTGTATCTGCTGGCCAATGCTCCTTTTGTACTCTTCCTAGGTTGGCCTCTTTGGCACACCCCATACTAATTATCACAAAAATGATTCCTCTTTCAAACATTTTTATAAGATAATCTATTTATATTTGTAAATTCCTCTTTGATGCCACCAGTGTTTATCTTTTTGTACAAAATGGTCTGCTTAGATCGAGTGTAAATACATTTTAATTTGAGGTTAACAACGCCAGAATATTTGGAAGAAGAAAGTAAAACAAAGGACGTTGGCTTGATTTTGAAGTTAAATGAATTCTTCTGAGTAATCGCTAGAGGAGCACTGCGTTTAAAATATAAGCCCCATGTTTACAGAACAGTCAATCACATGATTATAAACTTAACATATCCAGTTTTTGAAAAGCAAGAACCTGACCTGAAATGCAAATGAACCGCATAACAATGTTTATGTATCAACGAACTGAAAACTCATAAAAGGCAGATGCTGAAGACAATTTAGGCAAGAGCACAGTACTGAAATTGCCATTCAGACTGTTTAACACAATGTGCTCAGTTGATTAAACTTGTAAAATAGAATCTAATATAATTGACAAAGCAAAATACAGCAAGATAATGTTCCCCTAAACGAATCTGCTAATGTTTATGGGTTTTCTGTCCGCAAGAAGTGGATGATACTGCATTCTCGAGTTCTCAAGGCCAGGATGCCACATACAGACCATGTATTTACTTTAAACTTGGATCCACACAGAAGTGAATGTGAAGGTTATGAATGATGCATCTGAGTGTAGATCTTACAACAATGAAGGCCAAACCACAAAGGGTAAGAAGTGTCATTTAGAAGAGTTGCAAAGACTGTCACCTTTGTCAATAAGATAGAAAGAAACTGCTCTTGCAACTCCTTCCGCCAGTTGTACTTAAAGGGATTTCAGTATATGTTGTGTTTGTTACTCGGGTGCGAACGAAAAACATTCCCATATAATATACAGCAAAATCCATGTTACATTTTAATAAACTAGTTAGGAACATCAGTTCACTTTGCGAGGAGTTGTTGGCCAGTTGAGAAGAGATTCAGGCCACAGTGAAATCTGTTTGATCGTGCCTTTGCCTAATAATTCATATGAAAGACAGACAGCTCGTCGAATACTGCTGATTTTTTCACTTCTGATTGTATATAACAACACTTGGACCTCCCAGGGCCTTTTATACAGAGTTGGTCTGCCGTACTCATCAGTTAACATGCAGGCCGGCTCTGGCTCAATGGTGACAAGCAACTTGACCAGTTCAACTGCTTGCATTTTCAGTCTTGAACTGTATTTCCCTGGCTGATAGATTTCGAAAATAAATATTGGCAAAGACAATAGAGATTGCCTTTGAGACCTATTGCTTTTTCCAATACTTGTTTTCAAACGCAACCAGCCAGCAAAAAACAGTAAGGCAATATGCCTCGCCTTTGAGACCTACTGGCTTTGTCAATGGTTTTCAGTCATGCTGTAAAACAACACCAATGCTGTGCAGCATGGCTAAATAAGAAAAAAGAAATAGCCCATGACGTGACTTCTTTTATTCTTTTTATTTGCCTATCCGAGTTGGAATGCTAAATAAAAAGAAAAATATACACAAAAGCTATTTTTTGAAGAGCATGAGTGGGAGCATAATGGAGGGCGGGGGTAAGGGAACTCAGAGTGGATAAGGGAAGCAGCGTGGAGGGGTTGAAAGGAGAAGCAACAGGTGACAGAGAAGAAGGGCACAGGAAGCAACACAGATAATGGGCGTGGGGAGGAAAAGCAACTGTCGAGACGAAAAGTGTGCAAGGGTGGGATAGAAGCACGTGTGCAAAAAAGCAACAAGGGAGAGGACACAAAATTGCGCACTACATGGAGGGTGGCCTTCAGAAGCACATATGTGACACAGGGCAACCCGGAGTGCAGGAGGAGAGAAGTACACGAGCGAGATAGCTGGAAAATACATGCACTTTTTTGGAGTGCTTAACCAAAAAGAAACAAGCATTAGAAATGCAATCGGGCTCGGATTTATTTGAGTTTGAGCTAATGGCATTGTAAATGGCAATGTCTTTTAGCCATGTGTTATGGAGTGTATGCATGTGGTGTGTAGTGGAATTATGTGGGTTGGATTGGATGTCTCATGCTGTCACTCTCACTCTGCTGTCTCAAGCTGGCACTCTCACTCTGCTGTCAATCTCACTCTGCTGTCACTCATGCTGTCACTCTCACTCTGCTGTCACTCATGCTGTCACTCTCACTTTGCTGTCTCTCATGCTGTCACTCTCACTTTGCTGTCTCTCATGCTGTCACTCTCACTCTGCTGTCACTCTCACTCTGCTGTCACTCTCACTCTGCTGTCACTCACTCTGCTGTCACTCTCACTCTGCTGTCACTCATGTCTCTCATGCTGTCACTCTCACTCTGCTGTCTCTCATGCGGTCACTCACTCTGCTGTGACTCTCACTCTGCTGTCACTCTGACTCTGCTGTCACTCTGACTCTGCTGTCACTCTCACTCTGCTGTCACTCTCACTCTGCTGTCACTCTCATGCGGTCGCTGTCTCTCATGCGGTCACTCTCACTCTGCTGTCACTCTCACTCTGCTGTCACTCTCACTCTGCTGTCACTCTCACTCTGCTGTCACTCATGCCTCTCATGCTGTCACTCTCACTCTGCTGTCACTCATGCCTCTCATGCTGTCACTCTCACTCATGCTGTCACTCTCACTCATGCTGTCACTCATGCTGTCACTCTCACTCTGCTGTCTCTCTCACTCTGCTGCCTCTCACGCTGTCACTCTCTCTCCTGTCTCATGCTGTCACTCTCACTCTGCTGTCACTCTCACTCTGCTGTCACTTATGCTGTCACTCATGCTGTCACTCACTCATGCTGTCACTCCCACTCATGCTGTCACTCTCACTCATGCTGTCACTCATGCCTCTCATGCTGTCACTCTCACTCATGCTGTCACTCTCACTCTGCTGTCACTCATGCTGTCACTCTCACTCTGCTGTCTCAAGCTGGCACTCTCACTCATGCTGTCACTCTCACTCTGCTGTCTCTCTCACTCTGCTGCCTCTCATGCTGTCACTCATGCTGTCACTCTCACTCTGCTGTCACTCTCACTTTGCTGTCTCTCATGCTGTCACTCTCACTTTGCTGTCTCTCATGCTGTCACTCTCACTCTGCTGTCACTCTCACTCTGCTGTCACTCTCACTCTGCTGTCACTCACTCTGCTGTCACTCTCACTCTGCTGTCACTCATGTCTCTCATGCTGTCACTCTCACTCTGCTGTCTCTCATGCGGTCACTCACTCTGCTGTGACTCTCACTCTGCTGTCACTCTGACTCTGCTGTCACTCTGACTCTGCTGTCACTCTCACTCTGCTGTCACTCTCACTCTGCTGTCACTCTCATGCGGTCGCTGTCTCTCATGTGGTCACTCTCACTCTGCTGTCACTCTCACTCTGCTGTCACTCTCACTCTGCTGTCACTCTCACTCTGCTGTCACTCTCACTCTGCTGTCACTCTCACTCTGCTGTCACTCTCACTCTGCTGTCACTCTCACTCTGCTGTCACTCATGCCTCTCATGCAGTCACTCTCACTCTGCTGTCACTCATGCCTCTCATGCTGTCACTCTCACTCATGCTGTCACTCTCACTCATGCTGTCACTCATGCTGTCACTCTCACTCTGCTGTCTCTCTCACTCTGCTGCCTCTCACGCTGTCACTCTCTCTCCTGTCTCATGCTGTCACTCTCACTCTGCTGTCACTCTCACTCTGCTGTCACTTATGCTGTCACTCATGCTGTCACTCACTCATGCTGTCACTCCCACTCATGCTGTCACTCCCACTCATGCTGTCACTCATGCCTCTCATGCTGTCACTCTCACTCATGCTGTCACTCTCACTCTGCTGTCACTCATGCTGTCACTCTCACTCTGCTGTCTCAAGCTGGCACTCTCACTCATGCTGTCACTCTCACTCTGCTGTCTCTCTCACTCTGCTGCCTCTCATGCTGTCACTCTCACTCTGCTGTCACTCTCACTCTGCTGTCACTCTCACTCTGCTGTCTCTCATGCGGTCGCTGTCTCTCATGCGGTCGCTGTCTCTCATGCGGTCGCTGTCTCTCATGCGGTCACTCTCACTCTGCTGTCACTCTCACTCTGCTGTCACTCTCACTCTGCTGTCACTCTCACTCTGCTGTCACTCATGCCTCTCATGCTGTCACTCTCACTCTGCTGTCACTCATGCCTCTCATGCTGTCACTCTCACTCATGCTGTCACTCTCACTCATGCTGTCACTCATGCTGTCACTCTCCTGTCTCTCTCACTCTGCTGCCTCTCATGCTGTCACTCTCTCTCCTGTCTCATGCTGTCACTCTCACTCTGCTGTCACTCATGCTGTCACTCATGCTGTCACTCACTCATGCTGTCACTCCCACTCATGCTGTCACTCTCACTCATGCTGTCACTCATGCCTCTCATGCTGTCACTCTCACTCATGCTGTCACTCTCACTCTGCTGTCACTCATGCTGTCACTCTCACTCTGCTGTCTCAAGCTGGCACTCTCACTCATGCTGTCACTCATGCTGTCACTCATGCCTCTCATGCTGTCACTCTCACTCATGCTGTCACTCTCACTCTGCTGTCACTCATGCTGTCACTCTCACTCTGCTGTCTCAAGCTGGCACTCTCACTCATGCTGTCACTCATGCTGTCACTCTCACTCTGCTGTCTCTCTCACTCTGCTGTCACTCATGCTGTCACTCTCACTCTGCTGTCACTCTCACTCTGCTGTCACTCTCACTCTGCTGTCACTCTCACTCTGCTGTCACTCATGCTGTCACTCACTCATGCTGTCACTCTCACTCATGCTGTCACTCTCACTCATGCTGTCACTCTCACTCATGCTGTCACTCTCACTCATGCTGTCACTCTCACTCATGCTGTCACGCTCACTCATGCTTTCACGCTCACTCTGCTGTCTCTCATGCTGTCACGCTCACTCTGCTGTCTCTCATGCTGTCACTCTCACTCTGCTGTCTCTCATGCTGTCACTCTCACTATTTTAGTTTGAAATAACGTGCAAGTTTGGTCATTATTGCCGATTTTCAGTGCTCCTACTCTTGGTACTGAAGTATTAAGTTCACATTTTTGTCAGAGCTTCATGCTGTATATATACTTTGTTAGTGCGGTTGTGCTGCGGGCATCGCCCCTGCAAGGCAAGAGGAATCTGTTCTTTGTAACGGTGGAGAAAACAACTTTTCTTCAAATCTTTTGTTGCTGTGATAGTCTGCTGCTTGGTCTGACTTGGAGCGGGTTTTGAATTCCAACAGTGGTTCTAACTGCCTAGAATCAGCACGTTGAACAATAGTCTACAGCGGTTCTTATACTGTTGTCTTCCGTGGGCCCCCAGTGAATCACTACTCTTAGCCAGGGGCTTCGACCTAAGAGTTTTCACTGATACGAACGTCAGAACAATAGACAAAACACAGACGCAAGGCTGCATCAAACAAATACACACATTTGTAATCTGATATAATTCACAAACCAAAACATGCATAACTCGGAATTTGAATCGGAAGGTTGGAATGCCTAACAAGTTTAGTTTCTAAAAGAGCAAACAATCTGTTGTTCCTTAGCATAACATTTTGCTGTTTGTGCTCCAATGCGTCCTCTCTTTTTGTGGTCATCTGATAGTGCTTCCTTTGAGTCACCCGGCGGCCATAGAAGATTCCATGTGCTGCTGTACCTGCGCTGCTCCCACAATCAAGATACGGATACCAACTTCATTTTTAGCATCATCAGATTCCTCCGCGTTTACTGAGCTTGTTAGCATATTCAATTTTCCTTTTGTATTTACTTATACTTCATTTTTTTTGCGGTTATTTCATTTTTTAAAGAGCTGCGGACTCTCAAACGTATGTTTTAAAACCTCCAGGGGCCTGCGGACCACAGGCTAAGAATAACTGGTCTATAAGGCTGTTACACCGAATGCTTCTAATCACGTTGTGCTTTTTATATCTCGGATGACTGATGCTGTTATGGTAATTAATTGTTTTAGCTAATATTACGATACACATGATTTAGGTGGGCTTCACAAAACGAGAATGCGTGTAAGAAACGATTGAGCAAATGTGTTTGCTGAAACATATGGGATTCAAGGGCATTTGTTTGTGCTGAAGATGACGATGTTATTTTGGGACGTTGCCAGGACTTTTATAACAAATACTAGCATGACACCAGTACTCGGCCCTGGATGGATGCCAGATTGAGAGTGAATCGATACAGGGAGCCAGAGAGCAGAAATCGACAGCACGCCAGAAACGCCATTGCCTCGAGGAGATTGCGGTGCTGCTGCCACAGAGGGAAGCGGAATAGCCACCGTAGCGAGAAAGGAGAAGGAAAGCAGGCTGCCGGTCGGCCGCCGGCTCTCCGCTCATCTCCATCTGCCGATTTAAATACCTCGAGCCAACAAAGCAACAAACCGGCACTATCAGCACAGCATTACCGGCAGCTCAGTACCTCGGAGGCGCCTTTAGTCTCACAGAACTTTTGTTGTTCGAGACGCCAGAACCCCATCTTTACAGTTGCAAGGAGGCTGCAGCCTGCTCCGTAATCGCACCCGTAGGTCCGTTAAAGGACTTAAGTACCACACACCATCGGTCGGACTGGACCGCACGGAAAATAGGTGCGAGGGCGAGGTGCTCAAAAAACAGCCACCACCTCAGCCACGTCCGCCTGCTCTCCCGCAGCTCTCCCGCTGCTCTCCCGTTGCTGATCCGAACTGTGGCCAGTCTTGCAGTCTGGCCTGGCCTCGACCTCTCAGCAACACGGCTGTACTGAGACAGCTACACGGTGAGCGGGGGGGGGGCTGGAGGGAGAGTAAGGAAGCAGCAGTCTGTGGGCGGGTGGGCAAGTGGAAGGTGAGAGCTGGGGGGGGGGGGTTTATCTGCGTGTTCTAGGCACGGAGCCAGGACTAGCGGCTGTCTTGGCTGTCTGGGCATATCAATTAATCAGAGACTCCCTGCATACCCTGTAAAACCCTCCTTGAAAACAAAACAAACAAGCTGGCTTTAGACGTCTTGTCTTCATCTGTAGTCAGCTGTATATTTGCTGTGGGTGTCCGCTGGACCACAGGCGCTTTTAGAGTGTATTTACGTCCCAAAGGAATGATGCACGTCGCTGGTATATAAGCCCACATTTGTCTAACGTTTTTAAAAACTATGTGAAGACGGTCTGACTCAGCTAATCTACAAACGCACTGCTAGATGGTGAACGCGCACACACCATCTGGATTGCATTACACGGGCACTCTGACAGCTCCTAATTAAGATTAATGACTGCCGTGCTCGTTCTCGCACACATTATGCCACATCGGGCACGCGTAAATTACTTACAGCCTATCACATCAACGCTACAAAATACACAGCACAGCGAAGACGAATCACTAGGCAGATGCCAGAAAACACTAAGGAATGTGTCTGGAATGTGTCTGGCCATAGCCCTAGAGATACTTTTTTTTTTCCTTTAACATTAGGAGCTCGAAACTCCTCCCACTTCGTGGGCGTAGGCCGAGCCCCTAAAAAGTAGTGCTCGTAAAGCAAGTAGAGGAAGCACAAAAGCCAGGCAATCAAAAGAGATAGTAAAGAGGCGATAGTCCATGGGAGAGACAAACGCAAGATTGACAAGCTCGGCCACAAATAAGAAGCAGACAAATGAGGGTGACAAGAAAGCCAAGCAATGGTAAGCAATGGGTGGGCTCCAACCCCTGAATATTCTTGGTAACCCCACAACATATCTTTTGCAACCAGGCAGTTAACATCTCTGGTAGACTTGACCTAAAAAGGGACTCCATGTAATTAGCCCACATCCATAGCATGTTTCCTCTAAAATTAGTAGGATTTAACCTCACCTTGGCAAAAGCAATTTTAAACTGCAAAAATATAAATAAATAAATCCATACTTCTAAAGCGCAAACATATCACCCTTTAAGGTTTCAAGGTGCTGGGGGCTATCAAGTAGATTAAGTTAGCTATTGCCCAGATTCACATGATGGTGAGCTGAGCTTCCGCCGGGAATCAAACTGTGATCCCCACGCTCCGGAGTCAGCTGCTCTGGCCACTGCGCCACACCTCTCCCAGCACCACATCTCTCTCATGACACTCCCCATGAAGACAGGTCCATCAAATCTACTGACAATTGGAGATACTATACAGCACCTGAGGGCGTAGATATGACTGAGTACACAACCAGAACTGAACGTGGAGCATCACATTCAAACTAATGTACAAGTAACTATAAGGCTGTTTATACGTAACGATCTAATAGTGAAGATCTCAATCGTGTCTCAATATCTATGTTTTAACCTCACTGAGTACTCAATTAATTGGATCATGTCAGACACGGTTTAATGGTCCACCGAAAGCTACTGGGCAACACAGTGGTGGCTGAGGTTGTTTCTCAGGGAAAGAAGGCAATGAGTCAAAGGCATTTCAGGGAGGTAGTGTGGGGACAGATAATCCCAATTCAAACAGTCAAACAACAGACACAATAACTTACTGTTCAGTCCAGTGCCTGTTTTAGTTGAAGATAAGTACTTTAATATCACAGTAAACCAAATACCACACACTGTAATGTTACAGGGTTCTACTTGACACAACTATTGTGCTCTTGCCAATTTCTACAGTTCCCACACCAAACATAAGGCTGTAGTTGAATTACTACAGTTCCTGCATGCCTAGAGTATTCAAGTACAGTTTCTACATCTCCCACACCACTACAGTGTTCTAGCAGCAAAGGAAATATGAGGGTGAGGAACAAGTTACTTACCTTCGGTAACGCTTTTTCTGGTAGATACTATATCTGCCTGTGGATTCCTCACCTTGTGAATATCCCCTTGCGTCAGCAACATTCGGAAATTCTTTTTGTAGCTTCGTGCCGACGTGGACTCGGACGTCACAGAGGCACGGCATCGCTCGCGACTCCGCTGACGTCACCGACGCCTACAATAGGCCCACGCCGGCGTGATGACATCAGTTCCGCCCTTTTTTCCGTGCCTTCAAAGCACACGGACGGACCAATGACAGTAGACATATACACAGTATACGCAGTACCCATATCAAGGTAACACACACAGTGTGAAGTAAATGCAATAAAACATTTTACAACAAAATAAATATATAACAGAAACACTGGTATAGAAGAGTGGACAACGGGGAGGCGGGTGGGTCAGTGAGGAATCCACAGGCAGATATAGTATCTACCAGAAAAAGCGTTACCGAAGGTAAGTAACTTGTTCTTCTGATAGATACATCTGCCGTGTGGATTCCTCACCTTGTGAATAGAGTCCCACAGCAGTCCCCACTCCCGGAGGGTGTCCACTCTTCTAGACCAGGAAATCTTGGAGGACAGAACGCGCGAAATGACCGTCCCTCCTCACCTCGGTATCCAAGCAATAATGCTTCGCAAAAGTGTGGAGGGAGGCCCAAGTCGCCGCTCTGCAAATGTCCTCAACTGGAACACCTCTAGACAAAGCAGAAGTTGCAGACTTTGCCCTAGTTGAATGTGCTCTAATACCCTCAGGAGGGTCCTTACCCGCCAGAGAGTAGCAAATCTTGATGCACAAGATTATCCATCTGGAAAGTGTGCGCTTGTGCACCGCTCTGCCCTTCTTGCAGCTAGCAAAACCCACGAAGAGCTGATCGTCAATACGAAAGTCTTTAGTCCTATCAAGATAGAAACTAACAGCTCTCTTTGGGTCCAAGCGATGAAGCCTCTCCTCCTCCTTGGAAGGGTGTGGGGGAGGATAGAAGGTAGGAAGGGTAATGGACTGTCCTAGATGGAAGGGAGTTACCACCTTAGGCAGAAAAGCAGCCCTGGTCCTGAGAACCATTCTTTCAGCATGAATGGACAAGAATGGGGGCTTGAAACTAAGAGCTTGAAGCTCACTCACCCTCCTTGCCGAGGTGATTGCAACCAAGAAGACCGTTTTAAAAGAAAGAAGTCTCAAGGGACACTTGTGCAAGGGTTCGAAGGGAGAACCCATCAAATAGGTCAACACAAGATTCGAATCCCAATGAGGAACAATAAAAGGAGTAGGAGGGAACTTATTTGTGAGGCCCTTCAAAAATCTCAAAACCACAGGAGATTTGAAAAGAGAAGGCTGATCAGGCAAACAGAGAAATGCCGACAGCGCTGAAAGATAGCCCTTCACTGTAGCAACGGCAAGACCCTGTTGCGCCAGAGAAAGGGCAAACTGGAGAACATCAGACAAATGGGCTTTCAAAGGGTCTATAGATTTCTCCCCACACCAAGTGACAAATTTTGACCACCTATAAGAATAGATGGACTTAGTGGAGTCACGCCTGGCTGACAAGATGACATCCACCACATCAGGCGGGAGAGAAAAAGAACTCAGGTTGCCCCGTCCAATCTCCAGGCATGAAGGTGTAAGGTCTGGAGGTGGGGGTGTAGAACCTGCCCCTCCATCTGAGAGAGGAGGTCTGCCCTGTGAGGGAGACGGAGCGGCGGGTGAGAGGAGAGGTGGAGAAGGTCTGAGTACCACACCCTTCTTGGCCAATCCGGGGCGATCAATATAACTTGGGCCCGGTCTTGGCGAATTTTCCTCAGAACCCGAGGAATCAAAGGTATGGGAGGAAACGCGTAAAGGAGTTGTGAGTTCAAACTCAACTGAAACGCGTCCCCCAAGGCTCCTTGCATCGGATACTGGAGACTGCAGAATGACAGGCAGTGAGCATTCTCGCAAGTGGCAAACAGGTCCACCCGAGGAGTCCCCCACATCAGAAAGATGTCGTGAACCACCTCCGGATGGAGCCTCCACTCGTGGTCGGCAGAGAAATGCCGACTGAGACTGTCCGCTCGCACGTTTAGAACTCCGGCCAGATGATTTGCCATCAGACAAATCTGGTGGTCCTGAACCCAGGACCAGAGACGCAGAGCCTCTTTGCAGAGACACTGCGACCCCACTCCTCCCTGCTTGTTGACATACCACATCGCGGTCGTGTTGTCCGTCAGGACTTGAATCGACCGACCGCGAAGGGAAGGGAGGAAGGCCTTGAGCGCCAGACGTATTGCCCGTAATTCCAGAAGGTTGATGTGAAGCAACCTTTCCTCTGGAGACCAAAGACCCTTGACCTCCAGGTCCCCCAGATGAGCACCCCACCCTAGAGTGGATGCATCCGTTATTACCGTGGCCACTGATGGAGGAAGTTGAAAAGGCTTTCCTTGCAACAGATTGCCTTCCACGCTCCACCAAGACAGATCCGCTGCAGTTTCTCTGGAGATCCTCACTGACTCCCTGAGATCTCCGTTGTGCTGATACCACTGCCTGCGCAGGCACCACTGGAGTGCCCTCATGTGCCAGCGTGCATGGTTGACCAATAGAATGCAAGAAGCCATCAGACCGAGCAGGCGAAGAACCTTCAGGACTGGAACGACCGCTCCATTGTAGAACAAAGGAATCATTTCCTGTATGTCGTGAATCCTTTGAGGTGGAGGGAATGCACGACATACAGTTGTGTCCAGTACAGCACCTATGAACAGGTTGCGCTGTGAGGGCACCAGGGGAGATTTGGGTACATTTATCGAAAAACCCAACCTGTGAAACAACTGAGTTGTCTCTTGCAGATGATGGAGCACCTTCTCTGGCGACTCCGCTTTTATCAACCAGTCGTCCAGATACGGGAACACATGTATCCTCGACCTCCTGAGATGTGCTGCCACCACCGCCATCACCTTGGTGAAGACTCGAGGCGCAGTAGTAAGACCAAACGGAAGGACCGCAAACTGGTAATGTTGCGACCCAACCGTAAAACGGAGATACTTTCTGTGCGACTTCAAGATGGGAATATGAAAATACGCATCTTGCAAGTCGATCAACACCATCCAATCTTCTTCCAGCAGCGCTTGAAGAACCTGTGCAAGAGTGAGCATCTTGAACTTTTCCTGTTTCAGGTAAAGGTTCAAGATCTTGAGATCCAGAATTGGCCGAAACCTGCCATCCTTTTTGGAGATCAGGAAGTACCGGGAGTAGCATCCCTGACCTCTCTCCTGCTCCGGAACCACCTCTATCGCACCTTTTCAAAACAAAGCCAGGACTTCTTCTTGCAGGAGAAGAAGGTGGTCCTCCGAACAATAACCTTGGCAAGGAGGGTATTTGGAGGGAACTCCTGGAAAGGAAGCGCATACCCATTCTCCACAAGATTGAGAACCCAAAGATCCGATGTAATCAATTCCCAATCTTGTAGAAAATGGGTAAGCCGGCCCCCCACTGGGCCCACATGATCCAGAATGGTGGATCTAGGGCTGCTTTGCTGCAGTGGCTGGGGGCTGGGATGGAGAAGAGGAGGAAGAGGAGGAAACATTACGGCCCGAGCTCGGGCCCTTTATTTGCCTCTATAAGCTCTGTATAAAGTGTTCTGCTGCTGCTGTGGCTGCTGTTGGGTCGATTTATAGTTTCGAAAAGAAGATCTGCCAAATCCTCTTGAGCGTCTTGCAAAAGTGCCCCTGGTCTGAAGACCCAATGACTTTGCTGTTGCTCTGCTATCCTTAAAGCGTTCCAATGCAGTGTCTGCCTTCCTCCCAAACAATCCAGACCCATCAAAAGTAAATCCATCAGTGCAGCTTGGACATCAGTGGAAAACTCACTAGATTTAAGCCATGCGGCTCTCCTTGTCGCAACAGAAGAACCCATGATCCTTGCCACAGAATCAGTCGTGTCCAATCCACTTTGGATAACCTGTCTTGCTGCAGCTTGAGTATCAGAAATACCTTCCTGAAAGTCTTTCCTATCCTCTTCAGGTAACTTGGGCACCAATTGTTTCACAGTGTCCATAAGAGCATGTATATAACGTCCCATTAAGCAGGCTGCATTTGTGGATTTTAAAGCCATACTGGCCGAGGAAAAGACCTTCTTAGCAGCCTGATCCTGCTTTCTAGACTCCTTTTCCGCTGGAACCTGCGGAAACGCACCTGTAGATCTCTTGGAACAGGCAGCCTGCACCACCAAACTCTCCGGTAGAGGATGAGATGTTAAAAATTCCGGGTCCTCAGGATCTGTTCTATATCTCCTAGCCACAGCTCTAGATACAGCAGGAGCTGATACAGGATTTTTCCAAATTTCCAAAATTGGTTCCTTTAAGGCATCATTAAAAGGTAATAAAGGTTCAGTCACTGAAGAAGGAGAGTGAAGGACCTCTGTGAGCAGGTTAGATTTAAACTCTGCAGATGGTAGAGAAATGTTCAATAAATTTGCAGCTTTCTTTATCACCACATGATAAGGTGCCACATCTTTTGAGGGTTCATTAGAAACCGAAACAAGGTCCCATTCAGGTGACAGTTCAAGGCCACTAGCTACAGATAGGTCCTCAAAAGGGTCCATAGAATCATGAAGCTCACCTTCCTCTAGATTTTCCTCTCTATATCTCTCCTCATCCATCAATCTTTGAGCTTCACGCCTAGATCTTATCTTCACATTCGAAGCCGTCGGATCCACAATCGAATCCGACGGAGCCGGAGCTGGCGTCGAACTCGACTTCGGACGAGGAAGAGACTCACGACGTCGCTCAGGGTTCGGCATCATAGTTGATGGAACTGGAGTCGAAGGAATCGGAGTCATCGATCTCGGCGTCGATGGCTTCGGTGTCGAAGGCCTCGCCGGAGTCGGATAATGCCAATGCTGCGCTGGAGCTGGCATAAAAGGCATAAAGGGCGCAGGTGCATAGGAATGAGGAACACCCAAACCATATGCCATAGGACCTATGGGACCAGTAGGAGCCCCAGAGGGATACATAGCCCTTGAATAGATACCGAACATCGCATTCAGGAAATGCGTAGGGTCTTGACCTGGAGCCGGGAAGGCTGGGTATGAACCCCCAGGTTGCTCTTGAGGGCGTGGAGTCGAAACGACGTCGACCTCTTCTTCGGGCTGGTGCACCGGAGTCGAACGACATTCGGGCATCTGAGCACCACCCTCACCAACCTCCTTCTCCTCACCTTCATCCTCCCGATCTGAAGGATAGGAAGGGTCCGGAGATGGAACAGTCTTCTGCTTCGGCGAACTCGGTGAGTTCGCATGCGACGCCTCAACCTCGACATCGTGTTCCTCCGAAGCCGAAGAAACTACCTTCTCGACCAGCTTCACTTGTGACTTCGGCTTGGAACCCGACTCCTTCCTTGATCGATGTCGGGATTCATGGGTTCTCTTTTAATGCTTCTTTCTAGAAGACCTTGAAGCATGGGCCGAGGACGAATTCGATCGCGACCTCGATCGAGATCTCGACTTCGAACGACGAGTTCGCGATCTTGATTTTTTCTTTTCTTTTCCTCCTTTAAACTTAGCTACTAGAAGTTATGCTTCTCTCTCCCGGAGGGCCTTTGGTGTCATCTTCTTGCAGGATTGGCAGTCTTCGACGTCGTGGTCGGAACTCAGACACCACAAACAGCATTCATGTGGATCTGTAATGGACATTATTCTGTTACATTCTCCGCAAGCTTTAAATCCAGTCTTCTTCGAGGTCATGATGAAAACGAGACGACAAAGATACTAGAAATTTAGATAGTAACAAAGTTACAGTAAAGGCTACAGACGATCCCAGAAAAACGTTAGCGTCGAAGACACGGAAAAAAGGGAACTGATGTCATCACGCCGGCGTGGGCCTATTGTAGGCGTCGGTGACGTCAGCGGAGTCGCGAGCGATGCCGTGCCTCTGTGACGTCCGAGTCCACGTCGGCGCGAAGCTACAAAAAGAATTTCCGAATGTTGCTGACGCAAGGGAATATTCACAAGGTGAGGAATCCACACGGCAGATGTATCTATCAGAAGGAATCAGCACAGATACAAATTCACTGTTTGGCTTACATGAGCCAGCAACTTAGTTCAGTAATCCGGAGGTCGGTTCAGTTGTATCTTGCAAAAGTGTTCACTCTGGCAAGACACAGTTTCTGAGTCTTTCAACACTGCCTCAAGTTACCTGTCTGTGAGACGTGGCTCAGCGTGTAGGTTGTTGCAGTGTGTCCTATGCAGATGCACAACGAGCCTCTCTCATCAGTGGGTTAGTGTCTTGGCGGCCGTCCCACATCTTGGATCTTGCTGCTTAACACAAGCGGTGTGACAGACCTTAGTAGCAGTCACGAGTTGTGAGCAGTTGCAGCCTTCAGGCCATGGGGGGTATGGGGGCAGTGCTGCGTGCAGCCTACTAAGGATTTTTTTTGGCTTCGTAGGTCACACAACATGTGTGGGCAGCAGCAGCACATGCCTCAAGCGGAGTTGTGCAAATGCAGGTTTGACCGTTGTCATCTAGAAATTGTTGATTCCTCACATAGTTTGCAACACAAACCACGCAGGGAGGTCAGAATATTGCTCACAGCTGGAGTGCAGCCGAACAAGAGCAGAAAAAGCAAAAGATCAAGGCAAATACACCAACAAGAAAGCAAAGAGAAGCTTAAGAGCAGACAAGAGACGATTAATCTCTGGTCTTGCCACTGAAGTCCAAGAAGCAGCAAGCCATGGAAACTTGAAAGATCGCTAAAACTTAACAAAGAAACTCTCCAGCTGATACAGCAAGCCAGAAAGAGCTGTTATAGCCAAAGTTGGGAAGATAATCATGGGTCATGAAGGGCAACAAAGATGGGTGTTATGTTATAGAGTGTTTTGTAGCGCGCTCTATTACTGGCGAGTATCCTGGCGCTTGAAGGTATGTGAGGAGAGCAGAAGCAAAAGGCGGTGGGAGCAGTTAGGTAGTTAAGTTAAACAAATGAGTTTTTAGGCCTTTCTTGAATTGGGCAATATTCTGAGATCCGCGGAGGTGGAAGGGGAGTGCATCCCAGGCTCTGGCTGCAGTAACGGATATAGACTTGACCCCCAGCCTAGCATACTTGAATCTAGGGAGGACCATCCTACACTGATTGGCTGATCTGAGACAGCGATTAGGGACATACATAGAGAAGCGTTTTCTCAGGTACAGTGGCCCTAACTCATGCGTCGCTCTGAAAGAGAGGACCAGCGATTTAAACAAAATGCGCTGTGCCACCGGGAGCCAATGAAGACTACACAGGTGGGAGAGGACGCTAGACCTCCTAGGAATATTAAAAAGGAGTCTAGCTACCGCATTCTGAACCACCTGGAGTCGTTTGATCAGATAGGATGGAAGGCCACTGAACAAAGCATTGGCGTAATCGAGCCTAGGTAGAATGAGGGCACGCGCCCTGTCTCTTTAGCTTCCCTTGGAAGTAGAGGAAAAAATTTGCGCAGAGTTTTCAGGGTGCCAAAACAGATACCTGTAAGTTTTTTAATATGGTCCTCAAATTTTAAATTATCTCCGAACCAAACACCCAGATTCTTAGCCGGGCCTCCCATAGATTTGGGGCAGGGAATATCAGGTGGCCATAGAGGATCTCTAAAGTTGTTGGGGAAGGTTCCAAAAAAGAGGACTTCAGACTTTTCCTCATTGCACTTTAACTGTGCAAGTGCGAGCCAGCGAAAAACAGAAGAGAGACAGAGCTGAACAGCAGACGTATCCAAATTGTCACCTGGCCAGGTAAACAGAAGTTGGGTATCGTCAGCGTAGGCAATTATTTTTGCCCCCAGATGCTCAGCCAGATAGATCAGAGGGGTCAGGTAAACATTAAAAAGCAAGGGGCTAAGTGCAGACCCCTGCGGAACTCCAGTAGAGAGTATTCTCGGCGAGGACGCATGCGGTGGCATCCAGACCTGCTGAGTCCTATTGTTCAGGAATGACGTCAGCCAGTCTAGAGCCAAGCCAGTAATGCCAATGGCGGACAGTCTGGTGAGGAGAAGCCCGTGGGGCACGTGTCGAAGGCAGCAGAGAGATCCAACAAAATCAGAACCGCTCTGCCACCTCCGTCCAGGCACTCCCGAATAGCCTCCGACACCTCAACCAAGGCTGTTTCGGTGCTGTATGCTGCCCGACACCCCGATTGGGACGGATGTAAGGCATTAGAGGTCTCAACAAAATTGTCCAATTGGCGAAACGCCATTTTTTCACAAATTTTAGCCAACACCGGCAGCAAAGAAATAGGCCGGTAGCTTGACGGGGCGGCTGAATCCATCCCGGATTTTTTTAGAAGCGGCAATAACTTAGGCTGCTTCCAACAGGTTGGGACAGTCGCAGTAAGAAAGGAGAGGTTAACTATCTGAGTGACCTCCCCACATACTGTCTCAGCCACTCCCCCAAGCACTCGGGCCGGACAAGGATCCGTTTGGGACCCCGGGTGGAGTACTTTGAAGAACTGCTGAACCAGCCTGTGCTGCAGTCTCCACCAGATATACAGCCAGTTGACAAGGACTTGCCAATCGACTGCAGCAGATCAACAAAGAAAGTAATAAGGCAAGTGTCAAACATCTGAGAAATTGGAATGTAGCAGGACCCGACAACATTCCTGCAGAGGCACTGAAGGCAGGCATTGAAACATCAGTGGACCTGCTCTACCCCATGTTTGGCAAGATCTGAGAGGAGGAAAAGGTGCTGTCAAACTGGAAGGAGGGATATCTAATTAAGATCCCCAAGAAAGGTGACCTGAGTAACTGCCCGAACTACAGAGGGATACCTCTTCGATCAACACCAGGCAAAGTGTTCAACAGATTCACTCTGAACAGAATAAAGGAATACGTTGATGCTCAGTTCCGAGATCATCAAGGTGGCTTCTGCCAAGATAGAAGCAGTCCATGGAATGGAACTCCCTCCTTCATGTCAACTTCATTGACTAACAAAAGGCATTCAACTGCGTGGACAGAGAGATCCTTTGAAAACTCATTCAACATTATGGTGGCCCAGATAAACTTGTAAAGATCATCAGGATCTCTTTACGATGGAATGACCTGCAAGTAATTCCATGGAAGACAACTCACACATGCAAGCATTCCAAGTGAGGACTGGAGTCCAATGGGGTTGTTTATTCTTGCCTTTTCTCCTCCTGCTGGTCATAGACAGGATCATGAAGACATCCACAGCAAGGGGAAGAAATGTCATCCAGTGAACCCCTTGGACGCAGATCGACGACATGGACTATGCAGACGCCCTAATCTTCCATACCCATCTGCAGATGCAAGAGAAGACTGACAGTGTGGCAGCAGCATCAGTACAACTTGGACTCGACATCCTCAGGGGGAAAACCAAGATCCTGAACGCTAACGCGGCAAGCACGTCTGCAGTCACTCTTGTAGGCGATGCACTGGAAGAGGTTGAGGCTTTCACCTACCTGAGCAGTGTCTTACACAAGCAGAGTGGCACAGACGCCAACATCAAGGCAAGAGTCGGCAAAGCAAGGTCTGCCTTCATTCAGCTAAAAAAGACCTGGAGCTCCAAGGACCTAACGCCGCAGAGAAAGATCAGGGTTTTCAGGGAAAAATCCTGCAAATCCCATGGTTAAATATCATCAGCAAAACTCCCTGCTCATGAACAAATCATGAAAAGATACTGGGGCATGATAGGTCACACCATCAAACAGCTCAAGGCATGCTCTGACTCGGAACCCTCAAGGGAAAAGAAAAAGAGAAAGGCCAAGAAACACCTTGCGCTGAGGTTTCAAGGATGACTGCAAGGTGATGGGTTACACCTGGAGTCAGACTGAAAAAGCAGAGGACAGCGATGGCTGGAGAGTTCTGGTTGATGGCCTATACCCCAGGAGGGGTAGCAGACATAACTAAGTATGCATTTTTCAGTCATTCATTTTTCTGATTACACAAGGCTGGTGGGACGCTAAAGATAAAACTAAAGCTGAGGAAAAATATGTTTAGAACTCTGAACAAGGCCTTCTAATTACATCAACAACATTTTACTTTAAACAAAGATATACTCACTTTCAGAAAAACTTGTAGATCTTTAGTCTGTGTGTGCAGGAGGATATCTTGCTGTAAGTGTTTGAAGACAGATATGCACATGTATATCTGGTAATCAGGCCCAAGGAGAATACATGTGGCAATGTAATGACATATATCGGGCCAGTTTAAATAGTTCCAGAAGCACTGAGTTAGCCAATGCTGGCACATCTGAAAACAGAAGACAAAACACTTTTGGTAAACTATGGAAAATAACATGCTTCCCCTACTTTAAATAAACAGGGCATTGAGGGTATGTACAACAGTCTATTTTATAATATGGTAGGCTAAGCCATTAAGGGCCCAACTCAGAAACTAATCAAAGATTACTGGGTGAAGAACAAAGAATTACAACCATTACAAGATTACAATATTCCCAGGGCTACCAATCCACTGCCTGTGATATTCGTAATTTACATATGCAAATGCAGGAGGCACATACCTTTTGGGCATGACTTAAGTGTCAAAATTCAGCATATGTATATCGTCAATTTTCAGTTTTTCACGCAAAAATAATTTTACTTTTTTCTTCATACGGAAATCAGTTTTCAATGCAATATATTCCCTTAGCTTACCTCTAAATCGGCGAAAATGAAAGATTCACATATATTTTCCCACAGATTAAATATGACAAACTTAATGGCAACACTAACTCACAGGGGAAAAGGAAGGGTGGCAAGGAATCTGCTTGAAGTTTATGTAACCACAATAAGTATTGTTACCAAATGAAAGTAACTTTTTCTTCTGATGGATACATCTTCTTGCATATTCCTCACCTTATAAATGAGTCCCACAGCAATACTCTGTGGAAGGGAAGAACGAGTAGTGCTAGTACACCAAAGAAATCATGCAGCCCAGCTATGGTAAATATCCATCAATGCATGCTTGGGCAGTGAGGCATAAATGTTCAGTAAAAGTATGCAAAGAATGCCCCCTGATGTAGAGTCACTTCGTCACTCTGGCGGGATGAGGAGTACAAAGAAAGAAAGATATTAGAGTGGATTTGCACACGTGAAAAGAAGATACCACTTTTACGAGAAAAGAGTAAGAGGTGCGAACAATCATTTTATCGAGGAGGAATCTGTGACTCGTGGCCAAAATGAAGGTGCCTGAGACTATTTGGGATTAAATATTTATTGAAAACAGTAAGTAAAATACTGGAACAATCTCTTTGGTTGGCCATAATAAAAAGAAGAAAAAACATATAGCTATGTAGTGACAAAAGTAGACTCAAAGGAAAGAAAATACCCTTCGCTTTTGGAACACAAATTCATTCAGTAGAAGGAAGACACTGCTGAAGCTTTTCTCTGCAAAGTGCACCCAACAAAGGCAACCTATTGGAATTAGCATGTTCAAGCATTGTTTACCATTCATAAGTAGAAGGTTGATTAAGCAATGGACGATGGTAGTAAAGCTCTACAGAGTAGCTTAGGACTGTCTTTAGGATTAAGAACCTCAAATTTCACATAATTCTGAGGAATATTTTCCATGTTTTACAGTTCCATGCGAAATATGTGTTTTGTACCACTACATTTTGTGCAATAAAGGCAAGTAAGGAAAATGCTACTTACCACTATGCATCTGTTCTTGGTATGTAGAGCTGCAGATCCGCACACTTTGCATTAAATTGCCATCTGGTGTTGGGCTCGGATGGTTGCACCTTGTTGTTGTCTTGGAAGAAGTCTTTGTAGTCATGGGATAGGTGACTCCTCCCTTGGACGATAGTGCGCATAGGCGTCGACTCCATCCTTAGATTGTTTTTCGCCATGATGGGAAATGATTTGAGTTAGTAGAAAAGAAAAATATGTCCATGACTGTATATCTAAGTAAGATAGTATTGGAACAGATACAGGTCCCAGGGAGGGGGGCGGGCTTGTGTGGATCTGCAGCTCTACATGCCAAGAACAGATGCATACGGATAAATAGCATTTTCCGTTCGAGGCATATGAGCTGCAGATCACACACTTTGCATAGACTGTACAGCGGTATCTTCCTTAGCAGTGGTCACCTGTATCGGTTGCAGTAGTTTGAAAAAGTGTTTTAAGAACTGCTTGGCCCACAGAAGCTTGTTGCTTGGCTTGCACGTCAACACAATAGTGTTTAGTGAAGGTGTGTGTTGTAGACCATGTTGCTGCCTTACAGATGTCTTCTAGGGGAATGTTCCCTAAGAATGCCATAGAAGCCCCATAGTTTGCGTGTTGAATGCACCCTGGGGGAATTGTTAATGTGCGTTTGGCTTTTTGGTAGTATATTTGTATACATTTAACCATCCACCTTGCAATCCCAGTTTTAGAGATGGGATTACCTTTATGCGGTGGAGAGAAAGCTACAAACAATTGTTTTGTTTTTCAAAAGGATTTAGTCCTGTCAATATAATAAAGTAGAGCTCTTTTGAAGTCTAGTGTGTGATGAGCTCTCTCTGCTACGGAGTCTGGGTTTTGAAAAAACACCGGTAACTCTACAGATTGGTTAAGATGAAAAGCAGAGATGACTTTAGGAAGGAATTTTGGATTTGTTCTGAGAACTACCTTGTTATGATGTATTTGTAAGAAGGGTTCTCGTATGGTTAAAGCCTGGATCTCACTTACTCTTCTAAGAGAGGTGATTGCGATACGGAAAGCAACTTTCCATGTGAGGAACTGAAGCTCACATTTATGCAAAGGTTCAAATGGGGGTCCCATGAGCCTAGTAAGTACAATGTTGAGATTCCACACCGGAGAGAGTGGTAACCTAGGAGGAATGATTCTTTTAAGGCCCTCCATAAAGGCTTTAATTGCTGGGACTCTAAAAAGTGACAAGTGTTGTCTGTTTTGTAACTAAAAGGCAAGTGCTGCTAGAAGTAGACATATGGATCAGTATGCTAAATTACATCTTTGCAAATGTAGTAAATAGCAAATGATGTTTTGGATGGACACATCCAGTGGATCAATATGATTGTTAGTGCAGTAAATGGCAAATCTCTTCCATTTTGCTGCATAGCAAGCTCTGGTGGTAGGCAGCCTGGCTTCTTTAATGATGTTCATACAGTCCGGCAGAAGGTTGGGGTAATCGAACTCTAGGACTTCAGGAGCCAGATTGCTAGATTGAGGTGAGTTGGATCGGGATGCCTTATCTCTCCATGGTTCTGCGTTAGTACTGATGGGGAGAGGCGTAGTTTTTGGTGTGGGACTAGTGAGTTCCAACAGTGTGTGAACCACGGTTGACGTGCCCATGTGGGAGCCACTAGAATCAGTTTTAGAGACTGTTGTCGGAGCTTGCGTACCACTAGTGGAAACAGTGGGAGTTGCGGAAAAGCGTACGCAAATCTGCCTGACTAGTTAATTCATATCGCATTGCCCTTGCACAGCGGGTGTGGAAACCTGGCGGCGAAGGTTGGGCATTTGGCGTTTTTGTGTGTGGCAAACAGATCTATGTCTGGTTGGCCCCACATTTGGAAAAATGGTAGAAGAACTTGTGGATGTAGTTCCTATTCGTGAATCTGTTGTGTCTGTCGACTTAACAGATCCGCAATCTGATTGTGAACTCCTGGGAGATGTTCTGCAAGGAGGTATCTTTTTTGTGGACTGGCCCACCTCCAAATGTTCTGTGTGAGCTGGGACAGCTGCAGAGAATGTGTGCCTCCTTGTTTTTGTATGTAATATATGGCTGTCATGCTGTCCGTCCGGATGAGGACAGCCTTGTTTTGCACAAGGAGTTGGAATGATTTCAGTGCTAGGAATATTGCTAATAGTTCAAGATGATTGATATGGAGCACTTTTTGTTGAGTGGTCCATTTGCCTTGAGTGGTGTGAATGAGGAGATAGGCTCCCCATCCTGTGAGTGATGCGTCTGTTGTTAGAACTATCTGTGGAACTGGCTCGATGAACGGCCGCCCCTTGGATAAGTTTGTTGTGTTCCACCACTGCAGAGAGCGGTGTGCGCGGCTGTCCACCAACACCAGATCTGTAAGTTGCCCTTGACCCTGATTCCACTTATGTGCTAGACATTCCTGTAAGGGACACATTTGAAGTCTTGCATAGGCTACAATAAAAATGCAAGATGCCATCATGCCTATTAGTTGTATGAACACTCTGGCTGGGAGAGAGTGTTGTGTTTGAAATTTGGTAATGAGAGCTTGTATACTGTCTATACTGGACTGGGATACGCTAGAGCTGTGGAAGTGTTTATTGTGGCCCCTAGATATTGATATACATGAGAGGGCTGGAGATGCGACTTGGTGTAGTTGATTGTGAATCCCAAGTGGTGTAGTATTTGTACGGTTTGATGAGTGTGTTGAACACACTGGTTGAATGACTTGGCTTTTATTAGCCAGTAGTCCAGATATGGGAAGACATGAATTTGTTGTCTTCACAGGTGTGCTGCTACCACTGCCAGGCATTTGGTTAACACCCTGGGTGCGGTGGTGACTCCGAATGGAAGGACTTTGAACTGATAGTGTTGGCAGTCCACCACGAACCTTAGAAACTGACTGTGAGAAGGATGTATGGGAATGTAGGCGTCCTTGAGATCTAGTATAGCAAGAAAGTCTCCTTCTTGGAGCAGTGGAAGCACTTGTTGGAGAGTAATCATGTGAAAGTGATCCGAGTGTATGTACAGATTGAGGGGTCTGAGATCAAGTATTGGCCTTAGAGTACCATCCTTTTTGGGGATTAGGAAATATAGGGAGAAAACTCCTGTTCCTTTATGTAGTAAGGGGGCTGGTTCTATGGCTTGCTTTTGAAGCAGTGAGAGAACTTCTTGTTTTAAAAGTGTAAGATGTTCTGTGGACATGGGACAATGTTTGGGTGGTATGTTTGGGGGGGTAGCTGTACGTTCCAGGCAGTAAAAAATGTGGATAATTTGTCTTACCCACTTGTCTGTTGTGATGGACTTTCAGACAGGTAGGAACTGTGATAATCTTCCCCCGACCGGAGTAGAATGGCCTGGGGGAAGTGGAGGGAAGTCACTGTTTAGAAGCAGGGGAGGTACGAGTGTTATTGTTTCCTTGTCCTCTTCCTTTGTTGTTATTCCCTCTAAACCTCCTCTAAAATATCCTCTGTTGGGGGATTTTTGGGTGGTGGTTTTGAATGAAGATGAGGTATCTGTACTGATGTTTTTAGAGGCTCCTCTATAAAACGAGCGCCAAAAGGAACCACGAGTTTGTGGAGACTGTAATGCTTGTGATAAACACAAAGAGAGAGTAAGGGTTTTTCCACGGTGCGCAGGGGAGTACTCCTGGTCCCCTAGACCTGAATATGTATAAACACAGAGAGGAGTATCACCACTGGACCAAGAAGGTCCCAATGGAGTGAGGGGAAAGGGATGGATTCAAAAGAAAATTATTCTTTTGATAGAAGACCCCTCACTCACCAACCTGGTTGGTGACATGCTTCATCATCGGGGTCCCACCCGGACAGCCGAGTGCCATCCGGGTGTGCTGCGACACCTGATTACAGTGGAGCGGTAATTTTTGTGAATGTGATGAGAAAGTGAGTTAAAAATTGGCACAGTATTCCTTCAATAAAACTTTAATCAGAAGTTACTGGACAATGTTAAAAGCAGATAGCAGATATAAGAGTAGGATAAATGGACCGACTATATCTATGTGGGTGTGTTAGGGTCTACATGTTTCAACCTGTAGAGGGTATTCCCCGGTTTTCTTCAGGACCAAGTGAAAAAGAAAGGAACCTGGGCGGTCTACACTCCACTTCGCTCCACTGTAATCAGGTGTTGCAGCACACCCGGATGGCACTCGGCTGTCCGGGTGGGACCCCGATGATGAAGCATGTCACCAACCAGGTTGGTGAGTGAGGGGTCTTCTATCAAAAGAATAATTTTCTTTTGAATCCATCCCTTTCCCCACACTCCATTAGGACCTTCTTGGTCCAGTGGTGATACTCCTCTCGGTGTTTATACAGAAACTGTAATGCTCCCATGGACTTTGCAGTCTCTGTATCTTTTTTCATGTTTTCAAGAGTTTTGTCCACAGCCCGTCAAAAAAGGTGTTCTTGATTGAACGGCTGATTTAGAATGGTTGTCTGGACCTCTTGCTTAAAGCCGGAAATGCGTAGCCAGGCATGTCGTCTGACCAGTACACTAGTATTAATGGATCTTGAAGCAGTGTGCTGCATTAAGGGCACATTTAACTGAGGCATTTGATACTATTTTCCCTTCTTAAATTAGGGCATTTGCTTGAGTTTTGTATTGTTCCGGCAAATAGTGAGCCCTATCATATCTAGCCAGTAGTACTTGAGTGTTGGCTATGCGCAAGTGATTGACCGCCTGCGCAGCTACCCTTTTGCCCGATGCTTATAGTAATTTGGATTCTTTATCAGGGGGTGGTACATCCCCATAGGTTTTAAATTGGCGCACTTCCTAGCGTTGGACACTACTAGTGAATCCAAAGGCAGCTGTCCTTTGATATAGGCAGGGTCTTCAGGGGCTGGTCTATATTTTTTTTATCAATTCTAGGATTTAGAATCCTGGCTCTTACAGGATCTTTGAATACATCAGGGGCCTGTTTAATGACCCCTTTGATCATTGGTAATATTTGTATCGATTTCGGAGACTGTTCAAATGTATCTAAAAGGAAATCCTCCTCTGGTGTGTCTGAGTGCATAGTCACACCATGAAAAACAGCAGCCCTATTATTGAGTTGACCAAAACCAATCTTGTCGTCAGGGGGAGATGGTTTTGTTGGGTATGGCTGTGGGCTTGGGAGGTTTATTCGATCTATTGGGTTGTCAAAATTCCCTTCATCCTGTGGTATAGGATGTGGATCTGTGATCGGGTCAATAGTGTATCCCTCCCCCCTATATCATCATCATCATCTTGTGGTGGTGTATGTGCTGGAGAAGTTACAGGTTGTGGTGTAACTGGTTTAGGGAGTGGAAAGGGATTGGAAGGAAGGACAGGAGAAGAATGAGGCATAGGTGGAGTGGCACAGTCCTTCTTAACAGGCACTGGAGTATGTGAGTTCTTGCTGTTGGATGGCACAGCTATGACATGTCCTGTTTCAGGGATCAATGAGGATCTTTATCTGTTTGGGATCGACAGGCTAAGGATGAAACAGTTCCTCTTCCTCGATAACCGCTTTCGGTTCCATTTTTTTCAGTTCCGAGCGTGGTTGAGTCTTGCTCTCTTTGGCCTTAGGAGGTGTCGTAGAATCCGTTGGCTTGTTTTTCTGTTCCGAAGACTTGGATTTTGGAGCTGGATGTTTAGGCTTGGAAATGTTCGAAGCCGTTTTATCGACAGGCCTTGAGGTGTTTGGGCCGGTTTATCTTTCGGCGTGGAAGGAATCTGAACCGATTTTGGAGCAGAGTGTTGTTTTGGCTTCGGCATCGAAGGCACCTGTGGGACTATTACATGCGGTTTGCTCAGTCCAGAGCTACCCGTAGGCTTGTATTTTTTCTTCGGAGCCAGGCTCGAAGGCAGGGCTTCTGAAGCGTGCTTTCAGTCGCGACTGGGGCCAGCAGGCGAAGTCTTGACCAGTGCCTTTTGCTTTGGTGGTGGGGTTGGGGCAGGGGCAGTAGTATTCACTCGTTGAGTGATGGGGTCGTCTGAGTCTTCTGACACTATTTCTAGATCTTCGGAATCTTCTGCGAAGATGTCCACTGGTTCCGGAGCTGATCTCTGCGCCATGATGTGTTGTCCAACCAGACGATCTCGGATAGTGTTTTTCGATTGCAGGCTTGGCAGCTGGATTCGTCGTGTTCTGGCGAGAGACACAGGTTACAGACCTTATGATGGTCACTGTGTGGGAATTTTGCTACACACTGGGGGCATTTTTTTGAATGGTATCCTTTCCATGAGCCGTAGGCCCCAACGGTGTCGATAGGCACCGCGTCGACGATGGAATCGAATAGATGAAGGTAGCGTTGAATTTTGAATAGGATTTGAAGAGTTATCGAAGTTGTGCGCGTCGAAAAAGTTTTAAAACAACGTTTTCGAACCTGTGCGCAAAAGTTGCATTCGAACCCAATGGCGAAAAAAAAATCTAAGGATGGAGTCGATGCCCATTCACACTATCGTCCAAGGGAGGAATCACCCATCTCGTGACTACTAAGACTTCTTCCAAGACAACAACAAGGTGCAACCATCCGAGCCCAACACCAGATGGTGATCTAATGCAAAGTCTGTGATATCCAGCTCATATGCCTCGAACACACAGTATAATTAACCTTAGACACATTTCTGAGAGAGCCACCATACAGACCAAGCAACAAAAAAATGAGGAAAGTTTTTCTGAAGATCCCTGGCATCAACAAGGGCACCAAACACACAAAGGATAATGGAAGAAATGCTTGCAATAAGTCTCATCACTGGCTATCGCTTGAGTAGCATTCCAACCCATTGTTCTTTTGCCTACCATGCCACCTCAGCTTGGATCCAGTCATATGAAAAGCAGTCTCGACCCTGCTCCAACAGGAACAGTCCACACCAAAATGCCAGGCCATGTCCTTGCTGAACCAGAAGGGCACCTCCGGCATATCACCTAGATGAAGTAACTAATGGAACTAGCTGTATTTATTTAGCGTCAAGAGCTGCAACCAAAGGTAAAAGCAAGGAGTGGGTGTGGCATAATGACCAGAGCTACCGACTTTGGAACTAGGAAAATAGGTTGGAGTCTCAGCATTGGCTCAACCTCCTGTGATTGAGGGCAAATCACTAAATCTCCCCTGTGATGGTGCGGATGTAAAGTACTCCAATACCTTCGGGTCGAGTTTGCACTCTATAAAACTGCCAAAACGGCCTCCAACTGTTGTAATGAAAGTTGAACAACTTTTTAGTAAATTAAAAGAATGTGATGGGCTACTAAACTAGTTTGCTCTTTCGAAGGTCACCAAGTGATCCTCAGTTATTGTAGGAGAGTAGGGTCTGCTATCCTATGGTCACCCCATTTTTTGCTTTTTGCTTCACTGGTTTTCGACTTAATGTGGCTGTGGGCCTGCTAATCAGACCCACAGCCCTGCTGTTCTCTCTCTAAATTCACAACCATGTACTTTAGGTACATCACCAATTGGGATTGGATCACCTTATGAGCCCCTGTACAGTGTACTATAGGTACCCAGGGCATAGGTGCATCCAAGGCCTACCAGGGGCTGCAGCATATCTTTTGCCACCCCTGGCTGGCCATCCAAACTGACACAACTGGCTGATCACTCAGCTGGGGCAAGGTCCTGTAAACACCCCTTGCTTAGATATAGTATACCCATGTCTAAACCGATATCTGGACACATATACACCTATAAGTCACTCCTATGGCAGTCCTTTACAATCCTGGAGGCAGAGTGCTTGGTTTTATGTGAAATGGTGCTCTAGCATGAGCTGAGCCTGTCTGCAGCTTTCGGAACCATGTCCTTATAGCTGTTCTGGGATATTGCCATATCATATACTCTTAAGTGCATTATAATCCTCGCGGTTAGATGCTATCTTTGGTTTGGCTTTATCAAAACATGTCGTGTAAGGTGTCATACGCTTTGGAATACTACCCCCTCGACAGTTCTAGAGGGAGAAGACATGTTACTAACCTTAATCCCGTTTAAAGTTAACCAGAGCCTCAGCATCACAAAATGGATGCTGCTGCCACAGACACAAGTCTGGCCTCCTGCTGCTGGCCAAAGCTCCGGCAGGGGAGGTGTGGTCAATAGGTTTCCTGTCACAGGGAGGTGCTAGCATCACCCCAGACAGGAGATAGTGCATTGGGGCAGGGAGGGCTGAATGAAACCAGACACTGCCTGGGGCACACAAGGTGTCCCATGCCTAGCCTAGTTCAAACCGGTGCTGGGGCACTCCAGCCCCAGCTCTGGCGCGAAACTGGACAAAGGGAAAGGGGTGTAACCACCCTCTTCCTGGGTCCCACCCATAGGAGGGACCTAGCAGGTAATCCAGCCCCTTGATTTGGAATAAAGGTAGGAGCTGTGTCCATAGACTTTAGATAATCCTGACTGAAACTTTGAAACAGAACTCTGGACCCTTCGACATCCTACTCGACGTAGAAAACTGAAGAATCTCCCTTGTGGTCAAGGAGTGACCACCCTGCACAAGCAGGCACCATCAAGCACTCAAAGGTTTGCTTTGTTGTTGCTCCCGCCGGAGCTTGAACGACAGAGACCGACAAGAACCGGACTTCCAGACATCCAACAGCTCGATCCACAGCCACAGCAAAGCTGAGACCCGTGGAGGCGACGTGAGACATGGGACCGGCCATCTTAGAAAGCCAGCGAAGTGCTTTCTGTGCAGCTCTTGAGGCACCCTCGAAGCTGTGCATTGGGGATTGAGAAGCCCCAGCCCCGAGCAGCTTTTGCACCGAAGATCACCTCTTCACACTCACCGAGTGCTGCGTGGGCCCTTTTGCATTTTCCTGCTCGAAGCGTCTGTCCGATCACTTGCTTGTGGCTAGTGGCCTCTGTGACGACGAACCTTCGAATTTTCAATGCTGGTCTGGTTGCTCCAGACTTGCCCTTGCTCCCCTGAAAAGGAGCAGCCCATCAGACCTTGCTGGTCTGATCCAGAAGCCATCTTCGATTCCTGCGTGGGTTGCATTTGCCAAGGCCTGTTGACTCCGAATCGAGAACCGACACCGCCGACTGCGAGAGCCTTCGTGGGACAGTCCGTGTCCACCACCTGGTTGTCGTAGACACCTCCTGGTCCACGTGGCAGCGGAGACAAGCTTCACGACATCACCTGATCACAACCCGACATCGCCTGGTTCCTTCCTGGCCACTGGCTAGTGACCCAGACTATGTCCCCTCTGCTTTCAGGTACTCTACATCTTCGATCCACCCTTGTATCCAACCGGACTCTTCCCTCCTGGTCGCCTGCAGCATTTTTTCCTCCAGGCTCCATAGAACTCCATGACGAAACCCAACGCACTTTGACACCTATGCACCCGCTTCCTGTGGGTGAGGTAACGCGAGTACTCCGGTGCTCCTGTAGAGGTTTACACCCCTAGTGTCCTAGTTTTAAGTGGTTAAGTTCTAGTCCAGTCGGAAGACTTCCAAATCTGCAACTTTCTAACTTTACGCACCCATTGACTTCTATTGGTGCACGCGTGTGCATTTAGACACTGCACCCGCATCCTGTGGGCCTCCTACGTCCTAACTACTGTTAGTCCAGTGTAGCCCCAGCGATTCCCAAGGCCCTAGGCCTTACCATTGTTCGTGACGTGGTTCTTATACCACTATTTTAGTATATGGTTTTAGGGGCCACCAGCGCCTATCCATATTTGTGCAACTTTTGTATGCTATATTAAGTTTCTTGTTATACGCTTGTGCTCCTGTGCTCATGAAGAGTTAAGGGGATTTATTTCGTAATAAATACATATATATTTTGAATATATAACCTGTGTGGTGTCCTTTCATTTGGTATTAAAAGGTTTGCATATGGTAAAACAGCTGGCTTCACATGCCCTCTTGAGTTTAGCCTAAGACTGCTTTTGTCCATGCTACCACTAGGATAGTTGGTCTATAAGGTTGACGTTACAACCATCACCATAAGGGTTGTTTGGACTGGTACAAGGTGCTCACTAGAATAGTGAACATCATACAGCAGGCCAACTTCTCACATTGGTGAGCAGCGGTTGGGATTTGAGCTTGCTGTTGTTTTACCATTGCAATCTTTGATATCATTTGAAAGATCACATAGGTACCATAGGTACATATAACAAAGCTTAAAATACTTAAGTTCTACTGAACTTAGTTGTTGTAGAGCAAAGGGCCTAGCACACCCTGACTACAACTCCTAGGGAGGTTTAGTAGGTAAACACTCAGTGTAGGTAGGTGCATCACCCACACCTCACTCGACATGTCTGGCACAGGTGAACCCTCCAGTTCTCTACCTGTGGTAAGTGACCCTCCCAGGGGACCCTCCAGATATGATATGCTCAATGTTCGAGAGATGAGGTCATTGTGTACCTCCAGAAGGTTGAAACAGGGTTCCAACCCTACCATCCAACACCTGATAGAAGTCCTAGAGGCAGCTGATCTTGTGAAGGCCTCTAAACCATAGATAATACAGGTGAATGAGTGCCATCTACAGAAGATGATCCCCTGATTCCAGAAGTAGAAGAGGAGGAAGAAGAAGAGGAAGAGGAGGGGGGAGATTCAGAAGATGGAGATGATAGCCAGGCCCAAGTCAGAAGGCTTAGCCAGGCTAACCTATGTTTACATGGGAATGGAGAGGTGTTTGACCTTTCCAGGCCTAATAGTAGACTTAACCGAGGCAATAAAAAGGAAATCTCCTTCCAGGGAATCTCTCCTCTCTAATGCCACAAGGGGTTCTCAAAGGGGAATGACTTCCCCCAGAGAAGAGAACATGAGGCTAGGATGAGAGCAGTCCAACTTCAGATAGAGAAAGAGGAAACAGCCCTGGCCCAAGCTAAACTTGCTTTAGCAAGGGAGCAAACATTAAGTGGATTAGTTTCCACTGGTGGCAGCAATATCCCTAAGGATAAATACAGGTCCTATGATCATAGAAACCTGAGTAAGATTGTGCCCCCCTACAAAGATGGGGATGACATCCACAAGTGGATAATGGATTTGGAGAGGGCCTGCATGGTACAGCAGGTTCCCCAAGGTCAGTGGGCAGCAATCTTGTGGCTTTCCTTTTCAGAAAAAGGAAGGGACAGCTTCTCACTGTTAGTCAGGAGGATGCTAAAAACGACACTGTCCTGAAGAGTGCTCTAATTGATGGGTTTGACTTAACCACTGAACAGTACAGGTTAATGTTCAGAGACACCCAGAAGACACAGACTCAGGACTGGACTGACTTTGTTGATTGTGCCACTAAGGCTCTGGAAGGTTGGTTACTGGGAAGTAAAGTTAAAGACTATACAGGATTGTACAATCTAATAATGAGAGAACAGATCCTTAATAATTGCCAGAACTAGTTGTTGCACCAACACCTGATTGACTCAGATCTGACCGCTCCCCAAGAATTGGGAAAGAAGGCAGACAAATGGGTCAGAACCAGGGTTAAGCAGAGACCCCAGAACCAAGGTGGTGACCAGAAAAAGGCAGACCAAAAGGGTGGAGATCAAAAACAGAAAGACCAGAAGTCTTCTTCAGCCCCCCAAAATACTTCTAATGAGGGGGGGAGTCCCAAAATTCCAAGAAAAAGAAGAAAGAAGGTCCAAAGAAACCTTGGTGTAATTATTGTAAATCTGCCTCTCACTGGTTTAGTGAGTGCACCAAGAAAGGTACAGCCCCTACCACTGCAGCCCCTAAGGCACCTGCACCCCCTAGTACAGTCAGCAGTGGTAGTTCCCAACCCAAGGGTGTAGTAGGGTTAACCATGGGTACTGAGGTGGATTCTGGCCTAGTCAGGATTCCCACTCAGGCTGTTCTGATCTGTGATGTGGACATGGCTATGTCCACTACTGTGAGTCCCAATAACTTGGGCAAGTACAGACAGACACCTTTAATAAATGACAACTGTCTCAAGCTTACAGGGACACATGTGCCAGTGTCACTATAGTGACACCTAACTTTGTGGACCCTGGGCAGATTATACTGGGTGATAATTACCTAGTGACCAATGCTAGCAATGTCACTACTACACATAGTGTGGCAGTTGTTAATTTCTCATGGGGAGGGGTAACTGGCCTCAAAAGAGTTGTGGTAAGTGCAGACCTCCCAGTTGAATGTCTTTTGGGCAATGATCTTGAGAACTCTGTATGGTCAGAAGTGGAGTATAGGACTCATGCAGAGATGCTAGGTATTTCAGCACATGTCCTTGCTGTAACCAGGACCCCGGCCAAGAAGTGCCTACCTGAACCTGTGCTGGATCTTGAAACTATAGACCAGACACAACCCAAGAGAAAGAGCAAGGGTTAAGGCAGTGCCTTCCCCCATTGCCCCAGGTTGAGGATCAGCCCTCTCAGGAGGATGATTCTGTGATCCAAGAGGAGACTGTCCTAGAAGAGCTTGAACCTGATCAGGTTGAGTTTCTTGGGACAGGGGGTCCCTCAAGGACAGATCTCGGGCAGGCTCAGTTAACGTGTCCTTCTCTTGAACCCCTCAGACAGCAGGCTGCTGCTGAGGCTGCTGGGAATGCTCAAGGTACCCATAAAGTGTATTGGTATGATGGGCTCCTTTATTCAGAGGCTAGAGACCGCAAGCCTGGTGCTACCAGGAGGTTGGTTATACCTCTGCAATTTAGGGGCTTCCTTCTAACCTTGGCCCATGATATTCCCTTAGCAGGACATCTAGGCCAGAACAAGACTTGGGACAGGCTTGTCCCTCACTTTCACTGGCCCCATATGTCAGAAGATGCCAAGGAGTTTTGTCGCTCCTGTGTGACCTGCCAAGCCAGTGGCAAATCAGGTGGCACAACAAAGGCCCCCCTCATACCACTACCTGTGGTGGGGGTACCCTTTGAAAGAGTGGGGATAGACATTGTTGGCCCAATGGACCCCCAAACAGCATCTGGGCACAGATTTTTACTGGTGGTAGCGGATCATGCCACCAGGTATCCAGAAGCTATTTCCCTAAGGACCACAACAGCTCCTGTTGTGGCAAGGGCCCTACTTGGAGTTTTCTCCAGAGAGGGTTTTCCAAAGGAGGTTGTCTCTGACAGAGGTGCAAACTTCATGTCAGGATATTTGACTGCTATGTGGAAGGAGTGTGGTGTTAATTATAAATTCACTACACCCTACCATCCACAGTGCAATGGGCTTGTTGAAAGGTTCAACAAGACCCTCAAAGGGATGATAAAAGGGTTACCTGGAAAGCTTAGGCGAAGATGGGACATCCTTTTACCCTGCCTTCTGTTTGCTTACAGAGAGGTCCCACAAACGGGGGTTGGCTACAGCCCTTTTGAACTTTTGTTTGGGCACCCTGTAAGGGGATCCCTGTGTCTTGTGAGGGAAGGATGGGAGTTACCTCTCAAAAAGCCTAAACTTGACATAGTGGACTTTGTACTTGGTCTCCGCTCCAGGATGGCTGAATACATGGAGAAGGCTTCCAAAAACCTTGAGGCCAGCCAAGAACTCCAGAAAGCTTGGCATGACCAAAAGGCTGTGCTGACTGAGTACAAGCCAGGACAGAAGGTGAGGGTGTTGGATCCAGTGGCCCCAGCAGCCCTCCAAGACAAATGGTCTGTACCCCACACCATAATTGAGAAAAAGGGAGAGGTTACCTACTTGGTGGACCTTGGCACCCCTAGGAGCCCCCACAGGGCGCTCTATAAGTACCATGACATGTCAACAGATTGAAGGCGTATGTGGACAGGGCAGACATGGGCTTGCTCATGGCTACAGATGGGGAGCAGGAGGAAGAGAGTGACTCTCTCCCAGACCTGTCATCCCAGAACCCTGATGATGGTTCAGTTGATGGAGTGGCCTTGGCAGGCAGCCTCACTGACCAGCAGCAATGGGACTGCAGACAAGTTCTACAGGCCCATAGACATATGTTTTCATTAACACCTAGTCAGACTAACTGGTGCACCCATGAGGTGGACACTGGTGACAGTCTGCCTGTAAAGAGTAAGATCTACAGGCAACCTGACCATGTCAGGGACTGTATAAAGACTGAGGTGCAGAAAATGCTTGAACTTGGAGTAATTGAGCCATCAGAGAGCCCCTGGGCCAGCCCCGTAGTCCTTGTACCAAAACCTCACACCCAAGATGGTAAGAGAGAGATGAGGTTCTGTGTGGACTATAGAGGTCTCAATGCAGTCACTAGGACAGATGCTCACCCAATTCCAAGAGCAGATGAGCTCATAGATAGATTGGTGTCTGCCAAATTTCTGAGCACATTTGATTTGACAGCTGGCTATTCGCAAATCAGGTTAGCTGAGGAGTCCAAGGCCAAAACAGCTTTCGCAACCCCTGGAGGTCATTATCAATTTGTGGTAATGCCCTTTGGTTTGAAGAATGCACCTGCCACTTTCCAAAGGTTGGTGAACCAAGTCCTTTCTGGGTTGGATGACTTTTGTGCAGCTTATCTTGATGATATTGCTGTCTTCAGCTCCACCTGGGAGGATCACCTGATCCACCTGAAGAAGGTTTTAGAGGACCTGCAAAAGGCAGGCCTCACTATTAAGGCCACAAAGAGCGAGATAGGGCAGAACAAGGTTGTGTACCATGGCCACCTTGTAGGTGGGGGTCAGATTCAACCACTGGAGAGTAAGATCCAGACCATACAGGACTGGGCTCCTCCAACTACCCAGACACAGGTCAGAGCTTTCATGGGCCTGTCTGGGTACTACAGAACATTTGTCAAGAATTATGGGTCCATAGTGACACCACTCAATGAGCTGACATCCAAGAAGATGCCAAAAAATGTTCAGTGGACAGTTAGCTGTCAAAAGGCATTTGATGACCTGAAGTGCTCTGCACCTATCCCAAAGAGTCCTGACTACTCCAAAGAGTTCATTGTCCAAACAGATGCTTCTGAGTTGGGGGTGGGAGCTGTGCTTTCACAACTTAATGTAGATGGTCAAGACCAGCCCATTGCTTTTATTAGCAGAAGGCTGACCCCTAGAGAGAAACGTTGGTCAGCTATTGAGAGGGAGGCCTTTGCTGTGGTTTGGGCCCTGAAGAAGTTGAGACCATACTTGTTTGGCACTCACTTCAAGATTCAGACCGACCATAAGCCCCTCTGGTGGCTAAATCAGATGAAGGGTGAAAATCCCAAACTGCTCAGGTGGTCCATTTCCCTACAGGGGAAGGACTTTACAGTGGAGCACAGATCAGGGACTGACCATGGCAATGCAGATGGTCTCTCCAGGTATTTCCACTTAGAACATGAAGACTTATCTGGTCAAGGTTAAGTTTAATGTCCCTGCGTTGGGGGGGGGGGGGGGGGTTATGTAGGAGAGTAGGGTCTGCTATCCTATGGTCACCCCATTTTTTGCTTTTTGCTTCACTGGTTTTCGACTTAATGTGGCTGTGGGCCTGCTAATCAGACCCACAGCCCTGCTGTTCTCTCTCTAAATTCACAACCATGTACTTTAGGTACATCACCAATTGGGATTGGGTCACCTTATGAGCCCCTGTACAGTGTACTATAGGTACCCAGGGCATAGGTGCATCCAAGGACTACCAGGGGCTGCAGCATATCTTTTGCCACCCCTGGCTGGCCAGCCAAACTGACACAACTGGCTGATCACTCAGCTGGGACAAGGTCGTGTAAACACCCCTTGATTAGATATAGTATACCTATGTCTAAACCTATATCTGGACACATATACACCTATAAGTCACTCCTATGGCAGGCCTTTACAATCCTGGAGGCAGAGTGCTTGGTTTTATGTGAGATGGTGCTCTAGCATGAGCTGAGTCTGTCTGGAGCTTTCGGAACCATGTCCTTATAGCTGATCTGGGATATTGCCATACCATATACTCTTAAGTGCATTATAATCCTCGCGGTTAGATGCTATCCTTGGTTTGGCTTTATCAAAACATGTCGTGTAAGGTGTCATATGCTTTGGATTACTACCCCCTCGCCAGTTCTGGCGACGTGGGTAGCATTCCACCCTTCTAGAGGGAGAAGACATGTTACTAACCTTAATCCCGGTTATAGTTAACCAGAGTCTCAGCATCACAAAATGGATGCTGCTGCCACAGACACAAGTCTGGCCTCCTGCTGCTGGACGAAACTCCGGCAGGGGAGGCCTGGACAATAGGTTTCCTGTCACAGGGAGGTGCTAACACCACCCCAGACAGGAGATAGTGGATTGGGGCAGGGAGGGCTGAATGAAACCAGACACTGTCTGGGGCACACAAGGTGTCCCATGCATAGCCCAGTTCAAACCGGTGCTGGGGCACTCCAGCCCCAGCTCTGGCGCGAAACTGGACAAAGGGAAAGGGGTGTAACCACCCCCTTCCTGGGTCCCACCCATAGGAGGGACCTAGCAGGTAATCCAGCCCCTTGATTTGGAATAAAGGTAGGAGCTGTGTCCATAGACTTTAGATAATCCTGACTGAAACTTTAAAATGGAACTCTGGACCCTTCGACATCCTACTCGACGTAGAAGACTAAAGAATCTCCCTTGTGGTGAAGGAGTGACCACCCTGCACATGTAGGCACCATCAAGTGCTCAAAGGTTTGCTTTGTTGTTGCTCCAGCCGGAGCTCGAACGACAGAGACCGACAAGAACCGGACTTCCAGACATCCAACAGCCCGATCCACAGCCACAGCAAAGCTGAGACCCGTGGAGGCGACGTGAGATGTGGGACCGGCCATCTTGGAAAGCCAGCAAAGTGTTTTCTGTGCAGCTCCTGAGGCACCCTCGAAGCTGTGCATTGGGGATTGAGAAGCCCGAACAGCTTTTGCACCGAAGATCACCTCTCCACACTCACCGAGTGCTGCGTGGGGCCCTTTTGCATTTTCCTGCTCGACGCGTCTGTCCGGTCACTTGCCCGTTGGCTAGTGGCCTCTGTGACGACGAACCTTCAAATTTTTAATGCTGGTCTGGTTGCTCCAGACTGGCCCTTGCTCCCCTGAAAAGGAGCAGCCCATCAGACCTTGCTGGTCTGATCCAGACGCCATCTTCGATTCCTGCGTGGGTTGCATTTGCCAAGGCCTGTTGACTCCGAATCGAGAACCGACACCGCCGACTGCGAGAGCCTTCGTTGGACAGTCCGTGTCCACCACCTGGTTGTCGTCGACACCTCCTGGTCCACGTGGGAGCGGAGACAAGCTTCACGACATCACCTGATCGCAAGCCGACATCGCCTGGTTCCTTCCTGGTTCCTTCCTGGCCACTGGCTAGTGACCCAGACTCTGTCCCCTCTGCTTTCAGGTACTCTACATCTTCGATCCACCCTTGGATCCAACCGGACTCTTCCCTCCTGGTCGCCTGCAGCATCTTTTCCTCCAGGCTCCTTAGAACTCCACGACGAAACCCGACGCACTTTGACACCTATGCACCCGCTTCCTGTGGGTGAGGTAACGCGAGTACTCCGGTGCTCCTGTAGAGGTTTACACCCCTAGTGTCCTAGTTTTAAGTGGTTACGTTCTAGTCCAGTCGGAAGACTTCAAAATCTGCAACTTTCTAACTTAACGCACCCACTGACTTCAATTGGTGCACGCGTGTGGATTTAGACACTGCACCCTCATACTGTGGGCCTCCTACGTCCTAACTACTGTTAGTCCAGTGTAGCCCCAGCGATTACCTAGGCCTTACCATTGTTCGTGACGTGGTTCTTATACCACTATTTTAGTATATGGTTTTAGGGGCCACCAGGGCCTATCCATATTTGTGCAACTTTTGTATGCTATATTAAGTTTCTTGTTATACGCTTGTGCTCCTGTGCTCATAAAGAGTTAAGGGGATTTATTTAGTAATAAATACATATATATGTTAAATATATAACCTGTGTGGTGTCCTTTCATTTGGAATTAAAAGGTTTGCATATGGTAAAACAGCTGGCTTCACATGCCCTCTTGAGTTTAGCCTAAGACTGCTTTTGTCCATGCTACCACTAGGACAGTTGGTCTATAAGGTTGACTTTACAACCATCACCATAAGGGTTGTTTGGACTGGTACAAGGTGCTCACTAGAATAGTGAACATCATACACCAGGCCAACTTCTCACACTTACCATGACCATTCACCATGATCACCGGAGCATAACTAATGAGATAAACTTTTATACTGCTGCATCCACCAAACATACTGAACCCCAGCACAATAATCTAGGAAGCAACTTGATAATAGGAGAAACAGAACCATCACTGCTCTCATATTCGTACGCGAAGATTGCACTTTTATTGCTTGTTCGGTCTTATGGCTCAGTACCAAGATAGGATTATCTCATATCTTGTGATGGAGTTCTATCCCGATATACATTTTTCTGGAATCTGTGATACGCAATATTTAAGTTGGATTGAGGTACACTCACTATTAATGGAAAAACATATTGCACGCATTACAAGTCTTAAAAGGTAAGCAAACATTTACCGTTCGCAGCAGAGAAAGGAATAATTATAAAATAGTGCTTTGAAAGGCAGGAGAAAAGCTGATCTCTCGCCTAACCCAGACTCATAAATCATATCTGTCCCACCGAAGAAGACGCGAGACTCATCTGTCAAATCAAAAGGCTGTACATGGCGGGGGTAATGGAATGGATGCAAATCAAAGATAGCAGATGCAGAAAGGACACGAGTGGCAGCTAATTTAATTTTAGACCTCGCTTTTCAGCCTGGAAGACACCCACACCGGGATGCAGGCCTGCATAGGGGCCACTTCAGAATCTCTTAGTTATTTTCGTTCATTTTGTTTCTCAGTGTAGGCAACCGCAGGCAACATTACACGTATTTGACATTTCAATCACATTATCAGTAGTGATTGGTGATGTTTCAGAGTGGTGAGGTCAAACAGCCACCGCAAGTAGCAGATGGAGTGTATAAGGCATGGGCAAGGGGGTGAAAAAAGGAACAAAAACTGCATTTTATAGCACATCTGGCATAAAACAATGCCACAAAGCCAAAGGATCTGAAAGGGCAGACTCTCATGGCGGGCAAAGGAAGCCTGATCCTCAGTGGAGATGTTGCAGGTTCATAAGCCCCCATAAAACAGGCAGTTTAGAAAATTCAATTTCACATGGATTCTTATTTTAAATATAATTTTTTTTTCCATTATAGTTTCACTTCATTTTATTTTTCTAATATGCTCCTTCCTCCCAAGTAGTGTTTCACTATATTACGCAATAACTGTTAATCTTTGTGGCTACGGCAGGGGGCAAAGAAAGAAAAAACCCTCGCAATACTCCGGACCGCCAAGTCACAGATTATACAGGCATATACATCAGAGTTATACCTGAAGGGATAATAGCCTGGCAGAATCCAACAGGAAAACAGTTATTCTAATCTTAGCTGCCGGGTCCAAGTTTTCATTCAAATATCATGTCAGAAAATAAACTGTTACTTACCTTTGGTAACAATATTTATAATGGATACATTGCCTTTCTCCAGATTGTTCAACTTATGAAGACTGCTTCCAGGCTTCCAAGTGGACTAGAAACACTCCCCCCCCCCCCCCAACAATGACTTTCCAGCACTGGTCATAGTACCACGTGGCTCAAGCCACAACGAGTTATTAGTCCACACGAAGTTCTTTAACAAGATGGATGTAGAACCTGAAAACTTTCTTAGGATCCAGCCAATGGAGTCTCTCCTCCTCTTCGGAGGGATGAGGCGAGGCAAGGAACACTGGAAAACGGTGGATTGCCCGATGTAAAAAGCAAAAACAACTTTAGGTAAAAAGGCCACCGTGGTCTGCAGTATCACTTTTTCTGGAAAAAAGGTGCAAAAGACAGCTACATGAGAAAGCTTGGAGTTTGCTCATGCAACAGGCCGAGGTCAGCGCAACCAGAAACACTGATTTCAAGGCCAGGAGGTGTAATGGAGAGCTGTGCATGGGTTCGAGAGGCATACACATGAAGAAAGTGAGAAACAAACTAAGATCCAACTGTGAGATCACAAATGGTTTAGGAGGAAATAAATGATTTAAAACTTCAAAAATCTCAACACAAGAGGTAATTGTATTAGGAGCAATCAGTCCAGCCAATGTAAAAAGGCTGAAAGAGAAGGTCAATAACCTTTAACAGTGCCCAATGCAAGCCTTTGCTGAACTAGAGACCGAATGAACAATAAGAGAACCAAAAGTGTATCCAGCAATGGATCAGAATTGTAGCTGTCACACCAGGCTACAAACTTGTGACAGTGACTGGCGTAGACAGACTTAGTAGGACGCCTGACAGTCAGAATGCCTTCCACAATTTTGGGAGGAAGATCAAATGCTGTTAACTGCAGTTGCTCAAACTCCAGGCACAGAGTTACATATTGTACAGGTTTGGGTTCCCCTGGTCTTGGGCCCACTGAGACTTCAGATTTCAATGCAGAGCCTCCGTATACCACCTGGCACAGTCGATGAGCACGATGGAGGAGGATGCCGGATGCCAAGAGGCCCAGAAGAATCATAACACTCTCATCAAGATCCCGGACTCAGGCTTAAACATCAGGATCATTGAACTCATCGTCAATGAGGAAAAGCCCGAAACTGCACTACATCCAGGCTAGCCCCAATGAAGGGGAGCCTCTGTGAAGGAGTTAGGTGTCACTTTGGTATGTTGATAGGGAAAGCAAATTATTTTAAGAGCTCTGTTGTTGTCTGCAGGTAATCTACGAGAGATTGTGAGGTGCCCAATTTCAACAGCCAGTCGTCGAGGTAGGGGAAAACTGGTTTGTGGGACTGTAGGATGTGTATATGAAAGTAAGCCTCTTGTAAGTCCAAAGCCACAATCCAGTGACCTAGATCTGGGGCAAACAAAACCTGGGTCAGCGTTAGCATCTTGAATGAGTTCTTCCACAAGAAGGCATTCAGAGAACGTAGATCTAAAATGGGAAAATGGTCTTCATACTCCTTCGGCATGAGGAAATAACAGGAGTAACAGCCGGTCCTTAATTCCAGGGCCGGAACCCTTTCTATGGCTCTTCTGACCAAACACACCTGCATTCCTTGGAGCAAGATGAACAAGTGCTCCTTTGAGAGATGACTGAATGTGGGTGGAAAGTGTGGCAGGTTGAAAAGGAATAGCAGGGCATAGCCTCGTTGGATGATGTATAGAACCCACCTGTTGAACAAGTCACTTACCTTCGGTAACAATGTATCTGTTGGAGACACAGTCTAGCCGCAGATTCCTTACCTTAGAATAACCCCCAGGCTTTAGACTGGATCCGGAGAATTTTCTCTCTCAGCAGTACCTCCGCGCGCCAGGGGACGGAGCCGCATGGCTCCGCCCTGACGTCATCCACGGACATGACGTCAGTGGAGCCATATAACTTCCGCCTGGCGTGCTGACGTCAGTTTTCTTTGGTGAAACTTTTTTGCGCCACAACGCGGAGCAACTACGAAAACTGAACAGTCTTGCAAAAGCAAAATCTGTGCCCTCCAATAAGGCAAAACGGCTTTGGAAATGAATGTCATGGCAAACAACAGGGAGTCTGCAACCACAGGATGTAATCGTGAAGGGCAACAAGACCAAAGCAATTCGACTCACTGTAATTCACCACACGACAACAATAGAGTAATGTGTAACCATACAACCTACAAGAGACCCATTGACAGTCACAGTCAAGAGACCTCGATCCAATTGACTGTAACAGAATCAGGTAATGGAGAGAAGACAGGGAAAGGAGGCAGAGTGGGAGGAAGAACATCAGTAATCCCCACACTAGAAGAACCAGGGTGTAGGAGCCTAGAAGGATATATGAACCTACCACCCAATAATGGGTGGAGAAATCATAATGAGCCATCCTGCCCAGGAGGGGGGTGAAAGAGACTACCCTGCAGAAAGACAAAAGCCACCTAGAAGGAGATGAGTGGGTAAAACCCATCTGAAAAGGTCCTCGTAGAGCGGGGAGGATGCTGGGTGGGCGTTAAGGAATCTGCGGATAGACTATGTCTCTACCAGATACATTGTTACCGAAGGTAAGTAACTCGTTCATCTGATAGAGACATCTAGCAGCAGATTGGTTAACTTAGAAGAGATACCAAAGCCATACCCCATTAGAGGGTCTGCGACTGAAAACCCACTCAGTTCCAAAAAGAACTGATCCGTTAACAACATTGACTAAACACGGTGGGAACAGCAATGCCAGGGTGGCTGACACCAGACCTATGTAACTCCGTAAAGGAGCAAGAACAAGGGGAGGCAAAGGCACCACAAGTCGTCGGAGGACGGTACGAGACCTTCCGCGTCCAGACAGGAACAAAGGGAACACAGAACCAAGAAGGTCGGTGCATAATGGAAGACAGTATATAACTTCCGCAAAAGGAAGTTAAACGGAGCACCGGATCCCATAGAGCTGCAAGAAACACAGTCACTGAAAAGGGACAAGATCGCATGACGGCATCAGAACATACCAACGTAACATATACAACAGTGGATGCCTAAAAAATGAAAGGTGAGTGGACAGGCATCACCATGCAGAGGTATACAGAACCATGACCACCAGAAGATACTGTCTTGTGGATAACAGAATACAGACAAAGAAACAGTGTGTACCATGAGAACCACACCATACCTATGCAAAGGCCCAAGGAAGTGGAGCATCAACAGCACGCATGTGTGGCAGAGGGGCAGACGCATCACCAGGTAATCAACCAGCCAACCATACCCAGAGGTACAAAAGGCGAAGGGAAACCAGCAAAGCCAGGGACTCATATGAGAGAAAGAGAGAGAGAGAGAAAGAGAATCTGGGGCAAAAACCCCTGATACTAGGGCAAGGGAAAACCTAGTATGCATGCTCTCTTGTTATGTGTATATTGCATGACATATATACATGCAGATGAATATATATATATATATATATATATATATATATATATATATATATGAGGGATACACAGTCATAGGTCTGTCAGAAAAATGTATATAGCCAGATACAGACACTGTATAATGACAACGAGTATCCTGAGGAAGAATACTAGCTCTGTAAACATACATAAAATAAAGCAAAAGCAAAAGTGCCTTTTAGTCATGAGGGAGACAAACAACCAGTGAAACACCTGGAGAAGAACACAGAACCTTTTGAATAAGAGTCGTTGACCTCAACCAAAAGTCCACAGTGAGTCATAAAACATCAGCAGAGGCTAGGAGTGGAAGTACCTGAACCCCTACGTGGCGATAAGAGGAAGGGGATCGTAGTCCCCGACAAGGAAGTGCATACGTATATAGAAGACGTAAGCAATTCCCCACACCAGTAAGTGAGAGACAAACCACCAGAATAGAACACCGTCAAGACAAGGGCACAAGGACCACTGCCGGCACCCCGTGAAAACAAACATATCCTGTGTGCATTCACATGTCGAACCCACACAGAACTCAGAAGAAACTGTCCTGGATGGAACAGAGCAACATGCCCCCCCAAAGGACACACGTCTACATCTAAGGCAGGCCACGCAGGCAGGAAAAGCACAGTGAAAGCTGAAAGAACACGCTAGGGAGAGCGAGGCGTGGCAGAAACCCAACAACACTGTGTGGAAGTGTGCCTCCAGAGAGGCAGGAGAGTGCTACGGATCAACAGTAGATGACAACATACAACCCCAGAAGAAAAACAACCCAGTGGGTTTCCCAGAATGGACGTCCTACAAAAGTAGAAAGAACAGGACGAAATGGAAGGCCCGCAGTACGGCCTACAGAACGATTCCCCAGAGGGGCAGAAGAGAAGGAACCTAAGAAGACTCTGCTGGAGCCTTCTAAACTTCCCATGCAAAGAAGAGCAGCTATACAATAGCCAACGAGTATCCACCATGGGGTATGGCACATCCCCATAAAAGCAAGGGACACCTCTTGAGACGAGCCCGTGGGCAGAGGTACTCAAAAAGAAATGTCGAAACAGCTGGCCAGCTGTAGCAAAACCCATAGACGGACATCAGAAAAAAGCAGTGACAACACTGCAGCTAAAAGACAAAGGGCCATATGTATCAACATTCCGTTTTGCGATTCCTAAATAGTGATTTTTAAGGAATCGCTATTTAGAAAACGCAAAATGTCATGTATGTAGGAAATCGCTTCTTTTTAGCGATTCCTTAAAATTCCTTAATTGCGATTAGCAAATTGCTAATCGCAATTAAGGATTAATTTCCCATTCATTTCTATGGGCCAGGAGAGGAGGCCCATAGGAATGAAGGGGAAATTTGCGATTCGGAATTTGCTAATCGTAAATTGCGAATATTTTCAAGGGTGCAGGGGTGTCCCAAGAACACCCTGCTGCACCCCTGAAAATGACATGTGTGCGCATATGGCGCACATACATGCCCTAAGGGCATGTATGAGCGTCACATGGCACCTTTTGATGTTTAAAAAAATGCTTTTTTAAGAGAATTCGCAACTTACCACCAACTAGAAGTTGGTGGTAATTTGTGATTCCTTAATGGCATTTTGGAATGTTTTTTCCCTTGATACATTGCATTTAAGGAATCGCAAAATTTGCAATTCCTTCAATGCAATCGCAAAATAAGGAATGGCAAATTTAGCGATTCCTTATTTTGCACCAAAAATGTTACATACATACCATTTAGCGAAAATGGGTTCGCAAACGCCGGAATTCTGCGAATTTCGGCATTTGCTAACCCATTTTGCTTTGATACATATGGCCCTAGGTCCGCATTAAGGACTAGAAACCACGGACGTCATGGAAACCCAGACATGAGACGCTGAACCGCTCAGTCAGCATGTCTTTCAAACAGCGCCACTTCATCAAAGGGCAAATCCCTAAGACGCTCCTGAATATTTGCAGGGGCGCAGCCAGGCATGGCGACGCAGAGCTACTGACCTGGCATAGCCCGACCCACAGAATCAGTGGTGGCTATGGCTGACCGAATGGAAAACTGGGCCATGTCACGGCCATCGCGTATCAACCGATCCAGGTCAGTCCGAGGACCCTGCGGAAGAGAGAGAAGGAGGCACTCGACCGAGTCCCAAAGGGCCGAGGTAGCCAGTGCAAACACGCAAGATGTGTTCAGGGATCTAAGGCCCGCACTGGTGGACACAAAGATACGGCAGCCACACGACTCCAACCAGCGAGACTCCCAAGTGGGAGGGAGTAATGGAGGAGGGGCAGAAGGCAGCAAGACTGAGGTCGCCAGGACCACCAGCCCTTGAGCCTGAGGATGGAGGGACAAACAGGCAGGGTCATCTGGAGCTGGCCGATGTCGATGTGCAATAGCATGATCCACTGGGTCCCCCGAAGAGGGTCTTGCCCAAGTCCCAAGAAGAGTGTTGTATAACGAATTGACAAAAGACAACAAGGGCTCCACAGCGCCCTGGAGGAGTAGATCCAACAAGGGATCAGAGGGCAGAGAGAAAGAGGGTGACTGCATCTGTAAAATATCTGTAGCCATGCAAACCACCCTCGCTAATGCTGCACTAGCCACTGTGGCCATCCTAGGTGGTGACAAATCATCCGCAGGTGACGGCAGGAGGCTAACCTGTCCACCAACCCGGGGGGGTTCCATTGCCCGAGAACAACCAAGGACCAGCCAGGGCATGGGTTCCTGCCCCATGGGGCAGCAAAACAACCCTGGGGGTAGCGAACCCAAAGGGGCCTCCTCAAATTCGGCCTCCTCATCTACCACCAACTGAGGATCTGCCGAGGAAGACACCGATGTCGATTGACGTCAAGACGGCGTCGTCTCGACGTTGACGACCCCCGAACGAGTCCCATCCACCCGTGCAAATAGGATGCCCCTCCGGGCCATGTCCAGATGTCGCAGCGACTCCGGAGCCGGAGTCAAGGCACTCGACAGGCTCAGAGGGCAACTTGCTGGCGAAGTCCTGATCTGAGTCCCTACCCCCTCTGTGGGGCCCGAAGGCGCGCCAGGGAGAGGTGGTGACCCAAAGATGACCAGTAAAGCCCGAGAATAGGCCTCCATCTGGGTCCTAGTCGCCCCAGCCCCAGGAAATGGACGGTAGTAGGGGTAGATTTCTGAGGGCCTGTGTCCGGGCAGAGACCGGGAGCAGCAGGCCCCGATGTCACGTTTATGTAAGGTCGATGACCTCCGTGACTTCTTTCAGTGCTTACCTGTGTCAGGTGAGCGAAGTCCGCGGGAACAACTTGCGACCTATCCCAACACGAGAGGAAGACATGCGGCGTGAGGACTCCGAAGAGGACATCCAGGCGGACAACAACTTCATACAACGTTCCCTCTGGGACTTCGGCTTCAGCTGCCGGCAGGCGTCGCACTCCTCGGTTTCGTGGTGCTCTCCCAAGCACCACATACAGATCGCATGTGGATTCGTCGCCTACATCTGCCGCGTACAGGTCGCACACGGCTTGAAGCCCGAAGGCATTGCACACTGTACCAGGGCGCTGAAAGGCGTTGAAAAGTCCTGAACAGGCCAGAGGTAACCGCTACTCCGGATCCACGTTGGGACACAGAAAAGAAGAAATCTGACATCAGCGTGCCGGGAGGAACTTATATGGCTCTACTGATGTCATGTCCGTGGACAACAACATGGCGGACACATGCGACACCGCCCCCCGGCGCGCAGTGGGACTGCTGAGAGAAAACATTCTCTAGATCTAGTCTGACACCTGGGGGACTATTTAAGTTAAGGAATCTGCGTCTAGATGTCTCTATCAGATGCAGGATATATGTTTCCACCCTTGGAGGAATTGTATGTCTTTGCCTCCAACAGAATGGTTGTGCACCACGAAGGGCAAATAAAGCAGCTTGGTGGTGGATGTTAGAGGGCTGGAAAGTTTGCTGCTCTTGTTGCTTAATTCATCTCTGCCCCAACTTCAAAATGGCTGGGGTGTTTCCTGCGGGCAGTTGGCCTTCCGCGGGCAGTACGCCAATCTTCTGGAGTAGCCTCAAAAAGGGTGAAACTGGTGAGGATACTGTCTTGCAGGAGTGGCAAGGCCTAGGGAATGTTCGGTGGCCCAGCTTCCCCTAAAGCGTTCCAAAGACCAATCGGGCTACTCACCAAACAGGCTAGACCCTTCAAAAGTTATGTCCACTAAAGAGGCATGCATATCTTCAGAGAAGCCCATGGATCACATCTAAGTGTGCCGCTGAAGAACCATGCTAGTGCCAGCTGCTTACCCCCAAGCAGTCAGTAGTGCCCAGCCCGAGCGAATAATATACTTTACTGCGTCATGACCACCTTGGATGGTTTGAGCCAAATTGGTTTTAATCTTTTAGGGACTGCTGATATGATCTCGCCAATCAAGTTGTGTACGGCATGGTATAACTTTGCAGCACGAAGGCACTGACCTACTGGAGGGAAAACTGGCCGAGGAAAACATCGACTTCCTGAAGGTCTCAAGGAGTTTCAACTCCTGTCAGTAGTCTTCACAGGAAAAGAATTGGGGTTCATGGACGAGCTTTGTATACCTAACACAGACTTAATAAGTATATGGGTTCCTTAAAAAACATTACACACACCTTTCCAGTGTGGGAGCAAGTTGATCCGCTATAACACAAGACATATATACTGTATGTAAAAAGGCACAATTATTATGATAAATTATTAACATCTCGACAGTGCTAACCATGGGATCGCATTTGCATCTTGGTTTCATAGCTTTATTATTTGCAGAAATTTCTTTGGGGTGATATATAATTTCTTTAATGTATATAATGTTTTGTACTTCATGGAGTTATTCCACATATTTCTTGGAGTGTAACCTACCTTATTTGGAATGTCTATAAAGTTGTTACTGCATACAAATGTTTTATTGGTGAATCTGGCTATGGATATAACATTGAGTCAGTGTTATGTAGTATAACAGATATTTAATAGTGTTTTGTGATTATGAGTAGAGTATGGGTAAAATGGATCATTTGAAATTAATTATATATCAGAAGACGTTAGGTTAATATTAAAATCAAGGAAATCCTCTGTGGTCAATTCAATATACATTTGAAAAATGTTTTTACGTGGGACCTATGTGAACTATATGCATACTATTAAAGAATATAATGAATGTATCACAGAACAAAAATGTACTATTATTAGAATGATGTTCATACAATTGAACTGTATATGATAGGGTTTATGAGATATTGATTTTGGAATCCATAAAAAAGAAAGAAATGAATAATGTTCGACAGTGTGATTAAAAATTAATTACTTGATGAGTCATGTTATCATTTCATCAAGTCTGGCAAAACATTTTCCACAAAAGTATTATGCAATACCCTTTAAATTAGTTTTAGATTGTATGTATCGTTGTATAAGCTAATGAACTATTTTCTTTGTCTTTAGACTTTGAATGAATATATATTTATATTGCCTGATTAGGCGATAGATATTATAAAAAATATACTGGCTTGGATTTATATTTTTTCGAATTTTCCATTAAGGAACAGATTGAAATTTACATGTCTTGTGCCCCGTACTTTTTCCCTGGTTGTTGCTGTGTTGTTACCAAGCTGTTGTTCTGGGGGTTGGACTTAAATTCTTCCAACACAGCCAGAATGTCCAAGTCTTCTACGTTTAATTTTGATTTATGTTCCATTCGTTTTCTCTGATCTGCCATTGCAGTATGGACTTACGTTTATTATAGCTTACATATATGAATGCCACAATTGTTTGAGGTGAAGACATTAGTCATTTTCAGCTGAAGCCTGGAAACACCAACCGAAATGTAAGCTGACCACTGACAAAAACTGAATCGTGGAAGTGCTCATGCCCCTGCCATGTTTTGCTTTTGATAGACCATCCATTATTCCCATGCCATTGGGAAACTGGGGTATTGATCATGGCAGCTGGTTTCAGTTATGGGCCAGTATCTCAGACAGGATGCAGTGACCTGGTCTACAATGATGCACACCTTTAACTGGGTGCACTGGGCGTAGACCGGACCATTTCACAATAAACGCGCCACCCCCAAGCAAGCCGCACACTCATGGGACAGTGCAGAAATAAAAGGAGAGCAGCTGTTTGAACCCACTTGTTCATCTTTCAATGTGTAGACGGCAACCCGGCCTGCAATATAAAGAGGCAGAGAGAACCTCCTCCAGGCGGGTACAGTGAGTGACAACACTTGCCTGCAGGAGGACATAAAGGGAGGGTCCCTAGGACCGTCTTTTCCTCCTTTCAAGGGGGCCCTATGGGGAAGCACTGACTGTGTGCTGCATCCACTGACTGCTCCTTTACCTCTGCTCTAATGCAGGTTAAGAACACCACTTGAGACTGTGCCAGCAAGATCTGTATTATACAAGGGACCATGTAAGCATCTACAGCCTCTTTGAGCAATACCAAAGTGACCAGAGGGCACTAAACATGAGTGTACACACATAGCGCCACCAGGGCGCTTTTGATAATTTGACCCATGGAGTGCATTATGCATTGCATACCAAAATAGTGAATTTCAGAGCTTTTAAGGTTTGTGTGTGCTGAACCGTAACTAGTGTTTAGCTGCATTTTTTTGGCAAATTTCAAAGGTTGTTTACTGATGTACTGCATTCGCCTTCAATGTACCCACTATGTGCCGTGCATGCAATTTGGCTGTGAGTTCAGGGGAGCAGCCACAGACCAATATCTCATCTGTGCACCACTGTGCACAGTGGGGGTTGGCCGTAGCGTCGAGACCCCTGAGTCACCCTTGCCTGAGCACCCCTTCAGGCATTCATCCGCAAACATGTTTGTTTTAAATTTTTAAAATTAAAAATACCAATATTTGGTATCTGCTTCTAAATACAGAATGGTAGCAGGGGGATCACTAATTTCATAAAAATCTCCATTTTCCTGTGGCACTTGTTTTTTTCTATTTAATCATTCCATTTTCCACAGCTTTGAGAGGATCCTTGCACTTTCACAGAATTGAACACCTCTCACAGTGCCTCCTTTAGCTTTCTAATGATGGTAAAATAATAGTTTTGACCTAAATCAATTTTTTTTAATGGTTGGAAAAATTGATGCCCTTCATCAACCAATCACATTCCTTGAAAAATACACCTGCGACTGACAAAAATTGCAATTTTGGAAATTACAATTTCAAACAGCCTAGGTTATATAAATAGGCATATTTATATATCCAATCAGAACCTTTTAAAAAAATAATATTATCTAGTAAACGATTGAACAGTGTTACACCAGTGAAAAAAAAGCATATTTTCCAAATGAAGTTCTTCAATCCTGCCAGTATTCATCTAAATCCAACCAGAGGTCTTGGCTGTATTGGTGAGTAATAATTTCCTACGGCTGCAAAAATTGGGTACCTCTTTTTTGGCATCAAACTAGAACTTTACTCAGGGAAGTGCCTTTGCTTGGTTGTATACATCCATTTCTTAGTATTCAAGCTATTAGCATTACAAAATGTGCCAATTGATCTTGAAATGGTCAAAGGTTAGAGATACTTGGACCATAGCCAGCAGAAAGTCTACAAACCTGGCTGTTGACGGTCTATAGAACAACATTAAAAGAAATTAAGCTCGTCTACTGGACGAGGGGGCTTTTGGCTTCGGTTGTTCATTTTGGGGCTGTTGACAAACCCTAATGGACCTGACAAACAAGTTACTTTCCTTCGGTAATGCCTTATCTGCTAGAGACTCAATCTAACCACAGCTTACCTTAGATTTATCAACAGGCGCCAGACTGGATCTGTACATTTTTCGTGAGCACTACTCCTGGTGTAGTCCGACTCGGCATGGTGTCATCCGCGCCAGAAGTGACATTCGTGGGGCCTAAATTGGCGCTACCCAGGCATGCTGACGTCTGGTGAGCCCAAGAGGGAGAACAGCAAACGGAAAGCGCTCACGGCCCACCGTGAAACACAGGTAATGCCTGTGGGCAGGCAGAACAGGAATGTGGAAATATGTGGCCTGGTAATCCAATGCTACCATCCAGTCTCCCGGATCAAGGGGAGACAGGTCCTGAGCAAGAGTGAGCATCTTGAATTTCTTATTCTTGACGAAGAAATTGAGAAAACTCGGGTCGAGGTTAGGACAAAGGCTTCCATCCTTCTTGGGCACCAGAAAGTAGTGGGAATAGCAACCATGACCTACTTCTGGTGCCAGTACTCTCTCTATGGCTCCTTTGGCCAAGAGAGGCGTCACTTCCTGGTGGAGAAGAGAAAGGTGGTCCTCCGTCAGCCTGTCACAAGCCGGGGGCATGTAGGTTAGGATAGTCTTAAAGGGGAGGGAATTACCCCTTCGGATAATTTACAGAAACCACCTGTTTGATGTTATAGACTCTCATAGCTGGGCAAGTGATGGCGAATCCTGTGTCCCACTGGGTGCCCATAAAGGTAAACAGGCAGACTAGGAGGGTTTGGAGGCTTCGGCTGCGGGATGGGGGTGGGGGTGGGGCTGGAGTGACACGACCACTGGCCACTCAACCCACGGGCAGGTAGGTTCCATGTCCACAGCCACGCAGAGGCTGGAAGACTTGATCGCCGATATGGATGAACGGGTAAGGACACAGCTGTAGGCCCCTTCCCGGGCTATGAAATGAGCGAAAGGAAGATTGAGGGTGACAAGGGGCCATAAAAAGGCCCAAGGACCTGGCCATTGCCCCACTGTCCCTAAAGAGCTCCGGCGCCAAATCCACCTTGTTTCCGAAGAGACAGGAGCGATCAAAGGGCATGTCCAGGAGTGAGGACTGGGCATCCCCAGAAAAGCCAGTAGTCCTGAACCAGACATGGCATTGTAGGGCCACTGTCGATGAACCCGCTCTGCCTAGTGAGTTGGTGGTGAACTTAGCTACATCCCTCCCATCAGCAACAGCCCAGGAGAGCACGGCCCAGGCCTCCTCCGGGACCATTGGCAGCACCTGGGAAATCGTATCCCACAGAGTGTGGGATATGGTGGCCAAAAAGGCCCTGGTATTCACAGTGCTTGGCTGGCAAAAGAAAATATCTTCTTACCCAAATTGTCCAGCCTCTTGGATTCCTTTTGGCTAGACTAAGGTCAAGGACCTCAGCTGCCCCCCCGTACCACCACAGCGAAGGATGCTCCCTCCTCCATAGCCACAGTAGGGGGAGAAAGCATTCCAGTATCTGGAGAAGGATCCAGTCTATTGGCTTCACCCAGATCCTCACACAGTGTATATTTCCTCCATCATAAGGCTAGTATTCCTCAGGGTTCAGCGACCCCACCCATTCCTGCCTGAGTCCTAGCCTGTAGAATAGGGCTCAGGCTCTGGCCTGGATGGCATGGCTCAAGTCGGGTGCAGGTTAAATCTCTTTACACAGTATGTTGTTCTTATATCTTTGCACAGGGGTGACTTCACTGACTATATTTCTTCTCTTCATCTCTTTTCTTTATTGTTTTTACCGTTTTCTGTTTATCTTTGGCACTTGTTCTTATCTTTCTGCACATGGAGTCGTCTCTGGCTTTATACCTTGGTAGAGGTTCTCTACAGCAGCTGAATCCTTTAATCATTTTGTGAATTATGTATATATATATATATACTCATTTTTGTTCCATTGTCCCTACAGAGATTATACAAATTGTATACATTGATTTCAAGACTGAGCCCCCTTGTTTGGTTACATCCTGTATTGTTGAACAACCGTATTAAAAGTGAAGAAATCTACACTTCAGAAGAAATTGTATATATATTGTCTTGCGCCCTGACGAAGGAACTGTGGATAGTTGTCCTTTCCGAAACGCGCGTCTGCGCCTTTTGCTTGTTTGTGTTTATTGATTATCTATATTGTGTTTCTTTTGCTTCTCCTTTTGTATTGTATTTTGCCATATTGTATATTTTTGTGTATATTGTTGTGTTATTGTGTATGGTTGCTTGGCTGATTGCGGGGATGTTCAGGTGCTTCAGGATGATTGGGGGTTGTGTTGGATATTTATATTGATAACTTATGTTTGAATATTGTTATGAAATTGTTTTTTGTGTATGTCTATAAGAAATAAATGAGAAATATGTTTTTCAAATAATTTTTCTTGTGTGGGACAATGTGGATATATATTAATTGATGGATATATTACCTTTAGATGTAGTGTGCTACTTAGGAGAGGTTTTGTGTTTTTGCTCGATTTTGTTCCCTGCCTCCCTCTCCTAGTATTGCTGTTCTCAGGGACCCTCGTTTGTTGTTGGCATGGCTCAAGTCGGTGCCAGAGCTGGAGTTGGGCAACACCCCTCTGGCTCCGTGTCAGAGTCGAGAATGAGGATGGCGCTGAGGGTGCTGTGAGCGTCAGCTTCGGGACTGGCGCCAGGGAAGGTCGGGATTGCACGACCGTTGCCGGTCCAGATACATCGGTCAATCCCTGGGGCCCGATTGGCACCGAGTCCAGAGGCGTCAGTTTGAATCCAGAAGGGGCCCTTCAAGGAACCTGCGTGGCTCGAAGGCATGCCGACAGGAACAGCCACCCAAATATGAGGTGCATGGCCTCATAACATTTTCTGAGTTGGACAGGAGTTGCAAGGCCTCATAAAATGTTCTCAGTTGGACGGGGGTTGCTCCAGCTCCCAGAAACTCAGGGAGATACAGAGCAGGCCCAGGCGATGGCTCAACCGCAGAGCCAGGCCTCGAGTGACGACACTCCCTCGTCTCTTCGGCCGAGGTGAAGTTGAAGCATGCTGTGATTTTCCTTCTTCTTGTGGGAGTTAGACTTACCCGAATGGCTCGATGACTAGGAGTGCGGCGATGAGCTCCTGCTTTTTGACAGTTCCTGGGACTTTCCTATTGACCGGGTCCTCAATTGTCGTGACATTGCTCGTCGAGCCGCCAGAAGCTTGAGGGATCGCTCCCTCAAGGTTTTCAGGTGCATGGTGCGGAAGTTGAGGGCAGACCTTCGGGTCGTGGTCCTGCTCAAGCCACCAGAGATAAACAAGATGCTTGTCCGTCACCAACATCTGTTGGTGACAGGCCCGCAGGGCTTGAAGCTGGCCTTCTTAGCTGACATTTATGCCACACCAGAACCTCAAAAGAATTCGACAAAATGTCCAAAAAACATAGTAAACAAATCACTAAGGGGGAATCTCTTCCTGGATCTGCACTGGCTGGCGCAGAAAGAAAAAAACTGACATCAGCGGGCCTGGGTGGTGCCTATATAGGCACAGTGAATGTCACTTCCGGCACGGACAATGCAAACTACACATATAGAGTCAAACGACACCACCTACCAGCGCGCAGTGGTACTGCTCACAAAAAACTTCCAGATCCAGTCTGATACCTGGGGATAATTCTAAGGTAAGAAATCTGGAAGTCTCTCCTTGATTGGCTGGACAAAACAGATTTTTTCTGTTGCAGCGAATATTGCAGGACAATGGGCTCAGCTACTGAATCCTGTAAAACCACAAATATATGAGTAAGTACCCACTAACCCAAGCTCCATGTATGGAATTGGATCGAAGGAAAAAAATTGCAACATGTGTTTTGGGGACCTAGAGCAAAGCTATTAGATTTGTGAACTCTACCTCAGTGTGGGAAACTAGATTCTTGTTGCATTACCCCCAACTTTTTTCCTGGTTTCTGATGCGACTTTGACTAAGGGGTACTGGGTCCCTGCGGAACAGGTTCCCTGTACCAGATTTCTTTCCCCCTAAACTGTACTACAATTGGCACAACTTCAGTATACATTTAAGTCACTAGTAAATCGTACCCCTGGTACCTAGGGCACTGAAGAGGGACCTCAAGGTTAACAGCACAAATTGTTCCACCCTAGAGTTCTCTCACCATGGCCAAGCACACTGCTATTGCAGACTGTGTGCCTTGGTGCAGACAAAACCGAAGGGTCAATATGGTACATATCCCTGTGTGCCATGCACACACACACTGCATGGGATATAGGAAAGATACCCCTATAACAGGCCTTATTGCCCTAAGGCAGAGTGCACTATATCTTCTGAGAGGACATACCTGCATGAGCAGACATGCCCCTGCAATATCAATGTTGATTCTTGGATATTGTAAGTGAACAGCGAAGGCATAAAGAGTACATGGGCTGGACACACATTACAGGTTCCCCAGCTCCATGATGGCTTCACTGTATTATGGGATGTTTGGTACCAAACATCTCGTTTTAATAAACCAGCACTGATTCCAGTGTCAGATTTATCAATAATTGCACCGCTTACAGGGGTCCCCTGAAATCTACTAACCCTTAGTGCAGTCACTGACTGGCCTAAGCCAGCCTGTCACCACCAGGCAGAGTTCTGACCTCATGGGGTGAGTGCATGTACGCTCTAAGGTCGAGAATAAGGCCTGTCCTGGGCGGAGGTGTTCACATCTTCCCCTGGTTCAGGAAAAGCCATCTGTGGCAGGAAGCTTCTAAGGCCTTGCCGCCTTTGAACTGTGACTCCCAGCCTCTGCTGATAGAAGTGACATGCCACCCCTCCTGTCCTCAGCTCTTTTGGCGGGAGACAGGAGGAAAAACGAAGAAAGAATAGGAGGTGTGCCCACCTCTGCCAGCTCCACCCCTTAGCTGTTGGAGGCGAGGCGAAGCACATTTTTCAGTGCCCACCATCTTGAAGATGGTGGGAATTCTCCAATCAGGGCTAGGGCAAGTCCCACTCCCACAGGAGGTGGGCATAATAGAGGGTTTAGACACCCCAGTTAAGGGGCCCATTGGCCACTGCATACCATTCCCTTGTGAACACTTCTACATTTAGTATTTAGGTGGCATCCCCAGACCCTGAACATTAGTATCCATTTACACAAGAAGAAGACGAACGAAGAGCCGCTGTTGGAGCAAATACTGCAGACCTTGTGGTGGACTTTGGGCGCAAACTCCTGCCTGCCACCACAGAACTCGACAATCGCTATCCTCCAGCTCGTCTCATCACTGTGTGGCCTACACAACCCCGGGGAGTCTTCAGCACTTCGCAAATCGCCAGAGAAGCTCCCTTGAGATAGAGGTACTATCTCCTTTCAGTAGCAGGTCTCCAACACAGCAAAGTCCGGTCCAGCGTCGTTCAGCTCCTCAGCCTGACTAACGTCTCCAAATACCAGTCAAAGGTACACTTGCTTTCGAGGGCAACTCGGTCTCTGCACAAAGTCTTGAGGCCCCAGGACCCACCAGGGCTGAACAACATCAATACCTGGGGGTACCCGACCCCCTGCTGCAAAAGCCTACCAAACCGAGTCCAGGCAGGCCCCCACTTTACAGTGAGCCAGCAAGTGACGAGGTACACCAGGACTCTGGAGACCCACCTCAACCGTGGCCCAGGAGCCTCAGATTCATCACTTCAAGGTGCCAGCCCCTGACTGCGAGGTGCTTCTTGGCGCACGGTTTCCCAGCTGCGCATTTTAACTGCACCCAGCTCACATTGCCGGGGTATCTTCAAACCAGCTGTACTCCCACAGCCCAAGAGCCCTTGCAACCTCTACTTTCTCTTGAGAGCCCTCGGACTTGCCTGCAAGTCCCCCCTCTGCTTTTACAGGTGGCCCCCTTCCTTCGTAGTGCCAACTACAAAGTCCTTACCTTGCTCCCGGTGAAATCAGGGAAGCTCCTGAGAACTTGGCCTTGCAACTTTGGACCTTGGCCCTCGAACCTTCCAACTCTAAAAGGTGAATCACTAAGTAATTGCATTGCATTGATTTTCCAATAGCCTTTTTGCTTCTATAGGAAATTCATTGTGCATAATTACACTCAACTATGTTTATTGCAATTTTCATGTATTGCGAAAAGTATTTACCTTGTACCCAAAGTTCTTGGTCTAAATATTTATATAAAAAATAAGTACATTTATTGCTTCTGAGTACACCAAATGCTTAGCACTACACTCTGATAAGCCCAACTGCTCGCCCACACTACCACAAAATAGAGCATTAGCATTATCTAGTGTAGCCTCTCTAAACCAATAAGGGCCTCCTCGACCTCTCGGCACAGTGTATCCCATTGTGGTGCACTATATAGGGAGGTGGGCTTCCTACACTCAGGATTCTGTGAACCTCGTGGCCAGAGCTTTTGGACCTCTGCTGGTTCCACTCTCGGGTTCATAGACTGGTCCCAGATTCACAAACCATGCAGGAGACCCAAAAAGGACCCACAATGTCAATGTTCATGAACCCACAGTACAGTTTGAGAAACACCCCAAAAATCATTTATATTAAAATAATTAAATAAAAATTGTAAAAAAATAAATAAAGATGGAATGGGCTAAAGACTGCATATAGTGGAGAATTGGCCTCCTGCGGCAGGTTGAGCACAGGGCCACGCTCTGCGAAAGCCGTGCACATTATTTCATAGAAGTTGGGTGTAGTATAATATGAAAAACAGAGACATTCACAGCAACATCTACAGTAACAGCGAAATTATGGTCACGATTGATTTTAAAAAACAAAAACTGAAATTCAATTACAAAAAAAGCATTTAAAGTACAATTATGGTTACAAATTAAAACCAAAAAACGCCTGAAATTCACCAGTTATGGGAAGCTCAGCACATGACAATATGGACAAGAACACTGCAAAGCATAAGTGGCGCAGCACATGCAAAGATTATGGCACAAACATTATATCAATAAGTAACAACACTTAAAAGAACTACATCAATAACTAACACAAAGTTAGCATATTATTGCTGTTAAGGGTAAAATGATGTTTTCTCACTTGTAAGATTCTTTATGCCATACAGACGATTATTTTAGCTTTTGCTCAAGCTCTTGAGGCAAAACTGTGGCTGTTCAGAAATGAACATCTTGATAGCTGCTCCTGATGCTTGTGAAAGTATAAAGTGGTGACCACTCTGTACTTTTAATAAAGGCCTGTATATGGCATGGGGGTGTCTGAATGAACATGTTGAATGTTCATTACTACAGCATACTGCAGTAAGAAAGCTTTGTAAGTAAACCTCGCTCTCTTAACATATGTGAGTACCTGAAGTCACAGGTTTCAATGTAAGCTAGAGCAACTCTGCCATTTCAGTCTTAAAACAATAGTCTGAATATGAAAAGGGTAACAAAACAAAGAGGAGTGGCTGTTCCTGTATTACAGTTACATCAGCCATCCTTTCAATATTTTAAACATTTAGGGGCACATGCACCATGGAATTTGCGGTCGCAAACAGAGCGGTTCACAAAAATCGCCCGTTTGCAATCGCAAAATGGCCTTTTGCAATGCATGAAAGTTAATGGGATTCACATTACGAATGCACATAACAAATCGCAATTTGTGATTCCCTAATGCATATGCAAGAAGCCTTTACTAAATGCGAACTGTGCATTTAGGAAAGGCTAATTATCATCAACTTCAAGTTGATGCTAATATGTGCATACTTTGAAAAATGCACAAAACTGCATGTGTGTGCCTTACATGTGCACCTTTTTCTGTTAGAGGCGCCTCGGGGGGTCTTAGGCCCCCAGGCATCATTGCCTTTGCATTACCTAATTTGCGATTACCAATTAGGTAATCTCAAATTAGGCAATGCACGACTTTTCCCACCTATGGGCCTTGAGACCCATAGGAAAGAATGGAGTCGCAATAGCAAAAAGCAATTCCCTAATTGCGTTTGCGATTCTTAAGGAATCGCAATTAGAGAATGGCTATTTACTGTTTCATCTGGTGCATTACATTCTGCGATTACCAAATAGCGATTTCTTAAAAATCGCCATTTGGTAATCGCAAAAATGAAGTTTGATGCATATGCCCAGTAGAGATATTTTAGATAATGACCAGCACAAATATATTTTCTTTCAGTCATTACTAAAAATCTCATATGACAGCAATAATTTGCCTGAGACACTTCCAGAAATCATCAGGTTATGTGAAGCATTACTGGCACACTTTACAGACATTTCCAGAATTGTCTGTGCTGCTACAGGGAGGAATTTTGATACTTGCTTGTAACCCCAGATGTCCAGCAATGCTATCCTTCAGAAATTCACATGCTTGAATCATTTCCCACCGTCAGCAGTAAAGACTATTAACAAGCCAATAGGGATAACAATAGGATTCATTTAAGTGAAAAAGCATCGCAAAGTGCCCAAACTCCAGCCAATAAGATAAATGTGCTGAGCACTCCAGAACTCTAGAGACCAGGACAGGTCATATTTCACAGCGCAAGAGTGAAGGCACAAGTTAGCAAAGTAAGCCTCTGACTAGAGCTGGAGGGTTGCACGTGAATCGGTTTAAGATACCAGCATTAGAGAACTGTAGTGATAGGCAAGTAACATTTCTTCTCCAGCTTTGGACATTTCATAGGTTTACATGCTGAACCAGAGGAACAAGAAGTAATTACATGATCACATTGAAAGTAGTGAGTAGGCTCAGCTTTATCCATACTAATATAATAAAGAGAGAGCCCAAACCTTTGAGGCGGGTAATCTCAGGAACCACAGCACCAATCACAACACCCAATACAGCGTTGGAAAGGGCAGTTGCAGCAGGACATAGGCTATGCAGACGCCCACCATATACATTTAAAAGGTAAAAAAACGTGCCAGCAAAGTAGTCCCTTGTGGGCGTGTCTGCGTTGTTCTGTGGGTGTGTGCTGGGGGCGTGACAAACGCTGGCAGCGTGTGGTACGTTCCGCCCTTCATGCCATGTCTCATATCATGTGCTAATCCCACCCTGCTCCCTTTAAATACCCCTGCACCCCATAATCATAACCCACCCTTACTCCTTAAAATACCCCAACACCCTTAAACACTAAGCCATCTTAACCCTATAAATATACCCTGTACCCCAAAACCCAAACCTATCCCTAAACACTAAAAATACCCCTGTACCCCAAAACCCAAACCTAGCCCTGAACCCTATAAATATCCCTGTACCCCAAAACCCAAACCTACCCCTGAACCCTAAAAATACCCCTGTACCCCAAAACCCAAACCTAGCCCTGAACCCTAAAAATACCACTGTACCCCAAAACTTAGACCTACCCCTGGACCCTAAAATACCCCTGTACCCCAAAACTCAAACCTAGCCCTGAACCCTTAAAATACCCCTGTACCCCAAAACTACCCCTGAACCCTAAAAATACCCCTGTACCCCAAAACCCAAACCTAGCACTGAACCCTAAAAATAACCCTGTACCCCAAAACCCAAACCTACCCCTGAACCCTAAAATACCCCTGTACCCCAAAACCCAAACCTAGCACTGAACCCTAAAAATACCCCTGTACCCCAAACCTAGCCCTGAACCCTTAAAATACCCCTGTACCCCAAACATAGCCCTGAACCCTTAAAATACCCCTGTACCCCAAACCTAGCCCTGAACCCTAAAAATACCCCTATAACCCCAAACCTAGCCCTGAACCCTAAAAATACCCCTGTACCCCAAAACCCACACCTATCCATAAACACTAAAACTACCCCTGTACCCCATAACCCCAAACTATATCTGAACCCTTAAAATACCCAAACACCCCAAAACATATACCTCAGTACCCCAAAACATATACCCCTATACCCATACTTACCTTATCCAAACATTTAAAAAAAACATGCTTTTACCATTCATGCATTTACAACGGATTTCGTTGTAAATGTATGCGTGGTAAAAGCATATAAAATGTAATGCAATGCGTTATAATGGTATTGCGGAGTCATGGTACTTTCGTAATGAAAGTATGTGGAGTGTTGGTATGCGGAAAGAAAGTTGCGGAATAATGGGTGTTTACCCTCCCCGGTAAGTACATTGGTGGCACGGCGGCCCACATCGCCAGCAACATACTCATTTTTTTCACCACCCATTTGAAAAATGCACAGGTCTCTCTCATTGATGGCCAGCACCGACATACACTTTTAGACACACCTCCCGCCACAAGTTCTAGAATTTCGAACTTTAGAGCTGGGGAGCTACGTTCGAATCTCGGCATCAGCTCAACATCCTGTGATACCAGGCAAATCGCTTTGTCTCCCCGTGCCTACCGCAAATGAATGTGTTCTTCTGTAATGTAAATTGTGCTCATGCCATGTTATCGAGTTTCCGCTATATCATATTGCAAGGAAAAATAAAGTAGGGAAACTCGAGTTCACACACTACTGAACGCGCACTCTTAAGTGCATAAGCAGTGCACTGTGAATCGGAGCGTTTCACAGGCCTGTCACAGATAAGAAATGCTATCAAAACGAAATCCTACAAAACAATATACTACTGGCCGGCAGCAATTCATACCCAGACAACGTCGGGATGGGCTGCTAGTTGAAAATAATTGCACAGAACTGCTTGGCCCACTGAAGAATCGGCCACTACACTGCACTCCAGGCAGATGCTGCTGGTGAACATGTGCCTTTAAGATGGCAGCATGGTACATTTGTGGGGTTGCACACCCGCATACATCACTGCTACAGACAATGGACTTCTTAGACCTTGAAAGGTTTCATCTACATGATTTTCAAATCTAACCAGAATGCTGTACTTTTCAGCTCTCCCTCTAGTCGTAAGATGACCCTCCAGTCAATGAGCATCAACATTGTTTACAGCCTTTGCTGCATCAAGGATTCAGACTGAGGTCTGGGCACCCTCTTGTGTGATGGTTTCTGCCTCCCTGTGCTCAGAGATTAGGACAATTAATGGTGAAATGGCATTCCGCATTTGGCGATCGTATCACTCCATGATCGCCAATATGTTTGCTGCCTTTAAGATGTGGCTGCCATGGGGCGGGTTGGGTGCAGGGGTGGTTGTGGCAATGTAAAAAAATAAAAAATAAACACTTACCTAGCAGCCAGGCTGTAATGCAGCCTGCAGGGAGAACAGGGAAAGTGTGCATGACTGTTTGGGCGGCCCGAGAGAGATGGCCAAACAGTCATGTAGACTTAGGGGGTGGCAAACCACTCCTCCCCTGCCGAGCTCCGAGAGCAGAGCAGCCACGCCCGCCCACAGAGCAGCACAGAAACATAAAATGTTAATAACTAAAAGTTATTATCATTTTATGTTTCCTATACGTTCCACTGCTTAAAAGCAGTGTGGCAACACTCCTCCGCCGTAGCTGAGGAGCCGCCAATGCTGCCATGAAGCTCACCCTCTTCCCAGTCTGTGAATGTGTCTTCCACATCTTGCAGGGGTACTGAGCAGGGCATCTGGCAGTCTTTTTGGTAATGCTAATGAGGGTTTTGGGGTTCATAGCCTCAGAAGTGTGGGGCTCATGCTTTTCTGCATTGTGTCGTGGATAGTATTCTAGCATATTCAGTGTGCCTGGGCTATATAATGTCTCCGACTGCTGATCATGGTCACTGTTGTGTGCATCTTTCGTATTGTCTATTATAAGCACCCTGCAGCTGTCCATGACCTTCACCAAAGAGCGAGGGTGATGGCTTGGCCACCAGTGAAACTGGCACTGCAACGTCGTGGCTGATATCCAACAGGATAAGATGTTGATTCCATTGTTGAGGATCCCATCAATTGGGGCAAAGGGTAAGATACTTACTGTTCTGCCAATGAGGGGTCCACTGATAACATAATTTGGGCAATTGTCAGTATCAACAATGATGGGGGCGCCACTACCAAAGACTGTATCTGCATTTCTTTCAATATTATCAGATGTTGACAAGAGGCTTGTAGCTGCCAGTGCCAATGACGAGGATGGTGCCGACTAGCTAAGTGCCAATGAAGATGACCGGAAAAGGAAGCTGTCAATGAGCTTTTAGTTGAAACTAGTTAGTTATTGGCTGATGGGGCCTCTACTGTTGACAAGTATTTAGGTGAGGATGGGGCCAAAGACTTAGAGGAACTAGATTTCTGTGCAATATTGTCCACAGAGTGTTGCAAATATTTGTTTGACAATTTAGGGTCTGATTTGGCTTTTGGCAGGAGAAGTAGTGTCCCCTTGGGATGGCAAAGGACATTAACTCAGCCATCTCGATGGTACTCTGCCATCCAGCTCAGCGGTCATCTCTGTGCAGTGAAGTGTACTGCTGTCACATCAGTTCCTTTCAACATACCAAAAGTTTGGTGGACGTCCGCTGTCAGTTTTAATGGTCATCCATCAAACATTTAACTTTTTTTATGTTTTCAAAAACAAACTCCCAAAGCGAGGAAAACAAAAAGAAACAGCCCACGCACCCTGGGAGCTTCCTCCATGAGTGTGGGGGTCATTATAGTTTTCTTCTTGGCCCTCAACACCAGGATTTTGCATGATGGAAAGAAAAAAAAGATATTACACCACCAACCCCAAATATGGCGACCGGCGTAATGTCTGTCCTCTGTCAGCCATGTATTCCGCGGACTGAGCCAACAGGGCTTAGTAAGCATAGTACATAAGGCCCGCTGCATCTAAATGAGGGTAAACTGAGGGTTTCGAGGACAGGATACTCTGCCGCATTTGCAACACAGTACCCCGTCTGCCAAACTCTAAATCAGGCCCCAAATGACAGACACGGACTCAAACTGTGATTACTTTCCTCTAGAAACGCTGATTTGGTTGGCACCTCTGTAGAAAAAATGTAATACGGATATCTCCTGGTACATGCCTTTGTTACACCTTGGCTATGAAGTGCAACGCTGAGCATTTCACACAGAATCGTCCCCTGCAGAAGTGACATCCCTGGGGAGGAGCAGTCCTTTAGAAGGCCAGTTGCTTGCATCTATCATGCAGATATTTGATATTTGATATAAAGGCTTTACAAATGTCAGATTTCCTTGATTTACAACGACGCGCGCCACAGTAAATACAATGTAGCTGAGGATCATCTTCAAAAATATTCTTTTACCTTTACATGAAGCACAGATTGAATATGAACTTATGCTTCTGAGATGAGTATCAGTCATGTTGAGGGAATATTCTCTCCAAAAGCCTGAAGCAAGAAATAAATCACTCAAAGCTACCCAGAAAGGAACAATACATTTTTTGACGTAAATTAACTTGAAGAATCCCTCATTCTTTAGTTTGTAAGCAATCGGAACAATTAGAGCCTCTAAGGTGGAAATACTCACCACATTCGCCTCACTGATTGGAGATTAGGTACTTTTCATGAAAGCAAATGTGCTACTGAACAAACCTATAAACATGACTGATTCAACCATGTGAGTTCTATGAAAGATGGTGGTGACAGGTAAACTCATTTAAATTAATTTTTTTCCTTCATGAAACATGTAGGGACATGTACTTACCTTTGGAAGCACCTCATCTTGTAGTGACATAATCTAGCCACAGATTCCTTACCTTGAAATTTCCCAGGCACCAGGCTAGATCCGGAAGTCTTTTGCTCGAGCAATACTCTTGCACGCCGGTAAGTGAAGTCGGTCAACCTCGTGTGACATCATCAGCATCGTCCGCGGCGGAAGTGATATCTGCGTCAAACATATAGGCACCGCTTTGGCATGCTGACATCAGTTACTTATCACGACTTTGCACACCATGAGTGCGGAGCCATGAAGTGCACTGGCAGTGGTGTGTTTCGAACAACTAGGGCCCTGAAAGGGATCAGCCATGACCATAAAAACCTGTCTTCAAGCGTGGGAAGAATGAGCGGGTCGGTAAGGAATCTGCAGCTAGATTATGTCTCTACCAAAATAGGTGTTAGGGAAGGGAAGTCACTTGTCCATCTGACAGAGACATCTAGCCAGAGATCCTCACCTTAGAATAGATGCCCAAGCAATACCAGGACCAGGAAGTCCTGCAGGACAGGGTGGCCAAAAAGGCCGCCCCAAGCAGACTTGACTGTCCAGACAGTAGTATTTAGTGAACATGTGCAGTTATGCCCATGTTGCTGCCTGACAAATGTCAAAGGCTGGAACTCCAATTTGCAGCCCTGTCATCGCAGCCTTAGCTCTGGTGGTATGATTTCTTAAGCCGTCAGGAGGCTACTTCTGGGCCAGAGCACAGTAAATGTTGAAGTAGAGGATGGACCATTGCAAGATAGTCCTTTTCTGTACTGCGCAACCTTTCTTTGATCCAACATGCCCAACGAAGAGTTGGTCGTCCACCTGGAACTCTTAAGTTCGGTCAAGTTAGAACGACAACGCTTTTCTGGGGTCCAGACAGTGGAGTCGCTCCTCCTCTTTAGAGGGGTGTGGAGGAACATAGAAGATGGGTAAGGTGTCTGATTGCCCCACATGGAAAGGTGTTACTACTTTCGGTAAGAAAGGGGCCCTAGTGAGAAGCACCAACTTATCAGGGAAGATTGTCAGGTAAGAAGGCTTGGATGACAGAGACTACAATTCACTCACCCCCTGGCATACGTTATTGCCACTAAAACTGCTGTTTTGATGGAAAGCAGACGGAGTGGGCAGTTGTGCGGAGGTTCGAACAGAGCACACATCAGGAAGGTGATAACCAAATTAAGGTTCCACTGAGGCATGATGAATGGGGTAGGTGGGTACATATGTACAAGCCAATAAATTGAGAGAGGACCCCACGCGTTCCAGGGAACAGGGTACCAAGTGACAATGTAAGGTCAAAGAAATATCCCTGGAAGAGTATATGTATTTGGATATCTAAACACAAATAAACAGTATGGGTAACCCCCTACCACTATTAAACAGTCTGGTCACGGACTGGTATGTGATGTTCACAGTTTTTATTCGTTAAAATAAGCATCAAAGTTAAAATTTCAGTAGAAACACAATTTTACTGAAAGCATTCAATAAAAAACAATCATTAAAAAAATGACAAAGTACAAAGATTATACAATGATTAAAAAAAACAATTGAATCTGTTAGATTCAACTGAACAGTACAATGTATATCAGAACACACAATTTCTAAATTGTTGGCATACTTTCACTAAAAGAAAACGGATACACAAAGGACAAAAAAGAGAACCCCTCTATACACAGAAAATAAAAAGTGTGGTCACATTTAACAAATGATTCAACAGCCTATCCGATAATATGCTAGAGGCCCTGGTATTGCCATGTGCAAAATATCCGGGATTCTAGTGGCTTGAATTCATACAAAAATGCAGAAAGCGTCGACGCGTTTCGGTGTATCAGCACATGGATATCGCTACACCTTCATCAGGACGAAATCGATAGGGGTCATCTGATTCAATGGATGGAAATCAAGGCTTAGTCTCGACAAGTGGAACACGGGCTTAGTTTTGCTCGAACATCACCCAAGTCCGGGGGGCACAGTAGCGACCCTTCTATGTTCAGAAGATACCAATCGTTTTATCCAATGGTGCAGATTTATATTCCTGAATTTCGTTTTTGTTATGTTTTCTGGTAGTTCCAATCGTTCTATCCAATGCTTCAAATTTATATTCTCGTCTTCCTGTCTATATCTTCTTTAGATCTGGAGACTTTATTTGGGGTTTGTATTCTCCCGTAGTTGCCTGTGGTCTTCCCTTATAATTAGGGGGGGGTCACTTTCCCCGTGGTTCACCTTGTGTTGCAGCCTCGTCATGTGTCGCTCAATAACGATCAGGTGGGCATACACTTCTATCTCTTTGGTTAGAATGCGGCGCTTCCCACGGGTACGACCTCTCGAGAGAACGAGAGGTCGTACCCGTGGGAAGCGCCGCATTCTAACCAAAGAGATAGAAGTGTATGCCCACCTGATCGTTATTGAGCGACACATGACGAGGCTGCAACACAAGGTGAACCACGGGGAAAGTGACCCCCCCTTAATTATAAGGGAAGACCACAGGCAACTACGGGAGAATACAAACCCCAAATAAAGTCTCCAGATCTAAAGAAGATATAGACAGGAAGACGAGAATATAAATTTGAAGCATTGGATAGAACGATTGGAACTACCAGAAAACATAACAAAAACGAAATTCAGGAATATAAATCTGCACCATTGGATAAAACGATTGGTATCTTCTGAACATAGAAGGGTCGCTACTGTGCCCCCCGGACTTGGGTGATGTTCGAGCAAAACTAAGCCCGTGTTCCACTTGTCGAGACTAAGCCTTGATTTCCATCCATTGAATCAGATGACCCCTATCGATTTCGTCCTGATGAAGGTGTAGCGATATCCATGTGCTGATACACCGAAACGCGTCGACGCTTTCTGCATTTTTGTATGAATTCAAGCCACTAGAATCCCGGATATTTTGCACATGGCAATACCAGGGCCTCTAGCATATTATCGGATAGGCTGTTGAATCATTTGTTAAATGTGACCACACTTTTTATTTTCTGTGTATAGAGGGGTTCTCTTTTTTGTCCTTTGTGTATCCGTTTTCTTTTAGTGAAAGTATGCCAACAATTTAGAAATTGTGTGTTCTGATATACATTGTACTGTTCAGTTGAATCTAACAGATTCAATTGTTTTTTTTAATCATTGTATAATCTTTGTACTTTGTCATTTTTTTAATGATTGTTTTTTATTGAATGCTTTCAGTAAAATTGTGTTTCTACTGAAATTTTAACTTTGATGCTTATTTTAACGAATAAAAACTGTGAACATCACATACCAGTCCGTGACCAGACTGTTTAATAGTGGTAGGGGGTTACCCATACTGTTTATTTGTGTTTAGATATCCAAATACATATACTCTTCCAGGGATATTTCTTTGACCTTACATATGTACAAGCCCCTTAACAAATCTGTTCACAATAGGGGATTTAAATAAAGAGGGTTACTTTGGCAGCCTCAAGAATGCAGACAAGGCCAAAAGGTACCCTTTAAGAGTGCCCACAGCAGAGGCCGACTGGGCAAGGGACAAAATAAATAGAAGGACTTGCAAGAGGGAAGCAGAAAGAGGATCACTAGACTGTTCTGTAAAATATTTTCCACATTTTTCCACTGGCATGTGTACACAGTCTTGGTAGAGGGACGCTTGGCTGCCAAAATCACATCACAGACTACGGGAGGAAGATCAAATACTGTCAACTGCCGCCGCTCAATTTCAACACCTGAAGCGTAGAGTTGACAGGTACGGGTGGAGGACCCTCCCCTGCTGGTGCACCAGAGGATCCTCCCGAAAAGGGCAGCCTGATCGGAGGTTCAATGCTCAGTTTGAGATGCTCGGTATTCCAGACCCTCGTACCCAGTCCAAAGCCTCAAGAATGACTTGGGCCCAGTCGCTCTTGATCTTCTTGAGAGGAGTGGTATTGGCAGAAAGGCGACCAGGAGGCTTGAACTACACTTGAGTCGAAAAGCATCACACTAGCAAGTGCTGCCTTGGAAACTACAATGTGCAAAACTGCTGACATTGTGCATTCTTGGCGGAGGCTAACAGATCTAACCAAGGGTGTCCCCATTGCTGATAGATATCTTGCGCCACTTCCAGATGGAGACGCCAATTGTGATCCGTTAGGTATCAATGGCTGAGTTTGTTCGCCCTGGAGTTCATGGAACATGCCAGGTGTTTGAACCACCAGGGATATGCCTTGCTGTTCCAGCCATTTCCAGAGAGGCCGGGCCTCCTGACAAAATGTCCAGGACCCCACACCGCCAATGTTTGTTGTAGTGCCACATGGCGATGGTGATGTCCATGAACATCTGAACCAGCTTTCCCTTGATGGAAGGAAGACAAGCATTCAATGCAAAGCAAATCGCTGCCAGCTCCAAAAAATTGATGTGGAGCCCGGATTGTGCCGGAGACCAGCAGCCTGTGGTCTTCACCTCTCCCAGATGGCCGCCCAATCCCAGGAGTGACGCATCTGTCACTATTGTGTGGTCTGGTTGGGGAAGGGAAAGGAGTCTGCCTCTGACCCAGTCGCGGTTGGTCAGCCACCACTGCAAATCCTGTGCAGTTCCCTCCGAGATCTAAACCATGTCGGTGAGATTCCCCTGAATCTGCGACCACTGGAACTTCAGGTCCCAATGTAGAACCTGCATAAGCCATCTGGCATGTGTCTCTAACATGTAGGAGGTCATGAGGCCCAGCAGCCTCAGAGTCAGTCTCACCGAAATCCAGGCTAGAGATAGAAACATTGGTATCATAGTCTGAATATCCTGAACTTGCCAATCATTAGAATAGACCAGAAACTGCACTTTGTCCAGGATAGCTCTGATGAAAGGGTGCGTCTGATAGAGAGTCAGGTGTGACTTCAGCACATTGATAGTGAACCCCAACGAAAGCAGGAGATTCTGGGGCGAGCTTGCCTTTAACAGCCAGTCATTGAGATAGGGGAAGAATGGCACCCCTGATCTACGAAGATAAGCTGCGACCACCACCACCTTGGAAAACACCTAAGGGGCACTGGTAAGGTCAAAGACCTGAGCTAGAGTGAGCATTTTGAACTTATCCTTTTTCAGGAAGTAGTTGAGGTCTTGCAGTTCAGGACCAGAAAGTGGCGGGAATAGCAACCACAGCCTACTTCTGGCACCAGAACCCTCTCTATGGCTCCCTTGGTCAATAGAGGTTTGACTTCCTCCTGTAGCAAGTTCACGTGATCCTCTGCCAGCCTTTCATAAGCCATAAGCATGGAAGGTGGGGTAGTCATGAAGGAGAGGGAGTACCGCTTTCAGACTATCTGGAGAACCCACTTGTCCGATGTGATATTTTGCCAGTGGTGGAGGTGATGGCTGATTCTGCCACCAATCGGCTGTCCATGTTCTTAAAGGGAAGGTTTAGAGGCTGCAGGGGGAGGAGTCGACTGACTCGACCTATGCCTGCCTGAACCACAGAGTCAAAAGGAGCCGTGCCCATAGCCACACAGAGGTTGCTGAACTTGTGCAGTCTTGTGGCTGGGATATGGCTGGCGCGGCTGAAAGCCCCTGCCATAGCCATGAGAGGAGCTAAAAGCAGACAGGACGGGTGACCACCAAGAGGCCCAAGGACTTGGCCATAGCCAGCGAGTCCTTAAAGCACTCCAGGGCCATGTCTGCCTGGTCTCCTAAGAGGCCGGTGCCATCAAAAGGCAATGCATAAGAGAAGCCTGGACATCCCCAGTAAAGCCAGGAGTTCTCAGCCAGGTGTGGCACCGAAAAGCCACCATGGATGACATTGCTCTGCACAGCAAGTCAGTGGTATCAAGCCCACAACGAAGAGTGAACTTTGCCACATCTCTCCCGTCTGATACAGCATGGGAGATATGGCCCGGGCCATCTTCGGGACCTGTGGCAGCCCCTCTGCAACCGTTTCCCACATGGAGTGGACATAACAGCCCAATAGGCATGCAGTGTTCACTGACCGAAAGGCTGGCGGAAGAAAAGATCTTCCTGTCCCAACTATCTAGTCTCTTGGACTCCCAGTCCGAGGAAGCAGAAGGGAACGCGCTTTGTGAGGTAGAGGCTTGGACCACCAAGCTCTCGGGGGTAGGGTGGCTGGTGAGGAATTTTGTGTCATCCGGTGAAGGGCGATAGGTGCGGGTGCTAGTTCTAATCTCAGGAGCCACTACTGAATATGAGGCTCCCTCCTCCGTAGCCACGGTAAAGAGAGAGAGTAGGCCAGAATCTAGTGAGGTATCCAGTCCACTGGCCTCACCCAAATCCTCATACCAGTCAATTTCATGTTCATGCTGGTATTGTAAAGAGGCCAGCGACCCCTCTCAACCTTCCTCCATTTCTAGCCCCTCAAAATAAAGCTGAAAAATCGACCTAGAGCTCAAGGGTGTCGTTGGTGCCGGAATTAGCATCAGTTAGCGCCTATCCGGCTTCAGGTCATCGGGGTAAGAATGGGGTTGACGCCGCCGAGGGCCATCAAAAGACTTGGCACGAGGGCCAGCACCTGGGAGGGTCGCAGGGGCACGACTGGTGTCATTCCAGATCCACCACCAGATCGACTAGGAGGTGCTGGGCTGGAGCCTGATGAAACCCCCTCTGAGCCTCTGGGGCTCAAAGGCGCGCCAGGATGGTCAGGTACCCAAATATGAGGCACATGGAGTCATAGAATTCTTTAAGCAGGTGGGGTTCACGCCGGCTCGTGGAAAGGCAGGGAAGCACGGAGCCGGCCCAGGTGCAGTTACTGCAGAACGGGGCCTACAGCATACAGACACCTCAGTCACATTGGCTGAAGGACGAAGAGAAGTTGAAGCATTCTTTGACTTCTTGTGTTTCTTGTGCCTCTTACCTGACCAACCTGACGATTTTGAGCAGGGGAGGAGGACTCCCGGAGCGGTGCCTGGACCTTCACCTTGGCCGGGAATGAGACATCTGGGGCAAACAGCGAAGAGTCGAACACCAGGCCGCAAGTTGCTTTAGGGACTACTACCTGCAGTCAGAGCACGACATTGAGCCGTGGTCGCGCTCCAGAGACAAATTTAATGTGGACCCCTCACCAACATGGCGTGATGGCAGGTGCCGCAAGGTTTGAATCCAGAAATCTTTTTCGACATAGAGGAAAAAATCTACCCACCAAACATCGTCAACAAACATCGAAAAAAGCCTGTCAAAAATTGCTCGAGAAGAGAACAACTGTGGTAGGTAGCGCTGCACAAGCAAGTTATCATGAAACACTATCATGGAGAGATTTCTCCACTTGTTTTTCACTTGTTTGCAATGTGGCTGTGCTGCATGATAACATTTTGCTTAATTCAGGTCTGCCTACAAGTGTTCGTTATATTCTTGAAAATCTATTTCTAATTCTTAATATTCTCAGATCATTTGGCAAAACAACTACCTCAAATAAAAAAACTATAACGAGCGACATATGAGTCCCGCACCATTCTTGGAAAAGATAATTAGGCAGTTTCACAATATCACATACGAAATCGTTCAAAACACAGCTCCTTGGAGTTCAATCAGCTACGCGTAAAATGTCTTCACCGACCCACAAATGACACATTGTGTAGCAAAAAGTAATCTTCCTAGATGAAAAGCAATTTTGAAAGCTTGTTCAGTCCCAAAATAAACAAACCCATGAACAGCGGCTGAATAAAGACACAGGAAGCAGTGTGTTTAATTATTTTAATTTTCGTTTTTTATTTATTGTCCGTTGCATCTTTAGTTTGAGCAGATGCTTCTGTCGATTACTCGGTTTCACCAAGAAAGTGTTAGGGTTTTCTGTGGAAAACAACTGTGAGATGTTTCTGGACTAGCGCACATCCAGTCTCACGTTTACCAACATGCACATTGGTTAAATGTGTAAATATATGCACTCGGGCAAGTATTTCATATATAGAGATGATGATGTACACAACTGCTTTGCAGGCTATATGCATAAAATGAATCCTGCTTTGATTTTTTTTACATTTCCCATAACCGGTAATGCAGAACGATGCATTGATGTCAAGATGCGGAGAATACACCCTTTCAACACAGGATGTTTTCATACTCCTGATCTTCTCAACTTTAGATTCTTGGAGGTCCTCTAGTTTCTATTTTGAGTTAAGGTTAGGTAGGGCGTTTGCAAATCTTCCAACTCAGTTAATTTAATGCGTAGTTCCTGTAGCTTACAAAACAAAAATAGGACACCACTCAACAGCCATCTCTCTGTCCACCACTCAAAACTACCACTCCGAGGATAAAGGCCTTCATACACCTGCACCAGTCTCAAACAAATCGATGATCAACACCCTCTCAACCAAAAATAAACTGCTAGCACAACTTAAACTTTGCTTTTTCAACTAATTTGACAGAAAGGAATCTTTCCACCTAAGCAGAGGCACAAAAAACACAGGCTCCTCATAGGATTTCTGCCCTTCAAACATCTTAAAAAACATCCGCGTGGAATATCCTGGTGCCATTCCAATAAGAGCAGTCATTAACTCCCTTCATGAATTGGTGAACTGCCACTCATATTTTAAAACATCCTTCAATAAATGTATACTAAAGAAACAGGAACTTGACCAGCCAATATTAAATATCCCTCTTAGGTATCTTAGGTAAACTTACAGAAAAGGTAGGATTCTGCCAGATCTCTTTCTAAGTAGAACAAAACAGCTACTCAGCAAATTGACAAATGAGGTTTTAGACCTGGAAGAAGCATGGCTGCACTACTGCCACAAAATCTGTGGTTGGTGTGATAAGGTTCACCACCAAATACTGTGCAAAAGAACTTATGATGCAGGTATCCAGGGCACGGTTTTCAAATACGTAAAATTCTACCTGAAAGTTAGACCCCAAATGAGCTTACCACCACCATTCAAACCTAAAGGCTACTCAATACAAGTATATGTGTGATAGAAATCAATAATCACACCTCTACCGCTAACATTATTCAAGTCCCTCTTCCAGACCTCACACAAGCATTCAATCTCACTTGCTGCAAATATGTTGATGATACACAGATCATGTTAAAACTGAACAGTCCACAGAAGTCAAGAAATCAAGATTCAGTGAATATCTACTTTCCACTTAACAAGAGATGCTAAAGAATCCCTGTTGGAAAGTGGATTAATAGTAGAGGCAAATGTATATCTGCCACTGGCAATAAGGCCACTAACGCAGTATAGGGCTCAGAATAGGTCTTAGAAAATTATTCCCATGCTCAACCCTTGGTAGCTTGGCTGCAAGCAGGCAGGCTTAACTTCAAAGGCTGGTATGTAAAGCATTGAAAAACACCAATTCAGTAAATAATTAAGACACAATGCATAATAAAAATCCAACACCGATTTATAAAAATAGAAAATATTTTTATATTTAAAATGACACCAAATCGTCAAAAACCCACTGTAGGGAACTGGAGATATGAATTTTTAAAGATTTAGCAAGTTCTAGCACATAGAAACCTGTAGCACCCTATTGGGACATCTGGTCACGATAGACCGGGTCAAAGGCAAAGTTTTAGACCGACCACGATGGAGCCCTGCTCGGCTGCTCTCGCCGCAGGTCCCAGTCACAGTTTTTACCTTCGGACTTAGAAACTTTTCTGCAGCTTTTCTTCGTGGGGTCCCTCGATGCTCTTCCCCAGGCCGGATTTGGTGAGGGTTTGCCGGCCTCAGATTTCACCTACTCCCGGTCAAACTCTAGAAGTTGGACCTACGGAGCTTTTCAGTGGGACGAACTCGGACGCAGGCCGGCTCGAGGTTGAAGGCAGGCGGCTTGGCTGGCCAGGTTGAGTCGGTCCCCTTATGGAGCTTTTTTCCAAAGTTGCTCCAAAGTTCTCCAAACTCGTGGAACTTCTTCCTGAAGTTCCCCAAAGTGTCTCAAACTCACTCCAAGGGTCTGGAAGCTCCAAGATGGTCCTTGAAAGTTGAGGACTTCAGTTCCCACAATCCACTTGGACAAAACCCTTACAAATCCACTGGTAGTTCTCCAAGTTGAGGATCCTTGGTGGTGATGTTCCAGGTGAGCTCTGTAAACCTGTAGCTTGCAGGGAGTCTACTCTTTAGTCCTTTTACAGCAAGTAATCCACAGGCTGTAGTTGCAGTTGGTGCAGAAGGTGCAGTCTGCAGAGTGCAGGCCTTTGGAAATGCATATAAAACTTCCAGCATGGCCGTCTTACTTTCTTAGGTTTCAAGCAGCAGATCTGAGGGGCTCTGCCCTTCTCAGATATTTATTTCAACTTCTCTGGGCCAAGCAGGAGGTCACTCCTGTTTAACAGCTGCAGGGTACCACCCAAAGGTCTCACCACTTCATGCAGAGTGCAGCACTAATTTGTCCCAGAGTGCACCAATTCTTTCAAATTCATAATGACTGATTTTCCAGCAGGGAGAGAAGAGTTGGGTAAACACACCCCTAGGATGGCTCATCTCCATAGTCTCTCCCCCTTGCATCTGCTCATGCCTCCTTAACTGACTTGGGTTCACAAGTGTAGAGTTGTAAATGACACTGGGGTCCTCCCTTTCCCTTGAAGTCCATTGTTTACGACTCCTCCCCCCTGCTCTAGCATTATTGTGCAATAGGACCCTGCCCTCCCAGCAGAGCTGCTCAACCCCAGGCATAAGATGCCTTTTGTATGATAAAAACTCCGAAATGTGTCTTCCCTTCTCTATGATCATCACATTGGACACAGGCATATTCGGCACAAATTAAATCCCATCTGGACAACGTGAATGGACCCGACATGCAACACTTTAGAAAACTAACCAGCAATGTACAAAATAAGCAAAATGCAGCAGCCAGACAAGTTCTTAACTTAAACAGATGAGACTGCATACCCCACTCTCAAAGTTATTTGTTATTCGTGGCAAAAAGAATGTCTGACAAAGTCCTTTGCATTGCACACTGACAAGGCAGCAACCTTCTTACAATCTCAACTCAGGTTATAAAACCAAACGAGAAACCTCAGATCAAGTATGGAACCATATGGAACCCCACCACCTCCATGAAAAACCTCATTGATTAAATAGCTCCTTCTCTGAGCAGACATGCAAGTTTTGGAAGACACTGTCAAAGAGGATATGAACCATCAACAATCATCAAGTATTCAGAGGCGTGGGTTTTCTCAAATGTTGGACACAACTGAACCCATGCCACAACAGATGACTACTTTGTATGTGCTGTATGTAGTCTTATCCTCACTTTGCCGTGCTTACAACCATAATTGTAAGCTGCAACTACAAGCTGCTGCACCAACTCCGGTGCACTCACAACAGCACAACTCAATATCAGCAGATTGACAACTACTAACTCCCTCTGCCATTCACTCACTAATTACTTGATCATTTAGAAAGTACTTTGTAGCATCAACAAGAGGTAGGAATGCTACAATACAATACAATTGTAAGAGGACATATTCCCTTTTCTATGCACGTACTTCTATGAGTCACTCAATTAATTTCCATTGCTTAAGATTACTCTTCTCTTTGCGTCCTTTTTAGATAGGAAAACAGACCATTCCACAGAACGGGGAGATGGGGGGCCAGTGCGATTAGACAGAGTATTCACCACGGAGTATCCACCAGAAAGAGTGTTTCAAAAGGTATGTAACTTGTTCTTCTGATGGACAATTCCAACCGCAGATTCCTCACCTTTAGAATAAATAGCAAAGTAATATCTCTCACAGTGGAGGGTCTGATAAATGGCTCTAATCAAAATGTTCAGCAGGAACAAGTGGGCAAAATGCCCTTTCCTTCAGACCTGGCTCTCAAGGCAGTAGTGCTTCGTGAATGTATTCACCGATACCAATGTTGGGACTCACAAATGTCCAGGACAGACACTCCATGTGCCAATACAGGGGTACCAGCCTTGGTTCTTGTGTAATGGGCCTTCAGTCTCCCTAGGACAGCTTTTTATCTGTTGTATACCAATTCTTAATGCAGAGGACTATCCACCTTGACCAAGTCCTTTTCTACAAGCCTTGACTTTCTTTGCCTCAGAGAATGTCGCAAATAGCTGATCATCCACCCAAAGGTCTATGGTGAGATCAATATAAAAGATTAATTTCTCTTGTGGTCCAGTCTATAGAGTTTCTTCTCTTTTTTCGAGAGATGAGTTGGAGTAAAGAATGTTGGGACAGTAGTAGATTGCACAACAGGCATGACTTTAGGGAAAAGGCCATCCTGGTGCTCAACAATGATGACAACTAAAACTTTGGCGGAATGGTTGAATACAATCAGCTGTCATTGCTTAACCTCCATGCATGGAGGTGCATTCTGTGCAGGTTTGGATGCATGACCCTTCTCTGCTGCTGTGACTGGCGATCCTCCCAAAGAGGTAGCCTGATCAGAGGACAGACACTCATGCCCAGAACTTCCGGGTACTACATTGTCCTCGCCCAATCTGGAGCAACTAAAATGACTTGGGCCTGGTCGTTCCTGATCTTCCTCAGAACTCAGACCAGAAGAAGAAGTTTGCTCAGCGTAAAAAACCTCAGTCAATATGTTAATCTTGAGTTCCACCGTTAGTAGCTGTAAGTCTCAATTTGTTGCTACTTGTCTCATTACAACAACAAATGAGGCACTATATTTTGTTGATTGTCCAGGAGGAGAACACAACCCAGTGTGTGGGGAAGTGTCCAATCCAGTGGCCTCTCGTACGTCCACAAGTAGGTTGCCATCAGCATAATGTGTGGCGAAATAATCCCCCTCATCTCTATCAGCAGGTTCACTCTGATCACAGTTTGAACAGAAAGGTTGTTGTAGGCCGGTGTGAGGCTCTGAGGAAAAAGAACAGTTCTAGCTGAGTCAAACTGAACTAGGACCAGGTGCATCGGGATGGTGTTGGGATTGGGACTGACTCGGCTTAGAGTCAGACAGGGCAAAAGGAATGGAGTCTTCCTCCAGCACTGGTAGAATCAGGGCTGGCGTCGATGTCAAGGAGACTGGTTTTGATTTTAGTACTGGACTGGCAGTCTGGTTTGGCACTGGCACAGAACTTGAGATGGTTTCAGGAGGCACAGGTGGCACCGAGGGCAGACCAGCCAGAGGTAGCCAGAGTGGAGGTCTCCTTGGACCTATGCTCAGAGGTGTGCCAGAGGGAGCCAGAAGGATGCCAAAGATATGAAACAGGGGCTCTTTAAAAACCTCATTCTCTTGCACACTGCAAACAGTCACAGAAAATCTGAGTGATTCGGAATAAGCTGAAGAACTGGCTCATCTGCAGGTGGCTGGGAGCAAGACAGAGAGGCACCCTTACATCCTTGTGACTTCTCAGGCTGAGAGTGGTGGGACTGGGAAGAATGTTGTTTGATCTTCTTGTGCTTCAGCTTCTACGACTTACCAGAAGACTTTGACCGCAACAAGGACCTGTTATGTGAAGGGCCTCAAAAGTGGGAATGTGTCTGGGCCTCAATTTGACCAGGATCAGGACTTCCATAAGTTCTTTTGGTGCTGGTAGGCATGAAGGGCGGATGTATTGTCAAATAGGCTGGGGTTTCTTATCAATTGTGTTTTTTATTGAAATATCGATATAAGAAGAAAAACAAATGATGATGTGGATGCTCTCCTTGGTTGGTGGATTTGAATCTTATCCTCTTCCTCTTTCTCCCTTGTAGGTCTTCTGTGAGAGGGGAGGGACCCAGAATCTCAGAGAAAGAAACAGCAGTAAGTATATTGTATGGTAGGGATAGAATGACCCGTTGACCACACTCAATTGCGCTCGAGGTTGGGGTTTGAAAAGAAATGACGAGGGAAAGAAAATTAGAGGAAGGAGGAATACTCTATTTACAAGCAATAACCCCTTTTGAGTGTCTGTCAAATATAGGCTTGGCTGGTCTGTCCCCATAAAACCTTGTTCCCGGGACCTGCCGACTACGCCGCATCTCTCCAGAGTTGTGGCGGCTCTACAGAGTCCTCTGGGGCTGACCACTAGTCCTCACACCAGGTCTTGGGGCTCTTCTCCTCCTCCTCCTCTTGAGCTAGAGCATCTCAGCCGACGTTCTACGGAGAAGACCTAAGCACGAGGATGCCTGTCCCTAGGAGAAAACTCCGGGTCTTCCCCTAGGGGAAGGTGTCCTCGTGCTTAGGTCTTCTCTGTAGGCCTCTCCTCATGCTCCACCACGCCTTGGCTGGTGGACCACAGATCCTGATCTGCTCACTAAGCTCTTCCTCCTTCTTCCGGGACAGTATTTTCTTCCTTCCGCCCGGTAGCCTCCTTTTCTCTCCCCTTAGTCCCCTAGGATTGGTCATCCTGTCTGGCTGGCTGTTCTGCCTCCCTCCATGGAAAAACATCCGTCCTTTGTTAGTTTCCTTTCTTGTGCCTGCTTTGATGTTTTAACCCTTTCCATTCTCTTTTTTACAGAATTCCAGGAAATGAATGTGTGTGTGGGGGTGACAACGAGGTTGCATTGAGGTAAGGAGGGGGTCTACAGGGCCAGATATCTCACATCGATCTGCGAAGCATAGCTTCATTTCCTAAATTCCTTTCGGATTCATAGCTTCATTTCCTAAATTGCTTTCGGATTCATAAGTGCACAAATCTTGAAGGACTTGGAGTCGTGCCCTAAACCTAAACATCTGATGGGGATCTATCATCGACTTATGTTTGTGATAGGCCCCAAAAGGTATGAACCCTGTAGTCTTAGGAAGAGGACATAGTTCCTGTGCACACTGGAAAAATGTAAACAATTTTGGAAATAACTCATCAACTAACAAGAAAAGGTTGAGTGATTTCTTAAACATTATAAGGACTCCACTGATGTTGCCTCATGCATACATATGAGCCCCCCCTCTTTTATTTTTAAAGAGAGAAGCTATCTCTTCTTTCAGAAGGTGTGTTTCCTGAAGAATCAAAACCTGAGCCAGTGAGTCTTGAAGATACTGTATAATCGTATCCCTTCTCGGTCTAGTTCGCAGCCCATTAATGTTCCAGGACAAAATCTGAGTTACACTCATGTTAAGTCATGCCCAACAGGACAATAGGAGTTTGAGATCAAAGTGACCCACACCAGCATTCGAACCAGCCCAGCTCCAAAACCATCGTCTTAAAAGTAACGCAATTACAAACAGCAAAAAAAGGGGGAGAATGAGGATTTTCTTTTGTTTTTTCCTGCTACACCCAACCCCAGCCCCTACCCAGTGCCCTCCCCGATCCCACCCCTCACCTCTGGGAACCGTTACCCCAATTATCTGGACAGATGAAGTCCATGCAATGCATCCCGGAGGTATCCGCCCAGCCACTACCTTAAGAAGAAGAAAAAATACCCGAAAAGACACTGAAACCACCTACAAAAAAAAGAGACGCAGAAAAAAGGAAAAGAAAAGCAGAGAGAGGCCCTGTCTGTACTTCAAGGTAGACGGGGTCAACTGAAAGGAGTGTGAGACTTAGATAAGTGTACTCTTTCTCTTCACATATTGCCCTCTCTCACCTAAAGTCTCAAATTATGTCAATTCTTCTGCGCGGGGGGGGGGCAAAAGAAGAAACAAAAAACTCCTACTGCCCGAATAGATGCTGCCCACCGCCTAAACCCTCAAACCACACTCAACCTTTATAGACCCCCGTGTAGACCCCCTTTACTGATGCTATTAAGCAGCTCATCCGCTTCCTGCACCAATCTTATATTGTGCATTTTGTTGTTATGGATCACCTTTAAAAAAGCAGAGAATTTTTGTTGGGCTACTGCACCTAGTTTTATTAAATCTTTGAGCCTCTTGCCCAGTTTCAATTGCCTCTCCAAGGTGCATCTCAAGAGGTCAGACCGGATCTCAAACGAGAATTCTTTTGCCCGAACTGCTTTCAGTTTCAATGCTGAATTCAATATTTTGTCCATTAAGGCAAATGTAAGAAAATTAATGAGAATTTGTCTGGGTCAGGGTCTATTAGGATTCCTTTGGAAAGGATCCCTATGCACCCTCTGTATATCCCGACTAAGTTCTTCCTCTGAGTCTTCAAGCTGTAGAGAGGTCTTGAGTAAGGAAAAAATGCAGGACCGGATATCGGAACCTTCACTGCCCTCCGGTACGTTCAATAAGCGTAAGTTATTCCTACGTGCAATGTTCTCTAACTTCTACACTCTATCACTGGGGACCCAGTGTTCAGTCTTTAGCAGTTGAATATCTGACTTTGCCCGTCCAAGAACTTCTTTCAATTCCCCCACTGTATTCTCAAGAGTTACAGTCCTGGAATTTATAAGATCTGCTTTTTTTTCCAGGGATCACAGAAGTTCCTGATTTCCCCTTGATTCACTGCGGATACTGCAAACCCTTTTTTTTATATCCTCCGATAGTGTAACAAAAAGACCCTCCAAGCCTGAGGGTGAGGGTAAAGATGACAGTACTGATAGGGGATCCCCTTCTTGTTCCTCTCCAGGGCTGCTGTTAAGCACTGTCAGTGGCTGTGACTGTGGCTGTGGTTGTGGTTGACTCGAAGCGCAGACCAAGGGGCCAACACTCGGAACATTCTTGCCCCCTGAAGGCTCCTTTAGATCGCTTTGTTGGGAGACCAGGTCTATCGCTGACTCCAGTGCTGATTCCATAATGCTCACAGAGACCTTATCTGATGAAGGTATTAATGTTATGGAAGAGTTTAAGCTTACCAAACTCTGTCCCGGAGGTTCAGTCCGTGCACTGATGACCTGCACCTCTGGCTGAATCCTAAAATAAGAGCGCAGCGACGGGGTCACTTTAACCACACTGCTGATTGGCTTATTCTTTTACCTCTTAGGTTAAATGGACCTTCCCATAACCTGATAGACCTGAAAAGCGGAGTCGCAGCTTAGAGACTCTATTCCATCTATGGAAGAAGGCTCTACTCCCCCAGGGGGAACCCCAACAGCGGTCAAATCCTGAGATAGGTCTGCGTCGTTCCTCCAATTAGCTGTTCTGCCGGAGGTGTTTTTAATATTTGTTTTAATGTTTACTTTAGCCCACCTACCGCCCACTGTAGCCCCTTTATTGGTTTCTTTTGTACTTTCCTAGCTGCTGTTTGTGGAGTAGTAGCAGCAGGACGGGAGACTTCTTGTATATTTGGAGGTCTCTGGCAGTTTTGACTGCCGAAGGCAGAAGGCCCCCAGCAAGTGCTCCTCAGGTGGAGAAACTAGCCCCCCCGCCTCTATTTCGTCCCGGATGCCTTGCTCCAAAAGACCGGAAGCAACCTCTCCTCCCTCTCCGACCTTACCGCCACAGCCATCTTCCTGCACAGGTTCTCTACTCGGCTCCGGTGCTCGCTGAAAAAAGCCGCTGATGCTGACTCTGCCGTCGTTCCCCCTGAGGAGGCGTCGCATGGCCGCCTTGCGTTCTCTCCGAAGCTACAGGGTGGCTTCCAGCAAAAAAGGCGGCGTAGGTAGACGTTTACCCGCCTCCTCTCTACACATTCCTGGCTCGACTCGTCTCACTCGAGCAACGCAGCAACCGGGAAAAAATACCCCCGCCTCACCCTCCAAGCATCTCCTGAAATCCAGCAAGAATGGAAAGCTAAGTGGGATAACTTATAAGGGCAGTTAGAGAACATTCTTCACTCCAGGCTTATCCGTAGATGGGAGGCCAGTAAAATCGCCCATTTTGAGCATGGTGAATGTGCAGGCAAGCTCCTCGCCTGGAAATCCAAAGCTGACCGGGCAAGAAATCATATTAATGAGATTATTATCGGAAATGATACCTTCTGCTGAGATGGGGAAATTAGCCAGGCCTTTCAGACCTATTTTCAGGACATCTATTGTGAAGATAAAAGGCTGGATGTCGTTAGTGTTCAGAACTGGCTGGGGAATATCCCCCTTCCCTCCCTTGGGCTTGATCAACAGCAATATTTGGACCAAGCTTTTACTCAAACTGAGCTCAGAGAAGCTATTCAACGTTGTAAGAACGGGAAAGCAGCAAGTCCTGATGGCCTCCCAGCGGAGATCTATAAGATTTCGGGAGATAAGATCATTCCCGTTCTCACGCTGCTTTTTAACCACGTGTTGGAGGTTGGTCTAGGGCTCCCAGCTTCATGGAATGATGCTTTAATAATCTTGATTTTGAAACCTGGGAAACCTCCATCAAGCTGCGGGTCATATAGACCCATATCGCTTTTGAATGTAGAATATAAAATTTTCACTTCAATTTTAGCAGCAAGATTGGGTCTTATGGTGGGGGATGTCCTCCACTTAGATCAGAAGGGCTTTGTTAGGAACCGGCAGCTTTCTGACCTCACTTACGATCTCATTGGTGCCATTGGTCTTGCTTCAATATATTCCCTTCCATTGGCAGCCATGACTTTGGACGCAACCAAGGCCTTCGACAGAGTGAATTGGATCTATCTGTCGTAGGTCTTGAGGAAGTTCAACTTAGGGGGAAGATTTTGCCATATGGTCCAGTTGATCTATCAGAACCCCAAGGCCAGACTTTTGGTTAATGGGAATATTACAGACTCTTTTAGGATTACAAGAGGGACCAGACAGGGCTGCCCACTCTCCCCTCTTCTTTTTGATCTTTACATCGAGCCATTTGCCCAATGACTTAGGGATGACCCTAATATTCAGCCTTTTCTTCAGTTTTGCCAGTCTCCAAATTGGATCTTGCCCGATCGGAAAGTAACAAGAAGAGGGCATTTTGGAACCTTCTGCAACTGAGATTGGGTCCTGAGTTGACGGGATGAAGTTGTTGTTTTTATTTTTTTTGCTCCCCCCCCCGATGATTATGGCATTACCTATGATTATGTCATTAATACTCTTCGGGCTAAGTCGGGTATTGCTAGATCTCATGGTAGTTCTTCGGCGAAAGCCATCTAGCTCTTAAAGCTTGGCAGAAGAGGTATCTCAGTGGTTTCATCCCCAAGATGTTATGGTACTAGTAGGCGGGTCACCACTTCCAACAGCCTATGTCTCTCAGCTCGCTGAGTGTGAGTACAGACATCTAGGGCGTGATTTGAAGTGAGATTGGTGGCGAATGAGGACATAATTAATTTTAAAACAGAAAAGAAAAACCTCCAGATCCACATACGATAATGCAGAAATTAAGGAATGGACATCAGCGCATATCCGTTGCGCTTATATGTGGCTCTGTTTGTCACTTCCACAGTAGAACAACGCCAGCGCGGAACCACATAACGCCAGCTAGCAGAGAGAGGGAATTCTGCTGCTAAATCGTCTGAATCCAGTCTGGCGCCTGGAGCTATTCTAAATGTGTTGTATCTGTTGCTAGAAGTATCCAATAAAAAAACCTTTGTAAAATGCAAGTTTAAACAAGCATTGGCAGAGCCAATTGCCACCACGCCTCATGTGCACAGACATGTCACGGCACATTCATGACCTGATTCATAAGTGGTAATGCATGCATGTGCATGCCTCATGACATGAGTGTATGAATGTGTCACGGCATATGTGTGTGCACGCCACATGATGCTTGTGGCCATTTTAAAATTACTGTTCTAACATAATAAACAGTCATTTATAAAACAGTAAATGTAAATGATGAAAAATAGAAACCAAAAATGCAGGCTGAGCGTAAAAAGTACGCTAACTGACCAGCAGCAGTTGGTAGGTGCTAGACTGCGTATGTAAAATAATGAATAAAATATTTTAATAGCTTAAACCGTGATTTGGGAGTTGGGGCGTGGAGCACGGTGGGAAGCATTATGGAGTGACAGAGTGTGGAAAAGAAAGTTTGGGGTGGTTTGCAGATTATAAAGAGGATAAGGGGAGAGAGCAAGAAAACACACACTCTACAATAGAGTCCCCGAAACCAAATAAAAAAAGGCAGCACAAGTATGCCGTGGAAGGAATGCTCATCCAATCACAACACTGTGTGACTAAAATGCTCCTGGGTGGAACAAGATTAAGGAAATAAAGGAAAGTCCTCGACAGACAAGTTACAGAGGCAACAAAGCCATCCAACCATGAAGAAGGAGCTGACCTAAAGTCAACTATGTATATTCAGTGACAGCTGGCACCTATGGGGAAGGGGGGCGCATGTGCAAATTATATATTTTAAAAAGCGTGCACATAACATATTAAAAAATATAAACTTACCTTACTGGAACACAACTTCCTCCGGTCCGCTTCTTTGGCAAGAACTGGAAGCAGCCACTTCCTTGACCAACCCTAGGGCTGCTCTCACCAACATGAGAGCAGCCCTAGGATTGGTGGGAGCAGCCTCATTCGAAGCTCCACAGCACTCTGGAGTCTTTGGCTTGCTCTAACACAGCTGTCTTAAGACAGCTGGGTTAGAGATGTTTAAAGTGTGAATGTGTGGCTGGCTGTCGCACGACAGCTGGCCAAAAAGACATGCACACTTTAAACAGTGCTTTGCCAGCCCACACTTCTCCCTGCTGAGTGGCATGCTGCTGTCACTCAGCTGCCCCCCTCCCCCCTATCCTGATACTCTGTTCGGGATAGGGCATTAAAAATAAAATGGTAATACGTTACTATTTTATTTTTCATCACTGTGCTTTGGGGGAAGGTGGGTTTAAGTGGGACGACGTGCCTCCGCGCCAACGGAGAAGCCGCCCCTGTGTATATTGGAAGCAACAGGTGTGGCCAAACTACAGTTAAAGTGGTATGTAGCTAATACCTAAAAAAAGGTAGGCTGAAGAAAGACCTGAACGTAACAAATCCTAAAAGTACCCTTACAAAAAAACAAAAATATTTAAAAAAAATGTATAAATAATATTGCAAAAACCAAACTGAACACTACCAGGTCTAGAGATTAGAAGCTATGTGAATATAGGCAACCTTTTTTTTGATTCAGTGACATTCAGATGTTATGAAGGACAAAAAGAGGAAGCAGCATGAGAAAGAACAATAAAAAGAGAAAAGTAAACTTTTATGGAGGAAGGAAAAATACAGAAGAACATACTTAATAAGTAAAAAGGTAATTTAAGGAAAATAAAAATGTTAAAGTGTGCCTGCACAGTATTTGTCTCATGAAAGAAATGAATTATGGATGACTGTCCATCAGGTTTTTTTGTTGAAATGATAGTGGAAATTTGATTTTTCTCCCATCAAGTAGGAATCAGAAGAATATATTCACCGAAACAACATTTGATTGGTAATAAACTATAAAAGACTTAGGAACCTGGACCTTCAAAAATTATCCTAGAATGAGCATGACACATCAATTAAGTGAGCCCCTGAACGTTTTTTTATATGGTAGAAAATCACCGTTGATGAAAAGGGTATTCTAGATACCCTTAAAGGTACTGGGTATGAACTTAAGTGTGGAATGAATTTTGTATGGGGGCTCCAATATCTGTGGAGCACTGGAGCTCAAAGTCACTGTACAAGCAGAGTATTTGCTCCCTGTTCTTGGGATTTGAAGGAAATATCTATAGACGTAAAAGAAAATGGAGACAGGATTCAATCGCCTCAAAAATGACGTGAAACTAATTACTGAACTGACATCATGTTTTTTCTTCCATTTGCCTCTGATGCAAGCAGGTGCCCAATACCATGGTTTTGTCTAAGCTGTTGAACGTTTATTAAATCTGTTTGAAAACATAATTGAAGCACACGGGAAATTGTCTGCTACATTACCTGGGAGGGAGTGAAGCCAGACATGCGGAAAGCTGAAAACACAAGTGGCACCTCTGCCTTCAATAACATCTCAACGTAGTGAGCACTGCAAAAATAGACTGGATGGATGCCGGAAACAGCAGTATCAATTGGTAGGTGGCTCTGGCGATAAAAAAACAATTAGAATTTAATTATGTGCACTTGCAGTTTGTAATTGTATAAATGTTCTCATTAAGGTGTATTTGGTGTTTTTAAATGACTTAATGACAAATAATAGCGCTCATTTCTTTTATGTGAATAATACATGTTTTCAAATTTAATAACAGCACTAGGTATACAGAGAGGTGTAGCTTCAAGCGGGTTGTTTGTTATGTGACACCCCCAAATAAATGCATTCTTGGCTTGGTAGTTGGGCCTGAGGCCTGCTATACCAGTGTTGGTTTTTCTTGTTTCACTACGAGAGGTTTTAACTTGTTCTTTTTGGATCATGAACATATATATAGTGAACGGTTTACCAAAAAAGTGGCAGATCTGTACCCATAGAAGAACAACTTGAATGGATGTAAATTTACTACATTTTGGAATTCACAAACATTCGCAGTAGTAGTCTGTGAAAGCTGCGCCAGTGTGAGGTTTCCAGGCATACTACTGGCAATCAAAGACCCAGAAGGTGAAGGGACAAATGCGTGCACATAGTCCAACCTCTGGCAATCGCTCAGCATTTTATTCGAACCCATTGTTTTTCGCCCACTGTGGACAGAGGGACTGATTTAGGGTTTGGCAGAGTAAAGGCAGTGTGGTGGTGGGCTTTACATCAGCCACCCTGCCTTTATTTCGCCTGCCAAAATTAGAGCTGTCCACCGGCCATGCGGACATCTCTATACATGGACAAAATCTGCCAAAATGTGGTATCCTGTCAGAATAGGGAATGTTTGATGGATGGCTAAGTCAAACATAACTGCCGGCAAACATTTCCTAAGTTTTTTTATTTTTCAAAAGCAAACTCAAAGTGGGAGTTTGTTTTTGAAAAATAAAAGACTAATTACCTGACCGCCACACCATGGAAGTTGTCTCCAATGGTGTGCTGGATATATATATATATATATTACCTACTGGCTGTCGCCAGTAGGTATATTTAGTTAGGATTTTTTCTCTATGGGATTTTTGAAAATTCTATGTCTAATAACTTTGGCGTTTGTGGACAGAATTGGCTGAAATTTTCAGGAAAATGGAACATTTTGTTTCAGAGCAGCCCCTGAAAATTTGGGGGGGTTCGTCAAGGGGGGGCCGAGAAAAAAGGGGGGGCCCAAAACGCGTTTTTCCCATGTTAATTTCCATAGGGCGGTTGGCCTCACTTTTAGCCCGAACGGCTGAATGGATTTGCACGAAACTTGGCAAAATTGTAGGCACTGGTAGCCCGATGTGCCTTTGCTAGGTCTCAATATATGTGCTCCAGTGGATTTTGAGAAATTAACGTTCGCGTACTTTTCGCGTTACGGAGCTTTGCGAAGCGAAGCTGATTGGCTCTCCGGTGTCTGTAAACATTCCAAACAGTCCGTAGCGGCCGCCATCTTGTCTCTCGGTAGGATCGAGAGACAAGAGGAGGCCAAAGCGAAGGGGTAAATGACCATAAGGGGGCATAGTAGATCCTCCCTGACCCCCTAGGTTTGATGTGGAGGTTTTAAAAGGGCCCCGCGGGGGTGCGCCCGGTTCGCGAACCGGGAAGCGGTCTGGGGAGCGTACTACAAGGAAACAAGAATGATTGACTTTTAACTTATTGTATGTTTATAGACTTTTTTTGATTTTTTTTTTTTTTTCTGCCGAGTGACGTCTCGGCCTATCTCCACGGGATGCAGTCCCTACCATCTCGGCGTTTAAGCCCAGGGGGACCGGTAGTGTGGGAGAGATAACGACTGTTAACGTTCGATTCGAAGGAAATCAGGAAGTGTTGAAAAACATTGTCTGCGCCATCTTGCCTTTTTTCAAATGCCACACTTTTGTCGTGCACGGCAGCCATTTTAGATGCCTTGACCAGACCCACTCTCTGCACGCTGTGGATCCTTAGCATGGCTCCCCACCCTCGCAAGCATCTCCCCCAGGCACTGGTCACCCCCGCTCTCTGTCTTATGCATGGGCAATAAACCTCCCCCCATCTGCACTGCTCTTCCTTGAGAATCACACCCTGGGCCCGCCCGACACCTCCCTTTCGCCCTATTCACTACCGCACCCTCTGACACTCCTCTTCCTATGTGTCCGATTGTCCAGGCCGGTCCCAGGCTATCACCTAGCCCTGCAGATGTAGTTTATGGCTCCAGCTGTAAAGAATCACCCCTCTTCAAAGGAGTTACAGTAGATCAAGGCCCCACCCGATGAGATCCGTCACACCACACGTGTTCCTACTATCTGAAAACCATCCTGTATTGTGATTGGGGAGGGGACCCAGCCTGAAGCGGAAGATTCCAGGGATGCCTCTTTGTACATCAAAGTTTTTACAATTATGTGTCACATTAAAAATATATAGCACTCCAACAAAGTAGTAGGATTATAAAACGTTAATAACTTATAAATATATACAACGCAACAAAAACAGTAAATACATTTAAACATTTTTTAGAAAAAAGAAGCAACAATGGTCAGTAGCTGTGTTTTGTGCGAATAGTCCCAAGGCAGCACAACGTGCTGAGTTCTGGACGGCACCCAGGTGATGTTATCTGGGTGCCGCACTGGTTTTTGGTATCCTACAATGCAGCTCCGAAAAACGGCGTGGGGCGTCCCGGGGGGTGCGGGGGGAGGCCTCGTCAGTAGCGGTCTGTTGTGCGAATAGTCCCAAGGCAGCAGAATGCGCTGAGATGTGGATGGCACCCAGGTGATGTCCAGTAAGTTGCCGCACTGGTTTTGGTATCCTACAATGCTGCTCCGAATAACGGCGTGGGCGCCCAGGGGGGGGGGGGGGGGTGAGGTGGTGTGAACGGGCCTCCCTAGGTGGAGGTTCGTCTGCTGTAGTGGGGCGCCCCTTTACCGTTTCAGTTGCCATTCCGCCCGCTTTTGGTACACTGTGCCAAAATCCGCCATTCAGCTGAGTTGCGCCCACTCTTGCGGTGCAGCGATAAGCGGCTGCCCCAGGACTCTCAAAATGGCGGCAGGCTCTTTCCTTTTTGGGCCTGGTCCACTGAAATGGCCCTGGGACACCTTGGAACTCGGACGCTTGTCTGCTAGGTCTTGAACCCCATTCTCGAAAGCGTCCCCTCAGCCTTGAAGATTCTACAAAAGTCTTGGGGGCCCCCCGACTCCTGCAGGTTTCCGGTGGGGAGCGGCTGCCATGATTGCTCGCGGAATGACCACGACGGAGCCACGAGATGGTGGTGCTTTCATGCTGACGCCAGCTTCAGTCTGAAACATCCAGAAACAAGGTGGGGCTTTCATCGTTTGGGAATTTTTTTTTTTTTTAATCCAATGAAAAGTGTTATTTTAGGTCATATGATCAAGCCTTCCTCATTAGGAAACCAAAAGTAAAATGAACCAATGAAAAGTTTTATAAACAAGTCACATGACCTGTTATGCGGCATAGGGTTATAAAAAGCGTAGAAAATCCGTTGGCACGTGAGGCGGCGTCATTGGCGGACCGATGTGCGAATAGGCCGAAGGCAGCACAACGCGCCAAGATCCGGATGGCACCGAGGTGGTGTCCAGCAAGTTGCCGCACTGGTGTGGCCATCCTACAATGCTGCGCCAAAAGTCGGCGTGGGGTACCACGTTGGCCTGTGAGGTGGCGTCAGTAGCAGACCGATGTGCGAATAGGGCCAAAGGCAGCACAACGCGCCAAGATCCGGATGGCACAGAGGTGGTGTCCAGCAAGTTGCCGCACTGGTGTGGCCATCCTACAATGCTGCGCCGAAAGTCGGCGTGGGGTACCACGTTGGCCTGTGAGGTGGCGTCAGTAGCGGACCGATGTGCGAATAGGGCCAAAGGCAGCACAACGCGCCAAGATCCGGATGGCACCGAGGTGGTGTCCAGCAAGTTGCCGCACTGGTGTGGCCATCCTATAATGCTGCGCCGAAAGTCGGCGTGGGGCGCCCCGTTGGCCTGTGAGGTGGCGTCAGTAGCGGACCGATGTGTGAATAGGCCGGAACCAGCACAAGGCGCCAAGATCCGGATGGCACCAAGGTGGTGTCATAGTTGAGAGTTCTGAGAAGCGGGGGGGAGGCGGCGCAAACGTGTCTCTCCCTCCATGTGGAGGCACTTCATCTGCAGTGGGGCGCCGAGATCCGGATGGCACCGAGGTGGTGTCTAGCAAGTTGCCGCACTGGTGTGGCCATCCTACAATGCTGCGCCGAAAGACGGCGTGGGGTGCCCCGTTGGCCTGTGAGGTGGTGTCAGTAGCGGACCGATGTGCGAATAGGCCGAAGGCAGCACAAGGCGCCAAGATCCGGATGGCACCGAGGTGGTGTCATAGTTGAGAGTTCCGAGCAGCGCTTGTAACACTGTCTGAAGCTTATTTGCACCTGCTGCAGCTTCACTATTGCCCTGGTGTGGCCTAAGATCGCCCATGACATAGGCGGCCGCCTCCCGGGGTCCGGTGGAACTTTTTTCCTTTTCCTTTGTGCATCTTGTCCCACAATCCGTTTGACCTGAAGACACGACCAGGTCCATGAATGTGTGCAGGGGGACGCTATTGAATGAATCAAAATGGCGGCTTCACACAAAGCTGACTCAAGCGTTGCTGCTGATGCTATACAGACAAAAACTGGTTTTCAGTTTGTACATTCTTCAGGATTTTTCCATCCAAGGCTGGTTGAGAGTTTGTAGAACAATGGCTTCAGATTTTCAACATACTACTCTTCAACATTCTTCTTAAATGTAACAATGTGAGACTCACTAGGAGAACGGTGTAGTGAGGGCCACAAACGGCTGTTTATCTTTCCTTTTAAAATGCTGCCAACAATATTTTCGGAATGGAAGACACCACAAGGCGCTGAGATTCGGTTGGCACCGAGGTGGTGTCCAGCAAGTTGCCGCACTGGTGTGGCCATCCTACAATGCTGCGCCGAAAGTCAGCGTGGGGTGCCCGAAGGGGGGGGGGGAGGCGGCGCAAACGAGCCTCTCCCGCTTCTCCATGTGGAGGCACTTCATCTGCAGTGGGGCGCCGAGATCCGGATGGCACCGAGGTGGTGTCTAGCAAGTTGCCGCACTGGTGTGGCCATCCTACAATGCTGCGCCGAAAGACGGCGTGGGGTGCCCGAAGGGGGGGGGGAGGCGGCGCAAACGAGCCTCTCCCGCCTCTCCAGGTTGATGCACTTCATCTGCAGTGGAGCGCCGTCTAGCTGAGTTTCGCCCGCTCTTGCTGCTACAGCGACAGACGGCTGCAACAGGACTCTCAAAATGGCGGCCTGTTCTTTGGATTTGGGCCGGGTCCACTAAAATGGCCCTGGGACACCTTAGAACTCGGACGCTCGAATTTTTTTTCCTTTCCTCTACATGCAAAAAAGGTAAATGCCCGGTACGTTACCTGCCTCATCTGCCACGATGTACTCTCCAGAGGAACCGAAAAAAAATATAGTTATGGTAATTATACCATGCATCGTCATATGGAGAGGTGGCACCGATTAATTATAGTGGTGCACAAAAGAGAGATTTGGAGGACAACCCCCGACCTGCCAGTACATTCACCAAAGAAGTGGCACTGACAGCATCAGAGGCAAGGGAAACGGTCCCAAATATTCAGAAGAACTTTGGAAAGATTAAAATGACATGTTTAGATTGTGGCAAATTAATTTCATGTGGATAGATGAGTGTTACTCTAATAAATACAGCATATGAACATCATCATAGTCGATGGTTGGTGGAGACATTTTGACTATATCCTGGACCTGCCCGTCCTCGCCCAAAATGGCGCCGGAATAATTAGGACTCGTAACTCCTTGTTGTGTACTGAATGCACAACCTTGATATCACGAGATATGTATGCAGTTTTGAAGCACATGGCGGGCGGGGACGAGAATTGATTGAATATTTCGACATCCCTATTGATATTAAGTTTTGATGTGTTATTGATTACTGTACTATTGAAAGTTCGAATTAACGTCACCCATGGTACTTGCCCGCAAATGTATATCTAGATAATTTTATTGTAACTGGCCCTGTCGTATTTTAATTATAAAATGTACGTCCACCGATTCCGCAACTGTTAGACACGTTAGTTCTTGCAACCTAATGGCCCGCCCATTACGTTCCTCTAAAGTGTAAATGTCTCCTCATCATATACGATTACAGTTTGCTCCGTGGCCGACCCACGTGGTTATAGGCCCGTATTTGTATACTGACATTTTCACAATAAAGGTTTTTAAAAGAAAACATGGTAGTAGTATTTACATTGGTAAAGTTTTTAATAATAGTCACTGTTTTCGAATTAGTAAAAGGCAAGTGAAATAAAGCAGTCCAATTACATGAAGGGTAAAAGGTATAATACGCAGGAACGCAGTAAAGATAAATGGTCAAGGGCTGTTGTGTTTTCTACTCCTGCAACATAAAGTGATCGATAAGAATCTGATATTCAGGCGTATCGGCGACTAAGACAGCAGGCGGAGCCTCTTTTGCTCAACGGCTCCGTCATGGGACGAAGAAACGCCCTTTTTCTCGAAAAAGGAATATATTTTACTTGCAGGACAGTTGTAAATTTTCCGGGAAAGTACATTAGCCTGGAACATTATAACATATATGTTTAAGAAAAAATAATGTTCGAAAGTAATAAAAAGTGTAATTTTTAGGTCATATGACCAAGCCTTTCATCATTAGAATAAGAAAAGTAAAATGAACCAATGAAAAGTTTTATTAACAAGTCACATGACCTGTTATGCTTACGTTACGCGCTGCGCGTCGCGCCCCGGATCGCTTCCGGGAAGCTGCGCTTCGCGCATCGGAGCACTTCCGGATGCGCTAACGCGGCGCGTCATATGACGCATTACGCGACAACGCAGGTCCAGAATATAGTCAAAATGTCTCCACCAACCAGCGGTCGGAACACAACCCCTTTCAGCAGGCTAAATAGTTCTGTTAAATGACAACAGAAGGGACAGGCAACAAGAACCATCAGTCAAAGAGGGGAGGGCAAGTTCTTCTCTACCGGGTCACGTTGGGGCACTACCGGAACTGATCGAATTGGTAGTCTACAGTGTTTCTGGATGTTTTAAACTGAAGCTGGCACCACCATCTCGTAGCTCCGTCGTGGCCATTCCACGAGCAATCATGAGGGGTTGTTCCTAATGTTTCTATTTTAGCGAGGTCAAAAAGAGATCCCATTAGTGGCCTACTGATTTTGTTCGATTCCTTTTGTTTTTTTACACGATTTTTCACTATCTGCAAAGACTAAACAGAGTATTGCGACTCTGTGCTTGTTTGTAAATAGAGAATGAACCAAAGAGAACCAATTCTAAAACAGTAAATGCTTGGATAACAATGAATCAAATGGAGAGAGAAGCAGGCACGACGGATTACAACGGGGGCAAAGGCCTGCGTTAACTACCCTTCACTATCTGCAAAGAGAGAGTACTCGTAATAGAAATGAGGGGGGGCGGGCAGCATTCAAAGCAGATCAGTGTGCATAAACACGAAAATGTTTTTACTTACCACGTACTTGACATTCGACAGCTTATGATATTTGCTATTAAAAAACCATTGAAATTCACTGAAAAAACCATAGGTTAGAGACCATATATAGTTAGGAATTAGCATTTAAAAAACCTTGAAAATTCACTGAAAAAACCATAGGTTATAGACCATATATAGTTAGGAATTAGCATTTAAAAAACCTTATTTTACTCACACAAAACCATTGAAATTCCATATATAGTTAGTTGCACTAACTATATATCGCGCACCCGCAATCCACTGCTGATGATGTCACATATTACATCATTCATGACATGGTCAGTGACATCACTGATGACATCTCAAATGACATCACTGATGACATCACTGATGACATCTCATTTGACATCATTCTTGTGCTAATACGATAAACCTCTTCAGACTCTAATATAACCTTAGATACACTCAGTGTATACAGACACTCACACACTGTCACTCATCCATGGAGTTACTCACACACCTAGTCAGTCATGCAAAGAAACAATCTCACCTCCATTTCCTCAACTATACAGTTATACGCACCTTACTTATTCAAACATATACTAACACATATTTACTCTCTTATACAATCCCTGATACAAGTTCACAATGATCCATACAGCCACTCGCACATTCAGTGGCTCTCATGCACAGTTATTTATATATGCCAACTCTCACATGTACTGTGTTTTACATATGTACTTACTATGACATGTAGCATTGAGATATCCATTCACTCATCAATACACTCATGCACACAGTCAACCGCCCATGTAGCTTTTTCCACATGCACTCTTGAACTCATACACCTAGTGAATCAACTGCTCACACATCTATGCACAGTCACACACCTCCCAGCCACCCCCACACAAACTCAATCTCCCATACAAATACTTGGGCATCCAATCAATAACACATATAGCCTCTCGTATAGCTAATGATCAACACATGCAGCAGTTTACATCACAACAGACATACTGATGCACACATTCAGACAGTTTAGTCACTAACCCATGCATTTAGTACGACACATTTATTCACTCACTCATACAGTCAGTCACGCACTTACTAAATCCTTCATCCAGACACTTATACATGCACTCATTCTTCAATATATCAAACATATTTAAACTTTACAGAAACACACAGTCACTGGATGATGTCATCAGTGATGTCAGCAGTGATGTCATTTGAGATGTCATCAGTGATGTCATCAGTGATGTCATTTGAGATGTCATCAGTGATGTCACTGACCATGTCATGAATGATGTAATATGTGACATCATCAGCAGTGGATTGCGGGTGCGCGATATATAGTTAGTGCAACTAACTATATATGGAATTTCAATGGTTTTGTGTGAGTAAAATAAGGTTTTTTAAATGCTAATTCCTAACTATATATGGTCTATAACCTATGGTTTTTTCAGTGAATTTTCAAGGTTTTTTAAATGCTAATTCCTAACTATATATGGTCTCTAACCTATGGTTTTTTCAGTGAATATATATATATATATATATATATATATATATATATATATATATATATATATATATATATATATATATATATCCAACACAGTGAGGGGACCCTTTAGGAAGCAGCCACACACGAACTCCATAGTGAACTCTTTATTTTTCAAGAACCTGCCAGCAGGAATTCAAAGGAGACATCTTCAAAGTAAATCAGCTGCCAAATGCATTTCGAGAGACGGGCTCTCTTCTTCAGTGGCATGTTCGTCATCTGCCAGAACTCTCCCCTTTACATAATCAGTCCCCGCCCCCTGGGCGTTAGCAATCAGTGGCGTTTGTGGGATCTGTAGTCCGTGTCAGGTAGGGATTAATCCTGGCGAAATGGATCCAAATTTCAAAACGAAGTGGGAATGAAGGCACATCTCGATCGTTTCCCTGCCTTGCTTCCAGTTCTTTGTAGAGTGTTCAAAAGGGCAACCCCTGCAAATGTCCTTAAGAATGTTCGCGTCCACTTGCCCCCCTGTAGTGAAGAGGGCTGGCTCTGTGACAACAGCGAGCAGCTTCCACGACCGGGCGGCCGTCTATAAATCCAACACAGTGAGGGGACCCTTTAGGAAGCAGCCACACACGAACTCCATAGTGAACTCTTTATTTTTCAAGAACCTGCCAGCAGGAATTCAAAGGAGACATCTTCAAAGTAAATCAGCGGTCCCATGCATATGTAATAAAACACAACCAATAAATATAGACGAAATCGCTTCTATATTTTCAGAAGGACATGTCCAGCCGGACAGAGGTCTTTCAGGTTTACTTAATAAACAAGATTCTTCAGACAATAGAAGTGAGGAATACCTTCCACAGTGCCCCTATGTGGTACACAAGCCTGTGATAAAAAGTATATCTCTTCTTATAGGCAAAATTGAGGTTTAGTGTAAAGGCAAAGTATTTAATTGTCCTGATGATGGTTCCCATGATTCCTTAATGGAACCGAAACGCCGTCGACTTGCTTATGCACCCGATACAAATCTGACTGATTGATTTTATGTAATGGTGCAGCTTGATATTTTCTGTGCAATTTGTATGTAAACAGAAAAACGTTTGTTTTGCCTTGAACCTTTCCTATTTTCTTCAACTGTAATCACCCCGTGAGTGTTGGGCACAGGCTTGTGTACCACATAGGGGCACTGTGGAAGGTATTCCTCACTTCTATTGTCTGAAGAATCTTGTTTATTAAGTAAACCTGAAAGACCTCTGTCCGGCTGGACATGTCCTTCTGAAAATATAGAAGCGATTTCGTCTATATTTATTGGTTGTGTTTTATTACATATGCATGGGACCACTGTTGTTTCCATAAAATTGTTCCCCGAGGTCCCTGCCTGACTGAATTGGAGTCCCTTGTTGTTAAAAAGTCAAAGTAAATCAGCTTCTTGAAAAATAAAGAGTTCACTATGGAGTTCGTGTGTGGCTGCTTCCTAAAGGGTCCCCTCACTGTGTTGGATTTATAGACGGCCGCCCGGTCGTGGAAGCTGCTCGCTGTTGTCACAGAGCCAGCCCTCTTCACTACAGGGGGGCAAGTGGACGCGAACGTTCTTAAGGACATTTGCAGGGGTTGCCCTTTTGAACACTCTACAAAGAACTGGAAGCAAGGCAGGGAAACGATCGAGATGTGCCTTCATTCCCACTTGGTTTTGAAATTTGGATCCATTTCGCCAGGATTAATCCCTACCTGACACGGACTACAGATCCCACAAACGCCACTGATTGCTAACGCCCAGGGGGCGGGGACTGATTATGTAAAGGGGAGAGTTCTGGCAGATGATGAACATGCCACTGAAGAAGAGAGCCCGTCTCTCGAAATGCATTTGGCAGCTGATTTACTTTGAAGATGTCTCCTTTGAATTCCTGCTGGCAGGTTCTTGAAAAATAAAGAGTTCACTATGGAGTTCGTGTGTGGCTGCTTCCTAAAGGGTCCCCTCACTGTGTTGGATATATATATATATATATATATATATATATATATATATATATATATATATATATATATATTACCTACTGGCGGTCGCCAGTAGGTATATATAGTTAGGATTTTTTCTCTATGGGATTTTTGAAAATTCTATGTCTAATAACTTTGGCGTTTGTGGACGGAATTGGCTGAAATTTTCAGGAAAATGGAACATTTTGGTTCTGAGCAGCCCCTGAAAATTTGGGGGGGTTTCGTCAAGGGGGGGGCCGAGAAAAAAGGGGGGTCCCAAAACGTGTTTTTAACATTGAGTTTTCCATAGGGCGGTTGGCCTCACTTTTAGCCCGAACGGCTGAATGGATTTGCACGAAACTTGGCAAAATTGTAGGGACTGGTAGCCCGATGTGCCTTTGCTAGGTCTCAATATATGTGCTCCAGTAGATTTTGAGAAATTAACGTTCAAAAAAATATATATATCTGTGACAGCGGACCGGGCAGCGCTCCGCTTCGCGTACTTTTCGCGTTCCGGAGCTTTGTGAAGCGAAGCTGATTGGTTCTCCGGCGTCTGTAAACATTCCAAACAGTCCGTAGCGGCCGCCATCTTGTCTCTCGGTAGGATCGAGAGACAAGAGGAGGCCAAAGCGAAGGGGCAAATGACCATAAGGGGGCATAGTAGATCCTCTCTGACCCCCTAGGTTTGATGTGGAGGCTTTAAAAGGGCCCCGCAGGGCAAAAAAATAAATAATTTTTTTTTAGTTTTTTTGCGTGGGGAGCGTCCGGTTCGCGAACCGGGAAGCGTTCTGGGGAGCGTACTTTGTTGAAAATTAGTGAAAAAAGTTAGAGTAAAATAATAATTGTGAGTGATCAGATGTAGGGTAGCTCTGAGAAGAGCTTTTGGGTTTATGGTACATTTAGGTACTTATAAGTAGGTACCAATGCACAGTCTTAAATTCAGAATGAAAACTCTGTTGCCCTCATCTGAGAAGTGAACTCCATCTCCTCTGTAGATATCTTGCATGTAGTAGCGCAAGTTATTGTTGTACAAGGAGCCCATTCCATGGTCTCTCATGTAAGCTGAAACAGATTTGTTTACATGCTTCCTCGACTTCTCAATTTGTGGACAAAATTGGTTCGACCACCTCCATTTCTGTCTTTGGCATATATTTGAATATACCAAGGCAGTCTGAGGAAAAAGTGCCATTAATTGCTCAAAGGTGTCCTTTAAAAGCATTTCCAGACCTACCCCAGTCAAAGTGCCCAAATCATTACCTCCACAGTGCACAATTAACAGGTCAGGTTTTGGCAAATGCATAAAGGTTTTCACCAATGGTATCAATTGGTGACATTTTAATCCTCTGTGGCCAAACCACTTAATTTCCACATCTTGTAAATTGAGGTTAGGTAAATTTCTGTTCTCAGCATACCTCTGAGCCCAATAGATGTAACTATGTCCAACAATCCAGACAGAAAACATGGTGAGAGAAGGTTCTCCTGTAGTCAGATGAAGTGTGGCAATGAAATGGCAGTTGAAAAAATAAGAGTTTAAAATGAAAAAAACTGTGGAGTTTCTGTGTTAATGAAGCAGTAACAGTGATTGGTGGATTTTGATTGCTGAAAACAGAAAGTTAGGGTGCATGGATGAGTTCTTTGAAAGATGTATTTTGAGTGGTCAAGAAAAAATCATTAAATGAAAGAATGCACTGGATATGCAGGTGCGCTGAGAGTTCAGAGTTCAATTGCAACATTGTTGTGTGAACTTGCAAACACCAGAGGTCTTCCAAGAGGTGGTTGCTATGCAAAAAAAGCAGAGAGGGCAGAGGGGGGAAGGGTTTTGATTTGAAAAAAAGTGAGGGAAGAGTTTTGATTGGGTGACATGAGAGATATGTGTGAAGAATTACAGCATTTCTGTGCTTTTGATAGCTGCAGACTCTGGAGTGCATACCTTTTGCTCTGCTGAAGACAAATTGGTGTGTTTCTGAGACTGTTTTGAAACTCAAAGTATTTGCTAAGGTGAGAAAAGATTTCTTTAATTTAGATAGAGAATAGTGTGCTTTAAGGAGAAATTTATGAAGAAAGTTGTGTTTTTCAAATGTTGCTTTGTCTCAAGTGTTTTACAAATAGATTTTGTTTCTTTGAGAAATTGTAATTGGAGAAAATGTGAAGTATTAGTACTGACAGGGTTTTTATGTGCATAGGAGCTGTGGAGTGTTTTCAAATCATGACTTGTAAATCGTTTTTGAGAAAAAGGAATGGTTTTAATATTTATGACAAGGACATAATGGTGTATGCTTCTTTATAAGGCAATTGAGTGTCTCTGATGTTATTTTTCCCATTTTAATGTAAGACCTTTCCCTGTGGAGCAAATTGCTTGTAAATATGCTCCCACCTGTGCATGGCAAATTTAGATTTTGAATGTTTGCGTTACATAGCCATGTTAAAAGTGACCCAAACATGCTGCAAAGGCAATCAAAAAACGCTTTCATGTGTCTTAAGGACATTTTAAGTCATTTCCCCATGTGGAGTGTTTTTAAATTATGACTTGAAAATCGTTTTTGGGGAAAAGGAATGCTTTTAAAATTTATGACAAGGACATAATGGTGTATGCTTCTTTATAAGGCATTTCAGTGTCTCTGATGTTATTTTTCCAATATTAAATTAAAAGACCTTTCCCCGTGGAGCAAATTCCTTGTAAATATGCTCCCACCTGTGCATGGTAAATTTAGATTTTGACTGTTTGAGTTACATAGCCATGTTAAAAGTGACCCAAAAAAGTTGCAAAGGCTTTTAAAAAAACACTTTCATGTGTCTTGAGGACATTTTAAGTCATTTCCCCGTGGGCAGTGTTTTCAAATTATGAGTTTAAAATCGTTTTTGAGGTAAAGGAATGTTTTTAAAATTTATGTGCGCCATATGCCCCCAAATTTCTTTTTCAGGGGTGCAGCAGGGTGTTCTTGAGACACCCCTGCACCCTCGGAAAAATTCCTAATTTGCGATGAGCTAATTGCTAATCGCAAATTGCACCTTCATTCCTATGGGCCTCCTGCTCCATGGAAATGAATGGGTAATTTGCAATTAGCAATTTGCTCATCGCAAATTAGGAATGGTAAAGAATCGCTATTTATTCCTTAAAGTTCGCTATTTAGGAAATGCAAAAAACTTTGATGATACATATGGCGGTTCATCTCTAACAAGATAAGAAGCTTAGGGATAGATTTATGATGACTGGCGCATCACCAGGGATGTGCCAGTCATTCTGCGCCGCTGTTCCGCCACCCATGGTGTGCTGCATTTACAATGCGGCGCACCATGGGGCAAAAACAGCACAGATGCGTGACGCATCTGTGCCGTAAAGGTGGCGCATTGCTGGAGTTGTATCGCAAGTGTGATGAAGCTCCAGCAAGGCTCAGGGGTGCCCCTGTCGCAGGGTTTCTGTTCTCACACAGAACTGTGCACAGAGGATTGGAACCTCGGCGAATTAGGGTGCCCCAAAACTCACCTTAGTACCCAAAAACTCAACGTTGAGCAGAGGAAAATATATGACGAAGTTACCATGCAAATTGATCATGGATTAAGTCATGAGAAGAAAGAGTGCTCATGTACGTCGTTGAAGCCTGTCCGACTGTACGTGAGTGGAGAAGCGGGAACTGGAAAAAGTTTCCTTATTAAAGCAATTTCATGTTATTTGCAGGAAAGGACAGAGTCATCGCTGTCTTGTGTTGTCCCCGCTCCAACTGGACTGGCAGCACATAACATTAAAGGGATTACTTTACATCGTTTACTGATGCTGCCAGTGGAGCATGACAACAAATTACAATATCACAAGCTATCTGGAGATGCTTGTTGTGAAGTTTCAAGAATCTTGAGGAAAATGAAACTTCTTATCATTGACGAAGTAAGCATGGTTTCCAATGTCATGCTTGCCTTTGTGCATTTGAGAATGCAAGAAGTTCTCAAAACAGAGTATGATGTGTTATTTGGTGGCAAACACATCATTGTTTTCGGAGATCTTCTGCAGCTGACACCAGTGAAAGGGCAACCTGTGTTCAAAATGCTCACGCATGAAGATACCAGGAAGTGCCTAGGGAGCATTGGCAACGTCAATATATGGTTAAACTTCAATTATGCTGAACTGCATGAAAATATGCGTCAGGCGAAGGATGAAGTTAACAAGACTATTCTACAAGATGTTAGAATTGGAAAAGTGACCGAGCATGGGAAAGAAGCTTTACATGCACGATTACTGTCAAATTTATATCCAGAACAAGATGTTGTGCCTGAGAATATTTTTCAGAAAATTACTGAGAAGAAATCTGGAATATGTTTGATGCCAACTCTTGCAGAATGTGCCAAATTCAACAACAAAATGTTGCATTTAGAAAAGCAAGAGATTGTGAAACTGGAAGCTATTGACAGAGTAGAGCATATGGGATCAACAATTATTTTGTCTGAGAATCTGAAAACAAAATTGGATTCATTAGAGAAGACTATATCTAAAACTGCAGGTTTTGAAAAGACTCTGAATGTGTGCTTGAACTGCCGTATAATTTTAAGAAGGAATTTACATGTTGAAAGAGGTCTGGTAAATGGATCAATGGGTAATGTTGTTGATTTTGTAAAATACAGAAATAGAGATGGAATTGAATTTTTAAAAATTAAATTTGATGGCATTGAGGAAGTACAGCTAATTGGTCGTTGTTCTGCTAGATTTTTGCTTGTAAAAGACTTATATGTTCGCCGTAAGCAGTTTCCTGTTTGCTTGGCATATGCGGTGACAATCCATAAATCGCAAGGTTTAAGTGTAGACAGTGCATTGGTGAATATTGGCAGTTCTGTGTTCAAGGAGGGTATGGCATATGTGGCATTGTCACGAGTTAGAACTTTATCGGGATTGTACTTGATTGAGTGTGATGTCACAAACATTTGTGCGGATCTAGATTGTGTTAAGGAATACAATAGGTTAAGAAGAGAGTATGCGCCACATTTGCCTCAATATCCTTTGTTTGAGAAACGTGTGGTAGGCCGGAAACGAAGAAATGTGACCAATACTGGGGAGGTTGTAGCAAAAAGACGAAAAGTCGATGAACCTGAAATTATAAGCAGAAACAAAAAGGATTCTGTTGAAGATGTTGTTGGTTTTCAATTTGAAAACAGTTCTGGTGTCAACTGCTATGCTAATGTAGTGGTTAATGTTTTGTTTTCTCTAGAAAATGTAAAAGAAGAGATTTGGTCAATTCTGATCAAAGATTTTGCAGTTTGTTAAATTCTGTGTTAGAGAAATGTAGCACTGATAGAACAAAAATAGAAAGTGTGTCTGAAATTCGAAATCTGTTAGACAGATGTTCAGGCCAAACACAATTCTCTCAAAATATTCAGCAAGATTGTCAGGAGTTTTTAATGTATATGCTTGATGTATTGCATGCTGAAGGTGTAGATGTAGATCACCTGTTTGGGCTTTCTTATCAATGGCAGCATGACTGCGAGAACTGTAGGGTATCAAGTACTACTAGTGTAGACTCAGAAAGATTTATATATTTAACTTTGCCAGACAGTAAATCAGTCTCTTTTAATAAACTAGTAAAAGCAGCTGATCACAACATGGAGTGTAGCCAATGTAAATCTGAAATGATGTCCACATTATTTATACGAACATATGGCCAGTATGTTATTTTAATGTTCCAACGATGTAGGCCTGATGGAACAAAATTGACAACTTTAATTAAAAATTTTGTGGCTTCACAGTTGTCAATATCAGGAAGGACTTTTGTAACTGCAGCAATTATATATCATGACGGTCCTTCAATAACATCAGGACATTACACAGCTTATTTAAAGTCTAGAAACGGCTGGTCATTCTGCAATGATTCTGTTTTAATTTTCAAAAAAAAATTGCCGTATGACCTTAAAAACTCTTACCTGGTGTTTTTAAAACCAAAATTTTAGGGAAAGAATCTCGGGATGTGCTCTGAGGAATTTCAAGAAGTTCTAATGGCTCCTACACGATTTGGCCTTGAGGATAAGTGTAGTACAGAGACATAACTTCTTACCATAACACTGGACGTCATGTTGAAATAACTGCACTTTGAATGAATTCAGAAAAACTGTTTCTTTTTATAAGCAAATTCAAGCAGCCAATCAAAACATGGAGTAGAGGGAATGTAAGTCTGCAATGCTGTCTACTGTTTTATATTGCTTTGTGATTAAAAGTGATGTAGAGAATTTAATAATTGTAGTAGTCATAGAGATAGTGTAAGTCTGCTTCATAGTAAGCAGTATCAGTGTCATAGGAAATGTAGAACATGAGTGAGCAAGAAAGGTAAGATATTAGTAATCCAGGATTGTGAAAATGATCTTCAACATTTTAATTCTGAAAGTTGCGGAAATACAACATGACGGGATTGGCTTACAAGAATTCCAAGAGTTATAAATGGCTCTGACACGATTTGGCCTTGTGGAAACGTGTGGTAGAGAGCGAGAAGTCATTTATTGTATGTAACATGTTTTTGAAAACAATGGAGGTTTTCTTTCAGAAAGTGGCGGGTTGAAAGTAATAACAGCACAACAGAGTGTAAGCTGTTCATAGGACATCCTTCGCCGTCATGGAAAGTAAGTTAACTTTAAGGAGTTCTGAATTCTGATTTGTTATGTTGTATGGGTTTTTAAAACACAATCATTTTGATTGTGGTTTTTTTTCCCCGCTGTTATATGATGAATACCTTCAAGTCACTGTTTTTAGTGAAATTTGATACATTCTGAGAACAGCAAAAATAAACCATTTAACATGTATAATTAATTCTGTTCTGTTTGCATTTATGATGTACATGTAGAACTGTGTAGGAGGCATGGAGAAGGTGAGGCTTCTGTAAGTGTCAAAGTTGTTGCATACAGTGCTCATATTCTACGTAGTCTTTCATATGATAGACTACATTTCCACAATGAGATACCTAAGCAAAGGAAACACAGGTGATATGATTGTGGAATGAGCAAAAAAAATTGCACGTTTTTCAATTATATTACCTGTGTTTCCTAACATTACACATCACATTGTGTAGATGAGGTTTAGGCCTGTTCCTGGAGACAGAGGAGGTCTGACATTTGTTCAAGAGTGCAGTGGACATGACACACTTGGTTGGTAGGCCTGCACATGTATTTTCTTCTCTGTATTCTTCAACAAACCTAAATTTCATCTGCAACTCTGAGTAGGACTTACCTGAAACAAATCTGTGAATAGGTTACACCTTATCGGCATCTTGAAACAATGATTTAAAATGTTAGGGTCAGATTTATGATGACCGTGCGCCTCATTTGCTCCGCTGTGGGTCACTTTTGTGTAAAAGATGCACCATGTTGCAAGATAGGTTTCAGTTCATCTCCAGCAAGATACCATCACTTTGAAATGTATATAATTAGCACTGTGTAGGGGACATGCAGAAGCTGAAGCTTTTCTAAGTGTCAAAATTGTTGTATACACTGCTCAACTTCTGTGTACTGTTTGATATGCTAGACTCCATCTGCACTATGAGATACCTAAGCAAAGGCAACACAGGTGATGTGATTGTGAAATGAGGAAAATAAACTCCACATTTTTCAATTACATCACCTGTGTTTCCTAAGTTTACGAATGACATTGTGCAGATGAAGTTTAGGTCTGTCCACGGACACAGAAGAGGTCTGGCCTTTGTTCAAGAGTGAAGTGGACATGACTTACTTCATTAGTAGGCCTTCACATGTATTATCTCCTCTGTATTCTTCAACAAGTGTAAATTTGATCTGCAACCCTGAGTAGGCCTCACCTTAACCAAACCTCTGGATAGGCCACACCTTATTGTCATCCTGAATCAATTATTTAACATGTTAGGGACAGATTTATGATAGGTGTATGCCTCTTTTGCGCCACTGTGCGTCACTTTTGTGACGCAGTCGCGGTTGAAAAGATTTGCTATGAGGCGACAAAATTATAAAATGATGCATCTAGGCAGATGTGTCATGCTGTAAAAAAACAATGCCACATGAAACCGATGCAGCAGTCATGCAAAAGATGCACAATGTTGCAAGATAGGACTCACTTCATCTGCATCAAGATACTGTTAGTTTAAAATGTATATTTTTAGGACTGTGTAGGGGCATGGAGAAGCAGAGGCTTCTGTAAGTGTCAAAGTTCTTGAAAAACTATTTGTCCTTCAATCTTTTCCCTTGTCTTTTCTAATTTATTAAAAACATGTTTTAATATTTTTCAAATGTTTGTTCTCTCTTTCACAGATTGAAAGTATAAAAAGAACAAATGACTAACTTAACGACAATTATAAGGTAAATGTTTTGTACTCTTTTCGTTATATTTCTATCACATTTAACTTCTATTAGTTCCACTGCTTCATTTCTTTAAGCATCACTTTCCTGCCTTTGCTACTTCCCTCATTCCTTTCTCTATTACTTAATTACTCTACTCCTTCACTATTTTTCTTAGTCCCTCTCTTCTCATACTTCTTCACTCTTGGTCACTCACTCTGTCTCTATTACTTTCACTGTTTCTGACTGATCTAAAAATTTTTTTTTTAAAAGAACAGTAAGTATAAGGGAAGGAAACAGACAGTTATGTTAAAAGAAAGACAGCTATAGGGAGTAAACTAGGGATACTGTTACCCGCAATCCTCTGCTGATGATGTCACTGACCATGTCATGAATGATGTAATATGTGACATCATCAGCAGTGGATTACGGGTAACAGTATCTCTAGTTTACTCCCCTATAGCTGTCTTTCTTTTAACATAACTGTCTGTTTCCTTCCCTTATACTTACTGTTCTTTTTTTTTTTTTTAATTTTTTGGTTCGCTCCCGGTTCGCGTACCGGCGAGCGAACTGGGAAGCGAACCAAGAGAAATAGAGGTTGGCAGAGTTCCAAATATTCTGCCAATTTTTTTATAACGGGGAGGTAGTTCTGAAAAGAACTTTTTTTTTATTGTTTTTGTTGTTTTATATTTTTTTTATTATTTTTCTGAACATTTTTTTACTTTTTTTGAATTTTTCTCAACGGTTTTATATATTTTTTTGGTTTTTTTGGGGGGGGGAAACGAAAACGATTCATTGTAAAGGGCTCAACAGGAGCAACAAAAAAAAAGAATTTATTGTTTGGGGCGTTTCGGACAAACATGAGCATGATTGTCAATAGCTCTGTTGATCAGAGTGATGCTACTTTCTCTGTAGCAAATGAATCCATTGCAAAGTACGCAGACTTGTTTTACTTCCCCGAATCTCATTTGTATATTTGGCACCATCTCCCTGCCCTCTGGTCCCGTCACTTCCGGTACAACAGATCTTCTGGCCATAATAGGGGGATTATCTAGTTCGTTACGTAACTGTGCAGCACTGTAGTTGTTAGGATGCCACCTAGTCATATGGCGATGCATTGTGTAGTTTCCGTAACTGTATTTCTTCTCGGTCCCTCTGGACAGTCTATCTTGACATATAAGGCAAGTTACGTATCTTGCATTTACTTTTTTCTGGCCTTTGGGAAATTTAAAAAATTGCCAAATAAAATTTTCTTTCAGGTGAAACCTCTTGGGCTCCTCAGGCAAAAACTGCCTCTCTTCCTGCTCTTCCTCCTCTTCCTCTTCTTCCTCTTCTTGCTGAATTATAACTTCAGCAGGTGGTCCTCTCTTCCTTGGATGTGGTGGAGGTGGTGGGGAAGCACCAGCTGAAGCTACTAAAGAAGCCATTGCTCACTGGTAACAAAGGGTCTTTCTCTCACAAAGATGAAAGTCAGAGTGAGGAAAGAAGGAGGGGTTTTCATCATTTGGGAAAAACAATAGTTCTCAACCAATGAAAAGTGTTAATTTTAGATTACATGACCTAGTCTTACATCATTAGGAAACCAAAAGTGAAATGAACCAATGAAAAGTGTTATTACCAAGTCACATGACCTGCTGTGTTTACGTTACGCGCTTTGCGCCGCCTCCCGGTTTGCTTCCGGGAACCTGCGGTTCGCGCCTCGCTTCGCGTACCAGTTCGCTTCCGGGTACGCTAACGTAGCACGTCATATGACGTATCACGCGACAACGCGAAACGTCATGCGGACGCGACGCGTCACGATGTTGTTTTCTAACGCGGCAGTTGCGCTAAAGGAACGTTTACCGGTTCGCGGACTATTTCGCGGCATCAAGGTGAGCTAACGGGAAGCTTCCCGATTCGCGAAGCGGGAGCGAAGAAAAAAAAATATTAAAAAAAAAAATTATTAATAAACATATAAAATATATTTTTGGATTTAAAGAAGAATACATTTTACAGCTACAGATATTAGCTTTTAAAAAACCAATGAAATTCACTGAAAAAACCATAGGTTATAGACCATATATAGTTAGGAATTAGCATTTACAAAACCTTGAAAATTCACTGAAAAAACCATAGGTTATAGACCATATATAGTTAGGAATTAGCATTTACAAAACCTTATTTTACTCACACAAAACCATTGAAATTCCATATATAGTTAGTTGCACTAATTATATATCGCGCACCCGCAATCCACTGCTGATGATGTCACATATTACATCATTCATGACATGGTCAGTGACATCACTGATGACATCACTGATGACATCTCAAATGACATCACTGATGACATCACTGATGACATCTCAAATGACATCACTGATGACATCACTGATGACATCTCAAATGACATCACTGATGACATCTCAAATGACATCACTGATGACATCACTGATGACATCTCATTTGACATCAATGGTCACATCACTGATGATATCATTTATGTGACAATACAATGCATCTCCTCACACTTTAATATAACCTCTGTTACACCCAGTGTTAAATACAGAATATAATTTTTTAAACCATTGACACACCAATACTAGTTACTACATACGCCCTCACTGATTCCTATGTCTACACACACATTCACTCATTCACCCATACAATCATTCATACATACAATCACTCATCTTTACAACACTATCATATGCACTCATACAACTATACAGACACTCACACTCTGCCACTCATCCATGGAGTTACTCACACACCTAGTCAGTCCTGTAAAGAATCAATCACACTTCCATTTTCTAATCTATACAGTTAAACATAGAGTACCTTACATTTTCAAACATATACTAACACATACTTACTCTCTTATACAATCATTGATACAAGAACACATTGATCTGCACAGAGTCACACATCTCCCAGCCAGCCACACACACACTCAGTCTCCCATACAAATACTTGGACAATCAATCAATAACCCATATAGTTACTCATATAGCTACTGATCAACACATGCAGCAGTTTACAGAACAAAAGACATAATGATGCACAAATTAAGACAGTTTAGTCACTAACCCATGCACTCAGTGAGACACATTTAATCACTCACTCATACAGTCAGTCACGCACCTACTAAATCCTTCATCCAGACACTTCTACATCTACTCATTCTTCAATATGTAAAACATATTTAAACTTTACAGAAACACACAGTCACTGGATGATGTCATCAGTGATGTCATCAGTGATGTCATCAGTGATGTCACTGACCATGTCATGAATGATGTAATATATGACATCATCAGCAGTGGATTGCGGGTGCGCGATATATAGTTAGTGCAACTAACTATATATGGAATTTCAATGGTTTTGTGTGAGTAAAATAAGGTTTTGTAAATGCTAATTCCTAACTATATATGGTCTATAACCTATGTTTTTTTCAGTGAATATATATATATATATATATATATATATATATATATATATATATATATATATCCAACACAGTGAGGGGACCCTTTAGGAAGCAGCCTGAATGAAGAAATAGAGAATATGGGTTCCAGATTCCTTGAAAGAGGATACTCGATGGAAGTGATTGCCACTGCAAAAAGCCGGATGCATCTGAAGAAAAGAGAAGAACTATTATCCCCAAAAAATAAGAAACTTAAGAGAGATCAAGAACAAGAAATAGATCAGAGCAGCGAGACAACCAGACTAATAGTTGACTATGATAATCAAAACTCACAAATGAGAAAAGCCTACAAAAAACATTGGCAAATTCTCCGTCTGGATAAAACTTTGAGTGAGAGCTTGACAAAAAATCCCAGTATAACATACAGAAAAACCTCCTCCTTGAGAGACATACTAACACAAAGTCATCTGGTATTGCAGGAGGAGAAAAAACAGAGATGGCTAACAACACTTGGCTTCTGGAAATGCCATAAGTGTAAGGCCTGTGAACATGGGGTGAATATCAAATACTACCTACTACAGAATGGCAGAAAAGAAACCATATATGACCATATCACATGCGAATCCAAATGTGTTTATAGGCTTCAATGCCCTTGTGGCAAGTACTACATTGGGAGCACTATAAACAAGTTAAAGTTGAGAATACTACAACACCTACGGGCGATAAAAAACAAGGACCCGTGTTACCCAATGGCCACACATTTTGCTCAATACCACCAGAGCGACACCAGTCTCTTGAAATACTCGGGAATAAAACTGTGTAAACTCCCAGAACGAGGTGGTGATCAATTACAACAATTGAGACGTTTAGAATCGAGAATGATACTAAGCATTGGAACTGAGGCACCGTTTGGTCATAATTTGGATGCCGAACTGTATGTACATTTGTGAAATTGATACAAAGACATTTCAATGAGACCTTGATTTCTAAATGTGGGACTCTATGAATTGTGGGAGTGCCGTCCCTTTGATACTGGAATCTGTACATGTTTTGAATAATTGCTCTGAACCAGAACCGACTAATTACCTAGATCCCATAGAATCTTCTCACTAAAAGATAAAAAATGCAGGGAAAGATGATTTATAGTTGAATAACAGTAGGAAGTTTGAAAGAGCATAGGATAAGAATACAGTACTTCACATAAATTATGTGGTTGCCTGCATAGGAAGAATTGTTGAAATAGTGCATAAAACTATATACGATAGGTTGTGTAATACCTGGATAATGACATTTTATGCCATCGAAACTTATTCCTGTGGTTATATGATACTTTATTTAGATCATTGCAGCAATCACTGAATTTCATAAATGTTGGTTCTTTTTTCGTAAAACTTTATGAACTGACTGTTTGTCTCTAAAAAATCTAAAAAATTTATAATCATCATTTACCTTGAATTAATATAATCCTTGATTTAATATCTCTACATGGAAAAGTATAGCATAATACCATGACAATGATTAGATGGATCTAAATGTAAATAATCATCTTCTGTAAATACTTTATTTAGAAATTGTCGGTTCTGTATGACAACTGGTACTTCACATTAATATCTTTTATATTGATCTGTTAAATAGAGCATGAAACTAGGTAAAATACTTTATTTTGAATGTATGGTCATAGATTTTGGTTATGGTACTTTACGTTAATTGTACATATCAATGTATATACCTTTAAATATGTACTGGCCATGTGCTCACCTTGCTGGGTGGGTTGGTCTAGATGACCATGGAAATGGTAGAGGGTACTCACACTGTTTACACTATATAAGTAAGGTCTAGACCTAGGGACGCTACGGTCCAGTGGAAGGCAGGAGCCGAAACGCGTAGACCGTCCATTTGATGCACGTTACTTTTTGCACTGGTGTGTAAATAAAGAACGCTGAAAATCATCTGTTGCTGTGCCGTGTCCTTTGATCTACTGAATGTAGGAAGAAGAAGCTGTGGCAATATATATATATATATATATATATATATATATATATATATATATATATATATATATATATGTATATATAAATATATATATGTATATATATATATTTTTACTGTCCCTCATTGTCAGGATTTACCTGGAGGTGATGGATAGTGAAAAAAAAAAAGCCACCAGCCCGTCCACTCTAAATAGGTTGGACAGTCAGATGACTTAACTATGACAGCCCCGGCCCAGTCTACTTGACAGAGGCCCTGATTTAGGGCTTGGAGGATGAAGTAAAGGCAGGCAGGGTGTCAGAGGACTTTACGTCAGCCACCCTGCCTTTACTCTGCATGCAAAATGTAGAAATTCCCACTGCCCACGTGAACATTTCTATACATTGGCGGAAACCGCCTCCATGGCAGTTCCTGTAAGTTTAAGGAAGGTTTGATGGACAGTGCAGGCAAACATGATGGGCGGCCGTCAAACTGCCGAAAGTTTTTTTATGTTTCAAAAACAAACTCCTAAAGTCGACCATAGTCATGTCACCTATTCACACTGTGGACCTCTGCTTTTTTAGTTGGGAAATTTGAGAGGCACACCCCCTGAATCCCACTTGCTACATGTGTACTTGAAAAGTATTAGGAAGGTTCCCCTGATATTTTTCACAGGGAGGGGAGCGGACAGTACACAAAATTGAACCCTGTGCTTTTGTGTGGGAAAAGATTCCAGAATGACTAATAAGAAAAATGTGCAGGGAAAACAGACCACATAAGTACATTGGTTTGTGTGTGCAGAATCTACCTCAAGAATAAGCATCAATCGATCTACAGGCCAGGGAGACACATGAATAAAAATAGAAATAGAAAAAGTTATTAAAAATATATAACAACATTTATTAGGTACCTCCCTTTAGGGTTACAATCTAAAATATATTAAAAAATCATAATACTATGATGTATGTAGACAATTAAAAATCAATCAGGTTACAATCAAGATAGTCAAAAACAGTTGACGCAGCGTTTCGGTGTTGTGTAATGGTGTCACCTTCTTCAGGACAAATTGACTTTACGCAATTGTTTCAAATCTAAAAATTAAACAAACATTGTTTTAGGTACCCGTTGAGTGCATATTGTTACATCTCTACTACATTCTTTAGCTCCCTTTTTAATCATTTACATCTAAATTCTTCTCCACATTCAAATGAAGACCTCTTATCCCCTGCATCTTCCATATAGATTAAAACAAGGCTAAACATCCCATTACACTCATATTAAGATGTTGCCTATCATTGCATATTCAGTTGTATCGCAGTTATTTATTTGTTTAATCTTCAAACACACTACTACCTTGATCATGAAGTCTTTAGGCACCTTAAGTCTCAGTCCTCAAGATGTCATGCAGGTCTCAATGCTGCTTCAGACATTGGTCTATTGTTTCTAAAGAGAATGGAATAAACTTAGTGTCTCTATTCCATCGACCATAGTCATGTCACCTATTCACACTGTGGACCTCTGCTTTTTTAGTTGGGAAATTTGAGAGGCACACCCCCTGAATCCCACTTGCTACATGTGTACTTGAAAAGTATTAGGAAGGTTCCCCTGATATTTTTCACAGGGAGTGTGAACAATAGTGCTGTAGATCCATATGGCTTGAATTAATGAATAAAGCCAGGAGAGCAACAGATTTATTAATGTTCTCTTCCTTACAGCAAATTGGAACGAAAGGGGTACTAACTTGCTATTGCCTATCCATGGAATAAGCAGCCAAACAAACAATATTAAGGTGGCTCCCCGTGTCCATTGAGAATGACCCAGAGTCAAATTAAGGTAAAAGACAGAGATGTCTAGTAGTACAAATCTCACAAGGACTAATAGAATAGAGACACTAAGTTTATTCCATTCTCTTTAGAAACAATAGACCAATGTCTGAAGCAGCATTGAGACCTGCATGACATCTTGAGAACTTAGACTTAAGGTGCCTAAAGACTTCATGATCAAGGTAGTAGTGTGTTTGAAGATTAAACAAATAAATAACTGTGATACAACTGAATATGCAATGATAGGCAACATCTTAATATGAGTGTAATGGAATGTTTAGCCTTGTTTTAATCTATATGGAAGATGCAGGGGATAAGAGGTCTTCATTTGAATGTGCAGAAGAATTTAGATGTAAATGATTAAAAAGGGAGCTAAAGAATGTAGTAGAGATGTAACAATATGCACTCAACGGGTACCTAAAACAATGTTTGTTTAATTTTTAGATTTGAAACAATTGCGTAAAGTCAATTTGTCCTGAAGAAGGTGACACCATTACACAACACCGAAACGCTGCGTCGACTGTTTTTGACTACCTTGATTGTAACCTGATTGATTTTTAATTGTCTACATACATCATAGTATTATGATTTTTTAATATATTTTAGATTGTAACCCTAAAGGGAGGTATCTAATAAATTTTGTTATATATTTTTAATACATTTTTCTATTTCTATTTTTATTCATGTGTCTCCCTGGCTTGTAGATCGATTGATGCTTATTCTTGAGGTAGATTCTGCACACACAAACCAATGTACTTATGTGGTCTGTTTTCCCTGCACATTTTTCTTATTAGTCATTCTGGAATCTTTTCCCACACAAAAGCACAGGGTTCAATTTTGTGTACATGTGTACTTGAGAATTCACAGATACCATTTACAATATTGCAAGCGAGAACGCGAGAAACTATGTGCAAGAAGAGAGAAACGTAACAATTAAGGGGTTCCCTTGTGAGGCTCCAGTTTGTGGTGCAAGAGAGCTACATTGAGTCCAAGCTGGTAACTCGTCTTTGCCCAAATTTGCCTGGAATGAAATGGCTAATTAAAATAACGTGTCATTTCCTTTTCATCGTTTTATCAATAGTCCAACCTGCCAATATTTTCTTCTTTTTTTAAAATATATTTTTATTGTATTGTCATAGACATGGTACACACAAAATAAAAAGACATATACTATTTCTGGCACATAGATCACTGCGCCTGTACATTATATACCATAGACAAATGAATAATCTATGCGTTGTTTTCCTCTGTTGGGAAGTGAAAAAAGACAATTTAAAAAAAGGCAGGCACGACTTTATTTCAAAAAACCAACCCAAAGCCTACACCAGCAAGAAGCCAGGGTGATAAAAAGTGCAACAGCATAATTGTTCTGTGTACTCATATACCCCATTGATTCACATAATCAGTTTACCCTCTCTGTCAAATTGATCGCAAATCTTAGGTCCAATAAGGCAAACAACTGAACATCAGATTTCAATTGAGATATGAAGCAAGTGACCATGCATCGAACATTCATCTGGTGGGCAAGGTACTGGGGTGGTACTCCGATCCTTGGATCACCAAAGAATGAACTGACCAACACGAAACACCGTGATCTACCAAATGTATGACTTCATCTACAGACTTTGGGCATGATTTAGACTTTGAAGGAGAGAGTAAGTGTGCCTTCACCGCCACAGCAAAGTTCTGCCCACCTCATTTAGAGTCAGGCAGAAAGTCAGCATGTAGACAGCAAAGATTACTCCAGCTCTGCCACCTACCTAACTCCAACGGCCTGACGAAGTAAGGAACGTCAGAGGTTTGGCTTTATGTCTGCCTGGCCTATTGAATGGGTGAACACATGTCCACCTTTTATTGTCCTTCACCGCCAGGTGAAACCGGGAGGTATGGGGCAGTGAAAAGTGAAAAATGGGTCCCACGCTATAGAAAAAAAACTCTCATGGCAAGACAGTCATTGCTTTTTATTTTCAAAAACAAAATCCAGCGTTTGGATATTGTTTTTGGAAATAAAAAACATTTTGAAAGTGTGACATAAGGCGACGTTGTGTTGATAGAGCCGTCTGTTAAACTTTCGGAGCATTTACAAAAATAGCTGACTGGTGTCTACTATAGATAAAAGAGATGTCTGCTGGCCGGCAGACATCTGTAAATTTGGCTGGTAGTGTACCCTCGCCATGGCAGGAGTAAAGTACCCCTCCATGGCAACAGTACTTAATCCATCCCCCAAAGTCAAAATCAGGCCCTCTGTTCTTCACTATGTTTTGAGGTACTACAGTACAACAGTAGATTATGGATGTAAATGTTAGATTTAATAGAGGCACTATGTTATAAACCATCTTGTAGCAATCAGAAGCTTGGTAAAATTTTAAAGAGAAAACAATTTCATATCCAGACAAATACATTTAAGAAAGAGTAACATACTTATTGCAAAAGGTCGCAAAGAACAAGTTACTTACCTTTGGTAACGCTTTTTCTGGTGGATACAGTATCTGCCTGTGGATTCCTCACCTCGAAGGCACAGAAAAAAGGGGGAACTGATGTCATCACGCCGACGTGGGCCTATTATGAAGTCGGTGACGTCAGCGGAGCTGCGCACGATGCCGTGCTTCTGTGACGTCGTCCATGTCGGCACGAAGCTACAAAAATAATTTCCGAATGTTGCTGACGCAGGGGGATATTCACAAGGTGAGGAATCCACTGGCAGATGTATCCATCAGAAAAATGGTGCATTTTCCAACATCATTCTTTCCTACTCATGCTGGGTCCAATTTGAAAACGTTTTTGTGCATTTAAATTTTACTTGGATGAATAAAACAGTTATTGCAGTGAGTAAGTTTCAAATCTTTAATCACTAAATAAGATTTTTTTTAAATGTTACCCTCTCAAATTGCATGCATGAATTGTGGAAATCTCACCAGTATGGTGGAATTTCTGCAACTGGAAAGTTAGGAAAAAGGGTGGATTTGTGGTCATTCCAAGGTGAGTCAACCATCAAAAGCCAGCAAATATCCACAGATACTGTGGTTGCGCCAGAGTGGCCCTTCCACCACTTCTAGGGTAGACTACAGGCTAGGTGTTTTCTTTCATGGTTAGATGGGCTGCGAAAACCTCTCAATGAAAGTCAGTTTGTTCCTTTTCTAGTCATATCCTATCCTACCAAAGTCCTTTGATCTCCATATCCCCCATATGAGCTCCCCACCCTTGAGTGGAAGCATCCGTTATGACAGTGGCCACCGTAGGAGGAGGTTACTTGACACACTCTACCATTGACGATCCAGCGCAGTGTCTCTGGAGAGCTTGACAGAAGTCTGGAGATCCCTGTTGTGTTAAAACCACTTTCCACAGAGGCACCACTAGAAGGTACTCATGTGCCAGCATGCAAGGGTGATCAACAGAATACGGGAGTCTAGCAGACACAAGACCTTCAGGACTGGAACCATTGCTCAGTTCTGAAACATACGAACCATAGACTGAATGTCCAGAATCCTCTGAGTAGGAGGGAAGGTTTGACTCACCGTAGCGTTAGTAGTGCTCCTATAAATAGGGTGCACTGTGAGGGCTCCAGGTGAGACCTGGGTTTGTTGTTGGAAAAGCCCAGGCTGAACAACAACTGAAACGTCACCTGTAAGGGATGCAGCAGCAACTCCAGAGACTTGGCTTTGATGAGCCAATCATCTAGGTAAGGGAATACCGGCATTCCCAACATTGTAAAATGAGCTGCAACCATTGCCAATGCCTTCGTGAATAGGCGAGAGACGGAAGTAAGATCAAATGGGAGTACAGCAAACTGATAATGTTGAGACCCCACTGTGCAGCGAAGGTACTTCCTGTGTGACTGCAGAAAAGGGATGTGAAAGTAAGCATTCTGCAGTCGACTGACACCATCCAGTCTTCTTTTTCCAGTGCAAGAAGCACCTGAGCTAGCGTCAATATCTTGAACGTTTTTCTGTTTGAGAAACCAGGTCAAAATTCTGACTTCTTAGATTGAACGCAAGCGACCTTCCTTCGTGGGAATCAGGAAATAAGGCGAGTAGCATCCCGACCCCATTCCTGCTCTGGAACCAGCTCCACTGCATCTTGTGAAGTAAGGATGGGACCTCCTGTTGGAGGAGCTGAAGATGGTCCATTGAAAGCTAACTAAGACGGGGATGCAAGGGTGAGGGAAATTCCTGCAAGGGCAGAGCATACCTGTAGGAAGCTGGCTTTTTGTATAGTAGGCCAATGTAAGGGCACATCATGGAAAAAGTCCAGACGATCATTATTGGTTTACAGGTCTTACTTTAATAAGTCCAAGTACTCTATTTGTAGTAGTGTGGTTGAGCAGCTTAGGCTTATCAGAGGGGAGTGTTAAGCGTTTGTTGCACAAACAGTGACAATCAATGTATACACACTCAAAAAGAAATCCAAGACCAAATTATAAAAATAATAAAGATTTTTATATAATTGATAACAAGATCATTGGAATCAGGAGGGTACATTCAGAGTTATGGATTTTACAAGAAAACAGTAAACCACACGAATAACGGATTTTGAGGTATGAGCCTCAAATGCGGTAATGTTATCCTAAGGAAGGAAAGACAAATACTGCAAACATATACTTGTGGCTGAAGTTTGGACCTTGCCCATTGGAACTTGAGGTACTATGGGACCAAGGTCCACAGAACCACCACCAGTTTTCTATCTATTAACTGCCCTGGCGTGTCCAGGTGCAGAGGAGTTGGACAAGTTGGTAGCCTTGAGCGCTACACCACAGAAAGCAATGGGCACCTGAAAACAAAGGCTGCAGGGGGGACTTGAGGACAAGTCCGGCAGAACCCAAAGTGGCGTTCAGATTGTGAGGGTCTTTAGAACAAGGGGGCACTGTTGGTTGTGGTGAATGCTGGCTGTGGGACTCCAGTGCAGAGGTATTTGGCAAGCAGACCACTTGTATTGGAGGCTTCCATGGTTGGTTTGACCTGCACAGGGGAGGAAAACACAACAGCAGGGCCACTCTTGGTGTGAGCCTCATCGGTCCTGAATTTCCTCATCAGGCATGTTGGCTTTGGCAGCAGTGGTGTCCGGGCTGGAGACTAACAAGCCTTGGTTGCTGCAAGTGCTCCGGTACCCAGGGTATTGGTGCAGGGGGGCTCCTGGAGGGTCTAGCGTCTTAAACCTCAGTGGGGAGACGGGGCTGATCCCCCTGGAACCACAGAAACCTCTTCCTGGTATTATCCTTCCCCGGTGGGCCGGATGGCCAGCAAAGCGATGTACCGGATAAGAGCAGTCGGTGCCTACAGATGCAGGGGGATGGCTCCTCCATCTAAAGGGAGATTCTAGATGGTTGGCGAAGTGCTGGGCAGTTCTCCTAGTGTTGAGGAGGATGCATAGCTTTTGGACGAGTCGGGCCTTTGCACTCGTCGCGGTAGCAGCAGTCAGACAGGATTTTAGGCCAGATGTAGGTAATCCCAATGTACCTATTCTTAAATACCGAATTTTACAGATTCGATATTTAAGAATAGGTAAATGGGATGTAGATACATTTTCGGTAAAAATTACCGAATCTGTAAGATTCGGTAATTAAGAATCTGTATTTACCGATTCGGTAATCCCTATTAATTCCTATGGCCCATAGGAATGAATGGGAAGCCATTCAATTTTACTGATTCTGTAAATACCGAAAAGGTAATAGGGGGGAACTTATGCATTGACACCCTGTTGCACCCCTGAATAGTGCATGGGTGCACATGTGGCACACATACATGCCCTAAGGGCATGTATGTCTGCCACATGGCACAGTAAAAAAAGCACAAAATTGCTTTTTTATAAGGTTTTCGAAATTTACCACCAACCTTTATTTGGTGGTAAATACCGAATCCTTACCTGTGCAATGCACTCATTTGAGTGCTCCCTACATTTCAGATTTGGTATTTTAAGGAATCAGCAATTTACAGATTCCTTAAATTACCGATTTGGTAAATTACCGAATCTGAAATGTAGCCACCTGCATCCCAAATGCCCAATACCGGTCGGTAACGGCCGAAGTTCGTTAATTTCGGCCGTTACCGACTGGTATTGGGCCACCTACATCTGGCCCCTAGTCCCAAGTTTGGTGTAGGTCCTCAGTTCTCATGGTGACTGTTTTTTGTCCTTCTTCTGTTCCCAGGTAGATGAATCTGTCAGTCTGGTGTCGGGGGGCACTTAAATACTGAATTTAGGGGTGTTTAGGAGCGTATAGGGCAGTACCCAATGGGCTACCTACTCCTGGGATGTCTACACCCCCTATATGACCACTTCCTGCAAGGAGTGGGCATAACCCTAACCCAGAGTTCAGAGTTTCATCAAAGATGGTGTAACCCTTCTTCGGCTCTCCACTTCAGGAAGCTAACCTTAGGGATGTGTCTAGCCTGTAAGATTGATGAGCCTCCGGACTAACTAATTTCCCGCTGCTCTGTTGCAAATGGGCCATAGGGCACGGGGTGGCATTCCCCGGATATGGGTTGTAGCAGTTGTCGTATATCAAATTCCTTCAGAGCCTCTGGATAGATGCATTGACAATTTGAAAAAATGTCAACATCATGATCCGACCCTAAGTACCAAAGAACCAGAGGCAGATTCATGAGGGTCAGTAATAGGCAACTGACCCTCACAGTCCTTGAAGGGCTTAAATAGCAATTTTTCGGGGTGATAACATTATTCCCCAAAAACTGTACCATATAGGAAAATACATCAAAAAAGTCGACAACTCCCATTGGAGAGTTTAAAAAAACGTTAAGCGTCAAAGGCGTGGAAAAAAAGGGAACTGACGTCCGCATGTCAACGGGGCTTCACATGGCTCCAGTGACTTGACGCGGTGCTGGGTGCAGAGCCATGTATATACCAACACCCCCTGCTGACGTGGGAGAGCTACCGAAAAGTTTCCAGTCCAAGCTAATGCCTGGCAATATTCAAAAGGTGAGGAATCTGCAGGTAGATATATCCATCATAGAGACCTAACCAGGGTTCTCCCTAGTCGCTGAAGAAACCAAGCCCTACCTCCAGCTGAATTTGTCTGCCCTGGCTTTCAAAGATCCAGCCAGGTGGTGTACTAACAGGAAAATGTCCTGACTCCCAGCCATGCCCAGAGACGCAGGGCCTCTTGACACACGGCACACGCCCCTACTCTGCCCTGCTTGTTGCAATACCACATGGCAATAGTGTTGTTTGCGAACATTTAAACCAGCCTTGCCTTGATGGAAGGTAGAAAGGCTTTCAGTGCTAGGCAAATCGCTCTCAACTCCAACAAGTTTAGGAGAGACTCAGACTAGAGGTGGGTGATGAATTTCGCAGAGTTTTGGCCAAATTTCAAAGTGGCAGAGTTTTTTCCTGTGCGGGCTCACCTTTAGTTGAAGAAAATTGGCGTACCCTAGTGTGATTTTCTACAAGGGCACGCAGCGAGATATTGCCAATGAAGAGGGTAGTAGACGGTCCGAACTGATCGCGGTGAGAAAGCTGCCGCTCAAGTGGGAAATCTATTCGAGTGGCAGCAAAGAAGCAGCACCCTCTCGTGTGCTGTGACTTCTTCGATTTTTTCGACTGTTTGTGGGTCTTACCTGATGACGACTTCAAGCACAATTACAAGAGCTGGGAAAGGCTTTGCGAATGGGTCTGATACCTTCTCCGTTACCAGGCCTTAGAGAGTTGCAGAGTTGACTGTCGTCAGGCAGTCAGAAGCTTCAGGGATCACTCCTGGAGTGATCTGTGGTTCATGGTGCAACAGTCTTTACATGCCTTGCTTCAGGCACCAGAGGCAACCCATGTGGGGGTCTGTCACATATATCTGTCTCTGACAGGAACTACAGGGTTTAAACCCCACAGGTTTTTTAAGGGACATCCCTAAGCACACTGGGAGACAAGTACAAAAACAGTTCGGCAAAATGCCAAAAATAATGTTAAAAGCATGCCAGGGTGGTGGCTCTATAGGCAACACGAACATCATTTCCGGCGCGGATTACACAGATGCAGAGCTGGTAAACGCCAACTACTGGTGCACAAAGATACTGCTCAAAGATTTCCAAATCTAGTCTGACGCCTAGTGTATATTCTAAGGTAAGGAATCTGTAGCTAAAAGTCTATATTAGAGACAAAAATATAAATAAAAATAGTGGGATGATATCCAAGAAAAATCGGCATATAGGGCCTGATTACGATGTCGGTCGGAAAGCCTCCGACCGACCTTCGGATTCTCCTAGACCGTGTCAGAACCCTTCTGTGCGACTTGGCTGGAAACAATTCTGAGTGACCGATTACGAATTGGTTCTGACCAGCATTCAGAGAATCCTCTGAGCTCTACGGACAGTGTTTCTGACTGACCAATTACATTGTCGGATTCTGACAACCTTTCCGACTCGGTCTGTCTGACACGAAAAGGCTGTCGTAAACTGACGTTGGGGGGCCCCTACCAGGCCCCCCTCCATCCTAAGTCCTTTGGTTTGGGGTCGAGGGGGTACCCAAGGGACCCCCTTCTAAAACCATGCACAGTGTGGCAGGCATCATGGGGTGCCCATGACAGGATGAAAGCTTTTCCGCAATCTCCCATTTTCCCCTTAGAAGCCTGTGTTGTCGGTTGGAACACAGGCTCCCACTGAAGGTAATGGGAGTCCTTCCGAACACGGGACGGTTGGAACCGAATCTGACAAGGCGTCGGGCAGTTTAGTTTCCGACCGACATCATAATCAGGCCCATAGTGGTTAGATTGTTTAGAATCCTGCTGGCATCGTCAAGTTTCGGACTCAACTGTGGAAGACTTTGATGAAACTGGGAAGGGAAGACCCCATATTTATTGGGGTTCAGGCGAAAGGGAAACAAAAAAGTTAAATGTATATTTCAATATACGCCTACCCACAATGAAGGTCTGGCGGAGTAAATTTTAAACACTGGCCTTCAGCAATTCTATGGTCCCGTTCTGAGTGAAACCCATGAAGGCAGGCAACTTGATAAAAACGTAGGACTTTTAATGCTCTAGCTTTGAGAATCGCGACAGTGGTGTTCAAAAGAGCATAGCAGAAATAGATCTCTTTGGAAAAGTGTCAACGTGACAAGGTATATATTATTTAAGTGGACTTTGCATGTATAATTCTCAGATTTTGGGGCATTATTGGTCTTTTTATGAGAAACATAGCTGAAGCTCACTAAGACTAATCTTACTTAGATAATACGAACATATAACTAATACGAAAAAAATTCAATTAATTTCACCAACAAAAACAGGAATCAATTATGAGTATTCAAAAGTTTCAACCACCATACTGCTATTTATAAGAGCTGTATTATCACTTCATTTAAAATTCAGTACCGTGAGAGGCATTGCCTACGCTAAGCTTTCTACAGCGCCTTCAAAAGCAGTGCCAATCACAAGCACATTTATCGCATTTATTTTTCCCCGAGATTTTGCGTAAAGAACAACAAATCACTTTAGGTACTTTTGATAAAAAGTTAATGCATTTAAAGAAGCTCAGCGAATGCGATAAATATTCATTTAAGATATTTCAAAGCTGCATTTTGAAGAAAGATAAAAAAAAAGAGAAGAGTTCTCACAGAAATATGCAACCGAGGCAGCCAAAGAAATGCTGAGACGAGGAGGCTGGAGAATCGCTGAAGAAATGTTAACGTTCTCTCGCTGTCTCCGAACATTAGCATGAAAACTGAAGAGGCGAACCAGTCATGGCCAGCGTACCTTCCCTGCAAACACCCTGAAACGAGCAGTTAAGGAAAAAAATGCAACAAATAACCAAAAGAAAGTCAGCAAACCAGCACAAAGAACCACTGGATTCGAAGCTGGGAACAAATCGTATGTACACCGGTCTAATGCAGGAAAACAATGTTATGTTGATATTTTTTAAAGGAAATAGGCGGACCTTAATTGAGCACTATTGGCCTCAGCTACGGGCATTAACTGCTGATAATTGCCCACCCACAGCGATCATGCGCCTACTGGGTATTAATGGGTATCTGCAGCTAGTGACGTCCTGCAGCATGAGGCACTTAAGCCATGCTACCCTCCCTGCTGTAGGTCAGCGCCTTGAATATCCCCCCGGGGATCCCGACCTGCTCTTATTCCTTCCCCAGACGAACTTGGGCCGGTGCGGTGCTCCTGTAAGGAGAGGTACGAGTCGTGCAGAGTGCAGGCCCAGCATCCCCCACCATACAGCACTGATAGCCTTACTCCAGGAAAGGGAAGTGGAAGTGGGGAAGCTAAAGGGAGGAGTGCCGATGCTGTTGTAGGACTATTTCCCTGGAATGGAAAATTAGAAGCCCAACGTTTAGCATTCCTTATTGGGCAGAATAATGATTTATTGGTCTATGACAAGGGAGAACAAATAATAGCATCAAAGAAACTGAAACCACAAATCAATCCGCTGCACAGCAAGATTAGATTAGCTTTAAAACACAGTGATAAAAACTTCATCTGTGTCCCCTTTCCTCTGCCCTCCTCATTCTGAATGAGCCAATAAGAAGAATGACTAACCCTGTGTTCACAGAGATTAAATTATCTTTGGCCTCCACTGTAACTGAAGAGGTAATATATTCTTGCTTTTCCGGTTAGACAGGTGGACCTTCAAAAAACATTCAGCTGGACTGATATAAATATTACATCCAGTACTTAATAGATAAACATCTGCCCTCAACGCTTTAAGCACATTCCATAAAGCAATTAAATATGGAGTCTAAGGCATAACGTTCATAGCATTTTCCATTTGCCCTCTTTAGGTTAAAAAGAACTTTATCATTTCTTACACCAAATACATAATTTCTCACGTAAATACAACAATATTTGGACAAAAGGATATGAAGTAAAGATGATGTTGTCACTTGTTGCTTTTTCAGAAATTTCTCACAGTGCTTTAGTACTTGACTGAGATTATGCTCAGCATTGTCTTTCAGTAGATGAAGATGCCTTCCATATCTGTTTAAAAATAATGAAAAATTCTTAACACAAAGATTACATTTATAAACTAAATCACTTAAACAGGTACAAGTAAGTAACAAGTTCCCATTTTGGAATACATCCTATTGAACAAGTTACTTACCTCCTGTAGTGCCTTATATGGGAGAAACTATCTAGCTGCAGATTCCTTACCTCAAAATTATCCTCAGGCTTTAGACTAGATTGGAAATTTTTCATGAGCAGTACCCTACGTGCCGGTAGGTGTTGTTCAGCTTCGCGTGGCATCGTCTGTGTTGCGTGCGCTGAAATTGCGTGTGCAGTGCCTATATAGGCACCACACGAGCTCACTGATGTCAGTTTCTTTCACAACTTTCCACCCAGGAGCATGGAGCCACAAAGAACACGGACCACTGGTGTGGAAATCTAGGGCCATGAAAGGGGAAAAACCCTGTTTCTAGATATCTGTTTGCAGAACGGGAGGATGGGTATGTCAGTAAGGAATCTGAAGGTAGTTAGAGTCTCTACCGGATAAGGCATTATCGAAGGTAAGTAACTCATTCATATGATAGCTGCAGATTCCGTATCCATCCTTGTGATAGGCTTGCTTAGTATACAGTGCTCACTTATGTAAGTGTAGCACCCTGCACTAATCCAGACAACCCTTATGGTGATTTTAGACAACCTCAGAAAACTCTCTAAGTGGTAGCTGTTGAGAGCAGTCTTAAGGCTTAGGCCAGAAGGAGTGTAAAGCCGCTTGTTTTACCAGTACTTAATCTTATGGTATAGGGTAAGTGAAAAAGAATCACACAGTGTAGTTATAAAAATATGTATTTTATTACAAACACTCACTAACACAATTGTACTATCTCCTACCCGGAGATAGAAACACAATACACACAATGCTTAAGAAACAGAGCACGTAAGTACCACAAATAAACAGTGGTCTCCAGAGGGAGACAAAACCATATACTAAAATAGTGGAATGCAAACCACAATTCAAGTCAAGAATGGACTCAGAAGTCGTACAAGTGTTGGGGACCTGTCCAGGTAGAAGCTGGCCGCCCTCTTGGGGTCCAGGCGGGGAAGTTTCTCCTCCTCCTTAGAAGGGTGAGGATAGAAAGTGGGCAAAGTGATAAATTGCCCTAGGTGGAAAGGAGAGACCAACTTAGGCAGAAAAGCAGCTTTGGTCATAAGAACCATCTTATCCGCTTGAAATTAGGTAAAAGGGGGCTTGGAGCGAAGGGCCTGCAGCTCACTAACCCTCCTAGCGGAAGTGATTGCAATCAGAAATAATGTCTTAAAGCTAGGAATCTCAAAGGCTAACTATGCAAGGGTTCAAAGGGAGACCCCATAAAAAAAGTAAGAACTACATTCAAATCCCAAAGAAGCATGATAAAGGGAGTGGGAGGAAACTTATTGGTGAGACCCTTAAAGAATCTCATGACTATGGGAGATTTAAATAAAGAGGGTTGGGTCTGGCAAACAGAGAAAAAGCTACTGCACATCCCTGTTGTGCCAGGGAAAGAGAGAAACTCAGAATATCAGACAAATGGGCACGCAATGGATCAACTGACCTCTCTCCACACCACTTTACAAACTTGGCCCACCTACGAGATTAGACAGACGTGGTGGAGTGTCTCCTGCCCGATAAAATAACATCCACCACACCTGGCAGGAGAGAGAAAGAACTCAAGTTGCCCCGTTCACTCCAGGCATGAAGGTGTAAGCTCTGGGGGTGTAGCACCTGCCCCTGCGACTGCGAGAGGTGGTCTGCCCTGAGAGGGAGCCAGAGCAGAGAGTGTGATAGAAGGTAAAGGAGGTGTGTGTACCTGTTAGATCTGGGGGTCTCTAGTTGGCAGAGGTAAGTACCACTGTCCAAATAGGGACCCTTGCTTCTAGTCAGGACAAGGAGATAACTCTCTGAGATAACCCCTGCTCGCCCTCTAGGTAGCTTGGCCTGAGCAGTCTAGGCTAATCAGAGGCAATGCGTACAGTATTTGTACCAACACTCACAGTAACACAGTGAAAACACCACAAACTGATTCCACAACAGTTTAGAAAAATAAAGGTATTTAATCTAAAACTACACAAGACCAAAACGATAAAAATCCAACATACACAGTTCAAATATGGTTTCAAAGAGTTCTTAAGGTTGCGTTAAAATTCTTCAAGTTGCGGTAATATAAACCACAGATGCGTGAAAAGTTCACAGTTGCGTCACGTTTACTCACAGTACCTTTAGTTGCAACAAAGTTCCAAAAGCAGAAGCTGGTGCGGTGGAAAACAAGCGATGCGTTGCTCCTGAGACCCTGGGGAGGCGGTGCGACAGCCCCGCTGCAGCAGCGGGCGTGTTGCGACGAATCCGGTCTGTATGGGGAGGAAGGCCACTTGTATGGATTCCGGTGCGTAGGTTCCGTAGGAAGTCTGTTCTCGCAAAGGCACGATGCGACGATCTCGTAGCTGCTGCGACGATCTCCGGGGCGACGATGCGCGGTCCAGCGGCGATCCTTTCTCTCGCAGCTCCTCGATGCGATGATTCTGCGACGACACTCGCAGCGACGTGATGCGGTCCTGAAGCAAGCGGTGCGGCGTTCTCACCCAGCGACGACAGGCTCTGCGACGATACTCGCAGCGATGTTCGATTCTCCCGCACCGGTCTGGTGCGTCCCGCAAACGAAGGATGCGACGTCTCTGGCAGCAGCGTCAGGCGCTGCGACGATCTCGACCTCCGTAGCGGCGGGAATCTTCTCGCACTGTCGGGGATGCGCTCCGCAAGCGAGCGATGCGACACTTTTCAGATTCAAAAGTCACTCAAGCTTAGTTTCAAGCTTCCCAGCACAGGTCCAACCTCCAGAGGCCCCACAACTGGATCAAGCACTCTAGGAGGAACAGAACTCTCTCAGCAGAGTTCAGGGAAGCTGGGGGTGAAGTCCTTTTGTTCCTGGGACTTCAAAACAGGGAGCCAGCTCTTCTCAGGCCCTTGGAGATTCCTTCAAGACAGGGGACACAGCTCACAAGCAAAGTCTTTCCCCTCTCCCTGGCAGCAAAGCAACAGGTCAGTCCAGCAGAGCAACAGCAGGACAATCTTCCTTCTTCAGTTTCAGCGTTCTCCTTGGCAGAGGTTCTTTCTTGATTTCCAGGATGATCTAATTTTCTGTTGTCAGGGGTCCTGTACTTATACCCCTAACGTCTTTGTTCTCTTGGTGCATGTGGGCCCTGTGCCCGGTCTGAACCAGTTCTGGGTGGATCCTGAGTACTTTGTTTTGCTGGCTGCATCTTTCCTTTCAGAGTGAGGGGCAGGGTCCTCAGCCGCCCAGCAGGGGGGTGGAGCCAGCATTGTGGAAGGCAGGCACAGCCCTATTCAGCCCAGGTGCTAACTCCTCCCACCACTCCAGTTGCAACTGCAGTCATTCAGCCTAGTGCTGACTCATCCATCCTGCTGGGGAATTCCCCAGCCCCTGTCACTCACAAACCAGACAGTCCATACACAAACAGGCCCAGGCACACAGAAGGGTCAGACAAGAGAACAGCAACTTTCTAAAAGTGCTGTTCTCAAACACAGGATTTAAAAACAACCTTTCCTAAAAGATGTGTTATTAAATTCTGAGTTCAGGGATACTAGATACTTATGTCCTATCTTGTTCCTATGGGAAGAAATGCTGTTAACCACTGTAGCCAGCAGCCCCCATGTTAATCTATGGAGCAAGATAGCCTTACAATAGTGAAAAACGAAAATGGCTGTAATTCACTACCAGAACATGTTACCTGCACCAGTACATGCTCTACCTTTCACATACACTGCACCCTGCCCAGGGGGGTACCTTGGGCCTTCCATAGGGGTGACTGATGTGCACGAAAAGGAAAGGGTTAGGCCTAGTCAGTGGGGACACTGACCAGGAGGACATGGCAGTTCTAAACTGCCCATAGGCACTGCAGTGGCAGGCCTGAGACACCAATTTAGAGCTACTCCTGTGGGTGGCACAATCAGCGCTGCAGGCCCACTAGTAGCATTTGTCATCACCAGCCCTGGCACACCCAGTGCACTTTACTAGGGACTTCATGGTGATACAAATATGCCAAAACATGTATATTCAATCAGAATAACAATTTACACAGGGAGCACTTACACTCTGGCACTGATCAGCAGTGGCAGAGTGTCCAAAGCATCTAAACCAGCAAAAACGAAATCCAGCACAGCATCAAAAATACAGGAGGTAGAGGCAAAAAGATAGGGGGAAACCACGCCAAAGATGCCAGGTCTAACAGTACCACACCCGTCTTGGCCAGGGCGATCAATTTGGCTTGGGCCCCGTCGTGACGAATCTTCCTCAGAACTCGAGGAATCAAGGGTATTGGGGAAACGCGCTAAGAAGCTCAGAACCCCAATCCAACTGAAACACGTCCCGAAACGCTGCCCGCATCGGATACTGGAGACTGCAGAATGACGGGCAGTGCATGTTCCCATGAGTGGCAAATAGGTCCAACCGAGGAAACCCCCACATCCTGAAAATGAGATGAACCATCTCCGTATGGAGACGTCACTCGTGATCGGCCAAGTAATGCTGACTGAGACTGTCAGCACGCACATTCAGCATTCCGGACAGATGATTCGCGTTCATGCAATTCTGATTGTCGTGAGCCCAGGACCAGAGTCGCATAGCCTCTTTGCAGAGACAATACAACCCTACTCCTTCCTGTTTGTTGATGTACCACATCGCAGTAGTGCTGTCCGTCAAGACCTGAACCGTATGACCGCAAAGGGAAGGAAGGAAAGCCTTGGGGGCCAAACGTACTGTCGTCTATTCCAGACGACTGATGTGAAACAATCTTTCCACAGGAGACCAAAGGCCTTTGACATCCAGATCCCCCAGATGAGCAACCCACCCTAGAGTGGAGGCATCCGTTATCACTGTGGCCACCGGAGAAGGAGGTTGAAATGGCTTCCCTTGAGACAGGTTGTCCAAAACACTCCACCATAACAGTTCCAATGCAGTATCTCTGGAGATTCTGACCACCTCCCTGGGGTTTCCGTTGTGTTGAAACCACTACCTGCGGAGGCACCACTGGAGGGCCCTCATGTGCCAGCGTGCATAGTTGACCAACAGTATGCAAGAAGCGAACACACTGAGCAGGTTCAAGACCTTCAGGACTCGAACAGCCACTCCATTCCGAAAAGTTGAATCATAGCCTGGATGTCTTGAATCCTCTGTAGAGGCGGGAAGGCACGACTCACAGTAGTGCCCAGTACTGCCCCTATGAACAGGTTGCACTGAGAGGGCACCAGGTGAGATTTGGGCACGTTTATTGAAAAATCCAAGTCGAACAATAGACGAGTTGTTACAGCATCATCTCCAGCGCATTTGCTTTGAGCAGCCAGTCGTCCAGATAGCGAAAAATAGAAATTCCGATCTCCTGAGATATGCTGCTACCACCGCCATGACCTTCGTGAAGATCGTGGTGCGGATGTAGGACCGAACGGAAGAACTGCAAACTGGTAGTATTGAGATCCCACAGTAAAACTGAGATACTTCCGATGAGACTTCAGGATGGGTATGTGAAATAACGCACCCTGCAAATCCTTTGACACCACCCCGTCTTCCAGCTGCAGCGCCAGAAGAACCTGAGCCAGGGTCAACATCTTGAACTTCTCCTGCCTGAGGTATAAATTCAAGACCCTGAGGTTTAGGATGGGCCTCAATCGACCGTCCTTTTAGCGAATCAGGAAGTACCGGGTGAACCATCCCTGACCCCTTTCCTGCTCCCGAACCACCACTATTGCACCTTTCTGCAGCAAAGATAGAACATCCTGTTGTAGAAGCAACAGGTGCTCCTTTGAGCACCAACCCTGGCGAGGGGGGAAAGCAGGGGGAAACTCCCAGAAGGGAAGGGCATACCCATTTTCTACGAGACCCAAAACCCAGAGATCTGAAGTAACAGATCTCCAAATACGTAGAAAATGGTACACCAGACCTCCCACGTGACCAACATGCTCTAGGATGGAAGATCTAGAGCTGCTTCCCTGTGGTACCAGTTGGAGGGACAGGAGAGGAGGAGGAGACTTGCTACCGAGCCTTGCCTCGCAGATGACCTCTACCTTTTCCTATGTACGACCTATACAGAGGGTTTGCCTGCTGCTACTGTGACTGCTGCTGTTTTTTGGCCTGAAAGGAAGGAGTTCTGCCAAACCAGCAAAATCTGCGGTACCCAAAACCTCTGGGCTGGGACTGACGACCTAACAACCTCACTGTAACTCTACTATCTTTAAAGTGCTGTAGCACCAAGTCCGCTTTGGTACCAAAAAGACAAGAGCCATCATAGGGCAAGCCCAATAGGGTGGCTTGTACATCAGATGTATGCCTCCTGGTTGCCACTGAGGAACCCATAACTCTGGCAACAGAGTCCGCAGTATCATGTCCTGACTGAATGACCTGAGGGGCCACAGCTTGGGTATCTCATAGAACTTCAACAAAATGGCCCTACACATCCTCCGGAAGCTTGGCAAGCACCTCCTTTGCCAAATCCATCAGAGCTTGGATATAGCGACCCAGCAGGCATGTCGCAATTGTCGATTTCAGAGCCATACTGGCCGAAGAAAACACTTTCTTAGCCGATTGCTCCATCCGCTTGGATTCTCTATCTGGATGGGAAAGAGCCTGTAGACTGTTTAGTAGAGCATGATGCCTGGCTACTAAGCTCTCAGGAGATGAATGTGTGGAAAGGAAGGCAGGATCTCCAGGAGCCACATTGTATCTCCTTGCAACCGATCTAGACAATGCAGGGTCAGTCATTGGCTTCTGCCACACCTTTAAAATGGGCTCAGTCAAAGCCTCATTTAATGGAAGCAGTGGTCCCGAAGCAGAAGAAGGAGAATGAATAACTTCCGTTAAAATATTGGACCTAAGCCATGCAGTAACTAACGGCAAATCCAGTATTTTTATAGAATGGCAAGAGGTAACCTCCTCCACTGGTAGGCCTTTCAGTGAAGAGCGCTCCCACTCAGGAGATGTGTCCTATCCACTAGCCTCCTGCAGTCCCTCATATTCCTGCATAGGGTCAACAATATCACCCTCTTCAGCCCCTTCCTGCTGCTCCTGATATTCTTCCTCCTCCGGCAGCCTCTGTTCCTCCCTTCTGGATCTCATCCTAGGGACCGGCGTCAACGGCACCATACGCAGCACCAGTGACTTCGGGACCGGCGTTGATGGATGCTCCACAGGAATAGTCGAAGGTGCCGGAGCCAGACGGCGCTGGAGAAGACCCATCCAATAGTACTCTTCCCTTCAGTGATTGCACTGGTGTTGAGTGCCTCAGCGTCTGGAGATGCAACTCCCAGGTGTCATTGGCATGAAAGGCATGAAAGGTGCCTATGCGGAGTGAGGTAGCAAACCTCCAAGGCAAAATGAAAACAGTCCCATGGGGCCAACAGGCACACCAGCAGGGCTAGCTGCTCTGGCAAACATGCCAAATATCGCATTCAAGAAATGCAAAGGATCCGTACCTGGAGCCAGATATGGTGGGTATGGATCTGGTACCTCAGGTTCAGAGACCACTCGAGGAGGCGGTCTGATTGGCTCCAGTTTCAGCGCCAGAGACACGGGAGACGGGGTGGAGTGGCCTGAGGCGAAGGTGTCGATTCTCTAGGTGCCGGTGAGACTCTCGGAGCTGGAGAGTGTGCCGGAGTCAACTGAGGCTTTGTTTCATCCTTCGACGACCGACGTCTGGATCCATGGCGCCACTTCTTTTTGTGCTTCCTTGATGACTTTGAGATATGCATAGTCGGCAATCTAGAGGGGAGCAGATGGCGCTAGAGTGAGTTTCTTGCGAGCCAGTCGCCACACCACGAACGATACTCCGGAGCGCTGCTGGTCGGTGCTCGGTACTCGGTGAGATGACCTGTTATCCGAGCTGACCGAGTTGGAGCGAGCGAGGCGGATGTTGGTAATCACGGTTTTGGCTGTCTGCAAGGCTGTTTTCAAGTTCAGAACGCTCGGCGGATCTCCGATATCGCGTATGAGCAGCAGGTCACAGGATGGGGTCTCCGTCTTCTTGAATCCTGGCTTCTACATTTTAAATGTCGCGATCAGAGGCAGCGTGACGGCTACTGCTACTGCTACTGTAGCAATTACCGCTCAGTTTGGAAGGCGCCCGGGCAGGGCAATTTCATTTTCTACTTGCTGGCGCAGTAGGGGAGCCAACATGACGACTCGGGGGCAAAAGAACATCAAAATAAAAACGGCCCTGAATCGGAACGTGGCAGAAAGCGATCCTGCAGAGAGACCTGCTGAGACAATGCCTGACAAGACGGACCCCCCTCCTAAAGGTAAACGGGCTGAGGGGAATGCAAAAAAGGTGCCTGGGAAGTTGGCTGGTCATAGCGTGTCAAAAGACAGCTCGCTGGCAGGCGCAACAATTTCACCCTCCATTACTAAACATTTCTCTGCTTTAACTAAGCCCCCCAACACTTTCTCAGCCGTCAGCAGCATACCTGATAGGAGGAGGGATGCTAACTCAAGTGAGGCTCGTCGGATGGTTGAGGGGGACAAGGAGATAGGTTTCACGCCACAAACTCCACTAACCTCTTAGATTCCTTTAACTAAATTCTCGATCGGAGACCGAGGCAAAGATGTGAATAACCCTGGAAAGGAAGGGACGGGAGAAAGTCTACCTACGCCTGCGCAAGCCCCCGAGGTGGTAATAAATGGTACAGAGGCACTAAGCAGCACCCCGGCCACTCCAGATACTATTATTATCAGCTCAGCTAATCCTTCCCAGGTGCATACTGAAATCCAGGACAGGGAGTACCATAAGGAGAGTTCTGCCTCTGGTCCCATTGATCCACAGTCTTCAGACCTAATTACAGAAAACTTCTTTTCACTCTCAGATGGGTCTTTAACCAACTCGGAAAATGAAAATGAAGATGCCCTGACTAGCTCTTCCGAGAACAGTAAACCGGAGGATATTGATTCTGATCCAATACCCAAAACTTCCCTACAAAAAAATTAGGAGTAAGAGATGGACCCAGCTGAAATGGGATTATTCAGATTCTCAAGGGCCATTCCCCATGGTGGATTCCTCGAATCTTCTGACCGTAGAGAGTCCAAACACGATAACTGGAAGCCCAGCTGAGCCTTCTTTGATTACCATTCTGGAATCCATTAAACAATTTCGGGACGAAGCACGATCTGATACCCTGGCAGCGAAGGGGGCCTCTAAAAAACTTCAGGGTGGGATCAGGAAAGGAAATAAAATCTGTACAAATATTGGTGACCGAGTTGCTATGGTAGAAGCCCGGGCAGAGTCTCTGGAAGTTGACATGGCTAGCGTGAAAGAGCAAGGCTTATCCCAGGCTGACTGTCTCTCAGATCTGATGACCAAGATGGAGGACCAGGAGAATAAAATGTGGAGAAATAACCTAAGGCTGCTTGGGATCCCGGAAGGGGTCGAGGGAGATGATCCCAGAGGCTATATTGTCAAGTTGCTCCGTGCGGCCTTTCCTTCAGAGTCCAGCTGGAACTGGGACCTAGAGATAAAGAGGGCGCACCGTTTTTCGTTTAACCTAAAATTGCGAAGGGATGGCAGCCGATATGGAAATGACAAACCCAGGTTTTTTTTGTTTTTTTTTGGAAACTTTCTTTTGAGGCAGCTGGTATATGATCAAGCCAGACCAATCTATGCTCTACACCACTAAATATAGTACCCACGCATGCACATACATACTCACCTTTTTGTTCTTCCTCACTTTCTTCTTTTTTTAAAATAAGGCTCTGGTTTTTTTTTTCTTCTTCTTGCTCCACCTTTTTTTTTATTTAAGGGGTTGGGGGGAAAATAAAAGAATTTTGGTGTGGGGTGAAGCAGCTGGCATCTATGGGCAATGAAAGGGCAAGGTGGTGAGAATCAAATCATCGACCCTCTGTTTGAAACCTGGTGTGGTCTGGTGATCAGAGCTCACACTTGCGTACCATCATTCAGGCGTTCCCTGACTGTCTGTTTTTTGGGGGGGGGGTAAAGGGAGGTTGGTCTGCTAGCAGCAGTAGTAGAAGTATGGTATTGGTTTAGATTTTTTCTTTTTTTCGGTTTTGCATGTGATGCCAGATTTGGGAAGGCGAGGGGTTGGGGGACGGAGTGGAGGCCTAGGAAACCTCTATTTAGCAACATTAATATGGGTGGTAAAGGAAGATCTCCACTGATGAAGGCATCTGCTAATGTGTCTAAATGTATTTAAAATTTAACACTTAATATGCTGAACAAACTTAGAATCATCTCACTCAATATTTGAGGTCTGAATGACCCTGCGAAACGATGCAAAACTGCACAAGTCTTACGAACAATGGGGGCAGACATTGTCTGCCTTCAGGAGACACACATAAAAGGTGCTCAGAAATCTTTGCTGAGCACCCTGGGCTATAAAGTCATCAGTGCGACTCCGCAAGGAGCCACGGGTAAAGGAGTTGGTATTCTAGTCTCCAGAAAGTTACCTCTAACTGTTAATCAGGTAAAAACGGATTCTCTGAGACGTTGGGTGATAGCAGGGTGTTCCCTCCCTTCTGCCGCCTCAAATTTTGTTTTTAGTATTTGCTCTTTATATGGGAGCAACCTTGATGATCCAGGGGTAATTCATGTTATAAATGAGGACTTGCACACTGGCCACTTCCTATCATACTGTGCGGTGATTTAAATTTAAATCTGTCTAGTACCTGGAACCCAGAAGCTTGAAAGACGTGTGGGCGGATTTAAAACCTAATCAGGATGGGTATACCTTTTTTCAGCTCCTCATACATCATTTGCTCGGCTGGACTATTTTTTAGTCTCCGCATCCCTGATACATGATTGTGTTATTGACACTGCCCCTCGACTTCTTTCCGATCACAATCCTCTTGTGATTAACTTAGAGGGTTTGGTAAATAGGGGGCAAGGTTCTATCTGGACTTTTGAAAAAGCCCTTCTATATGATAATGATTACGTAGAACACATGAAAAGATGGATACAGGAATTCTTAGAGATAAATTCTGGGTCAGCTTCAGTCATGGTTGTCTGGGACACATTAAAGGCAGGGATAAGGGAGGAGACGCTAAGATTTTCTATCAGAAGGAATAATAAAGAGAGAGTACGGGCTGACGCTTTAAGCAAGAAAATGGTAGAAGCCGAAAGAAAGTTAATCCAAGCTGTCCGGGCGAGGTCTGGAATTGAAGAAGCCCAGACCAACGTAGCGATTGCCAAAGTAGAAATGGGGACCATATTGGCAGAACAAACAGCGGCAAAATGGGCCTCGTCCCGCGAAAGGCTTTACGAATGTAGTGAACTTATTGGCCATTAATTGGCCATGTCTACAATGCAACAGACTTCTGCCAATTTGATCTCTTCAATCCAAACAAACTCGGAGGGGATAACGAATGACCCTGTAAAAATAGAGGAAGCGTTCAGAGACTTCTATGAGACATTATTTCCAGAAGAGATTATTAAGCCTAGAGAACTTAGAGAATTGGAAATTGATAACTATCTAGATGCTACTCTGGTAGTAGATCTCAATAGCGAGAGTAGGGATCAATTAGAAAACTCCCCAGCCTGGGATGAAATTGCAATCGCATTGGCAAGTCTTCCAGATGGCAAGGCCACAGGAGATGATAATATCCCAGTTGAATTTTATAAGATTTTTGCACAACAGATAAAAGATTTATTTACAAACGTAGTTTCTTCTATTTTTAATGGGTCTCCTCCTCCGCAGTCTTGGTCTTCAGCAAAAATAGTAGTATTCCTTAAAAAAGATAAACCTCCTCTGGAAATGTCTTCTCATAGACCGATAACTCTTATTAATACAGACTCCAAGATATTCTCCAAAGTCCTTGCATCTAGACTGTCATTAAATATTGATTCTCTGGTTTCGAATTGGCAGCACGGTTTTATACCGAAAAAGGGTACCATGGAACATGTCCGCCAGACTATCACTCTATTTGATGCTGCCAAGGTAACAGGGGACCCGATCGCATTAATACTCTTAGATGCTGAAAAAGCATTTGATCGGGTCTCCTGGCAGTACCTATGGGGGTCCTGAGACGGATTGGTTTTGGTCCCAGGATATTGCAGGCACTACAGGCCTTATATCAGGGTCCCACTGTCAGAATTTCAATCAACGGGCATCTGACAAGGCAGATAGGGATAACACGTGGAACAAGACAGGGATGCCCCTGCTCACCGCTACTGTTTGCATTATTTATTGATCCTTTGATTAGGAAAATTGAATCTAACCCGGAGATAGTAGCGGTGAGCCGTTTTGGTTTTGACACAAAGATTATGGCGTATGCCTATGATTTAGCCGTGGTAACTCCAGAAAGGGCCATTAAGGCAATGGAACAAGAAGCCCAAGAATTCGGGGGGGATCTCTGGCTATGCCATCAATAAATCTAAAACTCAGATTGTGCTGAACGAATACATAAGTTGGAATGATGATATAGTAACCAAGAAGTCGAAATACCTTGGGGTCAATATAGTTTCCAACTTGGATTTAATTGTTAAAGAAAATCTGACTCCGCTTGCATCTGATATGAAAAAAACACTAAAGAGGATTAACAATATGCACCTGACAATCGTGGGGAGATGTAATGTTTTAAAAATGACTTTTTTTCCCAAATTGCTATATTTTTTTCAGACCATTCCCCTAGAATTTAATATTAAAATGCTCCATATGTTTGATCAAATTTTCTCCCAGTTCATAAGGGCTTATGCTCAACCAAGAAGGGATTTTAGATTTCTTTCGCTACCCAGAGAGAGAGGAGGGTGGTCTCTCCCCAATATCAAACTATATTACTGGGCTACGGTTTTGCAATATGGTTCTGAGCTATTGCAAGACTCTCCTACCGAGAACCCCTCAGTTCTCCCGTTGCCCTATACAACTCTTCTAGGGGAAAGGGTGAGAGGATGTCTGTGGTGACAGTTAGATCACGGCTATTTCAAACGGGTTACATTTAAAACTCTTTTGAATGCCTATAAAGTATTTTTCAACATACGCAAATCTCTTGGGCTTTCTAAATTTAATTTCTATATACCTACTCGGAATAATGACAGCCTACCGCTCATTTTTCAAAGAGCATATCTTACACAGTGGTATCAAGCGGGCTTCTCCAAACTGGGCGATGTGATTACCTCTGCAGGCATACTGCCCTTCGGTATCCTGAAAACTCAGTATAATTTGGACAATGGACAACTATTTCAGTATAATGCAATTTCAGGATATCTAACAAATAAAACTGGTGGTCCCGCAGGATTCGGTAAGACAACTTTAATAGATAAAATTCTAGAGCCTAGCATACCACGGATCGGAAGCATCTACACAATGCTATATGAGCGGAGGCCAGATGACATTAACAGAATTGACGAAAAAAGGCAGCAGAAACTGAATGTACCTTCTAAAACCTTTTGCCATGCACTAAGTCTCGCACAAACATATCTCCTGTCATCAAAACTGCAGGCACAATTCTATAAAACTGGCTTCTTCTTATATATAACTCCAAGTAGAGTGGCTAAATGGGGCTCTGGAAACGGAACCACCTGCCCGAGATGTGCTGAATATAGTGCAGATTCAGTACACATGTTTGCCACGTGCTCTAAACTGGCCCCATTACTTGAAAGGGTGCAACAATTCATCAACAGAGTTCTCCTACAAGATATACAACTGATGCCTGTTACTGTGATGTTAGGATTAAACAACATGATTAATTTACAATCTGTGGGTGCCTTTTTGTTCCTGGCCATGACCATACTTCGGATCTGTATAGCCTCTGATTGGAAGGATCCGAACCCTCCCTCTTTTGCCCAATGGCAGGATCGATTGCTTTCCACTCAAACTCGAGTCAGCCATATATTCTAGGAAAGGCAGGGCGGGGAAAAAAAGGGGTTAGAGATATGGTTACCTTTAACCAGGTGGCTTAACACATTGAATATACATTAGGTGTAGCCACGCTCTGGAAAAAAAGGTAGTAATAGTACTTTTGATATATAAACTAGCATTATTTGTCACCCTCGTCTCTTATTCTTTCACATGTCTTTGCCTCATCCCCTTCTACCAGGAGTTCTTTTTTTTTATTTTTTATCTACCCCGTCTTTTGTCATTATCCCTGGACCGTTTTGTGCTCCATGGTCAATTCTTACGTCCTTATCCTTTATTGATATTTCTGTTTAATTGATTAATTGTTAACATTAGTTAACTCATTCTTACTGCTGCTTTATGTATTGACAATGGTTTCTGCTGGACTTGGGGTGGGGGGAGGGCGTGCCTGGGGGGTCTGGAAAATGAAGTTAATGTATCGTATTCTATTTGCCAAAATAAAAAAAATAAAAAAATAAAAGATATGCTGAGTCAGCGCCTTGGACTTGGATCTCGTCCTCCTCTGGCCCCTTTTCTGCTTCTTCACCCTGGCCATAAACAGCTTGGCCTCCATCTCTTTCAGTTTCTGTTCATCACCACCCCCTTTTCTGTATCGTTTTTGGCCACTATAGGTGTGGCAGGGTATACTCAGACATGAGTCCCTTTCTCACTGCTCCATCAGGATTCAAGCAAGCCGGGCCGAAGAGGCTGAAATGCCAGAAACCGGTCCCCGGTAGCTTGTCTCCTTTCTGGTGAAGAATTGGCTTGGTAGTTTGGTCTGCCCTGTTCCCATGATGCACTGGGCCAGGGACAGACTAATTTGCATATAGCCAGGTTCTGAGCTGGGATGGGGCAGTGAGATAAATAACGGTGATGGATCAAGCCCTGATCTTTGGACTGGGTAAGAGTGGTCTGCTTAATTCAGACACTCTGTTCATCACCACCCCCTTTTCTGTATCGTTTTTGGCCACTATAGGTGTGGCAGGGTATACTCAGACATGAGTCCCTTTCTCACTGCTCCATCAGGATTCAAGCAAGCCGGGCCGAAGAGGCTGAAATGCCAGAAACCGGTCCCCGGTAGCTTGTCTCCTTTCTGGTGAAGAATTGGCTTGGTAGTTTGGTCTGCCCTGTTCCCATGATGCACTGGGCCAGGGACAGACTAATTTGCATATAGCCAGGTTCTGAGCTGGGATGGGGCAGTGAGATAAATAACGGTGATGGATCAAGCCCTGATCTTTGGACTGGGTAAGAGTGGTCTGCTTAATTCAGACACTCTGTTCATCACCACCCCCTTTTCTGTATCGTTTTTGGCCACTATAGGTGTGGCAGGGTATACTCAGACATGAGTCCCTTTCTCACTGCTCCATCAGGATTCAAGCAAGCCGGGCCGAAGAGGCTGAAATGCCAGAAACCGGTCCCCGGTAGCTTGTCTCCTTTCTGGTGAAGAATTGGCTTGGTAGTTTGGTCTGCCCTGTTCCCATGATGCACTGGGCCAGGGACAGACTAATTTGCATATAGCCAGGTTCTGAGCTGGGATGGGGCAGTGAGATAAATAACGGTGATGGATCAAGCCCTGATCTTTGGACTGGGTAAGAGTGGTCTGCTTAATTCAGACACTCTGTTCATCACCACCCCCTTTTCTGTATCGTTTTTGGCCACTATAGGTGTGGCAGGGTATACTCAGACATGAGTCCCTTTCTCACTGCTCCATCAGGATTCAAGCAAGCCGGGCCGAAGAGGCTGAAATGCCAGAAACCGGTCCCCGGTAGCTTGTCTCCTTTCTGGTGAAGAATTGGCTTGGTAGTTTGGTCTGCCCTGTTCCCATGATGCACTGGGCCAGGGACAGACTAATTTGCATATAGCCAGGTTCTGAGCTGGGATGGGGCAGTGAGATAAATAACGGTGATGGATCAAGCCCTGATCTTTGGACTGGGTAAGAGTGGTCTGCTTAATTCAGACACTCTGTTCATCACCACCCCCTTTTCTGTATCGTTTTTGGCCACTATAGGTGTGGCAGGGTATACTCAGACATGAGTCCCTTTCTCACTGCTCCATCAGGATTCAAGCAAGCCGGGCCGAAGAGGCTGAAATGCCAGAAACCGGTCCCCGGTAGCTTGTCTCCTTTCTGGTGAAGAATTAGCTTGGTAGTTTGGTCTGCCCTGTTCCCATGATGCACTGGGCCAGGGACAGACTAATTTGCATATAGCCAGGTTCTGAGCTGGGATGGGGCAGTGAGATAAATAACGGTGATGGATCAAGCCCTGATCTTTGGACTGGGTAAGAGTGGTCTGCTTAATTCAGACACTCTGTTCATCACCACCCCCTTTTCTGTATCGTTTTTGGCCACTATAGGTGTGGCAGGGTATACTCAGACATGAGTCCCTTTCTCACTGCTCCATCAGGATTCAAGCAAGCCGGGCCGAAGAGGCTGAAATGCCAGAAACCGGTCCCCGGTAGCTTGTCTCCTTTCTGGTGAAGAATTGGCTTGGTAGTTTGGTCTGCCCTGTTCCCATGATGCACTGGGCCAGGGACAGACTAATTTGCATATAGCCAGGTTCTGAGCTGGGATGGGGCAGTGAGATAAATAACGGTGATGGATCAAGCCCTGATCTTTGGACTGGGTAAGAGTGGTCTGCTTAATTCAGACACTCTGTTCATCACCACCCCCTGTATCGTTTTTGGCCACTATAGGTGTGGCAGGGTATACTCAGACATGAGTCCCTTTCTCACTGCTCCATCAGGATTCAAGCAAGCCGGGCCGAAGAGGCTGAAATGCCAGAAACCGGTCCCCGGTAGCTTGTCTCCTTTCTGGTGAAGAATTGGCTTGGTAGTTTGGTCTGCCCTGTTCCCATGATGCACTGGGCCAGGGACAGACTAATTTGCATATAGCCAGGTTCTGAGCTGGGATGGGGCAGTGAGATAAATAACGGTGATGGATCAAGCCCTGATCTTTGGACTGGGTAAGAGTGGTCTGCTTAATTCAGACACTCTGTTCATCACCACCCCCTTTTCTGTATCGTTTTTGGCCACTATAGGTGTGGCAGGGTATACTCAGACATGAGTCCCTTTCTCACTGCTCCATCAGGATTCAAGCAAGCCGGGCCGAAGAGGCTGAAATGCCAGAAACCGGTCCCCGGTAGCTTGTCTCCTTTCTGGTGAAGAATTGGCTTGGTAGTTTGGTCTGCCCTGTTCCCATGATGCACTGGGCCAGGGACAGACTAATTTGCATATAGCCAGGTTCTGAGCTGGGATGGGGCAGTGAGATAAATAACGGTGATGGATCAAGCCCTGATCTTTGGACTGGGTAAGAGTGGTCTGCTTAATTCAGACACTCTGTTCATCACCACCCCCTTTTCTGTATCGTTTTTGGCCACTATAGGTGTGGCAGGGTATACTCAGACATGAGTCCCTTTCTCACTGCTCCATCAGGATTCAAGCAAGCCGGGCCGAAGAGGCTGAAATGCCAGAAACCGGTCCCCGGTAGCTTGTCTCCTTTCTGGTGAAGAATTGGCTTGGTAGTTTGGTCTGCCCTGTTCCCATGATGCACTGGGCCAGGGACAGACTAATTTGCATATAGCCAGGTTCTGAGCTGGGATGGGGCAGTGAGATAAATAACGGTGATGGATCAAGCCCTGATCTTTGGACTGGGTAAGAGTGGTCTGCTTAATTCAGACACTATGTTCATCACCACCCCCTTTTCTGTATCGTTTTTGGCCACTATAGGTGTGGCAGGGTATACTCAGACATGAGTCCCTTTCTCACTGCTCCATCAGGATTCAAGCAAGCCGGGCCGAAGAGGCTGAAATGCCAGAAACCGGTCCCCGGTAGCTTGTCTCCTTTCTGGTGAAGAATTGGCTTGGTAGTTTGGTCTGCCCTGTTCCCATGATGCACTGGGCCAGGGACAGACTAATTTGCATATAGCCAGGTTCTGAGCTGGGATGGGGCAGTGAGATAAATAACGGTGATGGATCATGCCCTGATCTTTGGACTGGGTAAGAGTGGTCTGCTTAATTCAGACACTCTGTTCATCACCACCCCCTTTTCTGTATCGTTTTTGGCCACTATAGGTGTGGCAGGGTATGCTCAGACATGAGTCCCTTTCTCACTGCTCCATCAGGATTCAAGCAAGCCGGGCCGAAGAGGCTGAAATGCCAGAAACCGGTCCCCGGTAGCTTGTCTCCTTTCTGGTGAAGAATTGGCTTGGTAGTTTGGTCTGCCCTGTTCCCATGATGCACTGGGCCAGGGACAGACTAATTTGCATATAGCCAGGTTCTGAGCTGGGATGGGGCAGTGAGATAAATAACGGTGATGGATCAAGCCCTGATCTTTGGACTGGGTAAGAGTGGTCTGCTTAATTCAGACACTCTGTTCATCACCACCCCCTTTTCTGTATCGTTTTTGGCCACTATAGGTGTGGCAGGGTATACTCAGACATGAGTCCCTTTCTCACTGCTCCATCAGGATTCAAGCAAGCCGGGCCGAAGAGGCTGAAATGCCAGAAACCGGTCCCCGGTAGCTTGTCTCCTTTCTGGTGAAGAATTGGCTTGGTAGTTTGGTCTGCCCTGTTCCCATGATGCACTGGGCCAGGGACAGACTAATTTGCATATAGCCAGGTTCTGAGCTGGGATGGGGCAGTGAGATAAATAACGGTGATGGATCAAGCCCTGATCTTTGGACTGGGTAAGAGTGGTCTGCTTAATTCAGACACTCTGTTCATCACCACCCCCTTTTCTGTATCGTTTTTGGCCACTATAGGTGTGGCAGGGTATACTCAGACATGAGTCCCTTTCTCACTGCTCCATCAGGATTCAAGCAAGCCGGGCCGAAGAGGCTGAAATGCCAGAAACCGGTTCCCGGTAGCTTGTCTCCTTTCTGGTGAAGAATTGGCTTGGTAGTTTGGTCTGCCCTGTTCCCATGATGCACTGGGCCAGGGACAGACTAATTTGCATATAGCCAGGTTCTGAGCTGGGATGGGGCAGTGAGATAAATAACGGTGATGGATCAAGCCCTGATCTTTGGACTGGGTAAGAGTGGTCTGCTTAATTCAGACACTCTGTTCATCACCACCCCCTTTTCTGTATCGTTTTTGGCCACTATAGGTGTGGCAGGGTATACTCAGACATGAGTCCCTTTCTCACTGCTCCATCAGGATTCAAGCAAGCCGGGCCGAAGAGGCTGAAATGCCAGAAACCGGTCCCCGGTAGCTTGTCTCCTTTCTGGTGAAGAATTGGCTTGGTAGTTTGGTCTGCCCTGTTCCCATGATGCACTGGGCCAGGGACAGACTAATTTGCATATAGCCAGGTTCTGAGCTGGGATGGGGCAGTGAGATAAATAACGGTGATGGATCAAGCCCTGATCTTTGGACTGGGTAAGAGTGGTCTGCTTAATTCAGACACTCTGTTCATCACCACCCCCTTTTCTGTATCGTTTTTGGCCACTATAGGTGTGGCAGGGTATACTCAGACATGAGTCCCTTTCTCACTGCTCCATCAGGATTCAAGCAAGCCGGGCCGAAGAGGCTGAAATGCCAGAAACCGGTCCCCGGTAGCTTGTCTCCTTTCTGGTGAAGAATTGGCTTGGTAGTTTGGTCTGCCCTGTTCCCATGATGCACTGGGCCAGGGACAGACTAATTTGCATATAGCCAGGTTCTGAGCTGGGATGGGGCAGTGAGATAAATAACGGTGATGGATCAAGCCCTGATCTTTGGACTGGGTAAGAGTGGTCTTCTTAATTCAGACACTCTGTTCATCACCACCCCCTTTTCTGTATCGTTTTTGGCCACTATAGGTGTGGCAGGGTATACTCAGACATGAGTCCCTTTCTCACTGCTCCATCAGGATTCAAGCAAGCCGGGCCGAAGAGGCTGAAATGCCAGAAACCGGTCCCCGGTAGCTTGTCTCCTTTCTGGTGAAGAATTGGCTTGGTAGTTTGGTCTGCCCTGTTCCCATGATGCACTGGGCCAGGGACAGACTAATTTGCATATAGCCAGGTTCTGAGCTGGGATGGGGCAGTGAGATAAATAACGGTGATGGATCAAGCCCTGATCTTTGGACTGGGTAAGAGTGGTCTGCTTAATTCAGACACTCTGTTCATCACCACCCCCTTTTCTGTATCGTTTTTGGCCACTATAGGTGTGGCAGGGTATACTCAGACATGAGTCCCTTTCTCACTGCTCCATCAGGATTCAAGCAAGCCGGGCCGAAGAGTCTGAAATGCCAGAAACCGGTCCCCGGTAGCTTGTCTCCTTTCTGGTGAAGAATTGGCTTGGTAGTTTGGTCTGCCCTGTTCCCATGATGCACTGGGCCAGGGACAGACTAATTTGCATATAGCCAGGTTCTGAGCTGGGATGGGGCAGTGAGATAAATAACGGTGATGGATCAAGCCCTGATCTTTGGACTGGGTAAGAGTGGTCTGCTTAATTCAGACACTCTGTTCATCACCACCCCCTTTTCTGTATCGTCCATCTCTTTCAGGGCCTTCGGATTCATGTGCCTGCATGACGAACGCCCCTCAACATTGTGGTCTGACGAGAGGCACCATAAACAATCCTCCTGGGGATCAGTGATAGACATATGACCCCCACATTCCTTGCAAGGCTTAAAACTGGGTAGCCATGATACTGCAACAATTTCAGAAAGAACTTGCAACAATAAAACTCCAGAAGCGGAGAGCCTTGGAAAAAAAATGTCTTTGTCGATGGCGCGGAAAACAGGGAACTGACGTCAGCACGCCCTCTCCGATGACATCACGTAGAGTCGTGTACGGAGCCATTCCATTGTGATGTCCTCGTCGATGTGCATGAGATCTGGAGAAAAGTTTCCATTGAATGCTGCGCATGGGGTAATTCAGGAGGTGAGGAATCCACAGGCAGATGTATCCATCAGAAGACATCATATAGAGAGAAGAAGAGAGGGAGAGAGAGAGAAAATGAATTGAAAGAAAGAGACAGCAAGACAGAAGGAAGAATGGAGCAGGACTGTCTTGAACATTTTTTGCCAGGGCAGATTTTAATTCTCAGTTAGACCCCGCATATGCGGGCAGTGGGTTTTGAGTAAAGTAAGCCAAGGATGTATAGAAAAGATTTGCCAATTCCCAGTCATCAACCTCAAACATATATGGCCAATCAGGTAAATCAAAGAACTTTTCAGTATCTCTGTGAATATCTGGAGGATTTAGAATGCTGATCGACTGCTATAGAGCTAAATGAAAAAGTTAGGGTAAATCTACTGTTGATTTCATCAGGGCTGCAAAACAAATCATAACCAACTTCAGTTATATTGCATCATTGTTCTAACTAATTTTAAATAACACCATGGTAGCTATGAGTTTGTGTGGAAGTCAGATATCAGTCAAAGGACCCGCATGGCCGTAAACACAACAAACCCCAAACCAGAAAGTAAACTTGAGAATTAGTGTGGAATGTTAGTCCTCATTACAAATGTGTTGCAATCCCATAGTTCTTTCAAAGCAACCCTTATTTCACCAATGTGAGCAGAAATTAAAACAGGGATTTGAGTAAAAATAGGAAATAATAATAATATTATATATTAAAGATGGAGGGCAAAGTTTCCGCAGGCTTTGAACATATCATGCTTCTAACCGCATTGTCTTAACCTGATATCCAAAAGCTGTCAAGTGAATCAGCAAAACGTTTCCTAAATAACGTATCCTAATCACCCATATGTCTCTTAACAGGGTAAATCTCGAGTACAGCGTCCAATATTCATTACTCGTCCCTTATGATCACCTATGCGGTCAGAGAAATATATTCAGTAATCCAGTGATAGCAGGAATCTTGTGCCTACCATAAGCGTTGAATTAATATAATCTTACTGTATCTCTTCATGTGGCCGCCAACCTGTATACCTGGCAATTCTCCTAGTTAAAGTTATATATATTTTACCCTGTAACAGAAAAACTCATTCAAAATCCTCCATTTTTCCCAGGCCTTTGAGGCGAGAAGTTATACCGACATCGATGAAGAATTGCTTTACCAATTAATAAATTGAGAGGGAATCTTAGTCGCTATCCTTATAAGTCATTCAACAAAACAGGAAGTGGCAGGTCAGTGAGGAATATGCAGTTAGACAGAGTATCCACCAGAAAGATTGTTACCGCAGGTATGTAGATTTTTCTTCTGATAGATACTTCTACCTGCAGATTCCTCACCTGTAGAACAGATTTCACAGCAACACACACCCCTGGAGCTGGGTTGATGGATGATTCAGGCCACGATATTATTGCCGCTTTACAGATACCTGCAATCGGGACACCCCGAGCTAGTGCAGAAGGGGTGGATTTAGATCTGGTAGAATGAGTACTGATTTCTTCAGGTGGATGCTTTTTGGCAAGGGTGTAACAGGTGTTGATCAATAGGATAATCCATCGGGATATAGTCTTCTTCAGAACCTCCTTTCCCTTCTCGACTGCACAAGAGCCCACACAGAGTTGATCGTCTGAACAGTACTCTTTGGTGCGTTCTAGACAGAAATGAACTGCCCACCTAGGATCCAACTGATGCAACCGTTCCTCCTCTTTCATAGGTGAGGTGAGGGTAGAAGGTCAAAAGGTTAATGGACTGAGCAAGGTGGAAGGGAGAGATCATCTTGGGAAGGAAAGCAGCCCTAGTTTGCAACACCAACTTGTCTGGAAAGAAGGTAGTGACTAGAAGGAGACAGCTAAGGGCCTGAAACTCACTGACCCACCTAGTAGGTACGATGGCAACCAAAACACAGTTTTGAGGGTGAACATGCGAAGGTTACAACTGTGTAGAGGCTCAAACAAAGAGTTACTTACCTTCGGTAACAATATATCTGGTAGAGACACAGTCTAGCCGCAGGTTCCTTAACTTGGAATATCTCCCCAGGCATCAGACTGGATCCGGAAAATCTTTTTCCCCCAGCAATACCTCCGCACACCTGGAGGTGGCGTCGCCCGGCACCGTCCTGACGTCGTCCACAGAAGTGACGTCAATGGAGTCATATAAGCCACTCCCGGCGTATTGACGTCAGTTTTGTGCAAGAAACGTTTCCGCGCCACAGCTTGGAGCCATGTAAAAAACTGCAATAGAATAGGAACAGTGTGTGTTAAAAAAGAGCAACATCGTTGAAAAAACAACCACAAGCATCATGAAAATGAGAAAAGAATCATTTGGATGAGAAACAATAGGAAGTAGAAAAGCACCCAGTACCCAGAGGGGTACTGCAACATGATGCAAGACAAGTGACTAGGAGTGAACGACCACAGGAAAGTTCACTACACACACCCTTCAGAGATTGAAAGACTGTAGCACCAAAGAGAACCCAACCGAATGCCATAGAAAGAAGGAGGCACAGGGAGTGGGAGGGAATAAAAAAGAGAATAACTGCACACATGAAGAACACAGGTGGCACAACATGAGAAGGCAGTGAAAAGTAAGACTTTAACCACCTAAAAACGTGGACGGAGTGGAGAGCCCAATGGCACAAAATCTGAACAACACCCCCTGTGCCAAAGGAAGGAGCGAGAACACGTCACCAACCCAACACCAGGACAGAGGGGAGGCTAGAGGGCCCCATGCAGGAGAACACACCCTACCCCAGAGTGAGGGGCAAGAGAACACCTCCGGAAGACCAAGGCCCCCAGAAAGGGAAGGGGCTAGGTGGAAAATCATCATTTGAAAAGGCCTTCGCAGAGAGCGGGGAGGATGGGCGGGCGTTAAGGAATCTGCGGCTAGACTGTGTCTCTACCAGATATATTGTTACCGAAGGTAAGTAACTCTTCCATCTGATAGAGACATCTAGTCGCAGATTCCTTAACTTAGAATTGATACCAAAGCCATACTCCATAGGAGGAGGGGCTGCGAAACAACCACCAAATTCCAGGAGAACATATTTGTCAACTGCTGACGAAATACGGTGGAAACTGCAATGACATAAGACCCATGACCCACCTTAAAGAGCATGAACAAGGAATGGTAAAGACATCACATCCGACGTGGGACAGTGTGAGAACTCTGTCGCCCAGACACAGACGAAAGGAAAACAGAACTAGAAAGTTCTGTGCTAACGTAAGAAACAATTCAGTGAGACCGTCAAAGAAGGATCCCAGCACCGGTTCCTATAAACCAAGAGGAACGTAGTTCCAAGGGTCAAAACAACATGACAACGGTAGAGCATACTGCCTGAAAACACACCACAGTGGAAGCCACAAGAAACAGGGAAGAGTCCACATAAGAACAGGAGCCGCAGCAGGAGGCCCGTGGCTGTAAGAAAAAACACAATAATGTGTATGCCCTAGGACATGTGACAACAGTGGCAGGACCAAAGCAAGAGCCTAGTGCCAACAGAGACAGAGGAGCCACCATTGAGCAAAAGCTCAGGAGGCAGGCATGCAGCAAAACGAATTATAAGGCACCACTGTGAGCGGATAACCTGCAAGGCTATGAAAACACAGATGACACTATCCCGAAGGAAAGAGTAAGCAAGAATGTCTGACACTAAGCCAAAAAGACTTAGTAAACGAGCACCCCAGTGGCGTGTAGAATCCACGATATACACACAAGAGGCAGGAATGTCACCACACATACGTGGAGTGACGAAGTACTAAATAGGGGGTCATGCAAGCGTTGCCACAGCACCGGTGTGCTTCATAACAGGTAAGAATGCAGAAAAAACAACAGGTCCCAGAGGGGGAAGAATCCTGGTCTCCTATGAGACAGGTGGAAACATAGACCACCAGACTATCCATAAAGGATTGAGAGAAGGCACAGACAGAAGCCTGGCGTCAAAGTCTACACCGCCAAAGACCGACACTGTCTATCAAAATGGAGAACGTCGAGAAGAATACACACACAGTAATGCTACCTAAAGAAGTACCTGTGCCAGAGTGGGAGTAGAACTCACACCCAGAAAAAACATCAGGGACGGAGCACAGATCCAGTGGCAGAAAGGCATAGACAAGAGCCACTCCTCGGGAACTAAGAATATGCACAGGACAGAAAGGGACAAACCTGACCCGTGTCCTGCCAGACCATGGATCTCACCAGAGGAGACATCTTACCACATTAGGAATAGTCAGCGTGCATCAAAGTTCCTGGGCGATGAAGAGTAGCAATATGATTGCCAACACATACCCCACATAGGGTAAGGCACAACCCTACAAAAGAAGGGTCCCTCTTGAGACAAGCATGTAGGCAGAGGATTAAAAGAAAGGCAAACACAGCTCAACCAGCTGTATCAGAAAAAGGCTGAGCAGCCACACAACCCAGAACATCTGCAGCCCACAATGGGTAACAGAAAGAAAAGGGGACGGCACATTCACAAAACCAAAGATCCTCCACAAAGATTAAAACCAAGGAGGACATATATATATATATATATATATATATATATATATATATGTAGGAGGCGCCTGACCGCAGAATCAGCTTGGGCGTCAAAAAGAGTGACCCCATTAAATAATAGATCTTTAAGCCACTCCTGAACATGCTCTGGGAAAACGCTATCACGCAAGGCGGCGTATGGCAACCGACCTAGCCATAGTACGACCCACACTGTCTGTGGTGTCCATGACAGACCGAATTGAAAAGTGCGCCATATCATGGCCATCACTGATTAGGCGGGCCAGATCAGCACGAGAGATCCCCGGCAAAGGGAGGAGCCGGTTAACCGCGTCCCAAAGGACAAATGTAGCCCAAACAAATACACACAACGCGTTGAGGGACCGGATTCCCGAGCTGGCGGATGCAAACACATCGCGATCATATGACTCCTCCAGCTCCAGGATGGAGGGTCAAACAGGCGGGGTCAGTAGGATCCGGATCATGTGCCACAGCATGATCCAAGAGGTCCCCCGAGGAGGGCCGTGCCCACAATCCGAGAAGGATGTCAAACAATGACTCCGCAAAAGGTAACAATGGTTCTATGTTCCCTGCGCCCTGGTGGAGAATATCCAGCAAAGGCTCAAAGGACTAGAGACTGAAGGCGGCTCCATCCTTAAAATGTCTGCAGCCCTGCAAACAGCCCTGACGAACGTCCCACTAGCCTCCGTGGCCCTGCGAGGCGGTGAAAGCAAGTCTACAGTAGGTGATAGACGCAAGCTAAACCGGCCACTAAATAGAGGCTCAGCAGCAGGATGAGTAGGCCAATGCTCCACCGGTGCCTGCTCTGGAGAGCAGTGAAATGACTCAGGGAGTGGTGAAACCACCGGGACCACATCCTCCACCACTAAAGCTGGAGACGGTACCGGCGTCGATCAGCGTTGAGGTGATGTCGAGCCAGCGTCGGGAGACCTCGGAAGAGGCCCGGAGTGGAGCAAGCGTCTGCGACCTCCAAAAAGGCCTCGACTGCCCTAATCGAGCCGGCTTCGGCGAACTCCGAAAAAGGCCAAGATTCCTCGAGTCGAGCCGGCATTGGCGACCTCCGAAAAGGCCTTGACTCCTCGAGTCGAGTCATCGACCTCCGAAGAGGTCTTGACTCCTCGAGTCGAGCCGGCAACCTCCGAAGGCCTCGACTCCTCGAGTCGAGCCGGCGTTGGTGACCTCCAAAAAGGCCCCGACCGTCCGAGTCGAGCAGGCGTCGGCGACCTCGAAAATGCCTCGAAATCTCAGAGTTGGACCGGCGTAGACTCGACAGTTCCCGTGGTGGAAACCTGCGGGAAGGAGTATGCCGAAGCGGTGTCGTGCACCGCGCCGCAGCCACCTCCAGCGATGCCGCAGGGAGCCCCGGAAGGCTGTGCGACAGCCCTATGGAAGGGCTAGACATCATAGGATGCCCCTCTTGGCCATGTCCCAACATTGCGGCGACTCGGATGACAGAGTCAGGGCACTTGGTTGGAGCTGAGGGTAAACCCGCCGTTGGTGTCCCAACCTGAGTCCCTCCCCCCTCTGGGGCCTAAAGTCGCGCCAGGGAGGGTGGCAATGCTTACCTGAGGTAGCGAATGATGGCTACTGTGCCGGAACCGACCCCGCTACGAGGACAACTCCGTTGAAGAAGGAGACCTGCGTCGCTAGGGGTCCGTCCGGGACATCCGGGCAGACAGAGCATCATGCGGTGTTCCCGCAGTGATTGCAGCCGCAGTTACGCCAGCGTTGCACTCCACGGAGTCATGGTGCTCTCCCAAGCACCATAAACAGAGTTCGTGAGGGTCCGTCGCCGACATCTGTCGCGAGCAGGACCTGGAAACGAAAGGGCGTCGAAAAGCCCTGCAATAAACAATAACAGGCCTGAGGTATTACTTTTTCTGGATCCGCGTTAGGACGCGGAAAAGAAGAAAACTGACAGCGCGCCAGGAGTGGCTTATATGGCTTCATTGATTTCACTTCCGTGGACGACGTCAGGATGAAGCCAGGCGACGCCACCTCTCGGCGTGCAGAGGTATTGCTGGGAAAAAAAGATTTTCCAGGTACAGTCTGACGCCTGGGGAGATATTCTAAGTTAAGGAATCTGCGGCTAGATGTCTTTATCAGATTGGAGTCCCAATTTAAAACATGAAAACCACATTTAAATCCTTTAAATCGTTGAAGAACCACAAAAGTAGTGGGAGGATAAAGGCATGACAATAGGGGCCGTGAACAGGGATGCCTGATCGGGCAGACAGAGGAGTGCAGACAAGGCCGGTTAACAGCCCTTCACAGGGCCAATGTCACATCTCCTCTGAGCCATGGAAAGAGAAAACTGTAGAACTTGAGATAACTTGGCCTGTAAGGGATCCACACCATTGTCTGCACACAATACAACATATTTTGCCTCATCCCCTGGAAGAGGTGTATGTAGTGGAGGGGGCGACGTGCAGGTAAGATGATGTCTACCACCTATGGTGGCAGCTGAAAGGAGCTCAGTTGTTTCTGTTACATCTCCAAGCAAGAAGGTGGCGGTCTCAGAGATTGGGTGCAGCGCTAGTCTTTCCTGACTGGGAGAGAAGATCTTGCCTGAATGGAATGCAAAGCGGTGAGCACGTGGAGAAGCTCAGAAGGTCTGCATACCATAGCCTTCTCAGCCAATCCGAGCAATGAGAATAACTTTGACCAGGTCTTAGTGAATCTAGCTCAGATCTCGAGGAATCAAGGATATGGGGGAAAATAAAGGAGGCAGCTGAAAGTTCCATCGCAAAAGAAACGCTTCCACCGACGCTCCCCTCAATGGATACTGGGGAGCGCAGAAATGTGAGCAGCACTGAGCATTTTCCGATGAGGCGAATAGGTCAAGTTGAAGAGTGCCCCATTGAGTGAAGATGTCTTGAACTAGCTCCGGCAGGAGATGCCACTCAGGATTGGCAAGATGGTGCCGGCTCAGACTGTTGGCTTTGACATTCAGAGACCCGCTAGGTGATTGGCAGTGAGCCAGATCCTTTTGCGGTGAGTCCAAAACCACAGTCTCAACGCTTCCAGGAAAAGGAGGTGAGAGCCTACTCCCAATTGCTTTTTGGCATACCACATCACTGTCATGTTGTCCATCAAAATCTGGATGAACCGACCAACGATGGAGGAGAGGAAGGCCTTGAGCGCCAGCCGTTCTAACAGGCTGTTGTGAAGCGCCTGCTCCTCTTGATAATAGAGGCCCCATATCTCCAGATCCTCCTGATGAGCTCCCAACCCTAGGGTGGAGTCATCCGTCACCACCATAGTCACAGCTGAGGGAGGGGGAGAGTGAAGGCCATTACTTTTGTGTCAGGTTCGACTGGTTCCCCTACTAAGCAAATTCCACTGCAGTGCTTGGGGTTGGACGAGATAGCGATGGAGTCCAACAGTTCTCTCCTATATAAGCGCTACTGCCTGTGGAGGAACTACTACAGGGCTCTCGTATGCCAACATGCATATGTTTATAGAAGAATACAAGAAGCCAGCAGACTCAGGAGTCCCAGGACTCTCAGGACTGGGATTCTTGTTCCTTGATGGAAGGATGGAATCATTTCTAGAATGTCTTGTACTCTTTGTGAAAGCAGAAGGCACGGAGGAGGGTGGTGTCCAGTACTGACCCTATGAACTGGAGTCATTGTGAGGGTCACAGATGAGATTTGAGCTCATTAATCGAAAAGCCCAGGTCGAACAGCAGAGATGCCATTGACTGCAAATGATGACCAATTCTGGTGAACTGACTTTGAGGAGACTATCGTCCTGGAAAGGGAAAATCAGAATGCCCTGCTGTGTGAGATGGACTACAACCACCGTCATCACCTTCACGAAGACTCAAGGTGCTGATGTCGAACCAAAGGGTAGTAGCACAATATTGGTAGTGTGTAGAACCCACCTCAAATCGCAAGTACTAACAATGCAATCTCAGGATCGGGAGGAGGAAATATGCATCCTGGAGATCCAGGGACATCATCCAGGCTCCAACACCAGTAGAACTTGAGCTAGGGTTCTTCAGGAGCAATTTCATGCTCCTCAGATCCAGTATCATGCATAACTCGCAGTCCATCTTAGGCACCAAGAAGTAACACATGTAACAACCCTGATCCATTTAGTTCTCTGGCATTTACTCCATCGCTCCTTTGGAAAAGAGAGCTGCTACCTCCTGCTGAAGAATGGCCAGATGTTCTGAAGGAGGTGACAGGGGAGAAGGTGGGAGGGGGGAATCCTGATAAAAGGGGAGGATGTAGCCCTTCTCTACAATCTGAAGGACCCACTGTTCCAAAGTAATGGACAACAAGGCCGGAAGAAAGAGGCATACCCTCCGTCCCACAGGCACTGTGTGAGTCTGAGGAAGAGAACTAGGCCTGCTTTCCTGTTGCAGTGGGTAAGGAGGGTTGCAAGGTGGGTCCGCAACTCTTTCCCCATTGTTAGCCCCTGCACTTCCGGATACGCGGGTTAGGCTGCTGTTGGACAGCTGGCTGAAATTGGGGCAAAATATAGATCCTCTCCCAAACCCATGAAGGAGCGAAAAGGCAGACTGTCCTTGTTTGGTGTTTGAAGTTGAAGGCCTAAGAATTGCGCCATGGCTTTACTAGCTTTGAAATGTTTCAACGCTGAGTCAGGCTTGTCATCAAAGAAGTGCTTCCATCAAAGGGACCATGCATTAAACTGGCTTGAACATCGAATAAAAAATCTGACGTCCTGAGCCACGTTGTACCATGATTGAGGTTCCTGTAGATCATGCTACAGAGTCTGCTGTATTTAAACCTGACTTAATGAAGCATCTTGATCCATTTTGTCTATCAGCAATCAATTCCTGGAAGTGGGCCTTCATATCTGCTGGGACATGCAGGAGAATCATCTGGGCAATATCTCATAGTTCATGGTTGTAACATGCTAGAAGACAGTTGGCATTTATTGACTTGAGGCCCATGTTCCCTGCAGAAAAAGCTTTATTACCCCAGGCTTCAAGGTGATTCAACATCTCAACGTCAGACTACTGCGCTGGTGAAGTTTTATTTGGCACTGGCAGTGGTGGAGGTGGAAGATGCGTAAACCACGGCACTGGCTGTGGCACAGAGAAGTGCTGGATTGGAATGGTAGGAAGGATCTGGTAGTATGGCACTGAATGCCGTTGGCTGAAATGGAAGGAAAAGTGGCATGCGCGCCGAGGGCACTGGGCACAAAGGTGTGCCAGTTGGCGTCAACGCTTTTGAAAAAGTGTAAAACAAAGCATTCAAGAATGCCGCAGCATCCAATTCCAGCATTGGGAACTCCAGATAGGATGGACAGCACCAATGGCTCCTTAGGGGGAGGTGGTGGCGCTGAATGTTCTTGATGTGGAGGTCTGTTCAGACTCAGGTTCAAGGGAGGAACAGGGCTGCACGAAGGATCTGCTGGGGTCCGAGGGACAACCTCTGGCTCCGAGGACAAAGAACTGTAGGAGAGGGTGAGAGTCTTGGTGACTTACCTCTGGATCATTTACCTTTCTCTTATACTTTCTCTTCTTCTTACCTGAGAAAGAGGATGAAGAACAATGACAAAAGCATCTTCAATGGGGATTGTGATCCCTCGCCCGGGCCATAAAAAGTTTGGCAATGCGTTCCTTGATGGCCTTAGGATTCATCTAAAGACATGGGGGTACAATTTGCAATCGTGGTCTGAACCCAAATAGCATACACTGACTGTGTGGGGGTCCATGATGGACATCTGTCCCTCACATTCCCTACATGGCTTAAGGACATTTTTTTTGGGCGAAGACATGGTACTGTGAAAAAGAAGTTGTGAGGAAACATTTCTTCAGAGTCTAACCTCCTGATCTACATCAAAGGTGCGGAAAAACAGGAACTGATTTTTTTACACCAGGGAAGGTAAATTATGACCTCGGTAGCGTCACCTGATGTCACTTCCTGTAAGGACTGAGTCCTGCGCAGCCCTACCAGTAACTTCATTGCTTTGATGTTTCCGGTTTCAGTCTCATGCCTGGGGATTGTTCTATAGGTGAGGAATCTGCAGGAAGAAGCATCCATGAGAATGGTCGGTAGGAACAAATGTGGGAGGAGGGGTAACAGTCTGTTGGCGATATTTTTGTTGAAGTCTTCTTATCAATATTTAGCAGAACTAACATTCTGAATGAGGAGCACAGTTCTGACGGTTTGCCTGGTTTGAGCTGCACTATAATCACTGCCTCTTGGACTGAGGGTGAGAGCTCACCTGTGTATAATGGCTCCTTGTAAATATTTAACATATGTGGGGACAAGTAAGTTGGGAAATTCCTTCCAGTATTCAGAGTCGAGCATTCTGGACCAACCACTTTGCCGGTGGCCAGCCATCATATCTCTTGTTGTATATCCTCCACTGTAATGGGGGCATTAGGTAGTTCTTTGATATTTCCCTTTACCTAGCCTAACTCTACTCTGTTAAGGTATTTATATATGTTTTGTGGAATGAAGGTGTTTGTGGCTTTACAGAGAATTTTATAGTGTTTCTTGAAAGTAAGAAGACTATCTGGCAGGATAAGGATACTGACATATTTAGAAATCTTTATATGAAGGATTTAGCGATGTCCTACTGACCTTTCAGAACCTAAGATAAAATGTGACTCAGTCGGTCTCCCTTCCCAGATTTCCTGGCTCATGTGCCTAGTAACTGGATTTCTTGTTCGGTTTCACACAATTCGCGGTGTATCGTTAATGTCAAAAAGTGTCTGGCTCTGAGGATTAAGCGCATCTTCCTTCTCCAGCTCAGCTACTCTGATTTCTATTTGAGTAAGGCCATCTCTCAGGGCTCTCAACACCCTGCCACCTTTGAAATGCGCTTTTCTGTAATGAATAAGTTAGAGGTTTCCCATCTTGCGGCTGCAATTGGAACGGATCCTATGTGAAGTTTGAAATATTTGGGTATGGATGTTTGAATTTCAGTTTTAAATATTGTGTTCCATAAAGTTTCAGGTTGAAATCTCTAAGTCTATCTTCACGATGGGGAGATCTGCTCAGGACCAGAATAATTGTGGTCAGAGAGAGTCCTAGAGAGCATATCCACAGATACAACCAGGGGATTACATATCAGTGTACTAGCATGTAGTGTCCATACGCGGACTCGCACTATAAGATAAATGAAAAAGTAAATTGTTTATTGTGGGGTTGAAGGACACTCCATACATCCGCATAGCATTCATTATGCATGATGCGCCTAAAGTGTTGAGCTGCTTGCAAAAGAGGTTTGATTGGTCTATACAGCTGTGTAGCAAAGAACATATTATAATCACCTCATCAAATAGTGTAAGTCATTTGGCGAGTTTCAACGTTTTGTGTAGAAGTCAGGAGAGTCTGCTTTGGAGCTGCATACAGGATATTCCCTAACTGTCTCTTTTGCGGATAACTATGATGTCAAGGTCATGTTCGTTCGTCTAACGCCCATTTATGTTTTTTGAAGTTGTGTTTTTTTGTGGGTCAAATTTGCTTCCTCCTCTTGACCCAGTAATATGAGCAAAAGTATTTTTGTTGATCCCTTTTTGGGGTGAACACCGACTATGAATTAGCAGTTACATGGCTTTCCTGCAGTATCCCAATGTCTATTTTGTTGGTCCAGATAGTTTAGAACTTGTCATCTGTTAAATACAAAAAACAAGCATTTGCAATGCAATAGGTCTCGCATTTGCGAGAGTTTGAGCTATTGGCATTGTAAATGACAATGCCTTTTATTTGTGTTTTAAAAACCTGCAAGCGGTGCGTAAACACGCAGGTTGTACTTCTAGTCCTTGCTCACCAGAAGCAAGGCTGGCAGTAACTGCACCTCTTACTGCCAGCCTTGCATCTGGTGAGCAAGGACTAGAAGTACAAACTGCGTGTTTACGCACCGCTTGCAGATTTTTAAAACAAGAGTAAATCCAACTAAGAGTCTCTTTTTGTACAATTCTAAGACTATCTGCCAACGAAAAATCAAAACATTAACCACAATTAATCCCACATGACACCAATATAAGCTACCACATTCAATAATATACATAACACCATTCAAGCTTGGTGCCAAATACTGTATGTCAATTGGGCTATCCAGTGCAATGACAGAAGCAGCATTATATCAGATGAGCGGTACGATATGTTAAGCACAGATTTTTAGCTTATTTATTTAAACCACACCCTTAATTACATCAACCACGTCCCTTGTAGAGACCCCAAGTTTTTTCATTCCACTTAAAGCTCTGGTAAGAATACTTCTAAAGTATGTGATAGCATACGTTTCAGTCCTGCAAAAGCACATGCTATTTGATGAGTTTCAAGACCATCAACACGTGCAATTGGGTGCGGTGACACCAGGGCTCTTCCCATGGGCCTGAAATCCACATCCTGTGGCTGCAACAAATGAGTAAAAAAAGACAACATTCCTCTATCCGTACTGAGGAAAAAAAGTTACTAAAAAACAATTGGATCAAACGTCTTGAAATATTTTTAAATATGCTTCTGACACTGCATAGAATAAAGCGATCCTGGCAAATCACCCAAACTGAATACTTAGTTTAGTACAGAGGAGTGAATACATAAAGGCAAAATTAGGCACAAATGCATCGACTGACAGGCTGACAACTACACTTTAAAATGAGCGATTAAACAATGAACTATCTGGAGACAGCCACAAACCTTCTTTGATGATGAAATGATCGAGAGACGTTCCTGGCAATGCAAATATTTATGCACAGGAGACATCATCCGTCCAGCCCCTCACTGACTGTCTGATCTGGTGATGTCTCCATCCCGACCCTGTCAGTCCATGTCACTAGCTATCTCTCTTTCTCCTCATCCTGCTCCCTCGGGGTCATTCACCACCTACCCACTTCTTTCCAATAGCTTCCCCTGTAAGTGTCTGTGTGACCTGCACATCTCTTAGTCACTGGCTGTTTCCTGATGTCTCCTCCTGCACTCCTGCTGCCTAAGTCTTTGGCACTTGCTGTCGTTGACAGCATCTGCGTGCCCTTTACCATCTTGTCCTTTAACTTCCCATGATCCATTAATTCTGATTTCTGGTGATCTCCTGCCGATCTCTTTCTGCCTTGCATTCCAAATGCCTGCCACTGGCAGTCTCTTCCTGCCCTTCTGTATCTGCCTGCCATTTCACACCATAACCCCTGTCAATAGGTGTCCCTGCCTTACCTCCCCTCTCGCTAGCTGTCTCTGTTTACTTCATGCACCACCAACCCCTACTACTACTGGGTGCGTTAGCTACACTGTACCTGTCTTTCCAACACTCCGAACCCTGTCAATTGCTGTTTACTAATATCATTTGTTTGCCTTACCATTTACACAATCCTTTCCTCGGACTGGTGGTCTGTTTACATCATGACCAAGGCCACTAGGATTATGCGGGAGGAGAGGACCGGAAGGGTGGAGCATGATTGACTAAATTATGCATCAACAAGAGGCAAATTATATTGCTGCTTGTGCCCTGATGCAAGCGCTGGTCCGCTGTCAAACTCTACAAAGTATGTTGAAATAATACGAAAGCCCGTCAAGCTGTGTTTGAATGTACTCCACACAAACAGCAGAGGACCAGCTTTGCTGCGTGTGCTCTGATGCAAGCGCTGGTCCGCGGACAAGCTGTACAAAGTATGTTGAAATATCTGTCACAAATATGCATACCTTACGGCTGATTTTAGCGTAAAGTCCCCCAGAACTACCCAAGCAGCAGTGGCTTTTAATTTATCATTAAAGGCCTTCCTTGCATTGTTTTAGCATTAGAACTATATCGTAGAGAATTACACAAAATGTCATTGAAAATATGTATTTGATATATTATTGGGATTTGTCCACGTTTTTATTTATTGTATTTTATTTAGCTGCTGTATGGTTTGTAAAGTCTAGCTCATCGTAATGTAATATCTAAAACATCTATTACACCTAAAATATTTTGCAGAATATTAAAAATTATTTTTGCAGTATTGCGCCGATTATTCGGAATTGGTGTTGACGAGTTGTGTGAATTCTTCAGCTTTTCATTGTGTGCAACCCCTGTTTAAGCATTTTTTACCAGGGCTGGGTACTGAAGCGGAGATCTGGGAGTAGGCTGAGGATATGTGAACGAGGTGGCAGAGAGGGGGGCCTGAGGAAGTTCTCAAATAAGAGTCTGGGAGTGAATGCTAACTTGATGTTTATGTAGTGTCATAGAACTCTACTCGCGTTTCCAAGCACTGTAAATAACCACTCTTACTATTCAGTTTATAGTACTGAATTTACGGAAAGATGAAGATCTAAGTGTGCCCTATTGGTCTTGGTCTCATGACTTCCAGAGCAGAACCTTTGTCAGTGGCAAGTGTTCAGCTCACTGAGCCACCCTACGCTGCTAGCAATGTGTAGTAGTACACAGCCCCATAGGGCGCCCGGGCGAATATTTTCGGATGTTGAAGAAGACCAGGATGCACTAGTCCTTGGTGTGTGTGTGGTCTAGCAGAAGGCATTACACTTCTCATGCGTGCTCTCTCCACAGTTCTCCATTTCTTTGCACTTCGCACACTCATTTCAGCTTTTCCTCTCGCTGCTGTTGCAGTCTTCACCCCTTTTCTCTCGGCCTAGGCTCCCTGACCGCTCCCTATCTAGTTCTGTGTGTTTAATTACAGTTTATTCTGTGTACACAGCACACATAAACTCTCCACAGATCACCTTTGAAAGCCCTGCCGAATATGTAACAGAATAATGTAAACAGCCATAAAATCCAGTTCCTGCATTAACTGTTTACTGAGCGGAGGCTGCAATCCGTGCTGAAACCGTGACCAGGCGCTGCTTCGCAGAATGTCTCCAGTCCGAGTATATCAACAAAGCTTATACCGAGGTGTCCCTACTCAGCCCCCATGTTTTTGATTCCTCACCTGTAACCCAAAACCAGTCTTCTTCCTCGCGCCAGCACTCGCCCTCTGACAACTTCTCCCCACATCAGCTCTTGCATACCAGTGCAAGCTTTCTAGCCCTTCTATGGTGGGAAGTAATCGGAGGATTGATTAAAAGCATGCTGTGTTTAAAAGTGAAAGCAGGCGGAAACCCATTAAAGAAAAGAGGGCTTACAAACTAAAGCAAGCTGTCGCCATCACGCTTTCACTTTAATGAAGGAAAATAACAAGCAAACAAATCCCCCCCGGCCCTCACTTACCTACCTCCGGCCACAGAAACGCTGGAACACGCACACCGCAAGTCGGCCTGGAGCGCGCCTCGGAAGAGACGCGGGAGGACAGGAGCGTGACGCGCGTGAACCTGCACGTTGACGTTCCCGCGCATTCACGGACCTGAGTCGGCTCGTGCCCAGGTTTGGAGCTGCTCGTTCACAGCTCTGACTCCCTTGGCAGGGAGGAAGGCGGCTATAAGTCTCGTTGGCGGCAGCGCTTCGCGCTGCAACGCCAGCGAGACCTAAAAATACTTTAAGCAGGGGCTGGAGGGAACCCAATCGCCTCCACCACTGGTCCTCCTCTCACCAGTATATGCTCCTACCTCATACCTTTGTGTGGTGCATAGCTCGTTTTTTCTGTGCCCCATCCTGTCCTACTTTTTTCTAGGAAATAAAAGCATGCATATCCTCTTCTCTTTGATCTGCTACGCCTCTTCTACCATCACATATGAAATACCTCTTCCATTTCCTCCTATAGTCTTTCAGCCACCTTTCAGCTTTGACAGGACTATCGATGGAGCTTTGATACTAAGGACATAGGACCAAATTCACAAATATTTATCTATGAGCAGCTGTGTCTTACATCCATCTTAGATGTGAGTTACACTCGAATAGCCGTGCCTGATTCACAAAACATTTTATGTGAGTAATTTCCAAGTGTAAGTTATGCTTACTCCCAGGAAATGGGAGTAAGCAAGTCTCCCTGCAGACAAGCCATCAGTAAGTCATATAAAAGCACGCAGTAAAACACAACTACTCGTAGAAAACATTTTGTGAATCAGGCATAGACTTTCATGTATCACTGACACGTGCCTGGACTCAGACAAACTTACCTGAAGAAAAAGCTTAGTTTATTACAACTATTATTTGGTTAAAGGATCTGCTGACCTGTTCTCCCGAGTGAAAAGGCATCAGTGTTTTTACTGGATTCATTCGGCAAAATTACATTGTCGCAGATAGCGTAACAGAGTCTATTCCAAACCCACTCAACGTTACACTTACCCATAATTTCAGCAAGTTTGCTCTTAAAGTTAGAGGCAGCTTGCATTCAAAATATTGTCAATTATGTAAATCAGTACGGGAATTGTATTTGAGGAGACTCAAAAAGTTTACATAAAACAATGTACAGTACCTGACAGCCATTTTTACACCAAGCTGCTGGAGAGGTGAAAGGGATTCATTTTTCACATTTGCTTCAACAACTGAGAAAGAAGTAAAAACAAACACAGATTATGACGTTGTAGGCAGTTCTTGTTTAAAATGATATAAACAAAAGGTAAAATCTTGATACTGGAATGTGTGCTCCTAAAAATACCACACATTTACAAATAATTGTTAATAATGGAGAATACAATTTCAATTCTTCCCAGAAATTACGAAAATAAAACAATTATTGACCAGTGTCCTTTTTAGGTCTCCCCGGGCGATAGCAGCGATGGGCTGCCTCGCCATGTGAGGGCCTTTTGCAATCACTTCTCTCAAAGCCGTACATGCACGCATAGGGATGAACAAAGATTGCTGCTCTCGCCATTTGTCCAAACCTAAAGAACAAGTTACTTACCTTCGGTAGTGCTTTTTCTGGTGGATACAGTATCTGCCTGTGGATTCCTCACCTTATGAATATCCCCTGCACCAGCATTCCGCAGAAGTTTTTCCTAGCTCCCCGCGCCGACAAGGTTGTCACAGCATCCTGGCTCCGCACGCGCCTCTGCATGACGTCACCGGAGCCATAAGAAGACCACGTCGGCGTGATGACATCAGTTCCACCCATTTTTTCTGCGCCACCGAGGCAAAACGTGCGGACCGACCATAGAGACAATGCATACATAGTATACAGAATTCACACAAATACACTCATTGTAAATTGAAATAAGAAAGCTTACATTCCAAATAAGTCAACAATGGACAAATAGAGGTAATACATTCTTGAATAAAGAAAAACATCAAATAAACAATAGCTCATCTTTTAAGGCATAAAAGGGTGGACAACGGGGAGGTGGGTGGTTCAGTGAGGATTACCCAGGCAGATACTGTATCCACCAGAAAAAGCATTACCAAAGGTAAGTAACTTGTTTTTCTGATGGATACATCAGCCTGTGGATTCCTCACCTTATGAATACAATCCCACAGCAGTCCAACCCCCGGAGGAGGGTGTCCACCCTTCCATACCCAAAAATCTTGCAAAACAGAGCACGCAAAATGGCCGTCCCTCCTCACCTCGGAATCCAAGCAGTAATGCTTCGCGAAAGTGTGGAGGGAGGCCCAAGTTGCAGCTTTACAGATGCCCAACACAGGAACACCTCTGGACAAGGCAGAAGTAGACGACTTAAACTGGTGGGATGAGCTCGAATGCCTACAGGAGGCTCTTTACCAGCCAGGGAGTAGCATACCTTGAGGCACAATATGATCCACCTGGATAAAGTGCGCTTGTGCACTGCCTTGCCCTTCATACGACGAGCATATTTAACAAAGAGCTGATCATCTTGACGGAAGTCCTTTGTCCTATCCAAATAGAAGCTAATCGTTCTCTTTGGATCCAAACGAAGAAGCCTTTCCTCCTCCTTGGAAGGGTGAGGGGGAGGATAGAAAGTAGAGAGGGTAATGGACTGTCCCAGATGGAAGGGAGTTACCACAGTAGGCAGAAAAGCAGCCCTAGTCCTGAGTACCAACCTTTCAGCATGTATGGTCAGAAAAGGAGGCTTTGAACTCAAGCCTGGAGCTCACTCAGCCTCCTAGCCGAAGTGATAGCCACTAGAAAGACCCTCTTGAATGTCAGTACTCTCAAAGGATAACTATGCATAGGTTCAAATGTGGAACCCATTAAAAAAAGTTTAAACCAAATTTATCTCCCACTGGGGCATAATAAAAGGAGTGGGCTGAAACATGTTAGTAAGCCCCTTAATAAACCATAAAACTATTGGAAATAAAAAGAGAAGGTTGATCTGGCAAACATAGAAATGCAGCCAAAGCCAACAAATATCCTTTCACTGTGGCCACAGCACAACCCTGCTGAGCCAAATGTAACGAAAAACAAAGAACATCAGGAATATGCGCCTTCAAAGGATCAATAGATTTGTCTTCACACCATCTAACAAATTTCGACCACCTGTAGGAGTAGATAGACTTGGTGGAGTGTCACCTGGCCGATAAAATAACATACACCACATCAGGCAGGAGAGAAAAAGAATTCAAGTTGCCCCGTTCAATCTCCAGGCATAAAGGTGCAGGCTCTAGAGGTGAGGGTGTAGAACCTGCCCCTCCATCTGAGAGAGGAGGTCTGCCCTGAGAGGGAGACAGAGCGGAGGGTGCGACGGAAGGTGAAGAAGGTCCATGTACTACACCCTTCTTGGCCAGACTGGGGCGATCAATATAACTTGGGCGCAGTCTAGGCGAATCTTCCTCAGAACCCGAGGAATCAAGGGTATGGGAGGAAACGCGTAAAGGAGTTGCAAGCTCCAAACTCAACTGAAACGCGTTCCCCAACGCTACATGCATCGGAAACTGGAGACTGCAGAATGACGGGCAGTGCACGTTCTCGAGAGTGGCAAACACGTCCACCCGAGGAGTTCCCCACGACTGGAAGATGTGTCGAACTACCTCCGCGGATGAAGCCTCCACTTGTGGTCGGTGGAGAACTACCGACTGAGACTGTCCACACGTACGTTCAGCACCTCGGCCAGATGATTTGCCATCAAGCAAATCCAACGGTCCTGAGCCCAGGACCACAGCTGCAACACCTCTCTGCAGAGACGGTACGACCCTACTCCACCCTGCTTGTTGACATACCACATAGCGGCAGTGTTGTCCGTCAGGACTTGAACCGACTGACAGCAGAGGGAAGGGAGAAAAGCCTTGAGCGCCAAACGTATCGCCCACAATTCCAGAAGGTTGATGTGAAGCAACCTTTTCTCTGGAGACCAAAGACCCTTGATCTCCAGATCCCCCAGATGAGCACCCCACCCAAGGTTAGAGGCATCCGTTATCACTGTGGCCACCGATAGAGGAAGGTGGAAGGGCTTTCCTTGAGAAAGATTGCCCTCCACACTCCACCAAGACAGATCTTCTGCAGCTTCTCTGGAGATCCTGACTGACTCCCTGAGATCTCCGTTGTGCTGATACCACTGCCTGCGGAGACACCACTGGAGTGCCCTCATGTGCCAGGGTGCATGGTTGACCAACAGGATGCAGGAAGCGAACAGAATGAGCAGGCGAAGGTCCTTCAGAACCGGAACAACCGTTCCATTGTAAAACAAGGGAATAATTTCCTGAATGTCAAGAATCCTTTGCGGAGGAGGGAATGCTCGACACACAGTGGTACCCAGTACTGCCCCTATGAACAGGTTGCGCTGTGAGGGCACCAGGTGAGACTTGGGTACATTTATCGAAAAACCCAATTTGTACAACAGCTGGGTTGTAACCTGCAGATGATGACTCACCATCTCTGGAGACTCTGCCTTCAACAGCCAGCCGTCCAGGTAGGGAAAAACTGGAATCCCCGACCTCCTGAGATGGGCAGCCACCACTGCCATCATCTTGGTGAATACTCAAAGTGCGGTAGTAAGACCAAACGGAAGGACCGCAAACTGGTAGTGTTGCGACCCAACCGTTAAACGGAGATACTTCCTGTGCGACTTCAGGATTGGGATGTGGAAATACGCATCCTGCAAATCGATGGACACCATCCAGTCCTCTTGTTGCAGCGCCTGAAGAACCTGCGCTAGGGGGAGCATCTTGAATCTCTCCTGCTTGAGAAACAGAGTCAAGATTCTGAGGTCCAGGATAGGAAGTAATCAGCCATCCTTCTTGGGGATCAGGAAATACCAGGAGTAGCATCCCTGACCCCTTTCCTGCTCCGGAACCACCTCTATCGCACCTTTATGTAACTGGGTAATAACCTCCTTCTGAAGGAGAAGCAAATGATCCTCTGTGCAAAACCCCTGGCAAGGAGGGTAAGGAGGAGGAAATTTACCGAACGGAAGGGCGTCTCCATTTTCTACAAGATCTAAAACCCAAAGGTCCGAAGTGATTCAATTCCAAACCTGCAGAATTGGGTAAGCCGTCCTCCTACGGAACCCACATGATCCAGGGTGGCAGATTTAGGGCTGCTTTCCTGCATTACCAGGAGGGGTTGGGGAAGTAGAGGAGGAGGAGGAGGAAGAGGGTTGACGTCCAGCTCCACGAAGGCGACCTCTGCCTTTACCCGTGTAGCTCCTATACAAGGGGTTCTGTTGCTGTTGCTGAGGCTGTCTGGATCCATGAAAGGAAGACTTCCCAAAGCCATGGTATCTTTTATATTCATAGCCTCTTGACTAAGTCTACAGACCCAAAGACCTCGCCGTTGCCTTACTGTCCTTAAATCTCTGCAGGGCAGAGTCCTCCTTTTCACCAAAAAGCTTGGAACCATCAAATGGCAAATCAATAAGAGCAGCCTGCACGTCAGGAGAGAACCCAGAAGATTTCAATCATGCATGCCTCCTTGCCGCAATAGACGAGCCCATTACTCTAGTAACAGAATCTGCTGTATCCAGACCAGGCTGGATAACCTGGTGAATGGCCGCTTGAGCATCCACCAACACCTCACTCAGATTCCCCTTGTCTTCCTCAGATAAGTTAGGGAGAAGCTGTTTCGCAGAGTCCATTAAAGCATGAATGTATATTCCCAAGAGACAAGTGGCGTTGGTAGATTTAAGTGCCATACGGGCCGAAGAAAATACCTTTTTCGTATGATTGCTCAAACTTCTTAGAATCCCTGTTTGCGGAGCCTGCGAAAATGCCCCTGTTGACTGCTTCAAGCTAAAATGGATCTCCAGGAGCAGGTCTATACCTTCTTGAGACTGACCTCGAAACTGCAGGACCTGAAAGAGGATTGCGCCACATATCAATTATTGGCTCAGTCAGAGCATGATTAAATGGTAAAAGTGGCTCAATCACCGAAGATGGCGAATGAAGCACTTTGGTGAGAAGATTAGGCTTATACTCCGCTACAGGGAACTGCAAGTCCAAAAGTTCCGCAGCCTTCCTAATAACTGTATGATATGGAGCAACATCCTTAGAGGGAAAAGCCTTTTGAGAAACAAAGTCCCACTCGAGAGAAGTATCAAGCCCACTTGCCTCACACAAGTCCTCGAACACATCTTCTGAATCATACAACTCTCCTCCTCCCTCTCTTCAGCCTGGTACTGCTCCTCTTCCAACAACCTCTGCGCCTCTCTCCTCGAACACATCTTTGGTTGCGGCGTTGGCGGCTCCACACGCGGCGTCGACAGCCCCGGGAGCGGCATCGAAGGTGGATCCACTACCAAAACCGGCTCCGATCGAATCCGAGTAGCTTCACGGGATGGAGCCGGGGACTGACCATACGGCGTCGACATCCTCGGAGCCGGAAAATACCAGGACGACGTCACTGGCATGAACGGTATAAAGGGGGCCTGAGGATACTGGTGAGGCACACCTAAATTATATGCCAATGGACCCATGGGATCAAAAGGTGCTCCAGAGGGGTGCGAGGCACTGGTGAACACACCATACATCGCATTTAGAAAATGGGAGGGATCAGAACCCGGCATCGGAAACTGAGGGTAAGAAGCCGGTTCCGGATCCGATCGAGGTACCTCTGAAGTCGGAACCACTGGAGGCACAGGTGGAACAGCAGGAGCTGAAGGAACCTCATTATCAGCCGGATTCATCGTTGAGAATCTCGGCGTCGTCGCCTGCTCTGGAGTCCCCTTACAGTAAGGAGATTGAGCCGGAGTCACCTGCGGAGACACTGAAGGTGAAAGGGAAACAAAGTCCTTTTCTTGACGTCGAAAAGCAGGAGAAGGCGACCTTGACACCACAGACTTCGACGACCAACGTCGTGAAGCATGTCTCTTCTTCTTCTTATGCTTCTTCTTGGAGTCGTGCGACGTCGAAGACCTGGACTTTGACCTTTTTTGATGCAGTGACGGGGTTGCTGTGCACAGGGACACGAGAAGCATTGACCCTATACCTTTCTTCAAACAGCACCCCGAGAACTGGAAGGTCGACGACGTGATTACACCAGGACTCGAGTACAATCACCCAGAGGATCACTGCTTCTTTAATTGGGCGTATCCCGGGGCTAGCCACGCCCCCGACAATCTGGTAAAACACCACGAGATCTACACACAGGGGTGTTCATCACCCGGAGGCGAAGGAGGTGTTTGGAGTGGCGTGGAGAGTGACGGCGAGGAGTGGAGGTTTGGAGACGGTGAGGAGTGGAAGTTCGGAGGTCGGAAAAGCGAGAGGAGGAAGAGCGGAGAAGAGAACATCGGAGTAGAGCCGGGAGACAAGGCCAGAGGAGAGAGGCCGGAGGAGACGAGTGGTAACAGTGGCAACGTCAGGAACATCGAGACGAAGGAGGAGAAGAACGGAGGAGAGACCGGAGGGAGAACAGACGACTGCAGCGACAAGCCAGGAGGCCGAGAAGGCGCTTCGCCCAGCCACACTTCAACCAGGGAAGTGTGGCTCTCGCAGGTACGGTCACGCTTTGCAGGCTGGGCGGGACATAAGTGGGCTAAACCTCCGTGAGGTCTTCACCTGAGTATCCTCTGCACTACCCTACCCCGTCACGGCATTGCCACCCACGTTAGACTAAACGTTTGTTGTGCACGTGTGACTCCCTCACACCCCCTCCCTGAAACACTGAGAGTGAAGTAGGACGCCACACTGAGTCTTTTCCCTTTCCCTTCTTATATGTTCCAATCTGGACTACGACCTGGAAGACGACGTGCCTAGCCTCCGGACTACAAGTCCCAGAAGATACCAGGAGAAAAGAGCCACCGGAGGCGGATCGAGAGCTGCCCTTACCGTTCTACCGGAAGTTGATACAGAAGAAAAGAGTGTTGAAAACAATAAAACCCTCCTTACCCACAGTTCCGGTGTCCGTGAGTCTGTTCCCATCCCCACAGATGCCTTTTTTCTTTTCTTGCCTTGGGCATGTAAAGTTTGGCTTCTCACTCCTTCAACGCCTTTGGATTCATCTTCCTGCACGAAGAGCATCCCTCGATGTAATGGTCTGAAGATAAACACCAAAGGCAATCCTCATGCGGGTCAGTAATTGACATATGTTTACTGCATTCTCTGCAGGGCTTAAAGCCCGACTTCCTCGGAGCAGACATGACAAAAGAAGGAAAAGATACAATCAAAAATACAAAGTATCAATAACGAAGTATGGAGAGTCACGGAAAAAAACGTTCGCGTCGAAGGCGGGGAATAAAGGGAACGGACGTCATCACGCCGACGTGGTCTTCTTATGGCTCCGGTGACGTCATGCGGAGCCGCGCGCAGATGCATGACGCTGTGACGACCTCGTCGGTGCGGGGAGCTAGGAAAAATTTCTGCGGAATGCTGGCGCAGGGGATATTCATAAGGTGAAAAATCCACAGGCAGATGTATCCATCAGAAAGCATGCGCGTGTGCGTACGGACTGTGGACAGTCCAACGCCATCTTGTGCCAATAGCAACCAAGCTTCGTTTCCTGTTCCCACCCCCCGCCCATTGGCTGTGTTCTCCATCCCTCCGCCCCTTCCCGTTGTCCGTGTACGTGTTCCCTTTGTTCCTGCCGCCCCCTCCCGTTGCCTGTGTTCTCCACCACTCGCCCCCTTTCCGGTGTCCATGTTCCCGTTCCCTTTGTTCCCGCTGTGCGCTTTAGTAGTGCACTCAGTTTGCTCTTAATATTTTTAAGTTCCAAAATATAGTGTGCTGACTCGATATTTACGTTTTTGGAAGAGCTTTTGAAATTATTTTTTCATTTGAACACGACTCAATGTCTGGGGGAACTGTGAACCGCTGCCTGGCTGCCGCCTTCATTCATCTTACGGTAGTAGTATTGGTACCGCCTCCTAGACTGGTAGCTAGCCAGGGGAGCCGACTCTGCCCTTTTTCGGGTTTCACTGCAGCGGAATGAAGCTTTAGAGCTGGCCGTTTAGTGTCCAACTCTGGGGGAAGTCTGTGCGTTTAGTTCATAGATACATAAAAAATATTGATGGCAGATGAATCATAACTGGCTGGCCAGGCGGATGGTGGTGTATTAATCCGTAATTTATCAAGTAATTGTGGAGGGGGCTGTGTGTTTGCCTGGATGCTGGCATCTGTTTTTTGTGATGTGGGGGGAGTTCTTGCAGCGTATTTAATTTCCTACTTTGTGTGCTGCCATTTAATACTCGAGTATGTGTCCTTGGAGACGTGTGCCTAGCTAGGTACGATGTAGGCCTATTGTCCTCGGGATGAATGCATGACTCTCACAACCATGTTTTACACACTTGCTTAGTTCAACAACGAATCGCGGATAAGCAATGTTTGGCTAATCCACTCAAGCTTTGCCACACATCTTTTAAACTCTTTTTGATGTCGTTTTTTTTAAGGTTTCAAATACATAATACGAGTTCAGCAAAGGGGCAAGTGGTAGGAAGGCCATGAGGGTAGAGCAGTGGCGAGGAGTGACTTGAGCAGTGCATTCAAAGTCAAAGTCAAAGATTTGCTTTATTCGGTTAAAATCTAAAAGCATCAAAGCACAGGACAATATTTCATGATGTCAATAACACATTACAAATAACCAAATGGTATCAATAACACATTACAAATAAACAAATGCTATAAATAATGCATGAGCCAAATATATCACATAGCACCATCAAAAAAGAACACGACGTTCAAATAAATAAATTAAAAAGTTTGTCACACATTGAGTTTTTCACTTCAAAATCAATAATTCATCAGCTAAATCGTCACACCACAAATTTTCTATTTAAAAAGTCACTATAGGTAAAAAGGTAGAGGACAGTTACCGCTATAGCTGTACTTTGTTTCTTCGCCTGATGGCCCCTGAGATGTAACTAGCTACCCCAAAACACACCACTGAGGACCCAAGCATTTGCAAGTAGGCCATAGCCGGCCTGACTTGCTCAAAGTTACAGCCCCTTAACAATGGCAAAATACATTTCTTGCATAATGAAACATAAAAATCGCAGAAAAAGACCATATGTAAGGTATTCTGCTCAGAAAAATTGTCACAGGGGCAGGGCCCCAAAGCCCCTTCCTTGGAAAAACCTTTTGGGAATGATAATAGCCATGGGAGCATGTTATACTTGAACCTTATTAACACAAACAGATGATATGGCTTGTTTATGTAGGTCAAGTACGGCTGGATTTCTCTCCCTATACTCAGCATTACAAAACTCCTGACTAAAGGTTTTACCAATTCCCCTTCTTCCCTCATCAGCATTGCCCTGCTCAGAAACTGAGACTTTACGGCTTTAATAGTCGTCTTGCCTAACACACTAGGGTTCGAGAACAAATCAGGGCTGCCCAGTGAATCCATTTGGGTTTTAATATAACGGATCCACGGGATATCGAGGGCTCTGTCTAAAGACATACAGTCTTTAATAATCAATTGGTTTAGGTTAGGTGGCTGCTATGCCCAGATTCTCAACCAACATAATAATGGGGTCACAGCAATCTGATCTGAAATATAACCAGCACCAAGGTCCTCATGAATATTAAAAGTTGCAGCAGAAGCTGGAAGCGACAACAGCTGAAGAAAGAAGACGTTTTCTGCTATTTGGATTTCGTTAACGTCTGTGTAGCCCCATACCTCGCTCCCATATAGCACCATTGGGACACACTGGGCGTTATAAATTTTCATGAGGGCCGGGAGCGGCTTAGAACCTAACCGTTTTGCGAACCCTAACAGAGCCCCAGTCGCCCTGGCAAGGGTATTCTTTTTATGAGCACGCTGCGTAACCCATGACCTTCTATCATCAAAAAGGATCCCTAGGTATGGGAAGGCTGGGACTTTAATGAGCTCCAGCCCTTTACAGAAAAATGTAGCCTTTTTTGCCCGTCCCCCACCTATTGACATAGAGTGTGACTTTTTAAAATTGGTTATTAAATCTAGAGAGTCCATAAAATCAATAAAACAATCTAAAAGGGATTGTAGCCCTCTTGCCGTCCTTGCCACTAAAACTGCATCGTCTGCATATAATAATGCAGGGATCATTTTTGAGCCAGCTCTTGGGATGTCCTTACAAGATGAAATTAATGCGTCTCCCAAGTTATTAATGTAGAGCGTGAACAGCAAGGGTGCAAGGATACATCCCTGTCGCACCCCTCACTTAACTGGCCAAGCCACTGTTAGGCTACCATTCTCATTATAACGGACCACTGCCGTGGTATTCTTATGGCTATCAGCCAGGAAAGATATCAGTGCAGGTTCCAGCCCAATACCATGGAGGGAAGCCCATAGCTTTTGCCTGTTTACAAGGTCGAAAGCAGTGGACAAATCCATAAAAGCTAGATGGATGTCCCCCCGCTTTGCGAGAGTGTACTTCCCTATAACAAGATGTAAGTTAAGGCATTGGCCCGTTGTGCCCTTTCCCTGTCTGAACCCATACTGTAGGTCCGAGACAACGCAATTTTTATCCAGCCAGTCTGTAAGGTGGGCTAGCACGGTTTTTCCCATAATCTTGGCAGCAGAGTCCAAGAGTGAGATGGGCCTATAACAGGTCAGATCTTCTCTTGAGCCCATTTTTAAATATTGGGACTATGACTGCTTTACCCCAAGACATTGAGAGGCCAACTTTAGAGGCAGCATTAAAAACAGAGGTTAAAATCTTCGCCCATACACTGGGGTCTGCCCTATATAAATCAGCCGGCACCCTGTCCGGGCCTGGTGCTTTCTCCTTTGCTGTGGACACAATCGCCTCCATTACTTCCTCCTCTGTAAAATTGATTTTTGGGGCCAGGCGGATGGTGGTGTATTAATCCGTAATTTTTCAAGTAATTGTGGAGGGGGCTGTGTGTTTGCCTGGATGCTGGCATCTGTCTTTTGTGATGTGGGGGGAGTTCTTGCAGCGTATTTAATTTCCTACTTTGTGTGCTGCCATTTAATACTCGAGTATGTGTCCTTGGAGACGTGTGCCTAGCTAGATACGATGTAGGCATATTGTCCTCGGGATGAATGCATGACTCTCACAAGCATGTTTTACACACTTGCTTGGTTCGACAATGAATCGCGGATAAGCAATGTTTGGCTAATCCACTCAAGCTTTGCCACACATCTTTTAAACTCTTTTTGATGTCGTTTTTTTTAAGGTTTCAAATACATAATACGAGTTCAGCAAAGGGGCAGGTGGTAGGAAGGCCATGAGGGTAGAGCAGTGGCGAGGAGTGACTTGAGCAGTGCACTCAAAGTGGCCAGCGCCTTCGGAATATGCTTTTTCTGTTTTATTAGTATGCGTTTTATAGCCCATGGCCAACCCAAGGGGTGACTGCGCTAGTTATGAAAAACACAATGACCAGAACATTTGGTGTATCCTAGCCTAACATTCCATCACTTATCAAGCTAAAACCCTTTGGTTAATCTGTAGAATTACATACATATCACAGGACCTGGCTCTGAAAGATAATCTTGAGGAGATGTATATGTGCATCTGTAAGGGAGTCAAACAACCATTCTTGCATGTAATGTCCAGCCGCCTGGCGATTGCCGCGCATGCGCATGTTTCTAAGTATTAGACTGATTTGAAAGGCTGTTTATGTGGCTTTGAGCTCGTTCTGCTGTGCCAGTTATGGCCTGGTCTCCCCTTACCCATGGTATGAGCATTGTTAGATGCACCACTATTTGTGCAGAGTGTGTCCTTCAGACGGTCAGACTGTGTACATATATGTTCTGTGCCATTAGTTAAACCTTTTAACATTTCACACTAAATATTATCTTTCAAAAAAGAATAAAAACTTGTACGACTATCCGAATAGGATGAGAGCGTGTGAGCAATGCCCCTGGTGCATAATGTGCTGCATGACTAAATACTTATAAGTTCCCCAAGGCAAGACCTATTGGCTATGCCAATGCTTGTTGAGCCTGGCATTCATTCAAATCTTATGGCTTTTCTACTTGCCAGAGGACAGCAAGTAACCTAGACAGGAACGGGAAGGACATACAGAGTGCTCATGCTTCATGTCTGGCCCCCCTCCCGTTCAAGGAAACATCAAAAATATCAAGAATTACATCTTTTTGTCTGTCATACGGTTATGTACAAATGGCACTCACAGGTTTACCCACTTGGTGCTTCAAGGCACGGACCTATTTACACAACAGCACACAGCAGAAACTGAGCCTGCCTCCAACGAGCAATTTGACATTCATTGAATGTACTGTCCTTGAAGACCTGATCGATCAGTGCCACCCTAAGGACAATATATCTCTGCTCAGAAATAGTAATTTACTATTCCCTCAACTGTGTTTTTTTTTACCTAACTTTGTAATAAATGTTTCTCACCTTTGCTGCACTGACCATGGACCATTTTCGCATACAGTGTTACAATGCACACATCAGTCAGGTTTTACTTGACTTTCAATTTTAAGCTGCCTTGGTTAGTATCGAGCCTTTGTGAGTCCCGTTAACAAGTGAGTAGGGAAATTTGCACTCACAATATATGCTAACAATGATTTGATCTAGATGTGAGACTCACAACTTATTACAACCTCTTCCTCGTGCCATCCGTTGTCTACGTGCTGATGACCCGTTTTGGAGACAGATGCCTTAAAGCCTGTTCTACTTGTTGTTATTAACTCCACATCTTATTCTCCTTCCCACCCCCCAGGTTGCAGTTCACACAGGATAGTCCTCCTACAGAAGTCCCTCAGAGGCAGGCGCCATGTGTGGAAGATTCTGCATACAGGCATCCTTTTCGGAGGGTGGCCCTAAAAGAGCCTGTTTGGACCTAGACACCCAGGATGATATTAGTAATGGAAGTGATCCAATAATAAGCACAGAAAACAATGCATTATTGTTACAAAGCATTCCGAAAGATTATAAAAATAAACAGTGCAACGAGTACTACCTGTTTTTGATAAAAAACGAAAATAAAGGTTCTACAAAATCCTTTTCGGAGGGTGCGGTGAGCTTGCTTTAACGTTATGGATTCCCTGTCGTTTACTTAGGGGACCTATACTGTGGATGAATTTCTTCTGGTCCTGAAGTACGAGTTACTTACCTTCAGTAACTATGTATCTGGTAGAGACTATTCTAGCCACAGATTCCTAAATGTAGAATTATCCCCAGACGTAAGACTGGATCCGGAAAATTTTCTTTGCCACAGCATCACTGCGCGCCGGAGGGCGATACCACGTGACTCCGCCTTGACGTCATCCGCTGGCGTGACGTCAGCAAGGTCACATAAGCCCCACCCCGGCACGCTGACGTCAGTTTTCTTCGGAGAACTTTTCCGCGCCACAACACAGAGCCATCACAAACAAAAACTGTGAGAATATGGGAACAGCGTGAGTAAAAACCAGCTAAACAGAAAGGGAAGAAACAAATGGTGAGGAACAGCACCATCTGGAGTAGGAACAGCACCCTCCAGAGGAGTGCCAGGCACTATAGCACCAAAAGTCATAGAAGGAAAGAGCAGAGCACAGCTACTGCGAAGCAACCCTGCAAGCAAATACAGCAGCCTCCTTAGGGGCAGAAAGCATGTGAAGAATGTCACAGCAGACAAAGAGGTCTGCAACTACAGTCCAGAACAGTGAAGGACACGCAAGGCCAGAACAGAAGAGTAACAACAACTTACCCCAAGACAACACCAGCAAGGAGAGGTATCTCATGTAAAGAGCCATGGGCAAAGGCAGCCAAGAGACCCCAACTCGGAGGACTGCAGAGGAGTCAGAAAGTTCAAGCAATGAAAAGGAAGAAGGGCACGAGTAGGCCCCACACTGGAAGACCAGGGTGCAGGGATGCAGAAGTACCCATGAAATCACCAACCAATCACCAGAAAAGAAGGAGAGAATCAAACAAACAAATCAAAGCATCCCACTAGACAGGAAGCGAGAGAAGGCACTCTCAGAAGACAAAACCACCCAGAGGCAGGTGAGTGCAGAAGAACAAGCTAAGGGTCCTCGCAGAATGGGGAGGAAGGGTGGGTCGTGAAGGAATCTGCAGCTAGTATCGTCTCTACCAGATACATCGTCACCAAAGGTAAGTAACTCGTACATCTGATAGAGACTACTAGCCGCAGATTCCTTAACGTAGAATAGATACCCTAGCCATACTTAGAAGGCAGGAGGGGCTGCGAGAGAGCCTCCCAGTAGGAAGAACACAGGGCCCCGGCAGGGGATGTGTAAAGGGGGCAAGAAGGGCGGCCCAGCCCCCCACCAAGCAGAAGGAAGCAAGGACGAGGCGAGGGGCGGCCAGGACACACAAAGCCCAGCCAAGGTACCAAGGACATCCACCAGAAAGCCCTGAAGGGACAGACAACAGCAGAGGAGTACCGAGGAAGGAAAGAATCACCCCAAACTCCAAGGAGAGGAGGTCTAAATGGAGGCAAAGCCCACCACATGAAGACACACCCACAGTGTAAGGGACAGCAGAACCAGCCACAGCCTCAAGGCAGCGACCAAGGCAGGAACGGCTCCACTGCCAAGAAAGGCAGGTGTGAAAAGAAAGACGTAGTCTCGCAAGACTCCGGCAGAACAAGAGGCAGGAGAACAAAGGCCCATGCCAAGGCCCCCTGGCTGCGGACCAGAAAGAGCAGATGTACACAGCCATCAGTTGGCTGTACCAAGAAGCCGAGCACCCAGACCAAGCAGAACGCAAGACGAAGGCAAGGGCCAGGGAAGTCCAGAACAACCTCAAAAGGGGTTTCAGACATAAACTGACCCGCGAAGAAGGGGGACCAGCCAGAAGAGAAAAGGAGGAGACATACACAGGACGGACTAAGGCCGGCAACCAAAACCCTGATAAATACCAGGCCTGGAACACCAGACAGAGGACCAGGCCAAAACGCCAGACAAAAAGGGTGGAAACCCCACATCAGAACGTCGCAGACGGCATACCAAAGTTGGTCCAGCGATATAGCGGACACTGAAGTGATCGAACTTGGGGCAGCACAAGCTACGCCCAGACAAGGAGCAAAGGAAGCGCACCAGCGACATACAGCTACACCAGGAAAGGCGAGGAATCCGCAAAGGGGAGTCCACACCCTCCCAGTGTAGGACAGAGCTACACAATAGCTACAAGTACCCCACAAAGGGTAAGACAGGTCCCAAAGAAAACATGGGAACCACTCTTAGGGAAAAAATCCTGCATCAGAGGACAAGAACTGAAGACTTGCGGTAAGACCACAGAGGCCCAGCAATCGGCCAAAAAATACAAACTTGCCAAAATGGCTGACCAGCAGCCAACAGAGAGGGGCCAACCAAGGGACCCCAAAGGCACGTCAAACCACATAGAACATACAAACTGGCCACTCAAAACACCAGATTCCAGGAAGCAGGTGGGATAACGCCTCCCATCAAGCCCCGGAGGATCAACAAGCCAGCTTACAGATAGGGAGGAGGACAGAGCCCTGCCAGGAGACGCTGAATGGCAGAGTCCGCATGAGTGTTAAACAAAAGAACCCCATCAAAGGGCAGGTCAACCAGACGCTCCATAATATTCTCAGGAAAACCAGCACCCCGCAGCCAAGCATGGCGCCGGAGAACGACAGAAGTGGCCATAGCACGGCTGAGAGCATCAGCCATATCCAAGGCCGCATGGAGAATAAACACGGCCAATTCCCGACCGTCCAACACATGGTGCCATAGATCAGTGCGGTCACCCTCATGGGAAACTTGAGAAAGGAGGGACTCCACAGAAACCCACAGGCTGCAGGTAGCCCTGGTCAATACACAAAGGGTGTTGAGTGCCCACAAGGCAGCACTGGATGAAGCGAAGATTTTACCCCCCCATAAATCCAACCACCGGGCCTCCCGAGATGGGGGAAACAACACCACAGGCAAGGATGGAAAAGCTGTCTGCAGAAGAGAGCCCTGAGTAGAAGGGTGGAAAGAAAGGCATACCTGGTCGTGCGGAGCAGGACATGGGCGGAGCAGGAGCGGCTGAGGCACTGGTAGGACACCTCCAAGCCCCAAAAAGAGAATGGTGGAGCGACGCTTCAAAAGGAAGGAACAGTTCCCGTCCACCAGAGCCCTAGTGGAGAACCTCTGAGAGATTATCTGTAGGGAAAGGGGTGACAGGCTCGCCCATCCGCAAAATGCCAGCGGCCGTGGAAATAGCCCAAACGAAGATGACACTGGCCTCCGTAGGACGCAGCGGGAGAGAAAGCAATTCCTCCGTGGGGGACGGCTGCAAACTGAGCCGTCCATCCCCAAGTCCTGCCATGCGGGGGAGCGGCCAGCCCCGAAATGGTGGGGGGTCCACAGACGAGTGGGGAACTTGAGGGGCTCCCGGGGAGGGTGGAGAAGCCGGTGGAGGGCCCAACCGCGGACTGCGGAAAGGAGGATCTGAAGACTTAGGCCGAGGGGACGGCCAGGAACCCTCCCTGGAAGATGCCGGTGAAAAGGCAACAGTGCGGCGCCCTGTCTCCGGAGAGGAAGAAACCAGCAGATGCCAAACTTCCAGAGAGGAAGGAATCTCCTCAGGAGACGAATCACGGACCCTACCATGGCATGGCGCCGTGGAATATGCCACAGGCGCTGGCTCGACGTCGACCAGCGCCGGAGTGGGCATCGGTGGCGCCGGGTCGACCTCCTCCATGACAGGCTCCCAGGAGAATGGGGCGTGGTCAGAGCCAGTGCGGCTAAGGAACGGGGCCGAAAAGGCCCCAGCTCGACCTCATCCGGGACAGCCGCCTGTAGAGAGGATCGAGAGGGACTCAGGTAAGCACCAAAGGCCCCGGCCTCCACTCGCGGCACCGCCGCGGAGGAAAGCATCCGGCGCCACAACGATGCTGGTGAGCCAGCCGCCTGCTCAGAGGGCCGAGGGGGACTCGGGGACAAGCCCAGAGTCCCGGTGACCTCCTGCAATGCCACAGGGAGCCCCGTAGGGATTTGCAGCGAAACAGGGACGCCAAGGGTCGAAGAGCAGAGCCCCGAAGGACTACCCCTCGACGAAACCACCCTCCGACAACCTGAAGCTGAAACCTTCGGCCCCGGGGCCAAAGCCACATACATATCTGGTGAGGGTCCGTTGTCAACATTAGGCGTGCACACTCAGTACACGACTTGAAGCCCGATGGCATTCACACAGTGTTCCACGAGACAAAACGTCAAAAGGAGGCCTGAAAACAGGTCAGGACACGATCCGGATCCGCGTTGCACGCGGAAAAGGGAAAAACTGAAGTTGGCGCACCGGGGTGGGGCTTATGTGACCTTGCTGATGTCACGCCCGCGGACGACGTCAGGGTGGAGCCACTTGGTACCACCCCCCGGCGCGCAGAGATGCTGTGGCAAAGAAAATTTTCCGGATCCAGTCTTATGCCTGGGGATAATTCTACGTTAAGGAATCTGTAGCTAGTAGTCGCTATCAGATATTGTCATGATACCACACATTTAAAGACACTTTCCTTATTTGAACTTGTGCACACCGGGCCAGGTACTATAGATCAGCTGTATGGGTGCTGCCTCTGTTTAACAAATCCCTCATCTTTCTTTGCAGTATATTTGATGTGCCTGTATGTGGGGGTCACTTGGCTACTCTGTTTTCAGGCTTTGATGTTTAACAGTGCAACTAAGATGAAATTCTGAGCTCCCCTCCCCCAAGGTGTTAACACTGGTTTGTCACATATCTGGACATAAGTCAGGCAGCGGCCATCTTGGCTTATAGCACCACTCAGAAGAGGAGACGTGGAATGCGCCGCATCCCTCGCCAGAGAAGAGGCAGGTAAGCATTTCCCATCAAGGTGTTTGCGAAAGGAGTTTGGCTTGGTGAGTGTTTGCTGCTTTTCTTGTGTTCCACTGCACTGTGTTTTCCGACTGTTTCTGCATAGAACACATCAGACGTAGAACATTACCACTGAATTCTCTCTGTAGCCAATACCCGTCTTGAGGTGTACATGGTTAGAAGGCATTAATGCCAGGAAGATCTCTTTATGTTTCTGATGTTTTCTTAAAGAGCTGTCCTCTGGAGACCATGGTCTACAGCGAGCACAGAGTCAGTGCAGTATGCCATTTGTACTATGTAATGTAATGTAACATAAATAACTCTGGAGTATGCAGAGCTCATCAAATTGCGACTTTGACAGCTTCACCCCTGGGTCAACTGCTCTGGAAAAGGCAGGCCTAGTGTGAAATTGACGCTTTAGATTTCCAGGTGAACTATATTAAAAACAAAAGTACACAATAAATTAAAATTTGATGTTGGGGCAGTATGATGATATCTGCTTAATGTATACATCTACAATGTTTCTTGAAGATTTGATTGATCCTGGCTTAGTCATGGGTTCAAGACCTTCTGATGGGATTGTTAATGTTACTTATTAAATTACAGGCCTGCATTGTGTGAGCCGAATGACCAGGAATCCTCTGTCAGACAGCTTCTAATTCATCAATAAAATCGGAGAAGTTCAAAGTAAAGAACTGCTCCTCTGTTTCCAACAGAGCTTATTGCAAAGAAATGATATGCTGTTGTGTTATGCTTTTCAGGAGAGCAAAAAAAGTCAATACTCTGTCTCTGAATTGTTGTCTAAATTGAATCCCATACAATGGCTATATAAGCAGAACACAGATTGTCTTGAAAATACAATGGCTACAAATCATGAACTTATTGCAAAATCTCCACAAAATCTAACAAGGAATTAGCACATTTCAAAAGAAAGCTTTCTATATGTACTGAAGTGGAATATTGAACTTTCCAAACCTGTGCAATATGATCTGGAAAGTAGGTCGGTAAAGTGCTCATGTGGTGAGAAAAGTAATCTAGGTAGGATGCAGAATAATATCTCCCTGCCGTACATGTGTGGTTTCTAGTCCAGGGAATATTCTGTCACCATAAATAGATCACCCCATCTCCAGTTCATCAAACAGAGCCTTCGAAGTCTATGCTATACATGCTTTATTTTGTAACCTGTAGGTGCTTTAGATATGTAGACTTACTTATTGAGAATATTAAAAACTCCCCTAATATAATTTTGGCAGAACTTTTCTATAGGTTCCAAATTAGCTTCTATCAAATGTTATATCATCCATGACAGCTCAATAGTAACTAACCAATTCGTCAGACTCTCCACCGTTCTGATTATCCTGTTACACTAGTCGGATGAATCAGCTCAAAAGAAATTATCTTCCCTTTTAGCTTCCAAACTATGATTGAAATGAGGGGAAGTGGTGGGAAAGCGTAGGGAAATATCTCTAACCAGTTCATCCATAATGCATTGCCCTCAGACTGTGGGTGTGGGAATGCGGCGGTAAAGTTTGGGTATTTTGTGTTTCCTGCTGTGGCGAAAAGGTCCATGTCCGGTATCCCCCATCGCTGGAAGTAACGAAAAAGGACTACCAGGTGGATTTCCCACTCGTGTACTTGTTGCCGCATCTGCTGAGAAAATCAGCAAAGTCGTTGTCCACTACCAGGAGGTGCTCTGCCAACAGGTAGATAGTGTGGTGGAGAGCCCCGCACCAGCTGGACAGAACTAAGAGATCGCCCCAATGACCCTCCTTTTGAGACCAATGACATGGTAGGCTTTCCTGCAGCGGACGCATGTGCAATTTTGCTTGTTGTACTATGGCGATGAAGGAGGCCATCATGCCTAAGAGGTACATGACTAACCTTACTGTGACCTGTTGATCTGGCTGAAAAAGAAGCAGCTACGCTTTAAAAGCCAGGAGTCTTGGCAGACTGGTTTATGCTTTTCCAACCTCTGCATTGAGGATTGCTCCCAGGTAGGGTTGAATTTGAAGAGGTTGGAGATGGAACTTTACAGCACTGATGGAAAAGTCCAGTTTGTGCAACAGGCCTATTGTGGCTTGGGAATGTGTATGGCACTGCAGTTGTGTTGTGCTCTTTATCACCTAATCATTCATGTAAGGGAATACATGGATGCCCAGTCTTCGCAGGTGCACTTCTCCTACTGTTAGGCACTCTGGTGCAGTGGTGACCCCGAAGGGCAACACTTTGAACTGACAATGCTAACCACTTACCACAACCCTGAGATAGCGCTGAGTTGCTGCCATGAAGTCGCCTTGCTATAAAAAAGATATGATATCCTGAAGAGTGACCATGTGAAAGTGTTCTGATAGGATGTTCTCACTTAGGGGTCTGAGGTCCAGAATGGCCGTGAAGGACCCATCCTTTCTCAGAATGAGGAAGTAGAAGGAATACATCCCTGAGCCCTGTAGGTGTTGAAATACAGGCTCTATGGCTCCGTTGAGGAGAGCTTGGCCCTCTTCATGAAGAAGATGTTGGTGTTCTAGGGCTGAGGACTTGTGTGTGGGGTAGTAAGTTGGGTGGTGTGGAAGTAAGGTCTAAGCAGTACGCATGTTGGATGATGTCTAAAACCTACTGGTCTGAGGTGATGTGTTGCCAAGCGGGGAAGAACATCTGCAACCAGCCCTCGAAAGGTGTGTGATCGGGGGGAAGGAGTGGCAAGTCATTGCTTGACTGAGGTGGCTCTCTTCGGGAGCTACCTTTGCCTCCATCTTTGGAGCTATTTCTAAGATAGGCCCCCTTGAAGTAGATCCTTGTGGAAGTTGGCTGAGCAGACTGGTATTGAAAAGACGCTGAGGCTTCAGGAGACGTGGTCTTAGAGATTCTGAGATATGCAAACCGACGAAAGGACCCCAGTCAGGAAGGCGTCTGTAAGGCGCTCATGGCTTTTGGCTTTTGGCATTTCCATGTCTTTTTTATTTTCTCCAGCATTACATGAACTTGAGACCCAAAGAGATGATTCCTATAAGAGCAGATTGACGAGATGCTGTTAAACATCAGGTTTGAAGCTTGCGGGCTCCAGAGCTTCTTCAAAGCTGAGCTATCTCTTAGAAGGCTGATGATCCGGCTTCGGAGACTACGTTAGCATGCAGCCTGTTTGGGGGTGGATGACAATTTGTTTTTGTTGGGCATTGAGCTGCTCTTGCAACTTCTAAAGGACCGGTTCTCGACTGGTTCGTGGGCTGGTCTTCCAGTCACAGCTGAGTGTTTTGGCACTTGTGCTTCGAGGCCAACGGTTTCGGATACAACGGTAGAGGGGGTGCTGAGCTGGTAGCAGGCTGAGCCAAATCCAGCGTGGTATCCGAAGTAGATTGTCAGTGTTAAACATGGTCTGAAGGCAGTGGCAGCCCAGAAGACTGCTTCTGCGGGTCCAGAGTGACTAAATGCCCCTTGTGGGGTAGGAGCTTGGATTGGTCTCAAGGGGGAAGGGGAGCTGTACTCACTACCTTTTCAGCTGGCGGGAGGTATTTAACCTAGAGGTCAGAGCCGGAACTCTCTTGGGCGAGAAAGCCTCCACTTCAGTGGCTGAATACTCAGGAAGATGTTCCCGCTTGAGCCCCTAGGTGCTGAAGAGGCGTGAAGTATCTTCTGCGCTCCTGCGTGACTTCTCGAGTCGACGGGACCGGATGTCTTGAAGGTTCTTCTTAGACCAAAGTCAAAAGAGGACTTGTTGTGCTTGGATGAGAGGCAGTGATTACAGACGTGGTAGAGATCAGCCCAGAGGTGCTCTGCACGACAACTAGGACATTATTGAAAGGGCATCCCATTCCATCACAGGTGAGGCATGTTGAAAGTGGATCCTACAGAAAGAAAGAGAGGCCCCGATGGACAAGGTCCCACAAGAGTCAACCAGAGAACTATCCCAAATGGTAATTGGAAGCGTCAATCTGATACAAAAGTTGAGTGTGGTGCCTTATTAGACAAATGCGTTCACTGTAGAGGCCTGTGTTTGGCCTCATGGTCACCGGTTCAAATCCTGATGGGTCCACTCAGCTGTTCATCCTTCTGAGGTCGATTAAATGAATACCATTGATTTGGGTAACAATAAACATCTGTTATTCAGCGGCAAGATACCCTTTTGGGATAAATGCGCACTTTACAAATATACAAGTTATGTTAAGGATTAAAGGGGGCAAACACAATTGTAAACTATACCAGCGGAGAAATAGCGCACAAGAGAATCGAAAACGATCACTGCGATGGAGTCGATCCGGAGCATGGAAGCAGAAGTCTGAAACCAAAGTCAGGAATATTTTTCATAACAATGGTCTAAGAATGGAGCCGATGACCATGCACATTACTAGCAAGAGGTGGAGTCACACTGCCTTGTGACTCGGGAAGAATTCTTCAAAGGAAAACAACTTGCACACATCAGAGCCAAACATTAGATGGCAGGAGAATGCACAGCACGTGTATCTACATCCACACGTGCTTCAAACATCATGTTATTCAATTCAACCACCTCAATTTTTATTCAATGTTTGGGTCTTCAACATGGTTTGTGCCTGTCAGACCTGGCTTTTCCAGCAGGTTTATCCCCAGACTTTTTGCTTTTTGGCCTCCTTTTTTTGACCATGTTTTTGTTGGTTTTATAACTCTGGGCATTTTACCACTACTGATCAGGGCTAAAGTGCATATGCTCTCCCAGTAAATTGTGTTTATGGATTGGTAATTCCATGATTGGCATATTTGATTTACTGGTAAGTCCCTAGTACAGTGCACTGCAGCTAGTGGGCCTGCAGCATTGACTGTGCCACCCACATGAGAAAGCCTATGAATGTAACTCAGACCTGGCACTGCAGTGTCTGTGAGCAGTTGGGTACTGCCATGTCGACCTGGCAAGGGCATACACTTGCCAGGCCCTAACCTTCCCTTGTCCTACATGTAAGACACCCCTAAGGCAGGCCCAAGGTAGCCCCATGGGCAGGGTGCAGTGTGAAAGGTAGGGCATGTACGGAGGTGTGTGACATGTCCTGATAGTGAAATAAAGGTATTTCGTTTTTTACTATTGAAAGGCTATCTGTCCCATAGGATAGAATGGAAGTTCATTTATAACATATTATAAATGTGTTTATTGACTGTCTGGTTTTGGAGCGACAGGGGCTGGGGATGTGCTTCTGTTCAGTTTGGTTTGCCCTGTTCCCATCATGCACTGGGACAGGAACAGACTAATTTGCATACAGCCAGGTTCTGAAACTGGGATGGTGCAGTGAGCTAAAAAACGGTGTTGGATCTAGCCCTGATCTCTTGACTGGGTGAGAGTATTCTGCTTAATTCAGAGACTCTGTCCCTCACCACCCCTTGTTGTAAATATTTCTGTTCAGACAGCCACTTGGGGGAGGGTTGGGGGGGGAGGTGTGTCCTGCCTTCCCAGGGTGAGTCAGGGCTGGGATGAATGGACCTGGGCTGTATTCAGAGTAGGGGGGAGGAGATTTATTTCACACCTGAATGGGCCTGGTCTGCCTTGGACAATGCGGTCTCCACCTCCTGCGGGGCAGCTGCACCAGAAAGGACAGGACTGGTTTTGGCTGGACAAAGAGCCACCAGAGAAGAAAGGAATTTGTGCTGTAAAAAGTGGGACCCAGACCCCTGAACTTTAGATCACTTTTGGACTTCAAGAGGAACCTCTGCCAAGGAGAAGAGCTGGAAGAAACTGGAAGAAACTGGAGGAGGAGTACTGCCCCTTTCGCTGTGTGCTGTCTGGGGTTGGACTGCAGGAGCTGTTTCTAACCCAGGAGCGGACTGTGTGCGTATGCTGCTTGAGAAAGTATCTCCAAGGGCTTGAAAGTAGAGCTTGCCCCATGTTCAAGAAGTCTCAGGAACAGCAAAGACTTTATCACCCTTCTGGGAACCGTCTCTGGAACCACTGGTGTCAGCTGCCACAGAAGAAAAGAGCAGCCGACTCTGTCACCAAGCACGTCGCTGGTTTCGTGTCCTAAAGCACCGCAGAAGATACTGCCGCACTTCGCACCGCATCCTTGGTATCACCAATGTCGCTGGGCAACCATCATCAAGCCGCTGCTTGCACCCCGTCCTGTGGGCACTGCACGCTATACCGCCTCACTTCACTCGGCCCGTAAGTTACCGACACCGTTGTTGCCCCACCCGAACATCAACCGGCTCCATCGACTGCACCGTGACCTGCCAGCACAGCATCGAGCACTGCCTCACTCCGCACCGTAAGCCATGGTCTCACCAACGCTGTTGGACGACTGTCACCAAGCCGCTGCATGCACCGAGCCGTGAGGACTCAGCACGTTGCACCGCTTCCACTTCACATCGCATCCACGACGGTTGCCTCGACCGGCCTGTACCAGAGTGTCGGCCGAAATGAGAACGGTACTATCTCCGAATCTGTCAACACTTTAGCTGGCCAGTACTGATGCGGTTTGGTTTGCTGGAACTGCTAGACTGTCGTTTTCACCATCACTGTATCCCCGGACAGAGCTACCAACTCGGAAGAACTGTGTTTTTCAGATATTCGTGCAAATTGAAGGTTATCTTGCAAAGTATTTATTTGTTAAAGTATTATATGTTGGATTTTGTTGGATTTGGTCTTGTTGGTTTAAATAACGTTTAACCCTGACTAGGAAGAAGGGTTCCTACTTGGACAAAGGTGCAAACCATTGCCAACTAGAGACCCCATTTAAACAGTACCCAATACAATATTGGGGGTTTATTGTTCTGAAGATCTGCTGGATTATATATGCACCTAATGAACAAGTTACTTACCTTCTGTAACGCTTTTTCTGGTGGATACAGTATCTGCCAGTGGATTCCTCACCTTGTGAATATCCCCCTGCGTCAGCAACATTCGGAAATTCTTTTGTAGCTCTTCACGCCGACGTGGATCAAGCGCGGCTCCGCTGACGTCACTGACTCCATAATAGGACTCCGTCGGCGTGATGACATCAGTTCCGCCCTTTTTCCCCTGCCCTCGAGGCACACGGACGGACAGACAACAGTAGATATATACACAATGTACACAGTACAAAATAACCAAGGTAATACACACAGTGTGCAAACAATGCTAGAAAGCAATTAAACAATACACCTCCTTTGACAGTAAAATATATACATCAAAACATTGTCACTATACAGGTATACAAGGGTGGACAACGGGGAGGCGGGTGGGTCAGTGAGGAATCCGCAGGCAGATACTGTATCCACCAGAAAAAGCGTTACCGAAGGTAAGTAACTTGTGGATTCCTCACTTTGTGAATAGAGTCCCACAGCAGTCCCACTCCCGGAGGAGGGTGTCCACCCTTCGATACCAAGAAGTCCTGAAGGACGGAACAAGCAAAGTGTCAGTCCCTCCTCACCTCTGCATCTAAACAAAAATGCTTTGCGAAAGTGTGGAGGGAGGTCCAAGTTGCCGCCCTGCAAATGTCCTCCACAGGAACACCGCTAGACAAAGCAGATATAGATGACTTTGCTCTAGTAGAATGAGCTCTCAAACCTTCTGGAGGTTCTTTACCGGCCAGAGAGTAGCATATCTTGATACACAAGACAATCCATCTTGACAGCGTGTGTTTGTGCACCGCTTTGCCTCTTATGACGCCAACAAAACCCACGAAGAGTTGGTCATCAATTCTGAACTCTCTGGTTCTGTCCAGGTAGAAGCTCACCGCACTCTTAGGGTCCAAACGGTGAAGTCTCTCCTCCTCCTTGGAAGGGTGAGGGGGAGGATAAAAGAAAGGAAGGGTAATGGACTGCCCTAGATGGTAGGGAGTTACCACCTTAGGCAGAAAAGCAGCCCTGGTCCTGAGTACCATTCTTTCAGCATGAATTGTCAAGAATGGGGGTTTTGAGCTTAGAGCTTGAAGCTCACTTACCCTCCTTGCCGAGCTAATCGCAATCAGAAAGACCGTTTTAAAAGATAACAACCTCAGGGGACACTTGTGCAAGGGCTCGAAAGGAGAACCCATTTAGAAAGTAAGAACAAGATTCAAGTCCCATTGAGGCACAATAAAAGGGGTAGGAGGACATTTATTAGTAAGGCCCTTTAAAAACCTCAAAACAATAGGGGCCAGATGTAGGAAGCCAAATACCGGTCGGTAACGGCCGAAATCGGCCGTTACCGACCGGTATTTGGCTTTTGACATTTAGGTGGCTCGGAATTTACAGAATCGGTATATTTACAGATTCAATAAATTTACCACTTCGGTATTTTTCCGAATGGGTAAATATACCGATTCTGTAAATCCATATGTAGGTGGCACAGTTTGCAGTGCCACAGGCCCTTAGGAATTCTTATTTTACCACCCAATCCTATTGGGTGGTAAAATACCGAATTCCAGTGTACATGCACATCTGTGCATGTACACCTATGCCATGTGACACACAGACATGCCCTTAGGGCATGTCTGTGTGCCACATGGCACACAAGCCTGCAATTGGGGTGCTACAGGGTGTCAAAGTGACACCCCGTTCCCCCTGCCAGGATTCGGTATTTACCGATTCGGTAAATACCGAATCGGTATTTCCCATTGACTCCTATGGGCTTCAAGGCCCATAGGAATCAATGGGAAATACCGATTCGGTAATTACCGAATCGGTAAATACCGAATCCTACAGAATTGGTAATTGTGAAATCGGAATTACCTACATCTGCCTCCTTCCTATTTACCTACTCTTAAATACCGTATCAGTATGATTCGGTATTTAAGAGTAGGTAAATCGGAATTACCTACATCTGGCCCTAGGAGACTTAATTAAGGAAGGCTGATCCGGCAAACAAAGGAATACTGACAAGGCCAAAAGATAACCTTTCACATTCGCCACAGCAAATCCTTGCTGAGCCAAAGAGAGTGCAAACTGCAAAATGTCAGACAAGCGAGCCTTCAAAGGGTCAATGGATTTCTCTCCACACCATGAGACAAACTTGGACCACCTATAAGAATAGATAGATTTGGTGGAATGACGCCTGGCTGATAAAATGACATCCACCACGTCATGTGGGAGAGAAAAGAATTCAGGTTGCCCCGTTCAATCTCCAGGCATGAAGGTGTAAGGTCTGGAGGTGGGGGTGTAGAACCTGCCCCTGCGACTGCAAGAGGAGGTTTGCCCTGAGAGGGAGACGGAGCGGAGGGCACGAGGAGAGGTGGAGAAGATCCGTGTACCACACCCTTCTTGGCTAATCCGGGGCGATCAATATGACTTGGGCCGGGTCCTGGCGAATCTTCCTCGGAACCCAAGGAATCAAGGGTATGGGAGGAATCGCGTTAAGGAGCTGTGCGCTCCAACTGAAACGCATCCCCCAAAGCTCCCTGCATCGAATACTGGAGACTGCAGAATTGCGGACAGTGAGCGTTCTCGTGAGTGGCAAACAGGTACACCTGAGGAGTTCCCCATGTCCGAAAGACGTGACGCACTACCTCTGGATGAAGCCTCCACTCGTGGTCGGCTGAGAACTGCTGACTGAGACTGTCTGCACGTACGTTCAGAACTCCGGCCAGATGATTTGCCATCAGACAAATCTGATGGTCCTGAACCCAGGACCAGAGACGCAGAGCCTCTCGGCAAAGGCAACACGATCCCACTCCTCCCTGCTTGTTGACATACCACATTGCGGTAGTGTTGTCCGTTAGGACTTGAACCGACTGACCGCGAAGGGAAGGGAGGAAGGCCTTGAGCGCCAAACGTATCGCCGCAACTCTAGAAGGTTCATGTGAAGCAACCTTTCTTCTGGAGACCAAAGACCCTTGATCTCCAGATCCCCTAGATGAGCACCGCACCCTAGGGTGGATGCATCCGTTATTACAGTGGCCACCGATGGAGGCAGATGGAAGGGCTTTCCTTGTGACAGATTGCCTTCCACGCTCCACCAAGACAGATCCACCGCAGCTTCTCTGGAGATCCTGACTGACTTCCTGAGATATCCGTTGTGTTGATCCCACTGCCTGCGGAGGCACCATTGGAGCGCCCTCATGTGCCAGCGTGCATGGTCGACCAACAGAATGCCGAAAGCCATCAGACCGAGCAGGCGAAGGACCTTCAGGACTGGAACGACCGCTCCATTGTAAAATAAAGGAATCATTTCCTGTATGTCGAAAATCCTTTGTGGGGGAAGGAATGCCCAACACAGAGTGGTATCCAGTACAGCACCTATGAACAGGTTGCGCTGGGAGGGCACCAGGTGAGATTTGGGTAAATTTATCGAAAAGCCCAATCTGTACAACAACTGAGTTGTGACTTGCAGATGATGGCGCACTTTCTCTGGCGACTCCGCTTTGATCAGCCAATCGTTCAGATAAGGGAATACTGGAATCCCGACCTTCTGAGATGTGCTGCCACCACAGCCATCACGTTGATGAAGACTCGAGGTGCAGTAGTAAGACCAAGCGGAAGGACCGCAAACTGGTAATGTTGCGACCCTACCGTAAAACGGAGATACTTCCTGTGCGACTTCAGGATCGGTATATGAAACAGGGGCGTAACACAGGCCCCCCGCAGCCCCTGCAGTGCGGGGGGGCCCCGTGCTCGAGGGGCCCCGCGCTCCTCCAGGGGCCTCCTACGTGGCTGCACAGTCAGCAATCACTTAACACTCCACACATGATCCGATCCTTCTCGGATGCTGGGAGTTACGAAACTTAAGTTACTTAACGCTCGCCATAGTTGCAAGCGCAGCCGCATCTGCCCGGTCTTCACCTTTGAGCACACTATGGTTGGGCTGGTTATTGATTCTCATGCGCATGCGCATATGCGCCACTTTGCGCAATTTAAAAGTGCACGTAACGGCATTAGGTAAGGCGGCTGAGAGGGACCATGCGGCCAGGCGAGTCAGAAAGGTAAAGTAAATAACCGTGCAGGGCAGGCAGAAAATGCGCAGGGCGAAAGAGGACAAGTAATTTAAGGTACCGAGGACATGTAAAAATGTTTATTAATAATAGCAAACGGAAATGAATTGATATTTATTTTAACATGATAGTTGTGAGGCCTTGTCCCGTTCTCCCCCTGAGCGCGCCAGGCCAGGTTTCAATTAAACGCAGTGTTGGAAAGCGCCTCAGTCCCCAGCTGTTCTACTTTTCACAAAGCTGCCTTATAGCAAGTGATAAGAGTCCTTGCTTCCTGCCGCACTAACCAACAGCAAAGGGGCAAGAGTCGCTGGCAGCAGACTGCAGGTTTACTAATTAATTGGCGCTCTGGTTCCAAAATTAATTTATGGGTGCAGCAATTAGTTTTTTTTTTTAAGTTAGGCACTGGTATACACATATTCAAGTACATCTTAAAACGTGCATAAACATTCCTTATATTTTTGGGAAAGGCAAAGAGGGGCAACATTAAGCACCGGAAAAGAACGGAAGTGTGAATATTTGAATATCTCACAGTACCACTGCTGGCTGCCACTTTGTGGCGCGATTTCAGGATCAGAAGGGTTTGGTCTCTACTACTGCATAAGGACATTGGATAACAGTAAAACTATACAAAGACAGGTTGATAACGAAATGCATATGGAAAGATAGATGGGAAGACATAAAAAGATAGACAAATAGGCATACAGGCAGAGGAGATACAGATGGACACAAAAATAGGTACAGATTGGCACGGATACACACATAGGTAGATAGATAGCAACAGATAGATGGATACAAGGAGGGCAGGCAGAAGACCGATAAATGCAGTTTAATTATATGCAATCAGCCAGTATGTTGCAGCTGCTTCAGAAGGAGCCAGTTCTTTAGCTAAAAGCTCGCCCAGCATTTCTCCAAATGGTTTCCTTGACAAATTAACTTCTGTGGGACATGATGAGGTGTGAACACGATCTCCAGGCTCATCTCTCACCTTTAATTTTCGCGAGCAAAATTTGCCAGCTGTGCCATGCCGGGCCAGTATCAATGCCAAATGTTCTCCCAGGTGCGGAAACTGGAGGCCCAAAACTCATTTCAGGGGTCAACTTCATTGTGGTTCATATCATCAACTGGGTATGCAAATCATGCAATAGCTGCTTGTTTAAACAACCGCACACGTGGAAGGAGATTGTTAAGCACCTTAGAATTATTTCATATTTTAGCAAAATTCAAAAAGGGAATCGCAAACCCAGATAGTCCCCCAAAATTACTTTATTTTTACTGGGTGAGTAACATTAAGTACAGTCAATTTAACTTCATCAAATGGTTGACACAGGCACTGATAAAAGGATGGAAAAATGTAAGACGCAAGAGCAACCAAAATCGCATGGCTTATATCAGCATTAAAACCAGATGTTTCGTTAATGGCGCAGTTTGATAAAGCTGCAGAGATAGAACTCCGTACTTTCGGCAGTATTCACACACGTTTCTTTATTTTATTCTTTCAATCAGAAAGCACTTTCTTTTCGGAAAGCAGCACATTTATATATTTAGGGGATTGACTTGCTTTCCTGCGGTGTCTTCTATTTTCTAAAATACAGATCTAACTGCTTACGCCCCAGGACGGACTGGTGCGGCCTTAATTTAATTATTGCCAATTCTAACCTTTCCCGGTCTTCTGGCACCTGCCACTGAAGCTGCAGGCCAGGCCTCAGGCGAGTCAGTCTGTCACCTACACATTCTCAAGTTTGAAAAGTTGTCTCACATGGTATAATTTTCAACATCCATTTTTTAAATGCAATGTGTGTGTATTTGTATAAAAACAGATAAGTCAGGTGCCTGCTGCCAGGGGAGGCACGGGTCAGGCTCCAAAGGTGTTCCATGCGGGCGCTCCAGGTGACTGAGCCCAGGAGCACAGGCAACTGGCGTCGCCATTGGCAGGATATCCCTCACTTTAAAATCGCTATAGGGGCTCAGGAAATCACTTGCTAGCAGGGTGTGTGCTTAATAGGCCTTTTCTGTTGCTTCTGGCCACCTTGTTTTTTTAGAATTTTCAACAGTCTCTCTGCCTGTCCAATGTGAAAGTGTGGCATTTTCTGACAGTCTGGTGCGTTTGAAATGGCTGTAGTGCTGGCATGTCCATTCACAAGGGGAACACAGCTTCTGGTGCGGCCTTTCCAAATGCACAGCCTGTCAGTAAATCTTCCACTTTCTCTGGGTGCCATTCCTATACCATCAAGTGGTATATCACACCCTCCCCCCACAGACCCTTGACTTCTTTCATGTGCTCTTTATTTGCTGACATTCTAGAAGCAGAGAGAAGTTGTGATAGCAAAGGGTGCCTGGGTGCAGGGAGTGTAAGGTCACAGGCAGAAAGTGTGATATCCCTCCGATTAAATGGTGCATCGCATAGTATGCAAGACAGCATAGAACATGCATACCAAACAATGATCCATGCTGGGTGTGGGGAGGGCTTTGCCAGATTTTCAAAGTATATACACATTAAAAACATTTCTGAGTATTCCATTTAAACAGGAATAGTTTGAATTGTAAGTGATTAGCCTTGAAATAAGAAGTCTCAAATTATCTAGGCTTGGTGAAGTGTACAAATTGCACCTACCTCTTTTTTGGCACCCATGTTAGCTTTAACTTCTTTCAATGGGTCTGGGGCCGCCTTCCCCCCGGAGGGGACTGGCTGATTGGTCATTGCAAAGAAAAAGTTGTGCTCGAAAATCTGGCATTGGTCTAGCCCCCGAGGACACTCCTGAGAAAAGCAAGCGTAGCACTGATACGAGTATGTTTTCATCCTCAGTGCACCATGAGAAGTGGCCCTTCAAGGCACTAATTATTGTGCCCGGGTATTGTGGCAATTGCACATAACATAAAATAACATAACATACTGTGTATTTGTATAGCGCAGGTTTTTCAATACTTTGAATTTGATTCCTGTGCCACCTGGAATAAATGAAGGAAAGAGGGCCCTATATCTAGTTTTTGTTTTCACCTGGGTCCCACATTCTTTTGACAACAATGGGATCCCATGGCTTTGCATCATCCAAGTGATTCCACACTTCATTCCCTCTGCACCCAGGGGTACCCTTCACCACTTTCAGTTCCTTTGCCTTCAACTCCTCTGTTTCATGCTATGGCTTCTATTAATTGTGTATTTTCTGTTCCAGACTTCTAGTCCACTAGGGAAGTCTTGAATGTCATACAAAGGACCAAAGTGAATATCTGTGGACTGAAACATATGGGAAAAACCAGCTCTTCTAAACACCTACAACAGTTTTTTTACTGGTATGAGGACCTGTCCTTGAAGCCCATTGATATATTGTCAACTCAAGCACACAATCCATCATTGTGAGGACCAAAGTCTAAACGTTGTGCATGTGCTGGGCCGTGACACTTCCACTCTGGGGATGACCCCTGTGCTCAGCGTCTAGTTGGCCACGCTCCCAGCATGTGTCTGGCCTGTAGGACACCCCCCTTCTGCAATTCCAGTACAAGGATCCACTCAGAGTTGCATATATGCACAATCATTCTGATCTGCAGCTGGCACTTCTAGCCCAGTGCTGGGGCACCTCACTCACTCATGCACCTCTACACAAAAGTGCAGTGGCAAAGAGTAGAGTGGCGTAGAGTTCGGGCCATCAGCGCTCTAGTTGTAGCACGCAGCTGCAGCATGGGTTCACCAGTTGCCTCATATCAGTCCTGTGGCCAGGCGGCCTGCCTCATAAATTAAATGATGCGCTTCTGAGCCTCTCAATAGTGAAGATGGGTTGGCCCTCTCTCCTGTTTACCAGCCCCGCATCATCGTCTTTGTTGTAGCACATTCTGATGACCAAGTTATAGCTAGAGCTACACAACTATATCAATCAATCAATCAATCATAACATTTGTATAGCGCGCTACTCACCCGGAAGGGTCTCAAGGCGCTTGGGGGAGGGTTCCGCTACTGCTCGAACAGCCAGGTCTTGAGTTGTTTCCTGAAGGCGAGATGGTCCTGTGTCAGCCGGAGGTGGATGGGGAGGGAGTTCCATGTCTTGGCTGCCAGGTAGGAGAAGGATCTTCCTCCGGCGGTGGCTCTTCGGATGCGTGGTACGGCGGCGAGGGCGAGGCTCGTAGAACGTAGCTGGGGGGTGGGCGTGTAGAAGGTTAGGCGGTCGTTGAGGTACTTGGGGCCCAGGTCGTGGAGAGACTTGTGTGCGTGGGTAAGGAGCCTGAACGTGATCCTTTTGCTGACGGGGAGCCAGTGCAGGTCCCTCAGATGGCCGGAGATGTGGCTGCGTCGGGGGATGTCCAAGATGAGTCGGGCGGAGGTGTTCTGTATGCGCTGGAGTCTTTTTTGTAGTTTGGCTGTGGTTCCCGCGTAGAGGGTGTTCCCGTAGTCCAGTCGGCTGGTGAATAGTGCCTGGGTGACCGTCTTCCTGGTTTTGGTCGGGATCCATCGGAAGATCTTTCGTAGCAGACGCAGGGTGTTGAAGCACGATGAGGAGACGGCGTTGACTTGTCTGGTCATCGAGAGGGAAGAGTTCCGGATGAAGCCAAGGTTGCGTGCGTGGTCTGTTGGCTTGGGAGCGTTGCCCAGGGCGGGAGGCCACCAGGAGTCGTCCCAGGCGGAGGGCGATGGTCCCAGGATGAGGACTTCCGTCTTGTCTGAGTTCAGTTTCAGGCGGCTGTTCTTCATCCACTCAGCGACGTCTTTCATCCCTTCGTGTAGGCTCGTTCTGGCGGTGGCGGGGTCTCTGGTGAGGGAGAGGATCAGTTGGCTGTCGTCTGCGTAGGAGATGATGTTGAGGTTGTGTTGGCGTGCGATGGCTGCAAAAGGTCTCATGTAGACGTTGAAGAGGGTGGGGCTGGGTGATGATCCTTGCGGTACGCCGCAGATGACTTCGGTGGCCTCGGATCGGAACGGGGGGAGGCTGACTCTTTGTGTTCTTCCGGTGAGGAACGAGATGATCCACTCCAGTGCCTTTTCTTGGATACCGATGTTGCTGAGGCGTTGAACTAGGGTGCGGTGGCAGACGGTGTCGAACGCTGCAGAGAGGTCCAGGAGGATGAGGGCCGCTGTTTCCCCGTTGTCAAGCAGGGCTCGGATGTCGTCGGTGGCTGCGATGAGGGCGGTCTTGGTGCTGTGGTTGGCAGCAATTATATGTTATGGTACGTTATTTATGTTTATATAATGCATTCTATGGAAAATATGGCCCACAGGCCAAATGCCATGTCTGTGCTTAGTTAGATGTAAGCCAAATGTTCTATTTAATGTGTTGTGTTGGAAGTTTGTGTGTGTTCAATGATATTGAAAAGTGCTCTTCGGGGTCACACATCGCTGCCATCTGTATAGTATATCTGCGCTATATGGGGTGTATGCAAGGTCTGTCCAGAGCGTTCTGTTTGATGCTTGCGTGTATTTTAAACTACTTACAATGCTCTTGGGAGATGCGTGCCATCTATCTATATGGTATTTCTGAGCTATGTTCTATATAAGCTCTACCCAGTGAGCGCTACTACATGTCGGCGTATGATGTACATTATTGAAAAGTGTTGTTGGGTGCTACAGTGCACCACAACAGTCAGCTGTACGCTCTGAGGTGCACAGTCAACATACCTTTGTGTAAACTGGTTACCAAGGCTTAGCTTTTTTTCTGGTTCCAGTACTCCCTGTGCACCCACTTTACCTATTCCTTGAATTTGAAATTTACATTTACTGCTGTAGTGTGAGAATGCACTTCGTGAAAAGGAATATAAAGTAGGGTTGCATAAAGAAAAATGCCAGCCATGTGTTTAAAGAGCCTGGAAAGACCTCGTCTTAGCACTTAATAGGGTTATAAATTCAAAAGTATGTATTCATTTGTAATGTGACTTTTGTTTCTTTGTTCCCTTTAATTATCAGTCATGGATCTCATCATTCAGGCAGCCCTATAACACAATTAAAGTGCATTCTATTTATATTTGCTTTTCGAAGTATGCACAGATTAGTGCTAAAAATATGGCTTAGGTGACTGCATATTTTTGTCGGTGGCGCAAAGTGGTGAGCCAGGCCGCGGGGGGGCCCCTCATTGTGCTTTGCAGGGGGGCCCCCTCAAGTTTCGTTACGCCACTGATATGAAAATAAGCGTCCTGCAAGTCGATCGACACCATCCAGTCCTCTTGCTGCAGCGCCTGAAGAACCTACGTAAGGGTGAGCATCTTGAACTTCTCCTGTTTCAGAAAAAAATTCAAGATCCTGAGGTCCAGGATTGGACGAAGCCTGCCATCCTTCTTGGGAATCAGGAAATACCGGGAGTAGCATCCCTGACCCCTTTCCTGCTCTGGGACTACCTCTACTGCACCTTTTCTCAATAATGCCAGAACTTCCTCTTGCAGGAGAAGTAGGTGGTCCTGTGTGAAAAATCCTTGACAAGGAGGGTAATTTGGGGGAAATTCCCGAAAGGGAAGAGCATACCCATTCTCTACGAGATTGAGAACCCAAAGGTCTGATGTGACCGATTCCCAATCTCGTAGAAAATAAGTAAGCCGACCCCCTACAGGACCAACATGATCCGGAATGGTGGATCTAGGGCTGCTTTGCTGTGGTTGGAGGGGGGTGGGAAGAGGAAGAGGAGGAGGAGGAAGCTTGACAACCTCTAGGGCGGCCTCTGTTTCTACCTCTGTATGATTTGTACAGAGAATTCTGCTGCTGTTGCTGCTGCTGTGGTTGCTTGTAAGAGCGAAAGGAAGATCTCCCAAATCCTCTGTATCTCTTACCCGATGTACCTCTGGTCTGAAGGCCCAAAGACCTAGCCGTCGCCTTACTGTCCTTGAACCTTTCCAAGGCAGCATCCACCTTTTTTCCAAACAGGCCGGAACCATCAAATGGAAGTTCTATTAAAGTAGCCTGTACATCAGGAGAAAATTCAGAAGACTTCAACCAAGCAGCCCTCCTGGTGGCAACAGATGAACCCATGACCCTTGTCGCAGAGTCAGCTGTATCCAAACTGCTCTGGATCACTTGGCGAGCAGCAGCCTGAGTATCCGCAAGAACCTCATTTAAGTACCGCCTGTCCGCCTCCGGTATCTTTGGTACCAACTATTTTGCAGAGTCCATCAAAGCATGTATATAGCGTCCTAAAAGGCACGTGGTATTTGTGGACTTGAGAGCCATGCTAGCCGAAGAGAATACCTTCTTAGCTGATTGGTCCAACTTCTTAGATTCCTTGTCACCAGGTACCTGTGGAAAAGCTCCAGTTGATGTCTTGGAACAGGCTGCCTGAATAACTAAACTCTCTGGAGACGGATGTGTTGAGAGGAAGTCAGGATCTCCAGGAGCAACCCTATATCTCCTAGCAACAGCCCTTGATACAGCAGGTGATGAAAAGTGCTTTTTCCACACTTCTAGGACAGGCTCTGTAATTGCCTCATTAAAAGGCAGCATCGGTTCCACCACTGAAGAGGGAGAATGGAGTACCTCGGTCAAAATGTTCGACAAACTCCGCAATGGGTAAATTCAAATCCAAAAGTTCATCTGCCTTTCTAATAACAATGTGATATGGTGCTACATCCTTCGAAGGGACGTCAGGAGCTGAGGAAAGCTCCCACTCTGGAGATAACTCCAAACCACTAGCTTCCTTAAGGTCATCAAAGAAGTCATCGGAGTCTTACAACTCTCCTTCTTCCACCTCCTCCGCTCCATATCTCCGCTCCTCCAAAAGCCTTTGAGCCTCCCGCCTAGACCTCATCCTCGAGGTCGGCGTCAACGGAGCCACAACCGACTCAGACGGAGCCGGTGCCGGCAACAAACTCGGAGCTGGTGGATCAGTTTAGAGTGGACAAGGTCGGACCGGAGCCGGTGAAGTTGCGATGATCTCGGAGCCGGAAAATGCCAAGCCGGAGCCAGCGTGGCATAAAAGGCATAAACGTCGCTGGTGCATATGCCTGAGGGACGCCCAGATTAAAGGCCATCGGACCCATGGGACCAGCCGGTGCTCCAGAGGGGTACATGGCTCTCAAGAAGACACCATACATTGCATTCAAATAATGCGTAGGGTCCTGTCCCGGGCCTGGAAATGGAGGGTATTGACCCACAGGCTGCTCCTGTTGAGGTGCAGGAACTGTGTCAGCCAGACCCTCTGGCTGATGCTCCGGAGTTGCAGAACCTTCTGGCAATGGAGCCTCTTGCTCCTCTCGAGGTGGAGAGTGTGTCAGCGCCGGAGAAGAATTCGATGCCAGAGCCGGAGAATGCTCCGGTGACTCCACAGGTGAGGGGCTAACCATCCGAATCCAGTACAACAGGTGAAGGAGACACATAATCCTTCCGATGTCGACGACCTGGAGACTTCGACTTCCTATCCGACTCTCTCTCGGAATGACGCCGAGACCCGTGCTTCCTCTTCTTATGCTTCTTCTTGGATCGAGAAGCATGCGCCGAAGACGACCTCGAAGCCGACCTCGAACGCGACCTCGTCCACCTCGAGGGGGACTTCGAACTCTTCCTATCTTTCTTGCCTTTCATTTTCGCCACAAGAAGCTTCGCCTTTCTTTCTCGCAGCGCCTTGGGGTTCATCTTCTTACACCATGGACACCCTTGGACATCATGGTCAGAAGAAAGGCACCATATGCAGCGACCTTTGACCCTGTCCTCAGGTAGGTCACCCCCCAGCCGCCACACGGTCCTCCCGTGACGCTGACCCCAGCTGACCCTGCTGTTGCCTGCCCCCGCCACTGCCTGGTGCCGCGTGAGCCCCCTCAGGTGATCGCTGCATTATTTTGGTGTTGCTCCATTTTATTTTTTTTCTCCTTGTTGTGCCTTGCGCCCCCTTTGCCTTCTGTGACCCCTCGTTTACCCCGCATTGTCCCCCGCTCTTCCCCGATCCCCTCTGTGCCTTCTCCCCGCCGCTGCGTCCCTGCGGCCCCACCCCCCCTGCCGTCCCCATTCGCCGCTCCACTCCCGCCTCCCAGCTGCTCCTCCCTCCCTCCCTCAGCCCCTCATAGGGAGGCCGCGCGGCGCTGTAGGGAGCGACCTTTGACCCTGTCCTCAGGTAGGTCGCCCCCCCAAGCCGCCACATGGTCCTCCCGTGACGCTGACCCTGCTGTTGCCTGCCCCCGCCGCTGCCTGGTGCCGCGTGAGCCCCCTCAGGTGATCGCTGCATTATTTTGGTGTTGCTCCATTTTATTTTTGTTCCCCTTGTTGTGCCTTGCGCCCCCTTTGCCTTCTGTGACCCCTCGTTTCCCCCGCATTGTCCCCCGCTCTTACCCCGATCCCCTCTGTGCCTTCTCCCCGCCGCTGCGTCCCTGCGGCCCCGCCCCCCTGCCGTCCCCATTCGCCGCCCCACTCCCGCCTCCCAGCTGCTCCTCCCTCCCTCAACCCCTCATATGGAGACAATACAGCGGCCGCGCAGAGGGCGCGCCAAAGGCAAGCCGTCTGCGCCCGTCCGCGCCTGGCCCGCGCCCAGCGCCAGGTCACCTGGCCCCCGCCAGAGCCAGGGTACCGAACTGAATTACGACTCAGACGCCCTCAACGCACTCAACACCGGACGACCGCCCGCCTGCTACCGAGCCACCCCGAAACGCACCCACGGACCCTTCACCTGTCAAGCCTGCAAATTCACCTCCCTCGGATCCTGCCCCCCGCCAGCCACGCCAAGCAACAACGACAACCACCTCAAGTGCATCCTCCTCAACACCCGCTTCGTCCACAAGCACGCCGTCGAACTCTGGGACCTCCTCGACTCAACAACACCAGACGTCGCCTTCCTCACGGAGACCTGGATGAACACGTCTTCGGCCCCAGACATCGCCAAAGCCATCCCGGACGGCTACAAGATCACCCGGAAGGACCGCACCAACCAAACCGGAGGAGGAATCGCCATCATCTACAAGAGCACCATCAACATCACGACCAACGCCAAAGACACACTCTCCACCGCCGAACACCTACACTTCCAAATATACACCGGCCCCAAGACCACCCTGAGAGGAACGATCATCTACAGACTCTCGGGCCCGCGCACACAATTCAGCTAAACCATCGCCGACCTCATCAGCCCGCACGCCCTAGCCTCACCAGAATACATCCTCCTAGGGGACCTGAACTTCCACCTAGAGAAAAACAACAACACCACCACCCTGCTCGACAACCTGGCCAACCTCGGACTCAAGCAACTGGTGGACACACCGACCCATCGAGCCGGCCACACGCTGGACCCCATCTTCTCCAACAGCAACTCCACAGAACTACACTGGACCGACCACAGATGCATCCACTTCACCTTCAAAAAGAATACATCCCACCACCGCACACAACAAATCCTCTGCAGATGCTGGAGCAAAATCACCACAGACCAGCTCATCTCATCACTAAGCCAGAACACGCCAGCCGACACCAACAATGCAGCCCAGAACCTCGCACAATGGATCACCAACTGCGCCGACTACCTCGCTGCACTGAAGAACCCCCCAGGCAAGACCGGCAACAGGAAAACATCATGGTTCACAGACACCCTCAAAGAATCAAAGAAATCCTGCTGGACCCTCGAAAAAACCTGGCACCACGATCGGACTCCAGAAAACATGACAGCCCTCAAAACGCCACCCACGAACACCACCAGCTGATCCGCACCACCAAAAGGACATCGTTCAAAGAGCGACTAGACAAGAACACCCACAACAGCAAGGAACTCTTCAGCATCGTCAAAGAGCTCTCCAACCCCAGCGCCAGCAACGACATCACACTGTCACAAGACCTCTGCAACTCCCTCGCCACGTTCTTCCACTATAAGATCGCAGATATACACAACAGCTTCGGACCCCAGATTCCGCCTCCAGTCACAGAACCAACGACCCCTACCACCACCCTCAGCACATGGACACCCATCAGTACTGAAGACACCACCCACGTCATGAACACCATCCACTCCGGCTCCCCCTCTGACCCTTGCCCCCATCACATCTTCAACAAAGCCAACAGCATCATCGCACCCCACCTCCGGAACGTCATAAACAGCTCCTTCACGTCAGCCACCTTCCCGGAGAGCTGGAAGCACGCAGAGATCAACCCCCTTCTGAAGAAACCCAGGGCGGATCGCAAAGACCTCAAGAACTTCCGACCCATCTCTCTTCTTCCCTTCCCGGCCAAAATCATTGAGAATACCGTCAAATAAACAGCTGACCACTTTCCTCGAAACAAACAACTCGCTCGACCCGTCCCAGTCCGGGTTTCGAGCAAACCACAGCACCGAAACCGCTCTCATCGCAGCCACCAATAACATGAGGACCATGATGGACAACGGAGAAACAACCGCCCTCATTCTCCTAGACCTCTCAGCAGCGTTTGACACCGTTTGCCACCGCACCCTAATAACCCGCCTCTTCCACACTGGGGTCCAAGGAAAGGCCCTGGAATGGATCACCTCCTTTCTCTCCGACAGAGCCCAGAGAGTCCGCCTCCCTCCCTTCCGCTCAACGGCCACCGAGATCATCTGCGGCGTACCCCAGGGCTCCTCGCTCAGCCCAACGCTCTTCAATATCTACATGAGCCCCCTCGCCGCCATCGCACGCAAACACAACATCAACATCATCTCCTACGCCGACGACACCCAACTGATACTCTCCCTCACCAAGGACCCAGCCACCCCCAAAATCAACCTCCAGGAAGGAATGAAAGACGTCACAGAATGGATGAAGCTCAGTCGCCTGAAGCTGAACTCAGACAAGACAGAGGTCCTCATCCTCGGACAATCCCCCTCCGCCTGGGACGACTCCTGGTGGCCCACAGCGCTGGGCTCCACGCCTACTCCCACGGACCACGCACGTAACCTGGGATTGATCCTGGACTCCTCCCTCTCGATGACCAGGCAAGTCAACGACGTCTCTTCATCCTGCTTCAACACCCTGCGCATGCTCCGCAAGATCTTCAGGTGGATCCCCACCGAAACCAGAAGGACTGTCACCCAGGCCCTCGTCACCAGCCGACTGGACTACGGAAACGCCCTTTACGCAGGAACCACAGCCAAACTCCAGAAACGACTTCAGCGCATACAAAACGCCGCCGCCCGACTCATCCTCAACATCCCCCACCACAGCCACATATCCGCCCACTCATTGCGAACTCAATCGGATTCGTGGCCTGATTCACTCAGCCCCCGATTCACTCGAAGAATCATCCGGCATTCTATCCGGTCCCTATTTCCCTCGTGGCAAGAATACTCCGACGGGATTCCTGCCTAGACTCATTTGGAGACTCATCCGGCATTTTATCCCCACTCCCTCGTGGAAAGAATACTCCGTTGGGGAACGTCAACCTGATGTCCCAGACCGATACTATACCTTATAGTAACTCGATGTCGTAAACTGATACTATACTTTCAAGTGACTCAACAAAGGTGGTCTACCCCTATTCTCCTGTCCTGAAGAAGACCCGTTGCAAGGATAAAAGTATTCCTGCTTAACAGAGGGTCAAAACGTCGACAACCACCCGTCCTAATCATCGACTCCACGCCCCAAATGTTCATACACTGTACTGTTTGGAGTACGATTTGTCTTGATTTTAAAGTGGATTATTTTCAGTTTTGCTTTGTACATAGTTTGTAACCATCAAAAGCATTCAGTTGGAAATACTGATTATTCTGTCACTTACCAACCCTTCCCTATCACTGTATCCTCACAACATCACGCTTCCCCCCCCTTTTCCCTCCTCTTGGGGCCTTGCTCCACCTTTTTCACGGATTATTTGACTATTGTTGTGATTAATTATGTTTTACCCATTGTGATTAAAACAATGTGGTTAAATTTTATGTCCACATGATTGTTGTCTTTATTTAGTTTTACTTTGTTCTCTCTATCTCATTGGGACCCCTTCCTCATATTACACACCTAAGAAACCTGCACTGGCTCCCCGTCAACAAGAGGATCACGTTCAGGCTCCTCACCCACGCACACAAAGCGCTCCACGACAAAGGACCCGAATACCTCAACAACCGCCTCTCGTTCTAAACCCCCACCCGCCAGCTCCGCTCAGCCAGCCTCGCTCTCACCACCGTGCCGCGAACCCACAGAACCACTGCCGGAGGAAGGTCGTTCTCGTGCCTGGCCGCAAAGACATGGAACTCACTCCCCGCACACCTTCGACTGACCAAGGACCATCTCACCTTCAGGAAACACCTCAAGACCTCGCTATTCAAGCAATGACAGCACCCCTCCCTCCCCTTAGCGCCTTGAGACCCTCACAGGTGAGTAGCGCGCTCTACAAATGTATTGATTGATTGATTAATTGATTTGTGCGGATCCGTTATGGACATCATCTTCCCGCACTCTCCGCACGGCTTGAACCCGGTTTTCTTCTAAGACATCTCGACAGGAAACAGAGAAACAAGAAAGCACTAGAAACAATCAACAGTAACAGAGTTACCCACGAGCTACTGAGGATCCCTAGAAAAACCGTTAGTGTCGACGACGTGGAAAAAAGGGAACTGATGTCATCACGCCGACGGAGTCCTATTGTGGAGTCAGTGACGTCAGCAGAGCCGCGGGCGATGCCGTGCTTCTGTGACGTCGTCCACGTCGGCGTGAAGAGCTACAAAATAATTTCCGAATGTTGCTGACGTAGGGGGATATTCACAAGGTGAGGAATCCACTGGCAGATGTATCCATCAGAATATCCCACTCTGAGGAAAAAACATCTCCATGTTTTTGCATATTGCTCAGATAAAATTATGAATCTGGCCACTTTTTCTATTCTTCTTTTGCTGTTCTTTTTTGTTTTTTTCCAAAGAGCTTCTCTCAAAAAAATTGAAAGAAGGCTAACCACTGTCATACTGCAAGTTAGACAATCGCTCCTTAGCTTGCAGAGGTTTAAGATGTCCACCTCTATAGGTGATTCTGAATTTCCTAATCTCCTCCTGTACTGTATGCCTTCTTTTGTTTTATAGTTTGCAAGTATTTACGGCTTTGGAAGACTTAAATTGTTATGAGGACACACCTATAATTTATTGGCTGAAGTATATATGTATTTCGGAACTTTTAGGCTTTCACCTCACGCAGGTCCGTCCGCCATCCTAATAGGCCCCTAAGGTGGCATGATGGGCAAAAGAATGATGGGTTGGAATGCTACCTGAGCAATGGCCAGTGGTTAGAATTTCTGTAAGCAAACCTCCCATCACGTTTCGTGTGTTTGTTCTCCTAGATATCAACAGACAGGTTGGAACTTGTTTACATGTGGTTTGATCCTGATGCCGATTTGTCAAATATGAAAATGTTTAATTACCTTTATTTGTTTATGCCCATGATGCTTTAACCCTCTCAGCAAATAAATGCCCTGTTACACTGAGCAGAAGACTAAGTAATTCCAATACATTCAGGAAATATTAGTTTCATATCTATTGTCAAGCATTAGGCAGGTTCTGCCATTACCATAAACTGGAAGTTGAGTCTACCTCCCAATTTCCAAGAATGTTGTAGTAAACTTACAACAGCATACTGTTCGTGTTGTTATCACACCAAAAACAGTGTGTTCATTTTGTTTATGTTATTTGGCAAATGTATGGCAAGTATCTGGAAAAGGACAGAAACTTTAACTTTGTATGTCAGATGGGATGATAGGGACCTTTTCATTTAGGAGTTATAAGTAATATAAGTAGATAATCTGATATATGAAATGAGACTGACAATTATATATTTTTTAATATAGGGCTTCCTGGAGCTAGTCTGCTCGCTTGCTACTTTTAATTTGTGTACTGTGTGCTGTTTTAATCTCACGCACGTTCATTCTCTTTCAGGAGCTAGCGCCGGGACACTTTGAGTATCTATGCGCTCTATAAGCTTAATAAACATAAACATAAACATCAAAAGTCTTTGTTCCTATCAGTGAAATGAGTGATTGACTATTTTCTTTATGTATATGCATCTAAAATTAATTTAAAAAAAATATAGAGAGAAAAAGAAAAATTTAAATGGACTATGGAAAGCCAGTTAATTACTTGGACATGAAGTCTAGGTCCCTCTGGGATGGACAATCCATAGTGGGAGGGTGGGTGCAAAAGTGCAAAGTTGCATATTGCAGTGACAACCTGTTTTGAAATTAGGCAAAATCTTTTTGGTCTGTGTGTGAATAATGGTACCTACAAATTGCATCTGATGTGATGCAAAAATAAGTTGGGTAGATTCAGTACGGTGTGAAATGTAGTCAAAGGAGAAGAATTTTGAATTAGTACATTTTTTTGAATTAGTTTTCATCAACAAAACAGCGAAATGCAGTGCATTCATCAAAAACAACTGCACCCGTTTATCTTTCTGTGGATGTATCCTTGGCATACCCAACTTCTATACCAAAGGAAGGGAAAACATGTTGAAATTATAGATGGTAAGTGAGACATAGGACACTTGCAAATTAAAATAAAACCCATAAAAATATTCTCCACACCCCTTCTCCTTTAACCCCATTCTGTGGGCCCCTTTTCACCATCACGTAAGGTGGTTTTAGATGCATTGCTTTGTGTTGTTTTATTTTGTAAAACAAGCATATGGTGGTCTGACCATGTGACCGGGGTCATTGTTTGAAAGGTAACTAGTTCTGTATTAGCAAAAATGACACCTAGTAAGTGTCCAGTGATGTATGTGGGTTTGTGAACGATCTGACGCAGGTTCAGTGCGTCTAGACCAGTGATGATTGTTTTTGAATGGGGCATATTGAGTTTATCAAACCAAATGTTGGGGACATCCAGAATGCATAGATTGGAGTGTAGTGTTATAAGGTTTGAAACTGTGTCTGGAAGTGCATCTGGTAATGTTGCATTGCTAGGTGGAGGTCTGTAAAGGGGCAGGGAGTTACAAGATGAAGATGATGTGGAATTGCATCTGGTGAAAAGAGCCCCACAGTGGCATGCAACACTCCACACATTTTTGGTGTATTTCGGTATCCTCCACCAATGTTTCTTGCATCAGCCTTACCAGTGCATTATAGGTCACAAAGTGACCAGATAGCTGTAGAAATGTCTGGGTCTAAGTTTGACAATTACAGATCAAACCCCTCTTAAAATTAGTCCTCCATGCTAATCACTCCTGTCCCAATTCACACCTCTGATTCTATTCACTCATTCAACGTATTGAAAGCCAGCAGTGACCATAATGATTTTTCAGGAGCATGTGCAACCTTCATGCTAGTGCAAACCAAAGTTTTTCGCCAACAGTACTCACCACCCCCACCAACCTTGGGAGCTTCCTATATTTGTTATATCGTTCATTCAGGTGGTTCAGTAGGTTGTCCCAGCCAAATGCATCACCTAAGTATCTTAGTTCTACATTATCAGCATCTGCTGCCCATTTAGCCACCAATTGCAGTTGGGCCACCACATAATACAATTCAAAATCAGGTGCACCCAAGACCTACTTCAGAGGACATCAACTACAATTTACTAAGACAGCATCTGTGCCTCCCTGCCCCATATCAATTCAACCAATATGCCAATCTACTTGGTGAGTATCTTTTTTGGGGGCACAGAAGAAGTGTCATAAACAAGTACAGTACCCTCGGGAGGGCTTGGACAAGGCATTTCTGCCTTTTGTCTAAAGGGGGGGCTTCTTCCAGAGAATAACCGGTTCCTGGATTCCTGCAATGTATCTCACTATGTTCCCATCAATTAAGACAGAATCCGAGGGATAGATCTGAGCACTTAGGGTTACATATTCCGATTTCAGTGCCAGAGTGGGCAGTTCATACCTTTGGCTCTGTTCCAGCTGCCACAACGGGTATAAACAGAATTCATCATAGTTTATTTGTAAGCCCAAAATCTCTCCAAACGTTCTCAAGCTATGTATCTGTGGTACTGGTAAAGCTGAATCTTGTATATACAGCAGTCCATTGTCCGCATCCAGTCAGATCATGTGTGTTTCCACTCCCACTCTAATTACCCAGTTCTCTCTTTGGTGCCTGAACACTGCTGCCTGACATTGGTTCCATCGCCAAGGCAAACAACAGGGGTGACTTGCTTTATTGGCCAGGACTTTGAGATAATTTTCAAAGTTCAGTCTCTGCCTTCGGGACAACTGTACAACAGTCTTCTCAATTTTAACACACCTGTAACAAAGACCACTTCCTCAAGTGCGCACAAATAAATATTCATACCGCAAGGAGCCAAAAGCCGTCTCCATGTCGATTGCCTCCACTGCCGGTGTGTGCTTTCTTTTTAGACATTCTTTGAGGACATGGACAAGGCATCTGATGTTTATGTCTGCATGCCTGCTGGGGTAAAACCCTTCAGGTCATGATGTACCACTATGGTCATAATTAGGGCTGGGCGTAGTTTGCGAAGTAGCGCTTCGCGAAGCTACGCAAAGTGCACTTCGCACTACGTGAGCTACGCGTAGCACTACGCGAACTGCGTAGTAGCATGTCAGCACTGTGCAAGATGCCGTTTTTAATGATTGCACAGTGCGGACAAGCAGCCGGCACTGAGCAATCATTGAAAACGGCATCTTGCACAGTGCGAGCTGTAGTTTTCTGCCGCTCGAGGAGATTTTGCTTTGAGCGGCAGCTTTATCAACGCGGACTGGTAGTTTCTCATCGCGAGCGGTCGCGAGCATACGTGACCACTCGCAATGAGAAACCAGACCTCCCCGCGTTGAGAATCTCGCAGGGAGGTTTATTTTCCACGCTCACGATCAGCAACTTGGTGTTGCTGATGGTGAACGAGGAAAAAGTCTCGCCAGGATGTCATTTTGCTTGCTCGCGGTTGCCAACTTGGCATTGAGGACCGAGAGCAAGCAAAAAATGACCGCTGCACTACACTACGCTACGCGTGTTCGCACTGTACTACGTGCAGTTCGCATAGTGCGAAGTTGCGCAAACTTCGCAAACTACCCAAGCGTAGCGTAGTGCTTTGCCCATGCCTAGTCATAATGAGAGATATTCTATTTGTTAATACCTTAGCCTGAACCTTTTAATTCAAATTAAGCATATATAAAGGTGTTAGTTCGAGGAGCTCTTGACAAGGCTTCAAAAGGAGAATGATTATTGCTTTTTTCATGCTCTGTGGTAGCACACCCTGCGCCAGTGCCTCACTGTAAACCACTCTGGGTTTAGGTGCCCTCAGTGCACTGTACTGTACATATAATTCAGCTGTGAAGCCATCTCCTCCTGGTGTTTTGCCTGTTGACATCCCCTTTACGGCTTCTCAGGATTCTGCCTCTTCCAGAGGCACCTCCAATTTTGGCGCCTGCAGCCCACTCCCTTTCATCACCCTCGCTGCTCCCAGCCTTTTTTATAGTACTGTGCTACAACCTCTTTATTTGATCCTGTGATGTCAGTATGGGATTGAAACGCAATCATTCTGATTGCACATCAACATCAGAGCCAAGAGTTTCTGTATCCTCTGTGGCATAAGCTTATTATATTATGTAGATCAAGATGGGTTTATCTTATTTTTAAAGTCTTTTCACAGTCTTTTACGCTAAAATGATCCAACAAAAGCATTTTAGATGGCCAGCCATGGCCACGGATTTACTTACTTTTGTAATCGGTCTTGCCGAAGTAACAGTCAGAGGGGCTTTCTGAAAGACGTAAAACAAAGGCCTCTAGCAAATCTGCCAATACTGCAACAAAACAAATAAAATAAGACCAGGTTATCTAAAGCACGGAAACATATTACACGTGTGCACATAACAAAAGCAAATTAAACCATCAGCAAAGAGAAAACAATACAATCCCATGCATGTCACTCCCCGTAGGCAGAAAAAAGGAGTACAATTTGGTAATTTGATCATTCTCATTTTTCAATGTGCAAATTACATTTTTAATAGTAGGGCTAATAATCTGGGTGAGTATACTGGCACTAATTCTTTGCAATATTTCTGGGTGGTCTGTCCAGTGACACTGCACTGGGTAACTGATATTTGTTTTTGCAGCACTACTAACAGACACATTAGGTTTGTTTTTGTTTTTACAGAGTTTTATACAGTGCAACCTTGACCCGAGGGTACTGGGTATCAGAGCACTTTATACGCGCACCAGATGCGTTACATGAGGACACATTCATTTTTGTTAGGCACGGGGGGATTAAGTGATTTGCCCAGAATTACAGGATGTTGCGCGTCCTTGCCGAGACTCCTTGCAGAGACTCGAACCCAGTTCCCCGGATTTCGGGTCGACCGCCCTAGCTATTAGGCCAACAACTATCCCCAGTTATTAAAAACCCCCTTCTTCCCCTAACGTTATGCCCGGCAGAATAAGAGCTATGAAAAGCTATGAAAAGATTCAACTTACAGCTACCACTGACGGTTTCAGGCCTGGTCTTCATGGCTTTACAAAACTGTCTTCTGCATGTGTCCAACCACTCCGCCTGCTTATCCAGATTTTTGGAGGCTGACAGAAACTTTGCAAGATCAGAATCTAAAAACAAATGATAAAGTTTTCATTTTACCACAAGAAGTACCCAACGGTGCACCACTATTTACCTCTTCTTGCACTTTAAAATAAAACATCAACAATGCCCCAATCCACAAGCAGGAGGAATACTCGAGACCACCAGCGAATCCAGTGGAAAACCTGGAATTGTATGTCTAATGGAAAGGGTTTGGGGTATGCCAGGAAGTGTGGCGCCCTGCTCTGTTTGCGTAAAAGTATTTGTTCTTGCAGCCACAATAGGGGAAAGCCCTAAACACCTAATTATGTGTGGGTGAAGATCCACACTATTTGCATAAAAGCAAAAGTCCCGGGCACACGTAAGCTAGGTGAATTGAAAAAAAGTCACTTGAATTTCACAATGTCTGATGATTATTTTCCACACAATTGTTCTTTCAGGTATTTAATCTTTACGAACACAACCAGCCTATACGTGTTTCGTCACAATGGGAAGTATCCTGTGACTTCTTCAGGGCTGGGAAGGATACAAAAAGGTAGTATAAGCATATATTTATACAAAATGAAAGATTCCATTGGGGGACGACCACAGGGGATAAAGGATAAGAGAATACCCTTAAATCGTGAAAAACCCTAAAAGAAAGCGTCAAGACAAAATATTGGTGACTCCACATAAACAAAAGAAACACAGAACCCGTGAAGAAAGGTGACAATAGTACACAATGTAGTTCAAGCTCTAGAACCAGTTGGATAGACTGCTCATTGTACAAACACAATTTCTTCCCTAAGCATACTTCAGTGGTGAGATGTGAAGTGCGTCTTGTAAGTTACAGTAAATGTATTCAAACTGAGCAAGCAAGCTAAAACATAATATCAAATTGTCGCATATCTTAAAGATAATAGTTTAGCCTATGTGCAATCAAAAGGAACCGTTATTTTATCATAATGGAACAAAGGTGTGAACTTCAATTCGAAACGATTCATAATCTGATTAAAGCTAAGAAGTGACATGATAAGCGAGGGTCAATTAACATGAACATCGTTGTGCATATATAGGAGTAAAATCCAATCAATTTGTAGTGAAAAGCAGCTGAATAGACACATACCAGTAGAACTCAAAATATTCTAGAACATTGTTAAGTGTATGCTAAGTATATAACTACTTGTCGTAAATGCTAGGTATTGGTCACATGTATGTGAACTGCCAGACATCAAACAACAGTAAAAGGGGCATAAGTATGCTACATGTCAGAAACGCGACATAATCCGGTGGTGTCTAAGGGTAAAATAGTAAAAGTAAAAGAGGAGTAAAAATGAGGAAGAGCTCAAAACAATAAGGAGGGAAAGAAAAAAGAAAAGGAGAAGATAACCGATGGCCAAAAACTCACCACTTCGCCGGTGATATCATCAAGGAACTACAACTCCCAGGTGTCTACACGGAACACCACCCATGGCCAGTTCTCCTGTTGACACTGGCAACAAACCTTCACCGTCCTCCGCACCCCAACGGCTGCCCCACCATGCTGTACGACATCCCCCCAAGCCCTGAGGTGTATCCTCCCCAATGTGCATTCCCTGCACAGACATGCTGTAGAGATATGGGACCTCCTCAGCACCCTCTCGCCAGATGTCGCCTTCTGCACGGAAACATGGAACAACCCCGGCCCGCCCCCAACATCGCCACCGCCATCCCCGACGGATACAAGATACAGAGGAAGGACCGCCCCAACCTCCCAGGAGGAGAACTCGCCATCCCAACCAAGAGCTCCCTCCGACTCACCACCTCCAGTATGAGCGACTCCCCGTCCACCACCGAACACGTTCACTTCCGGATCCAGACGAGCCCCAGAACTACCCTGTGCAGCACCCTCACCTACAGACCCCCTCCACCCCCGGACCTCGAACGCATTCACCACCACCATTGCCGACCTCATCGTGCCCCACGCCATCGCCTCCATACTCATCGGAGACCTCAACTTCCACCTCGACAACCTCAGTGACCCCCAACTCCGCCACCCTCCTGGACAACCTCGCCAACCTCGGACTGAAACAACTCATAACCACCCCCACCCACAAGGCAGGACACACCCTCAACTAAATCTTCGCAGGGGGTAACAGCCACACAACGCAATCCCCCTTGACGGACCACCACTGTCAATCAATCAATCAATCAATCAATCAGATTTATAAAGCGCGCTACTCACCCGCTAGGGTTTCAAGGCACTGGGAGGGGAGGGGTCCGTTAATGATCGAAAAGCCAGGTCTTGAGTTGCTTCCTGAAGGAGAGATGGTCCTGGGTCGGCCGTAGGTGGATGGGGAGGGAGTTCCATGTCTTGGCCGCCAGGTAGGAGAAGGATCTTCCTCCGGCGGTGGCTCTGTGAATGCGTGGGACGGTGGCGAGGGCGAGGCTGGTCGATCGCAGCTGGCGGGTGGGCGTGTAGAAAGTGAGGCGGTTGTTGAGGTACTTGGGGCCCAGGTCGTGGAGAGCCTTGTGTGCGTGGGTGAGGAGTCTGAACGTGATTCTCTTGCTGTCGGGGAGCCAGTGCATGTCTCTCACGTGGGCGGAGATGTGGTTGTGGCGGGGGATGTCCAGGATGAGTCGTGCGGAGGCGTTCTGTATGCGCTGGAGTCTTTTCTGTAGTTTGGCTGTGGTTCCCGCGTAGAGGGTGTTCCCGTAGTCCAGTCGGCTGGTGACGAGTGCCTGGGTGACCGTCTTCCTGGTTTCGGTGGGGATCCATCAAAGATCTTTCGGAGCATGCGTAGGGTGTTGAAACAGGATGACGAGATTGCGTTGACATGTCTGGTCATCGAGAGGGAGGAGTCCAGGGTGAAACCCAGGTTTCGTACGTGGTCCGTTGGCTTGGGGGTGGTGCCCAGGGCAGGGGGCCACCAGGAGTCGTCCCAGGCGGAGGGGGATGATCCCAGGATTAGGACTCCCGTCTTGTCTGAGTTCAGTTTCAGGCGGCTGTTCTTCATCCACTCGGTGACGTCTTTCATTCCTTCGTGTACGCTGGCTCTGGCGGTGGCGGGGTCGTTGGTGAGGGAGAGGATCAGCTGGGTGTCGTCGGCGTAGGAAGTGATGTACACAATGACGTAAAAAAAACACTGCCCTCAAACCTGCACCGCACCTTCCGTAAAGGAACTGGAGCAAGGTCACTGAGGAGCAACACAACCCCACCTTCATCTGCGACCCCCCCCCACCTTGACCGATGACAACTCCGCAGCCAAAGAACTTCATAGATAGATCACCAGCTGCGAAGACAAGCTCACTGATCGAAATAACAAGAGTAGACCCGGAGAATAAGGGGGGGTGGTGGGATCATCAGCTATAAGATCTTTGAAATGCAGCAGCATGCAGGGGTGACAGGGCATTTGTATATGCATCTTGCCTCCTCCCAGTGTAGTGCAGAGCTTTCAGCTGTGACCCCACGAAGCAGCGCTGGGAGCAACTGGGGAAGAGCTGGTGGGTGAGAGGCTCACGAATGAATTGTGAGAAGTTTTGCCAGCAGGAGGGCTAGGTTAGCGAATCAAGATCTCGTTATGTGATTCTACCTTTTAAAGAAGATGTGTACGGCCATGGCCTCTAAAGAGTTCAGTGTCATCAACTCAGTAATAGTAGTCAGCGTGGAGTTTATGATATGCCAGTAACCGGATATGTGTGGGAAGGACAAAAACATATGCTGGAGGTCGGTCATAAGGGCATGATACCTGGGGCAAACTAAATTTGCTGTGCGGAATATACAGTTCAGGGAGGACGGTAGAAGGTAAGCTCTATGAAGGATAGTGAATTAAATGTTTTTAAAGCGCCCTGGCCCACTCAGAGTCATGGAGAGATCTTCCCAGGTCTTCGTCTCACAGCTGTCGGAGATTAAATTAAATTAAAATTAAATGCAGTATTTGTAAAGCGCAAACAGTTACCCGAAGGCATCCCGGCACAGAGGGCCGTCGGGAAGATTTAGCAAGCTATTACCAAGGGTCACATGGTGCTGGGCTGACCTGCCGCAGGTGCCGGGTATTGAACCGCGAGCCACAGATTCCAGCGTCAGTCGCCCTGGCCACAGCGCCAGGGGGATGTGTTAGTGAGAAGCCTGGATGCTCACTAAGTGCATTATAAAACCAGGTGACTAAATGGCATCCCTCCCCTATAGTGTTTAGAGTATAGATCACTGCATGTGTAGAGTGTTCTTCAATAGTAATTGCCCACAGTAAGTGTAGTGTTGCTAACAGTTGCCCATGTGTCAGGAATTGGTCGGGAGGGGATATTGAGGTTGAGGCATAGCTACTCAAAGGTGAGAAGTTGAGAGTTCTGTAAAAGGTCGCCAACTGTGACTAATGAACAGGAGTGTCACTCTGTTAGTTGTTCAGGCACGAAGGGTCCCCGGGGACCCAGTATGCTCGGGGGGAGGGGGGCACAAAGGAGAATGGGATGATTTGCTTGGTTAGCTGTAAGGCCCTGGTCAGACATTTCCGGGCAACCCATACACGGAGAGACCGTGACTGATGTGTTTGAATGGTAGGTTGGAGAAGTTAGCAAAGCATGGGGAGGGTCTATTCCCTGTACTTGTCTTGCATAGGTCTTTTCCCAGCAACCAATGGGAGACCAATTGTAATTGCGTCGCTAGATAGTACTTTTCAAAGGATGGCGCGCCTAGTCCTCCTTGGCCCACTGGTAGCTGGATTTTGCTGAGGGACACTCGCTGTCTTCTGCCATCCCACAGGCGGTCACTCAATAATCGATCTGGGTCTTTAAAGAACTGGCAGTGAGAGAACATGGGACATTGACAAAATAATATAAAAGACGAGGAAGGATGATAATGTTTGATAGCGCTATCCTAACTGTCAGGGATCTGTGTTTTGAGGGCTGTGAATGCGCGTTGTACCCTCAAGCAGGTGCCTTTGGGAATGGTGGAGTCTGATCCCTAGATAGCAAACTGCCAAAATGTAACAATATTTTTGCCATTTTCCTTTCTAGGGGGATACACAAACTCTAGATATCCTTAGATGTTCATGATGCTGGGGCAAAAAGGATGCAAATTTGGCGTGGATACTTTATGGGGGACAAAAAAGTTATGGAGGAATAAGCAGAAAGTAACCAAAATAGCAGCAGCAAAAAAAAAAAAAAAAAAGGAGCTTAGCACTGGAATGTAAAAGTCTTAGCATATAAGGGGTTAGTACTGTACTACTGCTTCTTATACAATAGTGCTGCCAGCTCTCATAACTATTACGAATTTTGCCTGTAAAATTGTGAATGCTAGATTGTGTGGTAACTGTAAGGAACTGAGTACTACTGGGTGTGATATAATATAGTATTGTTGTACTGGAACCAGTTGAGATATTATCGTTTGCTGTACTAAGGCTGCATAAATCTACAGCTGGGAAAATATAAAAAAAAGTCTATAAAATGCCAGGAAACGAATTTAAAAAAAGGCTTAACTTGGATAAGACAGAGCATTTTGGCAAGGCGTAGCAAGGACCTCTAGACAGCAGAGTTTGCTAGACAGCGGAGCTTTTCAGTGAGCGATGAGTTAAACAAGGTACCCTTTAAAAATAAAGTATGCTATTTTATCCCAGAGCAAGGACATTAATTACATCGTCTTTGTGCTTACTAATAACCAAATAACTTGTTCTATCGAGAGTGGGTTTCCAGCTATGTTTTGGTGAAACGCTATCTAGGACTTGCAGCATAAGATATCCATCTGCTGCACCTGCTGCAAAACATAGGCCAAGGGCTGAGGTGGGAGCTCAGAGGTTTGACTTGCATGCAACACCTCAGAGTACTGCACTAGATCCTGGCTGAAGAGTTAGGAGCTAACAATATAATTTTTATAGTGCATTGTTCAGGTTTTGCATACACTCCACAATTTTTCAAACGTAAATCTAGAAGATACAATTCCCCAAAGACTTTCTGTTCATGCATCAGGTCGCTCATTTTAAATAGCTGTGAAAAGAGGGAGGGCGATTTTTGATAGTTCCTGCACAATCATTCTTTAGCAGTCTGACTTCTCCGTTGTATTTTGAGGCCAATCAACTTCAATTTCGGAAGGGCTTCAACACTTTCATATTTTCACATGTCCTCATGAGGTTATTCTGTCCTGTGTCCATGCAGCAGTTAGGCTTAAAAGACCATGAATCTGGAGTGTGTATGCACACTTAAACAAATAACATTTATATCTGTTTTTTGCATTACCCGAGTATTTTGGCAGTTCTGAAAGAGTAGTGAATGGTTGTGTGACTCTTTCTGTATTATGGATCCTTAGAGTTCAACACTTTGCACTCGGGGGTTCTATGTCGCAAGTACGCAATCCCCCAAAATGCACGCCTGGACAACGCTGCATTAATAACGACCACGTCTTAACCGCGCATGCCTTTACAACAAATTTAGTTGTAATGGCATAATTGGTAAAGGCATATGCGTAGTTAAGGTTTTCCCTCGCCCCCGCCCTGAGTCTTAAAACCCAGCTACCTACCCTGAGTACGACCCTGCCCTAAAACCCCCCTAACTCTCCAGTGCCCTGAGCCCTAAAACCAACCCCTCAGCCTTGAAATCGACTACTACCCCCCACCCTGAGCACTAAAACCTTGACCCCCAGCCCGAAGAAACACACCAGCCCCCCACCCGGAGCCCTAATACCACCCCCAGCCTAGAAATCGACCCTGACTCACCTAAGCCCTAATACCTTAACCCCAGACCTAAAAAACACCCCAGCCCCCTGCCCTGAGCCCTAAAATCACCCCCAACCGAAAAAGTACCCTGTAGCCCATCCTGAAGCCCCAAAACACGACCTTGCAAACTACCAAGACCCCCACCCCACACCCTAAAAGTGGCCTAACCACCCTATAAAGTACCCTGACCACCCTACCTGAGCCATAAAACCCTAAAAAGTTCCCCGACTCCAAAACTACCAAATAAAAAAATCATACTCACCATGCTGTTCCTCGTCCGGCAAGGAAGTCACCTCCGATCCTCCATCCAGGCTGCAACACCTCTGACCTCAGCCCATTCGCTCTGGGTCTAGAGCGCCTACAACAACTAACATCTAAACCATGCATATGCGTGGGAAAGGCATATGCGCAGTTTAGATGTTTGTAGTTTTGCTTGCGTTGTTTAACCATGTGTAGTTTAGGCTGCATGGTTAAGGCTGTTTTCCACACTCGGGCGATCCCACCGGTCTTTCTCCCATTTTCATGTGGATGTAACCCCATGGAAATGAGGAAACTCCTTTTCCCAAGTGCTACAAGCCAAACAGACATGACCAACAATAAAGACCTATCCAAAAAAGAATCCTGCTCAGCATTAAGGTGCTCCTGTAGGGGGGCTTTCAATACAGACAAAAAGTCACAAAACCGGCAATATATATATATATATTCCATATATAGTTAGTTGCACTAACTATATATCGCGCACCCGCAATCCACTGCTGATGATGTCACATATTACATCATTCATGACATGGTCAGTGACATCACTGATGACATCTCAAATGACATCACTGATGACATCATCCAGTGACTGTGTGTTTCTGTAAAGTTTAAATATGTTTTACATATTGAAGAATGAGTAGATGTAGAAGTGTCTGGATGAAGGATTTAGTAGGTGCGTGACTGACTGTATGAGTGAGTGATTAAATGTGTCTCACTGAGTGCATGGGTTAGTGACTAAACTGTCTTAATTTGTGCATCATTATGTCTGTTGTTCTGTAAACTGCTGCATGTGTTGATCAGTAGCTATATGAGTAACTATATGGGTTATTGATTGATTGTCCAAGTATTTGTATGGGAGACTGAGTGTGTGTGTGGCTGGCTGGGAGGTGTGTGACTCTGTGCAGATCAATGTGTACTTGTATCAATGATTGTATAAGAGAGTAATTATGTGTTAGTATATGTTTCAAAATGTAAGGTGCTCTATGTTTAACTGTATAGATTAGAAAATGGAAGTGTGATTGATTCTTTACAGGACTGACTAGGTGTGTGAGTAACTCCATGGATGAGTGACAGAGTGTGAGAGTCTGTATAGGTGTATGAGTGCATATGATAGTGTTGTAAAGATGAGTGATTGTATGTATGAATGATTGTATGGGTAAATGAGTGAATGTGTGTGTAAACATAGGAATCACTGAGTGCGTATGTAGTAACTAGTATTGGTGTGTCAATGGTTTCAAAAATTATACTCTGTATTTAACACTGGGTGTAACAGAGGTTATATTAAAGTGTGAGGAGATGCATTGTATTGTCACATGAATGATATCATCAGTGATGTGGTCATTGATGTCAAATGAGATGTCATCAGTGATGTCATCAGTGATGTCATTTGAGATGTCATCAGTGATGTCATCAGTGATGTCACTGACCATGTCATGAATGATGTAATATGTGACATCATCAGCAGTGGATTGCGGGTGCGCGATATATAGTTAGTGCAACTAACTATATATGGAATTTCAATGGTTTTGTGTGAGTAAAATAAGGTTTTTTAAATGCTAATTCCTAACTATATATGGTCTATAACCTATGGTTTTTTCAGTGAATTTTCAAGGTTTTGTAAATGCTAATTCCTAACTATATATGGTCTATAACCTATGGTTTTTTCAGTGAATTTTCAAGGTTTTGTAAATGCTAATTCCTAACTATATATGGTCTATAACCTATGGTTTTTTCAGTGAATTTCAATGGTTTTTTAATAGCAAATATCATAAGCTGTCGAATGTCAAGTACGTGGTAAGTAAAAACATTTTCGTGTTTATGCACACTGATCTGCTTTGAATGCTGCCCCCCACCCCTCATTTCTATTAGGAGTACTCTCTCTTTGCAGATAGTGAAGGGTAGTTAACGCAGCCCTTTGCCCCCTTTGTAATCCGTCGTGCCTGCTTCTCTCTCCATTTGATTGATTGTTCTCTTTGGTTCATTCTCTATTTACAAACAAGCACAGAGTCGCAATACTCTGTTTAGTCTTTGCAGATAGCGAAAAATCGTGTAAAAAAACAAAAGGAATCGAGCAAAATCAGTAGGCCACTAATGGGATCTCTTTTTGACCTCGCTAAAATAGAAACATTAGGAACAACCTGTTGAAAATAGCAATGCGTATGTATATAAGCGGCGTTCATTTGTGTTCACAGTACCCCTTGTTGATTGTTTCAATCGAGCATTGAATTGTTCGAAGTTAATTCTCTTAAGGATCTTCTCTACCTGCAAACGAGGAAGAATAGGAATATTCTCTCTCCCTTTGCAGATAGTGAAGGGTAGGTAACGCAAGCCTTTAACACGTCGTACCTATTTCATTCCTCATTGATTGATTGATTGTCCGAACATTGACTGTTTGGGAATTAGTTCTTTTTGGAGGTATTCCCTGTTTGCAAATAAACGTAGGAAAATCTTTGCAAGTAGTGAAAGGGTACGTAATGCGGACCGTTCTCCCCCGTTGTAATCTGTCATGCCTATCTACTCCCCACTGATTGATGCACCTTTTTCACCCGGACCATTTACTAGAGATACGTCATCTGGCCCGACCAGAGAGCACCCCTAGTGAAAAGGACATATGCAATAATAACGAAGTGATCACTGTATCCTGTTAACAGAAACTTTACCATGAAACAACCTGGAAAGAAAAAAATAGGAAAACGAAAATCAGTAGGCCACTGATGAACATGAACTTTTATTAAACAACGAACAAAGAAACGATAACATAACGTAATGATAAAACCTATTAATGTCCTAGAAACAAGAAAACGTTAAAATATGCCAGTGGTGAGAGACCAGAAAAACAGTAAGAGAAACCAAATCACCCCTCGCTGTCCCACCGCCTGCCACGCCAAAAAAATCGATAGACTAGGGAAAATGCAAGTCAGTAGAACATCCACCCCCACTCTGGAAACTTCCAAGGTGGGGCAGGGTTCCGGCTACGCCCAGCCGGGAGCAGCCCATATAAGGCAGGTCCTGCTGCCACGCCTCGGCCAGGAGATCCTAACGTAGGGTGTAGCCGGAGGAGAGGCCGAGGCCAGCGGGACCCGGCCAGGGGATTGCCTTTACAACGCTGAACAGTTGCAGGGGGGGGGAATGTCTCCTCGACCCTCCCCTCTCTCTCCCAGTCCGGCCGCGGTGGCCCTTGAGAGTTGCAGGTAGTCCCGCCACATGCTCTTCCGGTCCGACCACCAACGGTCGGGGGGCCGAGGCCGACGGGATCCGGCTGCAGCCGATAAACCAAGAAACCCGTTCATGGGGCCAGAGCCAGGGGCGTCCGGCCGACATCCACCGGAAGCCCGGCCCGAAGACGGACGGGACACTTCTTTCTTTTATAATGGCTGCGACAACACTGGGGGGGGGATGTCTTGCACATGCCTCCGACCCCCCCCCCCCCTCGTCCTCATCGCCTGGTCCGGCCATAACAAATCTCAAGCGAGACGCCGTGGGGTGCACTGGGAGGGAGAGACGGTGCGAACAGGCCTCTCCCGCCTCCCCAGGTGGAGGCTTCCCAGCTGCACCCTCAGCGCTCCAGGCGCCCGGAAAAGGGTTCTTCCACTGTGGCCATGCTGCAACGTCTCGCCCGGCAGGGTGGAGCCCGTCCGCTCATGTGACCCCGCGATCGCCGGTAGCTGCCGAACTCTCAAAATGGCGGTCGACCTGGCAAGAGCGGGCCCAGCATAAAGAAATGGCCCGGTCACTGGTTGACTCCACCACCGTAGTCCTCCACGACCTTGAAGATTCTAGAGGAGCCGCGGGAGTCTCCGACCCCCGATGGGGAATGACTGCCATGATCGCCCGTGGAGTGACGAAACTGTATCCGCGGGACGTCGGCGCTCCCATGCTGGCGCCAGCCTCACTTTGAATTACTAGAATCCTGCAGACCTCACTTCCGGTGTAAGCACAGTGTGACCCGGTAGGAAAAATTATTGCACCCCCTCCCCTTTTTGACTGATAGTTCAAACCACCGATCCTTTCCTTTGCCCTTTTAACGGAACTTTGGACTGCCTCCCCCTCTTTTACATTTTCTAGAGAAAACAAAACATTAACCACTACATTAGCATAGCAGTTGACACCAGAACTGTTTTCAAATTGAAAACCAACAACATCTTCAACAGAATCCTTTTTGTTTCTGCTGTGACCCTGCTACAGCACAGGCATTGTCCCCAGCAGTAATTCTGCATTGCCGGTAAGAATAGCTGTGGTGCCTACTGGACTCACTCACCCCCGCGGCGCCCCACGCCGTTTTTTGCTGGGCGGCAACTTACTAGACATCACTTTCGTGCCATCTAGATTTCAGCGCGTTCTGCTGCCTTGGAACTATTCGCACAACAGACCGCTACTGACAAGAATATTTCATTATTGGTGCTGTCAATTTCAATAAATCTATTGGATAATTCAAAAGAAATTGCCACGGTCTCTTCGTTGTTTAAATGTTTTTACTGTTTTTGTTTTCTTGTATATATTTATATGTTATTAAAGTTTTATATTCCTACTACTTTGTTGGAGTGCTATATATTTTTAATGTGACACATAATTGTAAAAACTTTGATGTACAAAGAGTCATTCCTGGAATCTTCCGCTTCAGGCTCGGTCCCCTCCCCAATCACAATACAGGATGGTTTTCAGATAGTAGGAACACGTGTGGTGTGACGGATCTCATCGGGTGTGGGCCTTGATCTACTATAACTCCTTTGAAGAGGGGTGATTCTTTACAGCTGGGGCCATAAACTACATCTGCAGGGCTAGCTGATAGCCTGGACAATCGGACACAGAGAAAGAGGAGTGTCAGAGGGTGCGGTAGTGAATAGGGCGAAAGGGAGGTGTCGGGCGGGCACAGAGTGTGATTCTCAGGGAAGAGCAGCACAGATGGGGGGAGGTTTATTGCCCATGCATAAGACAGAGAGCGGTGGTGACCAGTGCCTAGGGAAGATGCTTGCGTGGGTGAGGAGCCATGCTACGAATCGACAGCGTGCAGAGAGTGGGTCTGGTCAAGACATCTAAAATGGCTGCCGTGCACGACAAAAGTGTGGCATTTCAAAAAAGGCAAGATGGCGCAGACAATGTTTTTCAACACTTCCTCATTTCCTTCGAATCGAACGTTAACAGACGTTGGGGCATATTACCAAAGTTAAGCGATATTTATCGCTAACGATGCTTACCAACCAATTTTTTACCACTAAGCATCGTCAGAAATTATCGAAGATAAACCTTGCTATTATCAAGGTTTATCGCAAATGCGATAATAAACGGCCGCAATGCATGAATATCGCTAAAAACTCAGCGATATTCATGCATTACCGAGCTAATGCTCTTAGCCATGTTATCCACCTCCCATTGGATAACATGGCTAAGAACTGCTCAGGGCAGGTGTTACTTTTTGGAGATATTCGCGCTTAGCGCGAATATCTCCAAAAGTTGGTAATAGGAGATAGATATCTTGCATGTTGTAATGCAAGTTATTGTGGTATATGGAACTCATACCATAATCTCTCAGGAAAGCAGAAACTGATCCTTTTGGGACCGCCTAAAAAGGCCTAGGGGGTGAGGAGTACTCTACTTTGCCCCCTTTTCACGTTCCGAACTATTTTATTTTACTCTCTTCTGTAATTACACAAAATAGCAGCGATAAGATGCATCGGAGACACACAGTGAGAGAAAGGAGGCCGGAGATGAAGAAGAGATGTCAAATACACATTGGAGATAATATAGTGGCAGAAGGGAAGTAAATATGAGTAAACTTACCATGTAACATAAAAATGTTGCACTCTATACTATAAGTCTCATTTTATACTACAATCACTTCGCTACAACCTCATAAATTAAAAATTAAAATGAATAATGTCTCAAACAATTTTTGATTTCTAAATATAAATTTATTCTTCAGAATTTTCAAAATTTGAAAGAACTAGTAACATGTCCTCATCAGCAATGTCCTCATTAAAAGTCTCCAATGATGATTCTTGTAACTCTATGGTCTCCAAACACTCGATAAATTCGCCATCAAGAGATTGATCAAAAAAATCAATCAAGTCATCTCCTCCTTGTGACAATATTTCATTATTGGTGCTGTCAATTTCAATCAATGTAGTGGAATCATTCAAGTCATCTCCTCGTGACAATATTTCATTATTGGTGCTCTCAATTTCAATCAATGTAGTGGAATCATTCAAGTCATCTCCTCCTTGTGACAATATTTCATTATTGGTGCTGTCCATTTCAATCAATCTAATGGAATCATACAAGTCATCTCCTCCTTGTGACAATATTTCATTATTGGTGCTCTCAATTTCAATCAATGTAGTGGAATCATTCAAGTCATCTCCTTGTGACAATATTTAATTCTTGGTGCTGTCCATTTCAATCAATCTAATGGAATCATACAAGTCATGTCCTCCTTGTGACAATATTTCATTATTGGTGCTCTCAATTTCAATCAATGTGTTGGACAATTCAAAAGAAATTGCCACGGTCTCTTCATTGTGAGCCATTTTATTTTGAAATTGCTTGCTGTAAATTGCAGAAAAAAATAATCACTTTCATTTATCGTTTTTAGTAATACATAATATAAAACTAACTTTATCAAGTATTTAGTATAACAGAAGGACTGCAAATAAATAACAGAAAACATTTTTCAAATTATCTTCAAGTGTACAACATAGTTCCCCTTACAAATTAACAACTCACCTTTTTAAAAGTAGCAGAAGTGTTAGTACTGTGTAAATCAAACACCAGAAATTCACCACCAAAAATTCCTCACAAATGTACCTCAGACAGTAGTATCACAAAATGGCTGTGGTTTCCTCTCATTTGACATATATACATAACCAATTAACTTTCATCACACACAAATACAAAACCAAAGTAACATTTTAATTGGTTCTAAATTTCAACACTTTCAAATGTGTTTTCCCCATGCAATTTTCCATAGGACATTTACATACGTCTACAGCCTGAATGGCTGAACGGAATTACACCAAACTTGGCAAAATGGTACATCAAACCTAAGAGGTCAGGAAGGATCTACTATGCCCCCTTATGGTCATTTCCCCCTTCGCTTTGGCCTCCTCTTGTCTCTCAATCCTACCGAGAGACAAGATGGCGGCCGCTACGGACTGTTTGGAATGTTGACAGACGCCGGAGAACCAATCAGCTTCGCAAAGCTCCGTAACGCAAAAAGTACGCGAAGCGGAGCGCTGTTACAGATATATATCTTTTTTTGAACGTTAATTTCTCAAAATCCACTGGAGCACATATATTGAGACCTAGCAAAGGCACATCGGGCTACCAGTCCCTAATATTTTGCCAAGTTTCGTGCAAATCCATTCAGCCGTTCGATTATTATTATTTTGTTTTTTTTTTGCCCCGCGGGGCCCTTTTAAAACCTCCACATCAAACCTAGGGGGTCAGCGAGGATCTACTATGCCCCCTTATAGTTATTTCCCCCTTTGTTTTGACCTCCTCTTGTCTCTCGATCCTACCGAGAGACAAGATGGCGGCCGCTACGGACTTTTTGGAATGTTGACAGACGCCGGAGAACCAATCGGCTTCGCTTCACAAAGCTCCGTTGCGCGTAAAGTACGCGTCCTGGGACGCTGCCAGGTCCGCTGTTACAGATATATATCTTTTTTTAAACGTTAATTTCTCAAAATCCACTGGAGCACATATATTGAGACCTACAAAAGGCACATCGGGCTACCAGTCCCTACAATTTTGCCAAGTTTCGTGCAAATCCATTCAGCCGTTCGGGCTAAAAGTGAGGCCAACCGCCCTATGGAAAACTCAATGTTAAAAACACGTTTTGGGACCCCCCTTTTTTCTCGGCCCCCCCTTGACGAACCCCCCCCAAATTTTCAAGGGCTGCTCAGAAACAAAATGTGCCATTTTCCTGAAAATTTCAGCCAATTCCGTCCACAAACGCCAAAGTTATTAGACATAGAATTTTCAAAAATCCCATAGAGAAAAAATCCTAACTATATATACCTACTGGCGACCGCCAGTAGGTAATATCACAGTACTGTGGCAACTTCGTCAGGTCACATAACCACCATTCTCCTACTGGACTGGCAGAGGGATCCCAAGGGAAATCCGAGACTCCAACTCAAGTGCACATTGACCAAAAGACTATATAATGCTGCAGCAGACGTATAAAGTCTTCCCATGCCTCTCATAGAATTTGTTTGATACAACCGATACATTTTAATGTTCCATCCAACGTTGAATTCCTGATAGAAAAGACTGCTCAATACGAATAAAATCCTCAACATACTGAATAACTTCGAAGGACTTTTAGCATAACTGCGGAGCTTCTGACTACCTTTTTCATAGTGGTTCAGTTTCCCACAGACAATCTGTGTAACAATATCACAGACTATTTCTAGGCAAAAAATTCTGAATATCATTCCATCAAAAAAAGAACTTGGTTACTCATTCCGAATAATAAGAACATGTTAGTTTAAGCAACTGTGTGCTTGAAGCAAGTTTAAGCAACTGTGTGCTTTTGATTCTTTCCTGGCAGGCTAGAGGGAAGCCCCTGTTAGATGAAAGTGACGAGTGCAAGCAAGCTTTAAGGAATCTGGAGCAGCTCAATAACTAGCACCAATCTCGAACCTCCATTTCATTTCACGAGTTCTAAATCAGTTGTTACCTCGACTCTCCAAGCCCAACTGGTGGACTCAAAGCACCAGGCTATTATTCATTCTGGATTTACAGCAGACAGCGGCAAAGGAACAGTACCCATAGTCATCAAGGAATAGATTGCTTAAAGTCAGGATTGCATGAGGAAATGCAGATATTTTCCCTCCCCTCCTGTTAAAAGTCAGGACTTATTTTTTTTATTAGTCCTCGGGTCCACCTTGTGGTTTGTATAAAAAACAATCTTGTTACAACAAGGTTGGCTGATGTAGATTTTCTGACTCTATAGTTGCCCAGAGAATATTGACAAGGCCGAGGAATATTTCAGTGCTCCTGGTGGGCTATGTATAATTTCCTGCACAAGCAGCACATCACACCAGCTCTATAAAGGTACATGAAATGATGCCCTTGAATCACCTGATTGTATTTTAGCTATCCTACAGGAAACATACAACACTTAAAGCAGAAAAACAAATGGGATGCCACACTAATACACATGAGAAAGGATTTGTGAGGCAGGACAAGGATAGTAATAGAATTTGAGGCAAATGATATAGAAATATGAGTATAAGGGTAAAGGCCACAGAGAGTCTGTGCGAGGGAGGCCGGATGCCAGCTGATAAAGTATATATATATATATATATATATATCTGAGGAGTGTCATAATAAGAATCCTGAAGAGCTCAGGTATTTTGTTATCGATACGGTTCCACCTCAGAGGAGGGGAGGTGATCGAGAGTCTTTGCTTCGGAAATTAGAGACCAGGCACATAATTTTGCTGGATACCAAAACTCCAAATGGTCTAAATGCGAATGAGGACTGTTTTACATATTGATAAGTCCTTAATTTGAATTAGTAATTTGCCTGTCACTGTGTATTTTGTATATATCAACTAGCTGCCTCTTCACATTAATTTTTAAATCACTTTTTACTCTTCAATGTTATCACTTGGTTGCACTATTTTTTCATGCCATTAGTTATTTGTGTATTTTGCACAGCTGTTTTTGCACAGCAATATCAGGTTGCCCATTTGGGCTGTATTACTCGGTGTCCCTTATTATTATAGGTGAACACTTTGGTTGCATCCTATTGATAACCCAAATGACATAGGCTTCGTTTAAGATCACGTATATCCTAGTTTTTACTTTCCAAACAGGATTTTACTCAATCTTATTTTAGCCATGTATTTATCTATTGATGTGTACACACAGGTTTTTATCAGCAATGATGTGGAGTATTTATATTTTAAAGCATATTTATTTATTTATATGTTTTATAATTATTCTAAATTGCTGCTAATTGTGATAATTGTTTCCAGACCTGTGTTTGTTTGACTGATTTTACTGACTCAAACAGTACTGAATTGTGAATCTAATTGCTGCGCATTGTAAATTCAGAACATTATGTCTTCTATGTCTATTAACTTTGGCATGTTGCACTTTAAAAAGGAGGATCCCGCCCTTTGTACGTTGTCATGTGATCAAGGCCTTTTCAGGCTGAAACGCGGTATGGTGTAGAGCACAATGAAATATTTATGCACCAGTTCTGGGTTCGCCTCGTCTCTTCAAGCTGAGATAGCTGCAAGAAGTCCTTCGAGCAGATCACGGTGATTTATGAATTAAATAAATCAACTTTTCTGGACTTTTAAGTGGACTGTGGTCTGTCCGTCTGGTGCCTGAGTGCTCGTGAGGAACGCCGTTTTTTCAGGGATATATATATATATATATATATATATATATATATATATATATATATATATATATATATATATATATATATATTTATATTTCTGAATGCTTCCCCATGTCACCCCTTGCCATCCAAAGGTAGTCCATGGTATAATCTTTTTTTATTTGTCCACACCAGACAACATTATAGAAGGGCCGCTATTGAAGAGGAGATTTCATTTCACCGCGGGATTTTGAGAAAAATATTTTACAGCTTGAGCTTCGCTTTCATTATCTAGGCCCTTACTCAGTATAGACAAAGTTACCTGTTGTAGATAGCTACCCATGTATCTTTCATGGGTTGTTGGGCCTCTATATGGCATCAACATGCCACCAGGGTAGCATCTGACTAAAGACTACTCACAATGAAACTCAGGAGGTATTGGATGGGGTAGTCTGGGCTACCTCATGAAGAATGAAATATTAAACATTTTCTGTCTACCTTCCGAGGTTGGCTTGGAATTAAATTCTGCTTTGATTGTACTTGATAGCTTATTTTGATTCTGGAAAAATCCAGGAAATGTACCATTTCTGTGGTTTTCTTTCTCTTAATATGGTGTAGTTGAATTCTTTAGAGATAACGGTTTGGTGCTCTTGCCCAGATTACCTAGTAATACATTCTCATGTACAACATGCAATACTTCAACACTGCAGCATGATTTGAAGCTGTCTTTTCTACACTTGCCCGGTTTATATTCCTATCACAATATGCCAGCTTAAGCTTCTGGGTTGGCGAAGTGGGTATCACAATGATGTACCACTCCAGAGACTTTGTATCTTACAATCTATCTGTCGATGTAATCTTTATTATAAACTCTGTAATATTGGTATCAATAAAATTAAGGCTACAGAGCACTTTGCTCAGCCTTTTGATAATTAGTTGATATAATTAGTTGCTATTTATTCACTATTATCACTCTATTTCAACCATTTTATCCGCTTTAGAACTACTGAAAAAAAGGAAGCATGCACCTGATCTTAGAAGGACTTGTATCTTTAGTTTGTAATTAGAGAATTGTACCTGCACTAATTTTGCTTTATTGTTGGTCATTATGCCACTTAATGTCGCACTTTCTGGAATATTATTCAATCACCCGATAGGAAAGCTTGCTAATGCATGCAATAGGTTGTGTTTTAAAAACATTTAGAAATATCACCCAGATTCATCAAGGGAAATTGCGCACTTTTTGCATTTGGGATTCATCATCCCAAATGCAAAAATCGCTAATACAGAATTCGCATTTTAGTAAGGTATAGCATTTAAGGAACCTCTATTTGAGATTCCTTAAATGCAATTCATGAAACTTTTAAAAATTGCGAATTCTCAATTTCCGGCCGCTATTTACCGCGAAGTCTGACTTCGTGGTAAATAGCGAAAACTTAGAAAAATGCACTTTAGTGCATTTTTCTAAGTGGTATGTTACACACACACATGTCCTTTGGACATGTGTGTGCGCAACATCAGGCTACATTTCCATTTCAGGGGTGCTACAGGGTGTCCTTTGGACACCCCTGGCACCCTTGAAATCGCATTCTTATTTGAGATTAGCTAATTGCTAATCGCAAATAAGGATTGACTCCCCATTCATTCCTATGGGCCTTTAGGCCCATAGGAATGAATGGGGAGTTATTCCTTATTTGCGATTAGCAATTTGCTAATCGCAAATAAGGAAGCTGTAGGAATCGCAATAAAAATTGCGATTTTTACATGAATCCCGTTTTGAGAGTCTGTAATAGAGATTCCTTAATAATCGCTATTACAGACTCGCAAAAGGGGACTTTGATGAATCTAGGGGATAGTCTATTACCAACTAATTAGATTTGTGAAAAACGAAAGGCAGCTGTGTTATTATCACACTCTACAGCATGCTCTGGTGAGTATCTAAAAAACACAATTCAGATTACAAGCGAGACAGTAACCTTCAGGTGCCATTCAATGCCTCGCTCATGAATAATATGGTATTCCTTCACTTAGACAAGCTACAGTAACTATAACAAATGACTGTCTAGTGTTTCATTGTAGTCTCCAGGCCTGGCTACAAGAATCAAAGCAGATAAATTAGAACATAAATTGCTTTTTATGAATTTTCTGCTCATAAATATTTTCCCAACGAAACGCATACTCTCAAACAAAAAATATTTGTCCCTTGGCTTTCAAAGATTAAAATAAACGACATTTATAGTCAGACACTACTGAGATTTATATGCCTTCGCTCAGAAAACGCCTACTTTCTTTTGAGCTATGTAACAAGGGGCACACATTATCCAAAATTGCAGCAATGCCAAGCAACCTTTAAATGAAGGACTTAAGAAACTTATCCAGGTAATGGTTAAGGCACACCGGTGCTGAACATCTGTTATGGACATGCGGACCATGAAAGCGGGTTTTCCAGCTGTTCACTGGTGTTTTACAATATTCAGATTACACAGTTACGTGGCATAACAAGTATTTGGAGACCAGCCTCACTTTGAAATTCAGAAATATACAATCAGACAACACAAGTAACAAAGTGGGCGTCTAAACTGCAAATATGGGACTGGGAGGGGGGGGGGGTCGTCATAGCAATGATGAAGCCTGCTAGGAGCACTTCTGTGAGGTTCTTCACACGTGCACACTCGCCAGCTGTCAGCACCCTTCGCACCTTATAGAATCCCCCCCACCGGGACTGCCTCTTGACCCTGTCGAGAATAGAAGGACCTATTTGAGACTAGAGGGAGCCCTCTACAGCAGCCCGAGACTCTGGATGACCCGAGGAGAAGCGAGGGTAACTGTACGGCCTGAGACCTACTGTGGGGAGACACAAGCCACAAGGCCTAAGTGGTGAGCCTGGAGGAGACCAGGCCAGAAGTTGTGGCAGTTGGGGTTCCCGGCGGATGCTGTGCCCTTTGGCGCGGAGCCTTTGAACATCGGCAGAAAGCAGAGCAACACAGTGCTGCCACCCCTTGGGCTCCCCTTGCAACCTGCACTTGATTGTGCCCCAGCACTGTTGAATGGCCTCGGAGATATGCACTGGATTATCAACAGCACTCCCCTCCCTCCCAGAGCTGATACAACTGCAACAAGGTGCAGTGTCTGGTTGAGGGTGGCCGCCGTGAAGTTGGAGGCCCAAGAGAACATAACGGAATTCTCAGTGGATACCAGATCTGCACTACTGGTTAGGAGAGACCCCCGCCCCACCCACTCAATATTACGGTGAGCCAGGGGAGGGATACATCAGTGAACCATCCTCCAGAGTCGGCTGAACACTAGAATGGCTAAACAGGACCCCCACACCTCTGACACAAGGAAGAACTACCACACTCAAGGGGTGCCGGGTGGAAACTGCTCCAGCTGCCTTCCGGACTCCACTCACTTACACCCCCTCTACTGCAACTCAAAGGGATCTCCACTACCCCAGCAACGAGCAACGATCCCAGCTTAGTGGACTGAAGGGTACCTGGAGCAGGGGAGAAACACTACTCTGGGGAGTCTAGGGAAAGTAACGCTGACCCCACAAAGAGAAACTAGACTAACAAACTCTTGTAGATAGTGGCTGGCATATCACCAAGATCAGTTGACTCTAGCCCTGGTGCCTGCAGACTTGAGTACCATCCTCCTCACCCCGCAACATGGTGACCGGACTCTAGCCCAAGCGTCTGCTGACTGGAGTACCAATCAAGGCTACACCACAGCAGTCCATAGAACTAAGAAGGACTCCATGCTAAAGGACTTGCTCACTAAAGCTGCCTCCAAAAAGTTTGACTCCAGCAGGGATACACCTACTATGGAACCCTCGGCCTCGGCCACACACAACACAATCCTTGATCTCGAGTATATGCTGGCAGCTGTTACACAACCATTCATGGAAGCCATCTTTGACAAGCTTAGAAAAGACATTGCCACATTCTGAGATGACGTTGCTACCAACATTAAAGACATTAAAAAGGATCTGGTGGAATTTGTCCAACGAGTAGCAAGCCTGGATACCAGTGGAGACATCAGGGAAGAAGAACTGGAAACTCACAGACGCAAGCTGATGGAACTGGAAGAACGGAACATGGATCTACAGATCTACCTTAAAGACCCAGGCTTTTCAGGAGTATGGTGTTTTGTGAGGTAAGCCACATCACTAGGCACCAGTCTGAGATATCTGGCCACCTGCCTATACAAAGGGAGTGGTGTCAGGACGAACAAGGCTTTTAACAGGTGCCCATTAAAATATCAGTGAGTGCCTCTGAATGGGAGCAAGGGCTCAGATTTGGCTGCCTCAGGATGCATGATTTCCATAGGAACATTTGTCTTAATCTCCATGGAGATTAGTTCTTGGCCCAAGACTTCAACTGCATGTCGAACTACCACTGAAATTGAGATTAGACAGACAAATTGAGTTAACCCTGAATCAGGAAAGGTATCAATCCCACTGGCCTGATGTAAGTCTAAGAAAAAATTATCGCTGTCATGATGGGGTGGAGGGCGTTAAATCATCCCCATCACCTTCATCATTTCTGGGTAGAGGCAAGTTCTGATCGGTAAACAATCTTTACAACGCGGTCAAAATACCGCAGTGCCATCACAACGCAGATTTTACTACGCAAGTCATTACCAAGGCTTGCACTGGAGGGCGCTCTAGACTAAGGAATAGTAGATTTACTATTCCAACACCTTCCCTACTGTACGTAGGCTGGAGTTGGAATAGTAAATCATACTATTCCTAAGTCCAGCACCCTACAGCGCAAGTCGTGGTAACGACTTACGTTGTAAAAGCTGCGTTGTGATGTAACGCGATCATTTTGATCGCGTGGACACATCAGACATCTGTTCTGATCAGAATCTTAGCCAAAAAGACAATTGAGCCTCTGAGGGCACATCTCCTCTAGAAGAGGGATAGGACTGAAACCAGCCTGCATGGAATCTGCCAGTTGAATTTCCATGATTTTGCAGCGTGACATCAAGATCTTGCCGAAGTCTATTCAGAGTCAGACATCAGAACCCGCACCAGATCCTAATGTATGGGCTGTTCCCACTGGAGTAGGGTCAAGTCTGATTTACATATTGCTGGGTCAAAACTGAGGTGGCATGGGCTGTAAAATAATAATGGACTGGTATGCAGCCCCGATTAATTATCACTGGTTGAGCTTAACTGAAGAAAAAAAAGTGATGGATGCAATGTCCATCACTTTTTTTTATACTTTAGTAGGTCGTGTTGACAGCATGCCTCTGCTGCGTGCAAAGCATAGCTAGCTTTATTAAAAAGGGGTAAAGAACATGGAAAAATTAGAACCAGTCCCACTTTCAAAAAGCCAAGACCATTGTGTGGTGTCCCATAGAGGCTAGATGCTGGTAACGCTACAAACGTTTCTTGCTTTCAATTGAATTTCAGAGCACCAGACCCAAGGAAAACTGCCCTGGCTGCCATTTGTGACAGTCCAGATTAGACTGCAAAGGAATGGTAATTATGCTTTCTAAAACCAAGATTCTTCTTAACCTTAGAAGAAGGGAGGACTATGTCCATCCTATTTGTCACAAATGATACTTTCCAGAGCTTCTTGGTGTTCTAATCACGGTCATCTCAATTTTAGCTTATCATCCCTGGCAAAGAAACGCACAAACATGAATTCGTGCAACACCCAACTTTGTAAGTTGTTTCATTGGGATCAGCAAAAATCTACTTTTCCCACTTAATGTGTATTTCTTTTTCTCCTTCAGTTACATTATCAAACACATTAAACAAACAGTATTTCTTTGGAATTCTATCAATATTATTAGATCGTACATGTAATTCTTCAAAATCATATTGTATTTCAAATTGAGTTCTCATTGGACTGTTCAATGCAATTTAGACCACAAAAGTCCTTCATCAGGGGTGAAATTAATTTTTCAATTGCTGCAGCAAAAATCCCAAAAACAGCAAAGTTACAATTAATTACTATAGACAAAACTGTCAAATTTAAGAAGTGATTCACATCATTACATTTTAAAAACTAATGCGAGTCTTTTCACAGTGTTAAGTCCATCACTTACTCTAAGTTGGCAACTTTGAATAAGTACTCCTAGAAACTTCTGTTTGCTGATAGCCATCGCTACATGGTACTGCGAGGAGTGTGGCAACTGGTGATCCGGCTGAAGCTTGTCAGAAGGGCAAGACAATTTTGATGTGTCGGCTTTTGAGCCTACAATTGGGAACATCTAGCTATAGGCTGTATCCTGAGAAGATGCACCACCGTTACAGACTACTGAAAGCCCAACATTTGCACCATAGGTAACAGTGCTGAGCCATATTTCCTTAACAATAGGTCTGAGTCATATTTCCTTAGCAATCGGTCATCAAAGCAGGTGACAGGGTCACATAGTAGTACATACGGTGCGACTCTGTAGTTGATCAAGCCTCCCAAACCAACTTATCCAGCTACATGTCTAAAGAAGCTACCTTGGCAGGGCAAATGACTCTTGGTGCATCTTCTTTTTTCTTATGCATTGTTTCAGAGCAGCTTTTGGGGACGGCAGCAACAGTAAAGCACAACTGTCTTTGATGCTTCTTCCTGTGTCAAGAATCTACTCCTTTGGCAGCGTGACACTCCCTATCACTGTGCTTACCTGCAAAGTGTGGAAGTGGGGCTCAAAGACATGTAGTGGGAGAAGAGTCAGGTTGGGGCTGCAATAAGTGGGGCTCATCCTCTGTAGTGGAAGAGGCGTTACGTTGGGGTTCCAATACAGACTATTCACAGGAAGAGCTGTTCTTGACTCCATGATGTTAGTCTCCGAAGCAAGTGAAGGCTTCAACCTACTGGTCCACATCCATGGAGAAAGGTGGACTTGACATGTCAGCACCATTTTGAGAAGGACAGATTTGCTCTCCCCCTTAGTGTAGTGGTGGTTTTTGGTCTCTGTCTCTAAATGAGGAGCAGCACTCAACTTGACGATCTAATGGAGCCTCCAGAGCAGGGGGTTGGTCTACAACCAGAAAGATCATCTGCTTGTGGCAACTTCTTAATCTTCCCAGAGACAGTAATAAAAGTGTGCAGTTGGAAGTTGCCAGGCACTGCTGTATAGATCCTCTTTATATTGAGTTCTTTCTTTGACTTTGCAGGTGGCGACTTACACCTTTTGCACTGGGTCAATGATGGTGGCTACCATGACAAAGAGAGACGGTCACTGATGGAGATGCATCAATACCTCACTGGCAGGAAGTGAACTTAGTATATTGGGTCTAATTTACATTTGGCATATGGGTACACCATCACAAACATGATGGATATCCCGCCATCATTATTACAAGTGCATTATTTCCTAATAAACTTATAATAAGGCGGATGGGATATCTGTCACGTTTGTGGCAGAATGCTGGGATATCCGTCACGTTTGTGAAAGAATGCCTGTCCGCCAAACTCTTGGCTGGTGGCCAAAACACTGTACTTTACCTAGGTGAAGGAATCAAACATTTCTTTGAGGATCTGTGCATCTTTACTCTGCTTGCAGGTCAGGTCATTCTTAAAGAGAAGCATGTTCCAGTCCACACCATTTGATTTCCAGATACAGGGTCATATGTACGAACACATTTTCCCATAGACACAGAATGGGTAAAATCCTTTGATACATGTGGCCCAGAGACCATAACAGAGTTACTAACCCAATCAGGAATTACAAAATCTGCAGAAAATTCCGAAGGCACGCTGCATACCATCCATTGATTCAGTCTACAAAACAGGCTAAAATATCGGAGTGAAACTATAGGGGGAAATGCATATTTACCACAGTTCTGGGCATAGGATTACCCATTCCCTGGTAAGCCCTCATCACCGAGGGGCGCTCGAGATTTCACCGTCATTCCCATCAGCTTTGAGCCCCAGAGTAATGGAAAGTCTCAGCATTGGAAACTCTGTGAAGTGGAGCTAACGGAGCAACATGCGAGGCACTCCGCATGAGGAATTAAGGAAAGGTGTCTTTAAGAGCATCGGAGAAAGAGAGATCGTGAGTGAATCATCAACTGGTTCTGGCATCAGTAGGATTTCTTCAAAACAAATTGTGCCATAGATATGCTTGTATAGGTAATTTACTACTTCTGGTACATGGAGTGGTGTGGCTCACTGGTTAGAGGCGGCAGACCCGGAAGCAGAGGACGGCCCGGGACCAGGGTTCAATTCCCGACGCGGCAGGGTCGTGGACCAGGGTCAGCGGACTCGATAATTCTCGCTTCGGTGCCTACTCTAACCAGGGATCACACTCGGCAACTCTGGGCATTAGCTTGCCTCATCTCCACAACGGCCCCCCACATACACCGGGGATGCCTGGTTTCACCTTGGAGATACCCAGCAGGGATCATCTCACAGGGAAAGCCAGGACGGGTTCCCCAGTGGTCTACAGCGCTGGGACGCCCCATTGCTGGGGTAGCCATGCACTTTACAAGACAACATAACATAACATAACATATCTAATCTGCTGCAGAAGAGTCTGTGGTTGGTGGAATAAAAATAGTACTTCTAAACTGAATAGTCACCAAGAAGAAGCAGTACAGTGAAAGGCAACGAGCTCAGAAGAAAAAACAGAATCCCTCACAGTGCAATAAATACGAAGGTTATTAACAGCAATGAACATACATTTCAATGGATCAGCAATTACTAGTAAGTGCAATTTACCTGGTATCGCGTCTGCTTTTTTAGGGGTTGCAGAGAGATAGAACTCTGGCACAGGGCATGATGAAAACATTGGCCACGGATATGGATCGTTGCCCTAGACAAAGGAGCGATAAAGAGGAAACAGTGAGATAATTTAATTGCAGGCTTCCTACCGCAGTCTGCTGAAAAGTTCAGATATTAATAATTTCTGCTACCGCCATCTGCTACGTCTGTCAGAATCATATTGAATACTACAATTTAATGCACCAATTTGCTACAATTAAAAGAAAAAGAAAATGATAGAAAATCCAATCGCTGTTAGGGCCAGACCATTTGTAACAGTTAACTCTGAATCACCGGTATTGCCAATTTTGATGTTACCATTTTATCACTGAAAGCAAAATTACAGCTTTCAAGAGAAATACTGTATTTCCAATTTTGCGCATCAATCCTGCTGCCTCTTCTGGGCTGACAGTAATTTCTATCTCATCCTTGCAAGGGCAGCAGGCAGCAGGGGAGCGCAGCACTTAAGGAAACCTGCTTAACAAACAATGCACAGTGAGAATACTGATGAGACGCACACCTATATCAGATGGCAGATTGGATATACAGAGGACTAGCAGGGGATACAGCAGAGAAAATGCTTCTACCACTGTTAAAGATCAGGTAATGCTCGCTGGATTTCATAGTTTTTTTTACGTGTTTTTTTTTATGCAGTATTATATAGCGCAAACTGGACCCGAAGGCATCATGGCGCTTTTCATGAGCACCAGTTGCATTACAGGACACATTCATTTAAAAAACAAACCACATTTTAGGCACGGGGAGATTAAGGGCCAGATGTACGAGCATAGCATTTTGCGACTCCCAAATTGCGACAAATTTGCGAGTCGCAATTTGCGAGTTGCAAAATGCTATGTACAACAGTGTCTGAGACACTGTTTGCGATTCCCAATGGGGTCGCAAATTGCATGCCTCATGAATATTAATGAGGCAGTCGCAATTTGCAACCCCATTGGGAATGGCTAGCACTCCCAGGGATGGTGGCCTGCTGGGGTCAGCAGCCCACCATGTCTGTGACTGCTTTTAAATAAAGCAGGTTTTTTTTTCAAATGTAGCCCGTTTTCCTTAAAGGAAAACGGGATGCATTTAAAAAATAAAAATGAAACTTTTAAGCTTAATTTTTTAAGGGCAGGCACTGGTTCCTCGACCACTGCCTGACCTTAAAAAATAATTGCGCACGCATTCCCAAAGGGGAAGGGGTCCCTGGGGACCCCTTCCCATTTACGAGTGACTTACCACCCTTCTGAGAAGGGTGGTAACCACCCTTCTGAGAAGGTTGGTAAACTGCGAGTGTTTTGCAACCGTAATTTTGGTCGCAAAACATTCATACATTGGTTTTGGAGTCGCTATTAAGAAGGGACGCCCTTGGAACGGCCCTTCCTAATAGTGAGTCACTAACCGTATTTTGCAAGCCGCTAATTGATTAGCGACTCTCAAAATAGGGTTGCTACATGGGCCACACGTTTTTTGCAGTTGCAAATGGGCCTAAAACCCCTTAACGACTGCAAAAAACGGTTGTACATCTGGCCCGAAGTGATTTGCCCAGAATCACAGGATGCTTGAGCCTCCCACCAGACTCTAACCTGGTTCTCCAGCAAAAGTCGGCTGCTCTGGTTGTTATGCCACATTGTCTACCTATTACATAGGGAATACAGGAACACTTTATAAGCAAGTACCTGCAGTAACGTAAAGCTGATCCCGACCCCCTCCTACTACTCCCCAAATGCAAGGAAGTTGTCTGGCGGAATGATGCGAAGCAGAACCACCGATTTTCTTTACTGCGTTTATTTTAAAAAACACTTTTTTGCAGAGAAACGTCACGCAAGAAAAACATGTTTCCTCTAACCTGGCGAAGAAGCCTTGAGGGCAAAATTCGCTCGGATGGTCCTCCAACAAGATTCATTCGAACAAGAACGTGGTTCCTCTCCACTGACAGCCCATCAATTATAAATTCCCTGTAATAATAATGAGATTTTTTTATTAGACAAAACTACTTCACACTACATCAAATTAGCGAGTATGTACGATTGCCTCAAAATCAACCATGCATTGAAGGGGTCTAAAAATAGGACCGAGCTATTGTTCTAGTGATCCATCTAACTCTTTGTTGATCCATTGTTTCCAATCACAACTCAACCCCCCCCCCCCACCACCACCAGATAAGATAGTCCGAAAGGTGCAACTTATAATTGGCTCTCAGCTGTCCTATAAGAGGCAGATTAACACTATAGGGGCCCAGACTGCCTTCCATGGTAGAACATTCAGCCCTCTCTCAAAATCCAGTGAAGCCCACTGGCGATGATCCTTGGTCAACTACTGTAGTTTACAATAGACAGGTAAAAAAACCAGAAGATAATCAATAAACTGTAGCTCGTACGAAACTCCTATCTCTACTATTAAACAAAGGCATCATTTTCGGCTGGTCATCTAAGCACTTTGTTGGGTGCCAGTGGGGAATGGGACAGAGTTGATGATGTTGAGATTGATTAAACAGGCCCTGCGCAGAATTGGATTATCAAGTAGGCTGCAGTGAGGTCTGTTATCGTTTCACAAGGTTTACTAAAAGAAAGGTACATTTTCTTAATCCACCCTCCCCCTACTGGTAAGCACTTTATCACAAAAATGTGCATGCTTTGAGGATCAGGTATGGCAAAAAAGGCTACTAGCATTCTCTAGCAAGATATCAGGCTACTCTGCCTTGACTCTCTGATAGGTGGCATGGAACAAGAAACATTGAGGGAGGATACCTAATGCCTACAGAACAAGTTACTTACCTTCGGTAACGATATATCTGTAAGAAACATAGGTTAGTTATAGATTCCTTACCTTAGAATTACCCCCAGGCATCAGACTGGATCCGGAAAGTCATCAACAGTACCCCTGCACGTCGTAAGGTGGCGTAGGTCGACTCCATGTTTGTTGTTGGAGACGTGGTCACAGGGATGAAATCGTAGTAGCTACATAGATGCCAGCCTCATGCGCCGACATCAGTTCTTTTACACGACATTCTACGCCAGACGCGCAGAGCCATGCAAGACACTGACCACTGATGCTCAAAACTAGAACCCTGAAAGGAAGTCCTTAACCCTAGAAGCCAGTTCCTAAAACAGAGAGGATGGGTGGGGCGGTAAGGAATCTATAACTGACCTATGTTTCTTACGGATAGATCGTTAACGAAGGTAAGTAACTTGTTTATCTGGAAAAAACAGTTTGTTATAGATTCCTTACCTTAGAATACATACCCCAGCAATACCAAACCCGGAGGTGGGTCTGCGAACTAAGTTCATACCAGAAAATCCTGGAGAACAGAAAGGCAGAAGAAGACGTCTCTTTGGACTTGGCTGTCCAGGCAGTAGTGATTGGTGAACGTGTGCAGAGATACCCACGTAGCTGCCTGACAGATGTCATTAAGGTGGACTCCCCATCCCAAAGCAGGGGTTGCTACCGTCACACTGGTGGAATGGGCGTGCAGTCCCACTGGAGGCTCCTTCTTGGCCATAGAATAGCAAGCTTTGATGCACAAAACTACTCACCTGGAGATGGTCCGCTTGAGCATGGCCTGACCTTTCTTGGCGCCCACGTAGCCAAAAAAGTGCAGGTCATCCACCTGGAATTGTTTGGTGCAATCCAAACAGAAGGAAAGCGCACATTTTGGAATCAAAAGGTGGAGCCTCTCTTCCTCCTTTGAAGGATGCGGAGGCGGAAAAAAGGTGGGCAAAGTGATGGTCTGACCAATGTGGAAAGAAGTAATCACCTTGGGAAGGAAGGTCTAGTTCTGAGGACAACCTTGTCCGGGTGAACAGCCAGAAATGGAGGCTTGGAAGAAAGAGCTTGGAGCTCACACACCCTGCGCACAGAGGTGATGGCCACCAGAAAGGCAGTTTTCAAAGTTAAAAGCCTGAGAGGACAGTTGTGTAGCGGCTCAAAGGGAGCGCACATAATATATGTAAGAACCAAGTTCAAGTCCCACTGAGGCATTACGAAGGGAACAGAAGGAAAAAGGTGAGTATTGTCTTTAAGGAAGTGATTTACAACAAGGGACTTGAAAAGAGAAGGCTGTTCAGGAAGCCTAATGAAGGCTGAAATGGCCAAGAGATAGCCCTTAAGAGTGCCCAGAGCAGAGCCCTGCTGGGCCAAAGAAAGAAGGAACAAGAGAACCTCAGAAAGGGAATTCACAGCCTTTGCCTGTGCACCATGCCATAAAGTTGTTCCATCTGCAGCCGTAAACCGTCTTAGTGGAGGGATGCCTGGTTGCCAAGATAACATCACAGACTTCGAGAGGAAGGTCAAAAGCTGTCAACTGTTACCGCTCAATCTCCACGCAAGGAGGTGGAAGCTGAATAGGTTCAGGTGGAGGACCGTCCCCTGCTGCTGCGACATAAGATCGTCCCGAAGAGGCAGTCGGATCGGAGAATCGTTGGCCATATGTAGCAGCTCAGGATATCAGACTCTTTGTTCCCAATCCGGAGCCACAAGAATTACTTGGGCACGTTTGCACTTGATCTTCTTCAGCACTCTGGGCAGAAGTAGTATAGGCGGAAAGGCGTGTAGAAGACTGTAACTCAACTCGTGACCAAAAGCATTCCATAGCAAGTGCCGCCTTGGAAATTTCAAAGCACAGAATTGCTGACATTGCGCGTTCTCTTCGGTGGCGAATAGATCTAACCAAGGCTCTCCCCACTGTTTAAAGAGACCTTGCACCACCTCCGATTGAAGGCGCCATTTGTGATCCATCATGCACCTGCGGCTGAGTTCGTCCGCACCGGCGTTCAGCGAACCTGCCAGGTGTTGAACCACCAGGGATATGCCCTGATGTTCCAGCCATGTCCAGAGAGGGAGGGCGTCTTGACATAGTGTCCACGAACCCACCCGGCTTGTTTGTTGTAGTACCACATGGCAGTGGCGTTGTCCGTGAACACCTGCACTACTCTTCCCCGAACAGAAGAAAGGAATGCTTTGAGTGCAAGACGAACCGCCCAAAGCTCCAGAAAGTTGATGTGGAGCCCGCTCTCCGTTGGAGACCAGAAGCCTCTGATCTCAGCCTCCCCCATGTGGCCGCCCCATCCCAGAAGTGATCCATTGGTCACCACTGTGAATTCCGGTTGGGGAAGGGAGAGGGATCTGCAGTCGACCCAATCCTGGTTCGTTAACCACCACTGCAATTGGTGTGCAGTGCCCTCTGAGATCTGGAGGCAATCGGACAGGTTCCCCTGATGTTTTGCCCACTGGAACTTCAGATCTCACTGCAGAGCCCACATATGGCATCTGGCATGGTCCAACAGCAGGATGGAGGAGGCCATCAGGCCCAGTAGCCTCAGGGTCATTCTCACCAAAACCCGGGATAGAGGCTGAAATATCAGAATCATAGCCCAAATATCCCAGACTCGCTGCTCGGGAGGATAGACCTGACACTGTGTTGTGTCCAGAACCACTCTGATGAAGAGTAGCTTCTGAGAGGGAGTCAGGTGTGACTTTGGCACATTGATGGGGAACCCCAGCGAATGCAGGAGGTCGGCCATAGTCTGGTGGTGGGAGACGACAGCTTGGGGCGAGCCCACCTTCAACAGACTGTCGTCCAGATAGGGGTAGACTGGAACCCCTGATCTGGGCAGATGAGCTGCAACCACTGCCATTACTTTCGTGGACACCCGAGGGCCGCTGGTAAGGCCAAAGGGGAGCACGGTAAACTGAAAAAACTCATGGCCTACCTGAACCACAAGTAACGCCAGTGGGCTGGCAGGACGGGGATGTGAAAATAAGCATCCTGTAAGTCCAACGCTATCATCCAGTCTCCAGGGTCAAGGGCAGACAGGACCTAAGTTAGCGTCAATATTTTCTACTTCTCTTTCCGGAGGAAGTGGTTGACGTTATTGAGATCCAAGATAGGACGCAGGCCTTTGTCCTTCTTGGGCACCAGAAAGTAGTAGGAATAGCAACCACAACCTACTTCTGGGACAGGAACACACTCAATTGCTCCCTTGGCCAAAAGTGCCGAAACTTCCTGCTGGAGAAGGGCCAGATGATCCTCTGACATGCGATGGTACTGAGGTGGCATGGCGGGAGGGGAGGTCTTGAAGGGGAGAGAGTAGCCCCTTTGGACTATTTGCAAAACCCACCTGTCCAACATGATGGTGCACCAGTTGGGGAGGTGATGGTGAATCAGGCCACCCACTGGACTTTGGTGGCCCTGAAATGTTGGACTGGGAAGATTTGGAGGCTGCTAAAGAGTGGGCTATGGTGGATTGGCCCACCCGCTGGCCTTCAGAATCACGGCGGTGGTTCCCACGTCCCCGGCTGTGCAGGGGCTGAACATCTTGCGCTGGCCTGTGGCTCTGAGCGGAACGTGGTGGGGCACCCCTTCCGTAGCCACGAAAGGGGTAAAAGGCAGACTGTGCAAGGCGGTTGGTGGATAGGCCCAAGAACCTGGATGTAGCCCGAGAGTCCTTAAAGCGCTCCAGCGCGTTGTCTGCCTTGTCGCCGCATAGGCGACGGCCATCAAAGGACATGTCCATATGAGTGGATTGGACAGCCCCTTAAAAAAAGCCAGTCGACTTCAACCAGGCGCAGCGTTGAAGGTCTACCGATGTGGAAATCGTTCTGTCTAGTGAGTCGGCGGTATCCAGCCCACAGCGGATGGTAAACTTTGCTGCACCTCTCCCTTCGGCAACTGCACGGGAGAGTATGGCCCGGGCCTCCTTCTGGCACTGAGGCAGCACTTGCGCAACCATATCCCACATGGAGTGGGTGTAACGGACCAACAGACATGTGGTGTTTACCGACCGCAGTCCCAAGCAGGAGGAAGAAAACATTTTCTTCCCAAGATGATACAGCTTTTTGGTGGAGAGTTAAGGAATGCACCTTTGGAGTTGGAGGCTTGGACCACAAAGCTCTCAGGGATGGGGTGTTGGGAAAGTGGGGTCGCCCAGGGCCAGGCGGTGGGGTGGGGTCGGGCAAATAGTCTATTCACAGGAGCCCCTGTGTTGGGCCTAGACCAGGTGCCCTTAAGGATGTCTATCAGGGGTTCATTAAATGGCAGCAGGGGCTCCGAAGAGCTTGCTGCCGGTTGAAGCACCTCTTTCAGGAGGTTAGTCCTGACTGCCACCGTAGGTAGCTCGAGGCTGAGAGCCTCAGCCGCCCTACGCAACACCACTGCATAAGACACTCCTCCTCCGTAGCCACGGTAGGAGGAGACAAACATGCCAAGGGCTGGCGAGGTATCCAGACCACAGGCTTCCCCCAGTTCCTCTCTCTAGTCCAGTTCATAGACCAACTGGTCAGTTATCATCCTCCTCACCCTCATGTGGCTGCCAATATGGTCTAAAAGAGCCAGGGTAGAACAAGGGCACAAAAGTACCCGTCGACGCCGGATCCAGCATCGGTCCATGCCAGTCCGGCTCAGTGCCTACATCGGGATGGAGGCCGGGGTGGAAGCTGGCTGGGAACACAACCGGCGTCGACTGCGGACGTGGTGCCGGTGGAGTCAGGCCGGGAAAGGCGTAACAAGGTCGATCGACGCAGATCCGGATCCAGGCCTGGATCCAAGGGGACCCTGCAGTCCCCGGCGTCGAAGGCCCAGGGCCCCCAACCAAGTCCGCGGAGCCCGAAGGAGCGCCAGCAGAGTTGGGCTGCCTAAAGATGGCATGCATCGCTTCGTAAAATTGACAAAGCTGGGCATGGGTCACTTCAGGTCCCGAGAAGGGAGGGAAGCCCAGAGTAGGCTCTTTAAGCTACAAACGTAGAGCCGCGGGATGGGCACCACCTGCATCCCTCGTCGCGTCGGCCGATGAACAGGGAGAAGTCAAAGAGCGACAATGCTTCTTTGATTCTTCTTGGAATTGACTTACCTGACCCAGAATGCGAAGACTTGGAAGAGGAGTGATGATGGATCCGCGACCAGTCCCTCGACCTCCTACGCGACCGGGACCTCGAACAGTGCGGAGCCAACTGCCTTGGCCTCAAGGAGCTTTCGGGACTGTTCCGGCAAAGATTTTGGATTCATGGTCAGGCAGTCTGAGCACGACATGGGGTCGTGGTTGCACTCCAGGCAAAACAGGCCAATGAGGTGCGGACCCGTCATCGACATCAGTCGGCTACAGGAACGGCAAGCCTTGAAGCCAGGCATCCCTGAGTGTACCAGGAGTCGAAGCCTCGAAAATGGTGTCGACAAAAAGTCAGTCGAAAAGTGACTGGAGGTACCGCTCTCTACGGATCTGCGCTGGCTGGCGCAGAAAAAGAAAGAACTGACGTCAGTGTGTGAGGGTGGCATCTATGTAGCTACCACGAGGTCATCTCTGCGACCACGACGCCAACGACGAACGCGGAGTTGACGGACACCACCTTCAGACGCGCAGGGGTACTGCTGCCAAAGAACTTTTCAGATCCAGTCTGACGCCTGGGGGTAATTCTAAGGTAAGAAATCTGTAACTAACTGTTTCTTTCAGATATGTCCCTTCTGCAACAAAACTGAACACTTGCTCATAATTCAAACAAAATACATAAAGTTGAACAAAGTTTATAATTAACAACATTAATAACAACAAGGAGTAGCAAGTGGTACATCTAGTAACAATATGAGTAACAAGGAGTAGCAGGTGGTACACCTGAACACAGAAATAGCTCACCAACATATAACTGAACTTACATTCCAACATCTATACGAAACATCGACATTTCACTCATACCTCACAACTCACCCAACACTACATTCTACTTCTTCACTCATGAATCTACTCACTACCAAACCACATATCACCCTCTTTAACGGACAAAAAGAACTATGTACAAAAAAGCAAAATATAATGAGTTTTAACATAAAATATAATCCCTGAACCAGACCGTCATTCCACAATTCCACTTTGCAACAATACTTCTATAACCTGCACCTTGGACACCACCAATCTGAACACCGCATCAACGAGACAAGGCACCACAGCCTCTTGAACCAAACCACTCCCCACACCATCCCAGTGTCCTCTGCCATGCCCAAAATGTTGTTGTTAATGTGCCAAAATACATTATCCTGCATCAAAAACCACGTCCCACACTTCCTAGATGGTACCTCCTCTCTTCTTCCGCATACCAAAATCATAGGCAAATTCCTAACATGCCTAAAGGCTGATTTTAATATCACTAAATCTCTGACAATCAAACCAACTTGCACAACCATTTGGCACAACACCAGGTTTTATGATGCTCACCCTCTGCCCCACACAAACAATTTGTAAACTTACTTCCATCCGTACAGTTCTCATCTCCTGTGTCATTTTCTTCTGATATCTATTTATACTCTCCCTAATTTCCATGTCCTCAGCAAACTCTTATTTCCTTTCCTGGCAGTAAATGAACCCCATGACTATCAAAAAAATGAGTATCAACAAATCAACTCCAAAGGCACCAACTTAGTAACTAACGTCCTTCCTCTTAGAAATTCAAACGGTGACTTTACAGTCACTGCATTAAGAGTCACAAGCAGTGCTTGTAAATACGCCAGTGGAAAATTGTTGAGCCAAATGTCATGATTTAGGCAACGCAGGTGTAAACCTTTTCTAAGTTTTTTTTAATTCTTCAATTAAATTACCACAGAGGATAAAAAGGTCCAAATACTTAATAGATTTTATTATGTCTTTGGGACATAAAACCTGCAATATTTCTTTGAGTTTTTTCCCCTTTATATTAAAGAAATATTTCTCAGATTCTGCTGTACAGGTTTTACATTTTCTCGGGTAAGAATCCTATGTTTGTACCATTTGCGCGCTCACAACATTTTTTAACATAAATTCAGCATCTCAATATACTCACATACAAACTCACCCACCCATTACATGAGCACCAGATTTCACTGGATCAGATCAGCCTTACCCTCAAATCATTTTTTTAGACTATTCATCATAAAAAAGACTGGCCCCCATGACATCCTGCTCAAAATAACCCCTCACAAAGTATCGCCCAAGGTTCAACCAAAACTATCACTGGTGACCATCAGAATCTCCCCATCTGCATTATACAACTCTCAAGTCCCAATTAAGTGAGTGAACAGCAAATTTGTTACTTACAGTCCGTAGAAATAGCAGAAGCTGTAGAATGATGCAATACAGAAGTCAAGTTTATTATATTTTTAGATTCAATCGATTTTATTACGCAGCATAACATCCCTTAACACAGCTTGGCTGCCTACATCCATCGGCCGGCAGAGCACGATCTAGCAAGATTTAAACACAGCCTTTGGGCCTACACCCCGGGGGGCGACCCGGCGAGGACATACGAAAAGCCAGGAAGAATAGAAAGGAATTTCGCTAGTACTGCATTTTATAGAAAAAAAAACAGTGCAACAAAACACAAACCCTCCCACCTGCCACTTCCCAACCCCGCCCCCGCCTCCCTCCCGCCTCCCTCCTCCCTCCTCCGCGTCAGCCCCGCCTGCCCCTCCTTGCACACGAAATCCTTCCCTCCTGCCAGCGCACCTCAGGCCCCTCCACCTTAGTCGACTGTACCCCGTGTGGCAAGTGGGATCAGCTGTAAGATTTGCAAATATTTGGGGCAAGTGACCTCGCGCAAGTCGCGAGATAGAATGTGCAGAAACGGTTCCCACAGTTCCGCATACAACTCACCCTTGCCATCCACACAGAGCGACAACTTTTCCATTGCCAGTAAGTGCCAAAGTCGCCAAATCCAATCCCTCGGGTCAGGGGAAAGAGGGGATCGCCACTGCGCAAGTATGACCAGGCGCGCCGCAAGCAAAGCTAAGGCTATCTGCCTACCCCGTGTAGAACGCAAGGGGAACGCTTTGGGATGCGAGAGCCCCAGCAACACGTGTTCCGGAGCCCTGGGGAACTTCATATGGAAGGCCTCGTCTACATCATCCAGGACCGCTTTCCAGTACCGCTCCAGTTTCGGGCAGTGCCAGAGAAGATGCGTCAAAGTGCCCGGTGCGCCACAGCCCCGCCAGCAAAGACCTGAGCACTTAGGATCCCACGCGTGAACCCTCGCCGGGGTATGGTACCAGTAGGACACCATTTTGTAGGCCGGCTCCGCACCCGCCACATTGGCCGCCGTATGTTGCGCGCGATAGAACACTTGTCCCCACTCTTTACTCGACAGCAGGCGGCCCAAATCCCTCTCCCACCTAACCTGCGCCTTTGTACGCGGCGCCGTAGGGCGAGTGACAATCAGCGCATATAGCTCAGAGATAAGTCTGCGATCATCTTTTTTACAGATCACCCACCGTTCCAGAGCCGTCATAGGGCGAGACATTTCAGCCACGTTGTGAGGTCGCGTAACCCAATGTGCCACCTGCGAAAAGGGGAAGGCGTCAGCTTCTAGGAGGGCAAAGTGATCCCGGCGCAATGATGAAAACGGGATCAAACCATCCAGGTCAAAGAGGTGGCCCACTCTCTTACAGCCCAGCTCCCTCCAGCGCTGGAAGACAGGCGACGCGCAGTCCGGTGGGAAATCCAGGTTATCGACAATGGGAGTCAGGGGTGACGGAAAGGTGGTCCAACCCCTTCGTCTCGCCAGTAGTTCCCATGCCTTCATCGTCGGCGAAGTTACCGGCGACGAATATAAACCCCACACTCTGTGCTTACGAGGGAGCCACAGCTCGTGCCAAATGTTGCAGCCCGCCAATGCCTGGTCCATAAATAGCCAGTGTTTGCTGGAGAGTGGTCTGTTCCATTCGAGAATACAGAGCAGACATGCCACTTGATAACACGCGACAATGGAGGGAAAGCCCAAGCCGCCATTGCCCCGTGGGAGCGTGATCCAGGAGAATGCCAGTCGAGGACGCTTGTGATTCCATAGAAACTTAGTAAGCAGCCCTTGTAATTTCTTGAGAGTACCCGGCGGGGGACTCAAGGGCAACATTTGGAAGAGGTAAAGAATGCGCGGGAGGACCGTAATTTTCACTGCTGCCAGCTTGAAGCCGGCGACCGCGCCAAAGTCGCGCAGTTTGTTTGACAGGTGCCGTAAGGAGGTATGGGGGCAAGTAAGCGAGAGGATCACGTCATCAGCGTATAGGCTGACCTTGTGCTCTTCCGCGCCAAAATTAATCCCGTGGATGGCTTTGTTGTCTCGAATATGTTGAGCAAAGGGCTCCATATAGAGCGCGAAGAGCAAGCATTGGCGACAGGGGGCACCCCTGTCGTGTCCCTCGCGTGATGGGGAAGGAGGCGGACTTGCAGCCATTGACCCGTACCGCCGCCCGCGGAGAGGCATAGAGGCAGCGCACCCAGTTTATGAAGGTGTCCCCAAGCCTGAAGGTCCTCAGGACCGCGAACAGGTAAGACCAGTCGACACGGTCGAACGCCTTTTCGGCATCTATGGATAAAAACAGGGCCTGTTTGCGGGAACGGTGCACCGAGTCTAGATGGTGGAGAAGTCTCTTTGTGTTCTCTCCTCCTTGTCGCGTGGGAACAAACCCGACTTGGTCAGGCTCGATAATGCCATCCATGAATGGACTGAGCCGAGCCGCTAAGACGCCGGAGAAAAGCTTCATATCGATGTTGAGGAGTGAAATGGGTCGATATGAACCACACTCCGCGGGGTCCTTCCCTGTCTTAGAGATGACCGTGATCATTGCCTCGGACATAGAGGGAGTCACCGCCCCAGTTTCCCCGAAAGGAATTAACGAGGCGGGTTAGGAAGGGCGCCAACTCTCTGCGGAATTTCTTATAAAAAAAATGGCTGAGAAGCCGTCTGGGCCCGGGGACTTGGCCAACTTCAGCCGTGAGATCGCGGAAATGACTTCTTCTATGCGTATTTCAGCATCGAGAGCCGCTGCCGCTACCGAGGTAAGGGGCGTGACTCCTACATGTCTCCAGATATGCCTCCACTCGGTCCGGGTCTGCCGGTTCCCGGGTATACAGCGTGTGGTAGAATCGCTGGAAGGCGTCCGCGATAGGGGAGTCCTCTGTTTGTTCCAATGCGTCCGCATCGTGGATGACCTGAACTGCTGCTCGTTGCGTGCGAGCCCGCAGCCGATGTGCCAACATTCTACCCCCTTTGTCACCACTAAGATAGAACTTGTGGCATTGGCGCAAGCGGGCGTACTCCGCGTGGTCGATGTCAAGGTGTTTAAGCATGCGCCTTTTCAATTCCAATTCCCGCCAGACACTTATGGCCCCCGTACGTTTATGGATCGCCTCCAGGCCTTCCACTTCTCTCTCAAGTTCATCGCGCTTTTCCCCTCGTAGTTTAGCCAGGGACGCCGAAACCGCTATAAAGTCCCCCCTAGCCACTAATTTGAGCGCTTCTCACACGAACCTCAGCGGCATATCATCTTTGTCATTGTTAGTGTGATTAGTGTGCAATTCAAAGCGTCGGGACACTCCTTCGAGTAGCCGCACGCTATATAAATCCCTTGTATAACATAACATAACATAACATTGTCCGTGAAGTATTGTGTGATCGTGGACCTCAGGCGGTCAACCACCGAGTCGGAATTGAGGAGGGAGTCTCTAAGGCGCCATCCCGCCGAAGAGTGCCTGTGCTCGGTACTGGCAACCCGCACAGAAAAAAGGGCGTGGTCGGATAAGGAGCGCGGGGCGATCTCCGCAGCAGAAAGATGTGGCATCAGCGAAGTGGAGGCCAGGAAATGGTCCAAGCGTGCATAGGTTTTGTGCGTCGCGGAATAATACGTGTAGTCGCGCTCTAGGGGATGGTGAGGGCGCCATACATTGTGGAGCCCCCCATCTGTAGCCATTGCTTCCCTCCCTGGGAGATGGCCCCAGTCTGATGTGAGCGCGCCTCTGACCTATCCAGCTTCGGGACCATGACCAAATTCAGATCACTCCCCACTAACACACAGGGATCCGGGGAAGCTAAAACCACCGCAAGCGCCGATGTCACGAAGGGTTCTTGGTGGACATTAGGGGCATATATGGAGCCCACCGTAAGTAGCGTAGCCCCCCTCTATATTCTGACCGCCAAAAAGCGCCCCTTGATATCAACTACATGGGACAGAATCTTACAGTGGGACTTGGCACTGAGCAGTATAGCCACCCCCTGCTTCTTCGCAGCGCAAGAGGACCACACCTGTGTAGGAAAACGCCTATCTCTCATCCTCTTAGTATCCTTGGAGAGAAGGTGCGTTTCTTGCAACAAACATACATCACCCTCAGCCCCCTCCAGCATCGACAAAATGGCAGCACGTTTAACCGGGCTATTGAGGTCCCTTACATTCAGGCTAACAATTTTCAAGTCTTTCCCCATGGTCGTGTCACAGGGCTAGAAGCCTTAAACGGCAGACTGGCAGCACTCAAAGACTGACGCGGAGCCCCCCCCACCCCCTTGACCCTCCTCATCCCCCCCATCAAAGAAAAACCCGTTAGTAACACAAACCCCAACAGTGTGACCGCCCCCCCAATCACAACAGGCAGAAAGGGAGAACAATAGTCCGTCGGACAGTTCCAAAGAGCAGGGGGACATGACCCAGGCACCTCTTCTACCCAAGTCCTTATGCAGGACACCCCCCATGGCGAGGACGATGGAACATTACCCATCAGGATCTCGCAGTTAGTCTCCTCCGGCACCAGCTAGTGGCCTGCTGGGGCAAGCAAAAGACCCGGAGTTCATGTGCCCGTTGGGGCCTCCGTCACCTTCGCCACCGAAGCCAGAGCGGCTCCTCTCTCTCTCAGGCTAATTGACAGGTCGGGCTTGGTCGATTTCGTCGGCTTGCCAACCTTCTGCCACTCGGCGGAGTGACGCCGCTGCCGGCTAGGGGGGGTTGCGGTGCTAGTCGGGGTAGTGGGCCGGGCCAACCCCAAGATTTCCTGGGACGCCTCCAGCGACCGAACCTGGATCAGCTTGCCGTCCCATTTAAAAATAAGCCTAAATGGGTGTCCCCACGAGTAGGGAACCCCTTTCTCCCTAAGAAAGTTTGTGACTGGCCGAAAGTCTCTCTGCTTGGCCAGGGTGGAAGCCGCCAGATCTTGGTACAACACAGGCTGATGTTCTCGGAATTCGAGGGGGTGTGCTCACGCGCCTTTCTCAAAATCCGTTCCTTAAGCTGAAAGTCGTGGACGCATACCAAAATATCTGGGGGAGGAGCTTTGGATCCCCTCGGCAACCCGACCCTGTGTACTCTGTCCATTTGGATCTCCATCATATCCTCTTTGTTCAAGATGTGCCGGAAGAGAGCTTCAACGTACTCCCGCAGATCCACACCCTCACCCTTCCACGGGACCGCTCGTATCCTTATATTGTTGCGGCGAGATCTGTTTTCTAGGTCCTCCGTGTGCGCTTGCAGATCCAGGTTTTGCTCTGTAAGGCGTAAAACAACCTGTTGGAGCCGGTGCACATCCTCAGCAGTCCCTAAATCATGCTCCTCTAGCGTCGCCACCCTCTCCCCCACTGCATCCACATCGCGACGCATCTCTTTCAAGTCCGAAGCGAGCTGGGAACGCAGTTCCTGGATGTCCTCTATTATTGCGGCGAACAGTTTAATCATGAAGGCTTTAGTGGCAGGGGCCTCGCCGTCGTCGGATCGCTGGGGCTTGTCGGCTGCCGGTGATGTCCGCTGTGGCAAACCCTTCGGTGCGCAGTCCTTCGGCAGCTTGTCAAGCGCTGCGGATGGCGGCGGGCGCTGAGTCTCAGCATCACCCCGGGCGGTTCCCCGGTTAGTCGATGCTGGGGACCTCCCGCGTCCGACTCCGAGGCAACGGGCGACCGGGACTCTCTGTTATGCCCCGGGGGAGCTGCTTGTGTTTCTGCGCGGGAGCACCACAGGCCGCCGCGCCGCCCTCAGCGCAGTGAGCCGATGTTCAGGCCTTCACGAGCTCCTCACCTCACTTCGCGTCCACCAAGGGCACGGCCAGTCCAGGGCAGCGCGACCGGCGGCCGCAGTCCGTCCCCGCGCACTCGGGGAGGGTTCTGACCCCCAGCTCTATTCAGGCTGCCGAATGCCACGGGTCTCCGTAGGGCTCCTCCCGACCGCTCCCTCAGCTGCGGTCTCCACCCAGACGCCAGTCTGTGCAGGCCGCATTGACACTGGCTCAGGCCGGCACTGCCTCTCTGCCCTTCCCACCGGAAGTGCTCTGGTGGCTGGCCGCCGGGAGCGCGACTCCCCGGTCTTGCGTCCCGCGCAGGCCGCACCTCAGCCCGTCTCAGCTGCGGCGCAGTCCTCCGCGCTTTTACACCGCTCGGACGTTCGGAGCAGCCCTGGGGCACCGGGGACATCCTCTGGGTAGTAGCAGAGCTCCCTGCAGGGGTCAATACAAAGCTAGTAGAAATTTGGCGCCGGAGGGACTGCACAACACGTCCTACTCCGCCGCCATCTTGGCCACGCCCCGTTTATTATATTTTTAAATCCCACAAAAAGCAATACCAAAGTATTTATGATTATTTTGAACACTAACATTTCTTTGCATGTCATCATCTCTCATCATGCACAAAAACCTCAAATCAAAAACATCCCCATCATAGCATACAGGAACTATGCACCAAGAAAAGACACATTCCCAAACTCTGGCACAAATCTTAGTGATTCCAAAAATCTCACAAGGAAGCATGCAAATCATCAAACAAAATATTAGTAGGTCCAATACAAATTACTAACTCAAATGATGAAAAGTCAGTAATGCGAGAAGTAGCCTCTTTAAGACTCCTCACAGTTTAGTTGGTAGAATCATACACTGATGTCTACTGCTATTTCATTAACACCATGAGGCGCAGCATTGGCATCACTCCAATAATACAAACATATCTCATTTCAATCAGCAGTAGTCACTTCTTCCAACTCAAAAGTACTTACGATCTCACATCCAGATCAAACCAACTAAATGTGACATCATCAAAACTTTTGCACCTGATGATCCATCTTATTATATGTGCATTACCAAAGAATGCTCTAGCAATATAATATTCTAATGCACTTGTAATAAAGCTGAAGGGATATTTGTCACGTTTGTGGCAGAGTACCCGTTCAACAAGCTTTAAATCAGGCCCTTCTGATTCATAATATTAACCACAGATATGTTAACACCCGAAGCAATCTTCATGGGGGTCAGTGATGGACATGTGACTCACACACTCCCATATGGGCTTGAATCCGGACTTCCTCGAAGACGACATTCTAACAGCAACAGTTAAAGATGAAGGAACAGCAAAGTAGCTCGACAAATATGGAGAGTGCTAGAAAACCATTACGCGTCGACGGCGCGGAAAAATGGGAACTGACGTCATCACACCAATGAGGCTCTCTTATGGTACCGGTGACGTCATGCGGAGTCGCGAGCGGATATGAGCAATACTTGCGCTAAGACAGTACAAAACAAACAGCAGGCCTCAAAATACTTTCTACAGTTTGGGTCGGGCAACACTGATTCTGTTACTCACACAGTAGGCACAACCTACCTGGATGCCTTCCACTGGCTTCTCTGTAGGTGTACAGTAGTGGGGCTATAGGGCAAGGTCAACAACAGCATCACTGTTCATCTTCCTCTTTTTCTCGAAAAACCACTTCCAAACCTCTGTAGTCCCCCACAAGTGACCAATTAGGACTGGTAGATGGTAGGATCTGGCACTGCCTGGTTGACTGGTGCTCCATTACATTGTACCAAAGGGTCATCTAGATTGTTAAGTTGGTTATGCTCTTTCCTTCCCGAACGATCCTTCCAATATCTCTGTAGTTTTCTCTCCAACATCGGTTGGCTGTCAATATTCCTTCCAAAGCTATGATGCTGCTCACCAAGGAGGCTAGTAAAATCATACCCAAGGCGGAGAGAGCATGAGGTTATTACACTCAGTATTTTCTGGTCTTCAAGGATGGGGAGAGGGGGAATGAGACAGATTGTATAACCCAGATTGTTAAACTACTGCTAGGCCAAAACTATGACACTTTCTCAAGATCTGCTGGTAATGGACCTTGAGGACTGGATGGTGTCCTTGGACATGAATCATAGGCACTTTCATGTGCCAGTCCTGCAGTCTCCACAGGAAGTATCTCCACTTTTTGGTGGGGTCAAACCACTTCTGAATCACAAACCTGCATACAACCTTAGATTGGTCACTTTGGTCTTTACGAATGTCATGTCTAAATGCTGCCCATTTTTGCAGGTCACTAATGTACATATTACTGTATCTCAACAACTGGCTGCTGAAGGCGATATCACCTCAGATATTTTTGGACCACCTGCAGATGATGTTACTGCCTACACTGGGGTTTTCCATCAACAAGTCCAAATCCCATCTTCATTCTTTTTAGAGTATTCCCTATATTGGAGCCATTCAGGATACTGTTTTAAAGCCTTATCCATTTTGCAATGAGTCTGGGATATTCATGCTATGACCCTGATGCTTCACACATGCTTGACCTTGCCCTAATAGTTCTAATGCTTCTTGATCTTCTTGCTTCATGCATCCTGCAGGCCTTTATATGGAATCTACTTCTGCACTGGGCCTGGCAGTAGAGATGTCTTTTGAACAGAACTGGCGTGTCTGATCAGATGGCCCAGTACATTGAGTTGTGTAAGACAGACACCAATCTGACATGTGGCAGTACGTTCTCCTTTCCCACCTCAGACCTCACAATGGTGACAAATGTGTTGTTTCTGGGCTAGGCGAAGTCTCACCTGGACGAAATGGAGATCAGAGGTCTTTGGTCTCCAATGGAGTAGCATCACCACATAAATCTGGAGCTAAGAGCCATTTGTATTGCCCTAAAGGCTTTTCACTAGGTGTTGAGGAGCAGTAGAACTGTCTTGTGGTAATGCAGCAAGCAGGGAAGTCTGGGGTTTCCTTCCTTATGTCCGAAGACTCAAAATGTTCTCAATAACTGGCACTTCACAGGATTTCCTTTGCTGTCAATCATCTCTTGGGATCCCACATCGCTTCTTGGCGCAAAGCATCAGTTCCCTTAGATTCCCAGTTGGGCGGCAGCTTGATCGGGGGACAGAAGCTCATGCCCAGAATTTCCAAGCACCACACTTTCTTGGCCCAATCCGGAGGAACTAGGATTACTTGGGTCTGTTTGTTCCTGAACTTCTACAGAACTTGGGACAGGAGAGGTAGTGGTGGAATGGAAAACAGGAGTACTGTGCTTCACTCTAAATGGAATGGATCCCAGAGGGAGTACCTTCTTTGAAATTCCAAAGTGCAATATTGTTGATACTGTGCGTTCTAGCCAATGGTAAATAGATTAAGCAAAGGGTCTCTCCACTGTTAGAAGGCATCCGATGCCACCTACGAGTGTAGCTGCTATCCATGATCCACTAGGCATTGTCGGCTGAGTTTATCTACGCTGAATTTTAGAGATCCTGCCAGGTTGAGTACTATTAGGGAGATACCTTTAAGATCTAGCCAGTTGCAGAAGTGCAGGGCCTCCTGGCACAGTCCAAGACCCCACCCTACCATGCTTGTTGCAATACCACATGGGAGTTATGTGACCTGAACCAGTCTCCCATTAAAGGGCGGTAGGGATTCTTTTAATGCCGAGAGAAAGGCGATAATTGATGTGGAAGCGAGATTTCAATCAGGTAACTAATTCCTCTGATCTCCACCTCTCCTTGATGAACCACTCAGCACATCAGATATGCATACATCACCACTGTCTTTTCAGGAAGAGGAAAGAAGAGTGTTATGCCGCTGGCCCAATTGCAGTTCACCAACCACCACTGCAGATCGTTTGCAGTCCCCTCTGAAACTTGAATAGACACTAACAGATTCCCCTGGTGCTTGGGCCACTAAGACTTCAGATTCCACTGCAGAGGTGATGTGTGTCATCTGGCATGGTCGACAAGCAGGATGTAGAAGGCCAGTAGAACAAGAAGCCTCAGAGCCATCCTCATTGAAACCCAGGGCAGAGGCTGAAAAATCTAGATGATATCCCGAATATTCTGTACTCGTAAAGAATAAATCTGTTCAGTAGCTTTTGAGATATACATATTTGGAAAGGCTACCATGTGGCCTGGAAAGGGTTCACACCTTTTTATATCTTGTCAATGAAAAAAGCAATTTTCTCATTTGCTTATAACTCTGGGACCATGTGACAAATATGCCTGAAATTTGGCAGACACTGAGAACCTTCAGATGATTGGTATTTTCAAAATGGCGCATATCCATAAAGTGGGCAAGGCAGCCAAAATGGGATTGGGCAAACGTGTGCTCATTTGCTAATACGTTTGGCATTGTGGGATGAATCTGCACAGTATTTGGCAGAAACTAAGATGGATTATTTTCGGCAGAGGGCGTGGCCAAATGATGTGGACAGCACAGAATGGGTACATGCCAGTCCAAGCGCAGTGAGGTTGAGGTGCCACGGCAAGTTGGGCATATGGCCCTGCCCTGCAGCCAAGCCTGGCTGTGCACAGCCAATTGTTATGTGCAGCATGGGCTAGGCAACCCCACCGGGGTTGGGAGCAGGGAGTATCTGCATATCCTGCACCTTACAAGCCTAAGGCTGTGCGCTGTTGGCGTTGAAAATTAAGTAAATCATTAAACTAGTGAGATTCCCTGAAATGAATCAAAGTTTAAAAAAACTGAGTTCTGTTTGAGGCTCAAACGTATAAAGCCATTGAGGTTCACACATTATGTTGAAGAACGTACACACATATGATAACAAGCATTTACAATGCAATGGTTTCGCCTTTGGAAAAGTTAGAGCTATTGCCATTGTAAATGACAAAATTTGTATTTATGTGTTGGTTTTGAAAACAGATAAATAAATGGCATTGTCATTTACATTGCCATTAGCAATGGACTAATGGGGCTGGGCTCTTGTAAAATGGGATGGGAACAGCCAGGAGCGCCTGGGTGTGCCTAAACAGACACGGACAGCGGGGGGAGGGGAGAGGGGGATGGACAGGGGGGGGCGGACAGCGGGGGGGGGGAGGCAGCGGGATACACCATGCGTCAATGGCTGAAGAGCTCTGATCCATGCTGTATTCTATTGTGATACAAAAGGGGATGATGGACGGAGCGTTTGAGCAAATCAAACACTCACCCCCAGTCAACTGATCTGGGTTTAATCCATCACCATCCTTTAGCCCACTCAGCCACCCCATTTCAGACATGGCTATATGCAAATCAGTCTGACCCTGTGCCTCATGGGAACAGTACAGCCCGAACTGCCAAGCCATGTCTTCCATGGACCGGAAACAAGCATCCTGGGACCGGTTTCGGATTCATAAACCTCATCAGCCAGGCTATCTTGAATCCAGTGGCCAAGTGAGCAAGGGACTCACGTCTGAGCATACCCTGCCACTGTATTCTATTGTGGGCAGGCGTGAAATGCGAATTAGTTGAACAGAGCAATGGAAGTGGAATGGGCCATAACCTTTCTATCTATATATTTATTTTTTTATTTAAGATGGTTTTTTTATTAGATGGGCTAGCGAGATGTAGGTCAGACCTATAAACGAGTTTGCAATGTAAAATATTTAACTAAAAAAATTGCATTTAGGCCTCACAGGAAGCACCTCAATAAATGGACAATTTAAATTACATTTTAGAATAAAAGCAGAGTGAGGACGTATGACAGGCGCAGCACATCACAGCAATGAGGCCAAGGGAATGGTGATGACAGGGTCAGAAGTGGGAGGAGTCAAGAGGGGGCAGGGCAGTGACCGGGAGAGTGCTGGCACCCTGCACAGGGGCAACACGAGTGGGCACTACCTGGCAGGAGACAAAAAATGAATTACGGGAAGAGCGGTTTTCTTTCATGCAGTTAAAACCGCGGGGATAGGGGGGGGTGTAAGGAGCTATGGCGCGTGGGGGGAGAGAGAAGGGAGGGAGAGGAAGCATCACAACATTATTTCCTATTTGAGTTAAATGATTTACGATACATTTCAGCCATACGTTTTACACCTTTTTAATGCGGAACGTTTCCAAGTAGTTAAAAGGCAAATTGTACGTTCCTGGAGGTTTGCTTGAATGATCGTGGTCTAAAGACCTCTTTAAAGCAGGAGTTCTAATTCTATTATTTATTTACACTATATGTTTAAAGTGCCTCAAGGTGTTTTCTAGCATCAGATTTACTTGATCTAATTTGGCAGGTTTGTGAAGTGCCACAAATCACCGCGGCAGCATGTAGGCGCCGTAAAACAGTACCTTTACAAGCCATTGAATGCCTTCCATCTTTGAAGATCGCACTAAAGTACGCTTTACTACTCCCCAGCTGCAGCTTCAACCAGGGACGGGGCTTGGATCAGGCAGGTGATCAGATTCAAGCTGAAAGGTTCACACGCGATTCTCAAACCCAGGAATCCCAGCTCTGCTCTTTCTTCACAGGTTCGCTCATGTGCACCGGAATGCGGCTTGCGCCTGCCCTCCATCCAGCGTGCGCTCTCCCTCCCTCCAGTGCGCGCTTTCATCCACTGGATGGGATAGTTCACACTGCCAATCACAAGCTCATCATCCTTTCTCCTGGAGGGTCTCTTTCTTTGGGAGTCTTTTCTGTTGTTTTTCCATCTCATTCTGAAGGCTGGGTAATGACTTACGGTACAAAGTACCCAAACTGTACATTACAAGGATACTCTAAGCTGCCAAGGAAATGGGTGATGATACAGAGGCACACAGCCGCAGGGTGAACACCTCTGTAAGGTCCTGCAAATCTGTAGTGACTTGCAATATCCCTTACATGTACCGAAGGGGGTATTTTAATCCTTATACAGCGGGAGGGGGGGCGGTGGGAACGGCCACTCACCTGGACCTGGACTTCCTCCGGCGGCGGTCGGCCGCGGAATGAACATGGACGACAAAAAATAAACCCCGCCCACCGCCGCACTGACGTTCTAAAAGGGGCTGGATGAGAAAAATTCTCAGGAAGGCCCACGAGTCGCCTCACAGAATGACGGACGCCTCTGTTTTCCAATGGCTAGCCTCCATTTATGGAGCTAGCCAATGGAAAACAGAGGCGAGACAAGCCCACATACTGCAAAACAAAAGTTTTCGTCTTGCGCGAAAGTCTGCTACGCAGCTTTCGGCGAGGCGAAACCTAAAAACTCTTGGAATTACGCCCTTTTATTGTCTGGGTAGGTAGGTATTTTGTTCATGGCAATCAACTGTGAGTTATACAGGGGGTTGTGTGTGGGGGTTGTGCGTGGTGTTGAACACAACTGGTGGGTTTAAGCCTTCACACAACTCAGTGTTTAATTTTCTTTTTCTCAGTGAATAATAATTATATCTGAGAAGGCACACAATCGTGCTGAAAAACTGGTGAATCTTTGTACTTTAACACTTTATTAATGATTAATGATTAACAATATTATTTACAATTTGCATTTCCCACAGTGTTAACATAGGTAAATCATGCGGTGGTATCTGAATAATCTGAGATTAGAAGTAGGCTTCCATATAAACAAAATTCAGCATTTACTTAATGAAGGACGAGAAAAGGCCTTACTGGAAGAATGAGAGTCTATAGTATGGGCAATGTCTGAATAGATCACACGCCCCCCCCCAACCCCCGCTATCGCCACATTTTATGTTTCAAATACACTTATTAACATTTTCTCAATTTGTAGAGGCAATGACAAGGTGCTCTGAAAATAGCAATAATAAAATACTGCCAGGCGTAATAATACAGCTTGCAAAATCGTATGAAATAATGTGTAGAATACCTTACAACACTAATCTATATTAGCCACAAACCTCTTCAGTAGACGTGCAATCAGTGACCCTCTGTAGATCACAGAACAGAAATGACAGAGAGAGCATACCAGGGTTGTTTGAGACACTTTGAAGACCACTACCTCTTTCACTGCTTCATTAATGTTTAATACACAGTCTCACGATTTCGGAATTGAAACATTTTCAAAATTATGGACAACAAAATCAATGTTGGTACTCAGCCTTAACTGGTTTTAGGTGTATGTCAGCTGTTGTGTTATATATCTGGATAAATCATCGGAAAGCTCAAAAGCACCAAACTACCATCCGGACGGCTATGGGAATCTTTGAAATACAGTTTACATGTTTAAGCTGTGCCTGTTCTCGAGAACATGTACTTTTTTCATCATTTTTCGTCACGCCACTGGTTTGAAAGCGATTGACAAAGGCACAAGAAGAGTATGTAAAAGAGTACTACTGCCTCCCATACTTAAATGAGGAAACATCCTTTATCACAAAGCCGAAATCATGCTGTGCCTTTACAACGCCAGCAATAGAACGAATGCGTTGTTATCAACCATTCGTTTAGCACAAACGTTTTTACAACCACTTGCTAGGGGGTGCATTGGTGGAGTAGTGTTGGATTTTAAGTCCATCACCTTTCCTAGTGTTGCGCAAACTGTTGTTGGAATAGTAAATTATACTATACCTAAGTCCAGAGTCCCCCTAAGGCAGGTCGTTGTAATGACTTGTGTGCTAAAGGAACACATCCTAACACGCGTTCGTTCGTATGCCAGCATTGTAAAGGCATGCGTGCTAAACGCATGTGGATTCCAACATACAACCACTCAAATGCCTTTGTGAATTGGTTGCTATATTTAAGGATAAGGCTAAAGACGCATGTTTTAAATTTGATCATTCCCACAACAAAAGCAAGGCGTTTGGCGCAAACCTATACAAATCCAGACAATATTTCTCTCATGCATTTAACATATAATCAGCTAGAAATAATAACATATTGAATAATCCTTATAGTTAGCATGTTAAAAACATTTCAAATTTAAATATCAAAGGCACTACATTCACAGACCTGCTTCAAGAATTAAATATGTCGCATTTAGGGTTACTTACCCGGGACCCACAGGGTATTCAATGACATTTTCTTTCTGTGCAATCATGAGAATCTCAGACACTTTGTACTGCGCCTCTAGGAGCAACAGAGTGTCCAAATTGCAGCACAAAACACTAAGTAACCTAAAGAAAGAAAAATAAAGCGAATGAAATTATTAAACAAGGTGTGCGCCTACACAGCAGTGCACATTAACAATCATAATGGAATATTTAAAGCAAGTCACAGTCCACAATAAAATATATATAATGCGTCACAACCCCACGGCGGCCTAAGCTGAACACTGAGGTAACAATGTAAAATCAACATTTTCAAGGCTGTCTTTGGAAGCATCAATACAGCTGAAGTAACAGCTTGTGCGTGAATACAACTAGGTTAACAGTTAGGTGTGCCATTTACATATTTGAAGTGTGCTTATGTGTGCCATGTCCATGTTTCACGCGTGATGCTTGGTCTAGTGACATCATCACGAGGTAGTAATATTGTTAAATGCATAAGTCACCGTGTTTTCATTACATAATAGAGGTTTAGAGAAAAACACTTGTGGGTTTGGGTGCACTGGCTTTTAGCTCAGGGAGTGGGTCAGGCCTGGAGTGATGGAAACTAAGCAACGGGGTTCCGGCTGACTTTAGCAGGTCAGTATCCCCCCGATTGGTTCCCCCCCCCCCGCCTTCCCTCCGGTATGTTTCTTCCTGGTGGCCGACAGAAAATTATCCTCCGTTTGCTGCATTTAAAATTATGTTTTTAAATTCAATTTATGAGAAGCTTCTATCAGACACCTTTTAAATCGTTATACTTTCAATAAATGTAAAAACTACAGGGCACAATAATTATGGGCACAGTAATTATGCAATTCTAAATCCCGGGGTCCCTTGTCAGTTGTGGGCTTTCCACACTTGATTAAATCCCTGTGTCCGCTATCCTCCAGTGTTCAGGCAGCTGGGCTCCATTCCCATTGCACTTATTTGTGCCGGCAAGGGCAGCATGGTGGTGGCCTTGGCCACCCTGATGCGGAGTCATGAGGGCGGCCTGGAGGTGCCGCTGCTGGAACTCTGTTATTATGCTGTCCACATGCGGCACGCTGCCCGCTGGCTGGAGAGCGGTGATAGTTGGGAGAAACCTATGCTGGCAGTAGTGGTTGATGATCGCTTCCGGCACTGCTGATGGAGGGCTCCGATACGTCAAATGACTTGTCGTTCGTGGTCAGACAGACAGCTCGTGTTTGGCAAAAGTTTGTAATGGTTGTCAAAGGGCTCCTTTTCATCAAAAATTAAAGGTGTGGATTCTTGCACCAATGCAGCGCACAACGGAAAACGTCCCTTCCGGCCGGTAGCTGCTACCCCCCACCCCCTAGTGCCTTGAGACCCTCACGGGTGAGTAGCGCGCTCTACAAATGTCTTGATTGATTGGTTGATTGATTGATGGAGGTATGAGGCTGCGAGTCACTGGGGGGACTTGTTTCCCAACAAGCATTTCATTTTGTTTGAAGATGCACCGGTGGAATTTGCACTGGGATGGAGACACTTCCTACATTAGGCCGGCTAGGCTGAATTGGCTAGGCAGATCTGGACCACTTTCCCTGCTGTGCCGGTGGTGTCTGGCAATCAGGGGGCCCGACTAACCTGCGGGACAGGTTGTCACCTGTTGTGCCTGCTGTGCAGAGCAATGGTGAGGAATGTTGCGAGTCACCCTTTGAGAGCCCGGGTGACCTGGGAGGCCGTTCTGGGGCTCTAGTCTGCGCTCTGACAAAGACTGTCTCTAGCAATGCCCAATCCAGACTGATTCACTACAACGTTCTTCGTCATACCCATATGATTCCCCTGGCCCTTCGAAAAATTTCTCTGAGTCGGGTCAGACACATGCCCACACTGCGGGCACCCAGGGGTCGACTTCCTGCATTAAGCCTGGAAATGTCAGAGTGCAGGACTTCTGGGTTTGAGTTGTGGAAAAACTCAAATCACTTTGTTACAAGGCTCTCTCACCCCACAGTTTGTTCAGTGGGAAATGTTGGCAGGCCCAAAGGTCACAAGATGGCATACAAATACTTAGAGTTTGCATTGGTACCTGCACAGCGGCCGTTATATGGATAGATCGGTGCACCCCGGAAGTTAAAAACGGACACAAGGTTGTTGAAGAAGAGATACTAGCAAAGGAGCTCCACATGAAGTAGAGCAGGAGGGATGACATGATAGAAGATGGCTTAGTCACATTGAGGGCCTTGGGAGAAAGATGCATAGCCCTGGATGACGCGTTGTCACACGAAGACAATTCCGACTCAGATAGTTAGACTTCTTTTGAACTCAGTGTATAGGGCGGTAGATACAACCTGCTCAGCATTTCCCACTGTACTGCCACTGGTTGATCGTCCCCTGTGAAACTGTAACTGTAATTTACAAGTACAGGTTTGTTCGGTTAGCTGCACACTGTAATATGTGACTACTATTTTAAGAGCTGCACTGTTTATTAAATTGAAACTGATAAATAATGAATTTTAAACTTTAAAGGGAGGGAGGCCGTGCAGCCCCCCTCCCTGAGCCTTTAATGTCCCTGGGGAGCACATCCCCTGGGGTCGGCTCACTTGCTGTGTCCGGAGAGGCTCCCTCCCCACCCCACCCCCCTGCTCACTTGCTATGTCCCAGGGAGTCCCTCCCTCCCAGGACACAGCAGTTTCCTGCCCACACCAGCACAGGCAGGGAAAACATGTTTGCTCCTCTCTGGTGGGAGACGTTTCAAATCTCCTGCCAAACGGGAGCAAACCCAAAGTCTGCTCTCAGCTTTAAAACTGCTCCCGCTGGCTGTGAGCAGACTTGAGAACTGTTTTGCTGCCCACACTTGTGTGGGCAGGGAAAAAGAGCTCAGATATTGCTCTCGCCCGGCGGGAGCAGCATTAATAGCTTCTCCCTCTAGGCAGGAGAAAGGTGGGCTACCCCACCATGAAGGGAACTGGCTGAGGAAAAGTGGACCCTGTGGCCCACTCAGCAGCATCCAACGTGTGCTTGGTGAGTGCCCCGGGGCTCCCACCTATTTAAAATGAAAGCCCAGGGTAAGGGGTGACTGGGGCCAAAATAGGCTCAGGAGGGTGAACGGCGCAGCCTCCCTTCCCTTAAAAAAATAAATAAGTAATCAGCCCAGGGCGGTGGGGTCCCCTGGGCATGAAAAGGCTCAGTGAAGAGAGCCTCGCATCCCCACTTTCCTTTAAAAAAAAAAAAACACATCCCAGGGGCCTAATAAGGGTCAGGGAAGGGGGGCTGCGCTGCTTCCATCTCCCTTTATCTTTACATTGACAATTAGATGTGCATCCATCAGCCAAGCACTGTAGCTGTCTCCTCCTTCCCCCCAACTTTCTGCTATCACTGTGATTCAAAATAACCTGGAAGATGGCCTGGTAGGTAATGGAGGAAACGTTAGACCTGAATGATGGAGGCATTTAGTTTGATGTAGCCCTAAACCGATGTCTATGCGGTGGTGGGGAAGCCATGAAACCTAGTGTCTGGCACATTTATGAGTGGGGAATGCAGGTGACTGCACCACAATGGGACTATAAGCCAGCTAGGGGTGGTGGAGGACTTTCACCACCAGCTGTGTTGGCTTGGTCCAAATGCCAAACAAAAAAGATCTACCTGAAACCCTGCAGGAGCAGAAACCATAACTACTTAAAACAGAAATATAAGACCAACTCCTAATTTACATATTAAGAAAAACCGAATTACATGCTGCACGTTTCTTTCTCTGATGGCTCTTAAACCCCAGTCGCATGCCCATCTAGCTCCGTGATGCAAAGAGTTCATGTGCCACGATGTGTTTTTTTTAGTTACAAATCAATATTGTCACGTGCGCTTGTCCAAATTGGTTGAATCAAAGCAAACTAAGATTATCAGTCAGAATCCTTCCGGTTGTCAAATGAAAGCGCTTGATTTTAAACAAAGACATAGAAAAGGGGGCCAACTTCGATGCCAAGATAATAACTATTTGTTGTACCCTTACACACAGGTTGACACACGTAGCCAGGTAGAGTTTGTAGACCTGTTTATTGGTTGCATGTAAATATGTGCATCAGTCCTTATTCATGTTGCCAGCCATCTCTCCAGCCCCACTAGGAGCAGCCTCCCTAGTGCTCAGCCCATCTCCAACTGTAACCACTCATCCACACAGGCACCCAGGCTTTCCATTCATCATAGTCACACCAACATTCCAACACCATCTCTCAATCTGGCTGAGCAGCTAGGAGACAGCTAGGCTGGATTACATACAATGACACTTAAGAGGACATAACACTATTCCATTTCATGTTATCTATGGTAGCTTGCGAAATACTATAATAGCCGATGCAAAGTGAAGAAATAGTCGAAAACAGCATTAACATCTATCAATATTAACTCTAAGAAAAGCAACAGATTTACAATCACTCCCCTGGAGCTCTATAGTGACATTTTAAAACTGCAAATGACACCGTTTGTCCACAAACTGCACAACTGGCAAACAACACAATATGAACATTCCAGCAAAGTCAAATGTGCCTAGATAATAGCGTATTGACAACATGGAAGTCATGCAAAAATATTGCACTGTTGAATTACACCCAAGCAGTGTCAGCTGATCCCTATCTTCTCTGAAGAGGTAATAAGGTTAACATTGCTGATGCAAGTTCTGGAATCTTCTCCACTAGGGAGGAAGATAATTGATTTTGAGGTAGTTTACCGAATTTTCCATTAAGAGATGGCTCATGCAATTATACTAAATTGCACAACAATGCACTTTAAATACAAGCACTTAGCAGAACAAAGGAGAGTGTTTTAAGAACTCAAATGACGCGCATTGTCGAAAACGCTTTATTCCATGAAAAATGATCAATAATGTGCAATCTCTCGTTTGCTGAGCAATTTTTTTTATAAAAGAGAAAACGAATATCCTTCTTCCCAAAAACGACGCATTCCCCATCGTTTTTACTGAGTTATTACAGCAATTTACAATTGCGTTCTTTTATGAACTAAAAACGGGCATCCTCTCACCTAAACAATATTGTCATCCCAAATTCTAGAAACTATGCCGAATCAGTCTCTGACGTTGCTGCATATAATAAGGTGCCAAAATTGAGAATGCTCTTTTTTCGCCAGGGCCAGAGAGAGAGGAATTCGAACCCAGATTCCTTGAGATGAGCTCATAGCCATTTTGTTTACAGGCAAGCTCTTAGGACACACTTGGTGAAGGCATCCAGGCCGATAATGGTTGAAGGCCGCCAAACCCACAATGTTAATACAATTTGGGGGATCAAACATAGGAAAAAAAACTAACTAGAATTGTTCGAGCATTAGAACCGAGTGCTCAGAAAAGCAGCACTATGAATTTCACTCCATTTGAAAAAGACAATGAAAAGCCTACTGATCTGTTATTAGGTGTGGCCTAAAGACAGCTTTAACTGTCTCGTCAGCTTCATATTTTAAAAGAAAACATAATAAAATACATATAAACCCATAGAGGGTCTTTCGTTAAGCTCTCTTCATTCATTGGTCTAGTCAAGTGTCATTCAATTTTGCTTCCTCCTACCACAACCTATAGTATGGAGCAATGGTTCAGCCCATTTTAGCCATTTACACTCTAAATGCTAAATACCAGTGTAAGAAATTAGGTTACTGGTTAGGGTGGGGAGAAACTCTACTCAAGCATAAACCACAATTATTGTCAAGGTGAAGTCACAAGAAACCCTATATAAACCTGTGTCCAGCCATCTGATAGCTTGCCACAGAGCAGTCAGGCTCAGAGCCAATGTGTAAATTTGTACAACGATTCAAACAGTAACTCAGTGAAAACACAAATCAAAAAAATCACTTATCAATTCAGAAAAACAGAGTAATTTTTAATAAACATACCAAGGCCAAAAAGAAAAAAAGCAAATCAGTCAAACCGGAGCTATGCAAGTTTAAAGGTTTTAGTGAAAATAGCACCAAAATGAAGAACTTGCCAAGTGTGGAAATCTGGTTGTGCCCGACCAAGACAAAATCAGAAGCTCAGATAGACCACGTTGAAGTGTAGGCCGGCTATCGGTGTGAGAAGTTAGCCTGGTATATGATGTTCACTATTCTAGTGAGCACCTGCACCAGTCCAAACAACCCTTATGGTGATGGTTGTAAAGTCAACCTTATAGACCAGCTATCCCAGAGGTAGCATGGACAAAGCAGTCTTAGGCTAAAACGTCCGAGAGCATGTGAAGCAAGCTGTTTTACCATATGTAGCCCCTTTAATACCAAATGAAAAGACACCACACAGGTTATATATAAAATATATATGTATTTATTACTAACACAACCCCTCTGAACTCTTTATGAGGTCAGAGGCACAAGCACATAACAAGATACTTAATTATCATACAATAAGTTGCACAATATACAGTAGAGCCCTAGGGGCACGTAAAACCATATACTAAAATAGTGGTATAAGAACCACGTCACGGACAAGGAGTAGGCCTAGGGCCTAGGGAATCGCTGGGGCTATGCTGTACTACCAAGACTTAGGTAGCAGGAGGCCCACGGGATGCGTGTGCAGTGTCTATACACACACGCGAGTTACAATAGGGAAACAATGGGAACGTAAGAATTGGAAACTAGTTCTTTTAGGACACTTCCGGATGGACTAGGAGAAAGCTACTGAAAATGAGGACACTAGGATAGTTAATACCCATAGGAGCACCCGAGTACTCGCGTTACCTCACCCACAGGAGCCGGGTGCATAGGTGTCAAAGTGTGTCGGGTTTCGTCGCTGAATCCTATGGAGACCTGTGAACAGATGCTGCAGGCGACCAGGAGAGAAGTGTCCGGTTGGATCCAAGGGCGGATCGAGGATGAGGAGTACATGAAAGCAGAGGGGACAGAGTCTGGGTCACTAGCCAGTGACTAGGAAGGAACCAGGAAGGAACCAGGCGATGTCGTGAAGCTTGAATCTGCAGCCACGTGGACCAGGAGACGTCGATGACGACCAGGAGCTGGATACAGACTGTCGCACGAAGGATCTTGCTGTTGGCGGCTTCGGCTTCCGAATTGGAGTCAACAGGCCTTGGCAAATGCAACCCACGCAGGAATCAAATATTCGCTTCTAGTTAGACCAGCAAGGTCTATGGGGCTTCTCCTTTGCAGGGAAGCAGGGGCCCACCTGGAGCAACCAGGCAGGCGGTTCAGATTCAAAGGTTCCTCGTCACAGAGGCCACTAGTCAACGGGCAAGTAACCGGACAGACGCGTTGAGCACAAAAACACTAGCAGGCCCCACGCGGCACCCGTGGAGTGTGGAGGGCTGTGCGTCGGTGCAGAAGGTGCTCGGGGCTGGGGCTTCTCAATCCCCAATGCACAACTTTGAGGGTGCCTCAGAAGCTGCACAAGTCGCAAAGAGCAGGTTATTCAAGATGGCCGGTCCCACGTCTCTCGTCGCCTCCACGGGTCTCAGCTTTGCTGTGGCTGTGGATCGGGGTCAAAGAAGTCTGGAAGTCTGGCTCTTGTCGGATTCTGTGCTCGGGCTCCGGCGGGAGTGTCGACAAAGTAAACCGCAGATCGCTGGATGGTGCCTGGTTGCACAGGGTGGTCACTCCTTGACCACAAGGGAGATTCTTCAGTCTTCTAGTTGCAATAGAATGTCGAAGGTCCAGAGTTTCATTTCAAGTTTCAGTTCAGGATAAATCTAAAGTCCCTTGACTCAGCTTCTACCTATATACTAATCTGAGGGGCTGGATTACCTGCTAGGTCCCTCCTATGGGTGGCACCAGAAAAGGGGGTGGTTACACCCCTTTCCCTTTGTCCAGTTTCGCACCAGAGCTGGGGCTGGAGTGCCCCAGCAACTGGTTTGAACCGGGCTATGCATGGGACACCTTTTGTGCCCCAGACAGTGTCTCATTTCATTCAGCCCTCCCTGCTCCAATACACTATGGCCTGTCTGGGGTGGTGCTAGCACCTCCCAAGACAGGAAACCTATTGTCCAAGCCTCCCTCGCTGGAAGGACTCCCAGTGTCTGTGGCAGCAGCATCCATTTTGTGATGCTGAGGCTCTGGTTAACTTTAACCGGGATTAACAGGAACAACATGTCTTCTCCCTCTAGAAGGGTGGAATGCTATCCCCGTCGCCAGAACTGGCGAGGGGGTAGTATTCCAAAGCGTATGACACCTTACACGACATGTTTTGATGAAGCCAAACCAGGGTTAGCATTTAACCGCGAGGATTATAATGCACTTAAGAGTATATGGTATGGCTATATCATAGAACAGCTATAAGGACATGGTTCCGAAAGCTGCAGACAGGCTCAGCTCATGCTAGAGCACCATCTCACATAAAACCAAGCACTCTGCCTCCAGGATTGTTAAGGTCTGCCATAGGAGTGACTTATAGGTATATATGTGTCTATATATAATGGTAGGCATAGAAATACTATACCTAAGCAAGGGGTGATTACACGACCTTGCCCCAGCCGAGTGATCAGTCAGTTGTTTCAATTTGGATGGCCAGCCAGGGGTGGCATAATTCATGCTGCAGCCCCTGGTAGGCCTTGGATGCACCTATGCCCTGGGTACCTATGGTAAACTATGCAGGGGCTCACAAGGTGTCCCAACATCCAATCAGGTATGTACCTAAGGCACATGGAGTCCATTTTATAGAGAGAGCAGATAGCCTGGGGCCCTGAATAGCAGGATCCCAGGCCAACTAAGTCGAAAACCAGCTAAACACTAGTCAAAAAGTTGGGGGTAACCATAGTCAGATATCCATCCTCCCACACCCACCCCCCAAACGAAAGGAGATGAGGCTATCCTTGACCAGGTAAGCCTATATTACCTGAGTGGCCATATAACGAGGAACCTGCACTGGCATGGTTATCCCCTGTCTCATGGTCCACTAAGCAATCCCTCACCCTAAAGGTATCAGAGGGTCTCCACCATAGGGAATCTCTACATGTGGTGTGTTTGGCAAAGTAAAAGGCTGGTGTTGGGATGGAGTACGGAAGTGAGGCTCCACTAATGTAGGGCTCAGCTTCCTCCAATCACTTTCCACCATGTGGGCCTTTCTTTCCATGACTGAGTTGCATTGTGCTCTCAGGGTCAACCTCTGGCTGCCTACAGCTGGAGGCTGGGTCCATTTTGTTGGCTTACTGGAGGGACAGGTCAGGTTTGGGGCCTTGGGGTCCCAGGTTTGGCTGTGCCCAACAGAGTCCATCTGGGGGAGGTTCCTAACTAAGAGTAAGGGAGATCCCTCAGGAGTTTTTGGAATGTTCACCTTGCTAGGGTTACTAGCTTCGGTGCCCCTAATCTGCTGATGGGGGGTTCTTTTGGACAGGGGCCCTTTGGGCTCCACTGGCCTCCCTGACCTCTGCAGCCCTGGGCTGACTGAGGCAGGGTAGAGAGGGGCAGGTTACCTGCTCCAGACTGGGTCCCACCTTGGAAGGGTCCACTGACATCAGAGGGACTGTCAGGCCAGGCCTGGCTACCTCTGGGGCAGTTTCTTCACAAGGGTTAGGGTTAGTTCCCTGAGGAGGCTGACTCTCACCTAATGTCTGGTGGGAGGGAGACTTTTCTTCCTCCCCAATACTCTCTGTATCAGTGGAGTGATCCATAGTTTCAGGCCTCACAACACAAAAATCTGTTTGAGTTTGGGCTGTGACCATACCAGCCCTACCAAACTTTTCAGGAGGGAACTAAGTTTGCGTGTGGGCTGTGGCCATCACATCCCTGTCAATCTGATCAGGCAAGGAGTCTGCTTGAGATTGGGCTGAGACCATCACAGCACTACCAACCTTTTCAGGGAGGAAATCCTGAGCTGGGGCTGTGGCTATCACAGCCCCATGAACCTTTCCAGGAAGACCTACCTTTTTAGAATGGGTTTCTTGTTCTACCTCAGCCCAGGCTGAGATCTCTAGATCATTTCCCAGTAGACAATCTACAGGCAAGTTTGTAGACACTGCCACTCTCTTTGGGCCAGTGACACCTCCCCAGCTGAGATTTACTACTGCCATGGGATGATCTTTTTGCACTCCATCAATATTGACCACCTGGTATGTGTGCCCAGGTAAAAGTTGTCCTGAGGGGATTAGACTCTCAGTCACCATAGTGGTGCTAGCCCCTGTGTCTCTGTAGGCTTCAACTTTCTGTTGGGACAAGCGGTGAAGTTGGCAAATCCCATGCCATTTTCACAGACTAGAGTTTCTGTATGAGGGGACCTGGTTAGGCCAGAGTCCACCTGAGTTCCCCAAGTATACCCAGCCACATTTTTGGGGGCACTCCCACCACCTGGGGGATTACTACTAATAGTAACAGGTGGTCTGGGAGTATTACTTGGTGGAATGTTTTCCTTATTGTTGGCCTTTGGGCAACTACTGTCAGTCGTCCAGTGGCCAGTCTGTTTACAGACATGGCAATAAGGTTTCTTAGGGTTAGAGGAAGTGTTTTGGGACCCACCCCCACCATTGGAGTTTCGGGGCCCTGTAGAGGACTTGTCTTTTGATTTATCCCCACCTTTCTCTTGAGGCTTGGTATTATCTTTCTTTTGGTCACCACCCTGATTTTTAGGCCTAATCTTGGTTCTGACCCATTTGTCTGCCCTCTTACCCAATTCTTGTGGAGAGGTCAGATCAGAGTCCACCAGGTGCTGGTGTAGAAGCTGGTTTTGACAATTACTAAGGATCTGCTCCCTCATAATCAAATTGTACAATCCTGTATAGTCATGTACTTTGCTGCCCAATAACCAGCCCTCCAGAGCCTTAGTAGCACAATCTACAACATCAGTCCAGTCCTGAGTCTGTGTCTTCTGGGTATCCCTGAACAACAACCTATATTGCTCAGTGGTTAAGCCAAACCCATCAATTAGAGCACTCTTCAGGGCTGACTAGTTTTTAGCATCCTCATCACTAACTGTGAGGAGCTAATCTCTACCTTTTTCTGAAAAGGAGAGCCACAAGATTGCTGCCCACTGACTTTGGGGTACCTGCTGTACTTTGCAAGCCCTCTCCAAAGCAGTTATCCATTTGTGGATGTCATCCCCATCTTCGTAGGGGGGCACAATCTTACTTAGGTTTCTATTATCATAGGACCTATCTTTATCCTTAGGGTTATTGCTGCCACCAGTGGAATCTAATCCACACAATTTTTGCTCTCTGGCAAGGGCAAGTTTCTCCTTGGCGAGGGCAGTTTCCTCCCTCTGGATCCTCAGATTGACTTCCTTCATTCTTGCCTGATGTTCTCCCCTCTGAGGAGAGGTCATTCCCCTCTGAGCAGAGCCATTAGAGCCCCTAGAAGCATTAGAGTGGAGAGAATCCCTGGAGTGGGACCTCCTCATCCTATACCTCTGGCTAAGTCTACTTATAGGCCTGTATGGAGCTAGCCCTTCTGCAGCCCCATGTAGGCTTAAGTTAGCCTGGCTAAGTCTTCTAACTTGGACCTGGCTGTCTACTTCCTCCCCAGAATCTTCTGCCTCCACATCCTCATCATCATCTATGATTGTAGGGTCAGTGGCATCTTCTGCTGAGGGTAGGACCTCATCTGCATTCCCTGAGGGGCCTGGATTAGAGGCTTTCTGAGCATCATACCCTTCCATGAGCTCTATCAGGTGCTTGAGGGTAGGGTTGGAACCCTGTTTTAACCTTCTAGTTGTGCACAAGTGCCTCAAGTCTTGGAAGGTTAGGGTATCATATCTTGAAGGTGCCCTGGTAGGGTCACTTCCCACAGGGAGAGTTACACTAGGCTCCCCTGTGGTAGACATGATCTAGTGTGGTGTGGTGTGTGCACCTACCTACACTAAGTGTTTCCTACCAAACCTCTCTAGGAGTTGTAGTCAGGGTGTGCTAAGCCCTTTACACTACAACAACTAAGTTCAGTAGAACTTAAGTATTATAATACTTGTTATATGTACCTATAGGTACCTAATGTGATCTTTCAAATGATATCTTAAGATTACAATTGGTAAAATAACAGCAAGCTCTTATCCCAACCCCAGCACACCAATGTGAGAAGTTGGCCTGGTATATGATGTTCACTAGTCTAGTGAGCACCTTACACCAGTCCAAACAACCCTTATGGTGATGGTTGTAAAGTCAACCTTATAGACAAGCTATCCCAGAGGTAGCATGGACAAAGCAGTCTTAGGCTAAAACGTCCGAGAGCATGTGAAGCAAGCTGTTTTACCATATGTAACCCCTTGAATACCAAATGAAAGGACACCACACAGCTTATATATAAAATATATATGTATTTATCACTAACACAACCCCTCTGAACTCTTTATGAGGTCAGAGGCACAAGCACATAACAAGATACTTAATTATCATACAATAAGTTGCACAATATACAGTAGAGCCCTAAGGGCACGTAAAACCATATACAAAAATAGTGGTATAAGAACCACGTCACGGACAAGGAGTTGGCCTAGGGTCTAGGGAATCGCTGGGGCTACACTGTCCTACTAAGAGTTAGGGAGCAGGAGGCCCACGGGATGCGTGTGCAGTGTCTATACACACACACGAGTTACCAAAGGGAAACAATGGGAACGTAAGAATTGGAAACTAGTTCTTTTAGGACACTTTCGGATGGACTAGGAGAAAGCTACTGAAAACGATGACACTAGGATAGCCAATACCCACAGGAGCACCAGAGTACTCGCGTTACCTCACCCACAGGAGTCGGGTGCATAGGTGTCAAAGTGTGTCGGGTTCGTCGATGAATCCGCTGGAGACTTGTGAAAAGATGCTGCAGGCGACCAGGAGAGAAGTGTCCGGTTGGATCCCAGGGCGAATCGAGGATGAAGAGTACCTGAAAGCAGAGGGGACAGAGTCTGGGTCACTAGACAGTGACCAGGAAGGAACCATGAAGGAACCAGGCGATGTTGTGAAGCAATCAGGTGATGTCGTGAAGCTTGACTCTGCAGCCACGTGGACCAGGAGGCGTCAACGATGACCAGGAGCTGGATACGAACTGTCCCACGAAGGATCTCACTGTTGGCGGCGTCGACTTCCAGATTGGAGTCAACAGGCCTTGGCAAATGCAACCCACGCAGGAATCGAATATTCGCTTCGAGTTAGACCAGCAAGGTCTATGGGGCTTCTCCTTTGCAGGGAAGCAGGGGCCCACCTGGAGCAACCAGGCAGACGGTTCAGATTCAAAGGTTTGTCGTCACAGAGGCCACTTGCCAACGGGCAAGTAACCGGACAGACGCGTCGAGCACAAAAACACTAGCAGGCCCCACGTGGCACCCGTGGAGTGTGGAGGGCTGTGCGTTGGTGCAGAAGGTGCTCGGGGCTGGGGCTTCTCAATCCCCAATGCACAACTTCGAGGGTGCCTCAGAAGCTGCACAAGTAGCAAAGAGCAGGTTATTCAAGATGGCCGGTCCCACGTCTCTCGTCGCCTCCACGGGTCTCAGCTTTGCTGTGGCTGTGGATCGGGGTCAAAGAAGTCTGGAAGCCTGGCTCTTGTCGGACTCTGTGCTCAAGCTCCGGCGGGAGCGTCGACAAAGTAAACCGCACATCGCTGGATGGTACCTGTTTGCACAGGGTGGTCACTCTTTGAACACAAGGAAGATTCTTCAGTCTTCTAGTTGATCTTTTCTCTTCCAAGAAGCTCTCATGCGACCCCCCTTCTCTTGAAGCTGCACTGGCTGCCCATTAAACTTAGAGTGCAGTTCAAATGTCTTTGTATGGCCCATAAAGCCATTTTTGGAAAGGCTCCTAATTATATCAAAGAGCGCTTGAGGAAGTACATCCCGGGTAGAGCTCTGCGCTCTGGTAAAGCCTACAAACTAATTCAACCTAGATTTAAGCTGAAATCTAAAGGTGGCAGAGCCCTATCAGTACTCCTTCCACAACTCTGGAATGAGCTACCTGCAACTTTGCAGGGAGACTCAACATTACTTTCCTTTAGAAAGAATTTAAAGACCTACTTGTTTAAAAAGGTAACATCAATACCCTAATGGGGTTAGATGGCGGAATGGCTTCCTGGGTTACAGCAGGTTATGTACTTTTTCTGTGAAAGCGCTTATAGACCAGTGGTGATTTGCGCTATACAAAAACATTGTAACATAACATAACATAACATAACAATAGAATTTCGAAGGTCCAGAGTTTCGTTTCAAGTTTCAGTTCAGGATAAATCTAAAGTCTCTTGACTCAGCTCCTACCTATATACTAATCTGAGGGGCTGGATTACCTGCTAGGTCCCTCCTATAGGTGTCCTATTGTCCAGTATCGTGCCAGGGCTGGAGTGCCCCAGCAACTGGTTTGAACCGGGCTATGCATGGGACACCTTGTGTGCCCCAGGCAGTGTCTCATTTCATTCAGCCCTCCCTGCTCCAATATACTATGGCCTGTCTGGGGTGGTGCTAGCACCTCCTAGGACAGGAAACCTATTGTCTGAGCCTCCCTCGCTGGAAAGACTCCCAGCAGCAGGAGGTCAGACTTGTGTCTGTGGCAGAAGCATCCATTTTGTGATGCTGAGGCTCTGGTTAACTTTAACCGCGATTAACAGGAACAACATGTCTTCTCCCTCTAGAAGGGTGGAATGCTACCCCCTCGCCAGAACTGGCGAGGGGGTAGTATTCCAAAGCGCATGACACCTTACACGACATGTTTTGATAAAGCCAAACCAGAGTTAGCATTTAACCGCGAGGATTATAATGCACTTAAGAGTATATGGTATGGCTATATCATAGAACAGCTATAAGGACATGGTTCCAAAAGCTGCAGACAGGCTCAGCTCATGCTAGAGCACCATCTCACATAAAACCAAGCACTCTGCCTCCAGGATTGTTAAGGCCTGCCATAGGAGTGACTTATAGGTATATATATATATATATATGTGTCTATATATAATGGTAGATATAGGAATACTATACCTAAGCAAGGGGTGATTACACGACCTTGCCGCAGCTGAATGATCAGCCAGTTGTGTCAATTTGGATGCCCAGCCAGGGGTGGCATAATTCATGCTGCAGCCCCTGATAGGCCTTGGATGCACCTATGCCCTGGGTACCTATGGTACACTATACAGGGGCTCACAAGGTGACCCAACATCCAATCAGGTATGTACCTAAGGTACATGGAGTCCATTTTATAGAGAGAGCAGATAGTTGGCCTTGGATCCAGCTATTCAGGGCCCCAGGCTAAGTCGAAAACCAGCTAAACACTAGGAAAAAAGTTGGGGGTAACCATAGTCAGATATCCATCCTCCTACAATCGTGACCCGGTAAGGCTCCCTGAACAAAGTACCTAAGATCCTGGTTGCGGAGCGTTGCGAGATTCCGCCTTGAGGACGTGTCGCACAGTTGAGGAGATGCATCAGTTCTGAGGAGCAGTGATACGAGCTCCTGCGTTATCGTCAAGGATCCTGTCGATGAGAGCTTGTGATGCGAAATCCGGTGTCGGGGATGAGTCGCACAGTCAAGGTGATGCATTGGTTCCGAGGAGCTGTAAGGCTGAGGTGCAAGAACCTGTTCAGTCATCAAGGCTGCTGTTGACAAGAGATTTTGCAAAGCGAGGGCCTGCGTCGGGAAAGCTTTGCACCGGCAGTGGTTCCGATGCAGGCTGCAATGTTGATACAGATTCCTTTGTGTTGGGAGAACTCTCGAAGCAAATGTGATGCATCAATTCTGCCCGGGGTTGCACCACACAGCCAAGGAGCTGCGTTGGTTCTACTGGGATAACAGATGGGCTGGCTCAGCACCTTTAGGCCCATTTCCAAGGGACTGGGACTGGAGTAGCACCACTTGGCAGGGTAGGATTCACAGAAGGTAGAGTCCATGACCTGGGTACAAGGTGGTTGGTGCCTTCAGTCCCAGAGGCTCTATTCAGGAGGTCATTAACCAGCCCACGCAGGCACTTTGGCGTCCTAGGTTCAACAGATGCAGCCACAGTCCTTTTCACCTAGGCAAGAAGGCAGCAGGTCATCACAGCAAGTTAGCAGTCCAGCAAGGCAGTAGTCCAGCAGGGCAACAGTCCAACAGAGTGGTAGTTTTCTCAGAAGCACAGCAGTCCTTCTTCCTGGCAGAGTATCCACATGTCCAGAAGTCTACAAAAGAGGTGGTGTCTGAGCTTGAATATTTATATCGGATGCCTTTACTCTGGAAGGTAAAATAAGCCTCTAGTGTATGTTATGTTTCCATGGTTTCAGTTTCTTTAATCCAGTCAGAATCCTTATGCCTCAGGATTCTGGGTTATGGAACTTGGAGCTCTGGTTGATGAGTGAGTCAGTACTCTCAGCTCGTCTGCACGCTTTCTGTGTTGCCGTGGGTTCGTTCTTGTATGCCTTCTATTTACAATAAAAGAACTCATTCAGCAAGAAACGGTCTCTGTCAGTTCTTACAGCGTAACCCTGTACCACACTCTCTTTGAAGTACCAGGCATCCTGCCTCCCCTATCCTGCCCCTATCCTACCTCCAGGCTAACTCCAGGAGGTTATGCAGTCTTTGTGTGGGGGCAGGATCCAGCATATTCAAGTGTAAGTAGGGCTGTGCTCAGCTTCGCCCTCAGCTTTGAATACCCAAAAGAGCAACAATCACACTGTCACATAATTGAGTGAAGGAAAAGCATGTCTCGCTTGCCATACAGCAAAAAATGGTAGCCATCATAAAAAGAGCTTCAGCCGCACTGAGTCCAAAGTTGTATCCATTGGAAAACGGAGATGCTTTTTTTCAGCAGAATCTGTAAGTGGACAGATGTGTTTTGATTTACTCACATGGTCATTAAATAAGTCTCATGTAAATATTTCAATATTTGAGCAATGTCTTGTTACAAAAAGGGTTGCTTATTTTATGTCTCAGCACCGCTTGACTAACCCTTTTCGAATCAGAACTGGATATTCGTTTACAAGAAGTTGTATCACTGCTCACTAGGTAATAAGTCAAAATCTACGTAAAACTTGGATAGTGCTTTTTCCACATCTTTGTGGGAAGTGGCGGTAAAATTTACGGAAACATGAAAAAAATCATATTTAAGTGTCTAAAACCATGGAGAAAAATAAGGAGAATATACATCAAACAGCACTTAATGTTATACTTTCCAACATTTCCGAATGTTTTAAAAACAAGCTAAAATTAGTGAGCCCTTGTATTAAGGGGTCCATCTCTCTCCTGAGTCCTGATGCACACGTCTCTCAAGAGACTTCCCGTGCATTGGCCTGGGGTGTTACGCATGCCCCTGCAGCTTCAATGTGCAGGGGTCCAACAGCCCTTCAGGGGCCCTTCACCCGTCGGGAGGGGGGGGCAATCAGCGTAAGGTCAATGAATAGCTGTCAGATACGGTGGAATCAGGGGCCCTTCTTCACATTCTGCAGGGCTGGCCCATTCTTTTGAGTTACGCCACTGGTCCTGGTGCGAGGATATCTGCATTCCCACATAGGTCCTTTTGCAGGGCTGAATACCTAATATGTATTTAACAGACATAAAAGCAGAAACTTGTTATTGGGGAAATGAGTCACTGGGCGAATGAGTGAGTGTGTAGTGAGAGTCTGTAATGAGTGGTGAGAGAGTGAGAGAGTGTAACGGGTGGCGAGGGTCTGTAACGGGTGGCGAGGGTCTGTAACGGGTGGAGAGGGTCTGTAACGGGGGGAGAGGGTCTGTAACGGGTGGCGAGGGTCTGTAACGGGTGGCGAGGGTCTGTAACGGGTGGCGAGGGTCTGTAACGGGTGGCGACGGTCTGTAACGGGTGGCGAGGGTCTGTAACGGGTGGCGAGGGTCTGTAACGGGTGGCGAGGGTCTGTAACAGGTTGCGAGGGTCTGTAACGGGTTGCGAGGATCTGTAACGGGTTGCGAGGGTCTGTAACGGGTGGCGAGGGTCTAACAGGTGGTGAGAGTCTGTAACGGGTGGTGAGAGTCTGTGGTGAGTGGCGAGAGTGTAACGAGTCTGTAAAGGGTGGTGAGAGTCTGTAATGAGTGGCTAGAGTCTGTAACGGGTGGCGAGAGTCTGTAACGGGTGACGAGAGTCTGTAACGGGTGGCGAGAGTCTGTAACGGGTGGCGAGAGTCTGTAACGGGTGGCGAGAGTCTGTAACGGGTGGCGAGAGTCTGTAACGGGTGGCGAGAGTCTGTAACGGGTGGCGAGAGTGTAACGGGTGGCGAGAGTCTGTAACGGGTGGCGAGAGTCTGTAACGGGTGGCGAGAGTCTGTAACGGGTGGCGAGAGTCTGTAATGAGCGATGAGAGTCTGTAATGAGCTGTGAGAATTTGTAACGGGTGGTGTGAGTCTGAAATGTTAGGTGAGTCTGGAGTTTAATCACGACGGAATACAATACCTATGTGTGCAAGGACACCTCAGCGACCGAAAAGTATTCACCGAGTTTATGGGTAATCAACCATGCCTGCAAAAAGTACATTACGTACAGATTTGTGATGACTGAATCATAGTATTTTTACTCTAGTATTGATTGACAGCAGAGGAAAGAATTTGCTGGATCGAGGAGAAGGATGCTCATATTTTTATTTTCTTTCATTCACAGAGGCGGGAGGAAGAGGAAAGGTGGAGTTGGCAGACGGTTATTGTTAGAAATAGGAAATGGTATCTGAGGTGAATATGCAATGTTTTATAGACCTTAGGCAAAATGGACCGCCCCAGAACTGGCAGCAGTCTAGTGATCCTCAAGAACACAAAAAAAATGAGGACACTGACACAGGCAGGAAGCAAGAACTCATTGAAACTGAGGGTACAGTCAAAGGAAGCAGGTAATAATCACTCCATCAATAAAACTAAGCGTATGTCACCCATAACAGGACGAAACCACAAAGTCATTACGTTAAAACTAAGAGTCCAGGCAGTAGCAGAAGGTTAGAATACTTTTGTAACTAAAACTAAGCCCCCAACCCAACAGAAACACATTTCAAATGGAGGGTTAATTTTGCAAGAAGTTGGATACTTGTGTTTCTTTAGCAGGAAGTCCTAACATTCTGTGTCATGGCTAGTTTTAGTATTGACTACGTACCAGCAACAGGCTGCACGTTTTCCAAATATATATTTCAATTATAAATAGCTCGATGGGATGCCCTCTGTGGAACGTGGGAAACATTTGAGGTCCTGTGGCCAAAAAGGCGTGAGAGTGAACTTGTTCTGTAGACCCTTAGCGAATCCATTGACAAGAATCTGAAGTGAAAGTGTTGGCCAGGGAGATAAGTGCCATGGATTGCAGCCAGGTATCCTTTCACCGCCGCAATGTTCTGTTCCCATAAATGAAAGACAGGGTAAAGTAAAGAATTAAAGCCATCTACGTATGAAGTGGATTCAAGGATTCATCATTGTACCAGGAGGCAAACAACATCTTCAGGAAAATACAGTCAAGGCACAGAGAGGCCTAGCCGAAAGCAAGATGTCAATTTAGTTGGACGATTTAGAATTTAATACCAACTCATGCTCTGTAGGAGGAGATCCTCTCAAAGCGGAAGATGTCATCCTAGGGTGGGGTCAGACTGGCGTACAGAAGATAAGTGTACAAGAGCCATCTAGCCAAAATGGCGGATAACAAAACGACTCAAGCCTTGTAAAATCTATTTTTTTGCAAGACCCTTTAAAAGAGGGATACTGATGGTAAAGCATAGTGGAGGCCATATGTGCATGGAAGCATGCATGACTTCCAGAGATTTGCCAGCAGACTACTGGAGCAGCACAGAGGGACTTCTTATTGGAACTCATCACAAATAGATCAATTTCTTCGAATATCCCAAACACTCAACACTTGGTCCAGTAAAGCTGAGCTAATTCCCATTAGTAGGTTGCATAGAGGAGTCTGATAACGTATGCTATAGTGTTATTCTCCTTATCTGACACAATAACAGACGCCAGGCCAATCATTCTGTCTACAGCCCAAACCCAGAGGGCTCATTTGTCAAGATAGATTTAAATCTACTTCCCTTGAAGGTAAGAAAACGTTTTAAGGCCAACCTCGCACGGGGCAGCACCAGGAGTGTGTGGCACATACTCTCCTGGCTGGACCAGACAGAATTGAAAGATAATTGTCTCAGGTGAGCAACTCAACCCTGGAGAGATGCATCAATCAAAAAGGTCAGTTGCGATGTAGCAGACCGAAAGGGTTCATCATTGACAGGTCAGCGGAACCAAATCAGAGATGTAAGGAAAGTGGGTTGCCAAAAAAACAACCCAGCAGTATACCATAACATTTGCTTCAAGGAAGGTATAAGGTCTAGTGACATGACATCAGCCAAGTTCTTCTTGAAGAACCAGTCTTTCAGAAAGGACATAGATGCTACAAGTCGTATTTAGGAACAGACGTCACACTAGGTGTAACACAGAGTGCTTCTTTCTCCCTTAGAATAGGAAGACCTTTAAGTGGCCGGGGATGTGGCCTAACCACTAGGGCGGTCGACCTCAAATCTGGAGAAACAGGTTTCTCGTCTCGGCAATAATGGTCAACATCCTGTGATTCTGGGCAAATCACTTAATCTCCCCGTGCCTAACAAAAATGAATGTGTCCTCATGTAACACAACTGCTTCTCATGTAATTCTCTCTGATACCTGATCTCTTTGGGTCAAGTTCACGCTGTATAAAACTTCCCCCCACAAAAACAAAGAAAGTGGCAGTTCATCTGAGCCCACCTTGTTGTGCTTCCCAAACTGACAAGAACCTTCAGTGACGGTCATGAGGCGCTGAAGTGAATATATTGCCAGTTAAACTTCAGTGGTGTTTTCAGACGTCACAACAATGAAAAGTGATCCTTCTATCCAATAAACGGTGTCAATGTCCAGTTTGGGTGCAGTCCTGAGGATGTACTAATGCATAATAGAACAACACTACAGTGAAGCGCTTAGAAGATTTAAAAAGATGTAATACTAAGGTGGATGTAATCTTGAATTATAGATATGAATTTACCATGTCGAGAATACAACTGCCCTGTCATAGGGATCTGAGGCTTGGTTCTCTGATTTCCCAAAACAGCTAGAAATAACGAAAATCTGGAGAAAATTCCTGCCAGTCCAGAATTCGACCCCTGCAGTATTCACAGGACTTGAACTTGGCCATAACTATGTATGAAAGGTATCAGTGATTACTATCTTGCAAAGTTTTTTTGTGCCAAACCATAATCCTCCCTTATCATTGTGGTTCTCAAAAAAATCCGGACCCTGGTGTTTTCCCGATATCGAGGTCCAATACCCGTGTCACAAAACCTCAACGCACCAAGACGATTTTGGTATCTATGAACCGATAATAATTAGGACATCATTCCTATGTATTTGCGTCACAATCGAGGGTTGCCAACACTCCAAAATCGTAGTTTCCGTCCCCATCCCTTAAACTCCATTTTGTGAACGGCATCCATCTTGCATCTTGCCCTCATGTTAAGTCAATTAAAGGTCGAGCTTGATCAAAAGGGACACGTCCACCTTTTCGTGACTTCCCCCTGACCTATCCCAACTGACTCCATGGCCTTAGGCCAAACCTGTTTGGGCAGCTCCTCACCCAGTGGCCGAATACGATAGCATCAATACATAACATTCCACAAACCATTCACACATACAGACCATGCTTTCTGCAAACATGCACCTGTCCACATTCCTTGTTTATGGCCAGTTTTATGACTGGGTTGTGCCTTCCTTTATTAAGGTTTCATCGATATCTGATGGGAGTTCCAGGCCTAACTGGGTAATCTGTCAACAAACTGGACATCTAAAATATGGGCTTGCTTACATGACTCTGCTCTTTGTATTATTGTAGAAATATGTGTATAGCCATATCATAAACTCAGGAATTCTTGCTTGCAGCTATTATTTTTGTATATAAGGAGACGGCTGGTTCTGTAAAAACGAACAGTCTCCCGAGAACCTACTCTCCGTGCAGTGTACTTCTGGGACACGTGTTACTTGGTAGCTACCAATAAAACTTGATCTTTGACGGTAACTAGAAGACTCCGTGTTTCTGTGGTCCGGAACAAGGGAGAACTCAGAGGTCCTCGGGTGCTACCCCCTGGCACCACCGGGTTCCTAAAAACCCGGCACCTCAGTTGGCGCCCAACTCGGGGCGATATCAAGCGGTGACAGTCCAAGCCAGATGTTCGTGAGGAGCTTCGTGTGAAAATTCCAGAGGACGGCCAGCCACTTCAGCGACCCCTGTATGTCGACGTGGTTCCGAAGGTCTTTGCTGCGAGGTTCCCCGCGTCCCGACGGCTACGAAGGACTGCTGCCCTGACTATCGCCTTGTTTTGGACCCAGTGATCTTTGGTAGAGCGAAACGATAGACGAGTCTTCTAGCGACGTCACAGATCTTCAAATACTTCAGTTAAGTATAAGTGGAGCGTCTCCCAGTCCTTAGTTTGTCCTTAGTTTTTGGTATCCTTGAGATACGCTTTGATTTGGTACTTGCAAGCCCCAAAGCCGAAGGACTCGTGTATTCACGAGATATATCGTAACAGATAATCCTTTGAAGTTTGAAGCTAGACTAGTGAGCGAAGATGCCTGGTTTTAGCAGACTTGGAAACTTGTTTTGTCTTGGTTGTAGTAAGGACTCCCGATTAGTGGAATCTTGTCCGGTTCCTCCAATTAGAACTCCAACGTATGAGCTCTATGTAAAGCACGGCGTAGGTCCTATAACATATAACGAAGTATGGATAAAATACACCCGCAAGGATGGTGTTTTAAAATGGCCCCAATACGGTAGTTTCGACTCAGAAGTTTTAGATAACCTAGAAGTCAAACTATTCAAGAAGAAAGCCCGACCGGCGATGTTTGACTCTTTCCGCTTATGGCGTAAAGAGGCCAAACAGAAGGAAATTAAATTAGAAAAGAAGAATAAGAGGGAAAGAGGTATTTCAGTAATGCAAGCCGCGATAAAATTTAAAGACAACGAAGAGGATCGAATAAGTGAGCAGTTGCACAGGCAACGTAAAATGGCAATAGATAAATGCTACCCCGTTTTGCCATCTCTTCAGCGAGAGACAGTAAAAGAGCGTGAAAAAGATCCATTAATGGCTCATTTGCTAAGTTCGCCACCACCCTATGCACAAAATGCCACAGCACCTCCGCAACCTTTAGTTGCACCTCTGGTAGCTGTTATACAGGCTCCTTTACCGCACTCACCGGCTACTCTTCAGCTGGCTCCTGTTTCTCTGGCGCAGCCTCCTCAAGGCTCGCCGATCACATCTACTTCTCCTACTGTTCCTTCTAAAATTTCGCCTAGCACACTTTCTAGTCTCTCTGATACTCGTTCTACGAACATTTCTGTTTCTACTTTGCGTGACTCTGTTCTACCACCAGTTATTCCCCCACTTTCACCTTTCGTCTGGCATAAAATGGCCAGCATTGTTACTAACCTTCCTTCACCACTTTTTCGGTCGCCTAAAACGACCCCTAACACAGAACGAAGACAATTACGAAGCCAAATGCCCGATTATCAGGAAAGGGAATGTTTGAATAAGTTAGCACGAAATTGGGCTATGGACACAGCAAGATATGATGTAGAGGCTGTCATGAACGTTTTCCGTCAATGGGATGAACCAACGCAAAGATACGTCTTTGAGCAGATGTGTGTTTTTCTGTGTGAGGATTTGGTAGATAATGGTCAGAAGACCAACGAGCAAGAGTTGTGTAGTGTACGATTTAAATTTGGGGAGGGTATGATTGTAGGTCCCGACGTTGAAAAAGCAGTTGAGATATTATTATCACATAGAAGTACGGGTGGTAATTCTGGGTCATCCTCCGACAGTGGTACATCCAGCAGGAAAAGAGCGAGACAGTACCCCATGAGAGAGGTTCCTCCGGTCTGGAGGGAAGGTGACGCGACTGCAGTTCCACCGGTTCTGCCTCATTTCCAGCGTGTATGGGTACATGTCCCCTGGAAAAGATCCGAAGTTTTAGCACTCAAGCAGACACTACCCGATCCCCGTAAAAACCCGACTGGGTATTATAAGGAGTTGTCCCAAACTGCCAGCTCATGTATAATGAATTTAGCGGATATAGACATGTTGTTTGGGAACGTTGTTCCACATCCCTTATGGAGTAAGATACGTCATGCAGATCATGACCAAGAATTAGGTGACTCGTGGGCGAACATTGCGACTACAGATGCTAGACAAGTCGGTGGTTTCAAGCCTGAGCCGTTAATAGCTGAACTTCCCGGTAGAATTATTGCGTACATGAAGACACTTATGCCTGAAGTACGCGTAAACTGGGACAAGCTATCCGCGTGCAAGCAGAAGAAAGACGAGAATGTGTCTGACTTTTTCACGAGATTTGAGGAAACTTTCACTGACCATAGTGGTCAGGATATGGCTACCGAGGGTGGCCAAAGATTGTTTGTAGACAAGTTTGTACACAATCTGCTTCCCGAACTGTGTGCTAAACTAAAAGATTCAGAGAGTGCTTGGGCTGTCTCTACGTCAGCGCAGATTCTAGCAACAGCTCAGTACTACGAAAACAGGCGCAAAGACGAGCTAGACAAAGCAGACAAAAAGACGAAAGATCTAAAAACTAAAGTTCTTCTCCAACAGGCCTATCCGCCTCGTGTGGCTAGCCAGCCCAATTATCAACAGAATAAGCAGTATTCTAGAGACGCGCAAGGAAACGAGTCTTCCCACCAGCGTGTTCCGTATGGCCCGAATCAATGTGCGTATTGCAAGGAAGAGGGTCATTTTAGGAATAATTGTCCGGCTCTTGCGCGACGCTTAAACGGTGTTTCAGGTGTAAGAGGGAGAGGTGTTCAACATGCCCCCAGAGGTAGGGGCCGTGGAAATTTCTCCCAGTACACAGCTTCTTTTCCGCCTCAAAATTCCATGAATAGCTTTGACCAACAGAATAACGCATCGTCTAGGTCAGCTCAGTACTATGCTGACGACTATTACACCGAACACGACAATGAGGGTAACGATTGCTAGGACAGCCATGGACAAAGAGAGGGAGTTGTTTCAGTTCCAGTAGACCAAGATGGACCTTATGTCAAGGTAATTACCTCAGGAGTGTCAGAGCCATTTCTGTTGGATACTGGTGCTACAAAAAGTTCTATTATGCACTCAAAACTTCCTGGCGCACCTTTGTCTGGCGAAATGAATGTCTCAGTAGGCTTCTCTGGCGCCCCTGTTAGAAACCCGATCTCTAGTCCTATATCCCTCTCTGTTGGCCCCTATGAATTGGAAGCACCCCTCATTCTTACAACAGGTTGCGGTGAAAATTTGTTAGGATTGGATTTGCTAAAAAGGTTGTATGCGACTTTGTACTGTTCTCCCTCGGGAGTACAACGTACCTTAGGGAAAAAAGTCATTTCTCCAATGTATTTGTCGAAAGAAGGTATTCCAACCGAATTATCATCACTTCCTGATGTACTGTGGGCTAATGGTTCCAATGACGTAGGTCGTTTGGAGATAACACCGTATGTCATAACTTTGAAAGCCAACGTCGGATTGCCACGTATTCCTCAATACAAAATATCTAACGAATGCGAGAAGGCGTTGTTAACGATCATTTATGATTTGATCGATAAAGATGTTATTGAAGAAACAACAGGGAACGTTTGTAACAGTCCAGTTTTACCGGTCTTAAAACGTACTGATCCTTCACAGCCCCCTGTGTATAGGTTTGTGATTGACCTCAGAGAGGTAAATAAGGTAGTTATCCCACAGTTTCCAGTTGTCCCCGACATTACTGCTTTATTGACAATGGTTCCAGCTTCAGCAGACTGGTTCTCGGTGATTGACCTGAAGAACGCTTTCTTCAGCATCCCGATCGCCGAAGAGAGTAGAGACCTTTTCGGCTTCAATTTAGGAGGACGAAGCTTCCGCTTCAAATGCGCTCCTCAAGGCTACTGTGAAAGCCCATCTATATTCAGTCAGGCACTGAAAACACAACTAGACACAATTGCGCTGCCAGATGGGTCAACTTTGATCCAGTACGTAGACGATCTACTGATCGCCGCAGACACTGAGGAGATTTGCAAACAAGCCACGTTGTTATTATTGCGTCACTTATGTGACATGAAGCACAAAGTCTCCCTTTCAAAGCTGCAATTTTGCCGACAAGAAGTAACCTACCTAGGTCACATCTTATCGAAGGAGGGAAGGAGACTGACACCAGAAAGAATACAGGCAATTACAGAACTAAGTGCCCCAAGGACACAGAGAGAGGTTCGAGCCTTCTTGGGCATTACATCGTACTGTAGACAATGGATACCGAATTTCTCACTACTAGCCAAGCCCTTGCTGGCACTACTCCGCAAAGACACGCCTAATCCTATGCCTTGGTCTGAAGATTGTCAGACGAGTTTCCACGAGTTGCGTGATGCATTGTGTTCGGCCCCTGTGTTGGGAAACCCCAACTACAGTAAGCCTTTTACATTGTATGTCCACGAAAAGGAAGGTTGTGCATTATCAGTCTTAACGCAACACTTTGGGGACAAACAGCGCCCATGCGCGTATTTTTCGGCAACTCTGGATCCAGTGGCTAAGGCACTGCCAAGTTGTCTAAGAGCAACCGCCGCAGCAGCTGTCTGCATTCGACAGTCTGCTGGACTAGTCATGAATAACACTCTGATCGTTATGGTTCCGCATGCAGTTGACATTTTGCTAAATAGGACCAAGACACAACATCTTACTAGCGCTCGACTATCCAGTTAGGAACTTACCCTGCTAGCAAGTCACATCCACATAAAAAGGTGTGATACACTCAACCCCGCTACGTTATTACCCATCCCGACAGAGACAGACAAGATTGACAAACATGACTGCTGTTTCAGGACAGAAGAAGAGACAAAAGGGAGAGTAGACTTACAGGACACTCCCCTTCCCGAATGCAATGATACTTTGTGGGTTGATGGTTCATGTTTCAAGTTGCCGAATGGTGATACGACCACAGCATACGCCGTAACGACATTATACACCATTGTAGAGACTGCACGCATTTCCCACAATTCTGCACAAGCTGCAGAGCTGATCGCGCTTACTAGAGCATGTGTGTTGGCGAAAGGAAAGCGAGTGAATGTGTACACTGACAGCCAATATGCCTTTGGTGTGGCTCACAGTTTTGGGAGATTGTGGCGTGAACGTGGGTTCCTTACGTCCCATGGTGCAAAGATACAACATGGCCAGCTAGTTAATGAGCTCCTTGAGTCACTCACCTTGCCCCTACAAGTCGCCATTATAAAATGCAGTGCACACAAAAAGATTCAGGATGATGTTGGCCGCGGAAATGCATTGGCAGATGAGGTTGCGAAAGAAACTGCAAGGAACACAATGAGTCGGATGTATGTTATGGGTCCCGCTAGATGGACTGCTGATGTGGGAATGTGCGAGGACACCATTGAAAGCGTAAAATCGATACAAGCTGAGGCCACTGAGAACGAGGTGAATGAATGGAGAGAAAGCACAGGTAGATTGGATGCAAATGGTTGTTGGGTCGAACTATCAGAACACCAGCGATGGCTATTACCTAATGCATACGTACTTGCAGTAGTAACGATGGCTCACGGAATTGCGCACATCAGTTCGAAAGGAATATGTAAACTATTGGCCCCAGTATGGCAGAATAGCAATATCCCAAAATATGCAAAGAATGTGGTTAAAAAGTGTATGGTGTGTTTGAAGTACAATCCCGGGAGGGGAACCCCAACTCCAACTGGTCATTTTGCGTCTCCAACGTACCCGTTCGAGGTTTTACAGCTCGACTTCATCCACATGGAGAGGTGCAACAACCTAAAGTATGTGCTCGTTGTTGTCTGCGCCTTTTCAAGATGGGTGGAAGCGTACCCCCTTAAGGACAATACCGCTTTATCAACTGCCAAAGCACTCGTCAAAGAGTTCTTTCCGAGGTTCGGTATGCCTAGAATTGTCTGGAGTGATAACGGAAGTGAATTCGTAGGATGCGTGATGAAGAGAGTGTGTGAGTGTTTAGGCATCCACCAAAAATTCCACGCTGCAAATCACCCCCAATCAGCTGGATTAGTAGAGTGCTACAATGGCACTCTAAAACTCAATCTAGCCAAGATCCAAGCCAGTACAGGTCTTAAATGGCCTGACGCACTGCCTCTAGCGCTTTTGTCAACCAGAATGACTGTCCACTCCAGATTAGGACTTAGCCCCCATGAGATCGTGTTTGGCCGCCCAGCCAACGTCTGGGGCGTGCCAAGACCCAAGAAACTAAGTGAGATAGAACACCCCGTACTACTTGACTATTTGTGCGAATTGACAACTAAATTGCGTGTTTTACACCAACAGGTTCACAGTTCCTCTCCACCAGCCTCTGACGATCCAGGTCACCTCATCGAGCCCGGCTCGTGGATTTTGGTGCGGAATTTCCAGCGCACAAACAACGGACAGCCGAGGTGGACCGGACCGCACCTAGTGCTGCTTTCAACGAGATCTGCTGTTCGGGTGGAAGGCAAGAAGAACTGGGTACATGGGACCCACTGCAAACGGGTCCCTCTACCCCTTCCATACGACCGGTGGGTCAACAAAGGACTTGCCGACTCCGAGACCGAATCCGTACCTCGCTTCATCCCTTTCAGCGATGCACGTTTGAAAGAAACTAGTACTGAAAAGGAGAGTGATCATATTTTACAAGGACTTGTGTCGCCGTCTATGCAATTGGACACTACCGAACCTGAGACGCTGTTTGAAGACCACACCATACCTGGGAAACGACGGTACGACCTACGGTCTAAACAAAGAGACTAATAAACGATTGACCTAATGTGATTTCCCTTTTCCCCTAAGAACTATTTTTTTGATTTTTTAGCTCTCTCGTCCCAGGGGAACTAGCTCATTTTTGATTTTTCGAACCGCCATCCGGTTCTGCTGCTAGGGTCGCGGTTGAAGTCTGGGGAGTGCAACTGGGAAGTTCTAGGTCCACGGTTCTGATTGGTCCACGGGAGTTACCCCGGACTGAGCAGAGCGCGCTCCCTGGGAGAATCAATCAACCACCGCGGGCAGCAACTAGAGGATGGAGTTTCCAAGGGTAGAGAGACCTATCAGACTCACGAACTTCGGAAAACAGTTATGCACAATACTGTCCAAAAGAAGATTCCTGATACTATGTGTTTTAATGTTATGTAGCATACTTGTGTTTTTTACTGGTTATACTCTATTCGTATTTAAAGTTACCTTTTCGAATGACACCCAGCCACCATCTCCTCCCACTATTTCTCCACACTACTTTCACCCTCTACCTGAACACGAGTCTGCCCGAAGACTCGAATTTGTAAACAATTCTTTCATTCAGCTCCTACACCAACACCAGTCCGTAATGAACGCATCAAACTGTTGGATATGCGGACTTATGCCACACACAACCGATAAGGGGATCCCATACTTCATTTTGCCATTCAGCTACTATGGTTCTCTGTGGGCTTTCCAGACGATGTTCCTATTCGCCCTAGAACCATACCCGACCCGTTCCACTGCGAGCGATTCCAATAACAAGGCACTAATTGCAGGGATAAGGAATATGAGTAGGGATATCGACACATATCTGACAATGCCCAAAGACGAACTCAGTCCCTACTCCCGTTGGAACGTGACCAAACATGGGGTTTACCTGGTCAAGAGCCAGGCAGCAAAGAAATCCCGCCCAGTTTGGATAGTGCCCCACCGAGGTCACTTATGCTTACAGGGTATTGGTAGGGACCCCACAGCACAGTTAGGAAAGAGCATTTGCACGGAAACATACGTATTTACTTCCCGAACTTCCCCTATACTTTTGGCAGCCAAAGGCACGTATTTCGTTTGCCACGACCAAGCCTACACGTGGTTGCCCCCTGATTTCTCAGGTACATGTTTTATCTCATTACTGCTGCCTCCCACCTACACGGCCAGAGCAGATTACCATCGGACAAGGACAGCTAGGGGTGTCGTGAGTAAAGACGACACCGCGGGTCAGGAATTCGCTGACTTCGCAAAGGGTTTTCTGCCATTTTGGGGGCCTATGGTGAACAGCAGAAATATTCGCCAGTTATCGAGGATAGTTGAATCCGCCGTGACTACGACGGCCGGAGCACTTGGCAATCTGACAACAGAGCTTCAGTCGGATCGACTTATGACCCTTCAGAACCGAATTGCCTTAGACATCATACTCGCCGATCGTGGTGGTGTGTGTAGAGTCATCCAATCCAGTTGTTGCATATTCATCCCTGATAACGCACCGACAGTATACCAGGCCATCTCCAAACTACACGAAATATCTGGTTCCCTTCACGTTGAGAAAGGGGATTGGTCCCTGCTGGGGTGGTTCTGGGAGCTGATCACTGCCTGGGGATGGAAAATGTTGATCTTCATTGGGATGACCTTGGCACTTCTGTTCATGTTTTGCCTATGTATACAGTGTGCTCCTGCACTATGTGGCCTCTGTGCTACCTCGTGTGTACGGAAGCCTGTGTCACGGGACGAGCTGAGTAACAGAATGATGCTACGGCAACATCTCCACGAATTTCTTCATACCGATTTGGACTCAGATTAGCATGAGTTATTGCCTTATATGAGGGCAAAAGGAGGGTCTGTGGTTCTCAAAAAAATCCGGACCCTGGTGTTTTCCCGATATCGAGGTCCAATACCCGTGTCACAAAACCTCAAGGCACCAAGACGATTTTGGTATCTATGAACCGATAATAATTAGGACATCATTCCTATGTATTTGCGTCACAATCGAGGGTTGCCAACACCCCAAAATCGTAGTTTCCGTCCCCATCCCTTAAACTCCATTTTGTGAACGGCATCCATCTTGCATCTTGCCCTCATGTTAAGTCAATTAAAGGTCGAGCTTGATCAAAAGGGACACGTCCACCTTTTCGTGACTTCCCCCTGACCTATCCCAACTGACTCCATGGCCTTAGGCCAAACCTGTTTGGGCAGCTCCTCACCCAGTGGCCGAATACGATAGCATCAATACATAACATTCCACAAACCATTCACACATACAGACCATGCTTTCTGCAAACATGCACCTGTCCACATTCCTTGTTTATGGCCAGTTTTATGACTGGGTTGTGCCTTCCTTTATTAAGGTTTCATCGATATCTGATGGGAGTTCCAGGCCTAACTGGGTAATCTGTCAACAAACTGGACATCTAAAATATGGGCTTGCTTACATGACTCTGCTCTTTGTATTATTGTAGAAATATGTGTATAGCCATATCATAAACTCAGGAATTCTTGCTTGCAGCTATTATTTTTGTATATAAGGAGACGGCTGGTTCTGTAAAAACGAACAGTCTCCCGAGAACCTACTCTCCGTGCAGTGTACTTCTGGGACACGTGTTACTTGGTAGCTACCAATAAAACTTGATCTTTGACGGTAACTAGAAGACTCCGTGTTTCTGTGGTCCGGAACAAGGGAGAACTCAGAGGTCCTCGGGTGCTACCCCCTGGCACCACCGGGTTCCTAAAAACCCGGCACCTCATCATTCCTGTCCAGATGTGTGCCAGTTAGACACGCCACTTGGGTGGGTCGAAAGGCAGGGCATTAGAGCATACTTCAACCAGCTCACAATGTCAATAGTGACCTAAAACGTACATTCAATAACAAAATGGGATGCTGATGTAGGCAGTACCCTAAGCTATTCTATCGATACCTAAAGTTCCATAATTGTACATCAGATTTGGCAATATATGACATGCTAAAGTGCCCTTCTTTAATTAAAAAGTATCAGAGTATTTGTCTCATTTAAGTGGTGCATGGAAGGTATAGTCTATACCAGACGACTTTATAAGACTCATTGGAAAGTCATATGCACTTTGCTCACTTTGGGACAGCAGTAGAAATAAGTATCTTTTTATAAATCTGCCCATACTGTAAATTGCAAAGTCTGAACAATTATTATTTTCTGCCTTAAATTAGAAGGATGCGTTGCCGATACCGTTTGAGATTGCTTATGCCAATATATTTCTGAATACCTGGCACATTTATTAATGGATGTTTACATTGTTTAACATATGTTTAATCTGTATATGGTTAACAGACCCAAATAGATCAAATGAAATAAAAGATATTGTCATTGCATTCTCACCTGCCACACACCATTTAATGGCGATTTGAAACTAATCCCATGTTTAAACTGACAAAAATACAGCACAGGCGTTTCCTTTGTAATTCATGACATCAGACTTACACCGCAAACCATGGTGTTTAAAGTCGCACATGAAAAAACAAGTTCGAAAGAAACTTTCCCAAAACTTCGAAAAAATCACCACGCCACCAGAAACTAGCAAGTGTGGTGAGACCTCGAGCTTCCGGTACACCCTGAATCTCACAAACAGCGGCACATAACGAGGCCATCAAGCACTACATCATTCCTTCTCGCAAAAGCTTTCAAATCAGTCTTTCGGATTTCAAACCAGATCCATAAAGGTAATGCAATACGCAGCTGGCCTTAGGAAATGCTATTAAATGCTATTAAAGTTGAGTCGTAACATGAAAACTGTTGGCTGAGGCACGATCTCGAAAACTTTCAAGCGTCTTCGGAATGGTATTACACTGCTCGAGCACTGCTGCAAAGAGGACTCCATCTCCCTGAGCCCTTCGGCTGACAGAGGCACAGGAGATGGGTTCTTGTAAATGACAAATGTATGGGATAGAATTGTCTAGTGTCTAAACATGGCTGCTAACAAACACATTGAGAGACGAAATCAACCGGGAGAACACAAGTGGCTAGAGGGGGGTACTAGATGAGGAACAGCAGATTCAATCCCTGCTCATAAGACCTGATAAATGAACAACATCCAGTGTGGGCCAACATTGATCGGGGGTGGCGGTGCAGGAAGGCGCGGGAGGGGGGTAAATAAAAAATTAAAAACGTACCCCCTCTCCGCGTCCCGCGTTGTCTTCATCGAGTCTCTCCATTCTTTCCTCTGGCCAGAACAGGAAGGACACTGGAAACACCCAGGCTCCCCTGAGCCAATCACAAAGCTGCAATGCAGCGTAGTGATTGGTCTGAAGGCCGTGGTTCAGCGCTCAGATGAGGAATGGGGGCCTAGGCATGTTTGCCACCCAGGCTGTAATACAGCCTGGGTGGAGAACATGCTATGTGAGCATGATTATTTGGCCGGCCCAAAACGTGCGCATGGATGTTTGGCTGGCTGTGTTGGGCTGGCACACCATTTATACGCACGTGGGGAGAGAAAACCACTCCTCCCTTCCCCTGCTCCTTCAGAAGAGCAGTCCCGTCCCACTTCCAACAGCTGATGAGCCCGCAACAAGAAAAAATAAAATGATAATAACATTGAGTTATTATCTTCGTTTTTTCTTGCACCGCTGAATCGCAGTGGGACAATTGTCCTTCGCCTTAGCGGAGGAGCCGCCACTGACATCTACAGCAAGTCAAAAAGAGACCAGCGGTCTCCTATTGAATGTGTAGTGCACTAAGGTGCCCAGGCAAATATCATTTGCACAGGCTATCTGGTTTGTTAGGTGAACAAGTTGTTTACCTTTGGTAACACTCTTTCAGGTGAATATTCAATCTAACTGCAAAGTCCACACCTCTTGAATATTCCCCAAGTGACTACCTGGATCTGGAAGCTTTGCACAGCAATAATCCTGCCAAGGATGTGGCTCCAGACCGTCCAGGAGTGACACAGCGAAGCCGCATACAAGTGCCATTCCAGCAGGGCTAATGTCAGTTTCTTGCATTGCCCTTTCAACTCCCTCAAATGTTGAGCATTAAATAATTGGAGGTACCAGTAGGGAGGTCTCTGACTTGGGATCTTTTTAGATGGTCAAAAAAGGCCACCCCACAGAACAGGACGGTGAGGGAAGCGAGGAATCTGCAGTTAAACTGAGCATCCACCAGAAAGAGTATCACTCAAGATAATTAACTTGTTCTTCTGATGGATAGTTCTAACTATGGATTCCTCACCTTTACAACAGATATCAATGCAGTCCCTCCCAAAGGCGAAGGGTCTGTGGAGTGGACTCAGACTAAAAAGTCCTGCAGAACCAATTGCAACCACAGTGCCAAAAGTTCACATACAAAACCCAGTGATTGTGATGAGGATGAAAAATTGTTTGAGTAAGACAAACCAATGGGCAGTTGTGCATCTGCTCCAAGGGCGTACACATAATAAAAGTCAAAACCAAGCTGAGGCCCCACTATGGCATCACAAAAGGTTTGGGAGGGGACATATGTGCCAAATCTTTAATAAACGGTATCACAAGAGATGAGTTAAACAAGGATGGTTGATCCGGTAAACTAAAAAAAGCCGAAAGGACATATAAATACCTTATGGGTCGGCCTTGCCGAGCCAAACACAAAAAAGACAATAAAACATCCAACTGTTTGGCCTGTATAGGGTCTGTCTCGCAGACTTCACACCAGTCCACAAATTAGTCCCAGCGCCAAGAGTAAATGGACTTCGTAGACAAGTGCTGTGCTGTCAGGATGATGGCCACAACTTCAGGTAGCAGATCGAAAGCAGTCAACTGCTGCTGCTCAATCTCCACACATGCAGGGGTAGATTGTGCAGGTTCGGGTGAAGGACTCTACCCTGCTGCTGTGACAGAAAATTCTCCCAATGTAGTTGTCTGATCAGAGGGCAGATGCTTATTCCCAGAAGTTCCGGCTACCACACTCACGTGGCTTTTGATCTTTCCCAGAACTCAGGACAGGAGAGGCAGTGGTGGGAAGGCGAACAGGAGTCCCATGTTCCTTTCCAGGGGGAACACGCCTTCAAGCAAGTCTTTTTGTGGAAACAACATTGCTTAAAACCATTGACACTGCACATTCTTGACGGTAGCAAATAGATCTAGACATGGTTCTTTCCAATGCTGGAAGATGTCCTTTGCCACTTTGAGATGCAGACGCCATTTGAAATTTGCCAGATGCGGATGGCTGAGCTCATCCACCCTGACATTCAAGGATCCTGCCAGGTGGATCAAGACCATGGAAATGCCCTCCACTCCAACCAAAACTAGAGGCGCAAATCCTTTTGGCACGGGACCCAGAACCCCAATCCACGCTTCTTGTGGCTGTACCACATGGCAGAGGTGATATTCACAAGAATCTGCCCCAGCTTTCCTTTGCAGGAAGGCCTTCAACAGCAGACTAATACCTCGCTAGTCCAACAGATTGATATGGAACAAGGTTTCCACTTGAAACCTGAACTCTATGATCTCCACCTCTTCCAAATGGCCTCATCAAACCCTGCAGTGATGCTAGCGTCACCACCGTCAGCTCTAGGTAGGGGAAAGGGTTTAGTGCTGGTCTTTCTGCGGTTGATCAGCCACCAGTGTAGATAATATGCAGTTCCCTCCAAAATCTGAATGCATCTAACAGGTTTCTTTGGTGCATGGGCCATTGGAATTAGAAATTACATTGCAGAGCCCACATTGCCACCTGGTGTAGTTGACAAAAAGGATACCAGGGGCTAAAAGGTGAAGACGCCTCAGAGCTCCTCTCACTGCACTACCAAGCGGGGAGACCTTGTTTGGTTCCGCGCCCGCACCCAGAAGACTAAAAAGCAGTTGCAGGCAAGTACACGGTCCGGGGCACCCTTGTGCTCCTACTCCGATATACACGGTCTCCGAGGGAGTGCCTGGGATCCTCATTGGGTATCGGGTACCCAGATGGTGCAGCGCTGGACTGGCAATATTGCACCAGAGGGTCAGGCCCGCCCGCAGTCATACTGGTCTCCTCTCTCCACCATCGTCTTATGGGGATCCCGGGTGCTACGACAATGAGGTCTGGCGTCCTTCGGGGAAGGTTTCCTTGAAGAAGAGTGGCCCACTATTTGTCTCAGTGCTGGGATCCAAAGCGTTGGTGCGATGGAGAAAGGAGTAATTCTCCCAACCCTCTGAGGCACTGTGGGTCAGGAGATATGCCTGCCTCAGGTCTTCAACTACACACAGGGCTCCAACAATGCAGGCGGACCCAGAAGCAAATGTCCGCGCTCACCATGTGCTGGCTGCGGCAACAGTGCCAGTTCTTCAGTAATCCTCCCCAGGACACAGGGGATTATCCCAGAGCCCCTTTTCAGTGCTGCTGGGGTTGGTTTCACCTTCCGACCTCACTGCAAGCTCCAGAGTGCCTGTACATCCTTTCCCCAGTAAAAGGCGTGGGGAAAAAGAAGAGAGTAAGCAGGAAAGTATGCACAAAGTGTAGCTGTCACCCAAGCCTAGACATGGATTGCAGTTGGCTGCAAAGCACAAAGAGTCATAATCACAGAGAAATGTCCACTTTCTAAAAGTGGTGTTTCAAAAATAGAAATCCAAAATCCAACCACACCAGTAAGCAGGATTTATCACTACCATTCTAAACATAAGAAAGATGGCAACACTACTCCTTTCAGATTAGGAATTACCAATTCAAAAAATATAAGGGACTTCCCAATGCTAGCCTAAGAGAGAAGTAGGTCTCACAGCAGTGAGAAACAAAATAGTCTGTTTGTCACTATAAGGACATGCCACACAATAAAGGCACATGGCCTACCTTTTACTTACACAGCAGCCTGCCCATAGGGCTACCTGGGACCTACCTTAGGGGAGACCTATGAGTAATAAAAGATGGGTTTTCGACTTGGAAAGTACTTTTAAATGGCAAGTTAGAGTGGCAGTAACTGCGCACGCAGGCCCTGCTGTGGCAGGCCTGGGACAGGTTTGAAAGGCTACTTCTGTGGGTGGCACAAGCAGTGCTGCAGGCCCACTGGTAGCATTTCATTTACAAGCGATAGGTATATGGGATTCCACTTTACAAGGGACTTACAAGTAAATCAAATATGCCAAACAGGTGTAAACCAATCATACGATATTTCATAGGGCGGTGCACATGCACTTTAGCACTGGTTAGCAGTGGTAAAATGCCCAGAATCCTAAAGCCAACAAAAGAAGGTCAGAAAAAATAGGCAGAGGAAGGCAACAAATTTGGGGATAACCCTGTATAAAGGGCCAGGTTCAACACATAGAATATTCATCATTGCATGGTATATTCTTCATTGCACTGATTTGCCAGCATAAGGTCCAATAGAAAGTACCTCAAGGAAAATTCAACTTCAACATAAGGAGCAGAGTGCAATTTGTGTTAAACCCATGAATGTAAAACCTGGTGCAATCCCCATATGCAACCAATTTAACACTTACCACGGCACTCAGAACGAAACCACTTTAGTCTCACAAATCATAATCATGACTTTTAAAAGCTTCCAAACTAGATAGATTTTAACTCATGGATGGTTCTAAACATCTACTGCATACTAGCAGTATAATACAGAAAAACTATATACATTTTAATACAAAAATAGGGAATGCTTAGCGTTTTACCTCAGACCAAAGATATGTGACTGTTCGAAGTTGAATAAGGAGTGAATTTTTGCTTCAGAATTTAGAATAATAAGCCGGTCAATGAGATCCTGAAAAGACAATTCAAAACACAAAATGTTAATCAGGATAAAGTAAACAAAATAACCTCTTCACATTCAATAAGCAACTTGTAATATAATTACTAATAACAGCGGCCAATCATATTTTAAGAGTGAAAGTATGTTATTCAGTAGGTTTATGGGTATGCAGTAGCTGGGCAGACAAGAACATAGGACAATTATTTAAGTAGTTACAATGTCGCTTTTTCAATACTTAATTTTATTAAGAGGTAGCCACGCACACAAGCATTAGCACACATTGCAACCTGAGCCCTAGAAAGACAAACATTACAAAGTTAATGAATGTAGCTAAGTATGCAACATCCTTGTGTGAATTAACAAGAAGTTGTGAGAGAGAGGAAAATATAAAAATTCCTCCTTATAGTAGTCTATAAAAGGTATCTGTATGAGTAATTCCTCTCTTTTAACATGAGTCAATCTGCTTGTCTGCATGACAAGATGTATTAAATTAACAGCCATTATTCTCCACATCTCCACTGGCCCCCAATAATCCTGAGATTATCCTGCCAAATATGTGCCATTCCGCCCTAAAATGACTGAGATTTTGAAAGTGAATCTAATCCCTGGAGGCTATCTGATGCAATTCTCCATCAGTAGCTAAAGATGGGCGAGTGATTTTGGCTGCACCTGAGACAAGAGGGCAGAAACTCGTATGAGGACTTTAAGAATGGCACTCGGACCCTGCAGAAAAAATAGACAGAAAGACCTGCAATTCTGGTGGAAGGCAGATCATGATTTGCGGCAGTCTATGTTTAAACAGACATCATGAACCAGTTACTTCCCTTTGGTAACACTCTTTCTGGAAGAGACTCTAACTGCAGATTCCTCCTCTTTTTAATATTTCCCAGATGTCAGACTGGATCTGGAAAATGCTTTCAGCAGTACTTCTGCACGCTGTTATGTGGCGCCATGAGGCTCCGCACTGATGTTCTTCCACTCATCAAATGACGTTTGGGGTTTGTTGGTTGGTTGGTTGGTTGCTTTATTTCGATATGCATATATCATAAAAGCATTACACAAAAATATATAAAACAGCACATCGTAAGAAAGAGACTGTACATTAAAATCAACAAATAAAAAATGGCAATTAATCAGAATAAATTAGTTTAAAAGAGCAATTAAATCGATATGGACAGTCTTTTTAGGCGAATCAACCAGGCCCATTTTAAAAATTTGGATACAGCGCAAACAATGAAAGGAGCTGTATCAGTTGATAAAATCCGTAGAGCCACCAAATACTGACTAGTACCCATCTCTCTACAAAGTGGTTTGAGCCAATGGGATCTGGGGCGCACATAATCCGGGCATTCAAAAAGGAAGTGTGCCACAGTTTCGGGTCTGTCAGTACATAGGGCACAGTTGCATGATACCTGCTTAGGCGAATTCCATCTGGAGAGGAGGTCGGCTAGGGGTAGAGTCCCTAGTCTGAATTTAATATAAAGAGCCCGATCCATGGGGATGGTAATAATGTCCAGGAAGGGTTCGAAGGCAACAACATCTTTTATTTTCAGGTAAGCTGCGGTGGAATTGCAGTGACGCTGATTGCTAATGAGCTTTACGGAAACCCATTCCCAATATATTTTTTTCAGGGTCTCCTTCGGGGGAGCTGAGTGGGAGGACCAACAAGATCCCAATCCCAGGTTCCCAAGCAGGTGTTTAATGTCCCTGAGCCATTTGATCTTCTGCCAGCCATCGGAGTACATTACCTCTGCCAGCCCGTCTGCATAAGATTTTAATTCCGGGACCCTCCACAGGCGAGCCCACAGCAGAAGAGGCCGAAGGCGGGCCAGGTCCTTAATTGATTTACATCCCGCGTCCATGAGCACCGGAACTGTCGGGGTACTCATCGGGATGGCCAGGAGGTCCTTAATAAATTTATTCTCTGCCTTAGACAAAGTCTCCATATTACCCAGACCCCATAACTCAGCTCCGTATAGTGATGCGGATACTGCTCGAGCTTTGTAAATATCTATTATCGGAGCTACACAGTGTTTTGATGAATTGTTGTACTCCTTTAACAAGGCTCCCCCCACCCTTTTGTGGCCCACAGTCATTTTGTTGATGTGGGGAGACCAGTTCATAGCATCACTCAAACGGATTCCCAAATAATCAAATTCTGACACTCTTTCAAGGGGGATAGAGTTCAGAATGGGGGGGGGGGCGGCCAAGTTTGCGGGGGGGGTGCATGATTAAGTACTTCGTTTTGTCCACATTTATGACAAGTCCTCTGTTTACACAAAAATCCTGAAAGCGGTTCAGGAGCTTCTGGAGGCCTTGGGGGGTTTTCGAGATGAGAAGGGTGTCGTCGGCAAACAACAGAGTTGGAATCTTTACGCCACCCAATGTGGGGGGCGTCTGCTGGTTCTTCAAGCAAGTGCTCTACCACCCCATTCACATAGAGAGAGAATAGGGTGGGAGCTAAAACGCAGCCCTGCCGGACACCCCTCGCAACCCGGATCTTATCGGTCTTATCCCCATTCAAACCCCATCTAACCTGGGCATAGTTGGCATTATGCAATTTCATGAGGAGGTTTAAGATGTAAGGGGGCATCCCAAGACCGTGCAACACCCTCCAGAGTTTCTCCCTAGGAACCAGGTCAAAGGCAGTCTTCAGGTCTATAAAGGCCAGATAAAGACTGCCCTTGTCCAGCTCCACCACCTTCCAGTGGAGTAACAGAAGTCTAAAGACTTGTTCGATGGTTCCTGTGCCTGAGCGAAACCCAGCTTGCATCTCAGACAATATGTGGTTATCATCCACCCATGAAAGAATCCTCCCCAGAATAACTTTTCCCGCCACCTTCTGGGTCGAGTCTATAAGGCTTATTGGCCTATAGTTCCCTGGTAGATCCCGACTACCCTTTTTAAAAATTGGGACTACCTCCGCCCCTTTCCAGGACTCTGGCACAGATCCTCCCTCAATAATAGCATTTAGAAGTGCAGAGATCAACACCCCCCATTCACCTGAATATGCTCGAAGAAGGTCCCCTGGTAACCCATCCGGGCCAGCTGCTTTTAGTGGTATGAGAGTTTTAATCAGGTTCGTGACCTCCCATGCAGAGAAAAAATCTATATCTCTGTCCAAAGTATAGGGGGGAATGATAAAGGGGTCATTAAGCGTGCCTTCTATGGCGGAATAGAGAGCCAAAAAATGGTTGAACCACGCCTGGGCAGTGATAGTACAAGTCCTCAAGGTGTCGTCAGGACGATTCCTACTGCCCACCAGGTCCCAAAACCCTTTGGCATCTCTCCCTCGGCTGGCAGCCAAAAGAACCTGCCAAAAGTTATCCTCCCATTCTTTCTTAGCGTTTTTTTGGCAGTGAGAGTATAACCTTCTGGCCTCCCTAATCCTGATTTGTGATTTGGATTTAACCGCATCAACAAGCAGAATCTTCGCCTCCCTACACTTACGATTAAACCAGCCTTGTCTGGCCCGGGGACCTGGTTTCTTCCCATTAGCGCTACCTGAGACAATAAAAAGATCACTGGGTTAAGTTACAAAACCTGGTAGGCACATCCACCAGCCCGCCCCCCAGAGAGTCAAGGTTTTCTAGGGCTGCAGCTAAAAGCTGCGTTATAGAAGATATTTTCTCCACTGAGAGCGACAGCTTAGCCCACTTTAGCCGTCGACCGCAATTAGATACTGATGACATATCCGGGGCGGGAGAACAAATAGTTCTGCTCCCTATACCGTCTAACCACCTATGGGTCAGGGTAAGCGAGAGAAGGTTGTGGTCACTCTCTACAGAGGGTATGATCGCCATATCCTTTACCATGCTCCATAGGTGGACGTCAAGGAGAAAATAATCAATTCTTGACGTATGCGCGGGCCTATTGTATGTATGGGCTCCCTTTTTGTCAGAACTAGTCCTGCCATTAAGGGCCCTCAGGTCAAACTCCATTGTTAGGGAATTAACCTGGAGCACCACTTCCGTCCATTTTTTGATTGGGCTGAGCTCTAGAGCTGGTATCCCCCACCTATTGTCATCGACCTCTTGATCCTGTGAGACTTCAGGGCCAAGAGGCTCGAAGGTACAATTAAAGTCGCCCGCAACCAGAGTACGGTGTTTATGTGGGGAGGATCGAAGCAGGGCCTCCAGACGGGCTATGGTGGGGGATTCTCTACCCCCCTTCATACCTCGGACATAAATATTAAAGATATTTACAATAACTTGACCCTTGGGATTTTTCAGGGTGATGTTGAGGAGGTCTGGGCATTGGGTATCATGCTCCTCCACCCTACAGTTAAGTGCGGAAGCTACCCAAACAAGGAGGCCTCCTGAGGGACGACCCCTACCAGTCTCTGAATGTACAGCCGGTATATGGTGGGAAGAGTATCCTGCCTTGTGAGAGGGCTCCCTACTCCAGGTTTCCTGGAACAGGCATATGGAGTATTCCTCCACAAGAGCGTTCCAGTCGGGCAGGGCCAATTTCCTGTCCAGACCGGCCACATTCCAACTGAGAACCCTAACAAGTGGGTCCGCCACAGCCGAAATGCTACCGGGCTCAACAGGGCCCACCATGTCTGTGTCTCCCAGGGGAGGACAGGCGATGGCAGGCTCAATTTGGACCATCGCCACCCCTGCTTCCCATATATCGCCAGGGGCGACCTGCTCCCCTGGAGTAGGCAGTAGGTCGTTTCGTACTACAGATCTGGAGCTTCTAGTATTAGATGTTCTATCCACTCTATTAATTCTACCCCTACTAGTTTTCGGGTGATCAAGGGTTTGTCACCATCCCCTCCCTAGGTCTTGCCAACCACCCGAAGGATTAAAAATCGGGCCAGTAGTATGGTTATAATACTGTGGCGGTGGAGCTGATGTAACAATCCCTGGCCACGAACAACTTTAGGGGCAATTTTGCTCATTAAACAGACAAGTCGAAACACTGCTGGGACGTGGGTAAAAAAAAGTGAGGTCAACAATGCCAATTCCTCCATTACTTGTGCACCAACCCTGTCTTGTTAGCCATCCTACCACCCTTGGGTCTTGAAAGTTAACCACAATACAGTCCCCCCCCCAGGCTTTTGGTGGTAGGGCCTATCCAATCTATTCGCCTTACCCCCAATATGAGACCATCAACTTCCCCTGGTAGCGGCCGATTCACCCTTAACCAGTGCATAACTTTATTTTTAAGCATCTGGAAGGTTTCTCTCTGTCCCGGTAGGAGTGGTGGGACATTTGTTAGGACTACTACAAAGGGGAAGGAGTCTGGGGTGAGGTTCATGGGGGGTTTCTTATGAGGTGGCTTTATTGGGGGTGGTACGGACGGTCTGGGGACAATAGGAGCAGGGCGGGATATAGGGTTATTTACTAAAGGCAGATTGCCAATAGGTAGGGCAGATGATAAAGCAGTACCCATTCTAGTACCCACGACACCCCCTGCTACTACAGTGACCAAGGAGTTTGAACTAATCGGCGGTTGTTGCGCCGCAGTCTGAGCAGGGGCTACAATGATGGGGGGATTTAAGACAAGTCCCAGTGGTGCTAAATTGGGAGGCTTAAGAGGTCTCTTCACAGCCGCACTATCATTCTTTACTGGTAAAGGAGAGTTAGATTGTTGCCTTTGTCCCTTAACTTGTGGTGCAACTTGGGTGGTGTTCTGGCTCTTGCTACTTTCATCCAGCCTAGCCTGAGCTTTTATCAATGCCTTTGTAGAAAAGAAATTATCTAATGTTACCTGCTCGAAATGGTCTAAGCGGTCAGAGAGCTTAATAATACGTTCCTCTAATGGGAGCAATATTGATCGTAACAACCTTTCTAAGTCAGGGAACAGGCTGCTTAGGGGTGGCGGTTTATCAGCCGTTACCAACCCAGTGACTGGAAGAATGATAGAACTAAGATCTGGGCTATCTAGTGTCGCAACAACCCCCTCTTGCATAATTTCCCTACCACGGCTTACTTCGGTAGCAACCTTACTGGGACACGTACTTTTGTTACCTTTTCTAAGTTTGTATGGGGGCTTGGCTGGGAAACATTTTCTGAATGCAGTATTCCTTTTTCTTTTAGAACCTGATTTAGGGTGGATCAATGAAACCTGAGCACATACATTAGCTGTACAAGTTATAGAATCTGTATGACTCACACAAAAAGGAATCAATTCACCCGCAGTATCCTGGTTCTCCTTATTAGTAATAGCATCATGAACTAATTCGGATACATCAGGCAAGTTTAGTGATGACAGAGGTGTTACTAGTGCAGGATAGATTTGTGCAGAGCGCTTATCCACGGGATTTTTAAGAAGTTCGATAGATAATCTCCGCTCTGCACGCCTCTCAGCAAGCGATATTTCTTTGTCAATCAACTGAATTGGGCGGTTAGAAAATTTATCCAAGGGACCAATAACTGTTAGCCCGGCATCGCCCGGTGGTGTCATCAAGGCGGTGCTACTTGGGAGTTCCGGCACTCCTTAAGGTTATCAGCCCTTTTACAACACTTACTGGTGAGCACTTGTATAGCACAGCAATGTACTAAGGAATATAATATCCGTTTGGAATCAAAGTCAAGGGGGTGGCCCAGCCCGGCCTCCTCCGGCCCCGGACGGCCACAGACGGTCCCGCCCTTGTCCCGGGCTTCTCCCGGGCGCGCTCCCGCGCCGCGGCACAAATAGCTCCTTTTAAGATGAGGGGGAGAGTTTATGGGCGGGGGGGCGGGGCCAGCAGGGAGAGCAGCCCAGGTGTTGTGAATAGGGCGCGCAGGGACTCCTGGTTAGTTGAGTCCCTGCTTCCACGCTCGCAACCCTGCCGGCAGCTCCAGAGGCCCCAAGGTCAACACTCCTGTCCCAGAAGGCACACACTCGGCGTGCGGCGCTGCGGGACCCGCGAAGCGGGTCCGGCGAGGTCTCTCACTCCTCAGGGGCAAACACGGAGGCAAGAGGTCAGTGGGAGCAACAGCAGGCAAACAGGCAAAAAAGGGTCCCGTTGAAACAGACTCCTCGCCCGCTTTTCACTCCGTGGGCGGGGGGGCGGGGCCAGCAGGGAGAGCAGCCCAGGTGTTGTGAATAGGGCGCGCAGGGACTCCTGGTTAGTTGAGTCCCTGCTTCCACGCTCGCAACCCTGCCGGCAGCTCCAGAGGCCACAAGGTCAACACTCCTGTCCCAGAAGGCACACACTCGGCGTGCGGCGCTGCGGGACCCGCGAAGCGGGTCCGGCGAGGTCTCTCACTCCTCAGGGGCAAACACGGAGGCAAGAGGTCAGTGGGAGCAACAGCAGGCAAACAGGCAAAAAAGGGTCCACTCAGCAAATGACGTTTGGGGTTTGTATATGCCTGACATCCAGGCGGTGATGTCGGTTGCTTTCAAGGTTTTCTGAGCCCCAAAAACAAGTCAATTAGACTTTGACTAGTGTACAGACTGCTAGACTTGGAATCTTATTAATGGATAGAAACCAATTTACTGAACGGGGCGGATGGGAGGAATCTACGGTTAGATACAGTCTCCCCCCAAAACAGTGCTACTATAGATAAGTAACTTGTTCTTCTGATATAGGCTTCTAACCAGCTTCCTCACCTTTGCAATAGATGCCAGAGCAGAATCTATTAAAAGGTGGGTATGTGAATAGGCTCAAACCAAGAAGTCCTGTGGAATCAAGCGGTTGAACGTCCCCTCTCTGTGACCCCCTATGGCTGTTCTACCTTCCCCTCCCAGTCAGTTAGAAAAATTCTGGCTGATCTCCCTCAGGGGACTCCAGCAATGCTTGCGCACTGGCACCTCAGACAAGCAGAGAATCCGCTGCCTTCGCACCCCAGGTCTTTCCCAGGTTACCCATATCGGGGGTTGAGCCCTCAGTCATCTAAGCTATGCCCCTTTGGCCACTGTGAGCCCCGGTATTGTGTAGCACCTGCTTAGTATCTTCTCAGGTTTTCAGGGAGCAGTCTCAATACACATTGATGAATCTGGAGTGGCACATCCCACCCTGTCACTCGCAGTGGCAGCCGCCACATACAAAAGGTAGGTCAGGGGTGCGCGTGGGAAGGGGGGGTAGAATAAAAAAAAAAAAACGTACCTTAAGTTGACGGCCACGTCCCGCATAGTGCCGGGTGTTTCCTCTTTTGTGCCCCAGCAGGCACTGGGGTTGCATCAGACTCCCTGTCCAATTTGTCCTGAGTGGGCTGAAAAGATGCTCCGCTCAGGAACTCTGTGGGGTTTCTCCAGCCCGGCTGCCCAATGTAGCCGGCCTGGAGAAACCTAAGTGTGCATGTATGTTTCGGTCGGCATGCCAAACACATATTTGCACTTAAGAGAGTGCACATAGCACTCCTCCTACCCCCACCAAACCCTGGCCTGGCCCATCCCTGGACACGCTGGCTGAGCTACCTGCTTAAAAATGAGACGATAATCAAATATCATTTTATTTTTTAGCTGCTGGCTCTGCCAGTGGGGTGACGCTTCTCCGCCCTGGTCGCTCGCTTAAATTGGCACAATATCTCTATCCAATAGGCTGCAATATCTGCGCAGTGCCACAGGACATGCAGGATATCCATCATTGTGTGCCACAAATGGCCCAGCACTGGTCTCTAGTAGGAAAAATGGAATGAACAGGGGAGAGATAAACCATATGCACCACATCATATTGTATCTGTGTAAATTGAGCGCAGACGGGAAGTCTGCAAACCCTGTGTGTATTTTACACCAGGCTTTGGGGGTGATAGACTGGCCACTGGTGCACTGCAAGACCTCTTCTATTCACAGCAGTGCCAGATGCTTATCTGCGTGCATCGCATGGTATAGGTGAGTTATGAGCCTACATCCACCTTCCACAGATAACATAGTCACCAGTGTGTGTGAGGGTTCAGGGGCCTCAGGAAACGTCGTCCATAATTTGCACGCCACAGCTGCGATTTTAACATATTGGAGGAATTGTCCACCTCCCAGGTTGAATGTCTCTATTGCGTCCTGAATAGTGAGAGATCCAATAACATCGGTAGACAGCCTCCCTCTTGCCATTTATCAACTGCAATTAAGCGTCCCACTTGTACAAAAGGGCATATTACCCATATGTCCAAGTCAGGGGCATACAGTGCACATCTGATCAATCATGGCACCGCTCTTTCCCAGAGTTTGCCCATCAGGCGGATCACGTGCAGCAGAAGCAGTTTGTCTGGGAAGAAGGAGGTGTACATGAGGTTAACATAGAGAGCCTGAGGTTCACCTACTCACAACAGGGATGTGACAGCGTGAGGAACGTCGTCTTGATGGTGGGAAGCCACAATAGACTGCAGTGGGGTGCTCAAAGGGAGTATGTATCAAATATGTGAGGGCCAAGTTAAGGTCCAACTGGGGCATGACAAAGGCAGAGGGAGAAAACCAGTGTTGTAGGCTTTCCAAAGAATTTATCATAACCAGTGATTTAAATAGTGAGGACTGGTCAGGCTACATAAAAGGGCTGAAAGAGCTGCAACGTACACTTTAACTGTATCAAAGAATGGTCAAAAACAATTAATAAAATCAATTAATAGAATGTTTGATAACTTGGCCTCGAGTGGATAAGTCTGGATGAGCTGTACCAAACCACAAATATGTCCCAGTGACAGGAATATATGTTTTATGTTGAGGGACACCTGGCTGTTGAGATGACATCAACCGCCTCCGGAGAAAGGTCAAAGGTATTCAGCTGTTGCTGCTCAATTGTTAGGTATTAAGGTGGAGATTGAGAAGGCCTGGGTGCAAAATCCTGCTCAGTTGCTTCTTCACTGAGGAAACAGTGTGGTACTGGATCTACAGCCTGTACCCTTGAACGCATTTCTATAAAGAAGAACATTATTTTGAAGCACATATCTCTCTTATATTGGATGGATTTTTTTTTGATGATCCCACACAGAGATGTGAAGGAATTTGAGTTGTACTAGGAAGCCTTTAGTGTTCCGCTTCATTGCCCTGATGAAGATCCTTTTTTGATGAATAATTCACACTCCCACATGATGATTCGAAACTTCTGCGAATTTCTAGATCGTGCCTTTATCCACAAGCTTTATGGATCAGTGTACAAGCTCAACTTAACCCCTTCGATGCTGATGACGGAGCGGTTCCGTCATCAGCATCGGTTGGGCTGTGCTGATGACGGAACCGCTCCGTCATCAGTACAGCCCTGGGGGGGAGCGCTGTCGCTCCCCCCCCTGGGGCATCGATCGCGCTCATTTTAGGAGGGGTGGCAGCTGAAGACTTTCCACTGCCACCCCCTGGCCCCCCCACGCTTCCTGGTGACGTCAGCGCGCACAGCGCACGCCGACGTCATCAGGAAGCGCTGGACGCGCTGGAATCCATTTAATTCCAGCGCGTCCAGCACAGAGGTTGGTGTTTGCTGCTCCGGTGGGGCGGGGGGGGGCGTTTTTCGGTGCCTTGAGGCATCGTGGGGGGAGGAAACTGTGTCTCCTCTCCCCTGATGTCAGAATGCAGGGCATTCCTGGTGCACGATCGCGCACAGCGTCGCGATCGTGCACCAGGAATGTCCCACTAGACACCAGGGATTCATTTTTGTGTGTGATTATTTGTGCAGGAAGCGACCCCTTGGGCAAGGGTCGCTTCCTTTTGGGGCCAAATTAATTTTCAGACTTTTCTGCCTCCCCTGGGGCAGATCAGCCTTTTTTTGGCCGATCTGCACCCGGGGGGGGCAGAAAAGCCCACTAGACACCAGGGATTTGTTTATAATTGTAAAGGAAGCGACCCCTTGGGGAAAGGTCGCTTCCTAGTGCCCCATATTTTTTTTTAGACTTTTCTGCCCCCCCTGGGGGCAGATAGGCCGTTTTTTCGCCCGCATCTGGACCCGGGAGGGGGGGGCAGAAAAGCCCACTAGACACCAGGGATTGAATTATATTTATAAAGGAAGCGACCCCTTGGGCAAGGGTCGCTTCCTTAGGGGGATACATTATTTTTCAGACATTTCTGCCCCCCTGGGGCAGATCAGCCGTTTTTTGGGCCGATCTGCACCCAGGTGGGGGGGGGGGGGGCAGAAAAGCCCACAAGACACCAGGGATTTGTTTATAATTATAAAGGAAGCGACCCCTTGGGGAAGGGTCGCTTCCTAGTGGCCCATAATTTTTTTTAGACTTGTCTGCCCCCCCTGGGTGGTGTGGAGTGCAAAAAAACGATGGATTTAGGCCCAGATCCTTGTACTGGGGTGAATGTATGACATTGTTCTACATTCTGTCCATCAACTGTGTTTTTTGCAATTTCACCCCGAGTGTGCTGGGGATGCTCAGACGTGAGTCCCAGGCTCTCCACACCACTGGAGTCAAGCTATCCAGGCTGATGAAGGCTGATAGCCAGAAACCGGTCCTTGGATGCTTGATTCCGGTCTGGGAAAGACATGGCTTGGTAGTTCGGACTGGACTGTTCCCATGAGGCACAGGGTCAGAGCTGATTTGCATATAGCCAGTGTCTAACCCAGGGTGGTGTGGAGTGCAAAAAAACGATGGATTTAGGCCCAGATCCTTGTACTGGGGTGAATGTATGACATTGTTCTACATTCTGTCCATCAACTGTGTTTTTTGCAATTTCACCCCCTGGGGGCATATCAGCCGTTTTTTGGGCAGCGTCTGGTCCCAGGGGGGGCAGAAAAGCCCACTAGACACCAGGGATTTTATTATATTTATAAAGAAAGCGACCCCTTGGGCAAGGGTCGCTTCCAGGGGGCATTATAAATATTGTAGACTGTTCTGCCCCCCGGGGGCAGATCGCCTGTTTTGTTTACCGTTTCTGGACCCAGGGGGTTATAGAAAAGCCCACTAGACTCCAGGTTTTTTTTTTTTTATAGTGAGCGACCCCTTGGCCAAGGGTTGCTTCCTTGGGCCCACTTGTTTTCAAAAGTATGTTCTGCCGTGTCTTTATTTGGCCTCTCTGCCCTCCGTAGGGTTGCTTCCAGGGGGCCCACGTTTATAATGATTTATATTCTGCCCCCCTTGGGGACAGACACCCCATTTGTGACATACCCTGTGACATAGCCTGTTGTAATATGTGTTGTTTTTATTTCTTCTAATGTGTATTGTTTTTTTTTCTCTTTAGATTGTTGCAGTGTGCGGTTCCGTTACTGGTGGTTCTGTTGTTCTGCTGTTTCTGTAGTTGCATGTGTTTGGTAAGAGACCTGTTTTTTGTTCAATTGTAATGTAATTGTTTATTTTGCAAACTGTGTAGTAATGCGACTATGTTTGGTTTCTGTTTTTTGTGATTGTAAAACATGTTTTGCATTTGTTTTTGATGTGTCCTTCTGTAGATGTAAGTTTTTTTTTTTCTTCTTTCTAGTGGGATATCGTTGCCTATTTGCTGTGTCTTGGCAGAGTAGGTGCTGGTGAGTGTAGTTGTCTCTTGTAAGTGAATTGTATATTTTTTCTAAATATAGATATTTGTGATAAAGGCTTACATTTTTATCTTACTTTGCACAGTGTTGGGGTTGTTGAGTTGTTTGTGCAGACTCCTTTATTTGTAAGGATAATGGCTAGCCGCCGGATTACTTCTCAGCAAGTTGTTGGAATGCTTTTTGATTCTTCCTCTGACCATGGTCCAGAGACTGACTCTGATTCTGAGCCAGAGGTGGGAGGTGAAGATTCAGGTAGTGAGTTTTCTCTACACATGGCTTCATCTGATGATGAAGACACTCTGAGTGCTGATGAAGCTACTTTTGGTGTGGATGATGTGCCTGTGGTTGCGGAGGACATTGCTGTGCCTGTGGTTGCGGAGGACATTGCTGTGCCAATAGTGCGGCAAGAGACATCTGGGCTGCAGCCTGGGGCTGCTAGACTTCCAGTTGGTGTAGTGAGACAAGAGGCAGCTGGGCGGCAGCCTGCGGCTGCAAGACTTGACGTTGAAAGTTCTGACCTCTGGGTTGCACCAGGCATGGTGCAGCCGGCATTGCCTGAATTTACTGGTGTTCAAGGGTGTAGGGTGAACACTGAAAACTTTTTGCCTATTGATTTTTTCAAGTTGTTTATGGATGATGTGTTTTTGGCAGAGATTGTAGAGCAGACTAATTTGTATGCTGACATTTTTTTGAGGGTGAACAGTGCCAGCCTTAAGCCCCACGCTAGAGCTACCCGGTGGACTCCCACAAATTTGGAGGAGATGAAAAAGTTTTTGGGTTTAACTTTTTTGATGGGCTTGCTTAGGAAACCATCAATGGCTTCATATTGGTCTACTAGTCCCTTGATGGCAACAGCTATATTTCCGGCAGTCATGAGTCGTGCTAGGTATTTGCTTCCGCTTCGGATGATGCATTTTGTTGACAATAGTCTTGCTTTGCCACGAGATCACCCTGATTGTGACCGTCTTTTCAAGATTCAGCCTGTCATTGATCATTTTGTTGATCGATTTCCAGAGATCTTTTATCCTGGGAAAGAAATTGCAGTGGATGAGTCTTTGCTGTTGTTCAAGGGCCGCTTGGTATTTCGGCAATACATTCCTAGTAAGAGGGCACGCTATGGAATCAAACTGTATATGCTGTGTGACAGTGAGACTGGATATGTCTCTCATTTCAGGGTGTACACTGGTAAGGAATCCAGGATTAACCCCCCTGGTTGTCCGTCAACTTTTGGAGTGACTGAGAAAATTGTGTGGGAACTTGGCCGTGGATTTTTTAACAAAGGCCATCATTTGTATGTCGATAACTTCTACACTGGTGTGCGGTTGTTCAGGGAATCGGCCAAAGTGGACACTGTTGCTTGTGGCACAATCCGCTCAAACCGTAAAGGTTTCCCAATAGAACTTGTATGTCGAAAGCTTGCTCGGGGACAGTGCAGTGCATTGCGTTGTGAGGAGCTTCTAGCTGTGAAGTTTTCAGATATGTCTACATGTTGACTACAATACATGATGAAAGCACTGAACCGGTGACTGTTTGGGGTCAGGTTGCAGAAGTGCGCAAACCTGTGTGCATAATGGACTATAATAGGCACATGGGTGGTGTTGACAGAGTAGATCAGAGGTTGGAACCATATGCTGCTCTTCGTAAGGCTTACATTTGGTACAAGAAGTTGGCTATCCATCTTTTCCACTTGGCAACCTTTAATGCTTTTGTTGTGTTTCAGAAATCTTGTCCCCAGTCAAAGATGACTTTTGTAAAGTTTCAGGAGTCTGTAATAGGCAGCCTTGTTTTAGTGGAACAGGCAAGTGTTCCTAGAGTTCGAGTGGTGGAGGATGTTGCCAGATCGAAGATCGCCACTTTGCTGATCAAATTCCTCCTACAACTTCAAAAGACTTTCCCAGTCGGAGATGTAGAGTCTGTTGGCGAAGAGGTTTGCGGAAGGAGGTTCGTATGTACAGCCCGGACTGCCCTTCAAACCCCGGGCTGTGTGTACCTGCTTGCTTTAGATTGTACCACACGCAAAAGAATTTTTGGGAGCATCCATGAGTGGTAAAGTGAACTGGTTGGTCTTTATTCTTTAAAACTTATTGTTCAGTTTCAAAGTTGGCATTTGTGTAGTCTTTTTAGATTTAGTTGTTGAGTTAGTAGATTTGTTTCAATTTGGAATTTGTTTTTGTTTTTCTTTTATTTTCAAAAAAATCTAAAGTATGATGTTGGTTTGCGTGTAGTGTCCATTGTCTGACGGTGTGCATGGTTTGGCGCTTGGCTTCCGGTGTCTGTGGACTGGTGCTTGTCTGGCGGTGTCTGTGGACTGGTGCTTGGCTGGCAGTGTGCGTGGTCTGGTCTTTGGTTGGCGGTGTGCGTGCTCTTGCGCTTGCCTGGTGTTGTGTTTGGATTTGTCCTTGGCTGGTGGTGTGAGTGGAGTGGCGCTTGGCTGGTGGTGTGTGTGGAGGGGCGCTTGGCTGGTGGTGTGCGTGGAGTGATACTTGGCTGTCTGTGCACGGAGTGGTGTTTGGCTGGCGGTGTGTGTGGAGTGGTGCTTGGCTGGATGGTGTGCGTGGAGTGGTACTTGGCTGTCTGTGCACGGAGTGGTGCTTGGCTGGCGGTGTGTGTGGAGTGGTGCTTGGCTGGCGGTGTGTGTGGAGTGGCGCTTGGCTGGATGGTGTGCGTGGAGTGGTACTTGGCTGTCTGTGCACGGAGTGGTGCTTGGCTGGTGTTGTGTTTGTGGAGTGGCGCTTGGCTGGTGGTGTGTATGGAGTGGCGCTTGGCTGGTGGTGTGTGTGGAGTGGCGCTTGGCTGGTGGTGTGTGTGGAGTGGTACTTGGCTGGTGGTGTGTGTGGAGTGGTGTTTGGCTGGCCGTGTGTGTGGAGTGGCGCTTGGCTTGCGATGTGCGTGGAGTGATGCTTGGCTGGTGGTGTGTGTGGAGTGGTACTTGGCTGTCGGTGTGCGTTGAGTGGTGTTTGGCTGGCGGTGTGCATGGTCTGGTGCTTGGATGGTGGTGTGCATGGAGTGGCACTTGGCTGGATAGTGTGCGTGGAGTGGTACTTGGCTGTCTGTGCACGGAGTGGTGTTTGGCTGGCGGTGTGTGTGGAGTGGCGCTTGGCTTGCGGTGTGCGTGGAGTGATGCTTGGCTGGTGGTGTCTGTGGAGTGGTACTTGGCTGTCGGTGTGCGCTGAGTGGTGTTTGGCTGGCGGTGTGCATGGTCTGGTGCTTGGATGGGGGTGTGCGTGGAGTGGCGCTTGGCTGGCGGTGTGTGTGGAGTGGCGCTTGGCTGGATGGTGTGCATGGAGTGGTACTTGGCTGTCTGTGCACTGAGTGGTGAGTGGCTTGCGGTGTGTGTGTGGAGTGGCGCTTGGCTTGCAGTGTGCGTGGAGTGGTGCTTGGCTGGTGGTGTGTGTGGAGTGGTACTTGGCTGTCGGTGTGCGCTGAGTGGTGTTTGGCTGGCGGTGTGCATGGTCTGGTGCTTGGATGGTGGTGTGGGTGGACTGGTGCTCGGCTGGCGGTGTGTGAGTAGTTACTTTCTGTTGGTCACTACACACACTGCTAGTTGAGTGACACTCCACGCAGTCCATCATTTTGTGTAGTTGCAATGTCAGAAATGTGGGCGTGTGAAAGTGATGGGCCCTTGAATGGCGCTGTCTGCTGGTGTGAGTGTTGAAATGTGATGGGTCCGCGGCTGGCAGTGTGAAGGTTTTGTATGTGTCACACGTACGAAAGGTGTATGAATGGCCTGTAAAGAGGTTGGTGCCTTGACGTGGCTTTACAGCTCACGAGCTGTGAGTCAGTGGTTCAGTTTATCATACTTTCAATTATACGCAGTGTATTTCATTTTTGTGAAATTACGTGCGAATACAATTGTATGTACTGAATCATCACTCACTCTCGTGCCAAATCCAACCAGTATGTGTGTGCCTGCGGATTAGATGGCTGTGCAGTAATATTTGTCTTTTTTCTCTTTCTGAAGTAGGGTGTACCTTGTCCCTTATTGTGATTGGTGTAATGTGTTGCTTTTCCTTCCGGATGGTGTCAATGGTCTGGTTTGTATCAGGTATGAAAGGTGCGTGAATGGCCTGTAAAACGGTTGGTGCCTTGTCGTGACTTTACAGCTCACGAGTTGCGAGTCACTGGTTCGGTTTTTATGCATTTATTTATTGACAGAGCATTTCATTTTTTTGAAATATCTTGTTAATAAAATTTTATGTACTGAACCATCACTCGCCCTCGTGCCAAATCCAACCTGTATGTGTGTGTCTTTGAGGAATAGATAGCCGTGCTTGAATGTTTGACTTTTGAGTAACTCTGTTAAGGTGTACATTATAGCTATAAATAACTTACTAAATTTAGATATTATTAACCATGGGAGTATATGGTCATGTCTTTCTGGTGAATTCTATTGTTGTTTTTTATCCACAATCTCCTGCAAACTTGAAATTGTCTGTCACAATTTCCATGCAATATTGTCCCAAGAGTCGCACGCTCTCAAATTGAAAACTTAATTCATTCAAATCAAATCCACAATTCATTGTCAAATCCACCAGCTTTTGCAAGAGGGGTTACCTGGGTTTTTGGCCCCGTGCTAGACGGCCATCTAGGGAAACCTACCAAACCCACACATTTCTGAAAAGTAGACACCCGGGGGCTTCAAAGGAGGTATGGCTTGCGTGGATCCTCAAACGTTCCTTTACCCAGAATCCCTTGCAAACCTCAATTTTAGCTGAAAAAAATCAGTTTTTTCGCACTTTTTTGTGTGGGAAAGCGTGGCATCACTGGGCTCACACAAATTACCTCCCACCCAGCGTTCCCCCAGGTCTCCCAATAAAAATGGTACCTCACTTGCGTGGGTAGGCATAGTGGCTGCAACAGGAAAAGGTCCAAATCGTACGGTGGAGAATTTAAAATACCCTATAGCAAAACTACCTTGACTTTTTGGGGGGGGCACCTGAGTTTTGGGCCCGGGGTTCGGCGGCCATCTTTGGAAACTACCAAACCCAAACAGTTCTGAAAACTAGACACCCGGGGGGAGTCCAGGGAGGTATGGCATGCGTGGGTCCCCCAATGTTTTCCTACCCAGAAATCCCTGCAAACCTTAAATTTAGGTTAGAAAAACCACTTTTCCACACATTTTTGGGTGGGATCTCCCTGCCGGCACAAATGTCCTACCACCCAGCGTTCCCCTTGATCTCCCGAGTAAAATGATACCTCACTTGTGTGGGTGGGCCAAAGGCCTGTGACTAAGGTGGGGTGCTTAATTTGTCAAACCTAAATACTAAATTTTTTAAAAATTCATTTTTAGCCTGTTCTGCTTTGGGGCACCCACACAAGTGAGGTATCATTTTACTTGGGAGAACAAGGGAAACGCTGGGTGGTAGGACATTTTTGCCAGCACGGAGATCCCACGCAAAAAAGTTTGGAAAGGTGATTTTTTTTACCTAATTTTAAGGTTTGCAAGGAATTCTGGGTAGGAAAACATTTGGGGACCCACGCATGCCATACCTCCCTGAACTCCCCCGGGTGTCTAGTTTTCAGAACTGTTTGAGTTTGGTAGTTTCCAAAGATGGCCGCCGAGCCCCGGGGCAAAAACTCAGATGCCCCCCCCAAAAAATCAAGGTAGTTTTGCTATAGGTTATTTTAAATTCTCCACCGTACGATTTGGACCTTTTCCTGTTGCTGCCACTATGCCTACCCACGCAAGTGAGGTACCATTTTTTTCGGGAGACCCAGGGGAACGCTGGGTGGGTGGAAATGTGTTGATCCACGCAGAATCCAGAACTTTCCACCACAGAAATATGAGGAAAATGCGTTTTTTTTGTCAATTTCTTAGCTTTGCAAGGGATTCTGGGTAAAAGAACCTGGTGGTAGGCAGTCGAGTCACCCCATCCTGAATTCCCCTGGGTGTCTAGTTTTCAAAAATGTATAGGTTTGCTAGGTTTCCCTAGGTGCCGGTGGAGCTAGGGTTCAAAAACAAAAGGTAGTCTCTTTGCCCAAAAAGGGCACGATTTCACTGGGAAATTGAGGTGCGACCACGTTGCGTTTTGCGCTGTTTCCTGTCGCAGGCACTAGGCAGACCCAGGCAAGTGAGGTACCATTTTTTTCGGGAGACCCGGGGGAACGCTGCGTGGGTGGAAATTTGTTGATCCACGCAGATTCCAGAACTTTCCACCACAGAAATGTGAGGAAAATGCATTTTTTTTGTCAATTTCTTAGCTTTGCAAGGGATTCTGGGTACTGGGTAACAGAACCTGGTGGTAGGCAGTCGAGTCATCCCATCCTGAATTCCCCTGGGTGTCTACTTTTCAAAAATGTATAGGTTTGCTAGGTTTCCCTAGGTGCCGGCGGAGCTAGGGTTCAAAAACAAAAGGTAGTCTCTTTGCCCAAAAAGGGCACGATTTCACTGCGAAATTGAGGTGCGACCACGTTGCGTTTTGCGCTGTTTCCTGTCGCAGGCACTAGGCAGACCCAGGCAAGTGAGGTACCATTTGTTTCGGGAGACCCGGGGGAACGCTGGGTGTGTGGAAATGTGTTGATCCACGCAGATTCCAGAACTTTCCACCACAGAAATGTGAGGAAAATGCGTTTTTTTGTCAATTTCTTAGCTTTGCAAGGGATTCTGGGTAACAGAACCTGGTGGTAGGCAGTCGAGTCACCCCATCCTGAATTTCTCTGGGTGTCTAGTTTTCAAAAAAGTATAGGTTTGCTAGGTTTCCCTAGGTGCCGGTGGAGCTAGGGTTCAAAAACAAAAGGTAGTCTCTTTGCCCAAAAAGGGCATGATTTCACTGGGAAATTGAGGTGCGACCACATTGCGTTTTGCGCTGTTTCCTGTCGCAGGCACTAGGCAGACCCAGGCAAGTGAGGTACCATTTTTTTCGGGAGATCCGGGGGAGCGCTGCGTGGGTGGAAATTTGTTGATCCACGCAGATTCCAGAACGTTCCACCACAGAAATGTGAGGAAAATGCGTTTTTTTTTGGTCAATTTCTTAGCTTTGAAAGGGATTCTGGGTAACAGAACCTGGTGGTAGGCAGTCGAGTCACCCCATCCTGAATTCCCCTTGGTGTCTAGTTTTCAAAAATGTATAGGTTTGCTAGGTTTCCCTAGGTGCCGGCAGAGCTAGGGTGCAAAAACTACAGCTAGGCACTTTGCCATAAAAGGGTCAATTTGTAACTGCAAAATTGAGGCGTGACCACGTTGCATTTTGCGCCGTTTCCTGTCGCAGGCACAAGGCCGACCCACACAAGTGAGGTACCGTTTTTATCAGGAGACTTAGGGTAATTCAGATATGTAAATCAACTGTTATTACCAATTGAGTTTTCATGCATTTCTCCCTTCCCAATGAAAGACATTGTGTAAAGAAAAAATCTTTTTCAAAAATGATCAATAATTCTCATGCTAGTATGCGTATTCCCAATTTTGAAAATGTGCAATTATATACTGTTTCTAAACTCTATAATTTGTACCCAATTCAGAAATACATAGGTGTCTTTCATACAGATTTTTCCATGTATACATTTTCCAAGAAAAAGTGCTCTATACCCAGAAAATAAAAAAAAACCATTGCAAGTTGCTGCTCAGTTTTTGGATCTGGGTTCGTCGGGTTCTTGGTGAAACTGCAAGTCCTATATATCCCCACAACCAGGAAGGTCTAACGGATGTAACGGTATATTGCTTTCCAAGAGCTGTCAAAATTACAAAAAGTTATAGGGGAAAACGTTGAGACAAAAGGCCGTTTTTTTCAACAAATTTTCAATTATGCCAAAATTTAACTGTTAGTTTCTATAAAGAAACCTTCATGGATTTAGACAAATGACCCCTTTCTGAATTCAGATGTTTGTCTACTTTTCGAAAATGTATAGCTTTCCAGGATCCATTATTGCTTTCAAACTCATTTCTACCATTAACTGGAAGAAGGTGGAAAGCTCTAAAAATAGCAAAAATAGGCTATGTCCCAGAAAAATGCCAAAACTGTGTGACAAATGTTGGTTCTCTGACAAAAGACTGTCATTCCCCAAAAGCTGAGAAAATGGAGATTTCAGCCCCACAAACCCTTTTTTTATAAAATTTTCAGGGAAAACCCCAGAGGCTTTCATTTGCAGCCCGTTTTTTTCCATTTTTCTGAAAAAAAACAAAAATTTCACTATATTTTGGTTAATTTCTGGGACCCCCTCCAAGGGAATCCACAAACCCTGGGCACCTTTAGAATCCACATGATGTTGGAAGAAAAGGACGCAAATTTGGCGTGGATACCTTATGTGATCAAAAAGTTACAGGGGCCTAAGCGCGCACTACCCCAAATCGCCAAAAAAAGGCTTAGCACAGGAGGGGAAAAGGCCTAGCAGCGAAGGGGTTAAAAAACGTTTGAACTACAATGTGACCAGGTCTATGGTAAATACACTAAGCGAGATAAATATAGGCTTTTATTGCTGCTGACTCACTTTTACGCACTGCACAAGTACCCCTTGCATTATATAAGGAGCACAATTTGTCAATGATAGTGTTGATTGAATTAGTACTACAACATACGTTTGATAAAAATGCATTTTCGTTTTTTAATCTGGTGTTTTCAATAAAATCAGTTTCAGGAGAAAGGGGAATGTTTCAACCCTTGATGTTAATGTGTATGCAAGTGAATCTGACAGAACATTTTACTGAAAAATACCATTCCTGCAACAACAGGTCCTCCCAAACGGGCAGCCTAAACAAAGGGCAGATGCTCAAGTGAAGAAGATCTGGATACCACACTCTCCATGCCCAGTCCTAGGCCACCTAGATACCTTGGACCTGGTCGGTCCTGATCTACTTCAGAAATCGGGGCAGAAGAGGTATGGGCAGCAAGGGATACAGGAGTCCTGAGTTTAACTCTTGGTGGAAAGTGTGTGTTTCCTTGTGAGAGACATCTTGGAAACTCAACGTGTAGAACTGCTAACAATGTGCATTATTGATATTAGATTGAGCCATGGTTCTCCCCATTTGCGGAAGAGTCCTTGTGCCATTCTGGGTGTAATTGTCACTCATGATCCACTAAGCATTGATGGCTGAGCTTGTCCGCCCAGGCATTCAAAGATCGCGCCAGGTGGTTCACCACCAGGAAGATCCCTAGATGTTCCAGCCAGTTTAAGAGGCATAGTGTCCCTTGGCACCCGGCCTAAAACCACCCACCGGTCTGCTTGTTGCAATGCCACTTGGCAGTGGTGTTTTCCGTAAGCACCTGCACCAACCCCCCTCCCCTCTATGGACAGAAGGAAGGCTTATAATGTCAAGCAGTTAGCCGTCAACTCCAACAATCTGATATGGAGTCAAATCTCCGTCAGATACCAGAGGCCTCTGATCTCCACCTCTTTCGGATGGCTAGCCCAACCCAGAAGGAATACATATATTACCCCTCTGGGCGTGCAAGTAAGAGGGGTCTGACACTGACCCAAATCGCGGTCATGTCCAAGCCAGAAAGTTTTACAAATTTCATTGCATAGCGACTATCCTGAATGACTTGAGTGAGGGATGCCTGAAGTGTACCTGGAATAGCTGGTAACACTTGTGCCGCCGTGTCCCAAATGGCATAGGAGTAGCGGTCTAGGAGACAGCTGGTTTTGAACGATCTCAGAGCAAGGTTTGATGAGGAGAAAATCAGCTAGCCAAACATTTCTACTCATTGTGGGTCAGGGAGGGTGGGAGGGACGGTGCTGAGATTGATTTTACTGGTGGACGCCTGTACCATCAGACTCTGGTGTTGGATTTTGTGTAAGAAAGAGTGGGTCACCCAGTATACGATGATGGCGAGAAGCGACCTGCCCATTAACACGTGGACCCAAACATGGTTTCAGCCAAGTGCCCAAAAAAGATCCGTTAGGGCCTCATTAAATGGCAGTAGAGGTTCTGTAGGGGCCTGAGCAGGCTGAAATACCTCAATCAACACATTAGTCTCCACATCCATTGTAGGAAGCTGAAGGTCTAAGACTCCTGCCACCCTTCTTGTAACGAGTATGAATGAGGCACTTTCCTCAGCAGCAGGACAGAACGACTGATGGTGGTGGGGTGGGGAGGACACAAGGCCAGTATCTGGAGAAGTATCCAGAACACTGGCATCTTGGAGTTCTGCATTCCAGTTACTTCATATTGTAGGATATAATCATCCGCCCCACCATAATTGTTATTATATCATTGTGGTGAAAGGTCGTGTCTTATACCTCAGCGTCCGTGGGTACATTTGGAAGTCGGCTCTCCTAGTTCCAATAGCGACCAGCTTGTATGAGCGTCCGGCACACTGTGGAACTCTCCTTAGGGTGGGCCTCTCCCCCTGCGTCTTCCTGGTCTTTTGCTTCCGTCATTTCCTGAATGAGCTGACTTTTTATTAACCCCTCCCATGCTCATGACGAGCTCAGCTCATCATGAGCCACGGTTCCCGTGTGCTCATGACGAGCTGATGACTGTTGGAACGCTCACACGCGGTGCTAATTCCCCTGCTGTGCTGAGCATTCCATTAAACGGGCGTGGTCGTGACTAGCTCAGCTCGTCATAAGCACACAAGAACCGTGGCTCATGACGAGCTGAGCTCGTCATGACTGTTGGAACGCTCACACGTGGTGCTAATTTCCCTGCTGTGCTGAGCATTCCATTAAACGGGCATGGTCGTGACTAGCTCAGCTCGTCATAAGCACACAAGAACCGTGGCTCATGACGAGCTGAGCTCGTCATGACTGTTGGAACGCTCACACGTGGTGCTAATTTCCCTGCTGTGCTGAGCATTCCATTAAACGGGCGTGGTCGTGACTAGCTCAGCTCGTCATAAGCACACAAGAACCATGGCTCAGCACCGGGGCACTGTGCGTGAAACCCTCCCCCCAGCAGAGCAGGGGAATGTGCCCCGCAGCCAAGGGGTTAAAGGTTGAGCTTGCTTCCAAGGCCACGACCCTTCCGTCCACCCCAATCTAGACAATCTATTGCTTCCTGATAAAAATGTGACAGGTGTGATGATAGCTTTTGTCACATTCTTTCATTTCACTGCGAAGCCTGTAGATCAGGCAAAGAAATCCAGTGCTGTGCTCAGGAAAGGTCCTTCCTTTTCCTATAATGTATGCAGCCCGACTTCCTTCCTCACAATTTCTTTCTGCAAAGCTGATTAAAAACTATTTCGAGGAACTTCAGTTCATCAATCACTGACAAGTGATAACAGAAGCAATGCTGGACCTTTGAGCAGGTTATCTATCCTCCAGTGGCCTCGGTGCTCCTGTGCTACAGACCCGGAGCTATTGTGCAGTTTCATAGTTGAGCTGTTTCCAGCAAACGCTGAAGCCCCAATGCAAGTCGCGACTTAACACCAGAGCTGGAGCCTATCGGCGGGTTTGTTCAAGCCTTCAAGTTTCGAGCAGATCCAGTTAAAAACTCAATCCCTACTTTCATAGCCCCGTCACCTAGGCTGCTTTTCGTTAACTTTGCTTCATTTCCAAGAATACAGCTTCTAAGGAAAAAAAATGAAGTGTTTCGGGAGGAAGAAAGCGTTCCCCGCGGTGCTAAGTAATATGTTTTTACAGAGGTATTATTCATTGAAATACACTGATTTTCTTGGAGATGCTGCACAAACCAAAGAATGCTGTACTACAGAGCAGCGATTCTTAACCTGGTGTCTATGGAGCCCTGGAGGTCCGCGACACCCACACTGGGGCCCACAACTGTTTGCAAAATTAAATATTAGCAGATTAATAAAGTACACGTACATAAAAAGATAAATTGAATTTTTTTAAATTTATAACGTTCTGTAAATGTGAAGGAATTTAAAATTGGAAGCTAATAATTAAGTTGGTATTTTTAGGTTGATTCGCACGGAGCAGCTCAAGTCCATCAAACAACTGGTGACATTGGCTAACACACCAGTATGCACAAACAAAAAGAGCGATATTAGGATCAAAAAAGACAAAGCAAAATACTAGAGGCTAACATACCGCTAAGTTTTTGAGAAATAAATCCACATTTTGAAACAATTTTGATTTTTGTGTATTTTGTGTCTGCGTATTAAACATAATATTTCCCAATTTGTGCATCGTATACTTGTTGCTGAAGTTTTGTATTTTGTTTTGAGGTTCAAATCGTAGAAATTGTAAGATGGGGGTCCCGGGTGTCCAGCGGGCATTCACTGGGGGTCCCCAGAAGTCAAAAGCTTAAGAACCGCTGCTATAGAGCACGGAGGCCGGTTTCCCAGGCATTTTTTCTATCCTTTCTTTTAGAATTTGATTTCCCCATAATATTATTTTGTTCACCATTGCATACAAAAGAGGTTTAGATAAAACTCAAAGTCCATCAATACTGCTGAGCTTGTTTTAATGTTGTGACACTATGTTGCTTATTGGTCTTTCATAAAAGTGCATTCAGGTGAAATTGACAACAATACAAAAAAGATAAAGCAGGACATTTTATCTGGGATGGTACCTGCTAAATTTGGACCTAATTTCCGCTTTTCGTTAAAACAGTAATGGAAACCAGAGACAGCAGCAGAGATCCAAGCGTTTTCAAATGAAGAGAACATTTCTATATTCATAATTGTACCCATATTCCACAGATAGGTAAAGGTTTTTCCTCCTCCATTCAATATAATTTTCTTAAGAGAAAACCCCAAAACGCTTCCTGTACCCAACTTCTTAATTCTGCCTTTGGGAGAAGTAAATTTGAATGTTTTTCCGGAATCAGAAACTACATGCACATTGTTGGTAAACAACCATAAACTTACAAGTTTCCAGTGGTAGCTGCCTCCTATCTAAGGTGTACAAAAGGGGATGGTGATGGACGGAGCATCTGAACCAATCAAACACTCACACCCAGTCAACAGATCTGGGTTTAATCCATCACCGTTCTTTAGCCCACTCTGCCACCCCAGTACAGACATGGCCATTTGCAAATCAGTCTGACCCTGTGCCTCATGGGAACAGTCCAGCCCGAACTGCCAAGGCATGCCTTCCCTGGACCGGAAACAAGCTTCCTAGGACCGGTTTCTGGCATTTCAGCTGTCTTCGGCCAGGCTTGCTTGACTCCAGTGGCAAAGTGAGCAAGGGACTCACGTCTGAGCATACTCTGCCAACTTATGGCGAACAAAGCGGTACAAAAGGGGGTGGTGATGGACGGAGCATCTGAACTAATCAAACACTCACACCTAGTCTACAGATCTGATCTGCTTTGTTTGTTGCAGTTCCACATGGCAGTGATGTTGTTTGTGAGCACCTGTACCAGCCTCACCCTGATGGATTGCAGGAAGGTGTTCAAGGCCAAATGGATGGCCCTCAGCTCCAGAAGACTAATAAAGAGCTGGGACTCCACCACTTTCAGATGGCCGCCATGCTCAGAGGCGATGCATCAGTCACCACTCTGAGCTCTGGGAGGGAAAGAGAGCGAGGTCTGCTGCAGACCCAATAATGGTCCAGTAGCCACCACTGCAGATATATTTGAGACTTCTTTAAAATCCGAACATGGTTGGAGAGGTCCACTTGCAGTTAGGCCCACTGGGACTTCAGATCCCCAGTGAAGCTTGCATATTCCCCCTGGCATGATCGACCGGCTGGATGCAGGAGGCCATCAGTCCCAGCAGCATCAGAGTCAACCTCACTTGAATTCAGGTCAGAGTCTGAAATATCTGAATCACAGCCTGAATGTCCTGGACCCTCTTTCCCAGGTGAAAATGCACGAAACCGAACCGTGTCTTTAATGCCTCAGATGAAGGGGGCATCTGAGAAGGAGTCAGATGTGACTTTGGCATGTTGATAGTGAACCCCAAAGATGACAGAAGGATTGCCATATTCTGGAGGTGGTTGATGACTGCCGGGGACAATCCCACTGTCAACAGTCAGTCGTCAAGGTAGGGGGAAGTCTGGCACCCTTGACTCCGAAGGTGTGCTGCCACCCCCGCCACTACTATTCTGAACACCTGAAGGGCGCGGGTGAGGCCAAACGGGAGCACAGCCAACTGAAAATGCTCCTCTCTCACCACAAACCCATGTGGCGCCGATGGGCTGGCAGGACAGTAATATAGGGAAATATGTGTCATGTAGGTCCGACGCCACCATCCAATAGCCAGGATCAGGAGCAGATAAGACCTGGGCCACAGTGAGCATTTTGAACTTCTCCTTCCAGAGGAAGGCATTGAGGGGGGTGCAGATCTAGAATAGGGTCAAGACCTTCTTCCTTCTTGAACTCCAGAAAGTAGTGAGAATAACCACCATGCTCTACTTCTGGCATTGGCACCCTTTCAACAGCCCCTGTGGCCAAAAGAGCTTGCACTTCCTGCTACAAAATGGAGAGATGGTCTTTAGGCAGTCGCTGGGGTGGCGGTCAATCTATCAATCAATCAATACATTTATAGAGCGCGCTACTCAACCGCGAGGGTCTCAAGGCGCTGAAAGGAGAGGGGGGGCAGCTATTGCTTGAATAGCCAGGTCTTGAGGTGTTTCCTGAAGGTGAGATGGTCCTGGGTCAGTCGTAGGTGTGCGGTGAGGGAATTCCATGTCTTGGCGGCCAGGTAGGAGAACAATCTTCCTCCGGTGGTGGCTCTGCGATTCCGTGGGACGGTTGTGAGGGCGAGGCTGGCGGAGCGGAGCTGGCGAGTAGGAGTGTAGAACGAGAGGCGGTTGTTGAGGTAGTCGGGGCCCATGTTGTGGAGCGCTTTGTGTGCGTGGGTGAGGAGCCTGAACGTGATCCTCTTGCTGACGGGGAGCTAGTGCTGGTTTCTCAGGTGGGCAGATATGTGGCTGTGGCGAGGGATGTCGAGGATGAGTCGTGCGGAGGCGTTCTGTATGCGCTGAAGTCGTTTCTGAAGTTTGGCTGTGGTTCCTGCGTAAAGGGCGTTCCCGTAGTCCAGTCGGCTGGTGACGAGGGCCTGGGTGACCGTCTTTCTGGTTTCTGTGGAGATCCACCGGAAGATCTTTTGGAGCATGCGCAGGGTGTTGAAGCATGAGGATGAGATGGCGTTGAATTGTTTGGTCATCGTGAGGTAGGAGTCCAGGATGAATCTCAGGTTGTGTGCGTGGTCCGTGGGTGTCGGTGCGGTGCCCAGCGCTGTGGGCCACCAGGAGTCGTCTCAGGCAGATGGGGATTGTCCGAGGATGAGAACCTCTGTCTTGTCTGAGTTCAGTTTCAGCCGACTGAGCTTCATCCATTCCGCGACGTCTTTCATTCCTTCCTGGAGGTTGGTTTTGGTGGTGGTTGGGTCTTTGGTGAGGAAGATTATCAGCTGGGTGTCGTCGGCGTAGGAGATGATGTTGAGGCTGTGTTTGCGTGAGATGGCGGCGAGGGGGCTCATGTAGATATTGAAGAGGGTTAAGCTGAGCGAGGAGCCTTGGGGTACGCCGCAAATGATCTTGGTGGCCCTGGAGCGGAACGGCAGGAGGCAGACTCTCTGGGTTCTGTTGGAGAGGAACAAGGTGATCCAGTCCAGTGCTTTTCCTTGGATCCCAGTGTTGTAGAGGCGGGTTATTAGGGTGCGGTGACAGACGGTATCAAAGGTGGCTGAGAGGTCAAGGAGGATGAGGGCGGTTGTCTCCCCTTTGTTCATCAGGGTCCTGATGTCGTCGGTGGCTGCGATGAGGGCTGTCTCGGTGCTGTGGTTGGCTCGAAATCCGGATTAGGATGGGTCGAGCGAGTTGTTGCCTCGAGGAATGCAGTCAGCTGTTTATTGATGGTCTTCTCGATTACTTTAGCCGGGAAGGGAAGAAGAGAGATGGAGCGGAAGTTCTTGTGGTCTTTGGGGTCACCTGTGGGTTTTTTCAGAAGGGTGTTGCTCTCTGCGTGCTTCCAGCTCTCTGGGAAGGTGGCTGATGCGAATGACGTTCCGGAGGTGGGGTGCGATGATGGTGACGGCTTTGTTGTAGATGTGATGGGGGCATGGGTCAGAGGGAGAGACAGAGTGGATGGTGTTCATGACGTGGGTGGTGTCTTCTGTGCTGATGGGGGTCCAGTCGCTTAGGGAGGTGGTAGGGGTCGTAGGTTTGGTGATTGGAGGTGGAGTCTGGGCGTCAAAGCTGTTGTGTAAATCTGCGATCTTGTGGTAGAAGAACGTGGCGAGGGAGTTGCAGAGGTCTTGCGACGGTGTGATGTCGTTGTTGCTGGCGCTGGGGTTGGAGAGCTCTTTTACGATGCTGAAGAGTTCCTTGCTGTGGTAAGGTGAGTGCAGAAACCTGGGTCAGATTCAGTGGTGATGTCTCAGCAGCGGCCAGTGCAGATAATCAAAGTGAGGCGGGGTAATGTCAAGAGATGACGTAATTGGGAACATTTAATAAATAAATAAATCCTTTCCCATCGTGCTTGCCTTAAAAAAATATGAATGTCTACGGGTGCCTGTGGAAGACAATTTCTATGGACTGGAATCTAGAGAAGGCTAAAGTGATTCTGGTATTTTAATGACCTCTGCTGGTCGTTTTCTATCAAGAAATTTAAATAGAGGCAGTTGCTGGAAAATTTTAAAAAATAAAGTCCCTCAGCAGGAAGCAATACTGGTATTTTACTGACCTCTGCTGGTCGTTTTCTATCAAGACAGTTAAATAGAGGCAGTTGAACAGAAAAAAAAAGACCCTAAGCGGAAGGAGACAAGTCCTAGGGCTGATCTCCGGAGCCCACAAAGTACATACACATATAAGTATATACTAAAGTATATATACTAAAGTATATAAAAGAGGTCTTGAATGCTCGACCTAAAGAGTCAATCTGGAGCGACATGTCTGACAACCCCCGAAACTTGGGCTGAGCCAGAACTAGCTTTGGAATCGGCCCCTAAGTCGGTTAACTTCAGAAGAAGGAACAAAACTGTTGGCGCTGCTCGCGCGCTTTGTCAGGGGAGTAGGAATGGAGCAAAGGAGTTATTCTCCACTTCCACTTATGTTTTTGTGTTGACCTGAGGGTTTGGAGCATGACATAGACTGGCCTTGAGAGTGGCTCCGTTGACTCCAGGAAAGGCACTGGGATCAAGCTTTGGACTTGAAGCAGGACATGATGTGGTCTCTGCACTGCATCTTTTTGTGCTTTGCGACAAAGTTTCGCCTTGCATTCCCTGGTGGTCTTTAAACATATTAACAGGCAGTCCCTGTAGGAATTGGAGCCGTGGCTTGACTCCAGACACCACATCAAACCTGATGGGGATATGTCACAGACATCTCTATGCGACAGTCCTTACAGGGGTTAAAACCGGTCATCTTAGGGGGTGATATTCCTTGCATACTGTTGAGAAATCTGAAGGAAAATTGCAAAAAAGGGGCCTCATAGGGACAAGAGAAGCTCCAGACACACATGTAGAAGCGCGGAAAGAGAGGGACTGATGTCAGCATGAGGGGGTGGCACCTTTAAAGGCCCCGCACAACACTTTCGCAGTGGAATGGCAGTCAGACATTGTGGAGCCGCACAGCACACCTTCTGGCGCACAGAGGTACTATAGAAGAGATATAATGCCACATAGGTCCAAGTCGCCAATTTCTTTGCAACAGATTTTGTTTATGTATAAAGTGACTGTCAGACTCTGCTTTTCAACCCCCGCCTCTTGTGACTCTACCCATTCCCTCGGCCTCAACTTTTATTCAATTCCAGTACTGACCAGAGGGCATGGTATCTGAATAACTGCAAAGACACCAAAGGTATTTATTTACAGTGCAGTGCTGCTGATAGCAGAAAGGCAAACTGTATATCAGTGTTGCAAACCACTAGCACTTTGACTTTAAAACCAGTTTTGCACATATTCAAATAGCATGAACGAAAAGCATATTCAATAATACCTTTGTAGCACAGACGATGCCATGGATATTGTCACCCTTTTTGTGCCAGGATCTGTAATGACGCCGATATATATGCACACCTGAAAGGACGCATGCACCCGTAATTCAGAAAGAAGTTAAGAAGCAATATACCCAAAAGTACCAACGTCCGATTAGAAAACGATGTTCCTTTACAGTACTCAAAATCTCACAAGATGGTTTTAGTTTCTGGAAAATAATCTAGCGTTAAGCAGTACTACAGTGCCCTCTAGCGGTAGAAACTAGAATGACGAAGACAATACTAACACGCAACTTCTTTAATGACTAAGGAATCAACAATCCATCTAAGCTGCCTATATATAGCACAGGCTAGAATCGTCTCCAATACAAACGAGTGTCGAATTTATATCAACACCGCATCGTTCGGAGATTATGAAAACCGAGATCAATGATGAACGTAAAAGACTCAAAGTCACTCAATGACACGTTGCCAAGTGTTAAAGCACAATACGGAGAAGCCACAGGACCAATTGTGACCCCCGATACTGTCTGCCACGTTCCCATCCCACTAAAGAGCTCCAAAACCTTTTTTTTACGCCTATCTCTGCAAGCTCCTGCCCAAACCCTATCCAAGTAAAGACCACAACACACAGCCCCAAAGGGCAAACAAGGATATATATAACCAAAATGGCCGCCGGATAGGAGCTCTTGGTAAGAGCTCCGTGTGCTTGGGATCCCATTCTTGGATTTTATCCCTGTTAGCACCCGATGCATCAACGAGTAACTGGATTTAACAAGTAACAGGATTCAACAAGTAACAGGATTTGAGCGCGATAATCCTTACCTGTCTTCGTGTGAACGAGGCACGCTGGGGATCCCCGATCTGCGCAGAGGCTGTGAACATCGCTGGAGAAGACCTCGGACCCTGGCTGTGAACATCGCTGGAGAAGACCTCGGACCCTGGCTGTCCCTGGCCACTGGCGGAGAACGACACAGAACATGGAACCCGCTGTGGACGCTGCTGCCTGGAACCAGGGACCCGCTGTGGACGACGGGTGCTCGTTGTGGTTGCCTGCGAGGTGAGCTGTAGCGGACGACCGGAGGGCCCGACCCGCCTGATTCCGCCGCCGCCTGCACCGGACAGACTGGAGGGAAGTGGACCTGGACCATGTTCTTCGGCGGCCGCCACCCGAGGGACTGACATCAAGAGTCGCCGGACGGGCATCGGGAACGCCCTGCGGTGTTGCCCTGCTCGCCTGCGGGCATTGCAATGTCTGTCCCGGTAGCCGACCCACATCGGGAGTGATCTCCCCGCCATGCCCGGTCAGCTGCGTGCCTATCTACTCGCCCTCTGCGCCGTCAGGAACATCTCGGTCTGACAACACCTCGGACTAAGCGGAGAGCCCCCCCGGCGACACCAGAGGAAGTTGACGCCCTGCTGTCAGGGTGTGCTCGGTGTGCTTGGCGTCCCCCCCTCCCTCCCACCCCCAGCGGTATCGTGGAGCCGCCGACCGGCGACAAAGCAGACAAGTCAGCGCGGCCGGGAACAGCGCAGGCGAGCGAGGGTGTCAACACCCCCGGGGAGACTCTCCTGGGAAGGAGGATCATTCGATCATCATTTGAACACGTTTTGACGCAGCCGGATGCCCCTCTGCTACCCAACACTCCACCCTCAATTAAAATACACAAGAATAGAGTCAGTCAGCCCCCATCGGCTCGCTCCCACTTATGCGAGCTTGGCAACCAGGGCGTTCCTGCCACCGTGACCCCGGGAGCAGACCTGCAAACGATGGCAAAGAGCGTCTTTGCCCCCTGAGGCTGGGACTACAGAGCACCTTCCGAGCAGAAATCTGGAAAAGGTATTTTCTTTGCCTCACTCGTTTTTCTTCACTTTCAAAAACCCCCTTTGTTCAAAATGGCTGGGGCCATAAACTGATGCAATAAATCCCCTCCTTTACCTCCAGAGCCCACGAGGCCCCTCAACAGCTCCACCTAAGATAACAAAAATAGAGATAAGACTCCCCACAGCAAGCAAGATACTGAGCCAGCTGGAATAGAAACTGAAACTGCCCTTCCCTGCTCGCAAAAGAACAACAACTAACAGAGGACTAAGGGCGCTATTCCCCCCTATTTGGCGGCCATCTTAGACTATTCCTATTCCTTCTCTTTGGCGGCCATCATGGACTAGTCTTTTTGACTATTTTGACTATCTGTTCATATAATGCAAACTTGCCATTTCAGACTAAGCTCATCTACCGCGCACTTTGCATAGCCCTTTAAACACTCCTTCCTCTAATTTAATGTGTGGCTGTTAGTGCAGTATTATATTTCTTCTGATAATTTGTACACTTATAGTAACCTGCCCCACAGCACAGCTGCCTTTTAGTGCAGTAGTATATTTCTTATGATAGTTTGTACACTTGTGTAACCTGCCCCTCGGCACTTTTTCACTTGTAAAGCACCGATTACTACCTCATATACTTAGGTAAAGCACAGATTGCTACCACATATACTCTGGTGGTTCACTAGTCTCACTTTTTGATCCTTGTAACTTACTGTTTGCACTTTTATTCCGTCCTTGCACAGCATCAGTATTATACTCCTACTTTTATTTTGCTCATCCCTGTTCCCTGCAACCTTTTCACTTGTTTCCCTGGTACTGTCTGCATTTGTATTTTGCTCCCGTATATCATCAGTATTACACCTCTACTTATATTTGGTACATTTGTAACATGCATCCATTTCACTTTCTCTCCTGTGTTGCATCGATTGCTACCTCCTATTTTTAGGGTGCTCACTAGTGTCACTATTGACCCTTGTAACTTGTTTGCATTTGTATTGTATTCCTATATATCATTACTGTTCACCGTCCCGCACCTACCTAGACCGCCATGGATCCTGCTGGCAAGCACACATATAAAATCAACTACCCACCCGTACTCACCAAGAAAGCCGCTAAACGCTTCAAACACAACTGCCTGAGGTCCCACCCGGAAACACCCTTTGCCGACTCCTACTTCTCACCGGTCAACGGATCCCTGAACACCGATATCATCTTCCACACCACACACAGAGCGCAATTGAGAAAAGCGTTCCTCACCTTACTCACCGTCTCCACCTCCAGGAAATCAGCATATGGCCTTAAACTATCCATCACACCATCCCAACTCTTCCCAGGCAGGGCCACCATTACTATCTACAACAACGGGATCGTACTAATGCAATCCAGAGACAGGAACCTGGAACTACTAGACAACCTGTTCCCCACCTTCAAAGAGCACCTCTCCAATGCTCGGACCGCCACTCTTAGCACCGCCAGTCCTACCACCCTTCACCACTCAACCCCCACACACAACCCTTCTAACATAGTTCAGCACCAGAACGACACGCACCTCACATCTACCCCCAGCACCCTAGTCAATATCACAGACACAGATCTCTCCCCACCATACATCGGCACCCCCACCCCCCCTACCTCCCCTCGGACCACCACTCATACCACTCATACCACACCCACTCCTCCCACCCCTGACACTACCGCTCCCACCCACAACAAGTATAACATAGTCCAGCAACAGTCCGACGCTCACAACGACAAATCCCACCCTTTATCCCCCCCACCCTTTATCCCCCCCCATTCTCAGTCCCTACTACCACCCTCTAACTAATCACGCATAACACGCCACCGTCTTAAATTTAACACCTTCTCCCCACAACAGGACCAGCACGAACCTCATCTCCCCCCCATTCTCAGCCCCCATTACCCTACCTGCACCCCCGCCACCACTAATATACACTCATCCCCCACCCGGCTCTCTCCGCCTACCACCAAGGTCCTCAACTATACTGCCAACCTCCTCCCTACTCCAACCACACCCCTCCCTACCTCAATGACACCCCCCCTCCCAAACAATCTCTCCTCGGGGCCCACTACACGGATCCTAGCGCGGACACCAGCCCTCCACCCGACCCGCATGCCAACTCCCTGGTTATGCACTCACCCCTGACGCACCCACTCCCCACCACCAACACCTATCCCACGCTGGACTAGATTATGGCCACCCTCATCCAGATCAAAGAAGACATTCACATCATCAAAGAGCTACTCGCCACACAACCCAAAGACCATTCACCTACTACCACCCCTCCTCCCAACAGGTCTCCCACCCTTCCAGATTATTCCCACACTCAACACTCCACACACCGTTCTTCAATGCCTATTCACAATCGCAACAACCGCCCCAACATGTCCCCCACCCTTCCTGATGATTCTCTCACTCTACACTCCCCTCACTGGACTTCAAACCCTGATCGCAATCGCAACAACCGCCCCTATCGCACACGCAACCCTCTTTCGGACCTCGAAACCCACACCCTCCTCAGCTCCTATGACCCAGCTCCCCAACACCACACATCCGCCACACACCTCGCCATTCCCACGATACACTCCAATCCCCTCAGACCCCCCACACTAAACAACAGAAGCTCCATACCTAATAACCTTAGAAAAGTTCCCCTCTCTCTAGAACCCTCTACCTCCCTCGACAAACCCCGTCTCAAATGCACTCTCCTCAACTGCAGATCGGCCTCTAGACACTCCTCCGCCATCGCTGATCTCATCTTATCACTGGACCTCGACCTAATCATCATGACTGAAACATGGCTAACCGAATCTTCTACACCTATAATGGACATCCTGGTGCCTCCAAACTACCACATCATTAGACTTGACAGGCCCGGCAAAATAGGTGGTGGAATCGCATGCATACACAGGAGCAACCTCTGTTCTGAAAGTCACCTCCTCCTCCCTACCCTCCCCAACTTCCTGTGAATACATCTGCCTCGATATTATCAGTGAGGGCAAACCGATATGCTCTCTTCACGGCATTTACCACCCACCCGGGGACAACCCTATCTTCTCCTAACAAATCATGGACATGATCTCAACCAATTCTGGACGGCAGCTCACCCAAATATACCTCGGTGACTTCAACCTCCATTGGAACGATCACAATGACGCGGTGGTAAATAGTCTTAAAAATTTCCTCAATGCCCTTGACCTCACCCAAATATGCAACAGCCCGACCCACGAGAAAGGCTCTATCCTCGACCTTATCATCTCCAAAGATGAATCTATCCAACTCGAATCGATCCAACCCTGCGACTGGTCAGATCATCATATTGTCACATTCTACATCAATGAAAAAGTCAAATTTAACCCGGCTCAATCCTCCAAGCCCAAAATTTGGAAAAGAGACCTGAAAAAACTCAAACCAAACTCTTTACCCCCTAACAGCTGCAATCTCCTACTTCCCCCTACCGGCATTTCGGACGTTCAATCCTTTACTGACCACTATCTCAACGCAATGACCTCAATAATTAATGAGGCTGCACCTTTGCAACTAAAAAGAGTATCTACCAAAATCTCCAATCCATGGTACGACGGGAGTCTCAACGAGGACAGACGAGCCATGCGAATGGCAGAGCGCACCAGGAGATCAGCTCCCTCTGCACTGCATCTAAAAACACTGAAGAAAAAGAGAAACGCCTACTTCAGGAAAATTAAACGCTCAAAAACAGATTTCTTCAGCCACCAGCTCGACCAAGCAAGGAACAGGCCGAGAAAATTGTTTGAACTAATCAGAACTCAATGCAAGGAACAACCCCAGCCACACAGTAATATGCGCAAGGCTCCCTCCTGTGAAGACTTCTCCGCTTTCTTTATCCAAAAAACTGACAACATAAAGAGCGATCTCATCATTGACGCAAGCCTTTACTCCAAGCCTCATTGTATAGCACCCACTGAACAAAAAAACAATGCCACATGGTCATCCTTTGTCACCTACTCTGAAGAAGAGATAGGGAAACTGCTCAGCACCGTTGAACCATCCAATCACCTCACGGACCCCCTCCCTGCTAACGCTGTAAAGGACTTTATCCCTTTGCTCCTCCCACTCTGGACTAAAATTATCAACAGCTCACTTCAACAAGGAACCATCCCTGACTCCCTCAAAGTAGGACAAGTCACGCCTTTACTAAAGAAACCTACAGCCGACCCCTCTGATTTAAACAACTACCGTCCCATTACCAATATCCCCACTCTCGCCAAATTGTTGGAAAAATGCGCACAACTACAACTGACTAAACACATTGACCAGTTTGGCCTCCTCAATCCTCATCAATCAGGCTTCCGAGCAGGGCACAGCACTGAAACTGCTATGACTCACATAATTGACGACGCCCTTCAAATGCTAGATCAAAACGATACCTGTCTCCTCATCCTTCTTGATCTCTCTTCAGCATTCGACACCGTTAAGCATGAGAATTTACTCGAACTATTAAACACAAGAATGGGTCTATCTGGGACAGTCCTCAAATGGTTCACTTCCTTTCTACACAACAGGTCGCAGAAATTCAAGAGCAACAACCTGATGTCCTCGCCTATACCTGTTTCATTAGGCGTCCCACAAGGTTCCTCCCTATCCCCAACTTTGTTCAACCTAGTTATAGAACCTCTCACCACCTTGTTACAAGCGTCCAATATACACTTTCACATGTACGCTGATGATACCCAACTATATCTCAAATTACAATCCCCCAAAGACATATTGCTCCTGAACTCAACGATCAGAAGCACCCAATCCTGGCTTGCCGATAATCATCTCAAACTCAATGCTCTGAAAACAGAGTTCCTTCTTATCTCACCTCCCGCCAAGATCTCTACCACACAACTCTGGCTTAAACACCTAACTGCACTCAATGTCCAACCCACCATCGTAGACTCAGCAAAATCCTTAGGCATTACACTTGAAACCAATCTCAACATGCAGCAACATATCAGCAAGGCAACTAAGGGAGCGAACTACCAAATCAATACCCTGAGGAAACTTAAACCCTTCCTCCCTGCCAATGACTTCCAAACTGCAGTACAAGCACTAGTCATCCCTCGAATAGAATATGGCAGCATCGCCCTCTGCGGACTCCCCCTAACTACTACTGCACCCCTAAGAGCTTCTCTAAACGCTGAAGCGAGACTCATCACTGGTTAAAAAAAACACTCACATATCTCCCCTGACTTTAAACACCTGAACTGGCTGCCTTTCGAAGCCAGAATACATCTGTAAATCGCCTGCATGACGCACAAAGCTGTCCACATGAGCTCACCAAGCTATCTCACTCAGAAGCTGACAATCTCTGGCGGCTCTAGAAACACCAGAGGCACAAACAATCTTCTGCTGAAGCCTCGAAGATTCCGGAAGGAAAAAACTTATAAACGCTCCTTCTCAGGAATGGCACCCAGGATCTGGAACTCACTCCCCCCTGAAACGAGGCTTATCTCCTCCACTACACTGTTTAAGAAAGAAGTAAAAGCTATCCTCATGGCTAAATACACTTGAAGTGCCATTCTGAACTCTTTTAAGACTCCGCACTGATCTGTACTACTTGTTCGACCCCGTGGCTTATTTGTTTTATATGTATTAATGACTTATGTGATTTTCTTGGCTACCACGTGTTTGTACTATTAGCATTTTTACGTACCTGTTTGACTATGTTACCCCATGCTCCCCCTTTCTATGTAAAGCGCTCTGATATCTGCAAAGATCTTGTTCGCGCTATACAAAACTTTCAAAATAAATAAATAAATAAATAAGGACAAGACTTGCCTGTTGGCGGCACGGGCAAATAAAACGCCTACACCATAGCAACAGCCACCTTCAAGGTAAGTCAGCAGCATTTGTCTAAACCTGCACACAATGCTACCCTCCCCCTTCCCAAACTCACACCCAGACTTACACATCACAAACACATACAATCCTTGTGCTTACAGTAAACAGCTCCAACCGCATCCACGCCCCAGTTATCACCACACACCCCACCAAGCCTAACAACATAATACATTCCGCCTCATGTTTATAAAGGCACACTCGGCAGTCCTGCATGCCCCAACATTACAGAACACATCACACAACATAGCCTTGACACATTTCATTACAGAAACATGGCTCACCATCCACATCACCACACAAGCTTGGCATGCTTGTTCTCTCTGGCAAAAATCACATGTTGCACAATAAAGTCAGGGGAAGACCTCATTGTCATCTACAGAACATTCTGACCATGAACACCAAGAAAACAGGCGACACAAAAATCAATGAAGCGCTCATATGCCACCTGCTGCTCTTCCACAGCACAGACAACCACCTTCCACTTAACCTAAAACCCACCCCAGACAAACTAGGACTTTATAGATGAAGTCTGCAACCATTCACCACCACGTTTCCCGCAAGTTTTATTGCAGTACAGTCACAAAGAGAATAAGAAATACTGTCTGACCTCATAAGCACTCAACAGAGAAGAGCATGTCACTGAATCAACACACATCAAATATTACACCCTCCACCTGGCCCTTATCTCTTCTACAACTATATACTGAAAACCACCCATACTGTGGTGTATGGAGTGATCTTCAGCGGCCGACTGCAGTAGAGAAAATCAGCAATAAAGTAAACCAGAGAGACAATCAAGCAGTGTCAACCCTCTCGTAGAGAAATCTACCCAACATATCCAAAATTCAGCTGGCAAATGTAATGCTATCAACTCCTTCAGTAAAAAGATACAGAAAATTAGACCCCACGTCAACAGTGCCCAGCCAAAACCCACTACAACCCCCAATCATTACTTGTCTAACTTAAAGATGAGCACAACATTGTTTATTAATTCACTATACATTAAAATGGCTATTGACTGCCGTGTGATAAACTATGTTGGTTTACACACCATGAACATCAATAGTATGAAATGGCTGGTTTGGGACTAAGTTTACGCATGCATGTCTCGCCCAAGGCTGCCAGCAACCTAAACACTCATTTTACTGGAAAGCTCTGGGTTGTACATACCAGTGTCAGCTTGTATTTAATGTTTAACTGTTGCACGAGTATGAAATAACGCCGAGATGTATTGGGTATCCGTCTAAGAAGCATAGAACAGACTACATTGCGATATATTTACTGTTCAAAAGTAGCTAATATTTCAATATAATTAAGTCGAGCAGCAGGCCCAGTCATGGTAGTAGAAACAAATGCAGAATGGTGGGCCAGGCAATTGTTGCTTCGGTTTTCAAAACAGGTTCGTACTCTTGGAAGGATTCAGTTGTTACACAGATCTTTAAAAAACATGATGCTAGACTTCCATCAAAATTGATTCATTAGTTTGACAGTCATTATTGCTGAAATATATTCAACAATCAAACTGGATCTCAGTTAAGGACCTTACGCCAAACCTGTCCAGCAAGGTGGACTGATGGAGGGACAATCCAACGAGGACCACTGGTCTGCTCCAAGGGCTTTCGCTCTGAATAGACAACTAAATGGGAAATTGTGTAGTTTTGTAGTTTTCCACGTAGCTTTCGATTCATCATGGCACAGCGTCTGTGAGGAGAAACTGACTGCACAGAACATTCTGCAATGTCTGCTGCCAGTTTTGTGCGCACTTCATGATTGCAATTAAGCACCAAGTTGAACTTGAGACAGGCCCAACTGGCCGCATATTAAGAAGTGTTCTCATCAATAAGTGCCTGCGAGAGTAATGGGTTTTGGCACCTACACTACTTTGATGTTTTTTGGCTGAGCTTCATTAGCAACTGAGGAAGGCACGTTCTTTTTCTCCTAAAATGAGCGAGACTCATTTACCTTGTATGTTATAAACAGAAGACCTAGTACTTATGGATTATATATCCTACAATCGGTCTGCAGAAGAAGTGAGGGTTTATTTATCACTATTATATAACTCACTGCTTAACAATGCATGTGGACAAATAGAAAATCCTGGGGTCGTTTTACAGACAGTGCCCAGGGGGCGCAACAGGCGTTTTCACCCACTTTGCTCGCCCCCGGGGCACTTTGGTATTACAGACAGGGCTGCAGAGGCTTGTGCGGCCCCTTCTGTAATACCAATAGCTCTGGCGCACATAAAGCGCAAGGGGTGTTCTCTTATTTGCATGGGGGCGTGCACCATGCAAATGAGGGAATTCCATTTGCCTCTGCGCCCGCACCGTATTACAGACACGGGTGCAGATGCAAAGAAGCTGTCAGAGGGCGCACTGATAGTGCACCACCTAAAAGGTGGCGCACTATCAGTGTGCCCCCCCCACCCCCATGGCTGCCCTCTGGCGGGGGAAAGGGGTTCCAATGGACCCCACCAGATTTCTCCTTTGAAAGTACAGGCGGGTACCGCCTGCACAGTGAAAACACGAAGCAGCTTCAAAGCAGCAGCTCCGTTTTTTTTTCACAGGAATGTGCTCCAGGGCAGCGCGTGTTTGCAGCTACCCTGGGGGCCGCGCATTGCATGTAATAGAACGCACTTTCCCTGTTTGCGCCTGGCACACCTGTTTTGAGGTGCGCCGGGTGCAAACAAGGAAAGTGCGCCCTTTACATAACAGGGCCCCTGGTTTTTGTGAAAAAACAACTACGCTCTTGATACATTGCGTTTATATATGTTAGCCGCACACTGCGTAATTTGAACCGGTGGTTTCTTCATTGTCAATGTCTGGTCTGTCACACTCCGTCACACAGAGGCGCTGTCTAATTTAAAGATGAGCACAACATTGTATATTAATTCACTATACATAAAAAATGCCTATTGACTGCTACCCAAGCCATTCTTATAGCTTCGGAGGCCTGAGTCAAACTTGTAGGAGTGTGATAATTAGTAATTGTGTTGGTATTGGCATTGGCAGCACGGGGACGGGCAATGTGTGGTGCAAGCTGCAGTGGCCTCCCGACGACAGCCCGGCACTTATGTTTAAAAAATATATATTTTTATTACAAACTAAGCACTTTAAGCCGCCCTTACCTATTCTAGTAACCTTAGCTGGATAAAGGCAGTGTGGATATTTGACATTACAATGTAAAACCTCCTATAAAGGTCTGTGAATAAGAGTAGCCTAAAATGCCCAGACGGTTTTTGTCTGACCGATTTGCTTTCTTTGTTCCAATGTTGTGCTCTGGTGTGAATAGTTTGAAATCCCATAGTTCATCTGCAGGGTTTTTAAAGGCAATAGAAGCTTCTGTTGGACTCCTATCCCATCCACCCACTGGAGCTGGAGTTAAGGCCCTAATGCCTACTGTAGACACCAGATTATTAAATGGTTGTTTCACAGTACAGGCCATTAGGACTGATTCTAGCAGACTTTAGAGTACACCAGAGGACGCTTCCCACCCTAAAGAGAGCTCTTTTACCAGCCGCATTTCTTCTCTGAATGAGGCATGAATTGAATCTGCGGTTCAGGAAGTTGAATTTGGAGAACATGCGACAAGCACAAACATAGAAGATTTAAAAAATCTGTTGGCGTTTTTGGTAGAAAAATTATTTATCACCAAGAGCAAAGGGCGAGATCACATAAAGTGACATTGTGAATTACTACACTAATGTATAGTTTGTCACACAGTTTTCGAATGAAGCCGAATCATATATTGTGGTTGAGCTGCAGCAATGGGATATTATTATCTTTGGTGGAGATAAATGGTTATTTTTTGGGGGGACACTTTCTGGCAGCCTTACCTTGCCGTGAGGGAAACGGCCGACTTCTTGAGACATCCCAGCCGTGAGGGGAACGTCCAGTAACGCGTACATCTTTGGCGTGAGGGGAACGGCTACAGCGGGAACAGCCGCGTCGGAGGGACTACATCCCCCAGCAGCCCCGGCACCCCGGCGCTCCCGTGACGCTCCTGCTGCGCCCACAGGCGCTATAACAGCGCAGAGCATCGAGCGGGGCGCGGGGGACGCTTTCTGGCAGCCTTACCTTGCCGTGAGGGAAACGGCCGACTTCTTGAGACATCCCAGCCGTGAGGGGAACGGCCAGTAACGCATACATCTTTGCCGTGAGGGGAACGGCTACAGCGGGAACAGCCGCGTCGGAGGGACTACATCCCCCAGCAGCCCCGGCACCCCGGCGCTCCCGTGACGCTCCTGCTGCGCCCGCAGGCGCTATAACAGCGCAGAACATCTCCCACGTCGCGGGACTATGCCGGGCTAAGGGCGGGCCCTCTGTGGCCCTCAGAGGCCCGAGGAGGCTGGACTGGGCCAGATATTCTGGTCCTATTGAATTGACCCCGATTCGTTTAAATATCAAGTGAGACTTTCTTTTATCTTTGTAATTATTGTGTTCACATTGCCATATACTTTGACTTTGACTTACGTTTTGCTCTATCCGTGACACAGGATGTCGAAATCCAAAAACGACAAACCTGCCACTGGCCTTAGTTCCATCGATAATTACATGGTCAGAAAGGTTTCCCAGATCAATAGCGAACGACGAGCATCGCTAGGGAAGGGGAGTACTGCAATCTGTTTGGATGAGCCGACGCAGGTAGTGGGGGACGTTGTGATGGAAGCAAACTGCGATGGTTTAGTTGGTGAAGAGCTCCCAACACCCATTGTGGTTAGGGCGGAGGTATATTTAGATCATCATGATTTATCTAGCAAAGAGCGGGAGGAAGTTCCATCTAGCACAAGGCCGATAAGGACCTGCAAGAAAGCATTGTCAAAAGGGGGGGGGGGAAACAGAATAAGAAAGGAAGTGTCATAGAACCCAAAACTAATATTGGCCCAGGGATTAATCCCTTTGTATTCACGGGGAATAAGGAAGGTAGCTCTAATTTAAACATAAATATTGAACAGTTTACCACTCTTATTTAAAACTTGGAGTCTATACTGGAGGCAAAGTTAGAGGAGGCACTTAGACCACTGGTTGCCAAGATAGACACCCTGGTCACGGAAGTGGCTAGGCTTGGTGGCCTGGTCTCCCCCCAACAAAGGGCAATGACATGTGTAAGGGCCAAACCAGGGGAAGGAAGGCAGGTAGCGGTAGCGCAAGGTAAAAACCAGCAGAATAACAGCAATGCTGTGGTAGTGGCCAGCACCGCGAGCAGCAGGACCTCAATAACACCAATTACCCCAGCCCAGCCGGAAACTGCAAACCTGCAGCTGCAACCCAATCCAACCCAATCCAATCCAACTGTATGCAATAGAGCGGATGTTAGACCCCAAAGAAGTAACCGCTATCTTAATCTACCACCGGACTGTGCGCCATTTGTGGTGGTTTTGACCAATGTTCCACCTGTTGGTACCCACCCTGCTTCACCCCATGGCGAGTCGCACACTTCACTCAAAAATAAAACAGTGTCCTGGTTAAATAAAAACTGTGGTTTTCCGATTGGGTATTTAGACCAGGTAATGGCGGTAAGGAGGGTGAACTGGGTGGGACCGTCTAAAAAAGTAGGCAGTGGAGATTGTATTGTGGTGAACTTCAAACATCCCCAACATGTGGCCACGGTACTTCTGAGAGCTTCTTCTTTAATATATAATGAGGGTAGTATATGTGTACGCCCGTTAGGGTATTTCTACGCACATTTGTGCAATAACCCCCCACAACAAAGGCTTGCGACACCCTTGTGCGATATTCACACCCCAGTCAATGACACGCGTTTTATGTATAACATTGTTAATTCATGTGGACCTGGAAATATTGGTAATACACACAATAGATCTAACTTTACTGATCATTACCAGCAGGGATTTAATGTCAACACACAGAACAGGTATGAGCTTCTATCTGGCCTGGAGATGTGTGATTGACATGAGATACCTGTGGGTCAGGGCACGATAATCCCAGATGGTCTAGTACCCACTATGATCTCACAGGATAAGAGTGGATGTAGGAATGTTGTTTCATGTAATGTTGCGGGGTTGGCTGCAAAAATGGCAGATGTAAACTGGCTTACCTATATCAAACAATTTAAGGTTATTTGTCTCCAAGAAACATGGCTGGTAGAGTGTGATTTGTTTTTAGAAGGGTACAAGGCTTTCTATGTACCTGCTACACCATCAATTAGAGGCAGGCCAAAGGGTGGCTTGGTGATTTTTGTTTCTATTCTGAACACCTCGAAAATTCACAGAATTGATGTATATCAACCAGGCGTGCAGGGTGTAGTCCTAAATGGTAAAAATAGTAGGGTTGGTCTGGTGAATTTTTATAATGCTATTAATGATACTACAGCATCTAATCAACTACTTGTACTTCATGCTTTTATTACTACTTCTATGAAAGATTTTAGTCATAACCTAATGATTATGGGAGATTTTAATGTGCATTTGTGTGGCGATCCGCTTAAGAAATGCATAGTGGACTTGCATTGTGAACATATTGATGGTTTACATTTGGAACACACTGTGGATGGGGAACTGTGTAATGCTTTACTAGACAATTTGGATCTCTCATTGTCTATGACATTAAGGGATCCCCTAAGAAGTTCTGAAACTCCCACATTTAAGGGGCACGGTAGGGGCACATTCATTGACCATATGTTACTATCACGGACTATGTTGCCCTTCCTGGAATCTATCGATATTGATAAAAGCGAATTTAGTGATCACAACCCTCTTGTAATTTATTTGAAGGGTTTGGGGATCACCAATGAAAAGCAGATAAACGTAGTGTAGGGAGGTTGAATACTACAGACGGGAGGCGGCGACTTCAATTGTCAATGGTTACCCCGGATCTTCTGTATAAAAACATTGAGGAAAATTTTACAGAGGATATTGTTAACTGTACTCGGAAGGGGGCAGAGCCACGGGAGGTTTTAATTGCCTACCAAGAGCTGTCGGGGAAGGTGTCAGACTTGCTGATGGTTCCAGTTAAAAAGAGTACGGAGAAAGGTGGGCCAAGGTGGTTTAACCATGATTGCTCCAAAGCTGCTCGCAATCTTAGGCTAGCCTTGTCAGCTTCCCCGAGAATCCAGGAGAATATTAGAGCATGCCGTAAAGAATATAAGTCTGTTCTTAAAACGCATAAGGAGTTTCTGAGAGAAGAGGCATGGTGTGAGATACTGGACCCATCCACTTTAAATTGCAGCTCCAGATTTTGGGCTTTAGTTAAAAAACCGTTCCTGGTTGAAGAGCCAGGTGACGGCCTGGACTGCTGCATAACTAAGGAGGAGTGGGAGCAGCACTTTAAACAAGCATTAAAAATGCAATAGGTCTCGCAGCATTAGAGTTAGTGCGTTTAGAATTGTTTATGGGTTTTTTGTTGTAAATCTTTTGCATTTTTATTTTTTGTAGCCAATGCTAAAGAATTACAAATCAAAAAAGCAATAAACAATTGTAAAAGCTTTAACCAATGCAAGCAAAAGGAAATTGCTATTATTTAGGCACACGTGCTATAACACCAAAATGTATCGAAATAAAAACTCACTACGTAATGTGCCAGCACAAACCACTGGTTTATTTACGGATACCTTTGTAACAAATTCTGGGTTGGCCTTAATGAAAACAATGTTGGGGTTGAACAGTAAACATTCACCACCTTACAATTTAGCAGAGGGAAAGGGCAAAATAGATTAATCTCAGTAAGCAGTAAAAAGAAGAATTACGCTGATGTACATCCGAATCGAGTTGGCCATTTCGCCAGAGCACTAAATGCAGTTAGTGGCATTGTAGAATGGAAGGACGGTCAATAAATAAGATACCGACGCGAAAGATAGGGGCACTAACGGTGATTGGTACACAAAGTTAACACTGAACAAAATAACCTGTGGAGGCGTCAATACTTACGCGACAAGTACTTTGTAAAAACAAAAACAAACAAGTTTGTGGCCAGCGTCAGCGCCCTTTTGGCAGTCTTCCAAGGCAGCAGTAGCTGTGTGTGTTTTTCTCACGTTCAGTACAATTCCCACTTTCGGAGACACACAAAGGCACCGGAAACAGGATCGATAATTGAACCTCCGAGAGCAGGTCTGTGCAGGGGAAGCTGCCTCGGGCTGGGGGTGCTAGGGGGAGGGGGCGCGGGGCAGATGGCTTTCATCTGTACTCTGCACACGTGTTCCTTCAGAACCGAAAGCAGCGTCAGGAGGAAGAGCCCGCGTGGTTTCACTTTCAGGCTCCGCCGACCGGAGGGTGCAACGCCCGGGAGATGCCCCGGGTTCGGTGAGGCGCAACCAGGAAGCCGGGAAAAGGGAGCCAGGAAGTAGGAAACCGAGGATCTAAGAACATTTCTACCACACAGAATACGCTGTGATGTGATGCCGAATCTAGAGTGACCCCCCTGCCAAATCCTCTTCTCGTCCTCCAGGGCCAACGTGCCCTGGTGACGGGCTAGCGAGGCACAGCCGGTCTACGTTGAAAAATACATACTTAAAACAGCGGGTAAGAAAGCATGCCGCAGCTGTAATCAGAGAGGGCATCGACCTCCCAATTGCCCGCCTGATATCACCCCGGTGCCCCAGCCTCATGTGAGCAGCACACGGTAAAGTCTACCACTCTGCCCCAGTGTGGTGTAAACCTACAACATGTGCTTATGGGCATGCTGCCTCCCAGGCCTTAAGCTCTTGACCTGACCATTCAAACCTTGGCCTCTCTGCGGTGACTAACAGGGTACTGCGAGACTGGCTCTGAGCACGGATTCTGCCCCGCCCCCTTCCAAAAGTGCGAAAACCCTTCCCCCTAAAGAGAAGACCCACTCCACTGTTACAAGAAAAGCCGACGAAAACGCAGCGTGCTAGTAAGGGGCAAATGGTTGGAGAGACGCACATTGCCGCCCCGAAGCAGCGTGGGAGGCAATCCAAAAGACCGCCGCACTGAACCTGCTGGTAGTTTGAGATCAATTGAATATACATCTCACAGGTGTCACTCTACCTCCTTAAAATATCCTCCGTAAATGACCCTAAACACTAGAAAGAACTGGTCCTATAGAGAAGCGCTCCCACTCCTGCTGGTAATTTAGTGCTGAGTAGCCCAAAATAGACATCAGCCAAATAAATACCTATCGCTCGCGTCAAAAGACCGGGCAACGTGGAGCCCCGAAGGAAAACTGATGAAACGCTGACCCTTCGAAGAAATGGCCACCAGAGGGGGAAGGGGGTGGAGGAGACCGGAAATGGCCGAAGAGAAAGCGCGCCAATTTCCCCACCCCCAATGACTAGTAGGAAACTGACCACTGAGCTGGGGCGCTTAACCGTACCACCTTGTCCAGCCCACCTAACGCCATGGTCGCCTCCACCACTTGCACACATGCCGCACTGAGGATAGCTGGGGAGCGAAGGCGCTAGAAACTCACAGGCTACGAGTCTTAAAAGTACTTAGGCAATAGGCAGAAGCCGCGCAGGAGAGCGTGCAAAATATCGGGACGGGGGCAGCCTCGGACCCCTCCTCCTGGGGGGCCCAGAACGCCAGCGTAGACTGCACAGCCTGCAGAGCTGCTGGGGAGAGGGAAGAAAGAAAAGAAAAACCCTGCACAACATACGCTGCGCCCCCAAGCTGGCACGGGGTGAAAAGTTACCACAGCGGTAACATGACCACTAGCAGAATGAGACTGGGGGGATACTCCTGTATAGAAACACCGCCTGCCCGACCTCCTGCCAGATACGAACATGGCTCCCGATCTTAAAGTCGGCCTCCCTACCGTTTGAGCCACATCTTACACGCGAGAGACCAGGCCCGGTGTAGCAGACACCCACGTATACCAGCCCCGTGGTGCATTAGGCTGAGTAAAGAAACCGCACGGCCGATGTCGGAGTAACACCTAGCTCATTCCGGGCATCTGACTGTTGGTTCCGCACAGCCCCACATATCCCCCGTCAGGCCAGTACAACTGAAAAAAAAAAAAAAAAAAAGGGAGCCAGGAAGTAGGAAACCGAGGATCCGGCGAGGGCAGAGACAAGAGGAAATCAGGGGACGATCGGGGGTGCAAGGGAAATCGGAACCCCGGCAGGAGAAGATCAGGAGCTAGGAAAAGATCGGGAGGCGGAGAGTTGAGGCAGGCATGGGAGGAGAGGAGGAGGGGGGAGGAGAGTAGGGGAGGCACGGCCTAGCGGCCGTGCAATCAAGTAGTGAGGGGGCGGAGTTGTGGGAATGCTGAGAGAGAGAGTAGGCGGCTGAGGGCATGTGCACGCGCATTTAAGCTCAATGCGCATGCGCATTGAGCTTAAATTTATCGTGCACTGCAAGGAATCGCCACGATTCCTTGCAGTGTGGATAAAGAGCGGATAAGTGCCAATACTCTCGCCTTGCTCGATGCGCATGCGCATCGACAGGCGAGACCTAAAAACTGTATTGTTCAGAGGACACTGTAAGAGGGGAGTCAGTCACTGGCGGTAGAGGAGGAACTATTGAATTTGACAGTAGGGAGGTGTTGGAGGCCATAGAAGGATTGACAGCAAGAAAGGCCCCAGGACCTGATGGGATTCCCCCAGACTTGTTTAAGTCTAAACCGAATTTTTGGGCACCTATTTTGGTGGCAGTTTTTAATGCTGCTGCCAAGGCAGGTTGTCCGCTGGCTTGGGGACTATCGACTATTGTGCCAGTATTTAAAAAAGGAGATAAGGGCAGTCCCCACTGTTACTGGCCAATTTCATTAATTGACTCGATGGTCAAGATCATGGGGAGAATTCTGTTACAGAGATTAACATGCTGGGCAACCGACAATAACATCATGTCGACTTCCCAGTATGGTTTCTGTCGGGGGCGTTCCACCACAACCCAGTGTCTTAATTTGTTTCTCGTACTGAGTAAATATACGGTGGCACAGAAGGGAACTGTCCATCTCGCCTTCATGGACCTGTCATCAGCCTTCGACTGTGTCAACAGGGGAAGGCTGTGGCAGTACATGAGGGAGAAGGGAGTAGATACAGGGATTGTCGACTTCCTGGTGGACATGCACAGTTATACCAGTGCTAATGTTAGATACTCTGCGAATGGTGACACTACTGGCAAGTTTGATATTAAGAAGGGAGTGCGTCAGGGGTGTATTCTCGCTCCATTTCTCTTTCATTTTTAGATAAATTAACTAGATGCTGTTTTACAGAAGGTACAGGTAGACTGTCCTAGAGTGGGCAGGTGGGGTATTCCAGTTCTTTTATACGCAGATGATGCGGTTTTAATTTCAAGAACGGAGAGGGGACTCCAGATGCTTTTAAATGCTTTTAATGCTTTTATGACCGACAGGGACTTACTGGTCAATAACTCCAAATCATACATTATGCATGTTGGCCGGCAACCAAAAAAGAACTTTGTGTTTAAACTTGATGATGTCCCAATCCCGGTCACAGAAACGTTTTCTTATCTTGGCGTTTTATTTGATACCAAACTTAGCTGGGGCCCTCACTTGGCCAAGAAAAAGGGGGAATTAGCGAGGGCCAACGCATCTATTTTCCATTTTGCCTCGAAACTGGGGAAGAAACCAGTTAGTGCAATGGTCAAATTATATAACGCTAAATCAGTCGCTACAGTAGTGTATGGTAGCGAACTATGGGGCTATGTAGCAGGAGATCAGCTACAGGTCGTTGAAAATAATTTCCTAAAACGTCTTCTATGTGTGCCCGCCAGTACTCCTAATCTGGCAGTCCATGAAGAATTGGGGACTCAGTACCTATGTGATAACTTTGCTCTAAGGCCGTTGACCTGTTGGGTTAACCTGTGGTTAAATCAGGATATACCTCTTACTCACCAGATTGTAAGAGATCTCGTATCTCAGGATAATTCTATGTGCATCCCCTGGCTAAAGTATCTGAAATCCTGCTTTGAAAGGCTGGGGCGTCCAGATTTGTTTGACCATCCTAGCAGGATTGTAAAGGGTGACGTAGTAGCAATCAAACATGCATTTTGTAATGACAGGCTCGCCCAAAGAGAAAGTGAGGAACTGTTGAAGCCAAGTGTCAGGAAATATGTTATGTTAAAGACCTGTGACAGCATTGAACCTTATTTAACAGGATCATTTACTTCACATGAAAAATTTCTGTTGTCAAGGTTCAGATTTAATATCTTCCATCATCTTTTAATCAGACCCAAGTCGGACATTTTTAGCAAGTCTGCAGCTCCCTGTGGCTGCGACGGGAAGTCTCCACAGGATATGCTGCATTTTATGTTTTTATGTAGGTTTTATGAATATCCACGCCGACGTTATCTTGTTGCCCTCCTAAGAAGACTTAATTTTAACCAAATCAGACCAGCTCTTATTTATCTACAGCTCTTGCACAGCGACAGTGTTCTCCAAATAATAGCGTTTTTAAAACTAGCTGTTAGACTGAGACTCTGTCTGGACCAATGACCGCTTTATTTTGTTTGACTAATTTGCCAGTTTATGGATATATAATTATGTATTCTGCATTTTACTTTGCACTGTTTGTATTTGTTAGCCACCCCGTTTTACCGCTACTGAGATATGTGTAATGAGATTCTGTACTGTGGTTATAATCGGTGGCAATAATGTGAATAATGTGTTTTTAATTGTATTGTTTATATGTGTACTTTTATGGTTTGAAATACAACCGAAATAAAGTCTCCTTTGATTTGATTTGATTTGGTTATTTTTCTTTGAAGCTTTCATAGAATGCGCTGCTTTAAGTTGAAGAAGTAGCAGCATTTCTTACCAGAAAGGAAGTAAATTACGCAATCGAATTGAGAAATTACAACAAAAGATAATATAATGCACTACAGAATAACAATACACCCACAGTTTAACACAAGAATGAAACACATAAATAAAACAAAAGTTACAAATCAACAGAAAACGCCACCAACAAAACACATGAAGAACAAGTTACTTACCTTCGGTAACGATGTTTGTGGTAGAGATATATATATATTAGTTGTAGATTTCTTACCTTTGAATTTCCCCCAGGCGTCAGTCTGGATCCGAAGATGTTTCAACAGTAGTACCCCTGCATGTCGGTAGGTGGCGTCAGTCGGCTCCGCATCCGGCGTCAGAGTTGTGAGCGCAAAGATGACGTAGAAAGACCTATATAAACGCCGCCCATGCCCGCTGACCTCAGTTCTTAACGTGACTTTCCACGCCATAAGCATAGAGCCATGAAAGACAACAACCAGTGGTGCATCAAAACTAGGGCCCTTAAGGGGAGTCCCTATCCCTAGAAATCAGTTCGCAGAGCGGGGAGGATGGGTGAGGCAGTAAGGATATTCTACTAATATTTGTCTCTACCAGACACATCGTTACAGAAGGTAAGTGACTTGTTCATCTGATACAGACTATTAGTTGTAGATTTATTACCTTAGAATAGATACTCCAGTAATACCAACCCCGGAGGAGGGTCTGCAAAACAAGATTACACCAGAAAGTCCTGGAGGACAGAACGGGCAAAGTACCCATTCCCTCCGGACTTGACTGTCCAGGCAGTAGTGTCTGCTAAATATATGCAGGGATGCCCACGTCGCTGCCTGACAGTTATCAAGGACTAGGACTCCACGTGCTAACGCAGTTGTTGCCGCTGTTGCTCTAGTGGAGTGAGCACGCAACACCGCAGGATGTTCATTCATCGCCAGTGCATAATATATTTTAATGCAGAGGACAAACCATCGAGAGATGGTCCGTTTTTGCACAGCCCGACTTTTTTGGCACCTGCATAGTCAATGTAGAGTTGATCATCCACCCAGAAATTTTTGGTGTTATAAAGATAAAAAGACAACACAAGCTTTGGGTCCAGGCGGTTGAGTCTCTCCTCTTCCTTGGAGGGATGCAAGGGTGGGTAAAAGGTGGGCAGAATGATGGATTGTCCCACATGAAAGGCGTGACCACTTTAGGGAGGAACAAAGCTTTCGTTCGAAGCACCACTTTATCCAGATGGATAGACAGATAATGAGGCTTGGAAAACAGAACCTGAAGCTCGCTATCTCTGCGAGCAGAAGAGATGGTAATAATAAAAGCAGTTTTAAGATTTAGAAGCCTAAAAGGGCAATTATGAAGCGCCTCAATGGAGCACACACGAGAAAAGTTGAAACTAAATTTAAATCCCACTGGGGCATAATGAAAGGGGTCAGAGGAAATAAATGAGTAAGGCCCTTAAGGAACCTATTTGCAATGGGAGACTTAAACAAAGAAGGTTGATCTGGAATTCTCAGAAAGGCAGAGATAGTTGCAAGATAACTTAACGGTGCCCAAGGAAGAACCCTACTGGGACAAAGAAACTATGTACAAGAGGACCTCTGAAAGAGGGACAGAGGGGATCAACAGCCTTTGCTGTGCGCCATTTCAAAAACTTGTTCCATCTACAGGCGTTTAGCGATTATAGGGACGATTGGCTGCCAAGATGACATCACAGACTTCGGGAGCAAGGTCGAAAGCTGTCAAATGTCGCCACTCAATCTCCACACAAGGAGGTGGAGGCTCGACAGGTTCCGGAGAAGAACCATTCCCTGCTGCTGCGACAGAAGATCCTTGTGAAGGGGCAGTCTGATCAGAGGATCGATGGCCATGCTCAGAAGGTCGGAATACCAGACTCTTTGTGCCCAATCCGGAGCCACAAGAATGACTTGAGCCTGGTTGTGCTGAGCTTCCGGAGCACTTATGGCAGAAGTGGTATAGGTGGAAAGGCGTACAGAATGCCGAAGCCCCACTCACAACGAAAAGCATCGCCAAGCGAGTGCCGCCTTGGAAACTCCAGCGCGCAATACTGCTGACATTGCACGTTCTCTTCAGAGGTGAACAGATTTAACCAAGGTTCCCCCCACCTCTGAAAGAGGCATTGCGCCACCTCCAGATGGAGACACCATTCGTGATCGACCAGTGTTAGACCTGGCATCATTGGCGTGAGTCTCCCTTCCATTTTCAACGGGTTACCTCCTCTGTTTTGATATGTTTTGCTGGATTAATGCTTTGGGCACTGTGCCACTGCTAAGCAGTGCCACAGTGCAAGTGCTCCCTATGTAAATTGATGTACTAATTGGTTATTCCATGATTGGGTTATTTGATTTATCCGTCAGCCCCTAGTACAGTGCACCATGTGTGCCCAGGGCTGGTAAATCAAATGCTGCTGGTGGGCTTGCAGCACTGGTTGTGCCACCCACAGAAGCAGCTTGTAAAGAGTGTCTCAGGCCTGCCATTGCAAGGCCTATGTGCAGTCTAGCACTGCCATGTCGACTTGGCCAAGTGCACCCACTTGCCAGTCCCTAAACCTTCCCTTTGCTTCATATTAGACACCCCTATGGTAGGCCCAGGGGCAGGGTGCATTGTAAGTATAAGGTAGGACATGCTCTGATGTGTGTAGCATGTTCTAATAGTGAATTACAGCCATTTTCGTTTTTCACTATTGAAGGCTACCTGTTCTCCATAGGCTAGAATGGGCAGTTAGATTATTACATTCTTATAATCCTAACAGACTCAGGGAACATGGTAGAAATTCGAATTTAGTATGCATGAACTCAGGATAATAAAATACATCTTTTAGTAAAGTTTATTTTAATATTCTGTGTTTGCAAATACCACTTTTAGAAAGTAGGTATTTGCTTGCCTAACCATTTGAGCCGCCTCTGCTGGGTTGTGTATTCCTTGTCTTGGTTTGTGGGTGACAGGGCTGGGGGATTCCAGGAGACAGGCTGGGGCAGCCCAGTGGTGAATAGAGAGATTTGCATCTAGATGGGAGGGAGGAATTGCACCTGGGACTTGAATAGGGCTGGGCCTTCCCTCTATAATGCTGGCTCCACCTCCTGTGGCTTGTCTGATGTCTCTGCCCTGTACTGTGAAAGGAGAGGAGGAATCATGTCAACGGAGTGCTCCAGAGCTGTATCTTCCCTCCCCTGTAGTGGCTCCACCGCCTGTGGGGCGGCTGATGTCTCTGCCCTGCACAACGAAAGGAAGAAGAGAGTCATGTAAACAAAGTGCTCAGGAACTGGTTTGAACTAAGGCAGAGGCCTCTCTGCCTTCAGAGAACAAAGGATTTTGGGGTATAAATATTAGGACCCTGATCCCAAGAAATTAGATCACTTCTGGAACAAGAAACCTTTCTGCCAAGGAGAAGAACCAAGGAAGTTGCAGGAGTTGTACTGCCCCTCTGCCAGTGTGCTGTTTGCCGGGTTGGCCTGCAGTGGTTGCTTCATTGCCAAGGGAAAGGAGAAGGAACTTTGTAAGGACTTTCATCTACATAATATTCTCCAAAGGCTTGAACTGTGCTTGCCTCCTGCTGAAGTCTCAGTGACAAAAGACTTCACCTCCAGATCCCCCCCTTGAATTTTCTTGCTGGGAATTCTGACTCCAGTCATTTGCGTGCCGCTCGGAGCTGGAAGCGCGACGCATCAAGAAGAAGCGTGTCGCTGCCGCAGCTGAAATCAACGCAACGCCGGAGAAGCGTGCCTGTGTCGCATCTCCCTGGAAGCGTGTGTTCATTGAAGCTGCCTGCTGTGGCATCACCGGAGAAGCGTGACAACATTGAGAGAGTCACTATCGCATCACCGGAGAAGCGTGTTGCAGGGCCTGTCGCGGCTCCAAAGTACAGAGTTGTTGCAAGGCTGGCAGGGCGTCATCGCATCGTCATCGCATCACCACATCAAGGGTGCCATCTTCTCGCATCGCAACCGGATCATTGCATCGCATCAAGGCGCCATCTTGCGCACCGCAACGGGCCCGCAGGCTGAGAATCTACACATCACCTCCGCACCGGTAAGGCTCACGACGAGTCCCCTACTCTGCGCAAGCCTTGAGGAAGGAAGCAACCATTTCCTCGGGTCACGGAATCGACGCATCTCCCCTTTTGCGAGCCTTTTGTTCACTTTGCGTTACGCATCCAGGTACTTTGTTGAGAACTTTGTTGCATTTACCACCAACTTGAACTAAGAGACTTTAATCATCTTTCAAGAGATCTTAAGTGTAGTATTGTGGATTTTTGTCGTTTGTGGTCTTGTGTTTAAGTCTATATAAAGAATACTTATTTTTATAAAACCTGTGTTGTGTCCATCTGTAGTGTCTTCACTGTATTACTGTGTATATTCACACATGCTTATCACACTCCCTCTGACATAAGCCTGTCTGCTCGTGCCAAGCTACCAAGGGGGTGAGCTGGGGTTATTAAGGAGTGTAATCCCCTTACCCTGACTTAGAAGTAAGGGTCCCTATTTGGACAAAGATGACTACCGTTGCCAACTAGAGACCCCCAGATCTAACAACCAGGCACTGACGGCTGAATTAGTCTGCTCAGGCGTTCAGGGAACCCACCAGGTGTTGAACCACCAGGGTTATACCCTGATGTTCTGGTCATGTCCAGAGGCGGCGAGCCTCCTGACAAAGGGTCCACGACCCCACCCACCCTGTTTGTTGCACTACCGCATGGCGGTGTTGTTGTCCGTTAACACCTGCACCACTTTCCCTTTGACAGAGGGAATAAATGCCTTCAGGGCCAGTCTGATCACCCGGAGCTCCAGAAGGTTGATATGGAGACCGGACCCCACAACAGACCAGATGCCTCTGATCTCTGCCTCTTCCAGATGGCAGCCCCCATCCCACGAGAGACACATCTGTCCCCACTGTTAAATCTTGTTGGGGAAGGGAGAGGGATGTGCCTCTGACCCAATCTTGGTTTGTTAGCCACCACTGCAGTTGTTCAGATTCAGATTCAGATTCAAAGAACTTTATTCGGTTAAAAACACGGAACCATAAAAGTAACAAACATGAAACAGATTTACAATGATTACAGCTCTTAAAATAAGTTCAGCAGGAGGACCAAAAAGACAGATTCTTAAACAGAAAAAGAAATGAACATTTAACACATTTCTGTTACCATATGTTTCCGTAGTTTGAAAACACTCTTTAGGAATTTTAAAACTACAGATACAGCTAAAACCGTATCCATTCTCTGGAATTCTAAAAAAGCTGGGCGACATCTAGTAAAATTCATTTCTTTTAAAAAAGGGACTATGATTTCTCTACGTAAGGCACTATAGAGTCTGCAAAAGAAAAGGATATGAATATCCGATTGTTGTGAGGTGACATCACACGGGCAGAGGGGCAGAGCACGTATCCATGAATTCATTCTAGGAAAAGACACCAATCTAAAAAATATACAAAATCTAAAACGGGTTAAAAGGAAACTAACATAGTTTGTGATAGGCAGGGTTAGGTATGGTTGTACAGACTTAGTCCCACATAAAATCAGGAGGTGTGACTGTACTGAGTGTTTCAGAGATTCAGCTCTCCTCCTCTTATCTTCAAGGTGGACCAAGCAGAGGGCTTTCAGTGAGCTCCTTGTGATGCTATCCATTGTAGATGGATCCAAGTAATAAGAATAGCACCCAATCTCAGTCAGAAAGCACTTAACATATCCCAGCCATTGTGATCTCTCCACGTGATCCAGGTTGAGGGTATCCCGTAATAGAGCCCGGTTCATAACACATTCATTTGTAGTCCATACCCTGTGCCACAACAGGATGGGTTGAATTTTAATAATGTCTGTTATGTGGGGTAGGGCCAGTTCAGCCTGACAATTAAAAGTGGCAACACACTGTGGAACAGCAAGGACTTCCCTTATAAATTTGTTTTCCACCACCTGAATTGGATCAACGTTTGAGTACCCCCACAAGCCTGAACCATACATAGCCACCGATACACATGTTGCTTTATAGATGGTTATCATTTCTTTTATCGGCTTCCTGCCCAGTTTTCTTACAAAATTCTTTAAGGCCATGATCGTTTTCATAAATAAAAGAGTTCTCGCCTTAATTGCACTTGTCCAAGAACCAGACTCATGGAATAAAATGCCTATATAAGAAAAAGTTGGGGTGTTATCTAAAGGAACATTATTTAAAATCATCCGATTCATCGGTTTACCTGATTTGGGACCACAGTTCATTGTAAAAGTTTTACTACAGTTTACTAGCAAATCTAGATTAAGCATAAAGCTCTCAAAGCTTACTACTAGTTTTTGCAGAGCCCGAGGAGTGCGTGCCATAAGCACGGCATCGTCCGCGTACATGAGAGCAGGGATTGCCCTCCTCCCCACTCTGGGCATGTCCCTGCACTCATGCAGCAGGCGATGCTCAAGCCCATTGATGTAAAGTAGAAAAAGAAAAGGTGCTAAAACGCATCCTTGGCGCACTCCACGACCCACACTAAATTGTCTGGAGCATTCACCCCCCCTACCGTAGCGAACAGAAGCTGTGGCTCCACTATACAGATCCCTCAGGAAGGAGATGATTGTGTTGTCCACTCCCAAACTTTTCATGACTGCCCACAGTTTGGTGTGCGACACGCAGTCGAACGCTGATGAGAGGTCCACAAAGGTAAAATACAAGCGTTCCGACTTAATCCTTATGTATTTATGTTGCAGTAACATCAAGTTTAGGCCTTGCTCAATTGTGCCAATCCCTTTTTGAAAACCAAATTGCAGGTCACTCATAATTTCATTTTCCTCCGCCCAGCTTTGGAGTCTTGACAGCACTATTCGACCCAAGATTTTTATTGAAGAATCAAGAAGGGAGATTGGCCTATAACAGGCACAACTGTTTCTATCCCCCTTCTTATAAATGGGAACAATAACAGAGGTGAACCAAGACTCCTTTGGGCCCCTTGATAAAGCCGCATTAAAAAGTTGTACCAGAGGGGAGGAGCTACGCTAGCAACCAAGATGGCCGCATAAGCTCCCGGCTCCGTCGACCTCCGTCGCTGGTGGATATATCCTGAACTTAATCCTGACCTCCCGCCAGACTCCTGTGTGTCCGAATCGTCACTGAGTCCAGGAACGCAATCCCGGAGTCATTATCACCTTTTTTGACGAAGTTACACCGTCTGTCATTTTCGGGCCTTCTCCAGACTGTAAGCCGGGGCCTCGAGTACTGACCCAGCCGGGTTTCAGTTGAACAACATCGGCCGCGGGTACCTGGCAGGGTCCGGTCTCATTGGAGTGACACAAATTCTCGATCCTGGTGGTTGTCTCGAGTCCCTGCGTATATTCGCTAGACAGCGACGAGACGTGGATGCCGTGGTGAGCGGGGGTCCGGTTCCTGGGACCCTGCTGCAGCCCTCGGGGTCCGCGGGGGGGCCCCCGCTCTCGGCAGCGGTGTAACGAGCGCACAGCCTGACAGTCGCCAGTCGACTTCGCCCACCCCACTCCAGTTGGTTTCCCCGGAGTAGCCGACCTCCGGGGTTGATGACCTGCTTTGTCATCGATTAAGCGGAGATGGATCGGACGGCGTGTAGACCGACGCTGGGGACCGTCATGGCCGCCATCGGGGCTCTTCACTGGCAAATGGAGGCTGCTCTCCACAACCTAACCGTACGCATCGAGACTGTTTGTTCGAGACCGGACCCTAGCCCAGAGTCAGACCCGCACCATATGGTGACCCCCGCAAAGTTTGATTTTATCCGGGAGGAGAACCCCGAGCATCGTTATAATCTGACGCCTATTATATCTGCGCAACTACAGCGGCCCGCGACTGGAGCCCCTAACCAGCCAGCAAACTCGGCAAAGTCATCGCCCTCACAGGACTTTTTTCTTTCTTTGTTTCTGGGGACCTCCATCGATATTCATTGGATTGACTTTCGTATCCCTGATAGACTTCGAGAATTGACTCTTCTGACCCTTTCATGCTATATAGATCTTCTCCCCTTTCTACAACGTTCTGACTCCTTTGCTATTGTGCTGGTCCTATTGGAGAGGGTTTGTGTGATGGATCGTAGAGGCCAGGGTTGAACTTGACTGTTTTAATTCTGTACAGAGACTTCCTTTGACACTGCTGGGTGGTATCGGTGGGAGTGAGGGCCATATGGGATTCTTCTTTTTTGGCTTTGGTGTACTGACTGTGTTCGACAATGGGATTTGCTGCCTCTGTTATGTCTGGGGCTGGGCGGGATGGTATTTTCTCTCCTGGTGATTTCTCCATCAGTTTGCTTATAAGTCTGCTTTACCTCTCTTAGTACCATGGTGGGGAACATCTGTTCGCGGCGGGGGGGAGGGGAGTCCGGGAGCCCGCATTGGGTCGTAAGATATTCCTCCTCCGTCTTTTCCCTTCCTTGGGGTGTAGTTTAGGGGGCGACAGGCACACTGCTAGTGGGGTTAGGTCGTAGCCATCCGCAGGGGTGCAGGGTGGGGGGTTGTGGTTTTTTTTTTTTTTTCCTTTCTTTTGTTCTATGACCTATCTTTTCCCTTTTCCCCTCTCCACAAGAGATGTGGCATATTCTCCTGAGCCTGTTGTTATGCATATTCGGGTGTCCAGTGTCTAATTTTATATCCTGTATCCTTGGTGGGCAGATTCTGATAATGTTTGCTTATGATTATTTGTCTTGTATTGTTTTGACCCAGCTTCGGCTGGTATTGATGCTTTCCAGAGGCCTACAATTGGATTGTATTTCTTTATTTCATCTGCCCGTTCGCCACTGTAATATGTTATACCAATGATACCCGAAATGTACATTTCTACTCTTGTGTTATAATTAATAAAAATATATATATAAAAAAAAAAAAAGTTGTACCAACAATGGGCCCCAGATTTCAGGATTTTCTTTAAATACATCCGCAGGGATCCCGTCAGGACCGGCAGCCTTTCCTCCTTTAGTAGCTCTTAGGGCAAGCAGTACCTCATCGAGTGAAACAACGAGATTTGGTCCTGGTTCCAAGTCCAAACTGGTCTGAGGATCACTACTGCGGGTATCATCCTGTGCATTGTAAAGGTTGGAGAAATGATCCACCCAATTATCTTCGGTTATAGCGATCTCAATTCGCGCCGTATGAGTTTCATAAGGGAAAGGGGTGTTGATTACTTTCCAAAATGCGGCGGAATTTTTTGTCTTTGAAGCCTCGCAGAGTGAATCAATGGCCTCCTTATTTAGCGCAGTTTTCCTTGCTGTAAGGGCCTGGTTATATGCCGACCTACATGATCTTATTTGACCTGTGACCCTGGGGCTTCTGTGCACTGCATGTTTTAGGTTTTTCAGAGCCCTGGTGCATGCGTTATCAAACCAGCTCTTAGGGCCCTTACCTCTACGCTTCGACTCCACCCTTAAGCTACTTTTTATGTTTGCGGCTATAATGCCGAAGTGCTCAATTATTTGGTCACTACTAGAATTATGACCCAGGCAGATCGAAAAGCTAGTAGAGCACACCTCCCAGAGTTCCTTGAAAAAAGTTGCGGGGATTACTTTATTCCAGTTAAGTGTACAGCCATTTTGTCTCCCAAGGGCCACACCAACCGCTGCCTCAACAAGTGGCGCGGCCGTAGATGGGTCTTGGAATAGATCTGCAATCTTAAGGCATTGGGGAAGATGATCACTTATGGGCAGTGGAATGTTTGTAAGCGTCGCAACTCTATGACTAAGGTTACTGGAGGCGATGATAAAGTCAATGGTTGATAAGCCTCTACCAACAAAGGTCGGGACAAAGGGTGTGGGTTTTAACGCTAATTCATTGGCAAACCCTAAGTCAAACATAAACAATAATTCATTCAGCAAGTCCCCCATTAGAGTATGATCGAAGTGGGTCAGATTCACATCTCTCTCTGTCATTAGGCCACATAGGCCCTGGCTCCCTTTGATACAAAGCGTGCAGTTAAAATCCCCCCCCCATAAAATTACTAATTCTCTGTCGTTTTTGTCTACCTCTAACTGAACTTCCTCCTTGAGCTGCTTAATCGCAACCACAATTTCATCCCTCGGGACATTATTATAAAAATTGATGATAATCACCTTTGCTCCTTTAAGATCTCTTAGAATTATTAGCTGGAAGTATTTGGAATTTAAGTGACATTGGACCTGTTTTGTTTTAAGGTGATTAGAGACAAACGTGGTCAGACCACCTTTTGCCCTACCAAAATGGCCTCCAACTGCGGGGGTAAAGAAGGTTCTAAAGCCGTTTATATGGATTGGGACCTGGGTCCATGTTTCTTGTAAGGCCACTATATCCTTGCCTCCTATTACAGACTCCCAAGCTGGGTTGATGATTTTTTGCTTCAGCCCAGCTACATTCCAGAAGAGCAGTTCACAAAAAGCGCTCTTCGCCTGCATTGAACCATTATCTATCTTTCCCCTACTCCCATTATTATCACCTTCGAAGGAATGCACCTGATCTAGAGAAGCACTGTCACAGGGTGTCGGCCCATCGGAGGCGGAGGTCTTATTTAATATGGGAGGTTCTTGTGATGGCTCACTAGGGGCCTCTGTAAAATTAGAATTGATATTAGAAAAAGAGACCCCACCCCTAGTACACACTTGGGAGACTGGGGAAGGAGGCTTATTCCCATCCAGAAATTCTATGGGGGTCTGGGCTTGTTGTCAATCTACCCCATCCAGACCAGAGAAGATCTGGTATCGGTTTTGGATCGGTAAATTATACATATTTGGTAGTAATTCTCTATTGTTCCTTGATCTACATTGGAAGGGGTAGGGTTCCAGGTGTGGTAGGTACTGATTACTGGGAGGAGGGTGTTGATAGGGTTGGTACTCATTTCTAGGATAGTAATCCTCCGGCCTCTGGGTGTAAAAAGAGGAACCTTGACCATTTGCATAACCAAAGCTACCCCGCGGAGGCGGTACACCCTCCAACTCAGTCATGTCTCATAATCTTATATTTCCAAACCTCCGTCGTTGTTGGACTGGCTTCCTAATAAGCTGTCTATTCCTGCCCCAGTTATTAAAACTTTTTGGGGGTGCATAGGGATAGAAATAGGAAAGGAGATGAGTGGAGATTGAATCACTACTACTAACATCCAACCAGTCCCCAATATGCCTCACGGCCCTATGATCCTTGAAATTGATGATTATAACATCACCATTTTTGTCCTTTGGCCTAGCTCCTACCCAGTTGGCACGCCTTAGGCTTTAAATTTCACCGTTTATTGAAGCAGGTAACGGTCTATTATCACGGAGCCAGAACACAACCTTGTTCCGTAACGCTCCTTGATCTTCCCATTTACCTGCAGGCAGTTCCGGTACCCCTGCCATTACAATAACATAAGGGGCTGAATCAGGGGTTATGTCTATAATATGATTAGTTTTAGTTTTTTCGGGGGCAGTGGAGTTGATGTTACCTTTATTTGACTTAGTCGTTGCCAAGTCCTTACTACCATCTTTATTTTGACCTCCCCCTGCCTTAGATGGTTGCTCCTTAGTTACAGAAGCAGCCAGTTGGGGTGTGGCCATCTGTGGGGTAGGGGTTATTGATGTAATCGCCGGACTGGCCGAACTTACTCCCTCTTTCACTGGTTTCTGTTTTTGCTTGGGTACCGGTGTTATTAGTGCTGGTGTTGTCATTACTTGCAGTGGAGGGGGACCTATTACTGGGGGTTTTACAGGTGGGTTGGGTTTTAATAGCGGGTGTGCCTTAGGTTTTCCTATCCCCTTTACCAGGTCAGATAAGAGAAGGGAATTCTGTTCAACCTTCTTCTCTATTTGGTCTAGATGTGCACACATCGTAAAAGTCTTATCTAAAAGAGGTTGCATCACACCCCTGATAAGTTCTACGATTTTGGCCATCATAGCTGCCTCACATCCTAGGGTTTCGCCAGATTCTAATTGGGATACAATATCAACTTCTTTACTTATTTTATGAGCTTGATTTCCCAATGGCTTTCCCCCCCTTTTTTTATTGCTTGTCATAATGAGGGGGGATGTAGGGGACATGAGGGATGGCTCAATGGGGAGTTTCGGAGAACCTGATAGCCTGACACTATCATTCCCGGTAAAGAGGTCCAATACAGATACACTAGTAGGTGTACTGGACAGTGGCTGGTTATTGGTCATAGTGGGGTCATCGGCAGCGCTTTCGCTATTGACAGCGACCCCTGTGTGCGAAAAATCGATCAGAAGACAAGAATCACCAGGTCGTTTAGGCACAGTAGTATCTCCTGTTTCTCCAAATACGGCTGATCTGTTTCCTATAAATACTGATGAAGATGCGAACTCACCCCCCCCTCCTTCTGGATTTTTACAACTATTTTTCCCTTGCTTCCCCCTGCGTCTCACTCGGGCTTTCTTAAATCTACGTGGTGATTCCTTTGCTGCGGGCTCGTGTATTCCGGAAGAGCCTATGCCTGTCCCCAGAAAGACTGGGCCATTAGAATCCTCATCATTCTGGCCCGCATGGATCATAGCAACTGCAGTAATTATCTTGCGTACAGGGGCAGGGGGCTCCTCTATCAGGGGTGTCTCTATAGCAATGAGTGGTGGCTCCAGAGTAGTTGTAGAGGGGAGCTCCAATCCCAGAGACGCCCTTCTGTTGCTAATAATTTGCGCCACCTTTTTAATTAAGAAATTGTCCATAGTTACCAATTTAGAGGGCATAATGGGATATAAATCAGAGCTTAAAAGGGGGAGCGTGAATAGTTTATAAAGAGCAGTTTCTGACTCATGTATCAAGATGCTGGCGTTAGCGAGAGACAAACATGGCAAGGGTTATGGCCCCGGCCTGACACCCTCGGGCCCCGGAGGGCCACAGAGGGCCCGCCCTTTGCCCGGGCTTAGCCCCGGGCTGCGTCCCGCGTGCGTCCCGCGGTACGCGGCAGTGAGCGTGCTGATGTAGGCAAGGCTGCTAAGGGGGCGTGGCACTGGGAGGGGGCGCGGCTCGCCCGGGAAGAGGACACAGCTGTGGTTGTTAAAGGCTGGTCCTCGCAGTCCCGGGGCCGCGCCTCTCACCTCCTCTGCGGCCTCGCCTCTGGCACTCCTCACGCTGGCAAAAACGGGCTGGAACAATTGCAAGCTACTCCTGTAGCGCGGACCAAGTTCTGGCAGAGAGTCTCCTCACACGAGCGCGACCCGCGGAGCGGGGGCCGCGAGGAGTAAAGAGCGCACAGAAGGGGGCGGGCACTGGGAGGGGGCGCGGCTCGCCCGGGAAGAGGACACAGCTGTGGTTGTTGAAGGCTGGTCCTCGCAGTCCCGGGGCCACGCCTCTCACCTCCTCTGCGGCCTCGCCTCTGGCACTCTTCACGCTGGCAAAAACGGGCTGGAACAATTGCAAGCTACTCCTGTAGCGCGGACCAAGTTCTGGCAGAGAGTCTCCTCACACGAGCGGCACCCGCGGAGCGGGGGCCGCGAGGAGTAAAGAGCGCACAGAAGGGGGCGGGCACTGGGAGGGGGCGCGGCTCGCCCGGGAAGAGGACACAGCTGTGGTTGTTGAAGGCTGGTCCTCGCAGTCCCGGGGCCGCGCCGCTCACCTCCTCTGCGGCCTCGCCTCTGGCACTCCTCACGCTGGCAAAAACGGGCTGGAACAATTGCAAGCTACTCCTGTAGCGCGGACCAAGTTCTGGCAGAGAGTCTCCTCACACGAGCGGCACCCGCGGAGCGGGGGCCGCGAGGAGTAAAGAGCGCACAGAAGGGGGCGGGCACTGGGAGGGGGCGCGGCTCGCCCGGGAAGAGGACACAGCTGTGGTTGTTGAAGGCTGGTCCTCGCAGTCCCGGGGCCGCGCCTCTCACCTCCTCTGCGGCCTCGCCTCTGGCACTCCTCACGCTGGCAAAAACGGGCTGGAACAATTGCAAGCTACTCCTGTAGCGCGGACCAAGTTCTGGCAGAGAGTCTCCTCACACGAGCGGCACTGCAGTTGTTAATCAGTTCCCTCTGAGATCTGGATGTAGTCAGAAAGATTCCCCTGATGCTGCGTCCCCTAAAATTTCATGTTAGCTCTCACTACATAGCCTGCATATGCCACCTGGCTTGATCTACCTGCAGGATGCAGGAGTCCATGAGGCCCAGCAACCTGAGTAATTCTCAATGAAATATGGGATAGAGGCAGAAACATCAGTATCATAGCCTGAATATTTCAGATTCACCTTTTGGGAGGATAGGCCCGATACTGCACTGTGTCCAGAACCACTCTGATGAAAAGTAGTGTCTGTAGGGAGTCATGTGTGACTTCGGCACATTAATAGTGAACTCCAACAAGTGCAGGAGGTCCGCCATAGTCTGGAGGTGGGAGACGACAGCCTGGGTCGAGGTCGTCTTCAACAGCCAGTCACAGAGAGAGGGGAAGACTGGCACACCTGATCTGCACAGATAAGCTGCAACCACCGCCATCACCTTCGTGAACACCCGGGGACACTGGTAAGGCCAAACGGGAGCATAGTAAACTTAAAGTACTCATGGCCCACCATAAACCGTAAGTAACATCAGTGGGCAGGCAGAATGGGGATATGGAAATAAGCGTCCTGCAAGTCTAACGCTACCTTCCAGTCTCCTGGGTCGAGATAAGGAAGGACCTGGGCCAAAGTGAGCATCTTGAACTTCTCCTTCCGGAGGAAGAAATTTAGGGTCTGGAGGTCTAGAATAGGACGTAGGAGTAGAGGGAATAACAACCACGTCCTTCTTCTGGCACAGGGACCCTCTCTAAGGCCCCTTTGGCCAAGAGGGTCGAAACTTCCTCGCTGAGAAGTGGATAATGATCTCCAGCATGCGGTCATAAGAAGATGCCATGGAGGGAGGGGTAGGCCAAAAGTGAAGGAGTAGCTCCTTCGGTCTATTTGCAGAACCCACCTGTCCGACGTGATGGACTGTCTGCAGAGGAGAGATGGCGCATCATGCCTCTGACTGGCGCATTGTGGCCTGAAACGTCGGACTAGGAAGGTTTGGAGGCAGGGGGTTGGGGGAGGGTCCAGTGGCCCACCCACTGGCCCCCTGATCCACGGGAATGCTGGGTCCCACATCTGTGGCAAGCAGAGGCTGGACAGCTTGCATGACTCGGTGGCTGGGCTGGGATGGGCAGGACAGGACGTGGCTGGGTTCCCCTTCCATAGCCAGGAAAGGGACAAAAGGGAGACTGAGATGGACAAGAGGTAGCTGTGAGGTCCAATGATCTGGCCGTAGCTCGAGATTCCTTGAAGTGCTCAAGCACTGAGTCTGCCTGAAAGGCCAAAAAGGTGAATATCATCATAGGTTATGTCCATTAAGGTAGATCGGACATCCCCAAAAAAGCCAGAAGTCCTCAATTAGGCGTAGAGTCTGAGTGCTACCGATGAGGTAACAGTTCTACCCACTGTCTCTGTGGTGTCCAGTCCACAATGTATGGTGAATTTTGATGCGCCTCTCCCATCCATAACTGCCTGGGAAAGAACAGCCACTGGCACTGAGGAAACACCACCGCAACTGTATCCCAGATGGTATGGGAGAGTATTGGCCCAAGAGGCATATGGTATTCACCGACTGCAATGCCAAGCTAGAGTAAGAAAACATCCTCTTCCCAAGGTGGTCCAGGTTCTTGTATTCCCTATCCGGGGGTGCAGAAGGGAATGCGCCCTTTGAAGATGAGGCTCGGACAAACAAGCTCTCAGGGGAGGGATGTTGCGTAAGGAACACTGAGTCGCCCAGAGCGGGGCAGTGGGGTTGGGCGATTGTCCTGTCCACAGGAGCCCCTTTGCTGGGTTTGGACCATGTGCCCAGGAGGACATCCGTGAGGGCTAAATTGAATGGCAAAAGCGGTTCTGAGGTGGAAGCTGCAAGTTGAAGCACCTCTGTCAGGAGGTTAGCTCTGACTGCCACCGAAGGGAGCTCAGGGCCAGGGAGCTCAGGGCCAAGGACCTCGATAGTCCTTCACCACCACGACATAGGAAGCTCCCTCCTCCACAGTCACAGAAGGGGGAGAAAGGGGGGAGAAAGCAGACCAGTGTCTAGGAATGTGTCCAGACTACTGGCCTCACCCAGGTACCTCTGCCAGTCCACAAGGTCGTCAAGCTGGTCAGTTAAAGGGTCCAGCTGCCCCTCCCATTCCTCATCAGTACCTTTCGTGACATAAAACCAGCACCATGGATGAAGACAGGAACAAAAGTCCCTTCTGGTGCTGGAACAGACATCGATCGACGTCGGTCCAGCTCCGTATCCACTTTGGCGACGAGGATGGGGTCGGGGTCAACAGCAACTAGGGCTGCAGTTGGCGTCGGGAGCGTTGTCGCCAGAGGCGACATTGGGAAAGGTTGAGTAAGATCAACCGGCATCTGGCCAGATCTGCTAATCAATCCAAGGGGACCCGTCGGAGTCGGGGCCAAAGCCGCCAGCGTGGAAGGCCTAGGGCCCCCCAAAAATGAGGTACAGTGCCTCAGTGAATTTTGGGATTTGGGCAGGAGACGCTCCAGCTCCGGGAAAAGCAGGGCGGCGAAGAGTCGTCTCAGAAGGAGGCTCTGGAAATGGAGCTTTCGAGTGGCGACACTCAGAGTACCACGTCACATCAGCCGATGGAAGGGGGGAAGTCGAAGAACGCCTGTGCTTCTTCGACTACTTTTTGTGCTTACCTGACCTTCCCGATGACTTTGAATGCGACGAGGAGTGCGGGCTCCGTGACTGTTCTCGGGACCTTCCTCTTGAATGAGAACAGGAGCTATGCGGTGCAGAGTGCCGAGCCTCCAACAGCTTTCGGGAGCACTCCTGCAAAGCCTTCGGATTCATGGGCTGGCACTCGTAGCATGACTGCGAGTCTTGGCCGTGCTCCAGGCACCAGAGGTGTGGACCCGTGACTGACATCGTCCGATGGCAGTAGCCGCAGGGCTTGAAGCCCGTCCTATGCTGGGACATCCTTGACGCACCAGGAGTCCAAGACTCAAAAAAGAAGTAGTTCTCTCCGGATCAGCGCCTAGGCTGGCACAGTATAAGAAAGAAATGATCTCCAATAACAAACAAGTGTCCCTGAGTACAGAAATACTAGGAGAGGGAGGCAGGGAGCAAAATAAGACGAGAACAAGACCTCTCCTAGAAAGCACATTTAGTACATAGGTAATATATCCATTAATTTGTACATATCAACATTGTCCCACAACAATTTATTTGAAAAACATATTTCTTATTTATTTTTAGACATAAAAGAATATTATTTTCAAAATATATACAATACAATTTAACATATTGGAAATACACAACCGCCCCCAATCAACCTGAAGCAACCAACCATCCTCACGTGCAGCCGAACAACCATACACAATTACACGACAATAAGAAAATTATACACAACAGTACACAGAGAGAAAAAATATACAAAAATACAATCATTATAAACATACAACAAGAAACAAGGAAAAGGCGCTGACAAAAGAAATGATGTCAGCCTGCATGGGCGGTGTATATTTAGGTCACGCTTCTTCTGTCCCCTTCAACGTTACACTAAGCATTGCAGACCAGTCTTCTAGGTCAGTGCTTCTTAACCTTTTGCATTCTGAGAACCCCCACTGAATTACTATTGGAAACGGGGGACCCCTAATCTATTTGTACGATTTGAAGGTTATTTTAGGAGGCAGCAAAAAGCTGAACACCTCTTCAGCACAGCAAAGGTCGTCTCTTGCACTTTTAAAACATTGTAACAAAAAGCAATATCAGTTTTGGGATCAATAACAGTTCAGTATAGTTGAGTTATGGAGTTAGTAAGAACTGACTTTATAATTGCAAAGAAAGAGGTAGGAAAATTGTTAGCCCTGTTTGGCAGGGTAATGCCTGATGATTAGTGGATGATGTGACTTGTTCTCATATTTATGGGAAATTTAGTTTTTTGTATAACTGGTCAATTGACTTTTATTTGTGCAGCCTATCTTATTACTGCATTGTGATGTCTCTTGTCTATTTAGTCCAAGACCTCCTAAGCGTTCAATAACATCGCTCACGCAAGGACACATGACCGACATCCATCTTGTGGCTCCCTCAATCGGACATCCGGCTGTGGTTCTACATGGAGGGGCAGTGCTTACACTATTGTAAAACCATGAAATTTGGTCAATGAAGTAACACTGTAAAGAAAAATTAAAAGGGGAACAGAAACAAGGTTGCAGTGTCCTCCCAGTTCTGTCCGCTTCAATACAATGTAGCAACCAAATTGCTTCCCCGTGCGCTTCCTTGCTACACGCCAGCACGCTGCGGGATCGCATTTCATAGTTTGAAATGAGGATACCATCCAGGGCAGGGATGTTGCATTGTGTCACAGGGCCATGTAGTGCTAACAACTAGGCGGTCTATGCGTGTGAGACTGCCTAAAGTGCAGGGCTCAGGCAGACAGCTGAGGCGCTATAAATGCTTGACAGTGGATTTCAGTGCTGTCATGCGGACCACCACACTGAAATGGGTTAGTCTAACGCCTGATGCATGGTACTTGGCAGAGCTGCTTATTGGCTGCTGTTTGTTGCAGTAAAGAAATGAGAAGCATGTTTCTCACCTCCATGTCCTTAATGGACTTGAAAATTCTTAATGGGGAAGTTTAAAACTTTTTTATCCTATTCAAGACTCGCTGGTGAAATCAATAGGTAACGCATGCTCAGACAGTTCCCTCCTGCACACGTGTATTCAATACAGGAACTGCAATCTTAAGAAATGGTCCGGGCAGTCCAAGGAAGCCCAGACCACATCAAAAGAAGCATTAATAAAAAAGTTGACTCAATTCTTGTATTGCAACTATCCAAGGACAAGAGCATAGTTACAAAGCCAGCCGACAAAGGAGGAGCAACAGTCATCCAATCCACTGAAACCTACAGAAAGGAATGTTTAAGCCTATTGGGAGACAGGAGGAATTATACTCCTTGGCATACTGTAAAATTGTTATCTATAACAACATTCTTGTTCTGTCAATTGGTTTTCTGTTTATCTTATATGCACTCTTCTCACTATATACTCTAAATGGTTCCTTTTATTTTGTCTGACCACCCGTATAATTTGTTTTGTTCATTGCTATTTTTTTCTTGTTTATCACCATTGCTGATGTAAAGCGCTCGGATACCCTCGGGTGGAGCTAGCGCTATATAAAACCTTCAAAATAAAATAAATAAATAAAATAAATAAATAAATTGTCATACTGGCGCCTACGACACAGACAACTGACGCGGAGCCGAAAGACGCAACCTACCAACACACAGGGGTACTGCTGCAGGAATTCTAAGGTAAGGAAGCTACAACTAATAGTCTCTATCAGATAAACAGAATACAACGTAAAACAAGTATAACAAGAACACAATACTTGACAAAAAGACAATACAAAACACAACCCAAACACACAACAACAACAAAATGGAACAATATTACACAATAACCCAATCACAGCAGAATGCAACACAATACCAAACCAATAAAAAACAGCAACATAAAACCCTGCTAATATCATACAACACAGCAATGCACACAGCACCAAAACACAACAAAACAGCAATAGATTACAATTCCAATGCACAACACAAAAACACAACCGCAGCACAATAACTACACACACAAGAACACAAAAAAACTGATATTTGGAACTGTATTTTTATTCAAACGTATTTCGATGCTTTTTGTTTGTGTACTACTGTGCTTTGAGGCTGTGTTCTTACTGTGTTGTAATTGTTTGTGGTTGTGTGGCTAAGCTTTTATATCGTGCAAATGTGTTAATTTGTTTTGGCTATTCTGGTAATGTGTGGTTTTCTTGATTAGCATTTGATTGGCGCTCCACTTTTACTTGTCCTGCATGGTTTTGTTTCTGCATTTTTTGTGTTGTATTTGTGTGTTGTGCTTATCTTGTTTTACTGTGGTGTGTTCTAAAAATGAACTATGATGGTGTTGTCACTGTATGTAACCTGCAGTTCGATGTCTTAAATAAGCATAAAGGTTCTAGACACATATTACCATCACCATCACAAATTTGATTTCATGATACAGTCTTACATGGTGTTTGTACACAGCACTAGGTTATTCACCAATCAGGTAACAGTGACCAACACGTATTGGCACAGTCAATAAGTCTCGCCCTTGTGATCTATTAGCTTTCCCAATGCTTTTTGCTAAAGTTGTGCAGGATCGATAATAAAATGCTTTTTTTGCCAATACTGTGTAGCATCGGCGAAACAAAAAAAGAAAAACAAAAGACTTGATGACGGCTGCTGCTGGCAGTGCATCCTTCCCTACAGGTGCACCCATCTCCCACTATTGTCTCATTGTTTAATCATCGATACATGATGGGGGACGCTATTCAATCAGTAAATAAAAAAGAACATTTTAGAAGCACAAAATAACTTTCTGTTCACAGAGCAGATGGGCAGAAAATAGCAGATGTTAGGCCAATCCCAAAAATAATATTAATCTTAAAAAAGTGTTATGGATTGTAAGAGGTTCGCGAAGCAACAGGAACAGGGGGGGGGGGGGGGACGGGGGGGTGAGGAAAAAACAGTGGCGCTTGAGGGGGAAAGCAATGGATGAGTTTCGGCAGGGTTGAGGAATTAACCAGAGCCCCCATTTGGGGAGGAGGGGGGGAATCAGCACAAGAGGAAGTGAGCTAGAAAACACATGAACTTTTATGGAGTGTTGAAAGGAAAATAAAAAAAAATGTATCTAATGTGAGAAGTGAAGAACATAAATCAGCCAATTAAAAGGATGGTAAAGAGGCTATTCTCCAGGTGGGGGACAAAGACAAGAAGAGGAAGGCAAGCCTCTGAATAAGAAGCAAGCAAACGAGAGTGCCAATAAAGCAAACAAATGGTAAGCAATAAGGGACATGGGAGCTCTAAATCCCAATGCACGCTTTTGGTATGGGCTCAAGAATTTCACCCGCACACAGCGAAAAGCTCATCATAGGAAAGACCTAAACATGTTTTGTGATCCAGCTCGTTGTATTTTGAGACAAAAATTACAAGAGAAATATGTATCTAAATTCTGTTCAGCAATTTCCAAGCATTTCTGGCATGGGGTTGGTAGCTCCAAACTTGAAAACATTTACCAAACGAGTTTAGACACTGTTGGTGCTGGCCTATCCTTTGCAAAATCCAATTGCTGATCTCCAAAAGATCCTGACCTTTGTGGGTAGGAGATGAACAAATGGTCCCCAGCACGGCTCCTCGGCTCACCCTCGAGCTCCACAAAGTTATCATCTGTATTGCTGCTACATCTCAAGTTACCTTAACTGAAGACGTATGACACTGGATATATCAGAACATCGGAATGTTTAGCACTCCATTGAAAATTATGGAGTGCTCCGAGCTCTAATGGCTGGTAGAAGGCCGGAAAAGCAACATTCCAATGTTTAGTTAGACTTTCACAGCTATTGCTGTGAACAAAGGCTTCACAGATCCAGAGGGGATTTTAACCGTCTCGAGCTCCGTGAGGCCTTTGTTTTATTTGTTTAAACATTCTGCTGTCTAGTGGCGGAATGTTCTAATAGCCCTATAGCCCATCATAGCTGGGCTATACGGGCCATTAACCCCTTCGACGCTCATGACGAGCCCAGCTCGTCATGGAGTTTCCATTGGTTTCAATGGAAATTGCATTAAAGATCTAAAATAGCCTTAGCATCCAAGTGGTTAAAGGCCCGCTGCCCTGTTTAAGGCCCTTGCCTTCGTGGGAGCGGGCCTTAAATGGCCGGTATAGCCCGCTATGGTGGCCTATAAGACTATATTAAAGTTTTAAAAAATCTGACATGTTTTATCAGAAATGGAATTATTTAAATTCATGACATCCAGTCCTATCCAACCAATTCTGACTTCCTGGCTAAAACTCAAGTTTCCCATTTACTGGAGTGTGGAAGAACTGTTTGGCTAGTAATGGATCCCAAGTATAAACTTATAATTTGCAGTAACGTTTTGGTCATTATCTCATTCTTCATAAATGTGAGAAAGGAGAGCAAATTAAGTTCTGTTTCAGGCCCATTCAATATCGCTTTTGTTTAAACTACAGCAGTCACCATAAAATATAGTTAACATGCTTCCTATTTTTCACCGTTAACATGTTTAATAAATCTTTCATGGTTTTTTCTTAGCTACACTCCTGCTAGTCCAATTAAACAGCCTTTATTTAAAAAAAATTGTAAATTCTGAGGAATTAATATACTTACAATGATGCCAGTTGGTACTTCACGGAGTGAGTATTCGGTCCGGTTTGGCAGATCCTGCTTGCCTATCAGTTCACAGACCGCTGGAAACGATGATAGAAGATTCACCAGAGCTAGAAAAGACTAAAGAGAAACCATGACTGATGCACACTTGCTCATAATGAAAGAGTATGAAGTACTTCCAGGTATTTAGCAGAGTATTTCTTTGGCATAAGCAAAAAGGACAAACTTTGGCAAATAGCGCTCTTGACTAGTTCATCCACATTAGATTATCCATGTAATCTTTTATTATTTCAAATAATATCTTAAAATGTATTTGTTACTATACATCATACTTTGCACAACTGAACTCTTGTAAGAATATAAACACACTATACAAGTCAATCCGTACCCACACATTTAACTGCTGACACAGTAAAACTGTCGGTGGTAAAAACACGTTTCTATTAAGTAGCAGATTATTAATTCATGTAGGTATTATGTATCAAGAAATGATACTGTGTTATGTTTTCGTGATATTAAATATGGTCGTCAATGAAATGTAAACATCTGAACCAATTATCTTGAAGCACTGTCTAATTCAAGGGAAATGAATCATGATCAGGGACTTTTTCCCCAAAATATATTTGCAAAGACAGCAAAAACAAAGGCACAATATTTGTCTTTTCACCACTCTATTTATTCAGTTTTCTACCCTTTTATATACCGCTTAATCCCAACTGAGTTAGAAGACAATTTCTCAAAAACAGTAACAAAACTCGAATCCAAAGTTATTCAGCTGATGGCTGAAGGTTGTCTCAACATCAGAGCAAAATGTTTCTTGCTAGAATATACTCTTATCTACTTCATAGTACAGATATGTTCAATTTGACCGAAACGGTGACCAGTCAACATTACTAAGACCTTTATCTTGATTTGTGTTCTGTTCAGAAAAGAAGCATGGAAAGTCTTCCAAAGCCACAGGCTCTGAACAGATCTTACATAAATTCCTTTGCATTACTAGGCAAGTCTCCTCTACTGCTCTCAAACCAAGACAGGAGAAAGGCTGAAAACTGGTCGGGAAGTTGACAGATATTTTCCATCCTCAATATCCTGAGTAAAATTGTCGAATCTGCAGGTCGCAAGTCAAAATCGGAGCAGTGTCAGATCAGAAACACTATGAGAATTGAGGCCTCACTCTGCCTACAACTGGTAACCCAGAGTTGAGCAGCAGCAATTCAGAAATGTAATATTGCCTCCATAAAGCAAGGGTTAAAATTGAAGAAAACAATATTTACACCTCTTTTAAAATCCTATTTGGATTCTACTGATGTAGGAACCTATTGTCGTACAACGGACCTGAAATTTCCCTAAATCTTTTTGAGAACACTGCAAAACCACACCAAATCCTACTTCAAGGACAGAAACGTCTGCATTCTATTAGAGACTGTGTTGGTGCTCCAGCCCACTTATAACAATCAGCCATGGCATTCTGTTCTCCATGTTGAGAGTTGTACAACTAAGCTAGATAACGTTCTTGATTCAATATTCAGGGTGATTCTTACCAAAACTGAATTTGCCACCTTGAGATTTGAAATTAAATGTTGCCTTAATCATTCACAAAAGCTACAGGCAACTACTGTGCTGGTGTGATATTGCTAACGGCATTTATGGTCCCCTTGCCTAATTCATAAAGAGACTTCGACGCTCGGAAGAGCCATAATGATTCAGGGATGCATAGTCTCTTCTGTCTGCCAATGGAAAACGTAACTCAGAGCTCGTGTACATAGTAAATCAAGCTCTCTAAGCATGTGCACTAGTCGTGTAGTCGAATAGGGGACCAGTTTCAACAGAAGTAGGTAGTCAATTGTTCATTTCCATGAAGACTCCCATTGCTCTTGAATGATTTACCATGGGATAGCACATGACTGCTGAACCTCCTGTGTTTTTAAATTACCAGAAGGAACTATCCACTTCAAAATTGATGTTGAACAACTGCAGTCCATTGCCAGGAGACCCATGGGTGATGGTGTGTTCTATTATTGTTAAATATAAATAGATCGTTTTTCATACTCTGTAGACAGGACTACAACTGCCAGTTACACAGACGGAGGTTTGAGTTAGATAAACAATCTAATATTATGGAGATGTTGTACCATTTCAATAAAACTACAAGCCTTAACACCAACATTAATCCAATGGCCAAAAGAGGACATAATGATGCGTAAATTGTCTGCTTACATACAGATACTGCCCTAACTTGGATTAAACAAAACTATCTGGGGCCGTATTACATAAGGTGCCCCGGGACGCAACGGGCGTTTGGGCCTACTTTGTGCATCCCAGGGGCACTTTGGTATTATAGAAGGGGGCGCAGACTCTTGTATGTCCCCTTCTATAATACCGATAGCGCTGGCGCATTTAAAGTGCCAGCGCTATCAACAGAGAGTGTTCCCTCATTTGCATAGGGGTGTGACTTACGCAAATGAGGGAACTCCTTTGACTCAGGAGGCACACTGACAGAGCACCATTCAAAAGGTGGCTCACTGTCAGTGTGCCCCCTGAAAGCAGACATCTGCAGGAGGTAAAGGGGGTCCCATGGACCCCCCAGACATCCACTTGCAGGCGGGTGCAGTCACTGACTGCACCCGCCTGCAAGGGGATCTTTAATCCTCTTTGAAAGTGCAGGCGAATGCCGTCTGCACTGTGAAAACGCAGACCAGCTGCTCTGTGTTTTCACATGAATGCGCTGCCATGGGGCAGCGCGAGTTCGCGGCTGCCCCCAGGGCAGCACATTCACCATAATGGGGCGCATTGGCATTGTTTGCGCCCGGCGCACCTTTTCCACCTTGGCCACGTAAACTCAACCGCTGCCTCTTATGCCAGAGCTATGTCTTCAAGTGCATTTGGTAGTTGTTTCAGTAGTTGGTGATCTGACACCGAACATTTACAGCATTAAAAGATACTTATTTCCATCTGTTTGAAGGCATCGGCGTTACACCCGTAAGTATGACAATTCCCTTTAGTCTGGAATGAAGAGGATAAAATTCACCAAAAGCATCGGTCTTTCTTCCACAATTTTTCCGCACACTGAGTAATGCTCCTGGTGCAAATGCTGAAATCTCCGGTTGAAATTATCTTCTCTAAGTGATAAGGCCCTGATTTTTGGATACTGCATATTACCATCCAATAAGGCAGAGCTACCCAAGATTTAAAACAGTGTCACACTGTCAGCATTGGCCCAAACAAATGTTGCCTGTGAGGCTAGACGTATGGCTCATACGATTGGGCATGAAGCTTCCTCGTAATTCTTTTATGCACTGGGGCCCACCAACACAGTCACAGTGCGGCAGCGCAGCAATCTGTCTAAGAGTTGTTTTTCAGTCGAGCCTGTGCTGCTGCAAAGCATGCAGTATTGGAGTATGCACTTGAAGCCGCCCACTCTCCGCCCGTATTTTCATTGGCTAGTGTCATTGTCCTTCGTAAATGCTGGCTACTGATTCGTAAGTAGGCTTGTTAGTCCCTCCTCTGTACTGCCTTGCCTTCATTTGTAAATTCCCATGAGGACTGGCCCTTTTACTTCGGTTGTTGCACGGTACGTGTTATTTAGTCTGTAAGCACTATTTTCTTTGATGAGTTTCTCTTACTGCAGGCATGACCTGCACTGCTTCCGCTGGTTTTGAAAGCAGCGGGCATGCAGTGCTTTAGCTATGTGGCTGCTGACTGTCCAATATTATTCCTCCTCTCACAGAACGGCGCCCGCTTTAATGTTATCAACACGGGAGCCGCGCTTTATTCACCTATAACGTCCACACTACCATCCGACACAGCTCTTCTTTCACTTGCCACTGGGACCTCCGTTTCTTTTCAAACGTGGGTGCTAGCACACATGGGCCGGTCGTCTGAGCGGTATTCACCCCTCAGCACGGGATACATTTTGGGCAGGTTATGCAAAATGAGAGCTGCATTACCTTGAGGGCACAGAACAGCTCTCTGCCAAGCGTGTTTTTCCACAACTGTCTTTCTGCTGCCTGTAATCGGACTACCTGGCAGGACGAAAGCTGAGCCTTCGTCCGGTTCCAGTATTCATGGAAGGGAGAGTGTCCAGCCAAGTAACGTCCGCCGTTCCGGCTTAGCATTTAAACAAGCATTTGCAATGCAACATGTCCCGCATTTACATGAGTTTGAGCTATTGGCATTGACCCAAAACATAAATAAAAGGCATTGTCATTTACAATCCCAATAGCTCAAACTCGCGTAAATGGGAGACTTATTGCATTGCAAAGGCTTGTTAAAACATTGTATTTTATGATGGGATGCACAGTCCAGTGGTGGAAGTGAGATTTGAAGCACACCTGCACAAACAGATGAGAGCCTCTTCTGACAACACAGACGCTACTGCTCGTTTTTCCCTATGACTGACTAATCTATTTTATTGTTTTAGTGAATTGCGCTCGGTAGGAGGAGCCTTATTTGAGGAAATTGAATTATACAAATATTCGGTAATCTTCACTGTTGTGAAAGTCTAAATAGGGTCTTTTCTGAACACCATACACATGAACTCCATTCACAGATCTCTATTGCAATTATTTCTACTCATGGTAAGGGCCACCTATACTAAAAGCTATTTGCCTTTCCATTGAAGGTGTTCCTCTGAAGGCATTATCACTGCGGGAATTCTACTTTTAGTTATACATGGCACACCGACAACACCGCCTCCGCAGAGAAAAGTAGCCTGCAATCATCTGCACAGTTAAAAACCTCCAAGGAAAGCTAGACGGTGCATTGTTTTCATTTAAAGTACCTTTCCAGTTCTCCCATTAGGCACAGTAAAGTGCTGCCATAAGCCTTTTAAAGAAATCCTTTAATTTAATTGTTTAGGGAACGTTAAAAGGCAACCGATCGAAGGGCGTGTTGTTAGTTTTATAGCTATCAAGTGTGAGTACTTCTGAATACTGCTCCAAGGGATAATGTTTGATGCTTCAGTTCAGAGCCGTGCACGCTGAAAGCGAGTATTAGTTCAGAAAATAGTTCCTGTTTTACAAATGACTTGATTACCAGATGGCACTTTTATTACTCCGCTATGGCCAATGACGCGCTATTCTCAAACTCCCCACCTACCCAGCAAGAAGACACTCCACTTTCTGCAGGCACCGAGAAAACTGGTAGGAGTACAAGCCCCATAGGGGAGAACGGTGAAAGGAAGATGGCCAAAGTAATAAAGATAACCAGAAATATTTCAGCCACTTCCTACTCCCATTTCTTCTAACATAAAGATCAGGTCAAAACCCTCATGGCACACATCTACTACTCGTGAAAAAAAAGAAACTGCATTTACCACATCATGGGCCAGATGTAGGTAAAATTATTTTACCACCTCTTAAATACCGAATCATACCGATTCGGTATTTAAGAAGTGGTAAAATATAAGTACCGAGATGTAGGTAAATACAGATGTGCATTTACCGAATCGGTAAAATTCGGTATTTACCGATTCGGTAAATACCGACCGGTAAATGCCCATTCATTCCTATGGGCTTTGAAGCCCATAGGAATGATTGGGCATTTACCGGTCGGTATTTACCGAATCGGTAAATACCGAATTTTACAAGGGTGCAGGGGGTGTCACTTTGACACCCTCTAGCACCCCCAAAACGGGTTCAGGTGCCATGTGGCAGGCAGACCTGCCCTAAGGGCAGGTCTGCCTGTCATATGGCACAGGTGTGCATGCACACATGTGCATGCACACCTGAATCGGTATTTTACCATCAACTTGTATTTGATGGTAAACTACCGATTTTGTAGGGCTTGTGGGACTCAGAAGAGTCCCACCTACATCTCGATTTTACCGATTCTGTAAAAATACCGGTCGGTAAATTTACCGACCGGTATATTTACTGATTCGGTAAAATTACCGAAATGGCCTGTTTTCAGGCACCTACATCTCAAAAGCCAAATACCGGTCGGTAACGGCCGAATTCGGCCGTTACCGACCGGTATTTGGCTACCTACATCTGGCCCTAAGACCGAAGAAAACATCTTTATGATGAATGCCAAATTATTTTCTGATCTCATCTGCTACCACTAATAAAAGGTGAATGTGAAGGGCTATGCTCTGGAGGCTGTTTTGCAGATATCAAACATCTTCCAACTTGTGCCTCTTCTTAGGATGCAGACATCTCTCTAGAACAGTGCTTCCTATACGTTTTTCAAACCACAACACAATTTTTAGAACAAACTTTTGCGCCCACCTAGCTTTAATGTACACGAGGCAGCGATTTTTTAACGCAACTAAGACATCACATGGCAGCGCACTCTCATTCACAGTCAGCACATTTTCCATTGAATGGCCACTAGATTTGCGGACATACAGTTTTACTGACAACGCTATAATGCAAACAAATGATAAAGTGTGGAAATTGTGTTTCAGTGACTATTGGTCATTTGTGCATCACAGAATAACGCATCATTTGTTTTGATCCTATTAAACTCTTTATTTCCATCACACTTCAGTCAAACAGCTTCATTTTTGCTCCTAACTGCTGAATGTCAACAATTTATTTACAGGTTTTTATATTTAGTGCTGGGTTACGAAAAAGGGCATCCTACAGCCTTTCCTTTCACACTCATTGTACCCCAGCGAGATTGTGACATAATTGACTTTACTTTTCTTTCTCTGACTGCAAAGTGAGAGGAATTTGTAAACACTAATCCCCATATTAAAAAAAAATCAGGTAGCAATTTGTCAGAAGACAAAGTGTGATATTTGACATCTATCTTTGAAGTGCATCAAATTCGACAACATAAATTAAGATTTTTTACGTCATCTTTATTTATTGCTTGGACTTTCATGATCCACCAAAAATCAGCTCAGGACCACACTGCACAGTTAGAAAAAAACGGTTCAAGAGCCCTCCCGAGAATGCAATTAGGAAAGTATCAGAGGAAATCGCTTATATAGCCCAGTGGCTGACAGAAGGCACCCATGTTTTGAGGTAATTCCATGTCAAACCCAAATTCACAAACCAAAAATTGCAGCAGCAAAATTCTGCTAGCAAAGCCGATGCTAACTGCCCTGTGAATACCAAGCTTATCCACAGCACGTTGTTTGGAGGTAGGATCAGTATGAGAGGAAGGACGATTTTGGACTGAGTGGACCTTGGTAATGAAGTGAGAACCCAATATGAGAACAACTCTGTAAAAATAACTTCAGATGGATAAGAACAAAGACCTAAATTCACTACTTGAGAAACAGAACCATAGGCAATACAATGAATTGGATTAAACTGTGATGAAATACTATTCACAAATATTATCTATATATCTATATTTGGGACTTTGATATGATATTAATTCTTATTTGCGGTGCAAGCCATCTGTTCATTCAGTCATGGTATAATGTCTGCAAGCATGGTGTAAATTAGTGCTTGCAACGAGCAGAAATTATGTACCATCACATATAGTCATAATTTTAACTAATGAAACCGACTCCATGACACCAGGCATTTTTATGCCTAGCATTTTCGCAGACCAACTGCATCCAATACAGACTTACTGGCAAGTGTGTCCCTCCTCGCCTCCTCCTCATGAAAACCTTCTTGTCTCGCTCACCCTGCTGCCTATTCAATAGTTTTCCTCCTTATTCTTGTGATTGCCATGCAGAACTAGGAGGGGTTTCATGCCACCTGGTTTTGAATGAATGACATGTATCCTTCCACTGCTGACGTCAGACCTTGCATTGCAGTGCAGACAATCAACTATTTTCTTTCTTTCAGCATTTCTCCCTGCTCCCTCATCCTTTCTTGCCCGCTAACTTTATTAAAATCATCCCACTTCCAGCGCGGGTTTGCAACTCGCAGTCAAATTTGCCTGGAATGTATTTTGTGGGTGCCATTTTTAAAGGGTTTTTACACCTCTCCAAGAAGGTCACTGTGCATACATGAGCAAGCCTCATCAGCAATGCTAAAATGAATACCAATAGAAAAAAACATTTCAATAAAGACACTGTGCATTTGGACGCATATATGGTGGACATCTTTGCATGAATCTGCTAAAAGCCAGAAAAGAAATTTCAAAACAGCCATGGTGCATCGAAGTCCATACACGGTGACCATCTTGGAATGGTTTTTCTTTTGCTTTCATGGAATTCATTCAAAAACGACCACCATGCGATCAGGAACATGCCATGTGGCCACCTGAGGCGAAAGAACAAGCACTGGAAAAGCCGACAGGTTTCACAGATGAGAAGTATGATTTTGCTAATGCACATTTTCTGGAGGTCGGGAGAGAGTCAGACGGAAGATGAATTCAGTGTTAACAAATGAAAACTCATGCATTCTGGGTGCAAACATTATCATGAATACAATCATTTCAGATGGCCGTAGTGGCCAATAAATATAAAAAGGCAAATAAGAAAACACAGTGACAGGTACGATCTGTGCAGTAGGCCAATGGAATCTTATAAATGTATTAACTCAATAAATAATTAAATTAAATATAAAATCTACATGTAGTTAAATGTATCCGCTAGAAAATATGTTGTACTGTGCGTTATCGCCTCTATTAAGAATGCTTTTAGGATGGGGCGTGGCCAAGATGGCGGCTTGGTAGGACGTGTCCCGCGGAGGCTCCCCAGGCCCGATCCCCCACCAGGGACAGTAGCGGACCACAGCCTTGACTGAGCCGGCCACAGCGAGCAGACAGACACCCGGCAGTCCTCTGCAGCCGGGGAGCCGCAGACTGGACCTCGATCCCGAGTGCGGCGCCGTGAGGCAGTGAAACCTGGCCGCCGCCGAAAGGCGCGAACGGCCCCGTCCCGCACCCCGGCACCTGGAGGCCCGGCGGGGCCGCTCCACAGCATCGCGGGAACGGGGAAGGCGAAATCAGGACCCCCGGTGACATACGCGGGGTCCGGACAGCGAAGCTCCGAGCGAGGCGTCCCAGGGTCTGGCGGAGAGGAGGGCGGTGCCAGGCTCCCGGCCCCCAGATCTACGCAAGGCCCCGGCGTGGGCCTGGTGGTGGAAGGCACGGCCGGAGCAAGTTAACGGCCGGCGACAACAAGGAGCGAGGCCCAGGAGGCGACCGAGAGCACGAGCGACCCCAGCACCGGAGGTAGGGAGTGCGGACCCCCCCCCCCCCTGCGAGGCAGCGAGAATCCACGGGGCCCGGGGGCAGGGGCGAAGAGAGAACAGTGCGCAGACCGGGGGAAGCGGGGGAGCGGCTGCGGACCTCCCCCTCCCCCCCTCCCGGCGAGAGCAGCGCCGCGGCGCACACACAGAGGCACAGACATCCATCGGACCCATATGAAGAGGGGGCCGTGACTCAGAGACACAGGAGGCCCAGAAACTACGGCGAGACTGGGCCCCTGGAACTGCTAGTGAGGGCGGTGGACCCCGAGTAGCGCAGCACGAGGCGGGAGCCGGTGGGGGACCAGGCGGTGTCTGTGGGAGCCGGGGAACGCAATCCAGCAGCATCCAACTGCGGCCCTACGGACAGTGAGGTACCGGGCCAGCCAGCCCTCGGTGCTGGGGGAGGCCCCGGCGTGGGCCCGGTGGAGGGTGCGCGGCCCTGCTGCGCCACGGGCCGGTGAAGCCGGTCGGCGCCCACAGGGGAGAGGTGAGAGGTGCTCAGGGGGAGGCCAGCGACTCACAGAGACACACACGAGGCGGCGGCACAACTGCGCCTTGGGGACGGCCCGTGGGGGCGGCAGGCCCTAGGAGGTGGTGATCCGAGCAGGCGGACTGTGGCCCAGAGTTACCAAGCGGGCATCAGGCCCTTCATCGCGAGCTGGGAGAAGCAGCAGTATAGAGGACTTGGGGATCGGCCCCAGGGACAAGCTATCGGCCCCTCTGGTTTACGGCCGGAGCACACAGGGACCCCCCTGCGGACGTACCTGGAGCATCGGCCGGGCTGAGGCCTGCGGTTGGGTTCACCATGGCGAACCGCAAGGGGAACCGCAACATCTCGGAGATGCTGGGCAAGGGACCCCCCAAGCCTGACAAAAGCCCGGACAAGCCAGCGCCAACGCCCCCCCCTAAGGGGAAAGACATCCCGGTTGGCGAGACACCAGCCACCAAGGAGTTTATGGAAACCCTCTTCGCCTCCCTGAAAGAAGATATCCAAACCTTCCGGCAGGAAATGACCGGGGAGCACAAGGAACTCCGACGGGACGTCGACGAACTGGGGGAGAGAGTAGCGGCCAACGAGCTCTCGGGCCAGGCACGTAGCGAGGAAATAGAACTCCTTCGGCAGGAGATCGTCCGCCTTCATGACCAGCAAATAGATCTCCAGACCCATGCGGAGGACCTGGAGAACCGCTCCAGGCGCAATAACATCCGAGTCCGGAATGTGCCGCTTAAGGCGGAGGGGGACGACATGGCGGGATACCTGCAATCGCTCTTCCGAATGGTGCTGGGGGAAGGAGAGGACTTCGCGGTCCGTATTGACAGAGCCCACCGAGTGGGCCCGGCCCGCCGGACCCAGGGCCCCCCGCCGGACATTCTGGCCTTTCTGCCGGACTACCCTTTAAAGGAGCGCATCTTGAGGGAGGCTCGTCACAAGCAACCCCTCAGCTTCCAGGACCACAATGTGGAACTTTTTCAGGACCTGGCTGCGTCCACCCTACAAAAGCGGAGGGAGTTTAGGGTTGCCACAACTTTCCTGCGTAAAGAGGGGGTCCCGTATTCCTGGGGACACCCGTTTCGCCTGGTCTTTAGGTGGAATGGCGCCCTCCACCAGCTGCGTTCCCTACGAGACACATGCACGGTGCTAGGCATCCCCCACGAGGACCCGCTCCAGGACGACATGGCGGACCGGCAGTCCTCCGGGGCCGGGACAGGCCCCCCCGGGACGTCGAGGGACGGATGGCGGACAGTGCGGCGGGACAGACAGCGGAAGAAGCCTCTCAAGCCCGATCCAGACACGGTGGCCCTGGAACAGGCTGCAGCAATCCATGAAGTATCCAAAGACACGGGCGCAGCCTCCTAAGTGGATCCTGGTGAAGGTCGACATCAGCTAAGTTTTGGCTCCTGGTTGGGGGGGGTCGGGGGGCCACGAGCCGCCACTGCCACACACCCACTCATTGACTCATCTACCACAGGCCTAGACTGTCTCATGATTGGCCTGGGACTACGTTCACCAGTTGGGGGGGGAGGGAGGAGGGGGAATGTTGGGGGGGGAGTTGGGGCTTGGGAGGATGGGAGGGGGGGAGCTCGGTGTGTTCACTATCGATTGGCATCTGGTACCAGAGGTTGGGCTGGCTGGAGGATTGGGTCACGGCGGGAGAGACGCACGCATACTTATGGCTGCTGACAGCATAAGTATCCTCTCACTCAATGTCAAGGGACTCAATAACCCCATCAAAAGGAGGGCAGTCATCTCTTTCCTTGAGCGTTCTGGGGCTGAATTATGTCTGTTACAGGAAACGCATCTGTTGGCGAAAGATTGGCACCGTATGAAAGCTAGGGCCTTCCCCCACCAATTCTACTCCGCGACCAGCGAAAAGAAAGCGGGTGTAGCTATACTAGTGGCCAGACACTTCAAAGGGCGGGTTGGGAGTAAGGTGGCTGAAATCAAGGGCAGGCTCCTGGCACACACGATACACGTAGGTACCTCTTCCTTCACGCTAGGCTCCATTTATGCACCCAACACCAAACAGGAGGTTTTCCTGAAAGGTGCGCTGTCTGAAGCGCTTTCGGGCGATATGAGGCTGGTACTGGTGGGAGGGGACTTGAACCTGGTCATGGATAATGAGAAGGATAGGTCCGGGAAGAGGTTTGGGGACTCCGGAGCGCTGTCGGCGACAGGGAAGCAGTGGTTAGGGGACAGGGGGCTGACTGACATCTGGCGGGACAAACATCACACTGCCCCGGGATACACCTTTTACTCTCATGTGCACCACACATATGCTAGAATAGACCACTTCCTGGGTTCGACTGACATAATACCCATGGTTCGGGACATTGACATTACACCGGCGGCACTTTCAGACCACGACGCGGTGACCCTTCAACTAACCGTCCCGCGCACTCCTCCACGTAGGGGCAAGTGGCGACTCAGGGAAAGTTTACTGGCCCGCAAGGGAGTTGTGCAGCAACTGTCCCAAAGCATCACCACTTATTTGGACCAGAACGACACGGGAGAGGTAACCCAGGCGACACTATGGGGGGCACTCAAGGCGGTCATTAGGGGCGAAATCATAGCGATCGCCGCGGCAGAAAATAAGGAGCGAAAAGATCGGAGACGGGACCTGGAGACGCAGGTGTTAGAACTGGAGCGGGTTCACAGCCGGACGGGAGCCCCCCGGATTTGGCGCAAGCTGAAAGCGGTCAGGGCGCAACTGGCGAGTCTAGACCTAGATAGGGCGGAATACGCGGCGCTCCGCCTCCGCCACACGTACTACGTGGGGGGAGACAAGACGGGCCGCCTGCTGGCTAGCAAACTCAAGGCCAAAACCGTCCGCTCCCAGATCCCTGTGATACGCGGAGACGGTGGCGGCGAGGTCCGAGAGGATGACGGCATAGCGGAGGCATTCCGGACTTTCTATGAGCAGCTATATGCCGCCGATCGGACCGTGGGGGAGGAGGCGGGGAAGACCTACCTGGAGTCCATGGAGGTCACCGCCCTTAATGACGTGAACTCCGCCGCGCTGGATGCTCCCTTCCGCCTGGAAGAGGTCATAGCGGCCATTGCCCGTCTTAAACCCCTGAAGGCTCCGGGCCCGGACGGCTTCTCCTCGGGCTTTTATAAAACCTTCTGCCCCCTCCTGGCGCCAGTCCTTACAAAGCTATTCAACTCATTCGAGGGCCAGGGCTCAATCCCGAGGGGGATGTTGGAGGCTGAGGTCGTGGTCCTTCCGAAACCGGGCAAAGACCCCTCACGCTGTGCTGCGTATAGGCCGATTTCGCTCCTCAACGTGGACCTTAAGCTCTTCACGGGCATCCTGGCCTCCCGGCTGGGCCCGTGCCTGCCAGGCGTTATCGACCCTGACCAAGCGGGCTTCGTCCCCTCCAGGCAATGCGCGGATAACACAAAGCGCATCATGCATGTCATAGACAAAGCGTACGCCAACGCCTCGGACGCAGCACTGCTCTCGGTGGACGCCGAGAAGGCGTTCGACAGGGTGGATTGGGGGTTCCTGGAACAGACGCTGGCCAAATTCGGAGTGGGTCCGCGATTCCGCTCCTGGGTGGCGGGATGCTACACGTCCCCGAAGGCGACCATCAAAGTCAACGGGGTCAGCTCTAAGCCATTCGACATCCAGAGAGGCACGCGGCAGGGCTGCCCACTCTCGCCGCTCCTGTTCGCCCTTTATATCGAGCCATTTGCCCAGCGGGTTCGGGACAACCGTGCCATAACCGGGATCAGGTTTGGAGGAGTGGAGCAAACCATCAGCCTCTACGCGGACGACATTCTGGTGGCGGTGGATAACCCTCGGGTCTCTCTGCCGGCCTTCCTCTCGGAAATGACCGCGTTCGGGGCAGTGTCGGGCTTCAAAATGAATATCCAGAAGTCCGTCGTCCTGCCGCTCGGTAGCAACACCCGACCGGCTAACAGGGCTTCGTTGCACATAGGAGGGCTGGAGGTCAGCACCACCGTGCAGTACCTGGGGATAGACCTGACGCCGTCAACCGTTCAAACGGTCGACCTTAACTACACCAGGCTGCTGTCGCGAGTTCAGGGGGACATTGCGAGGTGGAAGCAACAGCCGCTTTCGTGGCTGGGCCGGGTGGCGGCCATAAAAATGTCCCTGTTGCCTAAGATCCTTTATGTATTCCAGACCATCCCGGTCACTCCCCCACTGGGGATGCTGAAGAAACTACAGGATGCCCTGCATCACTATATATGGGCGAATAAAAGGTCCAGACTGCGGCGCGACCTGGCCATGAGGACGACGGCGGAGGGGGGTCTGGGGGTTCCGGACCTCAAGCGCTACTTCCACGCGGCTCAGCTTAGATTCCTACTGGAGTGGTCCCGACCGACTTCGGAGAAACACTGGTTGTTCCAGGACAGAGCCATGGCAGGCCTGCCCCTCTGGAAGGTTCCCTATTTGGCGCGCCCAGACAGACCACAGTACCTCAAAAGATCTCCTATCACCAGGACCCTTTTGCAAGTGTGGGATGCTACCGCGGTCCCTAGGGGCCTGACGACCTTTCCCTCCCCCATGACGCCTCTGCTGGACAATCCGGCGTTCCCCCCTGGCAGCTTCCCGAGCTCATTCCCACAATGGCGACAATCCGAATGTCGCTCCGCGGGCCACCTCTTCGACACGGAGGGCTTCATGACATGGGACGCCGTGACAGCACACTACTCATTGGATAAGCCACTCCGCTACCAGTACTTCCAGCTTAGGCACTGGCTAACGCACGCTGACGTGGCGCCTTTGGTTGGACACCCCCTCACCCCCTATGAGCGTTGGATTGTGACCAAGACATCGGACACAAGGTCTATCACAGAGCTGTATCAGATGCTGTCCCCGCCCCCCCCTTCGGAGAAATCTGCTGGGCAGAGGCGCTGGGAGAGGGAACTGGGACGCGCTCTTTCAGCTAAAGAATGGCGAGCCGTATACCACCGTGCTCATCACACGGCCAGGAATACCGCTAGCAGGGAGGCGGCGGTCAAGATCGCCTACTACTGGCACTTGACCCCTGAGCGTCTGCATCAGGGGAATCCGAGCAAAGACCCTAAATGTTGGAGAGGGTGCGGGCACACGGGGACCATGCTACACATCTTGTGGGACTGTACCGAGGTACAGGAATATTGGACAGCGGTACTTAAGGACATAGACACTCACTTTGACACCGACATTCCACGATTCCCAGCTTATGCTGTTCTCGGACTGCCGAACGACCTGACGTTCCCCCTCAAGTCCATGAGGGGAAAACAGATGGGACTGGCAATGGGGGCAGCGACGCAGCACATCTTATCACTCTGGGGGTCCACCAGGCAGCCCACACACACGGGGTGGTTACATCGGTTATGGTACATCATGGGGATGGAGAGGATACAGGCCTCGCTTACTCAGTCCTCCGACACCTTCAGGGCAACATGGCAACCACTTATCTCTCTACTCTCCCAAGAATTCACGGAGCTCACCTGCCCGAGGTATCTCCGGGTCCTGAAACTGGCGGAGGGGTTTAGAGATGAAAAGACCAGAGCGGAACATAAAGTCTAGCCTCTACACAGTACAACCGACCTTAGGCGCTACAGGGAACACACCGGGCGGGTGGAGGGAGGTTGGGGGGGTTGGTGAGGGGGTGGGATACCGTTGGGGTTGGGCGGGAGGGGGGGCCTGTTGGGGAGTTGGTGGAAAAGAGTTCGGATGGCCGCAGGGGGGCATGTCCCTCCGCCAAGCAAGCATAGTAGGGCGCCCGGACTTGCCTCACTTTATGGACACTCAGAGGGGTGCGCTGCTGGGACGGGGACGGGCGCCTAGACATAGCTTTTTGTTTCTTCATATACTGTATGTATAACATTGCTTTGTGGAACTCAATAAAAATATATTTGATCAAAAAAAAAAAAAAAGAATGCTTTTAGAAAGAATATCTACTTGATGTTTCCTAGTACCTTGGCCCCAGCAATTTCCTTACTGCTATTACTACCATTCACAAGCTACTCTGACAAATGGATGTCTGCTGGGGAGCTTATCTCCTCCACTGCACTCTTCAAGAAAGAAGTGAAAGCCATCCTTATGGCCAAGTTCACCTGATCCTTATTGTTGTTGTTCAGAGACTTTGCACCGATTTTGTAACTTTGGTTACTTGATGGTCCAATAACTTCATATTCATACATGATTGTGTTCCTATTATGCTACTCACCTACTACCCATTACTATACGGTGCACATTAGTATGTTGAATCTCCCCCTTGTTGCCCCTACCCCTTGTTCTCTGTATCTCTAAGTTAGTGATATAGATATCCTTGTAGCCTGAGCCCTCCTGACCTCTTTTGCAGTTGGATCAAAGACTCTGCACCGTCTTATATTATTGTCTATTTTGAGTGTTTATTGGTATCTACTGATCTCTATTGTAGCTGGATCAAAGTCTCTGCACCGCCTTATTTTATTGTCTATTTGAGTGTTTACTGTTATCTCATGATCTCTATTGTAGCTAGATCAGACTCTGCACCGTCTTATATTATTGTCTATTTGAGTGTTTACTGTTATCTCATGATCTCTATTGTAGCTAGATCAAAGACTCTGCACCGCCTTATTTTATTGTCTATCTGAGTGCTTACTGGTATCTTATCAGCACATGACTGTTATCCTATTATGCTATCGTTTACTATACTGTATCCAATTATTATGTTTAGTCACCCTCCTGTAGCCCACTCCCCCCCGTGAAGCGCTCTGATATCTGTAAAGATCTTGTTTGCGCTATATAAAACTTTGAATAAATAAATAAATAAATAAATAGGTATTACTCTTCTCAGGTGAGCTCACCTACTTGCCCCCTTTTCTGAACCTGGACAGCACTTTTAATTATTTTGTTTTATATATGCTTTGTTACGAAGGATCGTGTTGTTCTTGTTATTTTGACACATAAGATGATCAGATTTATCACACGTGTGTGTCACTAATGAAGGAGCACCGAGCATGTAGTTCTGTAAAGGCACTCCCTGCGCTGTTTTTGTCACTTTAATTGTTTAGTTGATTAAAATTATTATTTGACAGCACATCATTTCTGCACATTCCAACAACTATGGACCTCTGTTCCTTGTTCTACTAACTGCCCCAGGTATCCGGCGATTACTGGGTTTCCCGTTTTGTTACAAAACTACCTTTAGAAAGAATATATCAAATATTACAACACATTTCTCTGTCATTTGCTAATTCTTTTTATTGGGATTTTTTTTTTAATTATCATGCTCCCTTCTAGAAGTTATACCTCCAAAAGGATAATAATGTGGGATACAAAAATAATGGATCACGCATCGGTAAAAAAAAAATTAGAACAAAAAGGAAGTCATTTCCTCCCATCTGTGCTTTTTCTTCTTATTTACGCTTTTGAACTGTGGGCAAATGCTCTCTTTCCAATGGTAGAAGCGTCGCAAATGGTGTGGGTCTAGCTGCTAAATTCAGGCATGCTAGTCTGACACCATCTTCAGGTGCACCATTGTTGTACAAGACAGTTGTTTGGAAAGTAACTTGCCACTGTGGTGAGAAACTCGCCTTGCAAGAAACCTTTCACCACGTTTGACAAAGGTGTTTTCAAGACCAAACTAATGGCAGACTGGTCCAGCTGCCAAAATCAATGGTGGAAGATGTAAAACAGACTGGTAAGTGACAACAAATGGCCCCAAATACAATTTATTGACACTTTAGAGAAAACAAAGGTAGACGTAAAGATTAAATAGAAGCTGAAGGCTTAGAGTAGGAAACAGTTTAAAAGTATGAGGTAAATGTACAATCTAGCTGAGTCTATTGACCTATGACTGGAATCAGATTATGCACGGGGATCCAGCACTGGGCATGACAGTCACATGGACATTTAGGAATTCATAAGAACTTCTCACCTTATGACAGCTCCTGTCAATAGGGTCTACCGGGATGGATCTTGGGTAAATTACTCGAACATCATCTCTTCCGCATTCCAGAACAGACCATAACTCTGTAACTAGAGCCTGAATGAAGCCTGCAGAGAGACAAATCATCCCAGTTATTAATCATTTTGCCAGAAGAGGGTGAACAAACACTTATTTGAGGTATTTCAAAATTTGTATTGCAGCACGCTGGCAAATATGATTAGAATAGCAAAAAAGAAGAAAAAACTACTAACCTTTCTACTAATTTCCGTACAATCAGTCAATATACACCCTGTAGTTGCAACGAATGAGAACAACAATTGGCAAAGACCAGGACTGGTTTTTTTGTGGCAAATATACATTAAATATTAAAAGTGTAAAAGTAATACAATGTAAACAATACCACAATCAGTAGTGGCGTGAATATTTGCTAAACAAAAGTTTAGGAAAAAAATGAACCACTGGAAGAATAAATAAAACTAAATAGGAAATGAAAGCAGAACGTTTAAGGCAGATGTGCACATGTACAAAACAAAAAATCCATCACTTACAGTGAAAAAAACACAATGTCGGAATTGGACTGATCCAGTGCCCTATGGCGGACTAAAGAAAAGTGTGGTATATTGCACTTGAATAGCCCAATCTGCATGTATGTATGTATACTACTTGGGCGCTGAAGAAGGCAAACCTACGCCGAAATGCATTCGCCCGTCTTTCTTGTGAATAAATGGCTTCCTTGAACTTCCCCTGCTGTGGCCTTTGCTTGCTTTCCTTTTCGTGAAGGAAGTTTTTGTTGCATACAATTCACGTCGGCCAGAGACGTGCTTCAGAGGCCCCTGCTCTACAAAGTGGCCCGGACTTCACTGGCACCCTACTGTTTGACAGTCTTTTTTCTCCGAGTTATTGGACAGCCTGGGCCCGCCTCGCTGTGTGGGGGGAGAAGCTGGCGGCTGTGTGGTACTTACCGCGCACAGGGCGGCGAGCACTGTCTCTCTGCCCCCGCTTATTGGACTTCCTTACAGTGAGGTTGGAGCAGTTGGGGACCCGAGGAGGCTACCATCACTTGAATAACAAGCAGGAAAATTCGGCTTTTCCTTTGCGCAGTGTCCTGCATCGAGCGCAAACCAATTGGCAGCATTTCCCCCAGCGCATCTTACCTGGGTTCCCAACAGGTTATTCTGGGTGTTGCAGTCCATTGAAAGATCGTAGGACAGGCAACAGGTGTGCTAACATCAATGGGGGCGGAGCACCTTTGAACTTTCAAATGGAGGGCAGGACGCTCGGCAAAGCTTGGGCGCTGAAGAAGGCAAACCTACGCCGAAATGCATTCGCCCGTCTTTCTTGTGAATAAATGGCTTCCTTGAACTTCCCCTGCTGTGGCCTTTGCTTGCTTTCTTTTTCGTGAAGGAAGTTTTTGTTGCGTATATTTGTATGTATGCATGTAGGTGTATAAAACTAAGCTATAGATTTCTGTAAAGTATACAAACGTTTGGATACAGCATGGGGTCATATGTGTAGATCCTTCAAGGTTTTCCAAACATTAATTTGCACAGGAAGTGAGGTCAGTGCATTTCCCATCGTCCATCTACACCAGAAGTAACATCACTGCATATCCCATCATCCATCTTCACACCGTACACCTCCCCCTGCACTCCGCCCCTCTCCTAGGACCTACTTAGAGGTAGTCACAGCACTGCCTGTCGGCACTCGTTCACGCCTGAAACGTGCCCGCCAGTAACCCTGGTACCCCTACCTACCAAAACCTGTCATGCTCCTCCTCCATGCTCTCAACCCCAGCCACCGCTCTGCTGCCACACCGCAACAAGAAACGGAGGGGGCATTCACATGCACCTCCTGCAAGTTCTCATGCACCCTTACACACCCACAACTCCCGCACCAACAGCACTCACTGGCAGACACTCACACGTCAGCCACCAGTTCATGCTTACACTGTCCAACCAGCACCCACGCAACACGCCATACACACATGCATGCATGCTGTTTAACACCGACTCGCTAACTAAATACGCCATAGGGATTTGCTACCTACTGCACAACGACATTCCACGGACAAATGGAAAATGGCTCAACCCAACCTCTGCCCCAGAGATCGCTACAGCCATCTCTGCCGGGTACAGAATACCCCGGCAAGACCATCAGCACCAGTCCGGAGGTAAAGCTGCCATCACATTTTAAGACACCGTCAGCTGCACCACCAACATGGACACCCCCACTACCCACAAGGAACACCTCACATTCAAGATGAGCATCACAGGTAACGTCGCCCTGGGCGGAACCCTTGTACACAGACCACAAGGACCCCACACCAACTTTGCCAGCGACATCATGGATTTTGTCGCACACCTCATTAACACCAGCACCTTCATCCTTATCCAAGACCTTAACTTTCACCTAGAAGACTGCACCAACCCAAACCCTACGGCCCTTCAAGAAAATCTCGGTCTCACCCTGCACTTTAGTGAACTCATCCACACCTCCGGACACCATTTGGGCCCAAATACACCAGTAAGTTGCCAAAAGCCATAAAAAACATCAACATCTGGATCATTCCATTCTCTGCTATCCTGGCATCCATCAAGCACAACCAAATGGCAAGAGACTGACCACTGACCCAGCTGGTGCATGGAGGAACTCTGGCTGAAGAAACACTACTTCAGGCAACTGGAGCGCAAATGGAGAACAAATCAAGACACCATGGATAAAGACATTTCCAAATCCACCTAAGATGCTACTATCAGCATATAAGAAATACCAAGCGCACAGCTCTTGCAGACTGCATCAACGCCAACACAAACAGCAGCAAGGAAATCTTCGTCATCATCAAAGATTTCATCCCACTTCCTGCAACATCAAACCCTTGCAAGACCTTTGACAACAAGCTCTCAGTATTCTTCTGTAACAAAATCATCTAGACATATGGCAACTTCGACCCTAAACTACAGCCCACCCCCATCACAACTCAACTTCCCATTAAGGCCAAAGAACAAACCCTGACCTTGTGGTTCACCATCACCATCACTGAAACCACTACTACCATGAAGACGATTACCTCAGGGACCTCATCTAACCCATGACTCCACTGTGCTTACATTAAGTACTCCTGCTTTCAGCGCAGCACTAATACCCATGCTCAACGCCTCCTTTGACTCAGCCATATTCCCAGACACCTGGAAACATGCTACCATCATACTCCTGCTCAAGAAACCATCCGCTGACCCGATCACGCTCTCCAACTACAAATCCATCTCCCTACTATCATAGCCAATCAAGGATTTATGGAAACTAATCAATCGATGCCACTTCGACCAACTAAGAAGCAATCAGCTACTCATGCAGTCCAGATTCAGGTCCAACCACAGTAAAGAAATAGCACTCATCACCCCTATGGACAACATTTGCATGATCCTTGACAAAGGAGACATGGCAGCCCTCATTCTCCTGGACCTCTCTATAGCATTTTACACTGTCTCAGACCCTAAACTCATAAAGCGCCTGCACGAGATTGGCATCCAAGGTCCCGCTCTCCATTGGATATGCTCTTTAACTGATAGAACATAAGTTGTCAACGTGGAAACTTACTCTTCAGACCATGCAAACCCATCTGCAGAGTGCCTCAAAGTTCATCGCTCAGCCCCACTCTCTTGATCACATACATGATCCCTCTAGTCCAATGTAATATGCGCACACATCAACATCCACTCCCATGCCAATCACATACAACTGGTACTCTCCTTTTCAGACAAGACCTACAAGAAACAAGTTCACCAACAGTATAACTGAAATACCCAACTGGATGCAAGCCAACTTTCTCTAGCTCAACACCAACCAGCCAGAAATAGTGATCTTACAGTAGGACTCCAACTGGTAACCGACCTATCTTGGACCCACAACAGAAATCTTGCAATCATCACAGCAAACTGAACATGAACTCACAAGTCAACACTGTCACTGCATTCTGCTTCCACACCCTGAAGATGTTGAGGAAAATTTTCAAATGGCTCCGAAGCAAAACAATCACTCACGCCCTAGTCACCAGCAAGTTGGAATACAGGAAAACCCATTATGCCGGTAACACCAAAAACACTCCAGAAGACTACAAACCATCCAGAAATCGGCAGCCATACTCACCCTCAACATCCCGAACAGAACACACATCCCATCACATTTCCGGGAGCTCCACTGGTTCCCAATACACAAATGCACTGATTCCAAAGTTCTCAGACACACACATTCAAGCCACTACACACCCCACCTACCTCAACAATCACATCTCCTTTCACCAACCACCTAGGCATCTCTGCTCCATGGGACTCCCACTTGCACATATCCCATGCATACACAGAAACATATCAGGAGGACGGTCATTCTCTTACATCTTACTTAAAGCTTGGAACAACCTCTCACTCCACATCAGAGTTTCCACCTCTTTGTTTGAATTCCACAAGAAGCAGAAAACCGGACTTTTCAATTAACCAACCTGGCCTAGGTAAGGCTAGGAACATACATCTGCTCTGTACCATGATATCCTCACGAGTGTTAGTGAGCTTTATTAATAGACATAACTTATTTATCCGGGTAAATTTCAACAGGTCAAATCTGCCAACATTTAAAAGGCGATAAGGCCCAATTTATAACTGACAGGCAGATTTTGGTGCGGAAAGCACCACAATCGGTACTTTATACCCCCGTTTATAGGGTTCAATTTCATATTTAACACCCTCTTTAAATTATGAAACTGCCCCCCTTCCCACCCACGGTGGGTATCAGCTTTCACAGGTGTGATAAACAGCATACAGCCCTAAAGAGTACCTGTAATTCTGTAATTGTGGCCTTAACTCACAAGGGTGGGTGTTTTAAACCTAAACTCAATAGCAACGGTGTTATTTACTGGATCCCTCTGCTAGAATAAAGAAATGTGAAAGCTAGCCTGAGTAAACTGTTGAATTTCGTTCTGAGGATCAGCAGAGCTGAACAGCTTACTGAGATAGACAAAGGCAGTGACCAAGTTTATAAGTCGACATATCTTTCTCTGAGCAACTGGCAAGTGTTTCAGCAGCCATTTATACAAGTTTCTCCTAACAATCTGAGGTTACTACACTGTGCTGTACAACGTGGCCACTGATATGACTGGTTTTGAGCACCTATATGCAAAAAGCTATGCTTAGCCCGCAGGTTATATAGGAGAGATGTTTTAGTTGAAAGGGCTATCTTGTAAATGATGTCACAAATTCACAATCTGTTTCAAAATCAAAGCAGGCCTCATCAAACATGGCAACATTATTAATGTGATGGTGGGATGAGAGACAGGGTAAAGAGAACTGTTTCTTACTCTTAACTGGATGTTCATTTAAAGAAGTAATTTTCTTTTTAACGGGTGACCCTATATCTTTCAACATTTTTACAGGTTTGACGTGATGAACCGTTTCTGTATTGGAATGCTAAATACAGTTTCAGCATAAGTAGTAATACGGTATAACAATTACAACTCTTTTTGTAAATAGTGAAGATCTAGATTGTCAGATACATTATTTGCAAGTGACTTCCACTTTTATTGGGCCATGCAGTATTTACGGAAGTGAAGCAACCTTTCAAAATGGCAATTTCACTAGCGCTTGTAAAAAAACACACAATCAACGGAATGCACCATCTGCATACATGATACATGATTGCCAAAGCATCCTCTTTGCACACATAAAGTGGCATGATGCAATCTGTGAATGCAGGCAAAACATGTGATGCACGGAGTAGCCGAAATACACGTGTCCTTGTCTTTGTGTTGTGGGCTTGTTGTTTGCGTTGGGATTGTTTCTAGGTGATAATGGGGTGTGATGTATGGGGATTGCATATTAGGTCAGCGGGTGGTAGTTGAAGGGAGTTTATGAAGGTGGAAGGCATGAGCTGCCCTGTTGCTGTATTTCTCTTCGGGTTTTACTTCTTAAAATAAATATGCTCAACTCAACGTGACCAGTGTATCTTTGCAACAAGTGTCAACCATTTGAACTAATAGCCCTGTTTTACGTTCAAGTTGGTGGTAATAGTGTTCGGTGTCTTTCATGAAATATATATAGACATATATTTTGCGTACTGGTTTGCGTGCAGCAGAGGCGGTGTATTAATTTACTCCAGCACGTGACACAGAATTCAAATGACAATGTGCTCGTGACTTCAGGATTCCGCAGACTCTGATGTGCGGAGTGATTTTCTCACTTGGTACTTCTGTTGTCATTGTGTGAGGTTACGCAGCATAACCTTGCGTGGTGCCATTTGGTAGGAGTCGATTCGTCCTGATATATTCTCTACTACCTCAACATTGTCATCGGTGTTTTCTTTTAACTCAACTAATTTTTTTATACAGTGATCACAAGTTCCTGGCCATTAGTTGTTTCTGTTAGGATTATTGATTTCCCTTTACGTAAATCTTGTCTAGGCGAGGTTATTTGTGCTTGGGTTAAAATTGTTGTAGAATTACCACGTTATTATCGTTTTGGCAGAACAGTCGGACTGGACTATATCTTTACCTGATGTAGCATTATGGTGCAGATAAACCAAGTTGGATTGTGGTAGACATTTTGTGGAGAAGAAAGAATAGTGGACTAGTCCTACTGGGTGAAGATTGGACACTGGGAACAATAGCAAAATAAAAAAAAAATGAGTACACCTAATTTTACCATCAATCCTCCTCAAGCATTTTGGTCGTCTGGTACAAAGCATACTTTAGGGAGCGGGAAGAGTTTTTTTAAAATCATAAAGCTGCAGTGGATGAGCCAAGTTCTATGTCTGCTGAACAAAAGAAAATAATGTTATTGCATTCTCTTGGACCTCAAGGCTTGAAAGTGTATTCTCGAATGTCACTGTTGTGAGGGATGTACATGTTTTCAACGCAGCTATTCATGATTTAGATACATATTTTAAATCCAAGGTTTGCAATGGCATAACCAGGTTTACATGTTTCCATAGTAAACAAAGGAAGGAAAAATCTGTTGATGAATATATTGCAGACTTTAAAAAAACTTGCGATTGAGTGTAAATTTGGTCTTTTGCAGGATGATATCATACAGGATCAATTAGTGATGTATGCTTGTAATCCTGCTATTCAGGAGCATTTGTGGGTAACTGGAGATCATCCGTTGGATGATGCACTAGCTATATTAAGTAAAGCTGTAATTTCGAGCAGATGGGCTGTGGCTCTCAAAAAGGAAAGTGAAAGAAAGTGATATTGTTTGTAAACTTCAGTCTAGGAGGAGTAATAGAATCTCGACAGGGAAAGAAAGGAGGAAGTTCAACGATCAGGCATGCTGTTATCATTGTGACAGTAAAGAAAATTTGGCTTCAGCAAGATTTGGCCTACTGCAGCAATTCTGTCATTGTTGGACACTTTGTGAAAGTGTGCAGGAAGAGAAAGAACAATACAAGTGGATTTGTGAAGATGTGAATAGTGAAATGGAGAAAACTATTGAATATGAGTGACAGTAATGTTACAAGTTTGTGTAACACTTTTCTTCTGAACATTGACAGTAAGATGATTAAAATTAAATCTGAATGCTAGATGACTATAGGCGGGCTGTCTTTAAAAATCTTTGCATACTAGGGTTCACATTTTACTATTATTAATGAAGAGTTATGGGGGAATACGTTTGTGGATAAATCCAGAAAGGTACAGTGGTAAACGCATAGAAATACTTGGGTTCCACTAGTTTACTTTCAGATTCAAAAACAGGTGTATATGTGGTAATTTGTATGCAGGGAAATAAAGGACCACCTGTTTTAGAGTGGTTTGACCAGATGGTGACGTGTTGGGAATGCTAAATGGTTTTCAACTCTTGAAATATTGTCATCATATTATCACATTTCCTTGTTCCCTGAATCCAGGAAATATAATACGTTTGTCACACCAGAGGGATATTTCCAGTTTATTTGCATGCCATTCAGGTTGACGTAGGCTGCTCCAGTGTTTCAACATTTGATGTTCAATTTGTTCAGTAAAGAATCTGGTATAATGTTTTTCCAAAACTTTGTGTTGTGATCACAAACCCCTTGTTAAACGTTTAACAACAGATAGTATGGTGAATTCTTCAGCCAAGGACTGCCTTGAGGCCCATGCACATTCAGGATTACAATTACAAAGTGAGTTATGTGCCAGGGAAGGATAATGTTGTAGCAGATTGTTCATCAAGAATGCCAACACATTTGGAGAGTGTGAGGATGAGCTATGGAATGAATTCCAAGTAGCATTTGTGCATATTTGAGGTACTGCTGCTGTGAGAGTGGATGAATGGAACATGGAGTGCAAGAAGGACAAGACTTTACAGTTGGGGTTGAATTATTTAAATGGGGATTGGCCAAACAAAAGTGTTATGGATGAGACTGTGAAACCTTTCTGGGAGGTCTGATCAGAATTAACTGTGGACAATGGTACACTGTTGAGAGATGAGAGATTAGTTCCCTTACAGACTTTACGACAGGTTACCATTAGCTTGGGACATGAGGGACATTTTGGAATAGCAAGGATCAAATCTGCTGTTAAGGACATATTCTGGGGGCCTGGAATGGCATATCTTTGAAAAGGTTTGTTAGATAGTGTCTTAAATGCTCTAATTTGTATTTGTATTTATTGAGTTGTATATAGCGCTGGCTAGACCCGGGGGTATCAGAGCACTTTACATCAGGAACAGCAGCAAGTTACAATAATAATATTTTAGACATTTTTCACGGAAATTTCAAAGTGAATGACAAATCATAGAAGGCAGAGAGGGAGAAGAGGGGATAAGAATAGGAGTAAAAGGAAAGGTGGGGGAGGGGGTGGGAACCTGAGGGGAGAAGGGGTAAAGGCAGAACGGGCAAAAAGAGAAAAACGTTCAACTTAAGGGAAAAGAAAACAGCGATAAACATAAGGTCAAGGTAGAGTAATTTAAAGACAGAGTTGCGCGGAATTAACAAGGATAGTGGAAAAATTCAACGGGGGGAAGGAAGGTAGAGGGGGACAAAAGTGGTGTTATGAGAGAGGGTGCGGGGATAGGAGGGAGCCGGGGGGTGGGGGGATGGAGTAAGGCAGACCAGAAGGAGGGAGAAATAAGTTTGAGGATCATCGATGTGAGAACGGAGGAAAGGGGGAAAGGACAAAGGTTCAACAAGATGGTGGGTCCAGTTCTGGGAAATCAGCGGTGGTCAGCAACAAAATGGCTGGCAGGACAAAAGTCAAAAAGACAAAAAGTCCAAGATGCGAGCCAGGGAGAATGAATTAAGTGCAAAAGAGAAAAAAAGTCAAAGGAGGGTACGCAGTTCCAGAGTCAAAGGCGGGAGGCAGGGAGAAGAGGCGTGCAGAGGTTCCGGACCACAGGGGCATCGGTGTTGACAATCCGTCAGGCTTCGCTCCCGCACCCCCATCCCTGAAAAAGGACTGGCAGGTCACAGAAGACGGAATCAAGGCAGAGTACAAAGTAGATGGCCAGCATGGGGGAGGCAGCTTGGCAGGAGCGAGCGAGGACTGGGAGAGCGAGTGGTCCCCAGGTCAGCAGACTGCAGGCGGGAACGCTGGAATATTCCCCAAGTATATGGGGAAGTATGCAGCCCACTGGCCTCCAACAATTCCATGTAGAAATAGTTGTCATCATAATGAGAGGGCAAGTCATCCCAATCAACTCCATTGCCATCTCTGAAGGCTGGCTCACTCTGATCAGAGTTGGAGCCAAAATGTTGGTAGAGCACCTGATAGAGGCTCAGTGACAGTGATAATATTCTATCTGAATCTGCTTGTATTCGGACCGGGTGCATCAAACTGGATTTGGGAAGCAACTCGGTTGAAGCCGAGACAAGTTCGGCTTTGGATAGGACACAGGTATCGATTTGTTGAGGCATAGCCAATGACCCAGGTAACTCAGGATGCACAGGGTTCAGTTGTGGAATCGTCTCCACAGTGGCCGGGGAGTGAGACAGAGTGGCAGGAGAACCCCCTTACAACTTCTCTCAAGATCGAAAGTGGTAGGATGGAGACCAATCCCTATTGGCTTTCTTGTGTTTCCTCTTCAACTTCAATTTTAAATCATCCGAAAACAAGGGCCAGTCATAGAACACCCTCGAGAATGAGTCTGCGCCCTCAACTTCGAGCGGAACTTGTGAGGATTCTCCAAGTGTTTAGAGACATACTGCTTTGCATCACGTTCCCATATCAATTTCAGATTCATGAGAGTGCATTCCTCACACCGCTTGGAGTCGTGTGCCGAGCACAAATGCCAAAGGCATAATTTGTGCATGTCTGGCATAATTTGTTTGCATCAGACCAGGCATGGTTTAAATCCTGTAGTTTTTGGAAAATACATAATTCCTTTGCACACTGGTTGAAAATGTTTGCTAAAAAAGTCTAGTCAAACCAATTTGGAAAAAGAGGAACAGAGCTCCGGATCTACGTTCAAAGGAGATGAAAGAAAGGAAATGATACCAGTGCACAGAGGTGGCGCTTATATGTGGCTCCATTTGCCCCTTCCAGTCAGAATGAAGTCAAAGCAGAGCTGCAGCGAACCACGTACGAGCAGGGAGGCACTGTTGTGCAAAATGTTCCGGTTTCAGTCTGGGGATAGTCTAAAGGAGAGGAATCTGTGGTTAGAAGTATCCATCAGAAAAGTGTCTTTTTTCAGTAACCTATCCATCAAGTGGAACTTCTTTCCTATTTCCCTAGGTACTTCATATACCCTATTTCAATAAAAATAAGACATTCTAGAACTTTCTGACACTGATTATGCTGTCCACTCTTCCAAAATCATGCATAAAAGGAGTTGCCTTTAGGAGTGACTTAAGGCAATGATATTTTGCAATGCGTGACACAGTCACCTCAACTAAGAGTGTGAACAATGAGGCAATGGATGTAAGTGCATTTTTATTATTCACTTTTATAACCTCTGCCATGAAGATTTAATGATTTCACATAATATTCAATATCTTCTTGTAATACCTGAGCTCTGCAGAGCTACAGCACCGGGAGATGTGGCGGCCACTTGTGTAACCATTACTCCATAACCAAACTTTTCGCATTTGCTGACCTGCAGGGAAGACAGAGATATAGACATTATAAGTTTACCAACTCATGAATAAGGTTTTGATTTACCTCCATTTATACTATTACAGCTCTGGGTTCCTTGGATCAGTATGGTAACAGGCTCAACAGTTAGCACAACAGGGCGCTTAGAACAGAAGTGAACATACACCCCCAACAAAAATCCGAAATGAAGGTTATAGTGCCCAATCAGAACTCAATGCCAATGTTCGATAGACTTCCATACAAACACAGTATATGACAAGCCCCATAGTTTGGTGTTAACGTGTTTCCATCAGCATTTTCGACTGTATGAAACAACTCTCATGCACTTCTAATTCAACACATTAGACTAAACTCCTTACACAGTTATTTCACTGTAGATATACCACTTAGATGTATTTCAGGATATCCACAACAGCATTCAATTGTGCTCCAACACTTACCATCGGATAACAGCAAATGTCTAAAGAAAACCTGTACCACTCCATTCAGATAAGAATGTAGATTGGTACTAAGACGCCGCTGAACCACGCCAATCTTCACATACATACAACCCCACCAGGCAATGCGCATACCAAATAATCAAGTTAGAGAGACATCTGGCTACACTCAACACACTTATAGTACATCTAAGAGGCATCAACAAAAGATCATCAATCCTCAATCTGCCTGCTGCTTCCTATTCACAAACAAAATCAGACTCCGGTCCACAACAAAATCCTCGAATCCAGGATTAGAAGGTTCCAAAACCGCTTGTCACTCTGAAGCCTTACCAAGGAAAGAATGACTGGCACCACATAACATTTCCTAAAACCGGCATTCAGGGTCTTAGAGTTTACTTTTTATAAATTTTGGAATGTGCATCTCACAGATGTGCTTTTGTAATTTCTGGTCATGTAATCTTTTCACCCACATGTGGTAAAACCATCTGGACAAACAATTATGCACAGCAATCCTTCATTACACCATGAAGGAGAGTGCCACCTCTTATAAACAGCAAACTGACATCAGGGGAGCTTGGAAAAGAATCTGTAGGTGGACATTTACAACAAATCTTGGTCCAATTGTTTGAGACAGTCAAACAATTATGAAGGAAAGTCCTTCACAAGTCTAATCCTATCAACACTAATTCTGAATCTGCACACATTTGGGGCCATTACAAAGTTGATTTACTCTATTATTTGTACTTTATTTCCTTTTTTAAATGCTCTTTATTGATCTTTGTTTTTATAGCACAATGTTACACATGAATGACTATGGCAGTATATGAACTTGCTTTAAGCAACTGATATCTGTTGTGTTGTCTGTTCGTGAGAAGTTTGGTTATGAGAAAAGCATTTTATGCCACAAACTTAAACAAAAAAATGCAGTTCAATAACAATCTTGTTCTAACATACTCTTGTTACATTGTTTACACCTTGTCGTGTTGGGTAGCTAGGAGTCAATGGTAACTAAACAGCATTACGCAAATGCTAATCACTCCCCGATTTTATATAATATGCATTTCCACATTGGGTGTAGCTAAATGTGTGTGAACATCAATAAGTACCAACAGAAATAAATATTGGACAGTTTGGATTTTCTCCAAATCGCCCACAAGTCATAAGGACCACGCATTTTCCTGCACGATAAAAGGAATTCGGCCTTGTGCTTTGGGGGTGTATATGTAACTTGACCTCAGTAAGTGACATCATGATGTCACAGTCAGCAGCAGGCAGGCACTTCGCGTCTCGCCTCTCTTTTCTGCGACATAACAGCAGCCCCATCAGCATCTGTATTCCAAGATACTTAAAGGTCTCAGATTCTCATATTAATGGAGTAAATAATTGTGACAATGAATCTAGGGTAGATGGAATCCTAAGTGGGAAAAATATGGGCCATATGTATCAAGCAAATTCGCATTCGCAAAGGCCGAAATTCACAGACTTTCGGCCTTTGTGAATGCGAATTTGCTAAATGGACTGTATTAAGCAAAATGTGGTGCTAAATAAGGAATCGCAAAATTTGCCAATTTTGGCATTTTTCAAAGTGCCATGTGATGCACATACATGCCCTTAGGGCATGTATGTGCACCACATGTGCACCTATGCTTATTTCAGGGGTGCAACAGGGTGTCCTTTGGACACCCCTGCACCCTTGAAATTATTCTCAATTTGCGATTCGCAAATTGCGAATCGCAAATTGAGAATAATTTCACATTCATTCCTATGGGCCTCCTGGCCCATAGAAATGAATGGGAAATTATTCCTTAATTGCGATTAGCAATTTGCTAATCGCAATTAATGAATTTTAAGAAATCGCAAAAAAATAGCGAATTTCTACATACATACCATTTTGCAATTCTCAAATAGCGATTCCTTAAAAATCGCTATTTGAGAATCGCAAAAGTGTATCGTTATACATCTGGCCCTATATGATTTCCTCCAACTTACTCTAACTCTCGATTTCTGGTCAAACCTTGTTAAAGAACTTATCACTTTTGTTACAGTACGTTCAGGATATCACAGATACAATAGCATCATCGGTGTATAAAGATACCATTTGAAAACCGCTAATCAATTTAAAATCCCACTCCTGACTCTTCCCTCAGAGCAGGCATGTGAGTGGTTACATGCCAGAGAAAACAGGACGGGTGATAGTGGACATACCTGCCTTGTGCCTCTAGCCACTATCCATTGCTCCAATATTATTCGCTCAGTCCAGACTCTGATGAGTGGCTGGGTATAAAGCATCTGAATCAATCTCCGTAATCTTTTTAAAACAGTGAAAAGCTAACTCCAGGATTGCATATTGAGGGCCTTTTCTATATGAAGTGAGGAAACCACTGGATACAGAAAATCTGTACTGTACGTTCTGTCTAATAGTTTCTTCAGCTGCAAAAATGTTGCAACCTAATGTCGATCTAATGATAACTTTGAAGGAATCGCATGCAACCTTTCTATTGCTGGCTGACACATCATTAGTACTAAAATAAAATACTCATCTATATTAGCCCCTATAGCTGTAAATAAGGGTGGGTCGTGCAGGGATTCTACACAAAACGACAAGTGGGCACCGTTGGGGAAATCTTGCCCCATCTGCCTGTCACCAGTAGTCGATTATGGTCGAAATCTGCGCAACCTACATTCTCAGAATTATTTACCTTATATCCTATATTCCCTATACCCAAATACATATCAAGTCTTGTGTGAATGTCGTGGACTGCGGTGCAGAACTAGTGCTCTTGTGAAGCTAGGTGCACATCCCTCCAAATGTCAGACATTTGTCACTGCTACATCCATAAAGTGAATCTGGTGATGGACAATCACCTTTGGGTCTCCTGTATTGGGGAGAGATCTAGCTAGATGGGTGTCAAGAACACAATTATAATATCTACCCCCACCACCTGGGTGTATATTGTCTATTAACTAGTAAAGGTATGAGTGAGTCAAAATAGGTTAATTGGTGTACATTTGGAGCATAAACACTCGCTCTATATATGGTGACTTCCTTCCCAAGGTCCTCTGAACCACAAAAAAAACTATCTTCTGTGTAAGTTTTTTTCACATCAATTGCAAAGGGTATCCCTGGTGCTATCCATATCAGGGTGCCTCAAGAATACGCAGAAAAGGAAGTGGCAACAATCTGACCCCTCAAAAGCACTTTGCAAGAGTGAACTCGAGAAACTACAAAGGAAATGCTTTGTAGTTTCTCGAGTTCACTCTTGCAAAGTGCTTTTTTTAGCGAAGTAAAGTGTACCTTCCTGCATCTGAGGAAGGTGTAAACTTGGTATCTTTTTGCAGGAGTTCCCAAACTGCTCACATTTCGGGTAATAACATTATATTCTGTGGACATATAGTAGGTGCCAAAGGTACTCAGCATCCCCATTTCCTATGTAGGGGAAACTCTGTGTGTGTCATCAATCACATACCCACAGGGGTGTGGAATTATATAAAACATTTACTTATTTATTTATTTTAAGAGTTGTATATAGCGCTAACTAGACCCGAGAGATTGGGTATCAGAGCGCTTTACATGAGCACCAGTTTCGTTTCATGAGGACGCATTCATTTTTGTTAGGCACAGGGAAATTAAGTGATTTGCCTAGAATCACAGGATGTTGAGCTTATGCATTGGATAGGATGCTGCATAAAGCTACCTGTCCTGTAAAAAATCCACTTGCTCCTTTGGTGCAATGCAGTAAGGTGACAAACTACAGCAGCATTCTCATTATATTACAGCTCTGATAATAGCCTCTCTGGTTATGCCAGGACTCATATTATAGAAGAGTCTGAATTCTAGCAATGCCCTATTTGTATCACCTTTCTGTAAATCTATTTTTTTTTAAGCTGGAAGTAGGGGAAAGCATTAGTTCCAGGGATGTAATGCCCTTTTAAATCTGTGCACACTACAAACGTGCATGTTAAAGGGTTTTCACCAACTCTTCTCTAATTTATTTATTTATTTATTTTGAACATTTTATATAGCGCGAACAAGATCTTTGCAGATATCAGAGCGCTTTACAGACGAAGGTTATAGCATGTGAGTACATAACAATTGGGGTGGGGAAGGTACATGTGGGAGCATAGTCCGACTCAGCAGCATAGTCAGATCAGACAGATACATCAATAATGATACAGGTACAAATAGGTAATAGCGTAAACAATCAGGAAGGTCAATAATACGAGTCATACAAAAATGCAAAAGATCAGTAGAACTGAATGGTACATTGACTGTAAATATCATACCCAGTAATAATTCAGGTGTATTTAGCCATGAGGATAGCTTTTACTTCTTTCTTAAAAAGTATATTGGAGGAGATGAGCCTGGTTTCGGGGGGGAGTGAGTTCCAGATCCTGGGTGCCATTCCTGAGAAGGAGCGTTTATAGGTGAAATCTTTGGGGCTTTAGCAAGAGATTGTTTGTGCCTCTAGTGTTCCTGGAGCCTCCAGAAATCGTCAGCTTCTGAGCGAGGTATCCAGGTGAGCTCAGGTGGACAGCCTTGTGCGTCATGCAGGCGATTTTCAGATGTATTCTGGCTTCAAAAGGCAGCCAGTTCAGGGATTTCAGATCAGGGGAGATGTGTGAATGTTTTTTTGATCCAGTGATGAGTCTCGCTGCGGCGTTTAGAGAAGCTCTTATGGGTGCCGTAGTAGTTAGGGGGAGACCGCAGAGGGCGATGCTGCCGTAGTCTATTCGAGGGATGACTAGTGCTTGTACCGCAGTATGGAAATCTTTGGCTGGGAGGAAGGGTTTGAGTTTCCTTAAGGTATTGATCTGGTAGTTCGCACCCTTAGTTGCTTTGTTGATGTGTTCCTGCATGTTGAGGTTGGTGTCGAGTGTTATGCCTAAAGATTTTGCTGAGTCCACGATGGTAGGATGAACATTGAGTGCCGTTAGGTGTTTAAGCCAAATTTGAGCGGTAGTGATTTTCGCGGGAGGTGAGATCAGGAGGAACTCTGTTTTAAAGGCATTGAGTTTGAGATGATTAGCGGCCAGCCATGATTGGGTGCTTCTGATCGTTGAATTCAAGAGCATAATGTCTTTGGGTGATTGTAGTTTGAGATAAAGTTGGGTGTCATCGGCGTACATGTGGAAGTGAACATTGGATGCTTGTAGCAAGGTGGTGAGCGGCTCCATAACTAGGTTAAACAAAGTAGGGGATAGGGAGGATCCTTGTGGGACGCCTAGCGATACAGGTATTGGCGAAGACATCAGGTTGTTACTCTTGAATTTCTGCGATCTGTTGTGTAGAAAGGACGAGAACCACTTGAGCACAGTTCCAGATAGACCCATTCTTGTGTTTAATAGATCGAGTAGATTCTCATGTTTGACGGTGTCGAATGCAGAAGAGAGATCAAGAAGGATGAGGAGGCAGGTATCGTTTTGATCTAGGATTTGGAGGGCGTCGTCAATTATGTGAGTCATAGCAGTTTCTGTACTGTGGTCTGCTCTGAAGCCTGATTGATGAGGGTTGAGTAGATCAAACTGATTGATGTGTTTAGTCAATTGTATTTGTGCGCATTTTTCCCCCAGTTTGGCAAGAGTCGGAATATTGGTAATGGGACGGTAAATGTTTAGATCAGAGGGGTCGGCTGAAGGTTTCTTTAGTAGAGGTGTGACTTGTCCAACTTTGAGGGAGTCGGGGATGGTCCCTTGTTGGAGAGAACTGTTGATGATTTTAGTCCAGAGTGGGAGGAGCGACGGGATAAGGTCTTTGACAGCGTTGGCAGGAAGGGGGTCCGAGAGGTGATTGGCTGGTTTCACAGTGCTGAGCAGTCTACCAATTTCTTCTTCCGAATAGGTGACAAAGGATGACCATGTAGCATTGTTTTTTGGTTCAGTGGGAGCTGTGCAGTGGAGTTTGGGGTAAAGACTTACGTCAATGAGGAGATCGTTCTTTATGTTGTCGGTTTTTTGGGTAAAGAAAGAGGCGAAGACTTCACAGGTGGGTGCTTCGCCCAAAAGTGCTGAGTGGTTGAGGTTGTTCCTTGGACTGTGTTCTGATTAGCTCAAACAGCTTTCTCGGACGATTTTTGGCTTGGTCGAGCTGACGGCTGAAGAAGTCTGATTTTGAGCGTTTTATTTTCCTGAAGTAGGCATTTCTCTTTTTCTTCAGCGTTTTTAAATGCAGTGCGGAGGGAGCTGATCTACAGGTGCGCTCTGCCATTCGCATGGCCCGTCTATCGTCATTGAGACTCCCGTCGTACCAAGGATTGGACATTTTTGTGGAGGCTCTTTTTAGCTGCATGGGTGCAGCTTCATTAACAATAGAGGTCATAGCGTTGAGATAGTGATCCGTCAAGGATTGGACATCCGTAGCGCCGATAGGAGGAAGTAGAAGGTTGCAGCTGTTGGGGGGTAGGGAATTTGAATTGAGCTTTTTCAGGTCTCTTTTCCAGACTTTGGGCTTGAAGGATTGAGCCGGGTTAAATTTGACTTTTTCATTGATGAAGAATGTGACAATATGATGGTCTGACCAGTCACAGGGTTGGATAGATTCGAGTTGGATAGAGTACTCTTTGGAGATGATAAGGTCAAGGATAGAGCCTTTCTCGTGTGTCGGGCTGTTGCATATTTGGGTGAGGTCCAGGGCGTCGAGGAAATTTTTAAGACTATTTACCACCGCGTCATTATGATCGTTCCAGTGGAGGTTGAAGTCACCAAGGTATATTTGTGTGAGTTGTCGCCCGGAATTGGTTGTGATCAAATCCATAATTTGTTGCGAGACGGTAAGGTTGTCCCCTGGTGGGTGATAAATTCCATGAAGAGAGCATATCGGTTTGCCCCCACTGATAATATCGAGGCAGATGTATTCACAGGAGGTTGGGGAGGGTAGGGAGGGAGAGGTTACTTTCAGGACAGAGAGGTTACTCCTGTGTATACATGCGATTCCACCACCTTTTTGACCAACCCTGTCTAGTCTAGTGATGTGGTAGTTGGGGGGAACCAGTATGTCCATTATAGGTGTAGAGGATTCAGTTAGCCAGGTTTCAGTCATGATGATTAGGTCAAGGTCCAGTGTTAAGATGAGATCAGTGATTGCGGAGGAGTGCCTAGAGGCCGATCTGCAGTTGACGAGGGTGCATTTGAGGCGGGGTGTGTCGAGGGTGGAAGGGGGTTCTAGGGAGAGAGGGACTTTTCTCAGATTACTAAGGATAGAAATTCTATTGTTTAGAGTGGGGGGTCTAAGGGGGTTTGGATGAATTGTTGGAATGGCGCGGAAGGTGGTGGGTACGTTGCTATGGGGAGCTGGGTCGTAGGAGCGGAGGAGGGTGACTGTGTCGAGGTCCGATAGTGTGTGTTGCAGGAGCGATGGGGACGGTTTTCACGATTACGAACAGGGATTGAGGTCCAGCGCGGGGGACGTTGAGTGGGAGCGGCAGCCGACCAGGTGGAGGTCCTGTTGGGATGGGTGGTGCTGGTGGAGTGTGTGCCGAGTAATTGTTTAATGATGTGAATGTCTTCTTTGAGCTTGAGGAGGGTGGTGGGTGAGGAGTGACTGGCATGCGTGCAGAGTAGTTGTTTGATGATGTGAATGTCTTCTTTGAGCTGGAGGAGGGAGGCCATAACGTAGTCTGGTGTGGGATGTGTGTTGGCGGTGGGGGTGGGAGGGTTGGGGGCGGATGACCTAGGGGGGAGGTTGGTGGTATGGAAGAGGGTATTGGTGGTAGGCGGAGGGTGCATGGTGGAGGATGGGCGTGTGTTAGTGGTGATGGGGGCGCATGTAGGGTGGTGGGGGGTGAGAATGGGGGGGGAAATGTTGTATATGGTTCTTTTTTGATGAGGCGGAGTTGAATTGAAAGAGGCGGCTTGTTCTGTGTGCTTAGTCGATGGGTGGAAGTGGGGGCTGAGAATGGGGGGGGATGAAGGGTGGGGTATGTCTGTGTGTGTGTCGATCTGGTGCTGTACTAGGTTAGGCGGATTGTGGGTGGGAGCTGTGGTGTCATGGGTGAAAAGGATGGGAGTGTGGGCTGGTGTACGGGTGGAGGGGGTACGGCTGGTGTATGTGGGGGACAGATCTATGCCTGTGACTGAGGGGTGCGGGGTAACAACAGTAGATGGGTGCATGACTAAGGTGCCGGTGGTAGAGGAGAGGCGTGCCACGTTTTGTGGCTGAGCTGGGTTAGAGGCGTTGTGGTTGGGGGCTGTGGTGTCAAGGGTGAAAGGAATGGGAGTGGTATGAATGAAGGTCAGGGTGTTGGTGGGGGGGAGGGGGTGCAACTGGTGAGTGTGGGGGAGTGTTCTAAGTCTGTGATTGATGAGTGTGAGGTGGCTGCCGTAGATGGGTGGGTGATGACGGTGCCGGGGGTGGAGGAGAGGTGCGTGTCGTTTTGGGGCTGGGTTAGGATGGAGTGGTTATTGTTGTGGGCTGTGGAGTCAAGGGTGATCGGACTGAGAGTGCTATGAGTGGGGGTCCGCGGATTGGAGAGGTGCTGTATGAAAGTGGGGAACAGATTGTCTAGTAGTTCCAGGTTCCTGTCTGTGGATTGGATTAGGACAATCCCGTTGTTATAGATAGTGATGGTGGTTCTGCCCGGGAAGAGTTTGGATGGAGTGATGGAGAGTGTTCGGCCATGAGCGGATTTCCTGGAGTTGGAGACGGTGAGTAAAGAGAGGAACGTTTTTCTCCATTGGGCTCTGCGTGTGGTGTGGAAGATCATATCAATGTTTACGGCACCATTGACCGGTGAGAAGTAGGTGTCTGCAAAGGGAGTTTCAGGGTGAGACCTCAGTAAGTTGTGTTTAAAGCGTTTAGCGGCTTTTTTGGTGAGTGTGGGTGGGTAGTTGATTCTATATGTGTGCTTGCCGATGAGCTCCATGTTGGGATGACGGAATAGGTAGGTGTGGGCGGGCGCCCGGTAATCGACGGTTGTAGTGTGGTGGGTGCGGGTTGCACAGATGCAGGGTGCACAATAATGATATACGGGAGCACAATACAGGCGCCTACACTAAAAACCAGTTGCATGGACCAACAATGACACTAGTGAGCAACCAAAGTATATGAGGTAGCAGTTGGTGCATACAGGAATAAAACTAGGAATGGGAGCAGGTTACATAAATGTAACAGGTCTATGTGAGCAATTAGTCGGTGCATTACAGGAGTAAAAAGTGAAGTCGGTGTCGGTTGCAAACGTGTACAGAGTACAATGTCTTTATAATACTGACGATATACTAACATGAATTACCGATGCAGACAGTAAAATACCTGAATCAAAAGTGACAATAGTGATTAGTCCAAAAAAGAGTGGTCAAAAATCGATGAGGTACATGGATCAGTAACAAAATAGAGCTGCAGCAGAAGTTATATGTTGTATAACATAGTGAGTAGTCAATAATAAATGAGGTACAAGAGTCCATAGCCAAAATACTGAGTAGTCAAATAGTGTCAAATAGTAGTCAAATAGTGAGTAGTCAATAACAAATGAGGTACATGAGTCAATAGCCAAAATACAGTTGCAACCAAAAATTATATGAGACCAAAAGTGCCCCTAGTGAGCAGCCAAAATATGTGAGGTAGCAATCGGTGCATACAGATGACGAAGAAGTGGAATGTGCAGGATACAATTAGGAATATAGACATATGAGACCAACAGTGACCCTAGTGAGCAGCCAAAATATATGAGGTAGCAATCGGTGCATACAGGTGAAGAAAAAGTGGAATGTGCAGGATACAATTAGGAATATAGACATATAATACCACTGTAAAAGGCAGACACCCTATCTTCGTCTGGCGTGTAAACATATGATGTAAATATATGAGAGTGATATGTGCAAGATCCAACTAGGAATATAATGCCCCTGTATATAAAATACCACTGTAAACATATAATATAATAACATATAGTATAGTAACATATAATACCACTGTAGAAAGGCAGACACTCAGTCCTGAGGAATGACTAGCGTAAATAAAATACCACTGTAAACATATAATATAATAACATATAGTATAGTAACATGTAATACCACTGTAGAAAGGCAGACACTCAGTCCTGAGGAATGACTAGCGTAAATAAAATACCACTGTAAGCATATAATATCATAACATATAGTATAGTAACATGTAATACCACTGTAGAAAGGCAGACACTCAGTCCTGAGGAATGATTAGTCCATGATGGTCGCCCAGGATAGACAGTCTAAGATGGCCGAACCGATATGGGAGATAGGGGAATTAGTCCTCTGTCTGCTGCTATTACTTTGAGCACAGGGAAGGGCAGTTTCACTTTCCATTAGAGCAAGCCCTGTTCATAGCATGATGGGAAGGAGGCTTATCTCTACTTCTGGTATTCTTGTGTGGAGGAGTTGAGCTGGGAGCCTCGTGGACATCGGAGGCATGAGGGGGATTTATTGCTACAGTTTTATGGCCCCAGCCATTTTGAACAAAGGAGATAGCTTAGAAAATGTGAGCAGGCGGGTGGGGTGAAATAAATACCTTATGTGCAAGCTGCACCGTAAGCCTGTTGAGTTTGCCAGCAAAGTTTTGCAGTTGTAGTCCTTAATCAAAGCGTGTACAGGTCTGGATGGGGGCCTCTCTCAGCCCTCAGATGTCGCTGTCACCTCCAGCCTCCACTGATCCGGCGTCCCTCCTGGTCCCTCCCGGTCCCGTCAGCCTCAGTTCTCACTCCTCTGAGCAGCGGTGCCACACAACTACTGCAAAGCTAGCGGGAGGGGTCCGTTGTCATGGCCGCGGCAAGATGTGGGCCGGTCACAGCAACCGTAACAGCAGCCCTCGTCTCTGCCGCTGTCTCTGTCTCTGGGGGGGGGAGCTTTCTCTGCCCTCCGATGCCGCTGTGACTCACTGCTGTGGAGCCGGCGGATCGGCACCTCTGTTATCCTCCGCTGGTCGCAGCTGCCGTGGAGCGGGCGGGGTGGGGGGGCCTCACTCAGCCCCCGATGCCGCCGTGAGTCCTCTGCCGTGGTGCGGGCCGAGCGCAGGACAATCCGCGGTGCCGGCTCAGCAGGCTCCCGGAGCTTCAACTGCCCAGCCACGGCGCCGCGATGGGGGTGTCTGGAGACACGGATCCAGTGGCAGGTTGCGGGGCTCCGCAGGCGTCAGTCACCGACAAAGAGTGCCGGCTCAGCAGGCTCCCGGTTCCTCAGGCTCCAACCTCCTTCAATCAGGTCAGTGGGCAATCTGGGCAATCGGTTGCTTGTGGTACCGCTCAGTCTCGGTCTCGGCGGCGCGATGTGGGTGCATGAAGGCAAGTGTCCAGTGGCGGCTCAGCAGGCTCCCGCAGCTTCAGGCTTCAACCTCCGTGAATCGGGTCAGCGGACCGCTCGGGCAATCCAGTTACTTGTGGTTCCAGTTACTTTTACTCCAGTTACTTTTTCTGCTTTCGTTCCGTCGAGCTGGTGGGTGCTAACAGGGATAAAGCCCGGTATGGGATCCCCAGCACTGGGAGCTCTTCACGGGAGCTCCTACCAGGCGGCCATCTTGACACTACTAATCTTTCCCCAAATTGGAACGGTTGGAAATTCTCCAGGGTGGGGAAAAAAGGGGTCGTAGGTAAAGTGAAGTTAAGTGGTAAATGCTCAGGAAATTTTCACATGAGCAAATATACACATCCTTATTTGCTCATGTGAAAATACTGTTCACAAACTTTTTCTAGGAGTATGTGAATTCATGGAAGCCGTAAATCTGCACTAATGCAAGAACACACACAAGCCCAGTCAAGGCAACAAAAGCATCTACACCAGTTAATATAACCAAGAACATAAACAATATGAACATGTCCGCATGACACCTATTAAATCATGTGTGGGTGAGAGGAGTAAAGCACATGTAGAGGCTATATACCAATACATGGCACCCTACAGGGGAAAAAGGGGAGGTCCCTTTATCAGTACCTCATGCAAATGTAAAAACCTTTCCGCTGACTTCTGAAACTATACAGCAGTACAAATAAATAGACACCCGGTAATACCCCACAATATGCTCTGCAGTTATAGAAGTCACCACAGGACCCTGTGAGGTACAAGCACATGTGATGAAACCTGTGGCATTCATTGATTCCTCTGAGAATTCTCAATTGTGAAGGATGAGCATCTCCAGGGGTTCTTCTTCTGCTTCATTTCTGCCATGATGCATGCTCTCTCCTAAGTCGCCTGCTGGCTGCTAGGTACTGATCTGTGACGCTTCTTGTGCGGTATTCCATGCCTTCTGCACAGCTGTTTAACATTGGCCACAGAGCATTCAGCTGTAATCAGTCGATCTTCAAGCCATTTTCACACTTTCTCTGGATCCATAAAGAAAGGAGCCTTTTTGTCAGCTAATCCTCTCTAATTTGAAGGGTAGATCAGTTTAAATTGCCAGAACTATCTCTTGACCACCAGGACACTGCTGCAAAGGCCCAATACTTTAGATGTATAGCTCATAATTACATGACCCATAGTGCCTCAATCTCAGATGGCCCGTGTTTACAGGGCACTTTACAGTATAGGTCGACACTATGGCCTTCAGCACTCTCAGGCACTACCACTAAGCAAATATTATTTAGTAGTAAGTGGTCTTCTGCTTTATCCTGTAAGGGGGGCCCAGATTCAAAAGGTCCTGGACCCTTCTTGGCATGTCTGACAATGAAGGGCTCATGGTGGCCATTGTGGACTCCATCTCCACCACTCTGTCTGCTATCTTCCTGTGGTCTGCCCTAATAAACCCTGGGCAACATGAGCAAACCAGCTTCAGAGGAAATCAACCTTGCCTAAATTGTAAGAACTGTAATAACATGATAAAAGGCCCTATACTTAAACATCCTCTCAAAGGCACAAATATTAAACTCAAATTCAATGCAACATGTGACACTGAGAATGTGATCTACATCATTAAATGCCCTTGTGGATTGGTTTACACGGGAAAAACGTCAAGGAAACTGAAGCTGAGAATAAACGAGCACAAGAGCAATATAAGAACTATGAATCTGAAATCTAATCTTGCCTTACACTTCAAAGACAACCGGCACAACATCAGCCAACTGCGATTCGCTGCTGTGGAAGTGGTTAACAAACGGGATGGCAGAGACAATAACGATTTTCTATTGCAACGTGAGAACCACTGGATTAAGTTCCTTCAATCCATGAAACCATCCGGTCTCAATGATCGGATGGAATTTATATGTTACCTGTAATACACTATCACGGACTCTGATACTTGCCTTTACATTCATGCCTGTATATTAATTTACTGTATTTTTGAATCTTTTTAATACTTTGGACATGTTTCACCTTCAGCAGAAAGCTGAGAGTTAACTCACTGAACATTATTTGTTTAGGTTATGGTTTGTCTGTTAGCTTATTTTACACCACAAGATTCATGAACACTCTTTGAGACGTCTTTTACACCATTATAAGATGGCCGCCACGGATTTCTGTGCTTGCATGCAGTTGACTATCCCTTATTTATGTTAGTGTTCACACTCGAACTCGGTTTGTAGACGCCGGCGAGCACACGGGTGGGACGCGGGCTCTCACTGCACCTTTGCTTGTAAGTTTAAAATTTGCACTGCTTGATTTGTATATACTTTCGCTCTAGGGTATTTTTTGTTTAAAACATTAGGCACAGAGCACGCGACTGCTTATTAATGAATAGGACACTGCCACCGTTAATTTGAGCACTGGACACCATGGAATTGGTTGCTATATCATGAACTCAATGACGTTCACTGTTTTATTGAATTAGCACGGTGATTATGTTAACAGATGGATTTTGTATTAAGATATTCATACAACACTTTATTATATGTTGAGCACTGTAAGTCACCGTTATAATTTTGATTTAAACAATCTAATGATCCCCGGGGTACGATTCTTAGACGATGTCATTGTCTTTTTAGGATTCCCCTGACGAAGGACTGAGGTCCGAAATGCATCGGGAGGGAAATTGTGAATAAAGTTTAAATGCACCAATTGGATTGAACACATAATTCATTTGAGTGAGATTGGACAATGGATATAATTCAAGACATGTGAATTAAACATGGACAGCGCTTCTATGCAACTTTGGTTTAAAGAGTGAATTTTTTCATTTAAAGGTGGTGCTCAGGGAGCTGGTGCCTACCTTTGGCACCACTGACTGAATTGGATTACTACACCTTTTTGCCAGGGGGTGATATCCTTGAAGCACACCACAACTGTATAGGTTGATACAACGAGGAGTGCGTGACCCACACCACAATCTGCCCTAATAAAGACCATTTCTAAGGGGACTGAGTCAATTTTCCAACGCAGCTCTAATGTCTAAAATAGCATGCGATATATCAAAGTTGTCAGTGTTTTTCTGTTTTATAGCACCACGATTTTCAGCTTGTAGGCATGACTGGCCTCTGCTTTTTATATCACAAAAGGGGTCAAAATAAAACATAACAAAAATAAAAGTTTCCAAGAATGAGTAGAGGAAAAAGCACCTTGCTTTTAAAACTGCCCTCACACACAGCAAGCTGTGTCATGCTTCATCATAGGGATGCTAACACACCTCCGTGTTCACCCAACACTGGAGATGGCGCAATAGGGAGGGGAAGACAATACAACATACAATGAAAGGTTAGTGAAAACTCAAAGGTGAGAAGATAGTGCAGAATCAGTGGTGCTAAAAACTGGTACGAGGGGATCCTTACTACAATTTAATATTAGGTGCCCTGTCCAGGATTTAAAAAGAAATCATGGATGCTAGGTAGAGGGACTATTTAGGAAATTCCACCAGCTCCACAATGCATAAGTGTCGACATGTTTCAGCCGGCAATTGACAGTGCCCCGGCTTTCTTCAGAACTCTCACCTCTGTGACCCTGAGTGACAACCCTTATCCTTCAAACATTTCAGAAGTGAAAAAAGGAAATATCACCTTACAATAGTAGCCCTTCGCTTTGTGAAGGGGAACCTAAACACATAAACTAATAAAAAAAGAGACAAAAACAGACATATGATAATGTAAGGCCCATGCCCATATTCAAATGCAATGTAACCACTACCAAGCATCAATCCGAAAAGACAAATATATTTGGTGCCAAACTTCCCATGATCCTCCACCCATTCTTAAAAAACCTAGGGCTGCCCCCACCCACATTAGATCTCGTGGGAAAGGCTGCTCTTCTAATATGAAGCCACTCGCTTAGATAATTGACAATTCTCAACAACCTCAAATGATGCCAGATTATTATCATGCTAGTAAATAATAATCCATATTTATCTCTAAACTCAGAGCAAAATCAAATGTAATTTTTAGAGACACCGCTGTCAACCAAACTGAAGACCCCCCCCCCCCCCGGCACTTACCGAGTTTATTTTAATCAAAAACTCGAAATGGCGGGGGAGGGGGAACAGCTTCCTATTAGCACTCTCTGTAAAGGAAGCAAAGAAACTCATTAAAAGTAAACACCCCCAATCCTGTTCATGTCATAAAGAAGGCTTATATGACATGTTTGTTGTAGGGCTTGAAGATAAACATTCACATTCGCCAGTTATATCAGTAACAGATTTTAATATCAGAGATGTTTCCCGATGTCAACAACCATTGCCGAAGACAGGACCATCCTCTATGGTACTCCGACACTCTAGACTGTAACACGGCTAATCCTCGTTATTGCACTATTGCCCTTTTTGGTGATAAAGCTCCACTCTCTGCTCACCCAGGTTATAACATAATGGGACCCATTTCACAAAGTGCCGCCCTTTGAACATACCCGCAGTAAAAGTGCCTCTCCGAGTTATCAGCACCAGTAGTCGCGCCCAAATATCACTGCATATAAACGACCCCCTTGGCCCCCGATATCGCTCCTCACTCGTGCATCTCCCTATTAACTTACTGCTTGCGAGGTAAGCTGTCCTCAGACCCAGTCGGCTCTCCTCACCGCCGCGTAGTACACTTCCTCATTTCAAAAGCACCTCTCTTGAAGCGGTGACACCCCGCCTCCAGCCAACGTAGGACACCACGTGGGGAGCGTAAGTATGTCTCATCATATTAAAAAGTAGAACACTGACCGTTCCGTCTATTCAGGCAAATGTGGCTTCCATTTCAACTCCACAGAAATCCTCATAATGTACCTAGTGCCCAGTGGAGTATCTCCGTCCTCTGTAAACTTATTAGATTGGTAAAATGGGGACTATGAAGTTTTAATCTCTTCTCATTCAGGGTTTTCCATATAATATCGGAGTAGTTTCTATATACATAACTCCAGTTGAAGTTCATGAGGGGTTAATGATACCTATATCTCCCCTACATCAAACGTGATACAAGGGGAAAAAAAGAAAATACAAAAGGTCAAGGGCATTAAAGGAGATAAAGAGAATTGACCAATGTCCTACTTCTGAATGACTACAGTTGGGGAGGTGCCCTCTTTAGTTCTACTCTTGCTCAATGTTGGCGATACCTCTATTCTGCTGCTGACCTGTGATCCTCACTGAGGCTTCAGATGTGATTCAGCATATTCCTGGGGATATCATCATTCAACCCCCTGGAAAAGCTCCGTTCCCTATAAATCCATTTTTGCTCTCTGATGAATAGGGCTCTTTCTGGGTTTCCCCCACTCATATTATTATTGGGTTTTTCAATTACTGTCCAAGTGAAGTCCTCAGCCGCATGATTCTTCTCCAAAAAATGGGTCGTTAGTTTAGTCACATTCCGTTGGCATCTGAATGTGGATCTATGCTCCATAATTCTTGTTTTCACCTTTCTGGTGGTCATTCCCAGATACATTAGGTCACAAGGGCATTTCAGCATGTATATAACAAAGGAGGAATAACAATTCGTATGTCTCCTTTTTTTTGCCAAGCATAGGTTCTTTTGTTCCACAGTCTCTTGTGGCTCCGTCCAACTCTGATAACTGCAATGGGTACATACTACCATCAGCACAGAGGACATTCCCCCCCTCTTAATCGTTTTAGCTCTGTGACCTGGTAGTACAGGTCAAGTCCATGCAGACTCCCAGTACCCTTATACTGCAGAGATTCCATGGTGTCGGAGAAAGTGTGCAATCACATCTCAACAATCTTCCCATGGTATCTCAGACCAACATTACTATTTGTACCAAGATTCTTTTATTCTCTCATTACGTTGCAACGATTATGTGTTACAGAAAGGAGGAAAGGGCTGGTTGGATTACATCCCACTGTCCATGTTTCTCACTCCTGTGTCAAAAGAGGCACAACTCCTGTCCACTTAATAGTAATCTGGCCAATTGTGGTGCTTTTCTCAGTGCCAACATATTAGGCAGGTCCAATGAAATATTATGTTGTGAAATGTGACCCTTGTGTATTGACGCTTATGGCCAGTGTCTACATGGCTCGAAGAGGGGAAGGGAGGCTGGTAAAGATTTCTGCTTCACCCCTCACTTCTCTTTCAAAGTAATTGTGAAAATCAGTCACCTCCTTCTCCCCATGGTTGGCGAGAAAGGTCAGCCAAGGTGTCAGCTGGTCCAGTCCCAAAGACAGCATCACTCTGAGGCACACCGACTCGGCCGCTCCCTGGAATCAGGGCAGCACAGAACAGGAAAGGACTTTGCTGATGCAGGTGCACTGACCTCGCCATTGCAGGCAGCAACCCGCAGAAGTCCAACATGGTCAGAAGACCCGAGCCACCAACAACTAGGGAAGTGCCCCCCTCACCAGCAGGCTATGCACAGACGCTTCCCTTGTGCAGCCACTGCCATGTGTGGTCTGATGCGAGAAATGCAGGCAGGCATCAAGGCACCATCCAATGGCATCCAGGGTGGAAGAACGGTGCAGCCTCGCCTGGGTGCCCCACATACCCCACAGGACTTGATTCAAGTCAGCTGATCCAGGAGATTTAAAGCTTAGGGGTGGCATTTCTAGAGGATCCTTGATAACATGACCACCACCATCTTCAGTTTAACCACGTCCCGGCTGTACTGAATAGATTTTATTTTATATAAACCCAGAACCTGGTAAGTGAAAATCGTCATGGTTTAAAATTGCAGATAAGGTGGGGTGAGCAAATGATTGGCCTAGGATTATTTAAAAAATGGTGTACTCCCCAGGTTTCTGACGGATACCTTGTCTGGACTTGGAAACCAGTGAAGGTGAGCATCAAGACTAATTACAGTAATAATGTAAAAACAAACACACTACTGAATTCAGAGTACAGTGTTGAACATTCGTCCCAGACAGCAAAGAAAGGACATAAAGATAGAATGCGAAACAGAACCTGATCCATTAATTGAAAACATAGAATGTAAAAAGAAATCCCAAGGAATAGAAGTCACATGGTCAGTTAGCCTTACATTGACAGATTTTATGTTTTGCACAAGACGTATCCAACCCCATTAATAATTTAAAAATTAAATCACAAGATCTATGCAGGCTACCTTTACAGCAGCATCGCAGTCTTTGGCTTTAATCAAAAGGTCTGGGGCACTGCGCCAATCACTGAGCAACGGAGGCACAATGACATATGCCAAGCCGGTAAAGGGACATTTAAAAAATGCACGGATAAATGAAACCGAATAGCCTTTATTATAGTTATACATTGTTGGGGCTTCGCTAGCAATACTTTTAATTAACATCAGTAGACACTTTACATCCAGTGCCAGGGTTGGTGATGCCCTTAATTATCCCCCTTTCTAATCTGTGACTGTCACCTGACAATAAAAATCTGGTCCAATTAAACTTTTAATTAAATATATTTGCGTGGCAGATAAACATTTACGAAAAAGGTGGTTCTTTTTTAATAATCAAAAAATATCTGGACAAAATGTGGCCAGAACCCAAAACACTGATCCCTTAAAAGTAATCAATGAACAGAGTTTCAGTGTGTCCGAGACTAGATGTAGTCTTGAGATGCACACTCACTTCATCTCTGGCCCCTGCGGCACAGGCAGCACTGTGACCACTGGGATTGACAGGTTGTGGTTCACGACACTGAGGTGCTGCTAACTTCATTTCTAGTGAAACGCAATGAAGGTTAAAAGTACCACTGTTGTCCGGAGGTGGTCAACAACTGACTGTGGTGAGCCCGTCTTACCCAGCCAGTCATCGAGGTACAGGAACCACAGACTCCCGACCTCCGAAAAAGAGCAGCGACCACAGCCATCACTTTAGTTAAAACCTGAGGGGCACTGATAAGGCCGAAGGGGAGCATGGCAACCTAAAATGCTCTAGGCCAACCCTGAACCGCAGGTATCGCTTGGGATACAGGAGGATGGGTATATCAAGTTACATGACCTGCAATTCCAAGGACACCCTTGAGCCGCCTAGGTCCAGATCAGATCAGATCTGGGCCACTGTGACCAATTTCAAGATGTACTTTAGCATGAAGGCATTCAGGGGGCAAGGTCCAGATTAGGCCTGAGGTCCCAGTCCATTTTCAGGATGAGGAAGTAGTGAAAGCACCAACACCTGCATTTCTCTGACCCCACACACTTTCTATTGCACCGTTAGTGAGCAACAGGAGGCTGTCTACTGCATCAATGGTTGTGAAGGCTGTGTCTGCATATATGCCATCCCTCAAGAAGAGCCACTACATTTCTGTAAATGGTACAGAAACTATTTGGCAGGGGTCAACAGCCGCAAGGAATGCACTGTAAATCAGCTATACTGAAAGAGTTATAAAGCAGAGCTTGTGCGCTCTCCAAAGGTGCAATAATACCTATCAAGGCCATATCCATTAGTGAAGCCTGTGCATCACTGTTGAAGCCAGAGTACCTCTTCTAGACAGGTCTATGAAGAACACCACCAATACCAACCATCCTACCAAGGGAATCCGTTGTACCCAGACCTATTCGGATAACATGCTTGGCTGCTTCCTGTAAATTATAAATTGTCTGAGCCAACAGCCAAGGTCCTCCGGGACTGCTGGTAAGATCTCACTAGTGATGGAGCATGATTTTTGTTAATAAAAATCTGCTCTGGAAATCTACCCATGTGTGTGTTTTAATAAATTACTAATGAGTGTGAAAACCGAAATTACTAAAACATGAACATTTGGAAGTTAGAACCGAAAATGTGCAAAGCTATATGAGTTTTAGAGTTAGAATAACACATGTAGAGTGAAAGATTTCTTTATAAGGGTTATGAATTATTAATTTATGGTCTAATATTAATGTTCTTATGTTTCCTGAAACTGCAGGAATATTCAAGCACAAACACGAAAAAGCTCATTTATTCTTCGTGAAAGTAGTGTAGGCCTAGAAATGTAGAAAATTATTTTTCTTTTCTTTCTGTCTTTCCTTAAAAAAACGTGTAGGCCTTGCAAACGTATTGGTTAGGGGGTGTGCTTCTGTGCTCCTTTGTTTCTTTCCATGTCGTTTCCTGATGTCCTTGTAAAGAATAACATTTACATCCTTAGGGAGCGCAGAATAGTATGACTCTTTCCTGTCTAGGCGAGGATTTAGAATGAAACTGTTGCTATGTAGTTACAGAATAATTGTATTTGTAGTTCTTCTTCTCTAGGAAGTTATACAATTATAGACAAAGACTATTTAGTGAAATTTTTAAAGTCATCGACAAATGTTCGCCTCCCTAGTTCTGAACAATGAGAGTAACGTGTAGGGTTCAGGAAAGTTTCTAAGTGTAACAAAGTAGTGAAGTCAGTATAAAGATGCTGGTGGGAAAATGATCATCGGCTTGTTCACATTCTGGCGACCTGTCCTGCATCCGTGGTATGCTGTATGCTGTATGCTGTGCTGATTCCTGAACTGCCTGGCAACCCCGACCACAGAAAACCTTTTCCCTGGAGACTTTGCACATCATCGGCTGGTGATGCTACCCACACTATTCTCCTAGGGCCGTGGAGATAGTTTTCTTGACTAATTGCACGCTGTGCATTCGTTTTTCTCTAACTTGCCGAGAGGTAACTGAATTGTGATTTCCCTGACGTTCCTTATTTCTCTTTTCTTCCTCCCCATTTCTCACCTAAATTTGATGATCTCTGAATTAGTCTGTTCGTATAACTGTGATGTTTAACCTGTGATAATATGAACAAAGTGTGTTTCCTATGATTTGTATTTGTGTGTGACCATTCATATTTTCTGAAATAATAACACAAAGTACTTAGAAAGAATACTGTCTATCATTATTTCCTGAGTCATGACTTATTTTTAAGATAACAATTGTCAAATTATTGATTTATTGGTGGTGTAACTTATGGTATAGCGGTTTCGTCATTATAGGAATAGTTCTTTGATTTCTCTACTTAGTCCCTTTTAGATCTACCAAAGATCCAGTGTAGGACCTTTGATATAGCTATTCCTGTGGAAATGATAATGACTTATGGCCCGCCATTGTAGTATTTACACTTCCTTAGGTATTGTAAAGGTCGGTGTGGGACATTATATGACGCCCCCACATCGCTTCCGCTGCATCATTAGTGATGTCCCACAGGGCATGTGTGCACCTGTCCAACAGACAGACTGTGTTTAAACTTTGCAATGCAAAACACTGGTGGAAGAAAACATATGTTTGCCAAAGGCATCAATCCTTTTGGATGCTTTATAAGGAGGAAAGGCACCTTACTAGTCGAGGGCTGCACAATAAGGTTCTATTCACTGGGGTGCTTGGTGAGAAAATCTAGGTTGCCAGGCACAGGCATAGTACGTTTGACCACCTGCCTGTTGACAGGTGGCCAAGATTATGGTGTTGACCAGGTAGTCACCACAGTATCTTTGGTAGTGTCATTGAATGAAAGTAAGGGCTGTGATGTTGCTGGCCCAGTCTGTAGAATTTTCACCAACACATTTATTTTAGTCTCAGTGGAGGTAAGCTGTAATTCTAGCACTTCGGTTGCCCTGCTAACTACCACTACAAAGGAGGCTCTTTCTTCTATTGGTGTCCCATGCAGTGAGTCAAAGTCTGTCTCAGGAGAGGTATCAAGCCCACTGGCATGCCATAAGTCAAGGTATAGAGCCTCATCAGTGTAACAAGGTAGGACAGGCCCTCCTCGCAACCACCACTACCATCATCATCATCATCATCATCAATATCCCAGGGTATGCTCGGCTCAGGCAAAGGATCAGTCAATGCCAAAAAGACAATGGAGCCTCTGCTGATGGTTGTTACATGGTATGTGGTAGAGGTACAGGATTAATGTTGGAGCATGAAGTCAAGGTAGTGCCTTTGATATCTTACAGAAACATTGGTCGAGCTTGAGCCAACTTCAGCTGGAGATCGACATGGACATCTGCACTGGATCATCCAATGGTGTTGAGGTGGTGGGTGCCAGCGTGGATCATAGTGCCAGAGTAGAGGTCTGTACGAGAGTCAGTGCAGACCTGGTAACAGGTTATAAGGGGAAAGACGGTGCTAGAGAGAGACCCTGTACGCAGTAAGCCAAATGGATGCTCTTGCGATTTCATGAGACCTGAAGAAAGGCACTGAAAATGTGAATACAACCTCTTTATAGGCTCAGATCTGCTAAGATCTGCTGCAGGGTCGACAATGACTGGGGAAACACGGGGCACTTCATAATCAACTAAGGATCAGGTCTTCTATTTGGAATCAGCGTAGCAGCATGGGGTCCTGTTAGTTTGTTTATGATTGCGTTTCGAAATGGACTTCGAGTTACTGGAGGCCTTCAAATGGGAAATGGAGAGGTCGAAGTTGTGACCCGGTGACTGGGAACAGGACTTGGAGCAGCATATGCAAGACTTCTTTTTGGGTTTAGAGACATACAGCTTCCTTGTCTTGAATCACCTTCAGGTACAATAAGGCATACTTGCTACACCGCATCAAGTCGTGCCCTAAGCCCACGAACCAAGGGCACACCTTTTGCAGATACGTGACCTACATCTGATTTCTGCAGCCACGGCACAATGTGAATCCTTTGCACTCGGTGGGGACATCATTTCCTAGCACACTTCAAAATGGTTGGCATCATCAGAAACCAACAAGGTCGAAAGACAAGCTCAGGAATCACATCAGAAGGCCAGATAGAAAGGAAATGACGTCAGTGGGCTTGTGGTGGCACTAATAAACAGCTCCGCTGTATCACTTCCAGGGCAGCATGGAGTCAATGCAGACCTGCACGAAGCCAACTAGCAGTGTACGGGAGCACTACTATGAAAAAGTTCTTGCTAACTACGGGCGGAATATTCTAAGGTGAGAAACCTATAGTGAGAAGTATCAATCAGAAAAACCATATTGGAAGAAAGCGAGACAGAAAATAATAGATGGATTAGAGGCAGAGGAAAGAGGGGAAGGGGTATAATAGAATGATAGAGCTAAATGAGAATCAGGAGAGAGAAATTCAAATAATTTTATATAAAGAATGAAATGGAAGGGAGACTAATTGAAAAGGATAACGTTAGACGTGATGGTTAGCTACTCAGAGAGGTACTAAATGCCCATGCTTTAGCTCAAGTCTGATGTCCATGAAATGTGAAGAAGGCAGCAGTGCTTTATCTAACTGGTATCAGAGAAAACTGAAATAATTGAAATAACAGGAAGGGGAGTACACAAAAGAGTTATGCAGAGCCCACACAAGGAAAACATTTGGAGAAGCAGACACCTATAGCCTTTGCACCGGTAAGAAACAGGAACAGATTGGAGATGATTTTTGTTATATAGAGCGTAGTGCTTGGTGAAAAGAGGAAAAACCTTGTTGATGTTACATCAGAACATTTAGTTTTCATATTAAGTTTAAAAGCTGTTAGGTATTTTTGTAGCTACATGAGAGTCCCACAAACGGGATAGAAGCAAAACAGTTGAAAGGACTGGGGCTTTTGTGGGTGAGGAGGGAATGGATCATGGGGTCACTCAAAAATCTTTAGAGCTAAGCACCACGTAAACTTTGGCAAGATCAATTCAAGAAATGCATAACTGGCAGCCTTGTTCCTACACGTTTTTAACAATTACTCTTATTTTTCGTATTATTATAATCAGCACCAGCAACAGTAGCGTTTCGAGCTACGGCTGAGTATTGGAAATCTGAACCCAAAACAATAAACAAGGGTCATTCCACCAGGTATCACAAAGGTTTTATTTTGGAGCAAACATTTTAATGGCATTTTAAGAGAGATGTCTGAAGTAGTTCCATGTCCCTCGTGCTCACACCTGCACCAGTGTTTTCATCTTGAATCTATGGGTATATTTTTGCTTCTACAGTGCCTCAAGAGGCGTCTGCCACAGTGCTCTACTGAATGTATGTTGCATTTTAATCCCTGTGCAGCCCCAGCAACACTGGGTTTGGTGTGACATTAGGTTAAGACACCAGGGACTTTATTATGTATAGGTCACATTGCTCTGGTGTGTGGTGTGGGCACCCTCAACCAGACCCTCCAGGATTTTGCGATTTCACAGTTTGCCGCAAAATCGGCACTTTTGTAAAAATGCAGCGATTTTTACAAAAGTGCCCGCGAAATCGGCACTTTTGTAAAAATTCTGCAATTTTTACAAAAGTGCCCGCGAAATGGAAGGCGTGCAGGGAAAAGGTTGTATCTGTATGGGAGGTGATTGTGGGGAGCGCTAAGAAGGTCCGACTCCGACAAGGTAGCGGAAGTGTGTGTAGCATGAAAAAAGGGACCTGAATTGGGTTGCAAGTTTGCACAGCTTTTTTGTCTTTCAAGAAACATGGCACTCGACGCTTCGTCCTATTTTGAAGCCAAGGGCGAAAGCTCCAAATTTTCCAAAAAAGGGGCAAGCATCTTGACCAACACTACACTGAGGCAGCGGCTCGTTCCAGCCAAAACCAGCTCCTAATGAAGCTGCTGTCAGGCAATTTTACGGCCGGTAGATTAATACAAAAAGGCGCCTTAGACATTCTGAGCTGTGAGCAGTGGCAAATCAATTTGTATACGCATGTCAAAGTAAGAAGCAGCCGTAACACGACTTGGGCTGTGCCAACGGCCCACCGCTACGGTTAAATCTGTAGCCAGCGAGAACTAGAGCGCGATATCAAACAGCTCTCGGCCTGCACCAAGCATTGTTCAAAGCAAGGGAAGTAAAGCAAGCAAATTTAGACCGGTCTTCTCCAGTGGATTGGGGAGGGGGAAGGGCTACTCGAAAATGAAATGTTCAGAAAAATGGGTCTAGACGGTGTATAGTACAATACAATTGTCAAACATATTGATCAAGCACTCTCAAGGCACGTTTATAACACCCCATTCAGCGCAAAAGATTACAGGTTAATTCTGCAATGTCATTTTCACAAGGTTGCCAATCACCTCATTATTAATTTTGGGTTTGATATTATGACTCTTCCACCCCTATTAGGCCAGTTGGAGTAAATTTAGCTGTACCTTTCTCCAGTATGTAAAGGTGTAACTTATAATGATGTCCCATGCGTCTGGATTTCAGACAGAGTCAAGAGAATTAGAATTTGGCCACAAGTCCAAAGCAGCGCCTTTTGTGATTCCCCTGTAGGGCAGAAAGGATGAATGACCTCGAAATGCTGTGCAAAGAGAAGGCTCAAGCAGAGAGCACCTACTCTCTTTAGCGCCACCAAAAATCCTCATACTGTCCACCATTTTTAGATTTCTGAACTGTACCCTAGTGAAATAGCAAGGTGGTCTGTGTCATGCTTCAACTTAGTTGTGGGAACAAGAGTATTCTCCCTATCCAGACCCTCCAGGATTTCGCAGATCATGCTGCGGTGCTCGCTGATTGGTGATTTTACTGGTATCGTTGTCATTCCCACACAACAAAGTTGGCAGGGGTATGTTGTATAGTTTTTAGTAGGGTGAAATTCCATATGCTTTACCCTCGGGCGAAGGGTATAAACGTTGTCAGTGCACTCTATCCTACTTAATGTACTGACCCTAGAGCAGCTGGGAACTTGCTCCAGCCCTTGGAGCGGCACAGCTGTTTCAAGCAGCCGGTCCACTTTTCACCTTGCAGACGACAATCTACTTGAGCTACAGACACACATTAAGCTTCCAGAGGCCTCCCTGCAGCTGCCCAGCTCGCTAGCACCAATGGACCTGTCTGAGCCCTGCTGGTAGCCTTTGCTGGAGTGGGTCCTGATACCCAAGAGGCGCCTCCCAGGTCATGGACCCTTGGCTGGAACTAGTGGGTATTGTTTCTGAAGAAAATGTGAAGATGAAGTTTTGTGCTCCAGTGGCATAATGAAATTTGAAGAGGGGTCCCCTGCAAAGTGCATGGAGAGCCCTCCCACACTCCAGACCATGTCAGGAGCGGTCAGATGTCACCCATGCACAGTGCTTGAGAGGGCACCCTGGAGCTTGGCTCCCCCGAACTGCGGGGTCTGTTATGCCACTTTTGGGCTCCTCGTATCCACAAAGTGACCTCTTTGTGCCGAGAATCGACCGTCTGCAACGACTGCCAAAGCAAAGTTACAGTTGGAACTGTTCTCCATGCCGAATAGAAATAGCCTGCATCTACCACCAATTCGAACCTCCAAAGATGACCTACTCTTCATATTACAGCAGCGGCCATCAACGACACCAGGTGCTCATCATTTGACAGCCTCCTCCTTGCAGCCCCTGCCAACGCGAACGACACACTTCATGCAGACTTGAGAAGGCAAGTATTCACTAAGATAAACCTGGTCTCTGTATCAACCCGCATTCCAAACACAGTCGGGCTTAACATTGTACCCAGTCCAGCGACACCACATAACAGTGAGTGGTGCTTTGTGCATTTTGGGGCTATTTTCACCTAAAACTTTAAAACCACTAATCTCCAGTTCCATTGTTGTACTTTTGTCATTTTGGTGTCTTTTATTTATTACATTTTACTCTATTTTCTACATTGATGTGGGATTTTTCTTGCGTTGTTTTTTATGCAGCACTTTGTTACTGTTGACAGCTACATAAATACTTTACACATTGCCCCTAAATTAAGCTTGACTGCTTTTGCACAAAGTCATTTATTTAGTGACTTTTGTGGTTCACCCTGACACGGATTGTGTCTATTATTTGAGTAGGGCTTCCAACCCTCTCAACTAATAACCCAATTTCTTACATGCAATAAGAGTTAAGTCGGCGCTGTCCTGATGCAGCTGAACCAGCGGTGAAACTACTTACATTAATATTTTATGCTTGCCCACATTTCAAAATATGTCTCATGTTGACTTAGAACGCTGCACTAAAAACAGCAGCTCTGAAACTGTTTATTTTCTATTGTCACTATAGAATTCGGGCCCCAGAACTTTATCTTGGGTCTAAAGACACTGATGCATGAAATATTATAGCTGCAGATGGGTAACATGTGATCACCCAAAGGGCAAGATTGAGAAATATTGAGTTACGTAAATAAAAAGTAAGTAAGGTAGTTTGGTAAGAACTCTAGTCTGACTGCAGTAACTGCACTCACGTGGTCACATGCTGTTAAGGTGACACGGATGCAGTCAATCACTGAAATGGACAGAGTGGGCAGGTAAGTATTTTTAAACCAGGTGCAGGGTAACTCTTTAATATGGGATTTTTTTAGAATGCTGGCAGCATTTTTTGTCTATAATAAGGGCTATGGGAGTAGCTGAGCGTACAATGGCAGTTTAACCAAGAGATCCTACCGACTCCCAAGTCACCAGTTTGCATATCTTTGCATGAGCACTGCCAGAAATAGATCAGATCTAATAAAGGCGCCTTTTCCATAAGTAGACCACCAGGCATACGAACATAGCAGCTCAACAAGGTCACCCTATCATGGATTTACGAAGGCTATGTACCTGGCCATCATCCTGATGGTACATCAGAGTACTGCCCACAAGGGAGCATGCAGCAAAGGAGCAGGGCAGAAAAAACAAGAATCCGCTGGTAAGTGAGAGGGGAGAGTTTACAGAAGAAGCAGGTGAGCTGCGCTGTAGAGGGGTTGTTGACCCTGCGCTGGGTAAAAGAGCAGGTTAGTTTACCCTTTCCCCTACTCCTTGACCGCAGCCAGAGATCCAGTGAAGTGTCCGGAGAAAGAGGGCAGTGGATATAGGGGAATAAAACAGTACAGCGATTACTGAAACCAACTAAAGTGAAAAGTTTTCACTACTTCTCTAAGGGAGCAGCTAATGAAAATTGGCAAAGAAGTTTAAACAAGTATTTAGAAAATAAAACCACAGGGGTCATTCTCAAATTCTGTGGAGCCAGTTAACACCCACATCCTAGATGGGGCAAAACTAGCCACCTGAAGGGATCCTGAACTCTTAGCCTTGTGAAAGTACACCGTACACCTTTAAGCTCAATTAGGTTCCCATACGTGGGAGAGAAAACTCAATGCAAGAAACTTGGGGCCAGATGTACGACCATTTTATTTTGCACCTCGCAATCTGCACCTAATTGCGAGTCGCAAATTGCGAGGCACAAAATAAAATGTACAACAGTGTGTTTAACACTGTTTGCGATTCCTAATGGGGTCACAAATTGCGAGGCTCATTGATATTAAAGAGCCTCTCGCAATTTGCGAGCCCATTGTGAATGACAGGCCCTCCCAGGGATGGTAGCCTGCTGGGCTCAGCAGACCACCATGTCTGGGACTGCTTTGAAATAAAGCAGTTTTTTAAAAACATTAGTACATGGTTTTGAGACTCGCTATTTGGAAGGAAATGCCCATTCCAAATAGTGAGTCGCAATACCTAATTAGTGAGTCGCAAATAATTTGTGACTCACTAAATTGGCTTTTTACATGGCCCATGATGTTTTTACATGCGCAAACGGGTTCGTAAACCCGTTTGCGCATGGAAAAACAGGTCGTACATCTGGCCCTGGATCCTAAAAGCTGCTGCTATCAACAAGAGTATGACTTTGATAGGCACAGGCTCTTGATATTCCCAGATGTCTATTCTGAAAGTGGGCATAAAAGGAAAGTGCTGCAGGAAATTGGGAACAATCATAAGGGGTACCAGTGAAGCCTCTGCCTGCTAGACGGCGAAGCTAAGAGTATTTTATAAAGAAAAAGCATGTGTTCATTCAGGCGGATGATAATGCTAGAAGAGAGGCAGGCGCACCCATGTGGGAGGTTTACATTAAGACATCCTGTGCTTTGATGCACAAACAATGCACATAAACTATCTGGATGTGGTTTAGTGGGCATGCATCGGAATTTAAATCTTGAAGACCATTCAGTGACATCATGATACATGACCCATCTAATTCCCTTAAACAGAGATTACTTTGCGTATTGCATATATGCAATGGAGTGAGTTAATTCGGTGGCCACGTTATTGAATTGGTTTACGTCTAGGAGACTAAACAAAAGTGTATGGAATACATGCGCAGATTGATTTAATTGTTTGATTCCAAGTGCACACACAAAGACTTTGAAAAATAGAATGGCTCAAACCCATAACTCGTTGTGCGACATCGGTTATACTTGGTACTGCCATGGTTGGCTGTTCTGTCTACTTAGCTTGTTTAAACTGATGTATTGGTAAACTCTTATAGCTATACAGGTAGACGTTTCCTTGAATGCTTCAGTAAATCCTAATGTGGTGCTATTTTTGCAACATCAGTAATTTCTTCTCGTCTTGCCAAAAGAGGTAGACTGGAGTAGCAAGAACTTTAAAAAGAATAGGCAACGTTATAAAGCATGTGGTTAGAACGCATGCCATTACAACGCGGTCATTACATGACCGTGTTGTTACATCGCAAGCCATTACAATGACTTGCCGTAGAGGGGGTGCTGGATGCTGGAATAGTATAATTTACTATTCTAACTCCAGTCTGTGCAATAGTAGGGAAGGTGTTGAATTTAAAATCCAACATCTTTTGCCCCCTACAGCAAGTCGTTGTAACAGCTTGCGTTGTAATGGCATGCGATGTAACAACACGGTCGTTGAAATGACGCGTTGTAATGGCATGCGTTGTTTCGCATGTGTGGTGAACGGCATTTACCGTTTAAAACACAGTTGTGAAGCTACATCAGTGACTGTCTCCTTTCAAGTAACATACTTTTGGTATAAGTGTATGATACAAGATAGCTTAAGGCCCTCATTACAAGCGTCCACTTAATTAGAGTGGGCCAGTGCAGCAGTTACTGGCCCCACTGGAATTAGAAGATCCGTGGGAACACCATAGATCTCTTAACTATCCCCCGAAGACGTCTCCAGATGAAAGTCCGGGCAAAAATGAAGAACCACTGGGTGAATCAGACCCAAAATTCCTGATTCTTGGTAATTTCCCAGTTGTTAGTGGATCCTCACGGTTCAACTAGTAATGGGCCAGATTTTCCACACACCAAGAGTTACTGGTACTAGTAACTCGGGGGGGGTCCGGCCCATTGACCAGGACACTATGAGGGTCTAATTGATGAGTGAGAGATTCAGTCATAAATGCTTATTATGTCAAACCCCTTCACATTCACTCCATTATTCCTTTCTCTTTCATCCCGCAGTCATTCTTTTACCTGGATAATTTGCAGTAGTTAAGCAGAGTTCAGTGAATCACAAGTCTGTAAATATAGAACTGCACTGCCACACAGCCTTTGTCAATATGTGATCCTGGAGCTCTTAATCTTCTTCAGCCATATTGGGAGAACAAAACAATCAAAAGGATTCTCTAAAGCGAGGATTCTTGCTCAAGGTGTCCTATCTAGAATTTGTACCCATTGCCTTTCCAAAGGGTGTCCCCTCTTCCGCCACTATGTCAGGAGAGATGCATAGAAGCTATGATACGTACCTGCGGAACAAACATAGGGAGGTGGTAATGTATCCACATTGTTCCACTGAGGGTGTCCTCCATGTTCCTCTATACTGCTCCAACTACTGCAAAGGTACAAGCTGAGCGGGGACCGAAAACAAGGACCAAGCTTCAGCATCACTCCTTTGCAAAAAGTCCTCTACCCATAGGAGCCCCCGCCACATAAGCAAATTGTACATCTCTGCAAAAGACTGAATTAAAACGTGCACACTTCATCTTTCATTACTATCAAAGGCGCTTGACCACACCTACCTGTAGCTTTTGTGTGAACCTGCTGAACATATAGGTAACACACTCGTTGATGGCTCCTGTTTGCTGAAGAAGTAAAAGTCCTCTTGGAGTTGCAGCAAAATTGAGCAAGTTATCTAGCAAAGATTCTTCCCAGAGCATGCTGAAACAAAAAACAAAGAATAAATTAGCCAGCTGGACAACCTGTACTTCCTCGCATAATCAAAGCCATAAAGCATGCCTCAAAAAGAACGAAGCCCGCATCTAGTTCATGAATACTATTAATGCGCCAGCTGTTTCGTGATTGAACGTTCCATTGTACAGCAGAACAAAATGGCTTCCATTCATCTGCTGGAGAGATGCTGCATATGATATGGAAATTGTGCTTCTGTGCTAGACAAAACGGAATGTTGACAGACACAACATGGAATAGTAATACTGACCTTGCAGACAAGTTATTTCTATAGCTTGGTAAAGCTTCACCGTCATCAATCATCAGAGCCTATTTACCACCAGCAAAAGGAAGCTATGCAGAGGGGCTAGGTGCACAAACACGGACTAGTGCTGTGTGTGTGTGTGAGTCACCACAATTAGCATAGCCACTATGAGAACAGAAACACAGAATAAAAAATACACAAGCTGGGCTTGATACAAGCAAACACTTGTAGTATGAATAATCCACACCAACAGTTGTCAAATTCATGTTCTTCGACATGCTTTTTAGAGCTTTGTTTTACCACAATCAGTTATTTCCTGTGCAATGAAAATCGTGGGTGCCACAATAACACCACAACATTTACTGATTAGTTAATTTTTATACTTTCAGCTTATTGAATAAATGAATACGTAAAATGTTCGCCCTAAGACATCGTGGTGCACAGAAATGAATTTGCGCTACAACCGGGGGAAAATTCAGAACAATGAAATGAATGGAAATTAAATGAAAAATACACTTGGTAAGCGCAAGTCTACCCAGGAGCAGCCCAGCGCTAGTAGCGGCAAGCACTAGAGAACCAACCGGGCTAAGGTAAGAGCCAGGTTTTTAACAGTTTGCGAAAGGCAAGATGGTTAGGTTCCTTGGGCAGATGGAGAGGGAGAGAATTCCAGAGCTTAGCAGCATTGTATGAGAACAGACGACCCTATCTTCTAGCTTTGCTAATCCTAGGAACTGTGGCAAGGTGTAGAGCGTCAGAGCGAAGGCGTCTATAGGAACGGTTGGGTCGAACAATGGAGTGATCGATGGAAGGGCCAATTCCGGCTAACGTCTTGTGGACAATGCGCATGGCCCTGAAAGTGACTCGCTCCATGATAGGGAGCCAGTGGAGGGATTGAAGGGAGAAAAATTCCCCAAGATCATCATCTAGGTTTTTTGGAGTTGTTCAAGAATGCCCTTCGTAAAAAGGATTTAGGCATTCAAGTGGTGTACAAATATTAAAGATAACACCTGGGCTATTGTAGTGAGTGATGTTATAAGAAATCGGGTTATTGTTTGTGAGAGGTAGAAGCCTCACTCAACCATCAACCAGAATCCTTGTCAGGGTGAACCACAAAAGTCACTAAATTACCCTGTGCTTAACTCTCTGGTAGGCTGGCATAAAACAGTCATGTTTAACTTAGAGGCAATGTGGAAATTATGTATGCAGCACAGAAACAGTACTGCAGTGAAAACTCAACACAATATAAATTACAAACCAATTTAAAAAATAGAGTAAATTCTAATACATAAAATAATACTAGGACGAGAAAACATCTAATTAGTAGAATCAGAGAATTCAAATTTAAACTTTTTAGTGAAATAGCGATAAAAAGCAGGAAGCACCACTCGCAGTTATGTGGTAGTGCTAGACTGGGGAAAGTAACAAATTCTGACCAACCGCTAAGGAGTACGGGTCAGACACAGGGACTACGTTAATCCTGCTGAAATGTTACCTACTCAAGTCCGGCGCACAGGTTTCGTTAATTTTGGAGGAGGCTTTTGGCATGAATAGCAGGTCAAGCATCCGCTGCTGTTGTGTGCAGACTGGTTAGTTGCTGGGGCCTCGCTTTGGTTTGTCACCGCGGACAGTCGCTGTTGGCACAAAAAAGAGGTCTCACTAGAGTGCTCGTTTGTGGTCGCAAAGAGCCTAAGCATCAGAATTTTTACTTTTTACTTCAGGAGAAACTGTCACTGATGTCAGCCAAGAGTCCAGGACCTGGGGGACACCTCTTGGGGATCACTACTGACTTCAGCAGAAGCCAGCAGCAGGGCTCAAATGGGTCCAGTTGGTGTTGGTCAGCTGAGCAGTTGCAGGGAAGTCACTGGAATCTTGTTGTGTCTCACATAGCTCACACAGGAGGTCAGCCAACTGTCTCTTGGAGTCACATTGGGCTGCCTGGGATCAAGGCAAGCAGGTATAATATTCCTTCTTCAGACAGCAAGGTCAAAGAGAAGGGCATTCCTTCTGGAAGCAGGGTAGTCCTTCTGGAAGCAGGGAAGTCCTTCTGGTAGCAGGGCAGTCCTTCGGAATCTTCCACAGGTCCATAAGTGTTCTGCTGAGTGGTTCTGAAGGTCTCATTTTAATACCTGGAGCCAGATGTTGTGTGAGGAATTTTCTGGCCTACCACTCAAAACTAGTTCTGTTCAGTTCTTGCCCTTTTCCTGGACCAGTCTCCAAACTGCGTTGGGTGACAAAAGGCAGGGCAGACCTCTTGTCAGGATCCTGTGAGTGTGCTGAAGGGAGAGCCCTTTGACACCTACTCCCCAGTCATACTGTCAGGAACACCCTCTACCCTCTCATTTAGGCTTCATTTGTCTCACTGTCTGAAAGCAATACACAAACCGCCATAGCAGAGACATTCACTGTCATGTGACCCAGGGCACTAGCATTAAGGCGCCACTGGTTAGGACTAGAAAACGACAACTTTCTTAAGGTGACATTTTAAAAATAATTTCAAATCTGACTTCGCCATTACAGAGGATTTTAAATTACAATTCATTTGAGTGTAAGCATCATTTCTCTATCTGCTCCCAATTGTTATAGGTAATAAGGTAACCCAGTGTTAGTCTCTGGGAAAGAAAGGCCTTATTTTTTTTTTTTTTTACAGTTTTACAGAAATATGCGAGATCAAACAGCTCTTCCGCAAAGTACGCCTAAGGGCCTACTTTCAAGATCAGCCAAGCACTGAAAAGACTGATACAGGACTACGGAATCCCTCTAATTTTACTCCCACGGATGGGATGGTCCCTCCGGAGGTGCTGACCTTTGAGAAAGCAGTACTCAAATCCTTGGAGACTAAACCAAATACCAGTAGTTTCAATAACTTCAGCAGAGATGAAAGACAGGCAGTCACATCCCTGGGCAATGACGCCTCTATCGTCATCAAACAAGCTGACAAAGGGGGAGCCACTGTCATACAAAACGCCATCGACTATGACACAGAGTGTAAGCGCCAACTAGCTAACACCACCCATTATAGACCCCTTCCAGCTGACCCAACCAACCGGCTCGTCACAGACATTTCTAGTCTTATCATTGAAGGCGAGGCTAACGGCTGGATTTCAAAACATGAGGCAGAGTTCCTTCTGACAACGGACCCAGTGGTCCCCTATTTCTACACGCTGCCCAAAATTCATAAAGGTACCAGCCCAGTACCAGGGAGACCCATTGTCTCGGGAATTGGCTCACTACTGGAGCCTCTATCGAAGTTCTGTGACGTGTTTCTTCAACCCATTGTGAAGAAGATACCGTCCTTTCTACAGGACACGAGAGATGTCCTACGTCTCATAGAAAACATTGACGGGAGAGAAGAGGTGGACCTACTCCTTACGCTTGATGTGGAAGCGTTATACACTAACATCCCCCAAGCAGCCACACTAGAAGCCGTTGAATCTGCCCTCATGCAGCAGGAATGGTCATCACCTACCCCTATATCTTTCATCATGGCCTGTGCGAGCATTGCCCTAACGGAAAACTTTTTCGAATACCGCTCACAACTGTACCACCAAATATGGGGTACTTCAATGGGTTCGACCTTTGCTCCCAGCATTGCCTGCATTTACATGGCGTCCTTTGAGAACCAATTTATTTATCCTGATTCGAATCCCTTCAGACAACATCTAACATTATGGCGTCGTTACATCGACGACATTCTGGTACTCTGGAGGGGTGACCGTGACAGCTGCATTCAGTTCTGCACTTGGATCAACCAACAGAACCCCTATCTGAAATTTCCAGGCACCATGTCAGAAACAGCCCTACCCTTCCTTGACTTCACGATACGGCTGGGACCAGCCGGTCTGAGCACCACTCTTTTCCTTAAGGAGACGGACAGAAACAGTCTTCTTCTGTTCAACAGTCATCACCCTAGGGCACTACGCGAAAATCTTCCCTTTGGCCAATTCTTGAGGGTCTGTAGAAATTGCTCCTCTAGGGATGACTACAGACATGAAGCGAACACCCTACAACACAAACTGCATGACAGAGGGTACCCTACCAAATTGTTACGTGACTCTAATAAGAGAGCCCTAAACAACCATAGGGAGGCCCTCCTTGAAGTTCATCAAAAAGAGCGTGATAACCTGATAACGTGCGTTACAAGTTTCACCAGAAACTCTAACTTCATAAAAAAAACAGTGAACAAGCACTGGGACATCCTTGGCGCAGGGGGTACTGATTTACCTAAGCCTAGGTTCGCTTTCAAGCGCACGGCTAACCTAAAGGACTCCCTGATACATACACGTCCTAAAAAACAATCCGCTGCTGGACAACGTACACTGTGGGACCTCCCTCCTGCTGTTGGACACTATCCATGTGGGGGGTGTGCGGTCTGTCCTCAGTCCAAACAATGCAAAGAAATAAAGTTAACTGAGTCTTTCACATGGAAACTTATAAGACACACGAATTGTAATAGCTTTAAGTGTATCTATCTACTGATTTGTCCCTGTGACAAATTCTACATAGGGATGACCATGCGACAGGCGAAGACTCGGATAACGGAGCACAAAAGTAACATACGATGCTCAAAGACACACACAAGATTGTATGAACACTACCAACTACACAATCATTCTGCTGATAGCATTCAATGGCTAGTGCTTGAGTCCCAATCAACCATGAACAAGCAAGCACTGTTTAGGCTTGAACAGAGATGGGTTCACCGGCTCCAACTTGATACAATTGGGCTTAATGATGCAATTCCATGGGCTACCGTCTCAAGATAAGATCTCCTTACCCATCACCCCTGTCCTGTTGTCCATCGTCCTAGATAATATGACACACCTAGGCACCAACCATCTCATTCCAGTGCTCTTGAGGCATGCTACTTGGACTCACGACTACATTCCCCTTGGCATCGCAAAACCGCAGGGCCTAGCAATTAATGGGAAATGGGACCTCACCTCAGTATCACTCCCTTGGCCAGTGCCTGAAGCTACCCCAGTGTTAATCAAGGCCTACCTGGTGTTCCCATTCTTGATTAACTATCCCACCACAGTACATTAGCACTCAATAACTGTGGACCCATTATGATTATACTGTCCTCATCCTGGGGCTCCTCTGACACTTTATCGTTCCATGCAGTATTGCAGGGGAGCCACACAACCTGACCATACAGAGGGGGCTACCCTGTTTCTTTTGAGGGCTATAAATCAGACGACGGCACCCCAGCCTGCCGTGATCTTCTATTCCATTCACTACACCCCTTTGCCCTCCCCTTTTCTCCTCTCCTGGCGCTACCAAAAAAAACCCCAACCCCAACCCCCCCCCCCCCCCTCTTTGCAGTAGCGCTTCCACTAGATGGCCGCTATGCAAGGCCGTTTGGTTTCATATACAGGCCAATGTCACTACGCTACTGTTCGTACGCACAGGTCGCGCCACAGGCACATCATAGGATACAGCCCTACCTGGGTTTTAATCTTAATGTATGATCGCCATTATTCCACTTGCAAAATAGTGCCCTTGTGATGTGTCACTACATGGGTCCTACTTTTAATGCACAATCTTTGACCCCATTTTGTGATACTCCAGCCCCTCTGATATGTCACCAACCTTGCAACCCGCATTCCCGAACATTAGCGCTCCCTCCAAGATGGCCCCCCAATTACGCCACCTGATTCTCTGACCCCGGTCTAAGCCATCGCATTTACTCTGCGCATGCGCGTGATGTGCGACGAGCGCGACACCACCGTTGCAGCTCCCAGGCCGTAGACCTAGATATAATCGGTCACCTGATGGACTACCTCACCAGTTGCTCCGCACCCTGACCAGGTGCCGTGAGCGTGAGGGGTAGGTTTGCCGCCGACCCAGCGCCCGATTTAAGGTAAGTGCCCTCTCTGATTTTCTCACGGCGAACTAACGAAGTCCGATGAGAGTCTCCCTAACTCTTCCATTTCAAAACAGTGTTTGGCTTCCCCACTAGATAAGAGACCCTGCTAGTAGCGTAGTTAACACCTAAACCTTTTTACATCACCGTTCTACCAGTCCACTTTGCATGGCTGGTAACCGAAAGGAGTGTGGGCATTACCGTGGGGTGTCTGCTACATCCCTCTTTCCACCCCGTCTATCCCCTTTAGTCCCCTTTGCCCCCGGACTCATGGTACCTCCTTGAAGTATTTTTAACGCGGGTGGCTCTTTAAACACAACGCGTGACATCAACAACGTGATGCACGAAGCTGCCTGATCGATATTCACCGTAAATTTTATATAACAAAAACCACCACCCACAACCCTCCCCAACAGGCGGTGACCAGAACGTCTGCATCCCTATTTCCAAGCACCCCCTCTAGCATTACACCTGAGACTGAAGACTGCAGTCTATATCCTGGGACCAGAATCCAGCCAAGTGAGCACTGTGATAGAGCATGGACACCCCCTCCAGGTCCCTGCCTACCGATATGTGATTGGTATCCTTTTGACATTTACCCTGATACCCTTACCTCGCATTATCCAGGGTACTACCACGGAGGGTACTTTCTCCATCTAGCCTCCATCACCACATCATCTCTACCTGAACCTGCTGTACTTTACGCCAACCCTTATCTCCCTCTTAATACCCCCTAGGTTCAACTTACCTAACAGCGCTGGCCTCACGGGAGTATACTGCGAGGCTCTTGTCCAGTCCTATAGGGTAAGAATATACCTGCTTCTCTCCTAGGATTGGGTGTCCTCTTTTAAGTTTTGGCCGCACACCGCAGTATGTGTATTAATAGCACTCTGGGGTACCTCCAATGTGAGACATGAATCTTGCCATTACTAGACCGATTCACAAGGGAACTTATACCCACTGTCCGGTACGACTGGTTTCCCTTCACTTCTACACAAAACAACCCCCCACTCACCCCTCACAGTGTGGAGAGTTATCACCAAAGTCACGTTTATGGTTCTAAACGGAAAGTCATTTAAGTGAGATTTGACTTGTTATTTTCTAATCTACATTTTTTACCCTACCTCTAGGTCGCCTAAATAGAGCAGGACCCCCTGGCCCTCTAGTTCATCGACCCAGAGAGGTTGTATTTGCCTTCTTCAAAGTGAATGAGCATGTGTTAATGTGTAGTACCCTGTTGAGGTCCTGACGAATCGCCGGTTGGCGAGAAACATGTTGACCACATCAGGGGGTTGAGTTAGCCTGCTGTATATTTATACGGTCTCTATCTCCCCTCTCACCCCTTTTAACCAGGGAATCAGCCACGTTAATAAAAGTCATTGTGGACTGACTACCCTTTTTAACTTGCACCCACACTTGCACAGACTACACTTCTTTCATCCTCACACACACCCACCTTCGGCTAGGAACAAAAGAACCCCGCCAAAAGAGTGCCTCCAGGTGCTCCGACAGACATTGCAGCGCCGGTCTGTCGAGGGGCAGTGAGTCGATGATGACACTGGACACCCTCCAGTCAAGGTGTGTTTCACACCGAATACTCTGGGTGTGTGAGGCTCTCTAAGTTCCGACAAGGGACCCCTTCCAGTCACCTTACTTTTGATACCTACTCCTACCTCCTTGTTGTCACACCTTCCCTGGGGAACTTTGTACTCCACTATTTGATAAAGAAAGGCCTTATAACACTGAAAATCGACCTAGGACTTTTTTATTGTCAGGAAATAAACACATGTGCTTATTTAAAAATGACAGGCACCGTGTCGTATGAGCCTTAAGGGCCCAACTTAGTGCCGACTTAGAAGTATTAAAAATGAAGGTTTAGGCCTGGAAAAGGTTTAATTTTACTACGGGCAGCAGTAGAACGCCTGAGACAAGTTTCAAAAGGCTACTTTGTGGGTGAACCAATGAATGCTGCAACCCACTAGTAGCATTAAATTTACAGGCCCAGGGTACATGTAATATCACATACTAGGGAATTAGAAGGAAATTAAATGTACCAATGAGGAGTGGGTCCATTTTACAATGTTTCAGGGAGAGAGCACAAGCAATTTATCACTAGTTAGCAGGGAAAAAGCGCACAGAGAACTAAAAGCCAACAACAATGAGTTTGGATTTGAAAGGCAGAAGAAAGAAAATGTCTGTGGTGATTCTGTAGAAAGGACCGGTTCCAAGAGATGTACAAACAATACCAACCCATTTGGAATATGAATTCAGTAAAGGTATGTTAGAAGGATATTTCAAGTCACACAGGAGTTCCATGACACCACAGATCCAGCATTACAGTCCTTTAAAGTAGTAGAGGACCTCCAAAGTGCTTTGCAATATCTTCATATTCTAATCCTTACGATAAACAACATCCTCATTCAAACTTCATTCAAATTTACCTGCTAAGGTTTCTGCTTCTTTCCATTCTTTCCCCTTTTTAAAAATAAATAAATGCAAGTGCAGCTTTGCGTCTCCTTCAACTTTTGTTGCAAACATTTTGGGGGGACTTTGCTCCTTTCCTCTCTGTCCTCTGAATCATGTTTTAGGCTGCCCCCTTGCACCATTCAAATACTAATTGTAGTTTTGGATTTCATTTCCCCGTTTTTCTTTTTGCTTTACATTTTTCTTCAACCACTATGTCTCTCGCCTAGTCACGCTCTGTCGCCTTCTCATAGTACGCATCTGTATTTCAGGTCTGGCTAGAGCTATCTTCAGTTGTATTTCAAGGATTTATTTAATCTATACAAAATGAGTGGGGGTGAAAATGAGTGGGGGTGAAAATGTCAGCCCCTTGGATTGTTGTAAGTCACATTTATATATTCATCAGCTGCTGGTTGCTCATAACTGATATTTATTACTTATTTTGCCTATGACCATGCATGTAGTAATTTTATAAGTATAGTACAGGATAAGATCAACTGCAGAGGGGTCCATGTTGAGCTTTGTGTATTGCTGCTCACTTGAGAAAGGCGCGTACATGTCCAGAACATCGCTTAACTCGTGGGAAGATATCGGCTAATCTATGATTGGCCGGTTTTAGCTAAAAATAGGCCAAGCCAGCGTTGTACTTCCAGCAAGCTTTCTGCTGACCAGCATCAGTAGCCTGGCATTAACATGGCCAGATTTACTTTTGGGTGAACTGCAGCTAACACATACAGAAGCTCTGTAGATAACCCAAGGCAGGAAAGCAACCTCTCAATCCCGGTTCCTTTCACTGAAATCTGTCACTTATAGTCAGGGCCACTGAATTTATGCGACAGGGGACAAACAAATTATGTGGCACAGTTGACTAAATTATTTAGCAAGAAAAGGCAAATTATGCAGAGAAATGAAGTACAGTTTGTGATAGTATTAAGTCATTTTTTTTCAATTTTTACACATGTTAACCTTGCCTGGGCAAAGTAATAGATTAGCATCCACAAACAGCAATAAGCAACTGAAAGGTGACCAATCCACCTTTGCGAAGGGCCATCCAATGCGCAACACATCATTGCATTTTTAGTAACTTCTGACACATTTGAACTAGAAATCTTTTTCTTACTATAATCCGCAAATTATGCAGCAGATGATGGATTAAGTGGGTAGTGCGGCAAATCCATAATTATACGAAAAATGCCACACCCATAGAATCTCATATTTCCAGAGGCCCTGCTTATAGTATTTTTCTAAATAAACAAATGATGGACGGAATAGTGAACAATGTGAAACACTCACCTAAAGTCAGAGATCTGGGCTTAAATACATCATTTTTTTGCTCGCCATTCCAGTTTGGACCCAACCATATGCAAATTAGTCTTGACCCTGCTCCCCATGGGAACAGTCCAGCCCGAACTGCCAGGCTAGGTTCTCCCTGGACCGGAAACAAGCCTCCTAGGAATGGTTTCGGGGTATTACCATTCATCAGCCAGTATAGCTTGAATCCAGTGGCATGGAGAGCAAGGGACCCACGTCTGGTCATACCAGTCACACCTGGGGTGACAAATGTAAAAAGAACAAATGATGGGTAGAATGCTAAACAATGTCAAACACTCACTCCCAGTCAGAGCATTGAGCCTACATCCATAATTTTTTTGGTCACTACGCCATTCCAGTTTGGACCCAGCCTTTGGCAAATCGATGAAGGTCCGGAAGTCTCACACTAATTAGAAGTAAAATGTTGTTACTTAAAGGTTGTTGTCCCTGACCATTTCTTAAAAAGTAGATAAGGTGTTTCACTGTGTATCTGTGACCCAATTGATGTACATGTCGGCACATGTCATGTGCAGTAATGAGGTACATATCGGTTGTATAACCAATCCTAATAAAAAGCTAATAAAAAAAATAATTGGCCCAAGTGAACTTTCAATTGCACTGTCATAACGCCTGTTGCACAAGTTACTACTTGTGTAACAATATATCTGTAAAAGACATTAGTTAGTGATAGACTCCTTACCTTAGAATATCCTCAGGCCTCAGACTAGATCCGGAAAGTTTTCGCTAGCAGTACTTCTGCGCGTCAGTAGGTGGCGTCATGCATCTCCACGTCCGTCGCTGGCGTCGTATGCGCCGAGATGACATCCCAAAGACTACTTAGGCACCACCCATGTGCACCGAAGTCAGTTCTGTACACGACTTTCCGCACCAGGAACGCAGAACCATGCAAGAAACTGACCACTGGTGCCATGAAACTAGGGCCCTGAAAGGGATGGCCTTAATCCTAGGAATCAGTTCGCAGAACGGGGAGGATGGGAGGGGCGTTAAGGAATCTATCACTAACTAATGTCTCTTACAGATATATCGTTGCACAAGTAGTAACTTGTGCATCTGAAAGATATAGATTCCTAACCTTAGAATAGATACCCCAGCAATACCAACCCCGGAGGTGGGTCTGCGAACAAGATTACACCAGAAAGTCACGGAGAACAGAACGGCCAAAGAAGCTGTCTCTCCGGACTTGACTGTCAAGGTAATAATGCTTGGTAAACGTGTGCAGAGAGGCCCACGTAGCTGCCTGACAAATGTCCTGCAAGGGAACGCCGCGTCCCAAGGCAGTAGTGGCTGCCGTCGCCCTGGTAGAATGGGCACGCAGCCCAACAGGAGGCTCCTTCTTAGCCAACTATACATACTTTGATGCACAAAACGGCCCACCAAGAGATGGTCCGTTTGTTCACAGCTCGACCTTTTTTGGCGCCCAAGTAGCCAACAAAGAGCTGGTCATCCACCCAGAACTATTGTGTGCGTTTCAGATAGAACGAGAGCGCACGTTTTGGGTCCAGATGGTGGAGCCTCTCTTCCTCTTTTGAAGGATGCGGAAAGAAGATGGGCAAAGTGATGGTCTGCCCGATGTGGAAGGGCATTACAACCTTTGGCAAGAAAGGACGGTGTAATGCCGCTCAGAAAACGGTTAACAACCAGGGACTTAAAAAGAGAAGGCTGATCTGGAAGCCGTACAAAGGCAGAGATGGCCGAAAGATAACCTTTGATAGTGCCCAGAGCACAGCCCTGCTGGACCAAGGAGAGAAGGAACAGAAGGACCTCAGAAAGTAGGGCAGAGAGGGGATCCACAGCCTTTGCTGTGCACCATGCCACAAATTTGTTCCACCTGCAGGCATATAACGTCTTAGTGGAGGGACGCATGGCTGCCACAATGACATCACAGACTTCGGGAGGAAGATCGAAAGCTCTCAACTGTCGCCGCTCAATCTTCACGCATGGAGGTGGAGGCTGGACAGGTTCGGGTGGAGGACCATCCCCTGCTGCTACGACAGAAGATCCTCCCAAAGAGGCAGACTACGGCCGCGGGGCAGGGGCCAGGAAAGGGACAAACGGCGTTGTGAACGGCGTCGTGAATAGCGCCGGATGGTGCCAAACCGGCGCCATGTCCCAATGCGGATCCCAGGTAGGAACAAAATTGTCCTGGAACCTGGGCAGGGGTGGAACCAATGGCATCCACTGTGGTGCCGGAGGGACCTTGTGGCGCCATGGCCGGAGCCAGCGGCGCTGGATCCTGCAGCACCGGGGCCCGATCCGCCACCGGCACAGACAGGATCCTGACACAGGGCCGCGGGGCCCAAGGGCGCGCCAGCGGAAACCTAAGGCCTAAACAGGCGGTCCAAGGTAGCAAGAAATTCTTGCACCTGTGCGGGAGTCGCCAACGGACCCGGATAAGGTGGGTAGGCCGCGGGACTCCTGGGCTCCGAAGGAGCCGCAGGAGCAGAACACCTGTCCCCCTCGTCCGCATCCGGGGACCGACAGGGGGACGTCGGAGAGCGACAACGCTTCTTCGACTTCTTTTTGCGTCGTCTCTTACCCGAATCCGAGGGTGAAGATTTGGAGCCCGAGGAGGGATGATGGTGGCCCCGCGAGTGTTCTCTGGAGTGGCCTCTGGACTGTGAATGGCGCTGGGACGAGTGCTGGACCTCAAGCAGCTTCCGGCACCGCTTCCTCATGGCCTTCGGGCCTTGGCCCGACAGTCCAAACAGGAACGAGAGTCGTGGTCGTTCTCCAGGCAGTAGAGACAGACGTCGTGGGTGTCCGCCCCCAACATATTGCGATGGCAGGCCCCGCAAGACTTAAAACCAGGCATCCAATGTGCACCAGAGTAGATTCAAAATTACAGCAGACAAAAGTCTCAAAAAGATAGTAAAAAAGTGACTAAGGTACGTGCTCTAACCGGATCTGCGCTTACTGGCGTTGAAAAAGACAGAACTGATATCAGTGCGCATGGGTGGCACCTACGTAGTCACAGTGACGTCATCTTGGCGCATAAGACGCCAGCGACGGACGCGGAGCCGCACAATGCCACCTACTGCTGCGCAGAGGTACTGCTAGCGAAAACTTTCCGGATCCAGTCTGACGCCTGGGGATATTCTAAGGTAAGGAATCTTTCACTAACGTGTCTCTTTTAGATATATGAAAAATTCAAAGTGAATTCACGTTGCATAATTATACCGCTTGCACTGCAAAATTATGGCGCAAGAGAGAAGGAACAACGCAAACAAAATAACCACCACCATGGGATTCATGTTGTGTCTTACGTCAATGACACGCAACTGGGCGTAGCATTGAACCAACCTGACTAGTCGCCCACCGACCTCCACTCCTGTTTAGAGGAAGTAGCCAAGTGGATGAGCCTATCCCACCTGAGGCTCAATGGCGCCAAAACTGAGTTGATGATTTTGGGTAGTCATCTCAGTTCCAACATTAACACTCTATGGCCAGTCTGAATAGGGGCGGCTCCAGTCATTAAACCGGAAATAAAAAGACTTGCAATTTGGTTAAACCAAGACCTTTCCTTCAAAACTCAAGCCAGAAAGATGGTCGCTTCCTGCTACGGTCTGCTGAAAATGATTTGGAAAGTACTTCCTCTGCTTCCATTTCCAGCGAAAAAGATACTGGTTCAGGCCCTGATCCTATCTAGTATTGATTTTGGCAATGCCCTCTATTTGGGGGCACCTAATGCGGTGATTAAAAGACTCCAGATTGTTCAGAACGCGGCGGCAAGATTGCTTACCGGCACCAGCCATCGCTGCTCTGCAAAGCCCGCAATTCGCTTCCTGCACAGGCTCCCAGTTCAGGAAAGAGTCTACTTCAAGGCCTTATGCGTTGCCCATAAGTCCCTAGAAGGGAATGCCCCGCCATCATCAAAGCTCTGATTCGCCAGCATGAAGCCTCCAGAAAGCTTTGTTCAAACTCACTCCACCTAGGCGTAGTCCCCAGAATCAAAAACTAAAAGTGGGGGCAGGCTTTTTTCTCATAATTCCCCCAAACTTTGGAACTCCCTCCCACTTCACCTCCGTAGAGAACCCAACCATCTTATTTTCCGTAGGTATCTGAAGACCTGGCTCTTCCCCTAATCTCTGGGTCCTTTCTCTATGGTTGATCAGTGCGGGGACACTCCCGGGTAGCCATGCACTTTACAAGAACCCTTTTCATCTCATTTCATTTCACCAGTGACAGTTGTTTGCAATGCTTGAGTTTTTAATGCTATTTATTTTGCGAAAATGCGTCCCGCATCCAAAATGGATGCAAGAACATGTTTCGTGCTAAACTAGTGTGCTCAATGCCAGATATGCATTTCATGTAAATACATGTAATTTTGTGCCATTTTGCAGATATTTTACATAATTAAACAAAAGTAAATTAAGCACACTCCTATTACTCCTATTATAAATGTCGAACATAAAAGAGCAACTAAGACGTTGCAGAGCACTGTTATTCAAAGAAGATTTCAAAACTGTTACATGATCGCAGTTTCTTGCAGTTTAGGCTATGACAACTCTACACTTACTAAATTCCCCAAAACACAACTTACGCCACTCAAGGACACCACAGCTAGAATGCACCTGAGCAAGAAGACATGGCCATATCACAATATAAGCAAGAGACCAATTCACCAAACTATTCTGCCCACAAATTGACCATCTCTGGAGGTAAATACATTTTTTGGATCTTGGACACTCCTCCTCTACAAACGCTGACATTCCAGAAACAGCTTAGGCAATCTTTCCCAGGAGGGTCATGTAGGGTCTGGAGCACCATGTCAAAAGCTAAAGAAACTTCATTTCCCTATGAGAACTAGAAGGAGTTTGAGCTCCTTCCGTTCCAGTCAAATCTCCCCAGATAATGATCTTACCTCCCTTCATACATTAAACTAACTCATTATCAATGCAAACCTCATGCCTTTATTTAATTGATTCTGTGTACATTGCGTAAATATCACGCAGCTCTCCCGTTCCCCCTTTGTGTACTCTTAGGTGTCATAATAAACTCCTTTCTTTGTAAAGCCAGAGAATAAGTAAGTAGGTAACAATGCAATGTCAATATGTATACACTCAGCTACCTACTTTTAAGTCTTGATAACGAGAGATAAAATCGTATAAATGAATAAATTATACAATAGATGGAGCAGGTACATTTAGTGAAGAAATGTGTCATTGGAAATGTAATTCTAGAAAAACAGTTTAAAAAAATGCTTTGTTAGAACATTTTGCCTTTGAAGTTTCGTGGTGCTTTGTCACGCAGGGTATGAGAGAAAAACTGAAATTCACTTATTTGCTGGAAAAAACAATTAAAGTGACGTTATAGTTAGGAGAAAATGTCAGTTTAAACGTGATATTTTAAACCAAATTTCAAGATCTATAGTTATTTCAAGTAACTATAACTTGCGTCCTTGCCATGCACTGCTTATGACCATCAATATTACAACACTCATGACATGTCAAGTCACATCATTGATAACATTACTGAGGACAACTCAACAAATATAATTAACAACACTGTGCATGGCAGAGGCCCAAGTTATAGTTACTTGAAATAACTAAACTATAACTGTTGAATTCCAGTGTTTTTTCTCACCTAACTATAACGTCACTTTAACCTTTGCTTTTTTTCAGTAAATTTCTATGGGTTTTCAATTCTAATGAAAGACAATATTACCATACCCAGCTATTACATCCCTGTAACCTTTGTTTTTATCAGAGAAAATATTTATATAACACACATGCGCCCAATCTTCATGATCGCTAGCTGTAAGTGGACCCATCAGTAATATCTGGGGCCTCTTGTGAGCCCCCTAAATTTCACCTGTAGAGACGCCACTGGAGTGAACTGCTCCAGCATCCCCAGTATTCTTTGGACTCGCCATTGAGGTACAGGCCAATCACATTTTCTAGCTGTGTCCAATTGGTGGGAGTACTGAGGAATGACCTAGTAACCCCAAAAGATAGCACCTCAAGGCTGAGTTCAACAAACTCACTGCACATATTCAAAAGGGCAGTCACTGGCAGAAGAATGGTTACAGCCTATATACTTCGAAGTAATAGTATCACAACACAGCTCCATTTTATGATGAGTTGCCACAGTGTATTATTATATGTATGTCTATTTTTTATTTTTTTTGTTAAGAAGGGGCTCAGGCAGGTTGATGATGCATTACATCTTACAGATAAGGCCTTCATTTCTGTTTACACAGTTTTTCATGGGAGGGGAATCACTCACTCCTACCATGATTATTTTTTCCATTTTTGCAAATATGAATATTAGGGGAAAATAAATAGTCTTTCACTTTTGGCATCTGACGCTGATGGCTGCTGATGCTTCAGTTTCACGGCTCGATTGGCCTGCCACACAGCATAAATGAAAGCCCCTCTGCTTTAAATGGGGGGCCCAGGGATAGAGAAGGGGGGCTTCTGAGAGTAAACAGCAGTGACAACTCTTTTTCAAAGTCTGATTGCAAAACTAAATCAAAGAAAGTAAAGTGTTCTTGTAAACTTCTATCTCAGCTGCTCTGAATGCAGGTTTAAGAGATGAACCAACCCTTTCAATAATGGATTTAAAGAATCAAATTGGTACTGAATCCCCAGAGCTGAAAAAATCTTTAAACTTTCTTCTTCGTTGGGTTTATAATAACTATTATGCATTCCTCAGCAGTTGGATTAGTCTGGAGGAAGAAACAGAACTAATCAGATCAGCGCCATTAGCATCAAATACCCGCCATTTTGGTGGCTGAAAAGCAGTTGTCATGCTGCAACCGATATTTAAGAATGTGTTCAAGTAGTAATAAAAAGCATGCAGTTAAAGCTCTCTGATCATTAGGGGAATTGTTGTTTTACATAATCTATGCAATCATCTTTTTTCCGCGCGTTTCCTCCTACTGAAGACATCTGTGACACCGCAGCTCCTCTTGCAGAAAGGGATGTGACATTTGAATCGCTCGACCTTGTGCGAGGTCAAGCAGACTCAGTTACCAAGGGGACATGATCTTCATCACTAATGGGAAACCAATCAATACACAGATCACGGCGACGCCATCCTGAGAATGAAACTGCGGAGACAAACGTTCTGATAACACTCCAAGGACTGGAAAAATCCCCAACGAAATTGAAGGATTCCCAAAATGAGGAGAACAGGAAACCACGGATGTACCTGATATTTGGCCAAGCTGACAACGTTTCCTGTTCGAAATTTAGTTCTATTTCATTTCAAAAGGGATGTTAAATTAAAGTGTATGTATTTTAAAATCAGGTTTTTGCTGTTCTGTCGTCCAAAAATATGATGTTGATTTCACCTTGTTCTTCTAAAGATATAGGGCCATATGTATCATTCCAAATTGCGATAGCAAACGCCGAAATTCGCAGAATTTCGGCGTTTGCGATCGCACTTGAGCTTAGTGGTATTAATAAAAAACTGCCTCGCAAAATAAGGAATCGCAAAATTTGTGATTCCCTATTTTGCGATTGCATTTAAGGAATCGCAAATTGCGATTCCTTAAATGCAATGTAAGAAGCACCGAAAAAGTGCAATTTGGCCTTAAGGAATCGAAAATTACCACCAACTTCAAGTTGGTGGTAATTTGCGATTTCTTTGAAAAATGCATTTTTCAAAGTGCAATGTGGCGCACATACATGCCCAGGCTCTGATTATGAGATCAAAATTCATAGACAGGGGTTATCCCCACCGGCTGGTGAGGAACTCATACAAAAGAGCTCGATACTATGATCGAGATTGTCTACTGAGAAACAAACCCTCCAAGGAAAATAAACAAGTGGTCTGCATTACCAAGCATTCAACGGTTAATGCGAAGGTAAAACAGGTCATAAGTTCTAACTGGCACATTCTCAATAGTAATTGTACAGTGGAGACAAAACTAGATAAGCCATTATTTGCCCATAGACGGAATAAGAACATCAAAGATTTTATCGTGAATTCGCGTTTTTCAAACCAGGTTGACAGCCAGAAATGTACACAAAGGTCAATTTTGACCAATAACCCCATTAGAGGAACATTACCTTGTTCAACTTGTATATCCTGCAAAGTATCATTGCAGGTGAAAAATTTAGCCATAATGGGCATACTACCAAAGCGAGAGAAATGTGGAATTGCAAATCTACAAATGTTGTCTATTTTATACAATGCCCGTGTCATCTGGGGTATATAGGGGAAACGTCACGAATGGTACAAACCCGCCTGACTGAACACCGTTCTGCTATTAGAACTAAGAAAATAATTGCACCCATGGTAAAGCATTTTGTTGATTTGAACCATGGTCCAGAGGATTTCCAATGGCGTGTATTAGAAAAAATCCATATACCAGACTCTAAAGGTGGAGCTGCGATAAGAAAAAAAGAGAGAGGTTAATTGGATTTTTGTCTTTGACACCTTTCGGCGCGGCTTGAATAGCGAAATCCCCTGGGAAAATGCTCTATGTTAGCTCTGTGTGGAGTTGCAATTGAATATCGGTCAATTATTGAAAACTAATAAAAATAAGAGATTTCTCTATTGGTTCTTTGTTGACAAGGCCAGCTTTATAAATTGATGATTTACCTCGTATTTTTATATTTTATATTCTCTATCTTTTGTTTTATTTTCTAGTCGATTACTTTACAGTTGATTGTTTTGGTCCGGTTCTGTACCATTCTAATGACACAGAATTCAGGTCCTTCTTTAAATGTGTCTTAAATGTTAAATGTTTAATGTTGAATGTTGTATACTTGTAAAGCGCACAGCTGCCCCAGCAAAGGGGCGTCCCGGCGCTGTATACCGCTGGGGAACCCATCCTGGCTTTCCCTGTGAGATGGTCCCTCCTGGGCATCTCCAAGGTGAAGACAAGCATCCCCGGCGCTGATGGGGCCGTTAGTGGAGATTAAGCAAGCTATTGCCCAGAGTTGCTGAGTGGGACCTGTGGTTAGAGTAGGCACCGAGGCGAGAACGAATAGTTTTCTTACCTGTCGGTGTAGTTTTGCAGCTTGAAGATCTTTCTGGATTCACTATGCTGTGCATTATTCCGCTGTCTTGTGGTTGGGTCCGGATTCGTAGTCTTTTCTTTTTTTTTTTTTTTTTTTTCGTAGCCCAGGTGGGCGTCGGCGTCACACCCCCTTTGGGTGTATTTCCGGTGACGTCGGCATGCTTCCTGCGGAAGCTCCCACTCTTGGGCGCCATCTTCGTGTTCTTTTTTTCCGTGTTTCTTTCGTTTCCGAAGTAATGGCAATGTTCTATTCAGGTGATATTTTACCACTTTGTACTTTCAAAGCTCTTTCCAATTTTACTATTTCCACCTCTTCTCTCTCCAGCCTCATCTTTCTGGCGGAGGTGGGTGGGTTCGCTAGTGAATCCAGAAAGATCTTCAAGCTGCAAAACTACACCGACAGGTAAGAAAACTATTCGTTTTGCAGCGTGAATCTTTCTGGATTCACTATGCTGTGCATAGATTTTGTAGCGGTTTCTCATCTCTGTGGCGGCTGGGTGGAAGATGAGCGTTGGGTATTGAATATGTGCTGCAGCACCTTCTGTCCAACTTGAGCTTCCTTGTTCATCTGTATGTCCACACAGTAGTGCTTCGTGAACGTGTGCACCGAAGCCCATGTTGCCGCCAGGCATATGTCTTGTATGGGTGTGTTAGCCAGGAAGGCTATTGTAGCGCCCTTCTTCCTAGTGGAGTGGGCACGTGTCCCCTCTGCTAGCTCTTGTCCTGCACGCTTGTGGCAGAGTTGAATTGTCTGTGCGATCCATCGTGCAATGGTCTTTTTGGTTACTGCTTTTCCCATGTAACTGTTTGCGAATGACACAAAGAACTGTTTTGTTTTCCTGTGTCCCTTCGTCCTCTCAATGTAGTGCATGACTGCCCTTCTGGCATCCAGGGTGTGCAGAGCTCGCTCTGCGCCAGTTGTTGGTTTTTGGAAAAAACTCGGTATCTGTATAGACTGGTTCATGTGAAATTTTGATACCACCTTTGGCATGAAGTGTGGGTCAGTCCTCATCACAACCCTATCATTGTGTATTTGTATGTAGGGTTCTTGTAGCGTCAGAGCCTGAAGCTCGCTTACTCTGCGTAAGGACGTTATTGCAACCAGGAAAGCTGTTTTCATAGTTAGCATCTTTAGGGAGGCCTTGTGAAGTGGTTCAAAGGGCTCTTTCATGAGTTCCGTTAGGACTGTGTTCAAGTTCCATGCCGGTGGCGGCACCCGCTTGGGTGGTGCGATCCTTTTCGCACCTTCTAGGAATCTCTTCACCACCTGTGATGTGAAGAAACTCCTGCAAGTTTCTCCCCTTGTGTAGGCGACTATCGCTGCCAAGTGAACTCTCAAAGAGGATGAGCTAAGGTTCTTCTCCAGCAAGTGCGTCAGGTACTTTAGCACTGTGAAGTCCTTCTTCATTTTATTGTGAAGTCTTTCTTGTCTGCACCATATTGTGAATCCTTTCCATTTCGCAACGTAGCACTTCCGAGTGCTAGGCCTTCTTGCCTCTCGCAGGACCCTCAGGGTACTTTCTGGCAATCTTAAATGTGCGAATTCTATGTCCTCAGGAGCCACGCTACTAGGCTCATGCTCTCTGGCTCTGGGTGTAGCACCTCTCCGTTCTGCATGGAGAGTAGGTCTTTCCTCATGCTGAATCTGTGGGGTGCACACTGTGTCATCTCCATGATCTGCGAGTACCATGTCTGCCTCGCCCACTGTGGTGCGACCAGTATCAGTGTCATGTTGCTCGCTCTGCACTTGCTCAGTACTCTGTGCATCAGTGGTATCGGGGGAAAGGCGTAAGCAAATGTCCTTGACCAATCTATCCATAGGGCATTCCCCAGTGACCCTTCCTCGGGCAGCCTGGATGCGAAGTTTTGGCATTTTGCATTCTGGCGTGTGGCAAATAGGTCCACCGATGGAGTTCCCGATCTGTCGAATAGGCACCTTGTCTCCTGAGCATTGAGCTCCCACTCATGGGAAGCCGATGTCTGTCTGCTGAGCCAATCTGCTTGCATGTTGTCCTTCCCTGGTAGGTGTATGGCTAGCAGGTCTATCTTGAGAGGGATGGCCCATCTCCATATCTCCTGCGCCAGCGTTGAAAGCGGGGCTGACTGTGTGCCCCCCTGCTTGTTGATGTAGAACATCGCAGTGGTATTGTCTGTTTGTATCAACACTTTGCGTTTGTACAGTCTTGTTTGAAAGGCTTTCAGTGCAAGGAAGATTGTCTTCAATTCTAGGTAATTGATGTGCTTTGTCGCATCTGTTGGCGTCCACAGTCCCATCACCTTGAGCTCCTCCATGTGAGCGCCCCATCCCTTCAGGGATGCGTCTGTGGTGATGGTCACTGTTGGCGTTGGGGGCGTTAGAGGCTTTCCCCTTGCTATGTTCTCCATGGTCCACCATGTCATCTCCTTCTGCACTGCGTGCGTTACAACCACTAGATCCTCCCAACTGCCTGTAGCTTGTGACCATTGCTCCTGTAGCCATTCTTGAATGGGTCTCATGTGGAGTCGTACATTCGGTACCAGGTGGATGCATGATGCCATCATCCCCATGATCTTGCTCGCAGTCCTCACTGTCCGAGCTTGTCCCTTCCGGTAGAGGCGAGTTTCCTTCACCAGCGCCCTCGCCCTCTTCTCGCTGGGGAACACCTTGCCCTGTAAGGTGTTGATCTGTGCTCCCAGGAAGATCTTCACTTGTTCCGGCTCCATTGATGATTTCTTCCAATGGATGGAGAACCCCAGGTTTATGAGCGTGCTTGTCACTGTATGTGCGTGCTGCTTGCATTTCTGGTATGAGTTTGCTTTCACCAGCCAGTCGTCCAGGTAAGGGTATACGTGTATTCCTTGCCTTCTTAGGTGTGCTGCGACTGCTGCGAGGCACTTTGTGAAAACTCTTGGTGCTGATTTTAGTCCGAAGGCCAGTGTCGTGAACTGGTAGTGGCTTTCTCCGATGGTGAACCTGAGCATGTGTTTGTGCTTTCTGTTCATTGGGATGTGCAGGTAGGCGTCTTTGAGGTCTATTGTGACCATGAAGTCCCCAATCTGCAATTGTGGGAGCACCTCTTGCAGGGAGGTCATTTTGAATTTTTGCGTTCTTATGAATTTGTTCAGGAACCGTAAGTCGAGAATGGGTCTCATTGTCTCGTCTACTTTTGGTACCAGGAAGTACGTTGAGTATATTCCTGTGTTTCTTTCCTTGAAGGGTACCCGTTCTATGGCCTGCTTCCGCAGGAGTTCCTTTGCCTCCTCCTGCAGACACTGCAGCTGCTTGCCTGCTAGTGGCTTTCTTTTTGGTTTTCTGCTTGTTGGTCTCTCCTCCAACTCTATGCAGTATCCGAATTGGATAATGTTGAGGATCCATTTGTCTGATGTTATTTCTCTCCATTCTTGGAGGTAAAATCTTAATCTTCCTCCCACTGGTGTCATGTGGTCGTAGGCGTGTATTTTGTCTTGACCCCTCAGTACGTGCTGCCCCTTGGGATCTTTTCTGTGGGCGGGCACACAGAGTTTTTTGAAGTCACTTAGATGCGGGCTGCTGTCCCCCTCTTCTGTTCTGTCCACGTCCATTTCCTCTCCCGCGAAAGGACTGGCCTCTTTGTTGGTACTGCCAGGACTGCTTCTGCTGCCCCTGTTGGGCCTGTGAGTCTGCCTGGTGCGTTTGTTGGAAAGCCTGGTGTGATGTACCTGGCTGGTTTCCACCTCTCCCGCCGGGCCTCCGTGACGGGGTGCCCCTTTTGTTGCCTCTGAACTGCAATGCTCCCATGTCTCGTTATCTTTTTTCAGTTGACTGAGCTTTTCATCAACAGATGTTCCGAAAAGCGTGTCGCCGTTGAACGGTGTGTTCAGGATGCTGTGTTGCACCTCCGGTTTGAAACCTGAGATCCTTAGCCAGGCGTGTCTCCTTTCCGTGACACCCATCATCATGAGCCTGCTGGCGGTGTCTGCCCCATCTAGGGCCGTCTTAAGGCAAGAATTTGCCGCGTTCTTCCCTTCTTCAACCAGTTTTTCGGCCTTCTGTCTGGCATCCTGGGGCAGGTCCTTCACCAAGTGTCCCAGCTCCTCCATGATCTGGTACATGTGCCTGTTTATCAGGGCGTTGGAATTAGCCATGCGCAAGTGGGTCACGGCATTCCGTTCGATCCTTCTGCCCACCAGATCCATCCTTTTACTCTCCTTATCCGGAGGTGGTCCAGAGGTAGTGGGTACGTTAGACCTCTTCCTTGCTGTGGCCGTGATAATGGAGTCTGCGGAGACCGTGCCCTGAATGTAGGCAGGGTCCTTTGAGGAATGTTTGTACTTTTTCTCTGTTCTGGGAGTTACTGCCTTGCATGTTGCGGGTTCCCTGAAAGCTTCCTTCCCCTGAGCCAAGACGCTGTCGAGCATTGGAAGGTACTGGCTCCTTGTTTGTGTTGGGAGCAATGTCTCTAGAAGGAAGTCTGCTTTCTGCTTCTCTTCGTCGAGCTTGAGCTTGAAAGCTGCTGCGGCTGACTTTATCACCGAGTTGTAGGCCCCGATGTCGTCCGGCGGCGAGGGCCTCGAGGGGTATGTGTCGACCGCCTCCTCCGGGCTGTCGGTGTCGAGATCTATGTAATCTACCTCCTCTAGGTCAGAGGGTGCCGACTCTGCGTCCGTCATGCTGTCCTCTTCCTCCCCATAGTTGTAACTATCGTAGGGATTCTCGTACTCCTCCTGGTCGTCGACAACCTCGACGTCCTGGTCTTGTTCCTCGCCGACCTCGGCGATCTCGTCTTCCTCCTCTACCACCTCCACCGCCGGTGGCCTGGTCTTGTGAGGGATCGTGAAGGCTTTCATCTTTGCGTCAAAATCCTTCTTCCGCTGCATGATGTTCTCCATTTCGGCCTCGAGGCGCCTTCTCTTCTTCTCCATCTCGGCCGCGTGCTCCGCGTCGGATGGATCAGCCGTTCTTTTCGGCGGTTGGCTCGGTGCCGTGCCTTTCGGTGTCGAAGTTTTCGACGTCGAACCGGATTTTGGGTCTCTGGTCGTCGTCGTTAGTTTAGGGTCTTTCTCCCTCGGCATCGATCGATCCTTTTCGGGGACGATTTTCGACGTTTTCTGCTGCTCAGCAGCTCTCGGCGCCGGGGAGTCCTTCTCGGAGGATCCGCTGGGCCTTTGAGTAGTCGCGGACGCCGTCTTTCGGGGTCTTGCCCTCGATTTTTCGAGACTCAGAGTCTCTCGGGTTCTTGGGGGCCGAAGAGTCTCCTACCTTATCAGAAGTCTTCGTGTAATCGGTCTCTACGACCGTGTAGCTGTCGTCTTCGGCGGCAGCGTTGTCTTCTTCCTCGGAGGACATCCCCAGCTCGTAGAGGGATGGAGTCGGGACCTTCCCCTGCAGGGTGGCGTGCGCTACCCTCTGGCTTGCTCTTACACGAAGGGTCTTCGGGACGAAGGCGGAGCAGGCGTTGCAGTCTCCGCTTTCGTGATCCACCGGTAGGCAAAGGTTGCATACCGGGTGCTGGTCCTTCTGCGCGTACTTGTGGTGGCAGTTACGGCAGAACTTGAACGGCGTGTTGTCCATCATCGAGCGGTCAGGGCCTTCCTGGTCGCGTGTTCGTCGACGGTCGTCGAGGATCTCGATGAAAAAACGCCTTCTCCTTGCTGATAGTTCGTCGATGAAGTTCTCTCGGGTCTTCCGATGACTTCTCCTTGTGTTTTCTGTCTTTTCTTTCTTCTTTCTCCAAAAATGTCTGGAGCCCAAACGGGAACGATCCAGACCCGACCGCGGAAAAAAAGAATCTGAAGATGGCGCCCAAGAGTGGGAGCTTCCGCAGGAAGCATGCCGACGTCACCGGAAATACACCCAAAGGGGGTGTGACGCCGACGCCCACCTGGGCTACGAAAAAAACAAAAAACAAAGAAAGACTACGAATCCGGACCCAACCACAAGACCGCGGAATAATGCACAGCATAGTGAATCCAGAAAGATTCACGCTGCAAAATTATCGAGTCCGCTGACCTTGGCCCAAGACCCTGCCGCGTCGGGAATCGAACCCTGGTCCCGGGCCAACCTCTGTTTCCGGGTTTGCCGCCTCTAACCAGTGAGCCACACCACTCCACTGTAAAACTGTAGAAACTGCTGGTTCGAATTCCCTTTAAGTAATACTGACGATTAGGTAATACATGGAGTCCTTTGTTTGCTTCTACAGAAGGCCCTGCTAGTCCATCGGCGCTTCCCTTGCCCTCAGGAGGGGAGTGTGCGCTTCGGCCAGGTGCTGGAGTAACACACCTGAAACCATTCTGTGTCCTCAGCTTCCGGAACACAGAGCTTAAATAGCGGGCTTTTTTGACAAACGGTGCTATTTTTACCGGAAGCCTTGGAATCCCGTGCCTCGCTCCCAGTTTCTATCGATCTTAAACCACGTTCACTTTGGTGAGTGTTTATAATGCTGTCATGATTCTTAGGCAGCTTTAGGCCCTGACTGAAATTGCCGTTTATAAGCACGATAATTTTGCTAATGTCTTTTTTTTCTATTTTCATGTAATTTCGCCGGTAATCCTTTTTATGCTTGACGAAATGAAGGAAGGTTCTTCATATCAAGAAGACTCCTTTGTTGCAATTCGTGCAGCATTTATATTAATTGAGGTACGTTTTAATCCGATATTATAACTGCAAAATCACTTTAGATTGGGGCATAATCGAGTAATGACTCATGAATTTATATTCCTTGTTTTGTTGTTTGCAGCATCCATACAAACTGGGAAGCGAGGCAGGATGTTTAACATTTTTAGACCAGGTACTTAGAGAGTCTTTTGTATTCTCTTTTGATTATTACGTTATTAAATTACTGACTTCATTTTATTTTGACACTATGTGTATTTTATCCATAGAACTCGAGTGAGTGTCAAGATTAGATATTTTTAGCAACATAGAAACAGAAAGCTGTTTGGCGATATTAAATCAGGTAACATTGGTTCCCTTGCGCTGCATCCATAAAATAATGCTCTAGAAAATATTTTCTGACGTCGGCTTGCATCACTCTTTCTTAATAGACCGTTACTAATCTCCCAAAGGCTTTTCATTCTGGCAATTTGGAAGTTGAGTGCGATTCGTGTGGGGTCTCCGCATTTGCATACATAAGAGATATTTTTCTGGATCATGTCCACTTTAATCCTTAAACGATAATGATTGTGCGGCATCTCTTACAATATAAGGCAAAGCATTATCGAATCATGAACCCCACCGCCTCGTTCCGTTATTAGTGAAGACAATATGATTTTGAATCATGATTAGGTTATTTGAAGTGATTTTCATTAAAATATCGTATGCTTTTAACCTCACTAAGGAAAAAGGGTCGCATAATTAAAATGTGCTTCTCGTTTCAGCTTATCCTGTTCTATCCCCTCAGCATTATCAGATAATAGTTTACGCTTGGGATTATTTTGCAACTAAGTTCGTGCAAGAACATGTAAGTATCATAGCGTTAACTTTGCGCTAAATAAATAGCTTTATACAAGAGCAATTACTTACTTTTGTCACTCGTTGCTTCGTAGAATAATTTGATGCTTTTGTTGCTGAGGCTTCATGAGATCAGGTTGCTGTCTACTACCTTAATTGAGTAAGTAGGCCGTTGTTACTTTTTAACATAAGAGAGCATATTTTCCTAAAAATAATGGTGTATCCGCTTTACGTTTATAATCAGCAATATTAGGTGTTTCACCTATTCAGGAAACTCAACTTTAGGTTCTCCCTTTCCCCCTTTTCCCTCCATCCCCTATGGTTTTTTCTTCCCCTTCCATTTCCCATTTTCTCTATATGCTGAATCCTGGTTTGAAACCGAAATGCACAAAGAAATAAAAGCCCTCAGTTAGGGCATTGTTGAGTTATTCAAAACTCGTTTTTGTTCCTCCAAAAAGAAGATGTAGTTATATTGCTGTAGGTTAGAGATTTTAATTGTGCAATTAACTTTTTATTTAAGTACAGGTATTAGTAATTACATTATGTTATATTGATTTGAATATTGTTTTTCTTTTATTTGCTTTTACCTATTTTTAGGTTATACGTGACTACTCCAGAAGAAGGCGCTGGTCGCCGAAACGCGCGTAGAGAACTATCTGTTATGCCACCTTTTAAACTGTGATTTGTTATTTTTGAATGTGTATTGATTATGTATTGTTGAATTTATGAATACTTTGATAATTTCTAAATTGATGGTCAGTATGTATGTTTTGTGATTGCTGTTTTTAAATAAGGTCAATAATAAATTTTGAGTACAGACCTACTACTTCTTCTTTAAAATTATTTAATTGATTGGAAAGAACTCTTAGTTCAAGTGCCGTGGTTGTTATTTCACACGCTGCGCCACATGTGCACCCATGCTTATTTCAGGGGTGCAACAGGGTGTCCTTTTGACACCCTTGCAACCTTGAAATTGCCTTCTCAATTTGTGATTCTCTAATTGCTAATCGCAAATTGAGAATGTCTTCCCATTCATTCCTATGGGCCCATAAGAATGAATGGGGAGGGTTTCCTTTATTGTGAATTGCACTTTGCGATTCGCAAACAAAGAATATGTAGGATTCACAAATCTTTATGCAAATCCTACATACAGCTCATTTTGAGATTCTCAAATAGCGATTCTCTAAAGTTCGCTATTTTGGAATCGCAAAACCAAACTTTCATACTTATGCCCCATAGTAGCAACGCGGGAGATAGGTCAACTAGCAATTTAATCGACTTAAGTGGAACAGCTTGATCATTTTTCTAAATGCTCAAATAGGTCGTCTGATGAGTGCTTGTCGCCTTCCCTAAACAGAAGGGACTTCCTTTCCAACAGGGAGAGCATCAGGTCCACCTGCTTGCTGCCTCTGTTTAAAACAGGTCACCATCATTGCCCTGGGCCTCTAGTGTAGGCCTGGGCGAAACTTTACTTTTACATTTTGCAATTTTGTCATTTGAATAGAGCTCAATTTATAGAACATGTATTGCACTGGCAGTCAAAAGCTATTTTCAGTGGATCTTAATTCATCTAGAAAATCGTAGTGGTGTTTATGAAAGACCCTTACTCCAAAAAGTTGTATCATATTCTGTATGTCAGTTACTTCAATTTAACATTATCAAGAATTAATGTGTTTCATGGAAAAATCATGAATGAAGATTCGTTTACCTGCTTTGTAATTCCTGGTTGACAGATGAGGTGGACGCGGCGCCAGCTACCGGAGTTGGAATACGCTCTGATAGCGCGCTTGTCTACAAAAAAAATGAAAACGATTATTCGGATTAGTTTACTGAAACACAGTTATCAGAATCACAAAACCAATTAGTGGAAAAGCGAAGAGGTTAAGCTTCTTTAAACAAGCTTTCCCAATTCATATAGGTCTGAATAGAAATGCAAGCCAACCCTCATCAGCTAATGCTTGTTCATATTACATGCCTAGTCCCACTAATTACAGATTTTTTACTCTACTCCTATCAAAGTCACATGATTTAAATATACAGAAAACAAACACAAATCATTCTGCAAATGTGGCATTTACATTAAAACATGCAACATACACATTTTTGAAGTTGGGTACTTTGCTTAGACCTTTACTAAAGGCCCCTCCAATCATACACAAGTACTTGCTTTAGGGGACTGCTGTACCTCAGGCTGTTAATAGAAGTCTCTTAGGTTAGATACAAGTTCATGTAGTAATCAGGTAGCATTACCTTAGGCAGTTACTAGTGGCTCCATAAGGGTCACCACAACCCCCTCAATCTCAGTATACTAGAGAATTATGAACAGTGCAGATGTCCTTGAAAATCTCCTTTTGTTGGTAGTGGAAACGAACAGTAGAAAAAGACTTGAAAGTGCTTTTGTTTTCAGGAGGACAGAGCATACAATGGGTGTGGCTTCTGCATACATCTAGACATGCATTTTGCCATACCTAATACATGTACCTTGTTTTCAATTAACTAAATAAATATGCCAGTGTTGGGTTAAGATGCTGCTAGTCACAATCAAGGTTCTGAGCTACTATTCGTGAAGAAGGTACCCTAACATTGATATGTGTGGCTGGACACTTCAACAGCTTTTCAGCAGTTTCATTGATAGTTGGGGCTTATGAGCAGAGCAGCCATCACTGGGTATAACCAGGAGCCAGTGGCGTCTCAGGAGGGTGGGGATGCAGAGGGAGGAACAATGGCAGAGCAAAGGGGGAGTGGCCATGGCGGCAATGGAGTAGATGCTTAGCCTGGAGCTCCAACACTGCTGGCTCGCTGGTGTCAGGATTCTCTGCTATCTGCCTCAAACCTGCTACGTCACAGCCACGCGGTAGGGGGTCCCTGTGGGCAATATTGGAGGTGTGGTGAAGACCGTGGTGCCTGTCAGGGCATCAATTGCTGGGCCAGACGTGATTTGAGACCCACCATGAATCAGGCCGGAAGGAGCAGGCCTAGACGAGGCTTCCTGTCGGTTTCAACCGCCATCGGTGCAAGTGAAGGACCAGTGGCAACAGAGAGCCTGGTAGGGCAGTGACAGGTCTGAGAAGACAAAGCTGTGACGCTAAAGCCAGCACAGGAGCATGTGGCCAGGCAGTGCAGCAGTCAGGTGAAGGTGGCCGCCGCCATTTTGAAAGTTGGCAGCAGCACTAGAAGAGCAGCAGCGCAAAACGGGTGGATTGTGGCCCGCACGGATGTATGGGGAGATATTCCTTACCATCTGGAGGCCCCAGGTAACCTTGGAGGATGCAAAGGACTGACTGGGGACCCCTTGAGCTTGACTTGGCCCAGGGAGATGCTATTGTGACAGCTCGCGTTGCGAAGCACATGGAGTGGATGCCAACTTTTGGGCACAGGGCAGAGGGACCAAGAGATAAGCCTGGAGGTGGGTGAGTATGCCCTTTGAAGTGGCTGCACAGGGGACAGTAGCCCTGGTGGACATGGGGATCGCTGGAAGCAGACAGTGGAGTCCTCTAAGGGTGGGTCTGGCATTGGAGAGACATGGTTGGAGCCGGTGCAGCGGGTGGGGTGCTGGCTGGGTGGCTTCTGATCTAGTTAAAGTGGAAGGACCCAGGAGTGGATTTAGAGGTGTGCTCTTTGGACTGATCCAGCAAGCCTAGCCATGGATCTGGAGACCAACACAGCCACAATACTGGCACCCACCCGGGACACGAAAGACGTTTTGGAGCACAAGATCGAGGTGGTGGTGATTGACATGGGCCTTCTGAGGGTAGACTGCTTCAAATTGGCTGAGAGGGTCACGGATGTGGAATCGAGTACGTTCTGGCTTCAGCCATCATTGGCAGACCATGAGGAAAGGTTGATCTGGCTGCAGAGGGAGATGGAGGTCCTCTCTGCGAGGGTGGAGGACGCTGAGGGGTGCTCCTGCCGAAACAATGTCCAAGTGGTGGGGGGTCCAGAGAAGGCAGAAGGCCCCTCAACAAAATTGTTTATGGAGCAATGGTTGGCCGCAGAGGTGCTGGGAGGTATTGTGATGCCACAGTTCTCTGTGGAGGGAGCACACAGGGTTCCAGGGTGATCCCAGTGCCTGGGGCACAGCCCATACCTGTTTTGGCCATTTACACAACTTCAGGGACCAAGAACATATTCTGCAATTGGCAAATGCTCATGATCCTAGGCAGACTGAGAACTGCCCAGTGAGCATATATCCAGTTTATATGACAGCGGTCCAGCATAAGCATGAGTGCTTCCTGATGGTTAAGAAACATCTACGCACCTCAATTGGAAGTATGCCTTGTTGTTCCTGGCATGTCTATGGGTGGAGATGGGCCCTACAGTGCACTTCTCTATGGAGGCGCAGGAGGGGTGGGACTGGCTGGAGAGGCAGGGTCACTCGATGCAGCAGTACCGGGCTGGTGAGAGATCCTCTGAATGGCAGACTTGGAGGCCGTGGTGGCATCCGGGCACATGGTTGAACCCCAGCATGGCAAAGGCATGTACAGAAAGAGACACGGTGGTCGCAGAGTTGCAACATGGCCTGACAAATAGTTGAGAGGCCCTAGCTTCTGCCTCTGAGCCATCTGAGGATGGGTCGGCAAGTTCCACTGCCGATGTGGAGGGAGGTTGATATTTCGGTCAGCTCCATGACAGCAGACCCCCATGTCTGTGGACGAGGTCACCTGAGAGGCTGCCTCAGTGGAGAGGGACTGACAATGCTCCTGGAGGTGGGGGGACTGTGGGGGTGGGCGGCCTTACCTCACACAGCCTTGAACCAGAGGGGCCTGCCAAACGTCACCCCTAATGGACTCAATGGCATGGTAGTAAGCAGTATCTCCATTTGGGGGAGGAGGGGGGGTGCAACAGGTGCCTCAATAATTGGGCGGGTCATTTTACACCCACAGCACGAGCAAGGGGTACAGTTTCAGGGGGCTGCAGTGACCTTAAATACAATGGAGACAAGTCGCAGGGGGGGTGTAGAGGGGCAGCGAGGAATGCACAGACACTGGCAAGGATGGGTTCTGAACACATAGCCGGAGGAACTTTCCATAGAGTTCTATCCTGAAATGTGAATGGGCTGGGGAACAAGCTGAAGCGGGCGGTGGTGTGGTATCTGGCGCAGCAGGCTCTGGACTTGATCTTGTTACAGAAACTGCACCTGAAGGGCTTCCACAGTGACCTCTTGGGGAGGAGTTGTCATCTTGGGCCGTGGGTCCACGTCATTTCAGGTTGCACAAATGAGTGCTGATTCATCGGGCTGCTGGGTGGGGGTGGCGGGGCGTGTGGAATGGGGAGCGCCTGCTAGTGGCCACCTGGTATTTTCCTCCTGTTCTTCAAAGGCCTGGCCTGGAGAGCATAGGGAAATGTATAACGGATTTCCCGGAGGCTTCGTTTTTCGTGAGGGAGACCTTAACCTGACCCTGCATGAAGATATGGACTGAATGATGCGGACTGGGGGGGGGGGGTCCCAGGAATAACCCAAGACTTCCACGCTGCTTAGCAATCGTCAAGACCCGCTGCAGCGGCTGCAGGAGTGTAGTGAGGGGGACTTGGGTAGTATGGATGATGATGAATGGATGGGAGGCGTGTCAGTATGCTGTAGAGGATTCTATTTGGCCAAAGATCTGGGTCACTTAGTGGAAACTGCTACACCAGGTATACTTCATGCATAAGTGACTCTGGATGATGGAAAGGAATGACTAGGTTTGTTTTCTGAGGGACTGCGGGCAGTAAGGCACACTGAAACACGTTTTAAAGGGTGCCTGCACTTGAGACCTTTCTGGGAGGGGGATCAGGATAGACTCTCAGAGTTGGTGGGGGAGACCTGGGTCATCACTCCACAGCTGGTCTGCTTGGTGGCTCTGGATAGATACACAATATTGTTCTGCAATGTGGCACTGGCTGTGGCCAGGAGGGATGTAGTTCAGTGCTTCCGACACTGACGGACTGGGAGGCCAATACAGAATGGTGCAGGCAGGCAAACTAACCAATCTACCGGGAGAAGGTGGTCACCTGAAATTTGCAAAGATATGGGATCGGTGGTCAGATGGAGGCAGAGTGTGAAATGGGAGAACTCAGGCAGGGATGAGACTCCTGGGCGTACCTGGGTGCAGGTTGGAACTGGTAGTATCCCTGACGCGCACCGGATATTAAAAACTGAGCGTCCTATTTGCCTACAGTCTCATTCAGACTGCCATTACCTATTGACAAGTCATCTATACATGTTTGCCACAGCAACCTGGGGGATTTGGTTGGGTTATGTACCGTTTGTACATGTTGTTTGTGAGTAACATTTATAAAAAGATTTATAAAAAATAAAAAAAAGACGCTGGCAGTGCACTGTGAGGACGGGAATGAGGAAGGTAGGGTATGCAAATCAAAAGCAAGGAGAGGTGGGATAACACAGAAAGGAAAGCAAACAAACCGAGAGGACAGGGAGCAGAGGTGGGTAGGAGTACTTTTTTGAGTCCCATCACCAAAACTTTATGAGAACGATAATGGGGCATTGTAACCTTCCATGAAATACCGTAGGTTTCCTGGACAGTCCTTCCATGCAATTGCAAACATTAATCACACTCTATCTATACGCTTCTTATAAAATAATCGTGATCTAAGGCCCCTCAAAACTAATCTGTAGTGAGGCCTTAAAAAAATGTGACATAAATGATTCAGATGCCTTGCACAGGCCACGACGTTAAGGTAGAACCTTGGACTCCCTCTAATCACTAATATTGCTATTGCCACACTCCCCAGCTACGTCCCATGTGAGATTATCATAGCTCATCACGACGAAAATAAAAACAAAACAAAGAGAAGCACTGAGGGATCACACAGATACTTGTAATTACCTGGATTAATGGTAAACAACTAACTGGCAGATGCATCAAAAATCGGTATTCCAAGTCCTTATTAGCGTAAAATAAGGAATCGCTAATAAGGACATGCAAACCGCGATGCATCAATAAATTCGCTAAATATTACCAAATCGGTAAAAATCTGTAAAAATCGGGAAAACATGGCTGCGAGAAACCAAAATGAAGATTAGCAAATACCGAATTAGCAAATACATAATCGGTATTTGCGAATTCGGTATTAGCGAAATCGCAAAAAGACGCGCCGCATCGGAAGCAGGCTGATGACATCACAACCAGGAAGTAGCACAGCCCATGCTTCACTCGGTGCCCTGAGGAGCTCAGAGGAGGAGGCAGAGCACAGGAGCAGAGGAGAAATACATAGCCAGCAGTGACCAGGACCTGCACAGCAGTGCATTATGGAGAAAAAAGCACCCAAGGGAAAGGACACCCCCAGGAAGAGAAAACGAAAGTTCTCTGACAAGGAACTTGAGATCCTAATGAACAAGTTACTTACCTTCGGTAACGCTTTTTCTGGTAGATACAATATCTGCCTGTGGATTCCTCACCTTGTGAATATCCCCTTGCGTCAGCAACGTTCGGAAATTTTCTTCGTAGCACGCCGACGTGGACGACATCACAGGAGCACGGCATCGCGCGCGACTCCGTCTGACGTCACCGACCCCTTATCAGGCCCACGCCGGCGTGATGACGTCAGTTCCGCCCTTTTTTCCATGCCTTCGAGGCACACGGACGGACCAACGATAGCAAATATACAAGTATACAATGTACACAGTACATCTTAGAACAAATTCAATACAATAGTATAAACAATATATACAGAAAGACCAGGTATAGCAGAGTGGGCAACGGGGAGGCGGGTGGGCATGTGAGGAATCCACAGGCAGATATTGTATCTACCAGAAAAAGCGTTACCGAAGGTAAGTAACTTGTTCTTCTGATAGATACATCTGCCGTGTGGATTCCTCACCTTGTGAATAGATTCCCACAGCAGTCCCCACTCCCGGAGGAGGGTGTCCACTCTGCTACACCAGGAAATCTTGGAGGACAGAGCGCGCGAAGTGGCCATCCCTCCTCACCTCGGTATCCAAGCAGTAATGCTTCGCGAAAGTGTGGAGGGAGGCCCAAGTCGCGGCCCTGCAAATATCCTCAACAGGTACACCCCTAGACAAAGCAGATGTTGCAGACTTTGCTCTAGTTGAATGTGCTCTAATACCCTCAGGAGGGTCCTTACCCGCCAGGGAGTAGCAGATCTTGATGCACAGGATTATCCACCTGGAAAGAGTGCGCTTGTGCACCGCTCTGCCCTTCTTGCAGCCAGCAAAACCAACAAACAGCTGGTCGTCCATCCGGAAGTCTTTAGTCCTGTCCAGACAGAAAGACACCGCCCTCTTAGGGTCCAGGCGATGCAGTCTCTCTTCCTCCTTAGACGGGTGAGGGGGAGGATAGAAGGTAGGAAGGGTAATGGACTGCCCAAGATGGAAGGGAGTCACCACCTTAGGCAGAAAAGCAGCCCTGGTCCTGAGAACCATCCTTTCAGCATGAATGGTCAGGAATGGGGGTTTGGAACTCAGAGCTTGAAGCTCACTTACCCTCCTTGCCGAGGTGATTGCAACGAGGAAGATCGTCTTAAAAGAGAGAAGCCTCAATGGACACTTGTGCAAGGGTTCGAAGGGAGAACCCATTAAGAAGGTCAGCACAAGATTCAAATCCCAATGAGGAACAACAAAAGGAGTAGGAGGGAACATATTTATAAGACCCCTCAAGAATCTTAAAACTACCGGAGATTTAAAAAGAGAGGGCTGATCCGGCAAACAGAGAAACGCTGATAAGGCCGAAAGATACCCCTTGACCGTGGCCACAGCAAAACCCTGCTGTGCCAGAGAAAGAGCAAATTGTAAAATATCAGATAAATGAGCCTTCAAAGGGTCAACATCCCTCTCCCTGCACCAAGAAACAAATTTAGACCACCTATAGGAATAAATGGACTTAGTGGTGTCGCGCCAGGCAGAGAGAATGACATCCACCACATCGTGAGGGAGAGAAAAAGAACTCAAGTTGCCCCGTTCAATCTCCAGGCATGAATGTGTAATGTCTGGAGGTGGGGGTGTAGAACCTGCCCCTCCATCTGAGAGAGGAGGTCTGCCCTGTGAGGGAGACGGAGCGGCGGGTGAGAGGAGAGGTGGAGTAGGTCCGAATACCACACCCTTCTTGGCCAAACCGGGGCGACCAATATGACTTGGGCCCGGTCTTGACGAATCTTCCTCAGAACCCGAGGAATCAAGGGTATGGGAGGAAACGCGTAAAGGAGTTGATTTCCACAACTCAACTGAAACGCGTCCCCCAAAGCTCCTTGCAACGGATACTGGAGACTGCAGAATGACGGGCAGTGAGCATTCTCGCGAGTGGCGAATAGATCCACCCGAGGAGTCCCCCACATCTGAAAGATGTCGTGAACAACCTCGGGGTGAAGCCTCCACTTGTGATCGGCAGAGAGCTGTCGACTGAGACTGTCTGCCCGAACGTTCAGAACCCCGGCCAGATGATTTGCCACCAGACAAATCTGATGGTCCTGAACCCAGGACCAGAGATGCAGAGCCTCTCTGCAGAGACACTGCGACCCTACTCCTCCCTGCTTGTTGATGTACCACATCGCGGTCGTGTTGTCCGTCAGGACTTGAACCGACCGACCGCGAAGGGAAGGGAGGAAGGCCTTGAGCGCCAAACGTATCGCCCGCAATTCCAGAAGGTTGATGTGAAGCAACCTTTCCTCTGGAGACCAAAAGCCCTTGATCTCCAGGTCTCCCAGATGAGCACCCCACCCTAGAGTGGATGCATCCGTTATCACTGTGGCCACTGATGGAGGCAGTTGAAAGGGCTTTCCTTGAGACAGATTTCCCTCCACGCCCCACCAAGACAGATCCGCTGCAGCTTCTCTGGAGATCCTCACTGACTCCCTGAGATCTCCGTTGTGCTGATACCACTGCCTGGGGAGGCACCACTGGAGTGCCCTCATGTGCCAGCGTGCATGACTGACCAACAGAATGCAAGAAGCCATCAGACCGAGCAGACGAAGGACCTTCAGGACTGGAACAACCGCTCCATTGAAGAATAAAGGAATCATCTCCTGTATGTCGTGAATCCTTTGAGGTGGAGGGAATGCACGACATACAGTAGTGTCCAGTACCGCACCTATGAACAGGTTGCGCTGGGAGGGCACCAGGTGAGACTTGGGTACATTTATTGAAAAACCCAACCTGTGCAACAACTGAGTTGTCTCTTGCAGATGATGGAGCACCTTCTCCGGCGATTCCGCTTTGATCAGCCAATCGTCCAGATAAGGGAACACAGGTATCCCCGATCTTCTGAGATGCGCAGCCACCACTGCCATCACCTTGGTGAAAACTCGAGGCGCAGTAGTAAGTCCAAACGGAAGGACCGCAAATTGGTAGTGCTGCGATCCCACCGTAAAACGGAGATACTTTCTGTGCGACTTCAGAATGGGGATGTGAAAATACGCATCCTGCAAGTCGATCGACACCATCCAGTCTTCTTCCATCAGCGCCAGAAGGACCTGAGCAAGGGTGAGCATTTTGAATTTCTCCTGTTTGAGATAGAGGTTCAAAATCCTGAGATCCAGGATCGGCCGAAGCCTGCCATCCTTCTTGGGAATCAAGAAATACCAGGAGTAGCAACCTTGACCCCTCTCCTGCTCTGGAACCACCTCTATTGCACCCTTTCGGAACAGAGCCAGGACTTCTTCCTGCAGGAGAAGCAGGTGATCCTCTGAACAATAACCTTGGCAAGGAGGGTAATTGGGAGGGAACTCCTGAAAAGGAAGTGCATACCCATTCTCTACGAGATTGAGAACCCAAAGATCTGATGTAACCGATTCCCAATCTCGTAGAAAATGAGTAAGCCGACCCCCTACTGGCCCCACATGATCCAGAATGGCGGATCTAGGGCTGCTTTGCTGATGCGGGTGGGGGTTGGGCATTATTGGAGGAAGTGGAGGAAGAGGAGACTTGACGTCCACGTCCACGACCCTTCTGTCTACCTCTATAGGACTTATATAGAGGGTTCTGCTGCTGCTGTTGTTGTTGACCTTGTCTGAAGGGACGAAAAGAGGATCTCGCAAAACCTCTGAACTTTCTAGCTGTCGACCCTCTCCTCTGGAGACCCAAAGATCTTGCGGTGGCACGGCTATCTTTAAACCTTTCCAAGGCTACATCAGCCTTTTTACCAAAAAGGCCAGTCCCTTCAAAAGGTAAGTCCAGCAACGTAGACTGCACATCCGCAGAGAAATCAGAGGACTTTAACCACGCGGCCCTCCTGGTCGCAATAGAAGAACCCATAATTCTGGCAACAGAATCAACTGTGTCCATGCCACTCTGAATGACCATGCGTGCAGCAGCTTGAGTGTCAGAAACCACCTCATTAAAGTTCTTCCTATCTTCCTCAGGAAGCTTGGGTGATAACTGCTTCACTGAATCCATTAATGCATGCACATACCTTCCTAAAAGGCAAGTAGCATTCGCTGATTTAAGAGCCATGCTCCCTGAAGAGAAAGTCTTCTTTGCAGACTGATCCAATTTTTTTGACTCTTTGTCAGCTGGCACTTGAGGGAAAGAGCCCACAGCCCTGTTAGAGCAAGCCGCCTGCACCACAAGACTTTCTGGAGAGGGATGTGAAGAAAGGAACGCAGGGTCATCAGGAGCCACCCTATAGCGCCTTGCAATAGCTCTCGAAACAGCAGGAGCAGACAACGGTCTCTTCCAAATCTCCTTTATTGGATCCGTTAAAACATCAGTGAACGGCAGTGTAGGTTCAACAATGGAAGAGGGAGAGTGTAAAACCTCAGTAAGGATGTTGGGTTTGTACTCAACTGTGGGCAGCTTCAAGTTGAGAAGATCAGCAGCCTTCCTAATAACAATGTGATAGGGCGCCACATCCCTAGAAGGAGCATCAGAAGCCGAAGGTAGACCCCACTCAGGAGAGAGCTCCAGACCACTAGCATCACGAAGGTCTTCAAAGTCATCATCATGATCAGGAAGTTCACCTTCTTCCACATCTGAATCTTCATCTTCCCTTTGTTCAAGAAGACGCTGAGCCCTTCGTCTCGACCACTCCAATCGAACCGAAGTCGACGGATCCGGTAACGACTCCGACGGAGCCGGTTCCGACGTCGAGCGAGGAGCTGGGGCAGCAGGAAGACGAGACTCACGGATTGGCGTGGCACCTCGATCCAAACTACGAGGTCGATCCGGAGTCGGCGAAGCCGCATGCGGAGTCGAAGACCTCGGTGGAGCCGTACCGAGCCAAGGTGTAAGAGGCGCCGGCATAAAAGGCATTAATGGAGCTGGGGCGTACGACTGAGGAATGCCCAGATTGTACGATAACGGACCCATGGGACCAACAGGTGCTCCAGCGGGGTACATCGCTCTGGAGTATACTCCAAACATCGCATTGAGAAAATGCGAGGGATCCTGACCAGGACCAGGAAAGGGAGGGTACGAACCTACCGGATGCTCCAACGGAGGCCGTTCCGATACATGTTCACTCTGACCTTCTGGGTCCACAGGAGTCTCCATCGGAGCCGGAGTCTGAGGAATCACCTCTTCTTCCTCTTCATGTTCCGAAGGATGTAAGGATACCGGATCCGGTTCCGGTTCCGGAGTCGGAGAACCTTCGATTGACAAAGCAGGAGAAGGAGAAACAAAGTCTTTATGGTGTTTACGAGACTTTTTCTTTGAATCAGAAGAATCCTTCCCTGAATGATGCCTTGAACCGTGCTTCCTCCTCTTATGCTTTCTCCTCGAGGAGCTCGAAGCGTGACCTGAAGCCGACTTGGATCCAGACCTAGATCTCTCCCTGGACCTCGACTTCGCTCTGGATCTCGACTCCGCCCTGGATTTCGAACCCGTCCTGGATCTCGACTCCGATCTCGACTTCGATCGAGACCTTTGCTTCGACTTCGAGCGTCTCGACGTCGACCTCGAATATCTTCCAGTCTCCTGTTTTACCTTCGCGAGAAGTAGTTTAGCTTCACGCTCACGAAGCGCCTTTGGGTTCATTTTAAAACAGGAACTACAGTTCTTAACGTCGTGATCCGAACCAAGACACCACAAACAATCCTTATGTGGGTCAGTGATAGACATCATGCGGGCACAAGACCTACATTGCTTAAAACCTGTCTTCCTCGACGACATCTTCGATGAAGAATTAAGTCGCAAAAGAGAAACAGTGACAACTAAACAACAGCTAGATACTAAGTATCGCAGAAGATCCTGAAAACCGTTAGCGTCGAAGACGCGGAAAAAAGGGAACTGACGTCATCACGCCGGCGTGGGCCTGATAAGGGGTCGGTGACGTCAGACGGAGTCGCGCGCGATGCCGTGCTCCCGTGACGTCGTCCACGTCGGCGCGCTACGAAGAAAATTTCCGAACGTTGCTGACGCAAGGGGGATATTCACAAGGTGAGGAATCCACACGGCAGATGTATCTATCAGAAAGAGGGTGTCAGCAGCAGGCATGAAAGGCTGTTTGGCAAGCTCTCCCTGAAGGTGCCAGAGGCGGAGAAGAGGAGGATGTGACTGCGCATCAAAGACAGCGTGAATGCTGTCGGAGTCACCCACCGCAGCATCGACGACCTTAAAAAACGGTGGTACGACCTCCGCAAAAGGGCTAAGGAGAGGATTGCGGAAAGGGTGAAGGATGCGGCTGGCACAGGTGTTGGGTCCTCCAATGTGACACCGAACACAGCCCTGGAGGACCTTGTGGAGTCGACAATCGAACCGGAAGCTGTTGTGGGGGTCACCCAATTGGACACCTCGGGTGCTGCGGAAGGTGGACAAGGTAAGATGCATGCCAGCGCAGATATGCAGCGTCTTGTCAACCCATGCCCATTTCCCCATGCCAAACACAGTGCACATGTAGCCGTGCCTAAAGCACAATCCTTTAACAGAGTGTTGCATCATGGGAGTTGTAGTCATAACATGAAAGAGTGCATGTCTGACCCCTGAGGTGTATGATATGAAAACAGCAGCAAAGGGCCAAATGTCAGTCCATATATGTCCTTTATGTAGATGACAAAAGCAAAAAATAACAATATCCACAAATTAATAACAATGCTCTGTTTCACACACAGATGCCTCCCCCGTGGAATCAGATGATAGCGGCCGCCTAGTCATCTGTGAGACCCCAGTGGTGACCGATGCGGAGAACAAGCTGGAACATGGAGGCAGTCCTTCCCCTTCACCACCACTGCAAACATCACCACCAACACCAGCACCACCACCACCACCGCGGACAAGAACACCAACACCAACACCACCACCACCACCACCACCACCGCGGACAAGAACACCAACACCACCACCACCACCACCACCACCACCACCACCACCACCGCGGACAAGAACACCACCACCACCACCGCGGACAAGAACACCAACACCAACTCCACCTCCACCTCCACCAGTCCTGCCAACCACACATAGCCGCAGGGCAAATGTTCCCTCCCTGCAGGAGATGGAGACGGAGCAGAGGCCAGCAGCCACAAATGTACAGCAGCAGGCTGTCGTCACCCCAACCGCCCGAACAGCAGCACGTCTGCGAGCTAGACAGCGGGCCGGATCCCTGGGTAGGGCTGCAGCGACAACAGTTGATCCTGCAGATGTGTATGGAGTCGTGGAGACCCGGATGCTGCGTGTTCAGCGCCTGCAGGGGAGACACATGGGTGCAATGAACATGAGCATGACTTGAATGTCCAACAGATTGGCATCAATGACTGACGCTGTGCGAGAGCTGACCACAGCCGTTGTAGAGGGCAACAATGACATTAAGGAATGCCTACAGGAACTCACACGTGCTGTTGCTGCAGGCCAACGGAGTGAGCGCCGGAGACATAAGCAGTACTCAGTCAGTACCAATGCCACAATTAAGGCCATCAAGAAGCTGTGCAAAAACACAGCTGTTCTAGCCCGCCGATCGGTATCCCTGCACGTTGACTTGGGCCATTATTGTGGGGATGTGGCAAGGACCCTCGATAGAGTGACCACTGCAGTGGAGCATCTGCAGTCTGGAACTGCCAGTATTAGCAGTGTGGGAGGGGATGAGGTGAGTGAGGCAGCCTCAAGTGTGAGCAGCGTCACCATGCCTGAGACAAGCGGGAGGAGGCGCAGCGCACCAGCCACTGAAAGTCATCAAGGAGATGTTGAGGAGTCATGGGACAGGAGGCTGGGTGTCCGTGGCAAACGTAAATAGCCATGATGCTATGGCTCCCTGGCCATGGTGAGGTAACCATGGGCCAACTGTAGTGCCACATGTAGCACCTGTGTTGTCAATGGACATTTTCTCATTTGATTTAATTTACGCTGCATCATGTTTCTGTTATATTAATCAGCACCAGTCAGGTGTTAATGGGCATTAAACCCTTGCAATGCATATCATCTTGTCATGGCTCTTTCTTACCTGTCTCAGAAGCGATGCCGTCTGATGTATGTCCGCCTCCTTTGCCCTTCTGCTGTGTTGGGCACATGTGCCTGTCGGTGTTTGGGGGGGGGGTTGCTATGCACGAAGCTCATCCTCACCGTACACCTCTATGGGTACCCCCCTTCTTGTTGCGATGTTATGCAGGATGGCACAGACAGCTATGATCTGGCAGCAGGTCACTGGGTCATACTGCAAGGCACCACCTGTCTTGTGCAATATTCAGAAGCGACTCTTGAGGATGCCGAATGTGCGCTCCACCACATTCCTTGTGCTGATGTGTGCTCTGTTGTAGCGCTGCTCTTGTGGTGTTGCTGGGCTGAGGTAGGGAGTGAGTAGATACTCACGCAATGCGTAAGCGCTGTCACCTGCAGGATGGGGAGAGAATGGTCAGCGGCATGAATGCAATGGTACATGTGGGGATGGATTAAATGATGTTGCATGAATACGTGCCTAATAGGTGTCCAACTCCAAAATCAACGTTGATCAGGAGCCTCTGGATGCCACTGTGACGGAAGATGTATGCGTCGCGTGTGCTCCCTGGGAATTGGGCTACGAGGTCCTTTATGATGTGCTTGGCATTGCACACAACCATCAATCAATCAATCAATCAATCACAGCATTTATAAAGCGCGCTACTCACCCGGGAGGGTCTCAAGGCGTTGGGGGAGAGGGGTAAGTTACTGCTCGAACAGCCAGGCCTTGAGCTGCTTCCTGAAGGAGAGATGGTCTTGGGTCGCCGAAGGTGGGTGGGGAGGGAGTTTCAAGTCTTGGCTGCAAGGTAGGAGAAGGATCTTCCTCCGGCGGTGGCTCTGTGGATGCGTGGTACGGTGGCGAGTGCGTGGCTGGTCGATCGTAGCTGGCGGGCGGGCGTGTAGAAGGTCAGGCGGTCATTGAGGTACTTGGGTCCCAGGTCGTGGAGAGCCTTGTGTGCGTGGGGGAGGAGTCTGAACGTGATTCTCTTGCTGACGGGGAGCCAGTGCAGATCTCTCAGGTGTCCGGTGATGTGGCTGTGTCGGGGGATGTCCAGGATGAGTCGTGCGGAGGCGTTCTGGATGCGTTGGAGTCTTTTTTGAAGTTTTTCTGTGGTTCCGGCGTAGAGGGTGTTCCCGTAGTCCAGTCGGCTGGTGACGAGTGCCTGGGTGACGGTCTTCCTGGTTTCAGTGGGGATTCATCTGAAGATCTTGCAGAGCATGCGCAGGGTGTTGAAGCATGTAGATGAGACGGCGTTGACTTGTCTGGTCATTGACAGGTAGGAGTCCAGGATGAAGCCCAGGGCCGGGGGCCACCAGGAGTCGTCCCAGGCAGAGGGTGATGATCCCAGGATGAGGACTTCCGTCTTGTCTGTGTTCAGTTTAAGGTGGCTGATCCTCATCCAGTCGGCGACGTCTTTCATCCCTTCGTGTAGATTGGCTCTGGCGGTGGTGGGGTCGTTGGTGAGGGAGAGGTTCAGCTGGGTGTCGTCGGCGTAGGAGATGATGTTGAGGTTGTGTTGGCGTGCGATGGCTGCGAGGGGGCTCATGTAGATGTTGAAGAGGGTTGGACTGAGTGAAGATCCTTGTGGTACGCCGCAGATGACTTCGGTGGCCTCGGATCTGAACGGAGGGAGGCGGACTCTCTGGGTTCTTCCGGCGAGGAACGAGATGGTCCACTCCAGCGCTTTGTCTCGGATTCCGATGTTGCTAAGGCGCTTCACTAGGGTGCAGTGGCAGACAGTATTGAACGCCGCAGAGAGGTCCAGGAGGATGAGGGCTGCTGTTTCCCCGTTGTCGATCAGGGTTCTGATGTCGTCGGTGGCTGCGATTAGGGCGGTCTAGGTGCTGTGGTTGGCCCGAAACCCGGACGGCGAGGGGTCGAGGGATCCGTTCGTCTCGAGGAAGGCGGCAAGCTGTTTGACGACGGTCTTCTCGATGACTTTGGCCGGAAAAGGAAGGAGCGAGATAGGACGGTAGTTTTGAGGTCGGTGGGGTCCGCCGTTGGTGTCTTCAGGAGGGCGGTCAGCTCGGCGTGCTTCCAGCTCTCCGGGAAGGTGGCGGTGTGGAAGGAGGAGTTGATGATGTCTCGGAGATGGGGTGCGATGATGGCATCAGCTTTGTTGAAGACGTGGTGTGGGCATGGGTCGGTTGGTGAACCGGAGTGGATGGAGTTCATCGTGCGGGTGGTGTCTTTGGTGATGATCGGGGTCCAGTTGCACAGGTTGGTGGTGGCGGGCGTTGGTTCGGTGGTCGGGTGCGTGGTCTGTGCGTCGAAGCTGTTGTGTATGTCGGCGATCTTGCGGTGGAAGAACGAGGCGAGTGAGTTGCAGAGGTCTTGCGAGGGAGTGATGTCGTTGTTTCCGGCGCTGGGGTTGGAGAACTCTTTGACGATGCTGAAGAGTTCCTTGCTGTCGTGGGAGTTGTTGTTCAGTCGTTCTTTGAGTGCCGTCTTCTTGGTGCGCGGATCAGCTGATGGTGTTTGCGGGTGGCGTGCTTGAGGGCGGTCCTGTTATCTGTGGTCTGGTTGAGCCGCCAGGTTTTCTCGAGGGTGCGGCAGTTCTTCTTGGATTCCTTGAGTTCGTCGGTGAACCAGGGGGTTTTCTTGCTGCCGGGTCTGCTAGGAGGGTTCTTTAGTGGTGCGAGGTCATCGGCGCAGGTGGTCAGCCACTTGGTGAGGTTGCTAGCAGCTTCGTTGGGGTTCGTTGTGCTGGTGGGAGTGTTCTGGCTGAGTGAAGCGGTGATCTGCTCGGCGGTGATCTTGCTCAAGTTTCGGCGGGGAGCCTGTTGCGGGTGGTGGTGGGTCGTAGTTCTTCTGAAGCTGAAGTGGACGCAGCTGTGGTCTGTCCAGTGTAGTCCGGTGGAGTGGCTGAAGGAGATGTGCTTGCTGGATGTCCGAGGTTGGCGAGGTTGTCCAGCAGGGCGGTGGTGTTTCTGTCGTTGTTGTTCTCCAGGTGGAAGTTGAGGTCCCCTAGGAGGATGTAGTCGGCGGAGGGAAGGGCGTGCGGGCTGATGAAGTCTGCGATGTCTTCGCTGAATTGTGTGCGTGGTCCCGGTGGTCTGTAGATGAGGGTGCCTCGGAGGGTGGTCTTGGGGTCAGTGTGTATCTGGAAGTGCAGGTGTTCGGCGGCGGTGAAGGTGTCGTCGGAGTTGGTCGAGATGCGGATGGTGTTCTTGTGTACGATGGCGATGCCTCCTCCCGTCTGGTTGACGCGATCCTTCCGGGTGATCTTGTATCCGTCCGGGATGGCTATGGCGATGTCGGGTGCTGAGGAGGCGTTCATCAAGGTCTCGGTGAGGAAGGCGACGTCCGGTGCTGTTGCGTCGAGCAGGTCCCAGAGTTCTACGACGTGCCTGTGGACGCAGCGGGTGTTGAGCAGGATGCACTTCAGGTGGTTGCTGCTGGTGCTGGACCTGGCGGGGGTGGTGCAGGTCCGGTAGCAGGTGAACCGACAGGCTTGGCAGGCGAAGGGTCCGTGGGTGCGTCTCGGGGTGGCTCGGTAGCAGGCAGGGTTCCGGCCGGTATTGAGTGCGTTGAGAGTGGCGGTATCGTAGGTCTGTCGTGTAGTTTTGCATCGGCGGTGGGGACCAGGGGTTCTGGCGCTGGGCGCGGACGGGCGCAGACGGGCTTGCCTTTGGCGCATTTTCGGCGCACAATCGGCGCGCCGACTGTGCGTGCGTGAGGGCAGCATAAGAAGGGAGTCGGGTGGGCGGATCAGCTGGTTGGCGGGAGCGGGGCGGCGAATGGGCTGGCGGGAGCGGGGCGCAGGGAGGCAGCGGTGGGAAGAAGCTGGTGCGGGCGGGCGGCTCAGCGGCGGCTGGGTCGCCCGGACACGAAATGCACAGGAAGCGGCAGCAGGCAGAGGCAGGAGCAGCACAGGAGCGTGGCTGCGACCAGGCCTGAACACAGGCTCTGCAGTCGCTCGAGCCTGCACATTAATGGAATGGTATGACTTCCGGTTGCGGAAGATGTATTTGGTGGCTGTGGGAGGACAGATGGGGACAGGGGTGCAGTCGACACACCCTATCACATGGGGGAATTGTGCCACCTGGTAGAACTCATGCTTGGTGCGGTTCAACTGCTGGGGGGTTGTGGGGAAGGTGATGTGGCGACGTATAGATGCTAGCATGGCATCCAGGAACCTGTGGAAGAAGCGTGATAGTGCACTTTGCGACACGGCTCCGAGTTCTGCAATTACCCCCTGGAAGCTTCCAGACGCCAGCAGGTGCAGGCTGCATAGGACCTGGACATGGGCTGGTATTGCGTGGGTCCTACGGGTCTGGTGCTGCAGTTGTGGTGCCAGATATGCTATTAGACGCATGATCATGGCAGGGCTGAGTCTGTACTTATCGTACACCTGCTCCTCTGTTTGCCCCAGCAATGTGATGCGCACCTTGAAGACCCTTTCCTGGATCATCCTCCTTCGCTGAGCCTGGGCATTGATTCTCCACCTCCGAGCAAGCACGTAGGGGGCAGCCATTTTGGTTGACTAAAACAGGGTTTCCAGGGTCATTTTTTAAAGGGTTACTGATTGTCAGCACCGGTCTGAATTTTTTTTTTCTTCATTCGAATAACTTTACCTCCAGTTTGAGATTCCCCTTATTTTGCTCATGCTAAATAGCGATTTTTGAGCTTTTCGGTATTTGCAATTTTTGATGCATTCCGTTGCGATTCTTTATTAGCGATTCGGTATTTCCGGGGCCTGCTTTGATTTCATTATTTCCGATTGGCTGGATAGCGATTCGGTAATTTACCGAGGGGATTTTTTTAGCGATTCTTTAATATTTACCGATTTGTGTTGATGCATTGCATTTGGGGGTTTTGCGGTCGGTATTGGCCTGTTTTACCGAATCGCTATTTTACAGGGAGGTATTTTGCTTGATGCAGCTGCCTGTTAGAATGTTACATTCTGTGACTACCTGAACCACCACAGCACAACTTTCCTTCTCCTTTCGCGGCCCTGCACAAACCCATCCTCTACTCGTTGTCATCCAAACTATCCAAAATCAAAGGGACATGAGCAAACAAAGACCAGACGAGGACTTGGTCTCTAGAGCAGTCTGTTGGGAGGGCTCAGGGCCACAGCCTTTCACACATTACGACAATCCAGCCATGTCCAAGGTTTTTCTCTTCATGCGTTGCTCCAAGTGAATGACCCTTACAGAAAACGGGGTAATAATGTGGGGGCATGTTTCTTCTTCTGTAATTGCTGTGTGTAGATTACATCTCTACCATATCTGGCTATCCCGAGGTAGCAAATCTGCAACTGGTAAACCCTTTGCTCTGTTCCTGCAGTTTGTCAGGGAAAGTGCGTCCCAAAGCTTCTGTGTTCAACACCTTTAGCACGGACTAAAACGGAGAGTGAAAACAGCAAGAGACCAATGGCTGAACTAACACCTGAAAAGAATTACACAGAGGTGGGCTTCAAAACTGAGAAAGACAACGGGAGACACGCAGCTCGTGCACACTAAAAATCTACAGCAAACAAATGATGGACGGAATGCTGACAATGCAAACAAACAACCCCAGTCAAAAGATCTGGGTTAAATCCATCATTCTTTTGCCCACTACACCACCCCAGTTTGGACCCAGCTATATGCAAATCCTAGTATGCTTGTTTTCGGTCCCGGGAGGACTTGGCTTGGCAGTTCGGGCTGGACTGTTCACATGAGGCACAGGGTCAAGACTGATTTGCATATTGCCAGGTCTAAACTGGAGTGGCATGGTGAGCAAAAGAATGTTGGATTTAACCCAGATTTCTTGACTGGGGGTGAATGTTTTGATTTGTTCTGCATTCCGTCCATCAATTGTGTGTCTTTTGCTTTCTCGCCCTAAGTGTTCCGGGCATGCCGAGCCGTGGGTCCCGGGCTCACTGTGGCACTGGAATCAAGCTACCCTGGCTGAAGACGGGTAAAACCCCGAAACCAGTCCTAGGATACTTGTTTCCGGTCCAGGGAGGACATGGCTTGGCAATTCAGGCTAGACTGTTCCCATGAGGCATAGGGTCAAGACTGATTTGCATATGGCCAGGTCTAAACTGGGGTGGCATGGTGAGCAAAAGAATGTTGGATTTAACCCAGATCTCTTGACTGGGGTGAATGTTTTGATTTTTTATGCATTCCGTCCATTAATTGTGTGTCTTTCACTAAAAATCTAAGCAGGGGAAGTTAAAGAGGCACACACAAACAATACCACCAAAAAACCCTACTGCGAATAGAAACAGAACTGCAATAAGTGAAGGCGGACCTGGCGCACCTTTTTCTTGAATAACTGCTTTTCCTGAAAAGGTGTGCTAGGGCAGATCTTTTTTTCGTTTTTAATATAGTGTGAGGTATATTATTTACCGACTTAACCCCCGTGAAATATGATAGATTATTTCCCAGCTGCATTAAAGTGCCCACATGCAAAATGTCACGAATACACTGTACTCCGACATTTCTCAACCTTCTTCTTTTTAAACAAAAAAAGACGCCATCAATTTCCAAAGCAGCTTTGCTTCATTTGAGAATTGATAAATCATTTAAATCTTAACACAATGAATAATTGAACTTAATTAGTCATGCTATACTTAAATATAAGTAAGAATTAATCTCTGCCTCCCAGACAGGGAAGAAGAGATATCTAAACAGTACCCACAATCCAATGATTTACTGTCACTGTTCAGGATTTATGTTATTTAAGAGCAAACTCTCTTATAATTCATGGTCGTGTCTTGCTCGGATAGACTCAATATTTGCTATCAGCAGAAGTTAATGGATTCATCATTCAAAAAAATAAAAACCCCTTGGAGTCTTTGAGAACAAATCCCAAATTAAAAACACTTCATGATTCGTGACTGTAAATATTACTGATTAATTACCTTTCTGTGTTTTAGATTCCTTTCAGCCTGCTTGAATAAGGCTTTTCAATAAAGTCTGCATCATGAAGCTACTACACTCATCCATATATTTAATTATGAAATCAAGAGCAAATGTGCGATAGTGTAGGCGAACATGTAATGCAACAATGAAGACATTTTAAAAAATGGGTTCTAAGATAAGTGTGCGTGCGTGCACATTGCCTAGTCACAATATAAAATGTATAGAAGTTTCGTACATGCACGTTGGGTCTGGAATAAAAGTTAATATCCAAGAATATTGGTATAAAATACATAAAACCACTTTAAAAAAAACTAGCTCAAGGCAGTTGGTCATCACCTCCAAAAAACGGAGCATGTATAGTTATAGCCAGAATGATGGTTCAATGAGCTGAATGCTAGTTGCTGACAAACTGCGATGATCTACACCAGCGTGAACCCTAGCAAGGCAGACTCCTGATTCCATCCTTCAGAGGCCTGTAAATGGAGTACAATGAAATGCATAGTACTTACAACGGTTATTTACATTGTTTCAAATTAAAAACCATTACTACAGACAAAATGACTAGGGGTGGTCCGAGATAGTTCATGAAAATAACTGAATTAACTCCCACACCTACTCACACACCCACAAAACCACTCCCACACCCACTCATAGACCCACACAGCCAGTCACACACGCACTCACATAGCTATTCCCAAACACACTCACATAACCACTTACACACCTATTCACACACCACCTCAAACCAAGGTTGCAGGGACGCTATAGTTAGGAAATAGTATAAAAAACCATAGAAGTTCAAAGAAAAGCAAAGGTTACTGGGAAGTTCTAGTTAGGAAATAAAATGTTAAAAACCTTATAATTCACATAAAAGCAAAGTTTACAGAGACATTATAGTTAGGTTAAGATTGTACAGAAACAAAACCATAAACATACAGCTGTTATAGTTGTCTCAAGTAACTATAACTCAGGCCCTCACCGCGCACTACTAACTACCCCACATATTACATCACTCATGACATCTTCTATGACATCTTAGAAATCCCAGTTTTATTTGCAGTGAAATTATTAAAGAGAAAACTGTGCATGGTGGGGGCATGAGTTATAGTTTTTTAAATTTTATTTCCCAACTAGAAAGTCCCTGTAAGCTTAGTTTTTTCCCAGTAAATATAATCTCATAATCTGTTTAGAGAATGTTTAAAGCCATAATTATTTGTTCTCGTAAATCTTGCATTGGCACTTGATGTTATCAACAGACTAACATGTGGAGAATGTTGGTTCTGTCGGACAGACTAACAGCATACATTTTCAACTTATCAAGGACTGATCTCATATCACTGGGCTACCTCATGAAGCTACTAACACTTCCTTTCAGCTTGATGGTTAATGCCACCAGCATACAGCTTCCATGTAAAGTTAACATTCTTTACATTTCATTGATAATTGTTCTTCAACTTAAAAATTACCAAGTCTTGATCCTCTTTCTCTTATCTATTATTTAATTGATAGGATGGAGATTGTTTTTCCACCCACAGAACAACACCGTTTTTAATACTCAAGATACCAGATTTGCTTCTACTAAGTGCTAAAACTACATTACTTACTAAAAACTAAAAAAGTATATCTCGGGGGCGTGGCCGAGATGGCGTCGGAGTGAGACGCTTCTCCGTGCCTCTCCGGCACCGATCCGACATAGCTGCTGATAGCTTGCTGCCACTGGCGCAGATTGGCCCCGGATCGTTGGCAGAGGTCGGTGCAGCGGCGCGGAGAGGTCCGGTGCGGTCAGCAGAGCGCTGAGCCGCTGGTAGCGGCTGCCGGAGCAAGGAGGTAGTGCGGCCTTGGAATCCCCGGGCTCGCGTGCTCAGAGGGCCGACCGGAAGTTCGGTGTCACCGCGACAGCGGAGGAGGGATCGCCCGTCACCCACCCGAGATCCACCCCAAAAAAACAAAAAAAAAAAAAAAAAAAACGCCAGCTGCTTGGAGCGGGCCGCGCGAGCGGCGGAGGTCTGCGCGGCCTCACTGAGGACATCGGTGGTGTTTGGGTCCTCGGGCTGGGGGTGAGGAGAGGGCCTGGAATCGGAGGCCCAGCAGCGCCGGCCCGGAGTGGTGGTGGAGGCTCCGGGTGCATTCCGGAATCTAAGTGCCTCTGAGACGCGCTGTGGAGCTCGGCCGCAGTAAGTGGAGCTACGCACTGGCCTAGAGGGGGAAAGTAGGAGGCGACCTGCGACCCGAGTCGGGTGAGTGCCCCTGAAGCGGGCTCGGCATATTACGGAGCGGTGGAGCCCTGGGAGTTGCGGCCAGCACGGACCTAGGTGGTGTGTGGGCCCGGGGTGACTGGACTTCGGCTTGCTGTGCATGATGACCATCTGGGGGGCCTGAGGGGGCCTCACGCCTCTCCCTGAGGCTTCGACTGTGCAAGCCTCGCCCAGGAGCTGTGACTGGTGATGGACTAGAGAAGGTGCTGGGGGTGTACACCTGGCGGTCTGGAAGCGGTCTGGACGGGGAGCGTGACGGCGCCGTTTTGTCTGGATCCCCTGGTTGATTTGAGTGCTTTCTCCAACGCCTGGATAACTGGCATTTGTGTTGCCCCGCTGCACCGTCTTCACAGGGACTTGGCATCAGTGGCTGGGGGCTCCCTCTTCCTTAGCCGCGTGCGCTCCTGGTTGTTGCGGTCTCGGCGCGCCTGGGCTCTCTGGGGACCTCCAGTCTGGTGCAGGGAGGTGGGCACCGAGGTGGACTGCCCTGCGGGGCTGATTACTACGTCTGCAAGCTAGGGCCCCAGCGTCGATTGGCTTTGCGAGTGGCTGGTGGGAAGTTCACCCTGATAGGGTTGCCCGGCGTCATGTCTAACCAGGCCCGCAAGGGGCGTGTAGTGAAAGATGGAGCGTCTAAATCCTCACAGCAGCCGGCTTCCCCCGGTCCCAGTGGGTCGCCGAGAATGTCAGATGATGAGGCCCCAGCTACCAAGGCCTTTATGTCCGAACTTTTTGCTTCCATTAAGGAGGATATCTCCGAGCTGCGGGCGCAGCTCGCGTCCGACCTTCGGGAGGTCAGAAGAGATGTCGATGGAATTGGCGAGAGAGTGGCGACTCTGGAGGACCATGATTTGAACACGGCCAACGACATGCACTTACTCCAGCAGGAAGTCCTCCGCCTCACGGAACAAAATATGGACTTGCAGGCACACACGGAAGACCTTGAAAACCGATCCCGTCGGAATAACATCCGCATTAGGGCGGTCCCTTGGGATGGCGAGGCGGGTGACCTGCGAGGCTATGTACAGGAACTGTTTTTGCAAATCCTTGACGAGGAGGAGGTGAAGGACATCCAAATGGATAGAGTCCATCGAGTAGGTTTGCCCAGGAGAGGGGGGGGGCCGCCCCCGGACGTCCTTGTCTGTGTCCATGATTTTCAGGTGAAGGAGCGCATTCTTCGTAAAGCCAGGGCCATCACATCGCTGCAATTTAGGGGCCATCATCCACAGCTGTTTCAGGACTTGGCTGCCTCTACGCTCCAGAAGAGGAGGGATTTTCGCCCGGTGACTTCCTTTCTGCGGGTTCGCAACATCGCATATTCCTGGGGCCACCCCTTCAGGATCATCTTTAGGTGGCAGAACCGGTTGGTGCAGATACGCTCCCTCCAGGAGGCGAAGGATCTCTTGGGTTTGGATGATGTTGCTCCGTCCCAGGGGTCGACTGCTTCACCATCTCGGCGGCGTCATAGATCCTCTTCTTGGCACAGAGTGGGGTCCACCTCAGCAGGGGGGCGCCCGGACCGCAATTCTAGCCTGCAGGAGAGGGGGAACGCAGTAGCTTCAGTTGCTTCGGCGACACTGCCGGTGTCGCAGGCCAGTTCAGGAGCGGCATGACAGAGAATGGCATGATGGCGGATCGGCGCCGGAGGGGGCATCGGCCTCCCTGATCTGGGAGAATGGATGTACTTTTGGTGAAGACTCCCCGGATCGTGACCTTGGGAGGTACCGAGTTGGTCTCCCTGTTCTGTCCTAGGAGTGGACGGATCTTCCCGAATTTTGGACTACTGGGACTGATGAGTATTACCATCTGTTTTGATTCATTCTTTTTGTTAATGTTTTTGGCATCGTTTCTCACTGTTATCCCTTTATGTGGGATGGGGAAGGGGTGGGGTGGGATGGTGGTGGAGTATGTCTGCTGGGTGTGTGATGAGTTGTTTCCTCTTGAGGCGTTTCTCTTTGGCTGCTGTTGCGGGTGCCTCCTTTTGGGCTCGGTAGCTGGTTTTGTTCTGGGCATGGATTCTGTGAGTGCTATGGGCCATCTTGGCGTGGACCCATTGGAGTTGGAGGGGGGGTTGAGTGCTGGGTGGCGGGGGGGGATGTCGAATTTGTCGATTTGGTCATTGAGGTTGCCGCTCCTGCTCCGTTGCCATCAATGTGCAATGTTTAGTCTCCAGATACGGGTTGGCTCAGGTTTGTCAGTTACCTTCCAGTGGATCCTCCGGGACGGGACCTCGGCTGGGCCTCTCACTTGGGGGGGTCTGAGTGCGGGTGGGGGTCCAGGCACGTTGGCTGCAGAGGGCTTGGGGGGTTTTGGTTCAGTATGCCTGTTAGTGTAGGGACTTGGAACGTTAAGGGTCTCAACTCGCCTCAGAAGCGACAGAAAGTGTGGAAGTATGTGATGGAACACCAGCTGGATGTTGTGGGGCTTCAGGAGACGCATTTGGCGCGTAGGGACGAGCTAAGGCTCAAGCATAAGGCGTATCCCCTTATATATAGGTCTTCTGTCTCAACGAAACATAGAGGGGTGGCCCTCCTTTTTCGCGCTGCGTTGCACTTCCAGCCCATAGAGGTGCGCACTGATAGGGATGGCCGATGGTTGATGGTGAAAGGGCTTGTTCAAGGGCAGCTCTGTTCCTTTGTAGTGGTATACCTCCCTAATGCAGGTCAGAATAAATTTTTCCAAGATTTATTGCAGAAGGTGGGAGACTTTGCGGAAGGTCACTTGTTCGTCATGGGGGACTTCAACTTGGTGTGGGACAAGGCAGTGGATAGCTCGGGGCTTCACAGGGCTGGGGCGGGAGTTTTTTCGGTGACTACACAGCAGAAGGTGGGGGAGTTGGGACTGGTTGATGGCTGGCGCTTTTATCATCCCACTGCCAGGGATTACACTTATTTCTCTCACGTACATCACTCCTACTCCCGCTTGGATCACATTTTTGTTAGTCAGGCCCTTAGGGGAGATGTCCTGGACTCCACCATTCTTCCGCTTTCGGTGTCGGACCACAGTTTGCTGGTGCTTACCCTCCGTTGGTCGTCAACTGGCGGGGGGCAGAGGAAGTGGTATTTTCCGGCTTCGGTGATCCGGGATGATGCCTCCAATAAAGCTCTGAGGGCGGCCATTAGGGAGTTTTTTGAGCTTAACCCCGCCTCTGATACATCGGTCAATAACACTTGGGATGCCTTTAAGGCTTCCATTAGGGGCACATGCTTGGGCCTCAATGCGCGTCTTAACAAGGAGCGGCGTAAAGATCGGGAGGCTCTGGAAGCGGAGGTGTCCCGCCTCGAACAGGCTCATAAGCTCAATCCCTCGAGAATAACCCTCCGACCCTTAACTGCGGTGCGGGGGAAGCTGCGGGCACATTACAATAACAGGGCTGAACTTACGATGCTGAGGCTGGGGCGACACTCTTACTCCGGTGGGAATAAGGTGGGACAGCACCTGGCGCGTCAACTCCGTGATAAGAGGGAACGCGAATATATTGGAGGGATACGTGATGAGGCCGGTGTGTTGCAACACGAGGATGGGGTAAAGGCGGCTATCTTTGGACGCTTCTATGCGGACTTATATACGGGAGATAGGCTCGCCGAGGAGGCTCAGAAGGAGTATCTGGGGCGATTGCCCCTCCCGCGGATCTCCGCCGAGTGGAATGGCCTGCTGGATGCACCAATTACCAGGGAGGAAGTGCTCGAGGCCATTAAGGGCTTGAAGTTACACAAAGCGCCTGGGCCGGATGGCTATACGGCGGTATTTTATAAATCTTACGCCACTGAATTGTGTGACTTCCTGACCTCTCTTTTTAACGACATGGCCCTGTCCGGCTCCTCGGCGGGCTCCCTGGCGGAGGCGGTGATTACGGTCCTGCCAAAACCCGGGAAGGATCTCGCCCAATGTGCGTCATTCCGCCCCATAGCGCTACTTAATATTGACGCTAAATTATACTCCGCGATCCTGGCGCATAGATTGCAGGATCTGCTACCAGCGATCATACACCCGGACCAATCAGGTTTCATCAAGGGGCGCCAGACCCACGATAATACTCGCAGGGTGGTTCATTTACTGGAAAAGGCCGACAGGTTCCGCATTCCAGCGGTGCTGGTGGGATTGGACGCCGAAAAGGCCTTTGACAGAGTGGATTGGGGCTTCCTCTTTAACACACTGACCGCCTTCGGGTTTTCCGAAAAATTCATCACTATGGTGAGGGCCAATTTTAGCTGCCCGAGGTCTAGGGTAACAGTGAACGGGCATGTGTCGGAGTTTTTTCCGCACTCCAGGGGCACCAGGCAAGGGTGCCCCCTTTCCCCGCTACTGTTCGCATTAAGTATTGAACCATTAGCGATGGCGGTGCGACAGCATGAGGGGATTCGGGGTATTCCGTTCACAGGAGAGCAACACAAAATTACGCTATTCGCGGATGATATTTTGTTGTCGGTGACGGAGCCGGAACGTTCGCTGCCATGCCTTCGGGAAGCCCTGCTGGCCTATGAGACGGTGGCGGGCTTCAAAGTAAATTATGGCAAATCCCATATCTTGAATCTTACTCTCTCTCCGGAAGAGGTGGAACGTGTGATGCCCTTGACTCCTCTGTCTTGGGCGGTTGGATCATTGGTCTACCTGGGGGTTCACCTGACCCCGACGGTTGGCGGGCTCTTTTCGGCCAATTTCCCGCCCCTGTTAGTGAAGACCCGGGTGGAGTTGGAGAAGTGGAAACCAAAATTCATATCTTGGCTGGGCAGAATACATGCTGTTAAGATGGTTCTCCTCCCCAAATATTTATATTTATTCCAAGCCTTACCCATCCCTCTCCATACCGAATTTTTTCGGCATCTCAGGACTCAGATACTGAGATTTGTGTGGCAAGGTGGCCGGGCACGTCTCTCGTTTACGGTGTTACGACAGCCGAGATCCGAGGGCGGAATGGGACTTCCTGATCTGCAGCTTTACTATAAAGCGGCACAATTGAGAGTGCTGGTGGAGTGGTCGCAGCAAACGTCAGAGAAACATTGGCTGCATATGGACCGGAGTGTAGCTGGCAGGTCGGTCTGGGACTTAGCGTGGAAACCCAGGAAGGACCGCCCGGTGAATGCTTATATCAGTACGCCTACGGGTACTACATTGAAGGTCTGGGACTCCCTGGCTGCGGATGAGAGATGGACTACCTTCCCATTGCCATTTACGCCTATACACTTCAACCCAGCTTTCCCTCCGGCGCTCCGGGAAGGGGTCTTTGATACATGGAGGGAGGGAGGCTGCCGGGCGTTGACTCATCTGTTCCATGGGCGGGTACCCCTTACCTTTGCTAACTGCATGAGGGATTACGGGATCTCCGAGGCTGAACGATTTCGTCACTTCCAACTGCATCACTGGGCCACTTCGCCTGGGATACTGGAGGCGGCGACGAGGCCTCCGTCACCGTTCGAGGCATTCATATTGCGGACGACTGTCCTGAAGGGAGCCATCTCCTTTTTATACCAGCTTCTGCTTAAATCGGCGGTGACGCCTAGGCACCGATACATGGGCCACTGGGAGACCATGTTGGGGAGAGACATCTCAGATGCGGAATGGTCAGCCTTGTGGCGGGACATGACGGCGTTTAATCATTCGCTCCACCTGCGGGAGGCTCACTTCAAGACGCTTACGCAATGGTATATGTGCCCTACTCGGCTTCACCGCATCTATCCGGCCACGTCTGATCTCTGCTGGAGGGGATGTGGGCTCCTCGGGGACTTCCGCCACATCTGGTGGGACTGCCCAGTGATTAGGCCGTTCTGGGAGGAGATCCTCTCGCATATCAGGGACATCCTTCACTATCCCGTAGAGGATAATATTGCCTTTGTTCTGTTGGGATTGCGTGAACCCGGTCTTGAACACCAGACTCGGGCCGACAACATTTTTTTATGGCTTTGTCTGGGCGCCGCCAAGCTTACGTTGGCTGCTGCCTGGAAAAAGAAGGAGGCACCGGCAATCTCTCTGTGGCACGCACGACTCTGGAAGCTTCTAAGTATGGAGAGGATGGCGGATATCTTCCTGGGTGACTTCAAGAATTTTCAGTTCCAATGGGGTCCATTAGTTGATTTTCTATCCAAAGGTCTGCCCTCCGCTGTATGTCCGGCATCCTTGAGGTCATTGCATCTTTTTCAGGTCTAGTTTGGAGAAGAATGAATGTGTCTGTGTGAGGGGGTCACCACCATGGGGGGGGTGGGGGGGGGGGGTTTGTTAATTCTCGGTTCTGGTTATTCTGGGTGTCTACTGCTCATTGCAGGTTCCGTAGCTGTTTGGCTGTATTGTACAGAGCGTAGGATTGGGGAACCTTCCCCTTGGCGCCCGCCTCGACCGATGTGGATGCTGGCCTCACCGATCTGCTGATGCTATGGCTATCATCACGTGGCGCAGACTTTCTGTGCCATACATGGGGACAATGTTCTTGATTCGGTGTCATTGCGAGGCTGACTGTGTATCACCTGGATGACCCTTTCTGTGTTACTGTTTGTACTTAAAACTGCAAAATAAAAATTTTATAAAAAAAAAAAAAAGTATATCTCAAATAATCTTTTGCTAAAGCCGTCTCTACTTTGTATTTCACAGCTTCCTAAAACAGTACATTGCTCTGGAATCTTCTGCATAGGTATTCTCCTTAATTTACTACTTTTTACAGTAGACTCCTTCTTCATTTATGTACTATCTGGGATTTTAAATGCAGGAAGTTTGCGACATCTTGGACAACTACTATCTCAATCCTTTTGTTGATATTCTGAATTTTACTTCTGTGAATCTTTTGCCCATTAATACCATTCACTTTGTACTTTTGTGCTTGGGATGCCACAGGATCTACTTTAAAGTCAGTAATATATGATTGTCACTATGGTAATCTAGTAAAATGTTCATGAATATTGTACACTGTATTGTTATGTGCCTACTTGCAGCCTTTCCAAAATTCCAAGGAAGAAACACATATTGGCTGTGCTCATTATGTGGGCTGAATCAGGCTACCATTAATGGCTGTTCTTACAATGAAGCTGATGTAGATTACCTTATCTAATCCATTCAAATTATAATACGTGTGTTCCCATTATTGATGTATTCTTTCTAGGTCCAATCACACTTTGATCCATTTCAACCACCAAAGGGTGCTTATTCCTAAATTGATCAATTGAGTGAGATTGCACAATGTCTCATGGTCCAGAAAATCCAGCAATTCCTAGGCAGATATTTTACTTCATGCTTTCCTGGGCTTGTATTTCCTTTAAACTAACCACTTGATAACGTATTGTAAGTTATAACTGTGACAACCATCATCATTTACAAAGTCACTCAGTTAGCCAGATAGATTATATGATGAATATGTATGCATATATGAAACCGCACTGCCACAATCTCGCTCTGGGGCTGCTTTTTTCATCAGTACATGCACAGACAAGAGTACCTGTATTATACACACAGCTATCTCCAAACAATTCTGTAAGAACAGAGGCAAGTGCACTCAAAATAAACGCTTAGTTTAAGGTGTCCTGACATTTTTCATCAGATTTTTTTGGTCACAGGTCTAGGTAGCGAGGCCACGGAGAAAAATACAAATAGTGCTTACAGTACAACCAACATAGGAAAAGGAAAGTAACATGGGTCACTGGTATGTGTCCCAAAATATCTGCCATCTTGGAGTGCTACAAGAATAATATAAACTTAAGGGCCAAGAATAAAACTACCTTTCACAAGAACAAATGATACATTACATTAACACACATTGTCAAATAAATGATAGTTGCATAACTAACATTAATTTACATGTTTAAAACCATCTGTTCATCATAACCCATCATATGAGCATTTTATCTCTGCCCAGAGGAGAGAGGACTAATGTTTGTACGGTTATTCTGAAGTAATCTTCCAGGAGAAAGAGCTTCAGCTTCTCCAAGAGGGAGACTTAGATATGCACTCAGAGTTGGCAAAATCAGGACTCTTGAAAGATCCTGGAAGAACAAGAGCTGCCCCAAATAACACCTACCTTGGTATTGGGAGTGCTGTACAGCTGCAGCCTCCCAACAGGTTTGGTTACACGTCTTTAACTAAACAAGCATTTGAAATGCAATAGGTCTCGCATTGACACAAGTTTGAGCTATTGGCATTGTAAATGACAATACCTTTTATGTATGTTTTGGGTTTTAAAACATAAATAAAAGGCATTGTCATTCACATTACTAATAGCTTAAACTCTAGCAAATACAAGACCTATAGCATTGTAATAAAATGCCCAGATTGTAAATATCAGAGGAAGAGACCGGCCTGCAACGTCTTCAAAGTAGGTATAAATAGTGCAGTGAAGAAGATGTGTAAGTGTTGTAAATTACGCAGACACAAAGTGCGAAGTGAGAGTTACATATGCTCCGAGCTATAAACACTAACAAAGCACTCCACCATCTTTCGTTCTGTGATTATACTGTTGCGGCCCAGGAGGAAGAGCGGGAGGGGGTAGCTAGTTCCTGCCCTCTCCGTGATTTGAGTGTGCAGTGTGGCATTGTGTAATGTCATTGCTATCTTTGGCCTAATAAAAAACACGCCAGCTGTAGTAAGGCCCTGGCTTCACCTCCTGGTGCAGGGCGGGCTGTGGTTCATGGCAGGCATGGAGGGAGGGAGGGATGGTCTTGGCTGCAGCTATGGCCTCGTACAGTGCCCCTGCTATTACTAGTGAGCAAGAGGTGCTGAGGTGGTGGTATTGGTGGTGGTGATGGTATTGGTGGTGCTGGTATTGGTGGTGGTGGTGGTGGTATTGGTGGTGTGGCATTGGTGGTGGTGACATTGGTGGTATTGGTGGCGGTGATATTGCTGGAGGTGGTGGTATTGGTGGTGGCGTTGTTGGTATTGGTTTTGGTGGTGGTATTAGTGGTGGTATTGGTGGTGGTGGTACTGGTATTGGTGGTACCTGTATTGGTGGAGGTACTGGTATTGATGGTGGTACTGGTATTGGTGGTGGTGGCATTGGTATTGGTGATAATGGTATTGGTGGTGGTGGTATTGGTGGTGGTATTAGTGGTGGTGGTATGTGGTGGTGGTGGTATTTGGTATTGGTACTGGTGGTGGTGGTGGTGATGGTGATGGTGGTGGTATTGGTGATATTAGTGGTGGTGGTATTGGTGGTGATGGTGGTATTGGTGGTGGTACTGGTGGTGGTGGTATTGGTGATGGTGGTGGTATTGATGGTGGTGATATTAGTGGTGGTATTGGTGGTGGTGGTTTTGGTGGTGGTGGTATTGAAGGAGGTGGCGGTATTGAAAATGCTGGTGGTGGTGGTAATGGTAGTGGTATTGGTGGTGGTGGTATTGGTGGTGGTGGTATTGGTGGTGGTGGTGTTGGTGGTGGTATTGGTGGTGGTGATAGTGGTGGTGGTGGTACTATTGGTGGTGGTATTGGTGGCGGTGGTTTTGATGGTGGTGGTATTGTTAGTGTTGGTATTGTTAGTGGTGGAATTGGTGGTGGAGGTATTGGTGGTGGAGGTATTGGTGGTGGTGGTATTAGTATTAGTGGCAGTGGTGGTATTGGTGATGGTGGTGGTATTGGCATTGGAATTGGCAGTGGTATTGGTGATGGTGGTATTGGCAGTGGTATTGGTGATGGTGGTATTGGCATCGGCGGTGGTATTGGTGGTGTTGGTATTGGTGGTGGTGATATCGGTGGTGGTGGTGGTGGTGGTGGTGGTGGTTGTATTGGTGGCATTGGGGGTGGTGATGTTAGTATTGGTAGTGGTACTGATAATAGTGGTATTGGTGGTGGTGGTACTGGTGGAGGTAGTGGTACTGGTGGAGGTAATGGTATTGGTGGTGGTATTAATGAGTGTGGTGGTGGTATTAGTGGTGGTGGTATTGGTGTTGGTATTGGTGGTGGTGTTGTTGTTAATAAAACAGGTTTTTAAAAACAACCAGTCAGTTGGCTTTAGTACTTATTACATGTAACAGATGTGCGATTATCAGCTTCAGCTCTTTAGCACAGGATTATGTGCTACCTGGAATTCACATGACCTTCGCTAATCATTGGTGATATCGGTGGTGGTATCGGTGGTGGTGGTGGTGGTGGTGGTAGTATTGGTGGTGGTGGTGGTGGTTGTATTGGTGGCATTGGGGGTGGTGGTGTTAGTATTGGTGGTGGTGGTACTGATGATGGTGGTATTGGTGGTGGTGGTACTGGTGGAGGTAATGGTATTGGTGGTGGTATTGATAAGTGTGGTGGTGGTATTGGTGTTGGTATTGGTGGTGGTGGTGTTGTTAATAAAACAGGTTTTTAAAACAACCCGTCAGTTGGCTTTAGTACAGATGACATGTAACAGATGTGCGGTTATCAGCTTCAGCTCTTTAGCACAGGATTATGTGCTACCTGGAATTCACATAACTTTCGCTAATCATTTCTAAATCCATTTTACTTGGGGGTAGCGGGGGTTTGAAACAGACACAAGATAATGCCGGATTAAAGTGATTGAAAGCAGGCACCCGTGTTACGGGGACGGCTGTGTTGCTTAAAAACCACAAGCGGTTTCAGCTGAAGCAGCGCCTGTCGGGCCTGCAGTAAAAGAAACTCAATAAAGTAAATAGTGCTTACAGACTAAATAACAGGTCCCATGTAACAACCGAAGTAAAAGGGCCAGTCGCCATGGGAGGGTCCAAATGAAGACAAGTCGGTACTAAGGAGGGACTAACAAGCCTATTAACGAATCCGAAGGCAGCATTTACAAAGATAATGACACAAGCCAATGAAAAATTTGGGAGGAGAGTGGACGCGGCTTCTCTCCCACACTGTACTACAGCAGTCTCGCAAAGCAAGCAGTGCATGCAGTGCTCCCATTCCCAGCTAAATTCATTGAGAAGATCGTCAACAAGCAACTGACCCACTTCCTCGAGAGGAACAACACCCTTGACCCATCCCAATCCGGGATCCGCAGGAACCACAGCACCGAAACTGCCCTCATCGCTGCCACAGACAACATCAGGACCATGCTGGATAACAGCGAAACCGTTGTCCTCATCCTCTTGGACCTCTTGGCCGCCTTCGACACTGTATGCCACCACACCCTACGTACACGCCTCCACGATGCAGGAATCCGCGACAAAGCCCTGTACTGAACCACCTCCTTCCTCACCAATAGAACCCAGAGGGTCCGCCTCCCTCCATTCCGATCTGAAGCCACGCAGATCACCTGCGGCGTACACCAAAGATCTTCCCTCAGCCCATCCGTTTTCAACGTCTACATGGCACCGCTCGCCAACATCGTTCGATCACACAACCTCAACATCGTCTCCTACGCCGACGACACCCAGCTGATCCTCTCTCTCACCAAGGAGCCCGCCACTGCCAAAAACAACCTCCACAAAGGAATGAAGGCTGTCGCCGAATGGATGATGAACAGCCGCCTGAAACTGAATTCAGACAAGACAGAGGTCCTGATCCTCGGCTCCACCCCGTCCGCCTGGGACGACTCTAGGTGGCCAACCGCACTGGGAGCCGCACCAACACCCACCGACCACACATGCAACCTAGGGTTCAACCTGGACTCATCACTCTCAATGACCCAGCAAGTCAACGCCGTCTCCTCCTCCTGTTTCAACACCTTCCGCGTGCTTCGCAAGATCTACAGATGGATCCCCACTGAAACCAGAAGGACAGTCACCCAAGCCATCGTCAGCAGCAGACTGGACTACAGCAACACCCTCTATGAAGGAACCATCGCCAGACTTAAGAAAAGACTACAATGCATACAGAATGCCTCCACACGACGTGTCCTCAATATCTCCCGCCACACCCACATCACAGCTCACCTGAGAGACCTGCACTGGCTCCCAGTCTACAAGAGGATCACCTTCAAGCTCCTCATCCACGCTCACAAAGCACTCCATGACACTGGACCAGTATACCTCAACAAACAACTCACCTTCTACACCCCGAACCGCCAGCTTCGCTCCGCTGACCGCGTCCTCGCCACCGTCCCACACATCCACAGGACGACCACCGGCTGCAGATCATTCTCCTACCTCGCCGCCAAGACATGGAACACCCTCCCCACCCACCTGCGACAGACTCAGGACCCGACGACCTTCAGGAGACGACTCAAGGCCTGGCTGTTCGAACAGTAGCTGCCCCCCTCTCCCCTCAGTGCCGTGAGACCCTCACAGGTGATTAGTGCACTCTACAAATGATTGATGGATTGTTTGCGCGCTGCCACTAGGCTCGACCTAAAATAAAATCTCTCCACCACCCTGCCTATGGCAAAAAGTGCACACACTGCACTTTGGCAAAGATGAGCTTATCTGTTCCTCCTCATTCTACAAGTTCTCAACGGTCTTGTAAACATCTGTCACAAAGATTTGGAGAAGTAAATACATTATGTAACCTCTCCCACTGAGAAGCCCATGTAAGCATCACGAAAATGGAACTTTGTATCCTGGCCCCTCTCGCCACCAAAAGGGGCAATACGTGCCTTTTACCTGGTAATGTCACCCTGGACCTAAAAACACAGCATCATTACCAGACTTTTATAGAACCCAATGCAGGGACAGAGGCAAATTACTAGACAATCAAAAACTTCCCATAGTTGATAAAGATAATTCAGATTTAGGTGAATGAGCAACTATTTACATATCTGGTACTCAACTTCATTTTCAGTGACTTCCAATAAGGCTTTTGCTGCAGCACTGAAACCACCACAACATTTTTGTAAGGAAAAATCACAGGTACCAAGGACAAAGAAGCATTTTAAAAATCCTACAACTTTGCATGGCATGTGATATTGTAGACTGCATCGCTCAACCTCTTAGAGTAGAACGGTGGCATAAGGTGCACAGTATTTTCTCCTTCTGAGCACTCTCATCAGTTAAAAGTTGGTATATTTATCTCAGTGTCTGACAGAGTCTCGTGCAGCGTGGCACAAGAGCCTGCATTCTCCTACATTCTGTTCAGTCCCAACAATGATCCCACTTGCTTGTGTTCCAGACAATCACAGCATTTTACATATATGTTGAGCTCATAAATGGGAAGAAATGTTTCTTAAGGGAGTATCGAACATGCTTCATACCTAGATCATATGAAGGGGCATCCAGAGAGGCAAAATTTGGCACCAACCAAAAATAGAAATTTGATTTTGGCAGACATCTTGGAATGGCAGAATCTGCAGCCGTCTTGAAATGATAATTTGCTGTAGAGTAACAAAGTAAAGAGGACACTTCAGGAAACTATTTCTGAAAGACCTGCTTCCCAGAGCTACTTCCAGGAAGTAGCCGACTTCAGAGGGTATAGTGAAGCCCTTCGGGCTAGTGATCCTAAAAGGCCATGTGATCAGTCCAAAATGCTGGCAAATCTCTATAATCTCAGAACAAGTTGAGTGTGTAACCGATCTTGAATAGAAACAAATATTAAAATTAATGGAACACTGTTATTGATAAGCACTGAGAATAAGAGGTAATTGGGGCATTAGGCTACGTGCAATGGGTTTTCAGTGACTGCAGGAAAAGCATGACTGGAGGCAGCGTCCTTCTTTCACCCAGTATATGACCTTCCTTCCATATTTCCCTGTATGTAATCTTGTTTCTCACCTCCAAACAGTGAAGCAAAGGTTTTATTGCTGCCTTTTTCAGTAGGTCATCTTGAACTCAGCAGGAAAAAAACTCTTGCAACTAATATTGCAATATTATATCCCATATCAGACAAAACAACTAATAACTGTAATTAAAGTGGGTTCTTTAGATTGCAAAAAATTACCTGTTTCCAAGCTTCTGAAATGGCTTGATGCAAACCATATGGCATTAGGACCTGTAGACCCTCGCATGTGTTGTACATTTGACGGCATACAAAAATGAAGGCTCCTCTTATAACTGGCAGCATTTCAGGATCTGAGAAAAAAGAAACGTCTTCGCTCAAAAGCTTCTTTGTAAACTGGGCGATGGTATGAGCACCTATAAGACTGGAGGAAAACAGAAGCTGTGTTTGTATTATAAGCAATGCAAGATACTGTTTAGTTTTATTTTGTATCCAAGTCCAAACGAGATAGGCATAATAAGATTTTGACAGAACAATTTTACAGTTTGCATTAATAGTGTCTTATCACAATCCTTCATCTCCGGGAACTGGGAACCCTAGGGATATATCCCCAAAAGGAAGCGGGCTGTGTTCAGTTATTTTTATTTTTTTATAATTGTTATTATTGGTGCTCGGGAACTGGTGGCCCGTGGAGATGAATTGATCAATGCAGAGGGGCCTCCACGATTGCCCCCTTCCGGCCACACTTTCCACTTGCGCAATGGCCCCTGGGGAAGTGATTCCAAACTGTGCCATTCAGGCTACATCCAGGGTGCTCCAGCACCACAGACAGGAGTGTAGATGTCTACGGGGTCCTGCGAGATGAACAATAGTTACTTACCTGTAATCTGTGGTTCTCCAGTATTGGTGTCTTTCATAGATTCACATGCCTGAATCATTCCCCGTCGTCCGAGTGGGAGTCCCACGGCATACAAAAAACCAATAATATGCCTGTAATAACCAAAAAACCTTGGTAATAACCAACCAGGAAGTAAAATAGCCCTAGCTATAGGAGCAAAAGCTCCCACACTCATGACTATCCTAGTCATTTTGTATAGACCAAACTGCAGCCAATCAGGCGACAGCACCCACCAGAATGTTCTCCCCAGAGGCTCAGGCTCTCAGATTTTCTTGCATAGGAGTGAAACCAACATAATTGCCTGAGGGAGCCTCTGAGGGGAGGTGGGCGGGTTGCATGTGAATCTATGAAAGACACCAATACTGGAGAACCACAGATTACAGGTAAGTAACTATTGTTCTTCTCCAGTATTTGGGGTGTCTTTCATAGATTCACATGCCTGAATCAGAATAGATAGCAGTACTCATAACATAATGCTCCTAGACGCTAATTGTGACATAGTATACATGCATAATGATAAAATGCAAAAGACATTGTAAACCGTCTAAAAAGAGCATAGAGGAGGCGGCAGAACAGAGGCTCACCTTATTGGAAAAGATTGCGAAGAACTGCTCTTCCCACCGAAGCATCTGCATCACTTGCTGAGTGCAGACAGTAGTGCCTCGTAAAAGTGTGTCTATTGGACCACGTTGCAGCTCTGCAGATTTGCAGAAGAGGCACACCAGCAAACAGAGCAGTGGAAGAGGAAACTGCCCTTGTAGAATGCGCTCTAGGTAAGGCCTGTAAGGGTCTTCCTGCCTGTTGATGACAGAGTCCAATTGTTGACGAGACCCATCTGGCGATAGTCTGTTTGGATACTGCACAGCCTTGGCGCAGTCTGCCATAGGCCACAAACAACTGATCTGTCTTGCGCACAGCTGCTGTTCTTGAAAGATAAAACTTGAGACATCTCCTGATGTCCAAGGAGTGTAAAGCTCGTTCAGCCGGTGATTGTGGATTTGGAAAAAATGTCTTGAGGATTACCAGCTCATTTAAATGAAAGTCCGAAGGGACCTTGGGCATGTACCTTGGATTGGTCCGCAGCACCACCGAATCAGAGGTAAATTGTAAAAAAGGCGGTTTAGACGTGAATGCTTGAATGTCACTGACCCTTCTGGTAGAGGTTAAAGCCAATAACAAGGAGACTTTCCAAGTAATAAACTTAAGGTCAACCTTATGGATCGGTTCAAAGGGGTGACGCATGAGCTGGGCTAGCACCACATTTAAATGCCAAACAGGAGGTGGTCGTCGAATCCGAGGAAACATACGAAATAGACCCTTGAAAAATTGCTGGATTATTCTTGAAGAAAACCGAGAGTTCTATCCGTCCTGACGGATTCGGGAAATGGCTGCTAGAAACACCTTCAGGTTTGAATGCGCCAAACCCGATCTAGCCGGCTGCAGGAAGAAAGGCAATATTTGTTCTGGTCTAGCATGAATGGGATGCAGATCAACAGTTTGGCACCAGGCACAGAAACGCTTCCACTTGAGCTTGTAGGTCTTAATCGTTGATGGTGCTCTGGCGTTAGCTAGAACCTCTTGACAATCATGAGGAATGTCTAAGTGGGCGAATTCATTGTGCTGAGGAGCCAAGCTGATAATTTCAGAGAAACTGGATCCGGATGGTACACCTTGCCCCTCTGAATTGTCAGGAGATTCGGTATTCGAGGCAGTTGTATTGGCCTGCACTCCGAGTGGAAGAGAAGTTCGGTGAACCAATATTGCCGGGGCCACCATGGAGCAATGAGGATTAGGCGACATGGTTGACTCTTCATCTTCCTGATGATCTTGGGAATTAATGGAATTGGCGGAAAAGTGTATGCAAATATTCGACACCAATTCATCGAAAGGGCATCCCCGCACGAGTCTTTGTGGGGAATCCAGCTTGCAAAGCGTTGGCATTTCCGGTTCTGATCTGTTGCGAACAAATCCAGGTCGGGATGACCCCACTTTTGGAATATCTGATCCAGGGATGGTTGATGTAGCTCCCATTCGTGATTGCTTCCGGAGGACCTGCTGAGTGAGTCCGCTAGGACATTGGCAACCCCTGGGACATGGACCGCCGACAGATTGATGTTGTGATCCAAGGCCCTATTCCAAATTTCCTGCGCCTGATGGGATAACCGGGCCGATCTTGTGCCTCCCTGCTTGTTCAGGTAATTCATGCTGGTTGTGTTGTCCGTTCATATCAACACCATAGAACCCTCCAAGATCGCCTGAAAGGATTTCATGGCGAGAAAAATGGCTCTTAGTTCCAGCAGATTTATGAGCCATTTTTTCTGCTGCATTCTCCATTTGCCACTGACTGTCATCCCTTGCAGATGGGCGCCCCAGCCCTCCAGAGAAGCATCTGTGGTCACGATGAATCTGGGTCCTTCTGCCTGGAATGTACATCCCACCTTCAAGTTTCTTCCTTGCCCCCACCACTGGATGGAGTTTCTCATCCGAGGGGTTATTTTGAGGATGTCCTCGAATGAGCCTGTTATTTGCACCCACTGACGACTGAGTTCCTCCTGTAAGGTTCTCATTCGCAGGCGACAGTTGGGGGTGAGAGGAATATAGGATGAGATCATCCAGAGGAAAGACTTGAACTTGCGAACAGAAACGCACTTTCTTGTTAGTAGTGCTGAGGCCATCTTGTGAATCTTCACCTGCCTTTCTTTTGATATAAACACTTGGGGGAGTCTTGTGTCCAGCGTGGCTCCCAAGAAGGACTTCCTCTGCAATGGAGTCAGGTGAGACTTTTTGAAATTCACCGAAAAACCCAGGCTCTGGAATAGTGATAGACATCTCTGAACGTGAGTTTTTGCCAAGTCGATGGAACTGGCCTTTAAAAGGCAGTCGTCCAAATAGGGATAAATTTGAACTCCCTCTAATCTCAGGTGTGCGGCCACCGGGACCAACATTTTTGTGAAAACTCTGGGGGCTGGACGTAGTCCAAAGGGGAGTACTTTGAACTGGAAGTCCCTGCCAGCCACTCTGAACCGTAAGAACTTCCGGTGTCTGGGAAAAATGGGCACATGGAAGTATGCGTCCTGAAGGTCGAGTGTTGCCATGTGATCCTCTACTAGGAGAAACTGGAGGATTTCTTGTAGCGTCAACATTCTGAAAGATAATTTTTTTAGGTACTTGTTGAGGGCACGCAGGTCGAGGATGGGGTGCCATTCTCCCGACTTCTTGCGGATCAGGAAAAATCTTGAATAAAATCCTGTTCCCCTCTGATGTTGAGGTACCTTTTCTATTGCTCCTTTCCGAATCATTGAGTGTATTTGGGAAAACAGCTCTTTGATATGAGCTGGAGGTGGTCCTTTTGGGGGAGAATTTGGAGGGGCTTTGACAAATTCGAGAATGTGACCTCTGGAAACCACGTCCAGGACCCATCTGTCCGTGGTAATCTTGGACCAATTTGAATAGTATCGGGATATTCTTCCTCCAATTTGCTTCAGGCTGGGACAAAGTGGTGGCAGGATGTGTTTCTCACTTGCTCTTATTGTTGTCTCTTCCTCGATAAGAGGGTGTTCCTCTTGATTGAGAGTAATTATTTCTCCTTTGGCCATATGTTTGTTGACGGTATGGCTGGTATCTTTGATTTCCTTGGGTGTTACTGTAGGAGCATTCCTGTGAATAACCTCCTCTGTTAGAGAAATTGCCTCTTCCTCTTGCGCCACGAAAGGAAGACTTTCGAAATTGTAGAGAGCCCAGCGACCGTGCCGTCTCTGTATCTTTCTTTATGGCTTGCAAAGCCTCGTCAACGAATCACTGACAAAATATCGACCTACAAAATATCGACCTACAGGAATATCGAAGCAAAAATATCGAAGGCAAGAATATCGGCATCCTATCTACAACATGGTAAGTACAAAAATATCGAAAATAAAATATAGATGTTAAAAATATCGATGTTAAAAATATAGTTTTTTTTCTGTTAAAATATAAATGTAAAATAAAGTAAATAACACTAATAAATAAATTCAACATAGTTAAAAATATCTAATAATGTTTAAAATTAATACAAAATACATATATAATAATACATTAATTAAACATATACAGAAAATATATAATATATATGTACTTAACAATAAGTTGTAATATTTATTTTATTATTTAATAAATTAATAAAAAATATAAATTAAAAAGACATTTACAAACATAAAACAGAAACATAAACAAAAAGTAAATAATTATGTTTAATAAATTAAAAAAATTACATATACTTTTAATATTTTTTAAATTAATTATATAATACGTTGGATAGCATAGGGGTCAAAATTACTATTCCCACTCCAAAAAGTGCAACAGTAGGGAAAGCGTTGGATAAAGTAGGGGTTAAAATTACTATTCCAACTCCAGAGAGTGCAACAGTAGGGAAAGCGGATGGCGTAAGGGTTAAAATTACTATTCCCACTCCAGTGAGTGCAACAGTAGGGAAAGCATTGGATAGAGTAGAGGTAAAAATTACTATTCCCACTCCAGAGAGTGCAACAGTAGGGAAAGCGTTGGATAGCGTAGGGGTAAAAATTACTATTCCAACTCCAGAGAGTGCAACAGTAGGGAAAGCGTTGGATAGCATAGGGGTTAAAATTACTATTCCCACTCCAGTGAGTGCAACAGTAGGGAAAGCGTTGGCTAGTGTAGGGGTACAAATTACTATTCCCACTCCAGAGAATACAACAGTAGGGAAAGCGTTGAATAGCGTAGGGGTAAAAATTAGTATTCACACTCCAGAGAGTGCAACAATAGGGAAAGGGTTGGATAGTGTAGGGGTAAACATTATTATTCCCAATCCAGAGAATGCACCAGTAGGGAAAGCATTGGATAGTGTAGAAGTTAAATATCACATACTTATAAATAAATGTTATAAATAAAATAATTAAAAATTTAATTTTTAAATAACTACATCTTTTGCTAATCCCCATTGATAATTAGTAAAAACATAATTACAATTAAATAATTAATGAACAATAAATACCAATAAATACCAATAAATATTAATTAATTAATATAAATAACCAAATAATATTGAACACTAAATTATTTATCAAAACAAAAAACATAATAATAAATACAAATTGATTAACAATTAAAAAATGATAAACAGTAATTTAAATGTATTTCTATAGGAAATTATTTACCAATTTGTAAACTAAATTTCCAATGAATTAAAATTAATTAACAATAAAATATATTAACCAATTTCAAAAAATTAATTACCAATTAAAAAAATTAATTGCCAATTAAAGATTGCAATTAGCAATTACAAACCTTAATTACCAATTAAAAAAAATAATTGCCAATTAAAAAATGTAATTACCAATTACAAACCTTAATTACCAATTAAATTAATTATTCACCAATTAAAGATTGCAATTAGCAATTACAAACCTTAATTACCAATTAATAAAATTAATTGCCAATTAAAAGATTTAATTACCAATTACAAACCTTAATTACCAATTAAATTAATTATTCACCAATTAAAGATTGCAATTAGCAATTACAAGCCTTAATTACCAATTAATTACATTAATTACCAATTAAAATATTTAATTACCAATTAATAATTAATTAGAAATAAAATAATCATCAATACCAATCAAAAATAAATAATTACTTAATTACAATAAAATTACTTCCCACCCAATTCCCCTACAAACCCACATCCCGCTACAGAACTTAAACGCAAAAAATTAAATCAAATTAATTTACAATTACTAAAAATGTATAATAATTTAATATAATTAAATTACTTCCCACCCTATTCCCCTAAAAAACCCACAACCCGCTCCAGTAAGAAAACATAACATTTAATTAAAAATTACATTTTTAATATAATAAATAGTACACATACAATTTATAACAAATAAAATACTTAACAAAAACATAACACATACACATAAAATACACAATAAAATACATAACAACCAACAAATATCGATATTAGTAACATCGAAATTAGTGACATCGATATAATTGATATCGATATTACTGACTTCGATATTACTTACATCGATATAAACAAAATCGATATTACTTACCTTAGAGTCGATATTCTGTTCAACGATATTCTTGACCTCGATATTCTTCACATTCGATATTTACAACTCGGTATTACTGTAGATCGATATTAGGGAATCGATATTTTGACTGTGCACCCTCGTCAACATGTTGTCCAAAAAGGAACTCCCCATCATAGGCCATGTCCATGATCTTGTTCTGGACCTCTTGGCGAAAAGATGTAGCTTTTAACCAGCCTTGCCTCCGGAGAACAGCTGCCCCCGCCAGCTGTCTGAAGCCTGTTGCTGCCACGTCCACAGCAGCATCAATTATTTCCGATGAAACGCTCTCTCCCTCTAGTAGGATATTTTTTGCTTCAGCTCTATCTGGTTCTGTAAGTTTTTCGATGAAAGGCAATATTTTAGACCATATCTGCCTGTCATACCTCCCAAGTATTGCAAGTGAATTTGCGGCTCGGACCGTGGTTGCCGCAATAGTTGACACCTTCTTCCCTATCGAGTCAAGACGTCTACCGTCTTTATCAGGGGGAGCAGAGACCTGTGCAGATGGATTCTTGGCTCTTCTTTGAGCTGCCTGTTTAACTACTGAATCCGTCTTAGCCTGACCAATAAGGCATGCCGGTGACGAAGTAGGTGCTCTATACTTCTTATCTACCCGAGGTAGTACTGTGGGTAGAGAATTTGGTGTAGCCATTATTTTCAGACCTTCCTTCCATATAAAGTCAATGATTGGAATAGACCAACTCTGTCTCTGCGGCAAATCCTTAAAATCATATAGGAAGCATTCGTCTTGTTTAGCTTCCATTGTGATGAGGAACCTTTTCGTAGCTCTTTCCATAATCTTGTGAAAACTGGCAATGTCCACCGGCGGAGAATCTGCCGAAGGCGGGCCCGCTGGAAAGGGGGGTTGTGCCTGATAGTCGTCCCACTCCGACGATACGGACTTGTCGTCCAATTCACCGTCTTCTTGTTTGTCTTCCGAAAAATTCTCACCCCCTGCTTGATGAGAAGGCACTGGTGAAGAAGGTACTGTGGGTCGTGCTTCCTCAGTGGTCACTTGAGAAACTGATTTTTGCGGTTGTAAAGTTGCCGTAGATGTTCTTGGCCTAGGCGTAGAGACATGAGAATCACCCGATTCTGAAGGCGGAAACCTGCGATAATAATCGCTCAACATATATTGGAGATTCTGGAATAAATCCATAGGCATTTGCATGTTAGGCGCAGACCCAGTCTCCTGACCAGAGTGTTCCTGGAGAAATTCTTCCTCCTCCTGATCCATATCTTGAACCTTTATGAGCAAGTCAGAAGGGCTCCTGGCCGCACGGAAAGTGTCGTCCTCATAGGATTCCTCTTCTTCAGAATCCAGTAATTTATCTGGCAGCTTTAAAGGAGACAAAGCTGTGGAGGATGAACCACGCTTCTGTAGAAGCGAAGCAGTGGTAGCCGGTGATGGCAAAGGTATAGTGGATGTTTTAGCTGACCACACTTGCATTGCCGTAAGGTTGACAGTGGAGGCGTCGACGGAGCCATCGGTGCTGATGTCAAGCCTGATTCCCCCGTGTCGCCAGATCCGTCGTCGACGGAGCGGGCGTCGACGGTAACGGCTTCGTCGACGGTGAACTCGTCGACGGGATTGTTTTCTTCTTCGTCGACGGAAGTGTCTGCTTCGTCGATGAGGATTTTGTCGACGGGATAATTTTCTTCGTCAACGGTAACTTCGTCGACGAGGATGTCGTCGACGGTAACTTCGTCGACGACATCCTCGTCGACGGTAACTTCGTCGACGAGGGTGTCGTCGACGGAAACTTCGACGCAGACGTCGTCGACGCAAACTTCGTTGACGAGGATGTCAACGGTAAGGCCTTCTTCGTCGACGGCAGGATATTCGTCGACGGCTGAATCGACGACGAAGAACTCGTCGACGGTACCTTCAGGATTCCCGTCGACGGAGGAGCGTCGACGATCGATGGAACTATCTTCGTCAACGGGATGGGTCTAATTTGTACCTGAACCAACGTCGACGGTGAGGAGGCTGAAGACATCACCATAGCTGATCTTGGTGAGGAAAAAGTCACTGTTGAAGTGGAAGAAGTGGCCACATGAAGAGATGGCAACGATGAGGCTGTACTTGACTCTGCTGTAGCTAGAGGTGTAATCTGAGGTGAAATTTTTTGAGTAGCTGCTTTGGAAACTGTAGATTTCCCAGTCTTCCCTGAGGGCGCAGATTTCACAGGTGGAGACACCTTCTTGGAAGTAGTAGGCAAGCCAGAATCCTGAGAGGATTGGGCCTTCTTCAACACTTTCGCCCTGGGAGAAGACACCTCAACTCAGTTTTCCTCTTCCTTGAGGAAACAGAAGACCCCGAGGCAATGCTCCCTACCTCTGAAACAGGGTTATCCTTGTCCTTTATCCTCTGAAGCCACAGGAGAAGACGACCTTCTCTGTCCCTGAGAGTCTTTTGAGGGACGGTTCTGCAGATTTTACATTCCTTCGCCTCATGATCCGGATACAGACAGTATATGCATTTTTTGCCTTAGCTTTCCACAGGAATCACAAGCCCTAAAGAGGGATTTAGAAGTAGACATCCTTTGAAGATTAAAAAACCAACCAAAGTAAGAAGAAACTGAGCAGAGCTCAGGGAGACTCCCTTCACACGACGTGCGGTAGAAAATCTGAGAGCCTGAGCCTCTGGGGAGAACATTCTGGTGGGTGCTGTCGCCTGATTGGCTGCAGTTTGGTCTATACAAAATGACTAGGATAGTCATGAGTGTGGGAGCTTTTGCTCCTATAGCTAGGGCTACTTTACTTCCTGGTTGTTTATTACCAAGGTTTTTTGGTTATTACAGGCATATTATTGCTTTTTTATATACCGTGTGACTCCCACTCCGACGACGGGGAATGATTCAGGCATGTGAATCTATGAAAGACATCCCAAATACTGGAGAACTATCTTTTCTCCCTCCTCTCCCTCTCCACTCTGTAGAGGTTTTTAAGTGGGGGTGGACAGTTTCAGAAGGTGGGTACCTCTGTCTATTACTGGGTTGACACTTCACCACTCCACAACCTTGCTGCACAGCATTTTGGGACATTTCACGATAGAGAATTAAAGTGATTTACTGAAAGACCTCTCTGACAGCCTGAAATGATTCCCCTAACAGCCACGCCTCCCTGGTCCCTTCCCTCCAAAAATTCAAAGGTGAACCAATCCTGTGATCGACTTCCAAGTTCTGGCCTTTCACATTTCTCCTCATTGGGATGAGCACTCTAAGGTCTGGTGCAATTTAAAAAGTAATCAGCACATGCAAATTCGAACCCTACCCTTCCTATCCCAGGAACAGGCCCAAGCACTGGTAAATGGGCCTACTGGGTGGGGCGACCTGTGATCCTCCAGCCGCCCAGCAGGATAATTAACTTGGCTCAGTGGGACAAGAAAAGCCTGGGATCGAGTGATAGAAGGAGTGCATTAATGAAAATTGCAAACAAATCTGCTCTTGGGATCCATTTTATACTGCACTTTGGTGCAGTTTAACCTGTTAAGTATAATACAGTAAGCACACTCTTTTCAGGTAAGAACTTCAGACTTACACTATAAATGCCCACTCACATTTCAAGACAGAGTCATCCATGAAGGATCCTTTTTGTGACAGAGTAATCCTGAGAAGACTGCTCTCTCCACTTTTGAATGTACTATCTCCAAACCAGTCTTTTGAGCAGGAACTTGGCTGCGGTTGCATTTGGGCACCATTCCACCTTTAGGTGCCATTTTTAATGAGACACAGGCATGTTTCTACTCAGTAGCCAGTGCGTCCCTAGGAACAAGATTTCCTGGATGATATTTTCTGCCAACACATGTACTTTCTGCTGCAGAAGAAAACGCTCCTGTTTATTGCAGCAGTCATTAAAATGTTGAAATAATTTGCTAGACACCCTATTTGAAAATATTTCTAAGCTGTATGTTTTATTAGCAAATACGTTTAGAAGTATGTTTTTAGTCCAGTTAAAGAAAAGAACGTGTAACGTCAATAGGTCCGGCTTTAATCTGGCAACGCATGAAAATACAGCCATTCACAAATGAAGGCCACATGCATAGCATGCACAAATGCTGCTTACCAGGTTAAAGCTTGCCCTATTGGTTTTACCAATGCTGTGAACAAATAGCAAAAATGACAGCTTTAAGTGTAGAGTGCATACATGGGAAAAAGAGTTCAACGTGACAAACAGCACAATCAAGTCTAATTTTCAGATATAAAATGGACCTTCATGCATTCCAAAAGAAGCATTTAACAGACTGATACACCAAACACCTAACAGGAGGAGAGGCGGGAGGATTATACGCCTCTCGTCAAGCCAGACATAAAAAAGAAATGAATGAGCAAACCCTGCCTTCACCCAAACTCTCACTGAAAGGCTTAGTTAACTGGCCACTAAACAGAAAGCCTGCCGAAACTTCAATGGATAATGGTGAAATAAAACAAGATAAAACAATCCCAAGATGAGCTCGGTAGTATTTCAGGTTGTAAAACATAAGTTACGAAATTTCAAATGTTTAAAATGTATTAAGCTGACTGTATGCAAGCTTTAACAAACTGTCAATGTCGTTATGAGAGGCAATAATGTGATTTATCAATGGGAAGTTCTTACCTATCCTTGGAAGACTTATTTTTTTCCCCATACAGAAGAAGGCATAGGCCTTTGTCAATGGAGGCAATCCTCGCTAGAAGATCAGCAAAATAAGTCAAGGTGCTTTCATCACAGTTTATATGCACCTGTTCAGGAATAAAGTAAAAATACATATTAGGAATCATACTCCCATGATAGATTTTAATATCTTAACTTTAACAGATTTGAAGAATTATAAGAAGAATTATCAAGTGCAAGGTGGATTTTTAAGTATTCTTCAATAAAAATATAATAGCAATTGTTGCACACAAACATGTTCAAAGCACATTTCACTGGAAAGTTGTTTATTAGGGAACCAAGATAAAAATGTATAAAATAAAATGATCACTGTATAAGCACTATTCTCAGCGCAAAGAGTACTACTGCTTACATGTTGATACTGCTAGCTGTTAAACTATTACTTGGCCATGTGCCCATCTGTTGATGAAACAGAAGCTGGTCAATAAAGACACTGAACTCCAAATGTGCTCCTAGCTGGTACTATGCATACCTAATTGGGGTTCAGCATATGACTTGAAGGTGTGCATCAAAAATACATTGCTAAGTGCTAGATCCCCTTTCTGAGAACTTATAACGATGTGGAAACTAGAGGAGACCCAAACTTGTGGTACCACCACTTCAACCCAGGGTTGTGCAGTCAACCTAATCCAGAAAGGTTCAGTGCCCAAAGTTCTGCAGCCAGGACGCTCAGCAAAGCAGATACGGCATACTCAACATTTCATGAGAAAGTTCTTATGACTGTCTATGAAGGTTCATACACCGCACTGGCCCAAGACACAAACTGAAGAAACGTACGTTAATGAATGGGTCTGTGTGTATTTATGATGAATCTTACGTCACTTGACCGTAACACATTAATGCAGCCAACAGTCATAAATCACAACAAGAGAGGACAGAGAGACAGACAAGAATGGAGTAGCACAGACTGAAGGCACAGGATTCACCCAGACAGTTTTGTTCAAGAGGAGGAGCCTTGATCTGACATCACAAGTCCTCCTAGGAGAATTGGTCCAGCACTTCTTAGAAAGGCTTATCAACCTATCTCGAGTAAGGAAAGAGAATAGAAAGAAGTTTGCATTTAAATGAGAGTTACTCAGTCAAACTAGAGTTGGTCATGGCGGGAGAAATATCTATCATAATTGGCACCTTTTTTGTTCCACAGACAAATAAATTGGAGAGGCAAGAAGAATTAGACTTGAAAGGGAGACAGACTTCCTTTCTTTTCCAGAGAGATAATGGTCAAACATTTTGGGGCGCTAACCCTATAAAGCATGTAAATAAGAAAACAAACTTTTGACTCATGACCTCTTCAGCATAAAAAGTCACATGTGCCAACGGCTGAATTTCTCTGGTTTTGTACGAGTGACATGTCCAACTAACTATAATGTCGCTGAAACCTATGGTTTTTTCAGTGAATTTCAAAGGTTTTTTTAAATGCTAATTTCTAACTATAATGTCCCTGCAACCTATGGTTTTTTAGTGAATTTCAAAGGTTTTTTAAATACTAATTTCTAACTATAAAGTCCCTGAAACCGATTTTTTTTTCAGTGAATTTCAAAGGTTTTTTAAATACTAATTTCTAACTATAAAGTCCCTGAAACCGATGTTTTTTTCAGTGAATTTCAAAGGTTTTTTAAATGCGAATTTCTAACTATAACATAGCACTCGCATTTGCAGACTGGTGGAAAGATGAGCGGGGCCTCCGAACCCCTCTTATGAATCCCACTGTGTGAGATTTACTGGAGTTAACAGGAGGGGTAGTTAGCCCCCAACGTCAACCTTGAGGGCCAACTACCCCTCCTATTACCTCAAGTAAGTCCCACACAGCAAGATTGCTAACTTCACAGACTAGGCAATGCCTCCTTTCTCCACCACTCTGCAAACGCGCCCCCTGGCACGTTGTAAGTTGGGGAATTCATTCCCCTTGAATACTGAGGGTCCCTGGGGGCCAACTTGCCCGCCAGTAAGCGACACAGAGCTGGATTGCAGAAAGGTGGACACAGGCCATGCCCCCTTTCTCCACCACTCTGCAAACAAACCCCCTGGTGAGTTCTAAGTTGGGGGATTAAGTACCCTTGAATACTGAGGGTCCTTGGATGCCAACTTGCCCGCCAGCTACCTCCATTAAGCGCCACACAGCTGGATTGCAGAGACGTGGTCCGAGGCCACGCCCCCTTTGTACACCACTGTGCAAATGCGCCTCTTGGCGCACTGCTGCTCGGGTGATGAAGTTCACTTTTGTCCTGAGGTCCTCAGGACACAAGAGGACCTCATTGCCCTACAACCAGTGCGCCATTAGGCAGTGTGGCCCCCCTCCTCATGATAATTATGGCCCCGGGTTAAATACATTTTACTTATGGGGGGCGGGGGACACATGGCCCCTCTCCCAGGCCACTTCTGGCCCCAGGGACCCCATTCCCTGAGGCCTGGCCTCTCCGTTGGGGACCATGGGGGGAGCCCCAATGCCCCAACGGTCCCGCCAGTTCCCCGCCTCTGAACTGGGGTGGCAGAGTGGGCTAAAGAACGGTGATGGATTAAACCCAGATCTTTTGACTGGGTGTGAGTGTTTGATTGATTCAGATGCTCCGTCCATCACCACCCCCTTTTGTCCAGCAGGAGCCGGCATTGCTTTTGAGCAAGGGGTGCTGCTGACATGCAGCTCCCCTTGCTCAAAAGCAATCCTGCTTTGCTTCATTGAAGCAAGAGCATGTTTCCCTGCTCTCGCTTCAATGAAGCAAAGCAGAGTTTGCTATGACAGGGAGGGAGCCGCACAGCTCCCGCCCTGCCATACCAAACAGCAATGTCCAAGGGGTGGGCACCCGGGACATTGCAGGAGCCGGCCCTGGGGGGTGGAGGTCCCCAAGGCCATCAAGCACTCCAGGAGGGAGGCTGCGCGGCCCTCCCTCCCCATGTTTGCAAAGCCCTGGGGAGGTGGTGGTCTCCGGGGCAGGGGGTCCGTAACGGACCCCTGAATATGAATAAAGAGTGCACCGGAGGGGTGGTAGTCCCCAGGGCGTGGGGGGGTCACTTACACACCCCCACCCCCACCCCCACACACACCCCCCCACTTCTTTTTTTTCTTCCTTTTTTTTAAACAGAGCCCTGGGGAGGTAGCGATCACCGGGGCTGCGGGGGGGCGCGGGCCACCCACATACAATTAAAAAAGCCCCAGGGAGGTGGCATTCCCCGCATTCATTTTGAAAGAAGCCCTGGGGAGGTGGTGGTCCCCGGGGCTTCGGGGTCCCGCTATTTTATTTTGGCATTGCCCCCGGGATCTGGCCCACCAGGGGCCTCATTAAAATGAAGGGCGGGAACCTGCGCTTCATTTTATTTTAAATGTCCAGCAGGATTCGCGACCCCAGCGCAAATTCTGCAGTTTTGTGGGACCCACTGAGCAGGCCCAGGGGGTCAGGGTGTTTGTACCTGCCCCCTTTTCATGTTTTTTATCTTTGTTTCACCCTTTCTCTCAGTTACCGAGTCACAAGATGGCTGCCAACAGTGCCTGGTTTGGAGTGTTGGCAGCCAATTAAGAGTGAAGCTCGTGCTCTGGAGGGTTCGCGAACCCTCCTCAGAGCTCAGATATCGATATTTTTCTTTTTTAAGTTTCTCAGAAACTACTGAATGGATTTACACCATATTAAAAAAAGATCTCTTTCTGAACCAAGGGCTACCTTTTTGACAAATTGGGTGTAATTCCGTTCAGCAGTTCGGGCTGTAGTCTGTTCCAATTTTTCCTATGGAATTAACATGGGGAAAACGCGTTTTTGGGACCCCCCTTTTTTCGGCCCCCACTTGACGAGTCACCCCGAAACTTTAAGGACAGGAGCTAACTGAGATGGGACATTAGTTTTGAAAGTTTTGCGAAGATTCATCAAACAACACCAAAGTTATTGGCAAAACAAAAAAACTTGCTTTTCCTATGGAAACTAGGTCCTAACTATATCTACCTACTGGCGACCGCTTCACACGGACCCCCCCCTTCGATACTCACAAGGGCTGACTTCACCAAAGGAAGACACCGTCTGGCAACAGACGGTTAATTGGCAGCGTTATCCAGGAGGATTTATTTTTGTGAACAGCCTCCCAACAACGCCGAAATCTGAGGAACATTCCTACAAAAGTAAGCGGGACAACGTACCTGTGTCGGAAGGCGGGAGAGCAGCTGTCTGAAGCCAAAGGTAGGAGGAGACTGCAGCGCGATTACGTTGGGTGAAGGGTGTACCAAAACTATGCTACAGATTGTTTGTAAGGTACATTGACAAGTTCCACCGATCAGGGACAGCGAGTTTACAGATTTCAAATATACAAGGTTGTGCAATGTTGGCAGACACATTGAGGGACCGCGAGGCATCCACGGTAGACATGTTTAACAACCAAAATTCCCCGCCTAAGAACTACAATGCCCAGAATGCAGCGAGCGGGGCAACAACATCTAACACGCTCCGGGACAAATTTCGTGCTTTGGAGAAGCTAAACAAAAGCGAACAAAGCAAGTGGTGGGAGGGCCGCTCCCTACAACATTACTTAGATGTGGGGCGCATACCCAGGGGATTGCGTATACTCATAGCGCCAAGTTATGAGACCCCTGACCCCCAAATGATGGAGTGGGCAGATACAAACCTGGAGTCATCGAGGAGGCTGATGATTATACTTGTCAAATATGCGGAGTCAGACAGGTTAAAATTACAAGCACAAATTGAAAAGCTAAATGAGGAAATTAAACAAATGGGACAAAGTGAAGAAGAAAACAAACTAAGGAAAGAAATGACCTTACGATTAAAAAAGGAGGAGGACAAAATAAGAGAACGAAAGACCTTCAAGTAACACAGAGATAAAGCCGACTACGAATGCTGGAGGATTTTCACTTTCGCAAAAAAATATGAAAGTCTAAAAATATCAAAATATAGCGGAGCATCAAAAAATACAGTTCAAGGCAAACGAGGGGCAGTACAGGGAGACTCATCTGCCTCGGACTGGAGCTCAGCAGTAGACAGTGAAACTGAGGATGTAAGAGAAAGGAGAGTTCCAACAACTATCTCCCTAGTGGAAGAACTGGATTTTTTAGTGGAGGAGAGCAAACAGACACTGCGCCCAAAAAACACAACCACAAAATCCAGCTCCACGCAAACGTAGAGAAAGGCGAAGGGAAAGCAAAAGGCGAAACCACCAGCAGATACCAAACCAGGCGGTGGAACAGGAAATAAACAGCAGTGATAATCCACATACTCAAAGGGAAACAACCATCACTGTTACAAATGTGTCCAATGTAGTTCTAAATCAAGCTGAACGACAATTGCTGTCCTTAGGTCTATCGTATGCACCAGAAAGTTCTTTTGATTATGCATCCACTAGAATGGACATCTATAGAGGTATCAGAAAGTTGAAGTTAAAAAAACATCACCTCTTAAAAAACACAGCTAATAAATTGGAGAACCAGGCATCAGCAAGTTCACCATTACTAGAGGATGCCGCAATATATACAGACCTCGCGAGCCAGGACAGAGCATTGCTTAGAGATCTACAATCATTAGCATGCAATGAACCACTGGAACATAATACTGAGGACCTAATGAGTACAAGTGAAGAACTTTCTAGACAAAGACAAACATTTAAACCTCGCTCCACCTTTGTCCCTATTATGCCAAGAGATAACATCGATGTGTACCATGAACAAATAATTAAGGAATTGAAAATGCTCAACTACAAAACGAACAAACGAAAGGGCAAAATAAAAAATAAACAAGAACTAAAATATCACCAATTGATGAAAAAACTTTCAAACAATAAAGAAATCATAATACGCAATGCAGACAAAGGGGGTAACCTTGTAATATGGAGTAAGCTAGATTACATTGGAGAAGCACAAAAACAATTGTCGGTTGAAGAATGTTATTGCCGATGTGACCAATCCAAGCTTAAACTAACATATGAAAGTTTTTACAGCAAATTATTGGCCTGGAAAGCATCGGGATTACTAAGCAAGGATGAATATTTGTTCCTAAAAAATACTACACCGACAACAACAGTACTCTATTTTATACCAAAGTTACGTAAGGACCCAATCCATCCCCCTGGGCATCCCATTATTTCTGCAAAGAACAGTTTAACAGAACATTCATCGCAATATATTGATCATTTTTTACAGGACTTTGTACAAACTTTACCCTCATACCTTAGAGACACTGGTGACTTTTTAGCAAAACTAAATACTTGTGATTGGCAGAGTGATTATTTATTAATCACAATGGATATAGCCGCACTATACACTAGTATAAATCATAAAGATTGTATGAGAGCAATCGAACATTATTTGGGACAAAGACCAGTGGGCTACAAACATCACAGAAAATGATCATGGATATGATGGACTTTTGTTTGAATAATAATGTCTTTCTGTTTCAACATGTGTTATACCAACAATTGTGGGGTGTTGCTATGGGGGCCAGTTTCTCCCCCAGTTATGCTTGTCTCCACATGGGCTGGTGGGAGGAACTGGTCCTCCATAGAGAACATTCCAACACCCTCACCCAACATGTGAAATGCTGGTGGCGTTATATAGACGACCTGTTTTTGATTTGGCATGGTACAGAATCCGAGGCAATTGAATTCATTTATCAGCTGAACCAAAATGACTTTAAATTAACAATTCACTTCTGAAATCAGTGCGGAACGGGTCCTTTTTTCAGACGTAGAAGTCTATATTGAAGATGGCAGAATAGAAACTAAGATGCATGTTATGTTATGTTAACAATGGTTTGTAAAGCGCACTGACACCGGTTGGTTTCCTGGCGCTGTAGAAGACAGAGGACAAGTCAGAGTTTGAAGCCTGCGGAGTTAGTGGTATGCTTGTTGGTAGAGTCAGATCTTTAAGGATTTCCTAAATGACATGAGATCAGGGCATAGCCGGATCTCAAGGGGAAGGGCATTCCGTAGGCGAGGAGCCAGAGTGCCAAATCTGCAACCGCCCGAACGTTTGCATTTAAAAGATGGTGTCTGTAAAAGACATTGATGAGCCGAGCGTAGACTTCGGGACGGAGCATACTTCGTGATAAGTTTTGTGATGAATTTAGGACTTTTGCAGTAGAGCGCTTTAAAAATCATACAGCTAACTTTGAAGGTGCAGCGCTGGGCCACAGGGAGCCAGTGAAGTGTCTTCAGAAGGGGGGTGGCTGATTGCCATCTGGGCTGGCTCAGAATTAGTCTGGCTGCATGGTTTTGCACCATCTGAAGGCGTTTCAGAAGGAACTGGGGAAGGCCCAGATAGATCGAGTTTGCATAGTCTATATGAGAGATCACAGTAGCGATCACCACCTGTATCAGGGCTTCCCGGGTCAAAAGGCGGCGAACCTTCCGGATTTTTCTCAGTTGGAAGGGACACTTGGAGACCACCTGACCCACTTGCGTTTTGAGTGAGAGGTCGCTATTTAAGGTGACGCCGAGCCTTTTTGCCGAGGATGAGGGGGTCGGAGCTTGACCCATGTCTGTTGGCCAGTAGTGTGGGCCCCAGTGTTTAACGCTGTCCCCGGTCAAAACCAGCTTGGTTTTTCCTGGGTTCAATTTCAAGTGATTTTGGTTCATCCAAGCTTGGATGAACCTCCTTGTTGACTGAAAGAAGGAGATGGAAGTATCCGAGTTGTCGAATGTGAATAGAAGCTGTAAATCATCCGCATAATTGAGCACCGTCACCTGTTTGTCTCTGAGGGCCTGGATTAAGGGGGAGATGTAGAGATTGAACAGGTGGGGTGACAGGGACGATCCCTGAGGTACACCACATGTGATGACCTGCTTGGTGCCAACCAGGTTGCCCAGGCGAACTGACTGAGAACGGTCTTCTAAGAAGGACTTCAGCCAACAGGCTGCCGTGCCCCGGATGCCAGCCTGGGAGACACGGTCGATCAAGATGGTGTGATCGACCGTGTCGAACGCGGCCGACAAATCCAGGAGCACTAAAGCCTGCGGGAGGCGGTTGTCAGCACAGTCCAGGAGGGTATCCATTACTGCAACTACCACCGCCTCCGTTGAATGGGCTGGGCGAAAGCCCGCCTGATGTGATTCGAGGCAGTTTGATGCCTCTATAAAGTTGGACAGGCAGTTAGCAACATGAGCCTCCAACACCTTTGCTAAGAAGGGGAGAAGGGAGATTGGGTGGCAGTTTGCCTTGCAGGTGGGGTCTGTGCCCGGTTTCTTTAGGAGTGGTATAACTGTTGCTTCTTTGAATGCGAGGGGGACTTGTCCAGTGGCTAATGAATTATTTAGGAGGGTGCAGGCAGGAACCGGAATAACTGATAGGCAGTCTTTCAAGATGTAGGGTGGACATCTATCAGATGGTGCACCTGATTTTACTCTCACCAATAAGTCCTGAAATTGGTCTAAGGTGAAAGGGGTGAAGCTGCTAAGTGAGTCAGTAGTGTTCGGACTAGGAACAGAAAGGGTGGGACTTATGGTTTGTGGAATACTGGCTTTGATGGCAGCAATTTTCTCTGTAAAAAAGACGTTCAATGAGTCGCAGAGGATCTGGGTCGGAGGCAGGCTAGGACGGGCGTTGTCAGGATTAGTTAATTCATTGAGAATAGAAAAAATGTCCTTTGATTTATTAGTTGAGTTAATAATGCGGGAAGAGAAGTAAGCAGCTTTCGTGGCTAGGATAGCTTTCATATAATCCTTCCTGGCTGTGATATATCGAGACTTAGAGTCAGGGGCATAGTTGCGACGTCAGTGGCGCTCTAATTGTCGGAGGGCCAGTTTATTTGCTTTAAGGTCTGGTGAGAACCATTTTTGGGCGTCTGCGCGCCGGGCCAGTTTGGTCATCTTGTATGGGGCATGGACGTCACTGGCTGTTTGCAGCCAGCAAGAAAGGTTATTTTCTGCTGTGTTAATATCAGGATGATGAGGTGGAATGGAAGTGGCAAGTGTTTGGAGAAATTCCGACCTGTCTAGGGAATTCCATTTCCTGGCTCGTCCACCCATAGCTGTAGCGGTAATCTTTTTAGGGGGGTAGACTAGATTAAATTTGAGAAGAGAATGATCAAACCATAGACCTGGGGTATTTACCGGGGTTGTAACTAAAAGGGAATTGGACCCGACCTGATCCAAGATGTGACCTTTGCGATGGGTAGGTAAGAGCACATGTAATTCAAAGTTTAGGTTTGTGAGAAGCTCAGTGAGTTCACGCGACTGATGGCCTTCCAAAGGGTCATTGAACCAGTAATTGAAGTCCCCAACCAGAAGAATCCTGGCATGGTCAATGGCCAGGTTGGCGATTTGTTCGCTAAGCGTTAAAGGAAAGGACGGCATATTGTTAGAAAACATATTGCATAGAAAACCCAGCGCAGTTAATGCAGTATTACATGCGCTGAGCCATCATCCAAAACATTTGGTTCAAAGCATCCAGTATGGGGAGATGCTATGGAAAAAAAGGATCTGCAGCACTAAAAAAGAATTAATAAAAGCACAACAGGATTGTAAAAAGAGGTTTTTAGCCCGTGGGGACAGTAACAAATGTATTAATGCCGCCATTTTGAAAACTGAACAAACTAACAGAGATGAACTTTTAAAACTAGTAAGACTTGAGACCAATACAACTGTGAATACTGTAGCACAAACAGAAATAATTGAAAATGAACCTACAAAAGAATTTAGAATGATTGTAGAGTACAGTAATCAACAGAAAGAAGTGACACACATAATACAAAGAAATTGGCCATTGGTCAAAAGTGATCTTGTCCTAGGCCCAACTTTACCTCTAAGACCATCTATTACCAATAAGAGGGCACCTAATATGAGAGATAAATTAGTGGTAAACAACCCAATTGAACAACCAAAAACAAACTGGCTCAGTGAACGAAAACGTTTTTTTAGGTGTAAAACCTGCAAAGCCTGCCAGAACGGAGTGAACACCACTAGTTTTGCTAAAGCATTTGGGGCAGGAGACCACATGATCACAAAATCTCTGTCTTGCAAAACGGAATATGTTGTATATGTCCTCGAGTGTCCCTGCGGGCTTAGGTAAGTGGGAAGTACCAAGCTGCAGGGGCACAAAAGGATGTTGCAACATATTAGAGCAATTAAAAATCGCGACCCAGTGTACCCAGTTTCTATCCACTTTAACGAAACCCACCAAGCAGATCCCAAGTTCTTAAAATACTACATCATAGACAGTGTACCCTTCAATAAAAGAGGGGGAGACAGAGAGGGTGCTCTGAGAAATCTGGAAACCAGATATATTTTAGAACTTGAATCCAAACACCCAAATGGCCTCAATATTACAGAGGATTTATATACATGTTTATAAAATTAGAAAAAAAGATTTTAGAATCAACAAATCCCCTGAGGTCAGCTAAGGATAGAGTTTCATATTCAAGAACAATCTGGCATCGGAAAAATGCAAAATATGTTTAATAGGGGTTAAAAGATTTTCAGAAAGTATGTTCATAGGAGGGGCATTAAGTGTTTTTTAATTGGATGATTTTATGTATCAATTCATATTTATTAAATTCTTTTTTTCACATATTGCACTTTATAGAGGACAGAGGCTTCTGTTGCTCTAAAAAACAAAAGTATTGTATATGCATGAATGGTGGACTATGAGTATAGAAGAAGGAGAATACCTATGATATATAGCCAGGATTTAAATTAAGTTAAAAAGATGTAAATAGATACATTTTGGAAAGTATTTTATGTAAAAACTTTTTAAGAAATATATAGTTATCTATTTATGTAGCGATTATGGATACCCCGATCAAGAAAGGCACGCACATACATTATAGTCATACATCACTTTCCCCGGTTGCAAATGCCACGAATGTGAAGTACAGATATTTCCAGGGAACTACAAGTCCCAAGAAGCTTAGGGGCTAGGCTACAGGAAATAGGCGTATAGGCTAGGAATAGGATACTGGTTCCTACTTAAGCACCACCTCCGCTAACAACGGGGCTTGACAAACTGCCTATGGAGCCTTCCACGGACCTGTCTTGCCGTGTTCACGACTTTCGCCGTTGGTTTGCTGCAAGAAGAAGCTGCTGCATGTAATCCTTTGCAGCATACACCAGCGCTATCCTGAACTCGTCCGCAAGTTCTATTCCCTGTCTCCTGAAGCACCTCCGGGTTAGGAGGGTGCTAGCGTCTTTGTTCGGAGCTGAACGACAGAACGCTTTCTCTGAAACCTTCGTATTTTTCCTTCCGCGTGCCTTGCCAAAAGAAGCGCGTGAAGCGCTTTCTGGAATTCCTAGTTCAGCGCGTTCAGCGCTTGGAACACCTTCTTACCGGCAAATTGGGGCTCGGCGCACGGAGCGTTTATCTGCATTCCTAGATCAATTTCAGACCCCCATGGAGCCTGAGTGCGGTGTGGGGTACAAGTCTACACCGGTATTGGAGTGTCACACATGAGAGTCGGAGACTGCGCATAAAGGCGCTCTCCTCTCTAAAGGCACAAACTTCTACACTCTGCACTCCTTCCTCACCACCAGAGGAACCAGGCATCTTCACAGGTATTCCATAGCACGCATGAGAGTCGGAGACTGCGCATAAAGGCGCTCTCCTCTCGTGACGCGGTATTACTTTTACTTACTTTTGTTTTGTAAAGAAACCACATGTTATGTTATGTTATGTAAGGGGGTGTTTTATATAGGGCTCAGCTACTCCAAGGAGTGTCCCGGCGCTTTTAACCCAAAACGGACAGGGAGCAGAAAAGAGGAGGAGGGGACCCTACTGAACAAACAGCCAAGATTTCAAATCCTTCCTAAAGGCTAACAGATTAGCGTTCCTGCGAAGAGTAACCGGCAGCGTGTTCCACAGCTGGGGCGCCAACCGCCTAAAAGACCGGCCACCAACCCACACTCTTCTTATAACCGGAACCGTGGCAAGAGCCAATGACTCTGACCTCAGTGATCTGGAAGGCTGATAAAAAGTCAGCCGCCTCTGGATGTATTTGGCACCGGTAGCATGAAGCGCTTTGAAGGCCAGAGTGAGTGCCTTGAAAACGATACGCTTTCGGATGGGCAACCAGTGAAGAGTCTGCAAGAGCTCAGACGCTCTGGTGCGCCGATGGAGGCCAAAGATAGCACGCGCCGCCGAGTTCTGAACTATTTGCAGGCGTTGGAGAAGGTACTCTGGCAAACCAAAGTACAGGATGTTGGCATAATCAAGGTGCGACCCAATAAGCACCTGCACCGTGATTTTCCTATGTGCCAGCGTAAGCAGCGGAAGGAATTTACGAAGCATCTTAAGAAGACCAAAACATCTCCCGGTTAGGCCAAGAATCTGGGGCTTCATAGACAAGTCAATATCGATCTTAACTCCAAGGTTCTTGGACATGGAGGAGGCAGCCAACGGTGGAAACATATTCACAGGCCACCAAGAATGCCAGATGGGTTCAGACCGGCAGCCGAAAAAGAGCACCTCGGATTTATCCTAGTTACACTTGAGGCTGTTTTGCTGAAACCACTTAAACACAGCCCCAAGGCAGCCTCTAATGCTCTCCCCATCGAAATTGGACCCCTTCCCACAGGTGAAAAGGAGCTGAGTGTCGTCGGCATACGACACGATCTGGGCACCAAACGACTCCGCCAGCGCCGCCAGAGGGGTCATAAAGATGTTAAAAAGAGTCGGGCTCAAAATAGACCCCTGAGGGACTCCCACCTCAAGTGGCGGCACCGCGGCGGAGAAGGGAGGGGCCCAGACCGTTTGACACCGGCCCGCCAGGAAGGATCTGACATCGTAACATCTTTAATACTCATCCAATCTGGAGTATACTAAGCTGTGCTGAATCTTTTGGTGTGCGTGATCTATTTGCATCCCAGCTGGGACTTAATTACATTGCATCCTGTACCCGTGGTACTCTTTGTCCGGGAGAGAGAAATACTCCTGACAGTTTCTGTAAGTGCAGAGCAAGTTCTAGACCATTAATGTCTGCATAGTGTATGCATGTGGTGCTTCTCATTCTACTCTTGCTTTCTATTACCTACAGGGGTCCCCGAGGGTGCCAAGAGACGTTTACCAAAACCTGTGCAGAAACAGGACATCTTTTGTTATTTTATCCCCTTCCCTTTTCCCCTGGATACTTCTCTTCCCATAGTGTGTTATTTCATTGTGGTGAGATCAGTGTTTAAGGGAGGTTGGGAAACTACTCTTCACAGCATCGTTCCCGCTGGCCGTACTTAAGGTTAGTGGCGTATTATACTTGGCGCTGCTGACATTCCTGACAATTTATTAGCTTATTTATTCCTATATTTATCTATTAAGATATTTATTTATTTATATATATGTGTGTATATCTATTTTTGCATCTGTGTATATATATATTGTAATTACATCGCACTGTACATAGCACTTTATAAAACGAATTGTTTTATATTGCATAAAATGATTTGATGGAATCATAAAAGTTGAATGAATATGGTATTCATACCACGATCTTCGAAAAAAACTCGGGTGAATTATGAAGGGAAAAATAATTGTAAATACACTGTTCATGCAATTTCACGGAACTAATTGTGGGCACTGTCACTTTAATGGTTGTGATAAGAAAGCAAAAAAAATTTGAAAGGAAAAAAAAGGCAAAAAAATGGTGTAGAGTTTAAAAGCAGTCAGGTGATGCATGTACGTGTCATGTGATCAAGGCACTTTGGTGCTGAAACGCGTAATAGCCGACTGAGCGCAACCTAATAAAGGATTCTGTGCACTTAATGGTGGTCCGTGCTCCTGTTTCTTGTGGAATTACAACCGCCGGCTGGCAGAGGAGTTTGTTGCGATATATATATATATATATATATATATATATATATATATATATATATATATATATATATATTTTTTTTTTAATACCCCCCTACAACCTAAAAATTACCTTTGCACCCCAATAACCATAACCCTTAAAATTACCCTTACCACCCTAATACCCATAGCCTCTAAACCAGGGGTCTCCAATCTTTTCTGTACTGAGAGCTACTTATGTTTAATGAAACACATTGAGAGCTACTAATATTATTAGTGTTGTATAATTTCTATTTTGTTATTACCTACTGGCGGTCGCCAGTAGGTAGTTATAGTTAGGATTGTTTTCCATAGGAAATCCGCAACATTCTATTGGGAATAACTTTGGCGCCGAATGAGGGATCTGCCTGTAATTTTCCTTAACTTTGCCTCGCTGCGCCCCTTCCCTGAAAGTTTTGGGGGGATCCGTCAAGCGGGGGCCGAGATAAAAGGGGGGTCCCAAAATGTGTTTTCCCCATGTTTCCATAGGGCGGTTGGACTCACTTTTAGCCCGAACGGCTGAATGGATTTCCACCAAACTTGGCAAAATTGTAGGGACTGGTACCCCGATGTGCCTTTGCTATGTCTCAAGATATATGCTCCAGTGGTTTTTACGAAAATTAACTTTGAAAAAATATATATTGGGCTACATTGGGCTATATATATGTTAGAGCCCAAATGTAGCCCAATGTAGCCCAATGTTGCCCAAAGATGGCCACCAGAGACAAAATAAACAAATGTAGCCCAAATATCAGCCAGATGTAGCCCAACTATAGCCCAATGACAGAATGTCCCAGAGTGTTCTAAAGAACAACTAGAGCGCTAACAGTCTTACTTATGACAAACGTAAGGCACACCTGAAGTCATCTTGATTGGAATAAAGTGTTAACACTTAATACATTTAATTTGCAAAGGAACAAAATGAGGGGGTTCATTTTGCCATAGAAATTATGATTAGTGCTGAAGAAAGAAAAATTAGGGCACATTTTGAGTGACTTCTCAAATCCTCTTATATTTCATTAAAAAAATTCTGATATGCAGTCTCCCAAGATGGCCACCAGAGACAAAAGAGCCCAAATGTAGCCCAAATATCAGCCAGATGTAGCCCAAATATAGCCCAATGACAAAATGTCCCAGAGCATTCTAAAGAACAACTAGAACGCTAACAGTCTTACTTATGACAAAAGTATGGCACACCTGAAGTCATCTTGATTGGAATAAAGTGGTAACACTTAATACATTTAATTTGAAAAGGAACAAAATGAGGGGTTTCATTCTGCCATAGAAATTTTATATATATATATATATATTCACTGAAAAAACCATAGGTTACACACCAGTTATAGTTAGGAATTAGCATTTAAAAAACCTTTGAAATTCACTGAAAAAACCATAGGTTTCACACCAGTTATAGTTAGCTGGAAATTTTACTCGCATAAAACCATCGAAATTCCCACGTTATAGTTAGTTGGACTCTCTATAACTTGCACGTCTGCAATGCACTGCTGATGACGTCACATATTACATCACTCATGATAGTCTTTTAAAAAAAAAAATTGATTGGTTAACTGGCTTATTAAGTGTATCTTAGTGAATACATATATTAGCGAGTAATGTTTAAATATTTAAATATATGCATGAGTGATGTAATATGTGACGTCATCAGCAGTGCATTGCAGACGTGCAAGTTATAGTGAGTCCAACTAACTATAACGTGGGAATATATATATATATATATATATATATATATATATATATATATATATATATATATTCACTGAAAAAACCATAGGTTATAGACCATATATAGTTAGGAATTAGCATTTACAAAACCTTATTTTACTCACACAAAACCATTGAAATTCCATATATAGTTAGTTGTACTAACTATATATCGCGCACCCGCAATCCACTGCTGATCATGTCACATATTACATCATTCATGACATGGTCAGTGACATCACTGATGACATCACTGATGACATCTCAAATGACATCACTGATGACATCTCAAATGACATCACTGATGACATCTCAAATGACATCACTGATGACATCACTGATGACATCTCAAATGACATCACTGATGACATCTCAAATGACATCACTGATGACATCACTGATGACATCTCATTTGACATTACTGATCACATCACTGATGACATCATTCATGTGATAATACGATGAACCTCTTCAGACTCTAATATAACCTTAGATACACTCAGTGTAAACAGACACTCACAGACTGTCACTCATCCATGGAGTTACTCACACACCTAGTCAGTAATGCAAAGAATCAATCACACCTCCATTTCCTCAACTATACAGTTATACACACCTTACTTATTCAAACATATACTAACACATATTTACTCTCTTATACAATCCCTGATACAAGTTCACAATGATTCATACAGCCACTCACACATTCACTGGCTCTTATGCACAGTTATTTATATATGTCAACTCTCACATGTACTGTGTTTTACATATGTACTTACTTTGACATGTAGCACTGAGATATCCATTCACTCACCAATGCACTCATGCACACAGTCAACCGCCCATACAGATGTTTCCACATGCACTTTTGAACCCATACACCTAGTGAATCAACTGCTCACACATCTATGCAGAGAGTCATACACCTCCCAGCCACCCATACACACTCTCAGTCTCCCATACAAATACTTGGGCAACCAATCAATAACCCATATAGTTAATCATATAGCTACTGATCAACACATGCAGCAGTTTACAGAACAACAGACATAATGATGCACAAATTAAGACAGTTTAGTCACTAACCCATGCACTCAGTGAGACACATTTAATCACTCACTTATACAGTCAGTCATGCACCTACTAAATCCTTCATCCAGACACTTACACATCCACTCATTCTTCAATATGTAAGACATATTTTTACTTTACAGAAACATACAGTCACTGGATGTTGTCATCAGTGATGTCATCAGTGATGTCATTTGAGATGTCATCCGTGATGTCATCAGTGATGTCACTGACCATGTCATGAATGATGTAATATGTGACATGATCAGCAGTGGATTGCGGGTGCGCGATATATAGTTAGTACAACTAACTATATATGGAATTTCAATGGTTTTGTGTGAGTAAAATAAGGTTTTGTAAATGCTAATTCCTAACTATATATGGTCTATAACCTATGGTTTTTTCAGTGAATTTCAATGGTTTTTGAATAGCAAATAACAAAAGCTTTAAAATGTATTTTTCTTTAAATCAAAAAATATATTTTACATGTTTTTAATACAATTTTTTTTTTTTATTATTTTTTTTGTTTCGCTCCCGGTCCGCGAACCGGTTAGCTTCCCGTTAGCTCAATTTGGTGCCGCGACCCGGTCCGCGAACCGGTAAACGCTCCGTTTCCGCAACTGCCGCGTTAGAAAACAACATCGTGACGCGTCGCGTCAGCGTGACGTATCGCGTTGTCGCGTATTACGTCATATGACGCGCAACGTTAGCGTACCCGGAAGCGAACCGGTACGCAAAGCGAGGCGCGAAGCGCAGCTTCCTGGAAGCGATCCGGGACGCGGCGCAAAGCGCGTAACGTAAACACAACAGGTCATGTGACTTGGTAATAACACTTTTCATTGGTTCATTTCACTTTTGGTTTCCTAATGATGTAAGACTAGGTCATGTGATCTAAAATTAACACTTTTCATTGGTTTAGAACTATTGTTTTTCCCAAATGATGAAAACCCCTCCTTCTTTCCTCACTCTGACTTTCATCTTTGTGAGAGAAAGACCCTTTGTGATCAGTGAGCAATGGCTTCATTAGTAGCTTCAGCTGGTGCTTCCCCACCACCTCCACCACCACCAAGGAAGAGAGGACCACCTGCTGAAGTTATCATTCAGGAAGAAGAGGAAGAAGAGGAAGAAGAGGAAGAGCAGGAAGAGAGGCAGTTTTTGCGTGAGGAGCCCAGGAGGTCTCATGTCAAAGAAAATTATATTTGGCAATTTTTTAAATATCCCCGGGGCCAAAAAAAAGTCAATGCCCGGTACGTAACTTGCCTTATATGTAAAGATAGACTGTCCAGAGGGACAGACAAGAAGTACAGTTACGGCAATTACACAATGCATCGCCATATGGATAGGTGGCATCCTATCAACTACAGTGCTGCGCAGTTACGTGACCAGCAAGATAATCCCCCTTCTATGGCCAGAAGATCAGTTGTACAGGAAGTGACGGGACCAGAGGCGAGGGAGATGGTCCCAAATATACAGATGAGATTCGGGGAAGTGAAACAAGTGTGCGTGCGTTGTAATCAGTTCATTTGCTACAGAGAAAGTAGCATCAATCTAATCAACAGAGCTATCGACAATCATGTTTGTCCGAAACGCCCCAGAGAATAAATTCTTTTTTTTTTGTTGCTCCTGTTGAGCCCTTTACAATGAATCGTTTTCGTTCCCCCCCCCAAAAAAAACGAAAAAAATATAAAACCGTTCAGAAAATACAAAAAAAGTTAAAAAATGTTCAGAAAAATAATTAAAAAAAATATAAAACAACAAAAACAATTAAAAAAAAAGTTCTTTTCAGAACTACCTCCCCGTTATAAAAAAAATGGTAGAATATTTGGAACTCTGCCAACCTCTATTTCTTTTGGTTCGCTTCCCGGTTCGCTCTCCGGTACGCGAACCGGGAGCGAACCAAAAAAAAAGTAAAAAAAAAAAGAAGAGTAAGTATAAGGGAAGGAAACAGTCAGTTATGTTAAAAGAAAGACAGCTATAGGGAGTAAACTAGAGATACTGTTTAATAGATCTATTTACTGAAGAAAAGATTTAAGAGGGTATAATTGTGAAAAACAAAATAGATAAGGAAGTGAGAGAAAAAAAGGAGAGTAGAAGAATAACAAACAAGAGTTTCTTAGAGAATGTGACTGAATGATCAAATTAAGATTAAAACATTGGAATAACAGAGAGAAAAAACACAATGCAGAAAAGAAGAAGTAACAGAAAAGGAATGATTGAAACAGCAAAGAAATGTAAATAACATAGGGGCATATTATCAACAGAGGCAATACAAATTTTGCTGCTTTTATCAGCAGAAATCTGACGCTAAAGACGCTTTTGCGGCAGTTTTCTGCTGATAATTACTGCTTTTATCGGCAGAAAACTGCTGCTAAAGCTGCTTTTCCGGAAGAAAACTGCTGCTAAAGCCACTTTTGCGGCAGTTTTCTGCCGATAAGAGCACCGATAATTTTATTGCCTGTGTTGATAATATGCCCCTTACTGTGCTTGAACTACAGAGAAAAAGCATAATGAACAAGTAGTGAAAGAGTGATCAGTCACAAACAGTGAGAGTAATAGAGACAGAGTGAGTGAACAAGAGTGAGGAAGTATGAGAAGAGAGGGACTGAGAAAAATAGTGGAAGGAGTAGAGTAAGTAAGTAATAGAGAAAGGAATGAGGGAAGTAGCAAAGGCAGGAAAGTGAGGGTTAAAGAAATGAAGTAGTGAAACTGATAGAAGTTAAATGTGATAGAAATGTAACGAAAAGAGTACAAAACATTTACCTTATAATTGTCGTTAACTTAGTCACTTGTTATTTGTATACTTTCAATCTGTGAAAGAGAGAACAAACATTTGAAAAATATTAAAACATGTATTTAAAAATTAGAAAAGACAAGGGAAAAGATTGAAGGACAAACAGTTTTTCAACAACTTTGACACTTACAGAAGCCTCTGCTTCTCCATGCCCCTACACAGACCTAAAAATATACATTTTAAACTAACAGTATCTTGATGCAGATGAAGTGAGGCCTATCTTGCAACATGGTGTATCTTTTGCACTGCTGCTGTCTCACAACAGTGATGCAATGGCAGCGCAAAAGAGGTGCACAGCCATCATAAAACTGTCCTTAACATTTTAAATGATTGTTTCAGGATGCCAATAAGGTGTGTCCTATCCAGAGGTTTGTTTGAGGTGAGGCCTACTCAGGGTTGCAGATGAAATTTAGAGTTGTTGAAGAGTACAGAGGAGATAATACATTTGTAGGCCTACCAATGAAGTGAGTCATTTCCACTGCACTCTTGAACGAAGGCCAGACCTCCTCTGTTTCCCTGGACAGGCCTAAACTTGATCTGCACAATGTGATGTGTAATGTTAGGAAACACAGGTGATGTAATTGAAAAACGTGCAATTTCTTTTGCTCATTACACAATCACATCACTTGTGTTTCCTTTGCTTAGGTATCTCATTGTGCAGATGTAGTCCAGCATATGAAACAGTACCCAGAAGTGCAGCACTGCATGCAACAACTTTGACACTTACAGAAGCCTCAGCTTCTGCATGCCCCCTACACAGTCCTAATTATATACATTTTAAACTGACGGTATCTTGCTGGAGATGAACTGAGGCCTATCTTGCAACATGGTGCATCTTTTACACTGCTGCTGCGTCACAAAAGTGACGGAACAGCGGCGCAAAAGAGGCACACAGCCTTCATAAAACTGCCCTTAACATTTTAAATGATTGTTTCTAGATGGTGATAAGGTGTAACCCATCCACAGATTTGTTTCAGGTAAGTCCTACTCAGGGTTGCAGATGAAATTTAGGCTTGTTGAACAATACAGAGGAGATAATACATGTGCAGGCCTACCAACGAAGTGAGTCATGTCCACTGCACTCTTGAACAAATGTCAGACCTCCTCTGTCTCCTGGAACAGGCCTAAATCTCATCTACACAATGTGATGTGTAATGTTAGGAAACACAGGTAATGTAATTGAAAAACGTGCAATTTTTTTTGCTCATTCCACAATCACATCACCTGTGTTTCCTTTGCTTAGGTATCTCATTGTGGAAATGTAGTCTATCATATGAAAGACTACGTAGAATATGAGCACTGTATGCAACAACTTTGACACTTACAGAAGCCTCAGCTTCTCCATGCCTCCTACACAGCTCTAAATGTACATCATAAATACAAAAAGTACAGAATTAATTATACATGTTAAATGGTTTATTTTTGCTGTTCTCAGAATGTATCAAATTTCACTAAAAACAGTGACTTGAAGGTATTCATCATATAACAGCGGGGAAAAAAAAACACAATCAAAATGATTGTGTTTAAAAAACCCATATAACATAACCAATCAGAAATCAGAACTCCTCAAAAGTAACTTACTTTCCATGACGTCGAAGGATGTCCTATGAACAGCTTACACTCGGTTGTGCTGTTTTTATTTTCAGCCCACCACTTTCTGAAAGAAAACCTCCATCGTTTTGAAAAATATGTTACATACAATAAATTACTTCTCGCTCTCTACCACACGTTTCCACAAGGCCAAATCATGTAAGAGCCATTTATAACTCTTGGAATTCTTGTAAGCAAATCCCGTCATTTTCTATTTCCGCAACTTTCAGAAAGAAAACGTTCAAGATCACTTTCACAATCCTGGACTAGTAATATCTTACCCTTCTTGCTCACTCATGTTCTACATTTCCTATGACACTGATACTGCTTACTATGAAGCAGACTTACACTATCTCTATGACTACTACAATTATTTAATTCTCTACATCACTTTTAATCACAAAGCAATATAAAACAGTAGATAAAATTATATCAACCCCTAGAATCATTATACGCCAGTTACCTACCCTAAATTCTCTTTTCTGAAAACAGAAAGTAAGAATATTTTTAAGTAAAAAGGCAACATTGTATCGTAGTCAAATGGGAATAATTTCTGAAAAAGCAAATTTTTTTACATTTTCAATAAGCTGTGTAATAAGCAGATCTTGTCAAATGACCATCATGCCATATTATAGCTGCAGTTACAAATGTTCTTCCTAAAATCAACGACTGTGTAGCCACAACATTTGTAATTAAAGTTGAAGACTTACTTTCATCAGGTTTATATAGTTGGATTTTTAAAATGACATTATAATCAAAAGTTTGGACCAATAATCTAGACAGCATTGCAGACTTACATTCCCTCTACTCCATGTTTTGATTGGCTGCTTGAATTAGCTTATAAAAAGAAACAGTTTTTCTGAACTCATTCAAAGTGCAGTTATTTTTCCATGACGTCAAGTGTTATGGTAAGAACACCGTTTGCTTTGGGAAATACTCTGTTGTCCTTCAACTAATCTCTGCCCACCACTTTCTGTAAGAAAATCTTCTTTTTTTCCAGGAACTATTTAAAACTCAAAAATAACTTTTGACTCTGTACTACACTTATCCTCAAGGCCAAATCGTGTAGGAGCCATTAGAACCTCTTGAAATTCCTCAGAGCAAATCCCGAGATCCCTTCTCTAAAATTTTGGTTTTAAAAACACCAGGTACGAATTTTTAAGGTCAAAAGGCAATTTTGTTTTGAAAATTAAAACAGAATCGTTGCAGAATGACCAGCCATTTTCAGACTTCAAATAAGCTGTGTAATGTCCTGATGTTATTGAAGGACCATCATGATATATAATTGCTGCAGTTACAAAAGTCCTTCCTGATATTGACAACTGCGAAGCCACGAATTTTTTAATTAAAGTTGTCAATTTTGTTCCATCAGGCCTACATCGTTGGAACATTAAAATGACATACTGGCCATATGTTCGTATAAATAATGTTGACATCATTTCAGATTTACATTGGCTACACTCCATGTTGTGATCAGCTGCTTTTACTAGCTTATTGAAGGAGACTGATTTACTGTCTGGCAAAGTTAAATATATAAATCTTTCTGAGTCTACACTAGTAGTACTTAATACCCTACAGTTCTCGCAGTCATGCTGCCATTGATAAGAAAGCCCAAACAGGTGATCTACATCTACACCTTCAGCATGCAATACATCAAGCATATACATTAAAAACTCCTGACAATCTTGCTGAATATTTTGAGAGAATTGTGTTTGACCTGAACATCTGTCTAACAGATTTCGAATTTCAGACACACTTTCTATTTTTGTTCTATCAGTGCTACATTTCTCTAACACAGAATTTAACAAACTGCAAAATCTTTGATCAGAATTGACCACAATCTCTTCTTTTACATGTTCTAGAGAAAACAAAACATTAACCACTACATTAGCATAGCAGTTGACACCAGAACTGTTTTCAAATTGAAAACCAACAACATCTTCAACAGAATCCTTTTTCTTTCTGCTTATAATTTCAGGTTCGTCGACTTTTCGTCTTTTTGCTACAACCTCCCTAGTATTGGTCACATTTCTTCGTTTCCGGCCTACCACACGTTTCTCAAACAAAGGATATTGAGGCAAATGTGGCGCATACTCTCTTCTTAACCTATTGTATTCCTTAACACAATCTAGATCCGCACAAATGTTTGTGACATCACACTCAATCAAGTACAATCCCGATAAAGTTCTAACTCGTGACAATGCCACATATGCCATACCCTCCTTGAACACAGAACTGCCAATATTCACCAATGCACTGTCTACACTTAAACCTTGCGATTTATGGATTGTCACCGCATATGCCAAGCAAACAGGAAACTGCTTACGGCGAACATATAAGTCTTTTACAAGCAAAAATCTAGCAGAACAACGACCGATTAGCTGTACTTCCTCAATGCCATCAAATTTAATTTTTAAAAATTCAATTCCATCTCTATTTCTGTATTTCACAAAATCAACAACATTACCCATTGATCCATTTACCAGACCTCTTTCAACATGTAAATTCCTTCTTAAAATTATACGGCAGTTTAAGCACACATTCAGAGTCTTTTCAAAACCTGCAGTTTTAGATATAGTCTTCTCTAATGAATCCAATTTTGTTTTCAAATTCTCAGACAAAATAATTGTTGATCCCATATGCTCTACTCTGTCAATAGCTTCCAGTTTCACAATCTCTTGGTTTTCTAAATGCAACATTTTGTTGTTGAAGATGGCACATTCTGCAAGAGTTGGCATCAAACATATTCCAGATTTCTTCTCAGTAATTTTCTGAAAAATATTCTCAGGCACAACGTCTTGTTCTGGATATAAATTTGACAGTAATCGTGCATGTAAAGCTTCTTTCCCATGCTCGGTCACTTTTCCAATTCTAACATCTTGTAGAATATTCTTGTAATCTTCATCCTTCGCCTGACGCATATTTTCATGCAGTTCAGCATAATTGAAGTTTAACCATATATTGATGTTGCCAATGCTCCCTAGGCACTTCCTGGTATCTTCATGCGTGAGCATTTTGAACACAGGTTGTCCTTTCACAGGTGTCAGCTGCAGAAGATCTCCGAAAACAATGATGTGTTTGCCACCAAATAACACATCATACTCTGTTTTAAGAACTTCTTGCATTCTCAAATGCACAAAGGCAAGCATGACATTGGAAACCATGCTTACTTCGTCAATGATAAGAAGTTTCATTTTCCTCAAGACTCTTGAAACTTCACAACAAGCATCTCCAGATAACTTGTGGTATTGTAATTTGTTGTCATGCTCCACTGGCAGCATCAGTAGACGATGCAAAGTAATACCTTTACTGTTATGTGCTGCCAGTCCAGTTGGAGCGGTGACAACACAAGACAGCGATGACTCAGTCCTTTCCTGCAAATAACATGAAATTGCTTTAATGAGGAAACTTTTTCCAGTTCCCGCTTCTCCACTCACGTACAGTCGGACAGGCTTCAACGACGTACATGAGCACTCTTTCTTCTCATGACTTAATCCATGATCAATTTGCTTGGTAACTTCGTCATATATTTTCCTCTGCTCAACGTTGAGTTGTCTTTCCAAGTCTTCTAAGTTAACCGCATCCTCCTGAGCATGTGCCATGGCTCTTTCCACTTCATTCATGGCAGTGGCAGCTTCATTTTCGATAACAGGTCGTCCTAGTGGATCCTGACTCAATGAAACAGAACTCTGACTGTCCTGAGAACTGTCTCTGGCAATCTCGGCTGCAATCGTTGCTTCCTGCTCGATTTCCGCATTCAACATTTCTAGATATTTGGGAAAAGCAGGACATTCTATGGTCTCCTTGGCGGCAGTGAAAGAGTCTTCGTAACAGAGGAAATCTCCAAGCAGTTCTTCTTCTGCACGCCAAGGCTTGAAAAGTTGCAAAAGTGCTAAATAGAAAAACTCCTTTTTTTCAGGAGATTCGCCACTCAATTTTCGATGGTTTACCAAGTGGCATTTTCTTTGCTTGACCAGACATCCCTCACTTCCAATTACAGCATACACTCCTTTCTCAATATCTTCTTTGATGTTCCTCTTGAATATGTAATTTTGTAGAACCTCATACAGACAAACATTCTCGAGGTGACTGCTTCGATTTGGATAATATGTATCCAACATGTTGGTCTTCAAAATATCGGTACTGTTCGGCTCCTTTTCCGCAAATACTCAATTTCCCGCACAGGTTTCAGAACTCGATTACGCGTTGCAGCAAGACCAAGACTCGCCCAAACGATACTCCTGGATTTGGCATAGAGACTGGCTGAAGACTACCGGTCAGAACATTCGTAAGCTCCAATTTCTCGATGTGACAACATCTTCAGACTGGAACTGTACAACTTCTTGCTGAGGCTCTTTTCATGGGAAATGTCCTCCCACATATCCTTCAATTCTGTCTTTTCTTTTTTGGTGATGTAAGATGTCACATACCGAGCCACAGCCATACAGTTATCAGCCACAAACTGTATATCCATGTTAGCATTCCACATGGACAAAATCACTGGGTTGTAGTCGTTGATGTACTTGGACTCTTCGTTCCTTTTCAAATTGTATGTGTTTTTAGGTGATTTCTTCATCACATTATGTCGCAGCGAAGACATCAAACTGTTTACTCTTCCTTTAGAAATCACCGGTCGTGGAAAGCCGAAACGACATTTGGTGTAGAACTTGTCCTTGTTTCTGAATTTACGACGACAGTACTTTCCACAACGATGGCTTTGGAAACGTAGAACTTGTTCTCTTAGGCTTTTCTTCTCCTTTGCGTTTGGAACAGCACACGTAGAATACTGTTGTATGAAACTCATCACTAAGTCTTCTGGATCTGTTCCAAATTTAGGTGCATCCTTGATCCACAGCAGCATATGTATATGAGGAGCACCTCTTGCTTGGTACTCCTTTCTCCAGAAGAAATCCAACACCTCTCCAAGAGGTGGATTCTTCTTATTCATGATGAAAGACATCATAGCTTCAAATCTATGATTGAAGTACCTGCATACATTCACTGGATCCAAAGAGCACAGTTCTCCGGGTGTCTTGAATTCGATATTTTCAATGTTTCCATTTGCCTCTCGTAGAAATTCAAGTAAGTCTTCCCAGCCATACTCGGCACAGCTCAGAGTGAGGAACCATGTGGTAGTTCCTAAGTTCCTCAGCATACATTTTAAATCACCATGACGAGGGTACCAGTACTCATTAGTACCACGCTGACACGCCATGAGATTAATCAGGTGAAAATCCAAAATACTGTCTTGCACATTGACTTTATCCATAAAGTCACTTGCAGAGATGTTTTGCATCTGTATACCACTTTTCAAGATGTGGTTCACTGCATATGACAGTCCAGACAGATCGCTTTCAAACAGGAGATGAAACAAATAGGGAATGCATTGTCGAAACCTAGCATCTTCTGCATACAATCGTAAAGTCCGGTATTCAGAAGCAGGAATTTGATGAGGTCGCTCATCATATCTTCCTCCTTGACCTGTTGGAAATAGCTGTGGGAAACACCGAGCTTCCAAACTTTCCTCCCAAACACTAATGGGACTCCCTTTGGCTTGTTTCATTTGAAACAACTCAATAGCATTCCCCATGACTTCCTTGGAATGCAAAGGATGAACACTATAATGTTCATATATTTCTTCACTTTTAGAGGGTTCTACTTTCTCAATTTGACCAGCACACAAATTGCTATCCTCTTCTTCACTTACTTCCTCTTCTGCAATATATACATTCTTATAGTACTTATTATTTTTTTCAAATACAATGTTGCCTTTTTGACTTTCCTAACATCCACTAAATCTTGCCATATTTTCTTACTCTTTGTCGGAACCCCATTAACTAAGATAACCAGAGGTTCCTCTTCCACTTTTTCTACTCCAATTGTATTAATGTTTTTCTTCAAATCTAGAGGCAAATAAACAACTCTTCCCTTTAATCCTCTCTGTAAATCTGATGGATGCAAATTCCCTGTCTTTCGCTCCATTCTTACAATAGCCTGAAAGGGATGGATACTTTGAATCAAAATAGATTCATAAGTATTTAAATCCTTCAATTCAGAAGGAATCTCAACCAATTCCAGATTATTATGAACTGCTCTAGCAGGCATCTGGTTTTGATTTAATTTATTACAACAATAAGTACACACACGTTGATCTGATCCCAAATCAAAACAATTTTCTACCATCAAGTATGTTGCAAAATCCTTCCATTCACTATTATTTTCCCTTTCACTTTTTGCATATAAATCCACTAACTTAGTCTGATTCTTATAATAAGTGCGTCGACAACACACACAAGCGAAATTAGGCCTCTCACTTGATTTCACCTGAAACGTGGCAATTTCCTTCTGAAAATTATCTGTACTGGAAACCTGTACACTGTCTTCCACATTACCCTCTTCTTCTGGGTCAATTTCAACATTCTCCTCTTTACTTCCAAAGTAACAAAACTCAATTTCTTCACAAATATTCTTCACATCTATTTCAGAACCATGCAAAAGAGCAGCGCATAATTGTTTAAGCATAATTGCTGGACTCTTAGCATAATACAACATTCTAACTAATTTCCTCACTTTATTATGATGCACTGCTAGCATCCTGAAATGATGAAAAACACTCTGGCATACTCTCCTGGAAAGACAAGCCAGTGAATGACCATGCAAACCCGTCACTTCTCTCACTCTGCAAGGATCTAATTCTTGCAACAACATCATTTTCTGCTTCAAACTTTTCTTATTAAATGTCCGTACAAAATCACAAAGCAAATTGATGGAATCCTGTCGTACACTGCAAATACTACTACACTTCCAGGTGTACACAGGACCCTTAGGACGTCTTCCTAAAACCTCATTACCTAACACCTCTTCTGTCTCTGTTGTCACAAGTTTTTCTTTTTCAACTGGACAACCATCTTTCACCTCATAAGCTCGACCACTGGTGTCAACTGCATGCACCAAATCATTATCCTGGAAATAACTCTCCTCATTAAAAAATGCCTCACAACTTGAACTATGCATCCATTCTCCGGAAAAAACTTCACAAAAATTACTACGATTAACTATTCTCTTCCATCTACTATTTCTTTTGAAATCATAAATTGCCTTGTTTAGCTTCCTAATTCTATTGATTATCAAAATAAATAACTTTCGTTTAATTTCAAATGCCTGATCAATAACTTTCTCAACTTTTTTTTTTCTCTTATAAAAAACCACTTTCTGTTGACCTTTCTTAATATTTTTTAACAAATTGCCAATTATCCTGTTGCGGAACATTCGTTTACGAATGTCCCTAAACTGTTGTTTCCTTCTACTATCATGCACAGAGTTATCTCTTGCTCCTGCAGTAACATTTTTGATTGGCCTTTCCTTTCCGTTTAAAATGCTTCTCTTTTTCTGGACTGAAACATTTTCTGTAGTAATACTTTTTGTTCTACAAATGTTTCTTATGAATGATTTAGTTGTCTTACCCGGTGCTTTCTTGGTGACTTGACGATTTTTTATTGTAGAGGACTGCTGCAATAATTGATGAACCTGCTGTCTTTGACATTTTGTAGCCTTTCTGATTCTATCCTTAGTCGGCATTCTCTACTTTTGAAATGATCTGCAGTTGAATCTGTGGTAAAATATAATAAAAAATGTTATTAACCACTATTACCAAACAGTAAATCAATAACAGTCGTCAAAAACTTAACACACTACTTGTCATTTTCACTTAGAATAATTTTTAGTGCATAAGCAAATTCAGTATTCACAAATAGTAGCAAAGAAATGGAATGCTTCTACATTTTACCTGTACTGTTTTATATGTGAATCTGATCTAATTTTATGAGCATATTATACTATTTTATTAAAGACACTACACATAACCTGTTTTTGAAGTTGTGTTTAATTTTAAATGAAACGGTTTACATTTTTACTTTTTATTTCCGTTAAATTTTAAAAATAAATGTTTATAGTTCCATAGGCTCAAGCAGGTCAGCTTCCCACCCTATGTCATACAATTCTGACAAATCGGTATCCTCATCATGTTCTTCATCATCCTCAGGATTTAAATCATCTAAGGGATCTACTTCCACTGACGTTTCAATGACAAGTTCAACGATAAGATCGAGATCAACTGATTGCTCATTATCACTCATGCTTGATGTTGTTGTTATCTTTAAAAAAAGAGAACAACAATGAGATGTTGCAGAGTAAGAGACAAATCTCAGAGACTATAATAGTAAAATTGTTTAACAAGAGTAACATTTTGCAGCTATTATTTAGCCATGTCCAGTGATGCTGAGGAGGTGAGGCCTATGTCCAAGTTTTCAGTGAACAGGACTCATCTCTTCTTAACCTTGGATAAGCCTCACCGACTCTGTGTCCCCTGCACATACTTAAATGTAAAGGGGCAGATTTATGTTAACTGGCACATCCCCAGGGATGCACCAGTTAACGTGCACCGCTGCTCTGCCAACCATGGTGTGCCGCATTTACAATGTGGAGCACCATTGAGTAAAAACAGCACAGATGCGTCACGCATCTGTGCCGCAAAAGCAGCACATTGCAGGAATCACGTCATAAGCACGACATGTCTACTGTAATGCACAGGAGGAAGCCACACATTGCATGGTGCATCACTCCTTAGGCTATTTCAAACAGGCATAAGGATTTGATTCAGCAATGCTATAAAGCTGACTCAGTGAAATCTTCTAAATTTCACTGTGTTAGTTTTACAGGGCTTTCATGCAAATGAATGCCCACCCTGCAACAAAACACCTATATGAAACCTGACGCAGGTTTCATGTGGCACAGGACTTTACAGCATGACACATCTGCCTAGATGCATCAAGTTGTAAATATGTCACAACATAGCAAATGTTTTGCACCGCCGCTGCATCACAAAAGTGACGCACAGCGGCACAAAAGAGGCACACACCTATCATAAATCTGTCCCTAACATTTTAAATGATTGATTCATTATGACGATAAGGTGTAGCCTATCCAGAGGTTTGTTTGAAGTGAGGCCTACTCAGGGTTGCAGATGAAATTTAGGGTTTCTTTTCCTCATTTCACAATCACATCACCTGTGTTTCCTTTGCTTAGGTATCTCGTAGTGCAGATGGAGTCTAGCATATCAAAGAGTACACAGAAGTTCAGCAGTGTATACAACAATTTTGACATTTACAGAAAATTCAGCTTCTTATCTTGTTGGAGATGAAGTGAGGCCTGTCTTGCAACATGGTGCATCTTTTGCATCACTGCTGCATCGGTTTCATGTGGCACGGGACTTTACAGCATGACACATCTGCTTAGATGCATCAAGTTGTAAATATGTCGCCACATAGCAAATCTTTTCCACCGCCGCTGCGTCACAAAAGTGACGCACAGAGACGCAAAAGAGGCACACACCTTTCATAAATCTGTCCCTAACATTTTAAATGATTGATTCAGGATGACAATAAGGTGTGGCCTATCCAGAGGTTTGTTTAAGGTGAGGCCTACTCAGGGTTGCACATGAAATTTACGCTTGTTGAAGAGTACAGAGGAGATAATATATGTGAAGGCCTACCAATGAAGTAAGTCATATCCACTTCACTCTTGAACAAAGGCCAGACCTCTTCTGTGTCCGTGGACAGACCTAAACCTCATCTGCACAATGTCATTCGTAAACTTAGGAAACACAGGTGATGTAATTGAAAAATGTGGAGTTTCTTTTCCTCATTTCACAATCACATCACCTGTGTTTCCTTTGCTTAGGTATCTCATAGTGCAGATGGAGTCTAGCATATCAAAGAGTACACAGAAGTTCAGCAGTGTATACAACAATTTTGACATTTACAGAAGATTCAGCTTCTTATCTTGTTGGAGATGAAGTGAGGCCTGTCTTGCAACATGGTGCATCTTTTCCATCACTGCTGCATCGGTTTCATGTGGCACAGGACTTTACAGCATAACACATCTGCCTAGATGCATCAAGTTGTAAATATGTCGCCACATAGCAAATCTTTTGCACCGCCGCTGCATCACAAAAGTGACGCACAGCGGCACAAAAGAGGCACACACCTATCATAAATCTGTCCCTAACATTTTAAATGATTGATTCAGGATGATGATAAGGTGTAGCCTATCCAGAGGTTTGTTTGAGGTGAGGCCTACTCAGGGTTGCAGATGAAATTTAGGGTTGTTGAAGAATACAGAGGAGATAATACATGTGCAGGCCTACCAATGAAGTGAGTCATATCCACTTCACTCTTGAACAAAGGCCAGACCTCTTCTGTGTCCGTGGACAGACCTAAACCTCATCTGCACAATGTCATTCGTAAACTTAGGAAACACAGGTGATGTAATTGAAAAATGTGGAGTTTCTTTTCCTCATTTCACAATCGCATCACCTGTGTTTCCTTTGCTTAGGTATCTCATAGTGCAGAAGGAGTCTAGCATATCAAAGAGTACACAGAAGTTCAGCAGTATATACAACAATTTTGACATTTACAGAAAATTCAGCTTCTTATCTTGTTGGAGATGAAGTGAGGCCTGTCGTGCAAAATGGTGCATCTTTTCCATCACTGCTGCATCGGTTTCATGTGGCACGGGACTTTACAGCATGACACATCTGCCTAGATGCATCAAGTTGTAAATATGTCGCCACATAGCAAATCTTTTGCACCGCCGCTGCGTCACAAAAATGACGCACAGCGGCACAAAAGAGGCACACACCTATCATAAATCTGTCCCTAACATTTTAAATGATTGATTCAGGATGACGATAAGGTGTAGCCTATCCAGAGGTTTGTTTGAGGTGAGGCCTACTCAGGGTTGCAGATGAAATTTAGGGTTGTTGAAGAATACAGAGGAGATAATACATGTGCAGGCCTACCAATGAAGTGAGTCATATCCACTTCACTCTTGAACAAAGGCCAGACCTCTTCTGTGTCCGTGGACAGACCTAAACCTCATCTGCACAATGTCATTCGTAAACTTAGGAAACACAGGTGATGTAATTGAAAAATGTGGAGTTTCTTTTCCTCATTTCACAATCACATCACCTGTGTTTCCTTTGCTTAGGTATCTCGTAGTGCAGATGGAGTCTAGCATATCAAAGAGTACACAGAAGTTCAGCAGTGTATACAACAATTTTGACATTTACAGAAAATTCAGCTTCTTATCTTGTTGGAGATGAAGTGAGGCCTGTCTTGCAACATGGTGCATCTTTTGCATCACTGCTGCATCGGTTTCATGTGGCACGGGACTTTACAGCATGACACATCTGCTTAGATGCATCAAGTTGTAAATATGTCACAACATAGCAAATCTTTTGCACCGCCGCTGCGTCACAAAAGTGACGCACAGCGGCGCAAAAGAGGCACACACCTATCATAAATCAGCACATTGCAGGAATCACGTCATAAGCACGACATGTCTACTGCAATGCACAGGAGGAAGCCACACATTGCATGGTGCATCACTCCTTAGGCTATTTCAAACAGGCATAAGGATTTGATTCAGCAATGCTATAAAGCTGACTCAGTGAAATCTTCTAAATTTCACTGTGTTAGTTTTACAGGGCTTTCATGCAAATGAATGCCCACCCTGCAACAAAACACCTATATGAAACCTGACGCAGGTTTCATGTGGCACAGGACTTTACAGCATAACACATCTGCCTAGATGCATCAAGTTGTAAATATGTCACAACATAGCAAATGTTTTGCACCGCCGCTGCATCACAAAAGTGACGCACAGCGGCACAAAAGAGGCACACACCTATCATAAATCTGTCCCTAACATTTTAAATGATTGATTCATTATGACGATAAGGTGTAGCCTATCCAGAGGTTTGTTTGAGGTGAGGCCTACTCAGGGTTGCAGATGAAATTTAGGGTTTCTTTTCCTCATTTCACAATCACATCACCTGTGTTTCCTTTGCTTAGGTATCTCATAGTGCATATGGAGTCTAGCATATCAAAGACTACGCAGAAGGTGAGAACTGTATGGAACATGGCTATGTAAGTCAAATAATCAAAATCTAAATTTGCCAAGCACACATGGGGGTGTATTTACAAGGACCTTCCACCACGAGGAAATGTCTTTAATTAAAATGAGAAAAATAACATCAAAGGGACTCAAATGCCTTTTTAATATACCCCAAGCAACCTATGAAACTGTAGCACTACATATCAAGAAACCTAATTGATTTCAAAAATCGTTTTTAAACACATCATCTAAATCAATTATATACCTACATTCAAGGGGAAATGACTTAAAATGGCCTAAGACACATGAAAGCGTTTTTTTAAGGCCCTTGCACCATTTTGGGTCGCTTTTAACATGGCTATGTTAGTCAAAGAATTAAAATCTAAATTTGCCAAGCACAGATGGGGGCATATTTACAAGGACCTTGCACCACGGGGAAAGGTCTTAAATTAAAATGGGAAAAATAACATCAGAGAGACTCAAATGCCTTATAAATATGCCCCAAGCAACCTATGAAAGTCTAGCACTACATATCCAGAAACCTAATTGATGTCCAAAAACGTTTTAAAACACATCATCTAAATCAATTATATACCTACATTCATCAGGAAGTGACTTAAAATGCCCTAAGACACATGAAAGCGTTTTTTTTAAACCCTTGCTCCATTTTTAGATCACTTTTAACATGGCTATGTAAGTCAAATAATCAAGATCTAAATTTGCCAAGCACAGATGGGGGCGTATTTACAAGGACCTTGCACCACAGGGAAAGGTCTTAAATTAAAATGGTAAAAATAACATCAGAAAAACTCAAAGGCCTTATAAATATGCCCGAAGCAACCTATGAAGCTCTAGCAGTACATATCAAGAAACCTAATTGTTTTCATAAATCGTTTTTAAACACATCATCTAAATCAATTATATACCTACATTCAAGGGGAAATGACTTAAAATGGCCTAAGACATATGAAAGTGTTTTTTTAAGGCCCTTGCAACATTTTTGGGTCACTTTTAACATGGCTATGTTAGTCAAAGAATTAAAATCTAAATTTGCCAAGCACAAATGGGGGCATATTTACAAGGAGCTTGCGCCACAGGGAAAGGTCTTAAATTAAAATGGGAAAAATAACATCAAAGGAACTCAAAAGCCTTGAAAATATGCCCCAAGCAACCTATGAAACTCTAGCAGTACATATCAAGAAACCTAATTGATTTCAAAAAACGTTTTTAAACACATCTTGTAAACAAATTATAATCATACATTCATGGGGAAGTGAGTTAAAATACCCTAAGACACATGAAAGCATTTTTGTAAGACCCTTGCACTATTTTTGCGTCACTTTTAACATGGCTATGTAACACAAAGAAACAAAATCTATTTGTAAAACACTTGACACAAAGCAACATTTTAAATACACAACTTTCTTCATAATTTTCTCCCTAAAGCATACTATTCTCTATCTAAATTAAATGAATCTTTTCTCACCTTAGCAAATACTTTATGAGTTTCAAAACAGTCTCAGAAACACACCAATTTGTTTTTAGCAGAGCAAAAGGTATGCACTCCAGAGTCTGCAGCCATAAAAAGCACAGAAATGCTGTAATTCATCACACATATCTCTCATGTCACCCAATCAAAACTCTTCCCTCACTTTTTTCAAATCAACACCCTTCCCCCCTCTGCCCTTTCTGCCTTTTTTGCATAGCAACCACCTCCTGAAAGACCTCTGATGTTTGCAAGTTCACACAACAATGTTTCAATTGAACTCTGAACTCTCAGTGCACCTGCATATCCAGTGCAATCTTTCATAAAATGATTTTTTCTTGACCATTCAAATTACATCTTTCAAAGAACTCATCCATGCACCCTAACATTCTGTTTTCAGCAATCAAAATCCACCAATCACTGCTACTGCTTCCTTAACACAGAAACTCCACAGTTTTTTTCATTTTAAACTCTTATTTTTTCAACTGCCATTTCATTGCCACACTTCATCTGACTGCAGCAGAACCTTCTCTCACCATGTTTTCTGTCTGGATTGTTGGACATAGTTACATCTACTGGGCTCAGAGGTATGCTGATAACAGAAATTTACCTAACCTCAATTTACAAAATGTGGAAATTAAGTGGATTGGCAACAGAGGATTAAAATGTCACCAATTGATACCATTGGTGAAAACCTTTATGCATTTGCCTAAACCTGACCTGTTAATTTTGCACTGTGGAGGTAATGACTTGGGCACTTTGACTGGGGTCGGTCTGGAAATGCTTTTAAAGGACACCTTTGAGCAATTGATGGCACTTTTTCCTCAAACTGCCTTGGTATATTCAAATATATGCCAAAGACAGAAATGGAGGTGGTCAAACCAATTTTGTCCACAAATTGAGAAATCGAGGAAGCATGTAAACAAATCTGTTTCAGCTTACATGAGAGACCATGGAATGGGCTCCATGTACAACAATAACTTGCGTTACTACATGCAAGATATCTACAGAGGAGATGGAGTTCACTTCTCAGATGAAGGGAACAGAGTTTTCATTCTGAATTTAAGACTGTGCATTGGTACCTACTTATAAGTACCTAAATGTACCATAAACCCAAAAGCTCTTCTCAGAGCTACCCTACATCTGATCACTCACAATTATTATTTTACTCTAACTTTTTTCACTAATTTTCAACAAAGTACGCTCCCCGGAGCGCTACCCGGTACGCGAACCGGAAGCTAACCGGGCGAAATTTTAAAAAAAAATTATTTTTTTCGCACATATGAGCCTCCTCAGCCATCCTCAGAAAACCTAGGGGGTCAAAATACGTCTACCGTGTCCCCTTCTACCCATTCTGAACATTATTTGCCCTCCATCTTGTATCTTAATTCGACCGAAACACAAAATGGTGGACTCCCTTAACGCTGCAGGTTCGCGTACCGGGGCGCTCACCGGGAAGCGCTCCATTAAAAAAGGTGGGAAAGTAATTTACAGAAGAAACCCTGGAGACACTTCACCAAATATAGATTTGCTCATACTACATACCAATCCCTACCATTTTCACAAATTTGGTTGGAATTCCATTCAGCCATTTAGCCTGTAGACCTCTCTAAATACCCTGAGGTAAATTACTTCACAAAACACATCTGAAGTGTTGGAATTGACAACCAATTAAAATGTTACTTTCATTTTCTACTTTTTTTACCTGACATTTGATTGGTTATGTACCTGAATATATATAAAAAAAGAGAGAGAAACACAGCCATTTTGACTACTACTTCCTGAACTACATTGCAAGATCATTTTCACTCACAACTTAAACTTGTTTTTAAAAGGTAAGATATTATTTCATAAATTTGAAAACTTTTTCAGATAGTTATATACTATCCCTCTGTAAGAGTTAGACATTGAGAAAGGCTTGTTTATTATAATTATGGATTGATTTAGGTTTCTGTGGTATAATTATGAATTTACATAGGCTTTCTCACAGGCACGTTTTAATAGTACTACTTCATGTCTCAAAAGTACCTGTCTGAACTTAAACCCAACAGTGCCCTATCTCTAATGATATATTTATTTTTTATTCAAATTTCAGCACAAAAATGCAAGGAGAACAGAACGTTTCCTTTGAAATTGTCCTAGACATGAATAATGAGGAAATAATTGAACCCATTGACTTGGAATTCATGGATGAATCACGAGACCATGAGCTTCTACAATGTGTAGAATCTGTGGATTATTTACTTCATTATGATGACGGTCAAATGTGGGAAGTTATGTTCACTCAACAAGAGGACATATCGGACAGTCAAATGTTAGACGTTCTATTAAATTTTGAAAAAGAATCAGAAAAATAAAATTATATTTAATATTAAAAAATTGTTTGAGTCTTTAATCATTTTTATATGTAATTCATAAACTAGTACCAAATTGATTATAATGTAAAGTCAGACTTATAGTATACTGTGCACAATTCCAAAAATACATTTATATTTAATAATCATTAATACTGCTACTTAAATAAAAAAAAAATAAAAAAAAAAAGAACAATCAATAAACATACAATATTTCAAAATATCATAGTCTATCATTCTTTTTTCCTTATAGTACGCTCCCCGGACCGCTTCCCCGCGGGGCCCTTTTAAAACCTCCACATCAAACCTAGGGGGTCAGGGAGGATCTACTATGCCCCCTTATGGTCATTTCCCCCTTTGTTTTGGCCTCCTCTTGTCTCTCGATCCTACCGAGAGACAAGATGGCGGCCGCTCCGGACTGTTTAGAATGTTGACAGGCACCGGAGAGCCAATCAGCTTCGCTTCGCGAAGTTCCGTTACGCGTCAAGTACGCGAACCGGGGCGCTGCCCGGAGCGCTGTTACAGATGTACATATTTTTTTGAACCTTAATTTCTCAAAATCCACTGGACCGCATATATTGAGACCTAGCAAAGGCACATCGGGCTACCAATACCTACAATTTTGCCAAGTTCCGTGAAAATCCATTCAGCCGTTCGGGCTAAAAGTGAGGCCAACCGCCCTATGGAAATTAACATGGGAAAAACGCGTTTTGGGACCCCCCTTTTTTCTCGGCCCCCCCTTGACGAACCCCCCCCAAATTTTCAGTGGCTGCTCAGAAACAAAATGTTCCATTTTCCTGAAAATTTCAGCCAATTCCGTCCACAAACGCCAAAGTTATTAGACATAGAATTTTCAAAAATCCCATAGGAAAAAAATCCTAACTATATATACCTACTGGCGACCGCCAGTAGGTAATACATATATATATATATATATATATATATATATATATACACACACATACATATATATAAATGCATATGCATATATATATATGTGTATATGTGTGCGTGTAGAGAGAGGTAGAGAGGTAGAGGTGTAGAGGTAGAGGTGTAGAGGTAGAGAGGTAGCGGTAGAGAGGTAGAGACTAGTAGAGAGAGAAGTAGAGAGAGGTAGAGAGTAGAGAGTGAGTAATAGAGAGTGAGTAGTAGAGAGTAGTAGAGAGCCGTAGAGAGAGTAGCAGAGAGTGAGTAGTAGAGAGTAGTAGAGTGAATAGTAGAGTGAGTAGTAGAGAGTAGTAAAGAGTGAGTAGTAGAGAGTAGTAGAGAGTAAGTAGTAGAGTGAGTAGTAGAGAGCAGTAGAGAGTGAGTAGTAGAGAGTAGTAAAGAGTGAGTAGTAGAGAGTAGTAGATAGTGAGTAGTAGAGAGTGAGTAGTAGAGAGTGAGTAGCAGAGAGAGAGAATAGTAGAGAGTAGTAGAGAGTGAGTAGTAGAGTGAGTAGTAGAGACTAGTAGAGAGAGTAGTAGAGAGTGAGTAGTAGAGAGTAGTAGAGAGTGAGTAGTAGAGTGAGTAGTAGAGAGTGAGTAGTAGAGAGAGAGTTGTAGAGAGTGAGTAGTAGAGAGTGAGAAGTAGAGAGTGAGTAGTAGAGAGTAGTAGAGAGTGAGTAGTAAAGAGTGAGTAGTAGAGAGTGAGTAGTAGAGAGAGAGTAGTAGAGAGTGAGTAGTAGAGAGTGAGTAGTAGAGAGTAGTAGATAGTGAGTAGTAGGGAGTGAGTAGTAGAGAGAGAGTAGTAGAGAATGAGTAGAAGGAAAGTGAGTATTTGAGAGTAGTGGAGTAGGAGAGAGTAAGTAGTAGAGAGTAGTGGAGAATTTTCCAAAGTTTGGCACAGCACCACTTGCACAATAAGTCCAATCAAATCATATCACTTAGAGTCCTTATTGAAGCGCTGAATCTTGGTGTATATTCAAATGCTTTTATTTTCCTCAAGTTTATGTACCACAGCCAGCCGAAACGTTTCGTTCTGTACAACAGAACTTCTTCAGGGCGTTCTTATTTCCTTCAAGTTATGTCGGTATCCTGTTGTCATATAACTAGATATTTCTTCCAAATGTTAGACGAGACGTAAGTACATTCTTATTCAAAGTGACTAGGTATCAATTTTACCCACACAATTCGGGCAGACTTGAGTAATTTATAGCATCCTCAAAGTCAGTCTTTCAAAAATTCCAAAGTATTGGACATGATAATCCAAATCCAAATGTTTCTCAAGAAAAGTCATTTTCAATCGTTCGGAATATCGGTGTTTGGGCAGATATGACCCAGGGACCCCCAGTATGCAAGGGGAATTAGTCCCCCCTCTGCAAACGCGCCAGTGGCCTGCGTTGCAGAGAGGTGTAAAAAGGGGCATAGCCTCATTACACCTCTGTGCAATGCAGCCTCCTGGCACATACTTGAGGTTCCAGGTGGGCTAGTTGGCCCCCAGGGACCCCTAGTATGCAAGGGGAATTGGTTCCCCCTCTTCAAACATGCACGGGGGCTGCGTTGCAGAGAGGTGTAAAAAAGGGTGTGGCCTCATTACACCTCTCTGCAATGCAGCCCCTTGGCGCATACTGGAGGCTCCTGGTGGGCTAGTTGGCCCCCAGGGACCCCCAGTATGCAAGGGGAATTAATTCCCCCTCTGCAAACGCGGCAGGGGGCTGCGTTGCAGAGAGGTGTAACAAGGGGCATAGCCTCATTACACCTCTGCAATGCAGCCCCCTGGCACATACTGGAGGTTCCAGGTGGGCTAGTTGGCCCCCAGGGGCCCCCAGTATGCAAGGGGAATTAGTTCCCCCTCTTCAAACATGCACGGGGCTGCATTGCAGAGAGGTGTAAAAAGGGGCGTGGCTTCATTACACCTCTCTGCAATGCAGTCTCCTGGCGCATACTGGAGATTCCTGGTGGGCTTTCAGGTCTTATATAGTTAGGAATTAGCTTTAAAAAAAACTTTGAAATTCCTAACTATAACTGGTGTGAAACCTATGTTTTTTTCAATGAATTTATATACATATATATATATATATATATAAATATATATATATATATATATATATATATATATATATATATATATATATATTAATTAAAACAAGTCAAAGCTTTCTAATTTTATAAACAGGCAGCACACAGGTGAGCTGCTCAGTGGTAGCTAGAAAGCTACAGGAGCTCACAAGCTACTGGTTGGAGACCCCTGCCCTAAACCCTACAATTACCCTGATACCCCAAAACCCATACCCACCCTCAACCCTAAAATTATCCTGGGCACCCCAAAACCCATACCCACCCTGAACCCTCAAATTAACCTGGACACCCAAAACCCACCCAACACTTAACCCCAAAATTACCTTTAACACCCCAAAACCCAAACCAACCATGAACCCTACAATTACCCTGGGCATCCGAAACCCATACCCACCCTGAACCCTAAAATTACTCTTTAAACCCCAAAACCAATACCCACCCTGAACCCTAAAATTACCCTTGACACCCCAAATCCCAAACCAACCCTGAACCTTAAAATTAACCTGGGCACCCAAACCCCAAACCAACCCTAAACCCTAAAATTACCGTGGGCAGCCCAAAACCCAAACACACCGAACCCCAAAATTACCCTTAGCACCCCAAAGCCCTTACCCACCCTGAACCCTAAAATTACCCATGGCACCCCAAAACCCATACCAACCCTGAATCTTAAAATTACCCTGGGCACCCCAAACCCCATACCCACCCTAAAATGTAAAATTACCCTGGGCACCACTAAACCCAAATCCACCCTGAACCCTAAAATTACCCTTGGTACCCCAAACCCACCCTGAACCCTAAAATTACCCTTGGCACCCCAAAACCTACCTGAACCCTAAAATTACTCTTAGCACCCAAACCAACCCTGCACCCTAAATTACCCTTACTACCCCAAAACCCATACCCACCCTAAAACGTAAAATTACCCTTGGCACCCCAGAACCAAAATCCACCCTGAACCCTAAAATTAACCTTGGTACCCCAAAACCTATACCCCTACACCCCAAAAGCCAAACCCACCCTAAACCATATACTTACCTTATACTTACATGTAAAACACATATGCCTTTACAATTAAATTTGTTGTAAAGGCATGCGTGGTAAAGGCATGTGCGTTGTAATGCAATGCGTTGTATTGGCATTGCGATGTAATTTTAGTTGCGCTCTGTTGGCATGCGTTGTATTACATTCGTTGTAGTGGCTGTTTCCCCGAATCGGATGTACCCAAATGCACATCTCTTCTTCCTCCACTGCCACTCTGACGTTGCAGCTCTGTGCCACACCTACTCGTTGAAATGGGCTGGACTCCTGGGAAACCATTGCCCTTGGCATTTACGGGTACACTCAACAAAGTAGGGTGGCGGCCCGCTTTGGGGAGCTTGAGCTTCTCTCGGCCAAGGGAGCAGCTTATCTGCAATGGCACACACAACCACCCCCTCTAGCTGCATCCTGGCAGTACACTCCAGATGCTTGGTGGAAGCCGAAAGCTCGGTGATTTGCAGAGAAGAGTTGAGAGGTCTCTGCAAGTACTAAATTTCAATGGAATGTGATGCCATGCTGATCCAGCTACAGGTGGTTATTAGGGATGATAATCTTCTACCTTAGGCTACACCAGTGCTTAATTTGTAAAATATGAAGTGCAGGTGCTTCCATTTTTTAGGAGGCCACACCCAATTCCCTGGCTCCACCCACTTTCTTTAATGGCTCCACCCACTTCCTTTATTGGCTCCATCCACAAACCTCAACATATAAGAGCTGTTAGACCTGGCATCATTGGCATGAGTCTCTCCTCCATTTTTTCTGTTTGCCTCCTCTGTTTACGATGTTTTTGCTGGAATATTGCTTTGGGCACTGTGCCACTGCTGATCAGTGCCACAGTGCAAGTGCTCCCTATGTAAAATTGATGTATTGATTGGATTCCATGTTTGGCTTATTTGGTTTACTGTCAGTCCCTAGTAGCGTGAACCAGGAGTGCCAGGGCTTGTAAATACAAATGCTGCTAGTGGGCTAGCAGCACGTGTTGTGCCACCCACAGAAGCGGCCTGGTAAAATATGTCTAAAGATCTGCCATTGCTAGACCTACGTGCAGTCTGGTACTGTCACGCGGGCTGCGCAAGTACACCTACCTGCCAGTCCCTACACCTTCCCTTAAATTCATGTTAGTCACCCCTATGGTAGGCCCAAGGGCAGGGTGCATTGTAAGCATAAGGTAGGACAAGCCTGATGAGATTGGCATGTCCTAATAGTGAATTACAGCCATCTTCGTTTTTCACTATTGTAAGGTTACCTGCTCTCCATCAGTTAGAATGGGCTGCCCGGATTATTAACGCTATAATCCTAGCGGGCTCGGGAAGCATGGTACAATGTCGAGTTTGGTCTCCCTGAACTCAGAGTTTAATAACGCATCCGGTTGGGTGGATGGTTTTTAGACTCTGTGTTTGAAAATAGCACTTTTAGAAAGTGGCTATTTTCTTGTCTGACTGTCTACTGGTCTCTGCTGGTTTGGTGTGCGTGTGACAGGGGCTGGGTGGCTCCAGAGGTCTGAATGTGTCTGTGTGGGGCGAGTGAGGCATTTGCATTGAGAGTAGGGGAAGAGTAGCTCCTGATAGCCTGCCCTGCCTGACACAATGCTGGCTCCACCTCCTGCCGGGCGACTGATGGCTCTGTGCCTGCCAGGGACAATCCTGGCTCCACCTCCTGCAGGGCGGCTGAGGACCCTGCCCTGCCCAGTGAATAGGCCAGGTGCCTCGGCCTGGCAACACCCACAACAAACCCAGGATGGGGGGAATTCCCCTGCATGGACAAAGGGATCAAAGCAGAAAACCAAGAATTTAGATCACTTCTGACAAGGAAACCGGAACCAAGGACAAGAAGCCTGCTGATCCAAGGACTTGCCTACCCCTTCTGCCAGTGTGCTGTTTTGCTGGGTGTAATCCTGCAGTCACTTCTTTATTTTTGCCAAGGAACCAGGAGAGAGGAACTGAGTGTGTACTCTCAAGCTTTGCCAAGGAAAATCTCCAAGGGCTGGAAGAGTGCCAGCCTCCTGTTGAAGTCACAGGGCCAAAGGACTTCACTATTTGCTGAAAGTGCTTGTTGCTGGAACCTGGAAGTCCAGCACCCTCTGAAGAATCCAGCAATCCCGACGCCGACGGACGCCGCCGAATCCAGCTCGACATCGTGAGTGCAGCTCCCGTGTCCCGTCTCTTCGACGCCGGCCACGGGGCCCGATCGACGCTAGTAGCGAAGCCGCTGCTGACGCCTTGACACCGAGCCCTCTCGACGCCGTGAGCGCTGCTCACTCTTGCAACATCGACATCGACGACGACGACGTATCCTGCTTCGTCTCGTGAGCGCTGCTACTGCCTGACATCTGTCGACGCTGCTGCAGATCGCCCTGACTCCGAGGCCCGATCGATGCTGAAGACTCGACGCCGGGACATCTCGACGCCGTAGATCATCGTTTCTTTGTTTTCCAAGGTACTGTGTTGTGGGGGTCTGTTTCGACTCTGGGATCGACGTAGCGCTCCTCGCGGTCGACGCCGAACCTTTGGATTAACTTTACCCCGACGTCGTGTGACTCCAGGGGAGGTTACATTGTTGCCAAGAACTGGGATTTAAAGAAGAAGAGTTGCTTTTGTTACTAAAGACTTTGTGCTAAGAAGAAACTACACTTGAACTATTATTGTTCCTTCCAAGAGTATTTATTAAGATTGTGGTATATTTTTGTCGTTATTTGGTCTTGTGCTAAGCCTTATATAAACATCCTTATTTTTATACTACTACTGTGTCGTGTCCATTTGTAGTGTATTCACTTTATTACTGTATGTGGTCATAAATGCTTAACGCACTGCCTCTGAGATAAGCCTGTCTGCTTTGCCAAGCTACCAAGGGGGTGAGCAGGGGTTATCTAAGTGTGTGATCCCCTTGCCCTGACTAGAAAAGGTGTGTCCCTATCTGTCAGAAGTGTATACCTCTGCCAACAAGAGACAGCCAAGTCTAACAAGAGCCACCTCCTAACTTCTAGAGTTTAGCAAGAAGCTGAAGGACTGGCTCTTCACATAAACACCTTGAGTACCTCACGCCTACACACCTGCCCATTGCCAAAGCACCTGGATACCCTCTTGGTTGATTAGTGCGCTATGCAAATTAATATAATATAATATAAAATATGGAAAGTCTATGACAACAACTTATAAGTCAACTTGAATTACAGAATGTGAGTAAAGGTCAAAATGCAGCTCTAGGAAAGGTAATATAAGGACATGAGGCAGCTTCCCAACTTAAAGAGAATGTGCTTGTACTGTGCTGTTTGAAAGAAAGAAAGGGATGAAGGAAAAATACATTAAGGAAGGAAACCATTAAGGCAGGCAGGAAGGAGAGTACTGGTCTGGAGTGAGAAAATAAACGAGTAAAGGATGAAAGGAGGAAAATAAAAGAGAATGTGGAAGAAATGAAGGATAGAGGGGAAAAGGAAGCAAACGATGTGTGATGGATGACTAGAAAAAAGAAAGGAAAATGGAAGAAAAGCAGATGGAAGTGTTAATGATAAGAAAGAAAGAAATTAAAGAAAGTATGAAAGAAGCAGGAAAAAAATTTAGGAACGAAAGGCGTGAGAAGGAAGAAATGATCCAAGTGTAGTGATTGAATAAAAGATCTCAGGTCCGCTTGAGACAAGTCGTACTATCAACCTTTATATTATGCTTTGTACACGCCCATGCCCTGGCCAGTGAGCCTGTGTTGCTTAAACAGGTGCCTCTCACAGGGACATGCTAAAAGCGTAAAACTCGTATGTGTTGCTAGCCTGCTCCTGTACAAGAAATAGGTATGTTGTTACATGACATTAATAATACCCCTTTCAAAAACATTCCCATGACTGGAATGTCTCTCCATTCCTCTGGAGTGCCCGTGAACCTCCATGCACAACACCAGTCTGACTGTTCCTCCCATTTCAAGAGGGATCATTTCATTCATTAAACATGCTTTTTCAAACACAGTCCTGTCCTCTCCATTTTTGAAAATAAATTACATTTCAAGCAGATTCTCACATAATAGTGCCTGTGGCAATTCTAGCAACCGCAGGGCTGACTCACAGTATAAAAACGACAAAAGGAAAATGCTGCTATAAGAAATAATTAAGACTCTTGCACTTCTACACTGCATTACTAGAATGCCAGTAATATAGTTCAGTTAGTTAGTGCCGCTACACACTCTAAACTCTCCCCTAGAAAGAAAACGCCCTACACCAAAACGCTTACATCCTTGTTATCCCAGGCGAGTAACCCTGATAGATTGTTCTGATCTCCACGACTAGAATTTCCCCCTTTTTACACCCATCACTCTGTGCACTCTATCACAATAGATGCTTTGACCCCCTAGCATAGATGCTCCCACCAACCAGAATAGCCATCTTTCAGCCCTTACCACATTTTCCCACTTATGTCACTCACAAGCCACCACTACTGTTCATATACTTTTAGTTCCATAGTGTCCATTTGCTGAACTCTTTTAGCATTTTCACAAAAACTGCAGAAGCCTGACAATTACTTCTGTTAGCATCTATTATCTGGCTGGTATTTACTAGCTGTATTGTAAAATGATCATTAAAAAGGTTACAATAAATACTAGATAGTATCTGTAAAACTAGCAGTTCAAATATAAACTCTGCTTAACAATATTCAGAAAATGTTTTCATTAAGTTAATTAAACAGACAGTGACATTTTCATCAAGAACCAAGTGTGTTATGGGCTGCCAAATATAGTTCTTAAGTGGGTGCTCCATCATTTGTGAAGACTGATGGAGAGACTCTGGAACACTTGCATAGCATGCTCCAACAGTTCTCTTGACTCTTAAAAGTCCAGCTGCAATTAGGGATGCTGCTATCAACTGTTGTGTGGTCCACAAAGAGTGGATGGGTGAGGCCCAGTTGGCTTGGTCTTGTACTTGTGCCACAGCAGAGGAGGTGTAGAGACTGGAATAATGTAATTGAATGAGAGTAGACAAAAAGCAACAGGAAGCTCCTCAGAAGTGGGAGTTCTATTTGTGTTAGGAACAATAAATGCAGCACAACTATGCTACAAACCCAATCGCACAACTGGTGACAAAATACGATGCAAACTTCTCTTGTTCAACGTTTTATTCTTTGCTTTTCACATTTCATCCAGCTTGACTTTTATCACGATGAAAAACATCAAAAAACGTCCATTTGCTTTACATAAAATAGTTAAATCTATCCAGGCCTCTCCCTACGTCACGTCAGGACGTTTCTTTCATGAATTACAGTTAAAATCTTTATCCCAATGCATTTCGGGGCTTTTTGTTGCAAGGGTGGAGTTTCATCCACTGGTCAGAACATCAAACTGTGTATCATAAGGTTACATCTGAATAGGACAGAAGAGGCATGCATGATGCGAAAGAGGACAGAAATTGATAATAAGGGGTTGGGATCCCAGAAAGTGTTTAGATAAGTCAAATCTCTGCAATAGTTTTCAGTGTGAAATGTATTAAAAAACCATGCAGCATCACAGAGCTGCACGTCTGCTTAATTCTCTTAAGTGAGCACTGTAACTAAAGGCACATAACATAAGACTATAGACCTCAGGATTACACTGCATTCGGAGGATCATTCTACTAACCTGCTTTCCTTTCAACAATGACTGGATGGGAAGCAGAAGGGCATCTACTACAGCAGTCGTGTATAAACATTCTGTGGCACACTCTTTCCGATCGCAAAGAAGGCGCAGGGCATCCATCACCAGGCTGGTTGGAGAGTAGGATCCTAAAATAAAAATAATCAGAAAATATTTCCATGAAAAAGAAGGTGCACACACTTCACGAGCACTCTAGAAATCAATTGGGCACCTGTAATACTCCTAAAGTTTTTAAAACATGCTATGTGTAGCCACTATTATGAAGTACAACCTCAAGCTACAGCAATGATCAATCCTACTATCTCCAATGTCACATTAATGTCTTCATAGATTAATAAACAAATCGACTAAAATGTAAATGTGATGAATCCATTTACATGATGAGGTTAGAAACATTTGTGTAGACTTGAAAGTTAGAATTCTAACAGTGGCAAAACAAATATTTAACATACAAGCTTACAGTTTTTTAACTAAGAAAAAGACAGCTCACTTTCCTTTAATGTGCTAATAAAAAAATAAAAAAACATAAAATGGATAAACTTTTGAGCTCACTCTAAACCTTAATTGGATCTGCTATACTGAACTTCCTGTCGCTAAGAGCAATAACCTCCACAAACGTCAAGTAAGGTACATAGCCTCATTACCGTGATAGGGCAAGTAACTAGCATTTTCTACTATATAGCCATGCAAGAGAGCCATACCTTAGAAATATTTGAGAAATTACTCCATAAATCTCTCATATTTTGAACCATTCCAGATCAACCACTATTAATGGCATTGCATAGAAAGTCCACCGATAACATCACGCTTAAAAAAAAAAAAGTGGCGGAACACCACAAACAATGGTTACTCTTGTAGTAGGAATAACCACCACATCAGACACTTCCGAAGAGTAGTAAAATGATCCCTTCATAGAAACTGCACATCTTGAAAAGATATGAGAGAAAGTCTGGATGAGAGCAACATTTGTGAGAGGAAGGATTTAGCCTGACTGGTCTATTTTCCTAAATAAACCCTGTTCACGCCCCCAAAAGGAGCAGCTTAAAAAGTAGATGCCACTTAAAAATCTGCAATGCCATTGCATCACTGTTCCCCTGGACGGCTTATAGAAGCCGTCTGGCATGCATATGTTGATACAGTGCAAGACAATTGTATGTTTTACCGGTACCAATGCCTGTATGCCTAACAGAAAGACCTGTCAAAGCCAAAGTGATCACATTAATGTATGGATAGTTAGGTTGCCTCTCATCTGAGAAAAACAACTCATGCTTCCAGAACCTCCCAATGTGTTTCCCATCTTGCTAACTAGGTATCTGTCACAATCTGCATCTGACAGACCAGGACAGCAAAAATATACCCTTGAAATAGGTTCTTGTCTTGCATCCAACACTATGCCAGTACCTTTGTGAATACTTAAAGTGCTAATAAAGAGCCCAACAAAGAACCCTGATGTAAACTCGTTAGCCTCCAGCCTCAAAATCCAAGGACTTAAGTTAAAGCTCAATTGAAACAGAGAAACAGGAGAATTTGTGACTGAAGATATAATTTTGAACAGATCCTAACAGTACCTTGTGAACTTAAGACGTAGCCTACAAAAACTGACTGTGCAGCCAAGCTTTTCCTTTTGTTTAAACAGCCACAGTAGTCAACACTTCCTACTTAAGTTCTTAGCAATCCAAGGTGATAGTGTGCTATAATATGTCAAACACAAACATACAAGTTTTGCATTACCGTATATGGAATACTCTTGGTAAACGTTAGGGACAAGACAAGTGGACAAAAAGATCCAGGTGGACTGTGGTCCTCTGAGGTATCTAACAGCAACCTTTAGCAAGATTTGGTATTTTTGTAAAACCGGTAACTGGTGTTGCTTAGCCACATATTAAGATCACGCTTGGAAATACAGTCGAGGGTTGGTAATCCATATATCAGCATGAGCAGGTCTGTTTTCAGATTAGGGTTGAGACATTTTAGCATCTGGAAACCTGCATCTTAGTAGCATCAGGAAAGAGTCCCAGAGAACCCCAATAACAGATTATATGAATATCTGCTGAGACTCCTCAGATAACCTGGAGAGTCTCAAACCAGAGTATGCAGAAAAAGACTACAAAGCAAAATTAGCAGAATGCACACAAGTGTTGCATAGGGAAAGAGCAAGAATCACAAGACAAAAATCATAATGGAGCAAAACCAAAAACAGAAAAGTGAAATTTAGGTATTCTTAGGTCGACACAATAGTACAGATACCTAAGCAGAATTTGCGCTTGGTAACATGAAGGACAACTTTAAAGTTTCAAAATGTATTTCGTGTTATTACATTGCGTGCAGTAACACTGAAACAAGATAATAGAGGGACATCACAGATCAAAACTTGACTCACTGCAGGTATTACCGAATTACTAGAGGAAGTGCCGTGGGACTAGTGAGGTTAGTGAATTAGGGACCAACTGACTGGTTTATGCTCCATTCCCAGACGTCACCTTTAAGATGCAAATACACTAGACATAGCCACTGATAGAACCTTTTACCAGTAGTCCCCCATACCCATGTTCCCATCGACAAAATCGTCTCTACATTGGTCTCAGTGGAACAAGTGCTAGGCATTCAGTTTAGACTGAACTGGGGGGTTTATGTCTCTCCGGTGACCAAGACCTCAAAGATGGACTTTGGTTTGGTGGCAAGTATCTTTTCCTATCTATCCTGGAGCACGTTGAGTTCTAGAATGGGCCTCTTTATTCGGATTTTACGAATTTATGATGAGAAAGTATCTGTTGCACAAACCCAAACTCACATGCTATTCTCCCAGTAGCACATCTCATTGGACTGCATTTGTCGAGTTGGTGAGACGTCCTTCACATGTCTCTCTCTGTGGCTTTATATTGCTTTGCATTACAGTATAAATCTAGTGGAAAGTTCCTAAATACGGGGATGTTCCACTTATTTACCATCCATAGGAAGGTTGCCTCTTCCAAATCCACAAAAAATACACTGAACTCTGCTCCCTCTGGTGTTAAGAATTTGTAGCCAGAATTTGTTTTTAATACATTTCCCCTACCTCAGCAGCTTGTCCGCCCATAGATGTCCTCAGAAATTGATGCCCAGTACCAGACGTAGGACTTCAGGCTGAAAGCAATGCTCTCTACTGATACACTATATAGAGAGGCGTAGGTGGAGTAGATGGGCCTTAATGTTTGGCTTATTGTCTGAAGTCATTGCCCTTCTCAAGATTGTTGACTACATTATCCCCAAGCAACTTCTCACCATACGTGGCATGTCCAAAATCTTTGACTGGGATTAGATGATAAAGTCAAAATCAGCCATACAAAGAGTACCATTGCACTCTGACCCTCCCAGGCCAAACGACTAAATAATGTAAGTTGAAGCATTTAAGTCATGAGTGAGCACGCACCAACCATATGGGCAACAGTTGTGAACAATAATTGCCACAATGAATATTCCTACTTGGGAAAATTTCCCCCCAGATTACCAGACAGCAAAAGCAAAAATATTTGCAGCTTCAGTAATCCTCTTTGACATAGGAGACCTACACTAACATTGACAGCAAGGATTACCAAGAGTATATCATTGTATACTTAGAGAAATACATATCCTACAGACGGGCTATCTTTTTTACAACAGGTCTCATAGAGACAGTGCTAGAGCATGTCTCTTCAAAATATATGTAATAAGATTCTTAAAATCTGTATAAAATGCTAGATAAAGATTCTGATGCTTTGGTTCTTTGTGGAGAATGCCCACTGATTTTATCATGGGCATCAATTTATTTTGGGATGCTTGGGATTCATAGGACATAGTACATAGCCACAGATGGCACAGTGGAGCTCTTTTTTAATCCTTTGCTTAATTGATGCATGTTGCACGGAGCCTGGGGGTTGGAGCGTGAAGCACAAAGCTCCTAAGCCCATTAGGTGAAACCGCTAGCACACCTGAGCGCTCGAGTTCGGGGCCCGAGATGAGTTGTCAGAGAGCAATGTATGTGCTCACAAGCACCCCGCTCAAAAACCCGTGGCACTCGTGATTCCTGGAGCTCCAGGGCAGTCTTGATTGGCCAAGCAACTGGTGCATCAGTAAGTGTAAAGCCCTGAGGTTAAACAAAATGGTGTGAGGCTCCACATTCTGCACACCCGTCGGTGGGTCAGTGAATGAGGGGGCAGAGAATAACAGGCAACTGAAAAATGGAGAAAGCTGTAGGGGGAAAAAAAGTGAAGGAGGAGTGAGTGCTGTTGCCTGTCCTTATGATATCGGTGCTGGTGCCATCGTACCTGCTTCTGCTTTGGGCCCCGCCCGAACCGGTTCAAACTGTCTTGCCCGGGACACCCCATTAAGCCTCCATCAAGCACTGTATAACTGGCAGGAAGCGAGGGCTAAAGCCAGCAAGACCTGCAGAGTGGTGCTGGTGTATCCCTCCATGGAGGCGGCCAGAGCGCTCATGCCCCATCTCCCACCAAAAGAGGCCCGGCTGAGTTTCCCTGGTCAGGCATGGGTTTGCAAGCCACCATTGGTTGAGGACCTGAGTCTACAGGAGAGGAGGGGTTCACCCACAGGATAGCTAACCAATAACACATGGGGGAGGGGGGCAGGGCACACACCTGGATTACAGTGGAGGCGAGGCGGTTTTGGTGCGGCTTAAGGTGGAGCACTCAAAGGACACAGCAATGTGCTCCAGCCTTGTGATAACTGTAGCAAACTCTGTACTTGATGTACTAATTTGACATCAAGAGAGCCCCAACGACAGAACTCCCCGAAAGACCAGTTTTTTTTTTTGTCCGCCCTAGACTTAGTTACAAGTGGTGAGTGAGGGATTAGCTGACATGGGCAAAAGAACTACACAATATCGGGTCTTTCATTTCCAGGTATCTCAAAACAGACATCAAAGGGATATTGCCAGTCGGACAGAAGATAGAAAACTCAAGCAGAAAGAAACATATGCAACAGAACAGAGCGAAAAGCCTCCAAAAGAGAAAATCATATGATAGTAAAAATCGGATCAACAGGCTAACAAAAATCTTTTGAAAAAGTGCATTGAACGCTAAAGCCCAAATTAGCTTCCAAAACATAACATCACAGCGATGGGGAGCCAGAGGACAGATTACTGGAAAGAGAAAAAACAGGAACCAAACCAAAAGTGAAAGTGAGAGTGAGAATGTGAGTCCTTAATGACTGAATCGAAGGCAACATGACCCCTCGCAGTGAAAGAAGGGAGGGGAAAGTCAACAACTTTTCCCAGTTGCTATTTAGAAGCAATGGATGATAGCATTTATAATGATGACAATAATGGCAAATGTAAACACATACTTGCCAATCAGGAATAGGAGCACTTGCTTGGTAGAAAGGGCATTCACTTAGGAAGAGGGAGAATTATAAAACAGTGAACCACAAGCGTGCATTTGAATCGGCATCATAACAAGCTCATAATGGGGAAGGTAAAATTGGTAATCACCCTTCTGAATCAGGTTTTGGTTCAGGCTTGAATACACAAACCTAGCAATAACACACAAACATTAAATATAAGTGTTCTGGAAGATGATAAAAGTGCACTGGAGAGCACAAACAATTATAAAATCAACCCATTGCTAAGACTAACAAATATCAACAACCTCTGTACTAAAAGCAACATCAATTGAATATATAAAGGGAAAAGTAGCCCATATCCAGGGAGACATGCATCAAAGTCTTTTGGATATAGATAATACAAGACTGAATGTTGCCATAGAATTTCCACTGGACTCTGTCTCAAATTATCCTGAATCTGAGTAACTGTCCAACCAGTGAATCAATTCAAAAATCATCCCTGGAACATCTTTGATGGAAAACTGCTTTCCTTGTTGCGATAACTTCAACAAGTAGGGTTAGCGAAATCCAGGTGCTGTGTTCTTGCGAATCTTACACCATTTTTCATTCTAATAAGGTACTGATGAGGACGTACCCGAAATTCCTTCAAAAAGTAATTTTGGATTTTTACGTCAATCAAACTATTTCTTACCAACCTTCTTTCAGCGCCGTTCCAGTCTGGATGTAAAAACTCTCCATTCCCTTGTCGTCAGGAGAGTCTTAAAGTTCTTTCTAGACAAAACACGAAACTTGCATAAATCGGACCAATTGTTTGTAAATTACAGCGTTGTCCTTACAGGTCAAGCCACTTCCACACAATCCATCTTCCGTTGGACAGTGCCTTGCATCTTTTTATGCTACCAAAAGCCAATAAGACTTTATCCCCTAGACTTAAGGCTCATTCTACTAGTAGCAAAGCGGCTAGTGCCTCTGTGATGAGAAATATCCCTATTGCTGAGATTTGCAGAGCAGCTGCATGGAGATCTGCTCACACGTTTACAAAACACTGTTGTTTGGACTAGGATGCTTGAGAAGATGATCAAGTAGGACAGGCCTCCCTGAGTAATGTATTTGCCTGATTGGTCATTTGGTCGTTCCTCTGTCTTTTCCAGATCTCTTTGTGGGGATAGGCTAGCTACTCTATTCAGTGTTTAGGACTATCAATAGAGATCCCCTCAGAGAGAAGAAGTGGTTTCTTACCTGTAATCCCTGTTCTCTCTCAAGGGAATCTCCATTGAAGTCATCATGGGGATTCTCCATTGAACAAATCCTCCCGTCTTCCCAGTGGAGATGACTGATGCAAGTATAGGACCTGTCTATCAATGTCACATCTTGTCAAAAAGAACTGAAGCAACTGCCACCTGCTGAGCATGATGAGATACTGGTGGTCTCTGGGTCCTTAAAGCCACAGACTCTGTTTTTGCACTCACATAATGTCACCCCATGGGGATACACTGTCCTGCTATCCTTCAAAAAAGGTTTGTGAAAGAGACTTAAGCTGTTTTTACAAAGTATTGCCTTTAAAAAATATATATATATGGGTTTCTTGACCCTTTTTTTCAGTACAATTTGAATAATTTGGCCATTGTAGCCTTCCTTATAGGCTGAATAATGTTATTTTCTTAATTGTTTCTACAGGCCTTCCTGAAGAAAGGCGAACATCTACACTTAAGAAGATATACAATGGAAAAGTAGTCTGGGATCCCTGCACATGGGAATGACTATTCAGTGCTTAGGACTTCAATAGAGATTCCCCTGAAAGAGAACTTGATCTTCTTTAATATGCTGTTGGAGTAGCGTCCCCCAACAATGATGAGAAAATTAACTGTGCGGCTGACATTAATTGTACATTAAATGACATGTGGAAAAGGCATCCATCAGAGATGCATTAATTCTAAAATGGGAACAGCGCAGAGTGAGGAAATGTTGAAGGCATGATTCACATATGCATGGAGAAATGAGCACTCAACTGACAAGACCTACTTCTTTTTATTTTAAAATTGTTTTGGTGATTTAGGACAGTGTGCATAGGTACTCAGAGGTGGTTTATCTTGGTAAAAAAGCGGCCAGATTGCTTGCCTTTGAGGGCTGCCTAAAACTGGAGGAGATGCAAGCAAATGTTTGGATGGCAACAAACAGTTCTTGAAAATTAATTGGGGATCTGCCATTTCCACAGTAACAAAGTGGGAATCACTGCAGAGCAGTGTGCAAGAGTAAGGTATATGGGTCAGACAACAGTTAGATAGCAAGCAGGAAACAAAGACAATCCTCTGATGCTAGAGGAGGGAACTGAGATGAGGCTCAATCGAGGGGAAATATAATAATCTTCAAATGTTTTCTAACACTCCAAAGAGGCAAAATAGATTTATGGAACGTTAGGTCGCTTACTGGCATTCTTACTTATATGGGTGCAGCTGAGAGATGCCATACTACTAGTACATGGCTCGCTATGATCTTGCAATTTCCACTAGCGATTATACCCTTTTTTCCAAAGCTGAATCTCTACTCTACCAAATAAATAACACTCCCATCTGCTCTTTTTCTGATCACCTGTTTGGGCTGGCAATTTTGGATCTGTATTTTTGGAACATATCACACCTTACATTCAAACATTTGCTAAGTTCACGATGCTCAGGTGACCTTAACATTTGGATAAACTCACTATCAAGACCGGAGGTTGTTTCTTTATTACTTCCATTGTTCACCTGCACTACATTCATCGACGAAACCATGCTGATCATGGAACACATGAATTTCTAGCTCCACACCAACATTATCACCACCATCAGAGGCACCCTTGCATACAGAATGCCAGGACTACGAACCGGCATAGGCGACGCCATCACTGAATTCATCATCCTGCTCGCCATTGAATCCGTACGCTACGTCTTCTTGGGAGACCTACACTTCCACATGGACAACACATCCTACACCAGCTCCACCGACCTTCTGGAAAGACTTGACAACATCGGCCTCAAGCAGCTAGTCACAGTCGCCATGCATAAAGCAGGATAGACGCTGGATCCTATCTTCACATACAGCAACAGAATCAGTTACAGCCACACCAGAGAACTCACTTGGTTGGACCACTTCATCGTACACTTCACCATCACCTGAGCTACCATCACCCCCCCCCCAAAGACAAGGCCTCCCCTTCCGCAACAGGTCTAAGGTCACTCAGCAGTAATGGACTGACGCTCTCAGCACAACACTCCCCGCAGACATCACCAGCTTTAATCAGACAGTACAGAAATTTAACAACTGAATCACCAACTCTACCGACCAAGTCACACTCCAACAAACTAACCATCCCACACAGACCCCCCCAAACAAGCCAGCTGGCACACCCCTGAATTCCGCATGTCTAAACGCAGTCACAAACAACTAGTAAGAAGATGGCGCACAAGCAGGAACCAAACCGACAGAGCCACTTTCAAATCAGTCCTCAACGACTCCACCGACTAATAAAAGCTGCAAAAGAGGAGGCCCTCCCCCACTGAATTGACACAAGCTCCAACAAGGCAAAGAAACTCTTCACCATCGTCAGAGTTCACCTACCCATCAGCCACCGAAAACGTGTTCCCTTCATCACTGGAACTCTGCAAAGCCCTTGCCGACCACTTCAACAACAAAATAGCAGCCATCTATAAAAACGACAAGTCCCCCACCCTCCAACCCCTCAGCCACCTACTGACCGCTGACCACCGGCTCACCGCATGGGAACAACTCAAACATCTGTGAAGAACACCATCCACTTTGGGAACTCCCATTGCCCCCTGCCCCCACAAACTTCAACCTCAGTTTAGGCTAGATAAGCTGCCAACTCACTGCCGTTTTCAACGCCTCAAAACCACAGCGGCTTTCCCAGATGCCTGGAAACACGTTGAGGTCAGAAGCCTCCGCAAGAAACCCTGGGCAGACCCCAGCGAGCTCCAGAACCACAGTCCCATTTCGCTGCTCCCGTTCCCCACCAAAGTTCTGGAAAAGGCCTTCAACCTTCAAATAACCGAACACCTGGAGCGAGCCCCTCCCAATCATTCTTCAGAACCAACAATAGCACTGAGATAGCGCTGTAACAGACGATATCCGCACCCTACTTGGCAAACAAGAATCAGCCGCCCTGATCCTGCTCGAACTCTCCACAGATTTCGGCACTGTCTCCCACCAGACACCAATCAATTGCCAAAACCAGATCGGCATCACAAAAAACCCTCTCAAATGGATGGCATTCCTTTTCACTGGGCGCACCCAGAAAGTCTGACTCCCTCCTTTCACATCACAGGCCAAGCATAACTTTTGCGACGCTGCAAAAGGCTCATCCCTCAGCCCAACCCTCTTCAACATCTACATGACACCACTCGCGGACACTATCAGATCACATGACATCAGCATCATCTCCTACAACGATGACACCCAGTTCGTCCTAACACTCTCAACCAATCCCGTTTCGTCAGAGAACAACTTCGGCAACTGTATGAAGAATGTCTCAGCCTGGATGAGGGACAACTGCCTTAAGCTCAACATGGACAATACTGAAGTCATTGTCGGCTAGCACACGGCCCTGTAGAATGACTCCTGGTGGCTTTCGGAACTAGGACCTACCCCCACACCTAAATATCACGCCCGCAACCTCTGCATCATCCGACAGCGAACTATCCATGAAACATCAAGTCAGCGCCATCTCCTTAGCCAGCTTCCACATGCTCCACAAACTCTTAAGGTGGCTGCCCATCAACACCAGATAAATGGTAAGGCAGACCCTCATCACCAGCCAACTGGACTACGGCACACACTCTATGCCAGTACGACCACCAAACTCATGCAAGGACTACAGTCGATCCAGAACGCGGCGGCCAGAATGATCATCAACCTGCCCGAGAGAACACCCAGCAACTGAAGGACCTCCACTAGCTTGCTGTTCAGAAGAGATGCTACTTCAAGCTCCTAACCCACGCCTACAAATCCCTCTCTGACCAAGGACTCACCCACGTGAACTAGTGCCTACACTTCCACCAGCCACACAGGAACCTCAGCTCAGCACACATTGCCCTCGTAGAGATACCCAGCATACTCAGCAAATGCCGCAACCGCACAGGAGGACGCTCCTTTTCCCACCTCACATGGAAAACATGGAACACCCTACCACTCCACCTTTGCACTGCACCACCGCTGAACGAATTCAGGAAGTGACTCAAGACCTGGCTTTTTGACTGAGACCAGCCGCAAGTGCCTGTATACCCTCCTGGGTAACAAGTTAGCGCTTTATAAATTCGACTTGATTGATTGATAGATATGTCTCCTCCACATTGACTGTCAAACATTTGTGTCAATTCATCTTTATTTATCTCAAAAAAGTTATCGTATCACATTTTTTTTTAAGTCGTCCTAATTATCCAATTAGTAAACTGCAGCTCATCCAAAACACTGATGTCAGATCGCTGAAGTTTACCTCCACCGGGCTTATCTGCTTTATATCGGACAGCACTGCTTTAATTTTCAGTGTCTAAGAAAGCTGTTTTTAAACAGCCCTAGAGCAATCATCGCACCTTTTAGAAATAAACTCCTCTCTTCACTCAGCAGAGCCTTGTTCCTTACTACTCTTGCACAACCCCTTTCTATTTCTACAGCCCATCGGCTTGATGTTCGATCCCTTAAGTAGGTTCTGTAGTTTGGCAACCAAGTACTGGGATGGCTAACGATCAGTTGGTCGCACATAGCGCCATCCTCAAATGTCAAGTTAAAAAACCTGTTTTTCATGTGGCTCTTTTATATTCTGTATTTCAGAGAAGTTTTGGTTGTTTCCTTTGTCCAGGATGCCGTATACCTGAGGGAACAATGTGTTCAACAAATATATCTCATTCATTCACTCATTCATCTATTCACTCATTCATTATTCATTCATTCAGATTAGAAAAGATCTCTTCCCGCAGGCAATGTAGGTCTCTCTGGCGGCTTTAGACACATCATCACAATTTCTATGATAGTAGGCAGTCTGGTCCACACAATCTGTGCAATGAGTAGTTTCTGAATGAGGTGGATGGAAGAAGCCAAATACACACTTGGCACAATATCTTTGCTGGAATTGATGGAGCTCCAACTGCTATGATATGTAAGAAGGTATGGGTGACATGAATTAGCCAAATGCAGTAAAGATATTACATGCAAAATGAATCTACTTATACTGATTTCTAAAGCATTTGAAGAAAACACACTTGAAAGGTATTTACCTATATGCACTGCAAGCTTTTTCTTTGAGTAATTCGGAGAACGATACATGATGTTGATAAAAAGAACCAAGAGGTCTATGAGAGACACCGACTCTAAAAATTTGAAAAAGAAAGATTACATGAAACAAGTCATGAATAAAATAGGACTGCAATAACACTATTTCATGCATTGACGAGGGATGATGGTGAAACTCTGAAAAAAATCAATACTCTGTAAGAGCATTCTATCGTAAGTTGTAAGACAGAGATAGACAGACAATGAACAAACACAGCCAGATATTTTAATTCAGTAAAAAAACAGCGCATCCATGAAGTGACATCAGTAGCAACTTTAAGGCATTACATATTGGTGATGGTAAGTTACTTCTAAAGGCTGAAAAACTGCAGTTTCGGGTTCCTAGTGAGTGCAACTGCAGACAAAACCATTTCATCTTTCTTATTAGTATTCTTCTAGGGAGGGGTAGATGTAAAATCTTCTCTCTTGAAAGGTCATGCTTTTTGTAAATATATTTGGGGCTAATTTCAAGCAGAACGCAATGGCTTGAATTGGTCGCATTGTCCCTTCGCAACAAATCGGTATGGTGGATCAGTAAATAAATAGAAAAACAGACATTTTCTAGGTTTAATGTAAATAAAAAAATAAATCTCTCCTTTAATAATCATAGTATGTTATGCCGGACCCTCATCCTGAAAAATTACTTCCTTAGAAGTATGTTTAAGAACCAAAGCTGCACAATTGGTCTTCATCCACTTGATATTTGCTTAATAAGGAAGTACTTGGCATTCACTCCCGTTTTGATGTGAATAATTTATATTGGACACTCAAAAGCAAGAATAGGATTTCTTTATTCAGAATGTGTAGATCTTGAGGTCGTTTTTCAGTGGTGTTTTGGGGCTTTTTGATGAATTCTAAAGTATGCCGGGAGAGCTTTACTCATTGCACCTATCTGCCTGCAATTACACAAGTCCAAGTGCCTCAATGCCTAGTCATTGTTGTCCTCACTGGGATAGTAAATGCAGTGGGAAGTAGCGATCCCTGGAGGAGTCAAGTTAATTTCCTTGTACAGACGTTTGGAGGAGGACTCTTTCTCCTAATTCCACAGCAGTTGGTTAGGGATCTTTGCTGGTATCTGGAATATGCCATGGACACTAGGTATTTGTAGGCTTCTTGTTCGTAGCACAGTACACTAGGGCCTTCTCGCAACACCTAAAAGAATAAAACTACACTATTTGCAGCAAGCCTAAAGGTCAGGCTTGCAGGACATCATTTATTTGATTTATTAAGTAGTGTTCTTCAAAAGATCATACAGTGTAGAAAACCCAACGTCTGAAAACAACTGAATTTTTTAATTGCATGAAGCCAAACCTCAAGTGCCAAAGAACCACTACTGGGAAAGTCTGCATTAGAGACTGTAGGGACCCCTGTGCTCTTAGTCTTTTGGTTGGACACTTCTTATTTCTTATAAACCAACAACGTTTCCCATTGTGTACATTTCAACAATGTAGCATTAACAAAAAACAACAAATGTAGGGGATACTACTGCATGCTTATGGTTGCGGTGCCCAGGTGTCAGATGAGCCACATCTGCATCCAGCTTTCCAATTGATTTGCTTTTTGCTGTGTTGATTGTTCTCTGTACTCCCCTATCTTGCTGGGGCAGACAATCTATGTTTCTGAAAAATGCAGGGACTCTGGGACTGAGGGCCAGATGTACGACCATTCAGTTTAGCGCGTCGCAAACTGTGCAGAATTGCGACTCGCTAAACTGAATGTACAACAGTGTCTCAGACACTATTTGCGATTCCCAATGGGATCACAAATGACATGCCTCATCAATATTCATGAGGCTAGCGCAATTTGCGACCCCACTGGGGTTGGCTTGCACTCAGAGGGATGGTGGCCTGCTGGGGGCAGCAGACCACCATGTCTGTGACTGCTTTTTCAATAAGCAGTTTTAAAAATATAAAGTCAGCCCGTTTTCCTTAAAAGAATACTGGCTGCATTTAAAAATTAAAAATTAAACAATTCAGTTTCAGTTTTTAAGGGCAGGCAGTGGTCCCTTGGACCACTGCCTGCTCTTAAAAAATATTTTCGCACCTATTAACAAAGGGGAATGGGTTCCCTGAGGACCCCTTCCCGTTTGCGCGTGGTTTTCCACCTACTTGAAGTAGGGGGGTAAACTGCACGTATTTTGCGACCGCAAATACGGTTGCAAAACAATAGTACATTGTTGTTAGAGTCGCTATTAGGAAGGGATGCCCTTGACACGCCCCTTCCTAATAGCAAGTCGCAAACGCTATTTTGCCAGTCAGTGACTCGCAAAATAGCATTTGTACATACAACCACTGATTTTTGCGGTCGCAAATGGGTTGATTTCCCTTTTGCGACCGCAAAAAACGGTCATACATCTGGGCCCTAGTGTACAGCAGTCAGTCATACAAGCAATGTTACCTACTGTTAACCAGAGTTTTCCATCTTGAGTACCTTCATTAAATTCCAAACCAGACTATGTCAAAATAATAGCAGGATCTCAGACTACTTTTTTTTAACAATCCCTTTACAAAAACTATTTTTCAAACAAGGTCTACTTAAAGATGAAATGTGAAGTCTTTTCAAGGACTCCAATTTTAATTCAAACCCAACTTAAATAAGCAAATGAACTTAGACACAATCAGAAAGGCATCCACCACATTAAGTAGTAGTGTGTGACTGTCTTTTTAAAGCTACATGCTGTTCCTGCGGTCTATAATCCAACATCAGTTAGCTTGCATTTTATTTTGACTAGACGATCTTAAACACTATGCCGTGCTCCATCGTGCTGAGTTTACTGTGAAGTTGAGCAGATTGTTTTTTAATTTAATTAAGTTTCTAAAATGGATATGTTGGATTACATGTTAGGTTTACTTATCCATTATGAGATCTATCATTATTACATTTACACAGACAACAATAGCAGACGACTCATAAGCTCAGAAGGCATTGGAGCCAAGAACAGAAAAACATGACAGTCAAAAATAAGAATGCTTTAAGTTCATAAAATCCTTCGTAGAGGTCAAACATACTTATGTGTGGTTAGAGTCAGAATTTAGACTTTAGTGTCTGAGAAAGCTATGGCCTTAACTCCAAGAGGTTGGTTAGCTAATTTTATTGATGGAGCATTCCTCAGTATCACATCCATAGTTGCTTATCAGAAAGGATTCTGTTAGCCTTTTGATAGTAAATGTTAATGAGTGGCATGATCATACGAGGTATAGACCAGTTAGAGTTTTGGGATCATGTGCCGTAGCTAACATAAATTAGTTTTAGTTTTCCTAATCACTTTAATTTTGCCAAACTTGTACCTAGGAGCTGGCAGCCTTGCTTCACAAGAGACTTTTCTGCTTAAGAGGATGAATTGGAGAAAAAAAAATTGAAGGTGTAGTGAGGGATGTACGTGAAACTCTAAAATCACCTCAGAACGGAAGACCTTAGTTTTATAAAATATAGTTTAGGGCTCATAGAAATCCACAGTTCATCATTTTGGCTGAAGTAAGGACCACTAAAATGCTACTTTCCGTGACAGATGCCGGGGGTTACATTTGTGCTCAGATTTAAATACACATTCAATTTGCAATACATTTTACAGTAGTTTCAATTTGCAATGAATTTTACAGTGGTTTCTATGTAAATTAGCAATGTTTTGATTATACTGCTAAGCTAGAAGACGTCCAAACAAATTCAGGGTGAAATTCATGTGGTGTATTTTTCTTAACGTGTGTGAGTCAGGTATTCAAAAGGTGTTCCCTATAGTCATACTATCTCATAGTTTTGAACTATTTACAATGGCAATAATTTATATAGCGTACCTTCTTACAAAATGATCACATTTATCACTAATGAAGAATTGGTTTCGAATTCTGCAATTACCAGTAAAAGCAAGCTACAGAATGCATTATGCACAGTGTTAGACCGGTCAGCTCTTTGGATGGTCTCCCCTTATTTTTTCCCCTTCCTGCCTCCCATATTTTTTGTCCATCAACCTTTTTTTTTTTAGTGTGGCCTTAGGTCTCCAAATGCCCCACCACTACTAATTAGTGCTGAGGCACAGGTGCGCCTTTCTAAAATGGTGGAAGGTGAGAGCTCCTAAGAAGGATGCCGTTAGGAATTACCTCTGAGCTCTGGTCCATAGGATAGCATTAGGGGGTTCCAGAACCTTTCGGTTCACTCTAGTGACCAGGGCACAGGCTATATAAGGGTGGACAATGGGTGGCCATTTTGTCACACTGCTGGGCTGGCTGGAGTGCGGACTACAGCGTCAGGGGGATTGTGTCACAGGCTAATTTGATTGCTCCTAGGGGCTGCGGGTTGGCCTGAGGGTGCTGCCCTTCTTCCTGTTGATTTGGCCCTGCCTGAGGAAAATCAGGGAGCACAACGCCCCAGTGTGTCCACAATTTAGAAGGACAAAATCCCTTGGTTATCTGAGGAGGGTGACTTTTCCCCAGCCCTAGGCCTCTGGACGGGTGAGCGCTGTATGCTGTGAGGGCAACGCCATGCTAGGGCCCCTCTCTGCGATTCCCTGAAGTAAGGCTGGGATCAGTCTTTGCCCGTGTCTCCTGTTGGGCCTAGTGAGAAGCGTGTGGATATTGCCTGCATATCTGCCGCCAAAGTCTGCCAGCGCTGGGTTACAGTCCTCCAGCCCCCCCCCTCTCACTGAAGCGCTGCGGTGCCAAGTCTGCTGGGTACTTCTTCACCGCTAACGGGGTGCTGTGAGGGGCCGAGCCGTGTGTGAAGAGAACAACGCGAGGCTCCGAGGGAGATGCTGGGCGGGGTCGCTTAGCAACCGGACCCCCGCCCACTGTGTCATCTTCCTGCCACGGCCGGAGCTTCCTCGGAAGAGGGGAAGCCACAGCGGTCCTTCGGGAGGCCGATCCTACCGCCCTCTGAGGATTCCGGAGGGCAGGAGAAGAGGCCCGCATGTGGTGGGGTTTCCCGTAGTGACTGCGTTGTGGCTTTGCTGCTGCCCCTACCCCCGCCTCGGGCGAAGTGCTGAAAGGCCCGAGCAGGAGGACAGGGGTGGATTGGCCTGAAAGTTTTACTCTGTGGAGAGTAGCGGAAGCGCCAGACAACATAAAGGTACCGGGTAAAGGCCTGCCGGAGGGTGGGGTTGAAGAAAGCTGAGTTACGCAGGAGGAAGGGGGGGAAGATCTGTTATGGATGGGGGTATTCAGAACTGAGCCCTATGTCGATCCTCTATCCCTCGTGAAAGCGTGACTAACTTAAATTACAAGAGTGCCTTAAAGACCTCTAGCCCCCCCTCTCGAAAATAAGACCTCCCTAAGCCTGTTTCCTTTGCAGGAGTGAGAGGGAGAAAGCGCACATTGATTAGGAAACCGGTACGATACTGTGCCAAATGCTTTTATCAGCTTAATTCAAATTAATGCGGAAGACCTGCTAAAACAGGATTTCATTCATCTAAGCTTGCTCCAAGCAGATATGCATGTTTATTGCAGTACATACTATATACTTACCTGAATGACTTTGTGACAACCAGTTACAATTGGACTAAGTGAAGTTTACTTACCTGCTGTAGATCCATTTTGTTGTATTTAAACTTCTGGTGCTTAAACTACTGTAAGAAATATGATGTAATGAGCAGTTAATGTATGTAATCTTTAAAAGGAAAATGTCCAAAGCCTAATCTATTGAAAATTGAAAAGAAAGGTGTTTACAAGAAAATAGAGATAAAACGAATCCATTTTCTATTTAACAGACGGTGTGGTGTTATTTTTGGTGGGTCTGCATTGGGGTATTGTAGTGTGTGTAATGCAAGCATGTCACAATTGCCTTCTAGGTTTAGCCTTCCAGCTAGAGTCATGATACCCTAAGTGGGCGGCGGTCCCGATTCCAACACACAGAATTTCGTATTAATGTTTTATTTTCTATTTGGTAATGAACCAGAGAAGGCAGTTTAATTCTGAAATAAACCAGTGTTTTCAAATCTTCCTGAAGTAGTCAGGCTTCTGCTACGTTACACAGTTTGATACACCGAGTGAAGGTTGTCTAGGGATATTATTTTCTGACTGGAATAGTGAATAAAGCAAACACAAGGAGATGATGGACTGAGCGCTGAAACTTTTCGGACACTCACCCCCAGTCACAGATCTGGGTTGAATCCATCGTCGTTCTTTAGCTCACTTCGCCACCCCAGTTCAGACACAGCTATATGCAAATCAGTCTTGACCCTGTGCCTCATGGGAACAGTTCAGCCCGAACTACCAAGCCATGTCTTCCCTGATCCGGAAACAAGCATCCTGGGACCAGTTTTGGGCTAACAGCCCTAGTCAGCCAGGCTAGCTTGAATCCAGTGGCAAAGAGAGCAAGGGACCCACGTCCGGGCATACCCTGCCAACTGAGGGCAAACAAAGCAAACGCAAGGAGATGATGGACAGAGCACTGAAACTTTTCGGACACTCACCCCAATCACAGATCTGGGTTGAATCCATCATCGTTCTGTAACTCACTTCGCCACCCCAGTTCAGACACAGCTATATGCTAATCAGTCTTGAACTGGTCCCATGATGCTTGTTTCCAGTTCAGGGAAGACCTAGCTTGGCAGTTCGTGCTAGACTGTTCCCATGGGGCACAGGGTCAAGACTGATTTGCAAATCGCTGTTTCCAGTCCATTAAGGAGGGGGTCTGTCGAAGCGCCAGATTTTGAGGTTTCTTGCGAAGATGGGGAGCGATGTTATCTGTCTGAGTTGGAGCGGAAGGTCGATCCAGGCTCTGGTCGCGCGGAAAGAGAAGGAGAAGGAGCGACCTCCTGATCTGGTCTGTCTGGTACGGGGGACCACGGCGAAGGAGAGCTGGGCTGATCGAAGGGTCCTTTGAGGTGCGTGGAATTTGAGTTGACAGTTCAGGTATGCTGGTCCGGTGTCGTGGAGGGCCTTGAGAACGTGGGTTAGCATTTTGAAGGTGACTCTAGCTTCGATGGAGTGTGTGCAGGTGCTGGGAGATGTGGCAGTGTCTTGGCAGGTTGACCACCAGCCTTGCGGCGGTGTTTGGGATGTTCTGTAGCTTGCGGGTGAGGATTTTGTTTATTCCGGCAAAGAGTGTATTGCCGTAGTCGAGCCTGCTGGTGATCAGGGCGTGAGTGACGGTCTTTCTGTGTTCAAATGAGATCCATTTGAAGGTCTTACGTAGGAGGCGGAGGGTGTGGAAGCGGGAGGACAAGACGGAGTTGATTTGGGGGTCCATTTTGAGCTCTGAGTCCAGGATGATTCCCAGGTTGCGTGTGTGGTCGTGGGGGTGGGCGGGCTTCCGAGAGGAGGGGGCCACCAGGTGTCATTCCAGGCACCTGGGTTTGGGCCCATGATGAGTACTTCCGTTTTGTTGGTGTTTAGTTGTAGGCAGCTGTTTTTCATCCATTTGGCGACGGCTTCCATGCCTTCTCGAAAGTTGTGTCTGGTGGTGTTGGGTTCGTTGGATAGGGAGAGGATGAGTTGGGTGTCATCTGCGTATAACACAATGTTGAGTCCGTAGGTTCTGACGATGGGGGCGAGCGGAGTCATGTAGACGTTGAAGAGCGTAGGGCTGAGGAGGGACCCCTGGGGGACTCAACAGGTGGTAGGTGTAGGGTCCGGGGGGAGTCTGACCTGCTGCGTTCTACCGGAGAGGAAGGAGCAGATCCAGTCAAGGGCCTTGTCTTGGATCCCTGCGTTGTGGAGTCTGCGTATTATGGTGTGGTGAGAGTCTGTGTTGAACGCCGCTGAGAGGTCGAGGAGGATGAGGGCTGCTGTTTCTCATTTGTCCAGTAATGTACGGATGTCATCTGTAGAGGCGAGGAGGGCGGTTTCCGCACTGTGTTTTTTTCTGAATCCGGATTGGGAGGAGTCGAGGATGTTGTGCTCTTCGATGAATGTGGCGAGTTGGCTCTTGATGGATTTCTCAATGACTTTTACTGGGAACGGGAGCAGGGAAATGAGTGTTGTTTTTGAGGTCAGAGGGGTCCGCCGAGGGTTTCTTCAGGAGGGGGTTGATCTCTGCGTGTTTCCAGTCGTCAGGGCACGAGCCGGTTGCGATGGTGGTGGCGACTCTGTTAAAAATGTGGTGGGGCAGGGGTCAGTGGGGGCCCCGGAGTGGATTGACTTCATCGTCTTCATTGTGTCTTTGGTGGTGAGGGATGTCCAGTTGTCGGTCGCTGGCTTCAGGATTTCGGGGGTGGATGTTGAGGGTTCAGTGTGTTGATTATCTTCGTCGAAGTTGTCATTGATGCTCTTGATTTTGTGGTGGAAAAATGTGCTGAGTTTGTTGCAGAAGTCTTGTGACGGAGGCATGTCGGTGGACTCGCTGGTGGGTTGGGCGAACTCATTGATGATGTTGAAGAGTTCTTCGCTGTTGTGTGCATGAGTGGGGATTTTGTCTTCAATCGCTTTTTTCCTTGTTTTTCTGATGAGTTGGTGGTGAGCGTTGGTGGCTGACGTTGTTGTGGGCTTCTGTGGATTTGGTGTTCCTCTAGACCTTTTTGAGGCGGCTGCAAGTGTGTCTGGACTCTCAAAGTTCGGTGGTGAACGATCTAGCTTTCTTGGCGTGGGTGTTGTCTTGAGGGGGGCTATGGTGTTGGCGCTGTCGGAGATCCATCTGTGCAGGGTTCGGGCTGCAGTGTTGGCGTCGTCGTTTTCCGCGATGGTTGGGGTGGAGTTGCTGAGTGATGAGGTTGGCTGGTCGTTGGTGATTCTGGTCCAGTTTCTTTGTGGGAGCAGGTGCTGGTGTCTGTGGATGGTGGGTGTTCTGAAGGTGAAGTGGACGCATTGGGTGAGTCCATGGGAGTTTGGTGGTGTGGCTGCAGGTGATGGAGTTTCCTGTTGTGAAGAGGGGGTCGGGGGTGTGTCCTGCGGAGTGCGTGGGTTCAGTCATTATCTGGCTGAGTCCAATGTTGTGTAGGTTGTCCAGGAGGGATGTGGTGCTGGGGTCCAGTTGGTTGTCGAGGTGGAAGTTGAGGTCTCCCAGTAGGGTGTAGTTGGTGGACGCGATGGCATGCGGGGAGATGATGTCCGTGATGGAGTTGGCGAAAAGTCAGCGGGGTCCAGGGGGTCGGTAGATGAGGGTTTTTCGGGGGGTGGAGATAGGGCTGGCCAGTATCTTGAAGAGAAGGTGTTTCATCAGGTCTGTGAGCTCATCGGGGAGTGTGCTCTGGTGGAGGGTGGACTTGTGGACCATGGCATTTCCTCCTCCCGGGCGGGTAGGGCGGTCCCAGGATGCTGGTTTCAGGTCCAGGGAAGACATGGCCTGGCAGTTCTGGCTGGACTGTTCACATGAGGCACAGGGTCAAGACTGATTTGCATATAGCGGTGTCTGAACTGGGGTGGCAAATTGAGCTAAAGAATGATGATGGGTTCTACCCAGATCTGTGACTGGGGGTGAGTGTTTGAAAAGTTTCAGCACTCCTTCCATCATCTCCTTGTGCTTGCTTTGTTCGCCCTAAGTTGGCAGGGTATGCCCAGACGTCGGCCCCTTTCTCACTTTGCCACTGGATTCAAGCTAGCCTGGCTGATGAGGGCTGTTAGCCCGAAACCGGTCCCAGGATGCTGGTTTCTGGTTGAGGGAAGACATGGCTTGGCAGTTCGGGCTGGACTGTTCCAATGAGGCACAGGCTCAAGACTGATTTGCATATAGCTGTGTCTGAACTGGAGTGGCAAAGTGAGCTAAAGAATGATGATGGATTCAACCCAGATCTGTGACTGGGGGTGAGTGTTTGAAAAGTTTCAGCACTCCGTCCATCACCTCCTTGTGTTTACACCCACATCTAACCTGGAGGACAGGATAACTGGGAACAATGTCCTGACTGATGGGTCTTCCAGGGATACCGCTCTAGGTGGGGGTTGGCATGGAGCCAGCACCCCTAGAGAGGCCCCAACTGTCTGGAAGCACCAATGGATCAGCATAGTTGGCCCAGGGAGTAGTGACCAAGAGAATCCCCTGGGGTCAGAAAGGCATAGAACCGTAGGTTGTTCCTGTGGTAGCGGGCCTGCATCCGTGTTCTATCACCCTAAGCAGGGAAGTCCATCAAGGTAGTTGATTGGTCTACGCTGGCTTTTGGCTGGGAGGGGGTTGTGAAGGACTTGGCCCTTTTTGGCTAAAGTCCCTAAACTTTTTGCTTTCCCCTAGACCTTTTTTCTGATGTGGTGTTACCAACATATATGCTTTGGACACTTTGCCACTGCGTCAAAGTGCAAGTGCTCTCTGTATAAAGTGTGATGGTAATTGGTTGGCCATGATTGGTATGTTTGCCTTACTAGTAAAGTCCCTAGTAAAGTGCACTATGTGTGCCAGGGCTGGTAATAAAAATGCTACTAGTGGGCCTGCAGCACTATTTGTGCCACCCACACAAGAAGGCTTAAAAAATGAACTCAGCCCTGCCATTGCAAAGCCTCCACACAATTTGTTAAACTGCCATGTTGTTCTGTCAAGTGCATTCACTTGCCAGACCTTAACCTTCCCTTTCTATGCACATCAGACACCGCTATGGTAGGTCTAGGGCACCCCCTTGGCAGGGTGTAGTGAATGCGAAAGGTAGAACATGTACTAAGGTGTGTGTTATGTCCGGCAGTAAAATAATCTCAATTGCGTTTTTTACTGTTGAAAAGCCATCTTGCCCATAGGACAGAATGGGAAGGCTGTGTAATATGTTTTCGAGCCTATATCCGCAAAGCCTTAAGATGGAAAGGTGAACTTTAGTATGCCTGAACTCACAGTGTAACAACACATCTTTTTATGTAGGTGGTTTTTGCATTGTGTGTTCAGGAGCCACTCTTTTAGAAGTGGCTGAGTTTTTGTGCTCTGACATTTCTGTGTGTCTCTGCCTGGCTGTGGATTGACTGTCTAGATTTGAAAGAAATATGATCTGGGGAATTTCTTGACCCAGGGGAGGAGGTGAGACAGCAACAGGCTGACCTGCATCTGGAGTGTAGGGGGAGGAGGTGAAGAGGCCTGGGTTGCTGCTATAAAACAATTGGCTCATCTCCTGCTGAGTGATTGAGAATCCAGACCCCCACTAATCAAAGGAAGAAAGGTGTCACTGGCAGAGAGGCATCCAGAACTGGTTTGAACAGGGGTCAGTGCCCCCTGAAACACAGAAACCTGAAAACCATTGTGGGGTATATCTATGAGAGCTGAAGCCTCCGAACCTTGGAGAATAGCTTGATCAAGTGTGAACAAGACTGGAGCTACTTCGTGGTCAAGAGGACCTTTGCCATGGGAGAAACAACTGAAGAGACAGAAAGATAGGACTGACCCTTGCTGTGTGTTTTGGGGCTGGCCTGGAGTTTGCTGTTTTAAACAAGGAAAGGCTAAAGGGACTTTGCTGTGTGCTGTGTCCCCCTGCTTGAAGGACTTTGCTGTGTGCTGAAGTAACTTATCCCCAGGGCCTGAGGTGAGCTGGCTTCCTGTTCGGAAACACAGGAACACAAAAGTTTCCACGAGAGTCTCAGCGGTGCTGTGTGCTAGTTGCAGCCTGAGACCCTCGTAAGAACTGCCCTGTGATCATGGGCGTCTGGAGTCCAAGTGAGTCTCAGCGACGCTGTGTGCATGTGCTTTGTGCAGCCTGAGACCTTCATGAGGATCGGCCTGTGATCGTGGGTACCTGGAGTCCAAGCAATGATCAGCGACCTGGTGTGCGTGTGCTTTGTGCAGCCTGAACCCCTTTGTGAGGATTGTCCAGTGTTCGTGTGCACCGGAATCCAAGTGAGTCTCATCGACGCTGTGTGCATGTGCGTTGTGCACCATGAGACCTTCGTGAGGATTTGCCTTGTTATCGTGTGCACCGGAATCCAAGTGAGTCTCATTGACGCTGTGTGCGGGTGTGTTGTGCACCGTGAGACCTTCATTAGGATTTGCCTTGTTATCGTGTGCACTGGAGTAAAGGGAGTCTCAGCGACGCTGTGCGTGTGATCTTCGTGCAGTCTGAGACCCGTGTGTGGAGTGCCCAGTGATCATGCACTGGAAGCGTAAGGAAGACTCAGCGATGCTGTGTGCGTGTGCTTTGTGGCAGCCTGAGATCTTCGTAACGGAAGCAGCCCAGACCGGCAGTCCCGGAGGAGCTGAGTTGCCGGCCCGAGCCGCCGTTGCCAATTCACAAAGCTGCATTGGAAACCCAGCCGCTAGACGAGGAGAGGAGAGTGAGTTTGCGCCCGTATTGTCAAGGGAGTGGCAGTACAAGGGCCGGAGTGCAAAGCTGCACTTTTTGATTACATCATACTGTGTTGGGGGCAACTGTGAGAGGCTGACTGCAAGTCAGAAGGAGAGGTGGAGAGACCGCCTAACACCCGGTGATCGGGCCTGAGCGTATTACACATTATTCCATTCCTGCAGAACGGAGTAACTGACTGTCGTATTACACATTGCATTATTCCTGCATAACGAACTATCTGATTAGTGTATGACGCATGGCATTTTATCTGCATAACGAACTACCTGATTGTCGTATGACGAATTGCCTTGTTTCTGCATAACAAACTACCTGATTGGCATATTGCGCATTGCATTATTCCTGCATAACGAATTACCTGATTAGTGTTTTACGCATTGCCTTATTTCTGCATAACAACATATCTGGTGATTGTATTACGCATTGCATTATTTTACCTTGCAAAGTGCCCGATTGTTGCATTACGCATTACATTCGGTTATGCTATGTTACGCATTACAATAGTTTTACTTTGCAAATGTGTCTGATTCTAGCATTATGATCTGTATGACATGATATTAGGGGTACAGGAGAATGTTTATAAGTGCTCATGAATATCGCCAGAACTTACAAGGGCTGGCTGGCCTAACAACTGACCAGGAGAAATATTACACAACCTCATATGTTGGATTTATATTGTGTGGTCTTATTGTATATGTTTTTAGCTAAAGTTTATACTCATTCTTATAAAACTTGTGTGGAGTCTATTTGTGGTGTCATCATTGGATTATTGTGAGCGTGGTTGCAAATACTTTACACATTTGCCTTGAAGATAAGCTTGGCTGATCGTGCCAAGCTACCGAAGGTGTGAGCGGGGCTATCTAAGAGGGGGACCTTCCTTTCTCTGACGTTGGAACGCAGGTCCCTACTTGGCATAAGGTACCTACCGCAGCCAACCAGGGATCCCGGGTCTAACATGGACATTTAGGACCTGATTACGAGTAAAGTGGTAGGCACGGTGGCGGTGCGGGCACCGTCGCACCAGAGGTCAGACTGCCCTATTACGAGTTTGACAGTCAGACTGCCAAAGGACCGCTGCAACTGCTGGGGATTAGTGATCTCTCGGTGGTGTGAGGCCTAATATGTTGGCGGTGCTGCTGCAGCACCGCCAAGCATATTACAAATTTCCTCACAGCCACCCTCATCATGGCGGTGAACCCGCCATGAAAAGGGTGGTGGTGAGGAAGCAAAGGGGGCCCTCAAGGCCTGGGGATGCATGCAGGGGGCACAAGGTGTGCCCCCCTGTGTGCATGCACCCCTGTTCCTGCACGGCATGGATTTCACAGTCCATGCCATGCAGGAACTGGCTTTGGGGCTCCCACTGCTATGCCTTTCTATTAGGCACCGCCGTGGGACCGCCAAAGGACTGCCAGCAGACAAGGAGAAAACTCAATCTGGTGGGAGGTCGATTTTGGTGGTGTGGGAGCAGGGTGCTGGCACTCACACCGCCAAAACTCGTATTCAGGCCCTTGGTCTCAACATCAGTTTTCTGATGTAGTTATACATCTAATTGTGGATTCCCAATTAGTTGCTAAGTTTGCATAGCTGATGGCACATTCATACCGATCTAAAAGCCCTGGTTAATATGTTTGCTTTCTCATCTTTCACACATTGCTGTCACAAAACGTGTCTCTGATTTTTTTTAAGCTTATACATGTCATGGTTTTGTCTTTCTGTATCAGCTTTGATTTAACATTCTGTGACTGTCTTCCAAGAACTGCCTCAAGCAACTTCTTCATCTCAACTTCAAAATACATGTCATAACAGTCGTGCCAGGAAGTTATTTGCGGAAAGACAGTGCTAACAGAAGTTTCCTCTAGGAAATGAAAATGTATGGTTGTTAGAGTCATCTTGTCTTCCCAGCTCAATGTCGTCTGCGGCCAGTCATCTTTGAGGCATTCCTTTACAGGTATCATATGCTATTGTGCAAGAAGAAATATGCAAAGTAATTGACGTTTGACAGCAAGGTGAAGATCTTTCAGCAGAGGAAGCACTTCTAGTGCATAGCAATTTTTTTTGCAGTGATCTGTAATTTCTAGAGTATAAATAGGTTAGGTTGGCAGACAGGAGGATTCGGAGTTGTTGGTGTAGGTGAAATGTTTTGCAAAGTAGCTTGGTGAGCTGCTGTGTTTTGAAGGACACTTTATTCCAGGTAACTAACCAGGAGATTCTATGTAGGTAAAGGTTGATGTGGTCATGGAGCTAAAAGCTGAACAGTAGGCGAGCTAAAAAAAATGCTGAACTCTACAGAGTTTCCAGAGGAAAATATAGGTAAGCTAGTAAATACGTCTTTGCAGTAGTCTAGGTGTGAAATGACTATGCTGAGGACTAGGGTGTGCTATGCTGAGGACCAGTGTGGGCTATGCGGAGGACGAGGGTGATTTATGGGCTGATGGATGCCTCCAACAACCTCTACAACAATCTGGCTGATCATTTTGTTAACCCCTTCGATGCTTATGACGAGCTCAGCTCGTCATGAGCTACGACGCTCGTACGCTGATGACGAGCTGAGCTCGTCATGTAACGCGGCCTTTTGAAAAACGCCGCGCACAGCAGGAAAACCGCTAGCGCGCATGCGGTTAATAAGGTCATTGACATCTACTCCCATTTTAAAATGAAGGATGTTACATAGGAGTCAGACATTCCAGTTAAAATGACTGATCTAGCACAACGGGCAACCCTGGACTAACTGGCGCTGGACTAACTGGCGCTACTGGAGACAGATTCTATCTAGGTCATAATGCACCAGGCTAAATCAGGATCCCCAGATGATCCGCTCAAGTCAGAAAACATTTTAAAATGTCAGGAGAGTATGATATAGTTTTTCCTGGAACTAGCTAATCTTTCTCTGAGTACTGCAGGGATTCCAATGTCTTGGAAACATGTGAAAGTCGAATGACTCTTAAAAAAGCCTTTGGTCGATACCACCCAGCAAGAAAACCGCCACCCCATCTCCCTACTATGCTTCCTATCTAAGGTTGTGGAGAAGCACGTGAAAAACCTTCTGACTAGCTTTATAGATCAAAACCAAATACCAGATCACTCACAGAATGAATTTCAGCCAGCACAGAGAGTGCTCTCTTGACAGTAATGAAGACCTTGCGCAGCATTGCGGACATGGAAATTCCCAGGCACTGATCCTCCTGGACCTAAGTGCTGCCTTTGATAAAGTCTTCCATGCAGTCCTGGTACGCCATCTCAGTGATTTGGGGGTGCGACGCAACCTTTTGACCCGGCTTACCTCTTTTTGAAAGGATCGATCCTTCCAAGTAACCTCCCGTCTTTCACATCCTCCCATAGAGTGCTAGCACATGGTGTGCCCGAGGGCTTGGCTCTTATCCCAACTATTTATAATATCTGCATCAGACCTTTGGCTGATGTAGCAAAATCCTTAGGAATTTCATTGGTGTCCTATGCTTACAGGTAATCATTTCCTTGTCCTCGAGTTGGCCACTGACAGTGAAAATGTTAATAACTGTTTCACAGCAGTCGCAAGCTGAATGCATTACAATTGCTAAAAGCTCAATGCCAGCAAGACTGAGATCCTTTTGTTGGACGGACACACCCACCTATGGGGAGACCATTGGTGGCCAGAAGTGCTAGGACCTCCTCCTAAACCTAGGTCAGGGGTTAAAAAGCCTGGTTTGAGGATGGATGACTCACTCTCCTTTGAAACCCAGGTTAAAACCCAAGCAGGCCACAGCTTTGGCTTATGAAGCCTTCAAAACATCATGGGATTCTTTACACTACAAGTTCGCCAACTAATTATTCAATACCTTGTCCTTTTTTGCCTCGACTAGTGCAACAGTCTATACCTGGGCACCAAAAGATCGGTCTTGAACCAACTACAGGTTGCTCAAAATGCACCAGCCAGGCTTCTTTTCTCCCTTCTTAAATTCCGTTCAACCTCTCAGTACTTGATGAAGCTCCACTGGCTTCCTGCTGAAAAGCGTGCAAAGTTTAAAGAGCTATGAACCTTCCACAGGATCCTCTATAAACAAGGAGTACCAAGACCTGCTGCTCTGATGCAATTCTATTCCCCTATTATAGCCTTACGCTCAGCAGACTTGAATATGACCTCCATACCCCACCACACAACAGCCAGAATGAGCGAACATACTTTTTGAATCCTGGCCTCAATCCTATGGAACTCTTTGACGTATTCACTAAGAAAGACTGAAAACCACTTAAGTTTTCAGAAGCAACTAAAGACCTTGTTATCCTCCTTAGCCTAGCCTGCCTTCTGCTGTTGTTCTGCTGTTGCAGTCTTACCTGTGACTAGGGCTAGGAAGCCCTGTTCAGGGGCCAGCCATGTACTTTAAAAATCTCTTTAACATAACATTTTCTGCACGCAATAGATCATCTGAAGAACAAATTATGCGAATTCATCCACAGTTGAGACCATGACAATAGATAAACCATCATAAACAACAACCTTCAAACAGAATAACATATGATGAGTCATGATACAAGATCAGCAGCTCCATAACAATTAGAACTATATGGAACACTCCGCAACGTGGGGAAGGAAAAGACGACCGAAAAAGGGTGAAGGAGAAATACACAAGAGCTGTATCATGCAAGTACCCACGTGGATGATGACTTGCATCTGATGGGATCTCGTGGGAACCAGGCCTGCCAGATAGTTGCTGTTTGGGAGCCAAAGTGAGGCCTACTGTAGAGAGAGGGTTATATCCTGATTTCATATATGCCATAATAGGGCAGTCGATGATGTGAGCACATCTGCAGAGAAGTAGTAATGCCCAATAGTCCAGGCAAGGACCCCAGATGCGTTTGAACAGTTAAGATTGATCCAACACTCTGTATGTGATGCTTTCATGTGCAGCTAGTCAGAGAAGTTCTATCAGTCAATCAGTCAGAGTGGGAATTTCAGATGTTTAAAAATTGATTTATCCTGTGGATAATGCCATGGCCATCCACCTCTTCCGGTGAAAACATGTGCTTTCTGAGTCAGGGGAATCTTGCAATATGGCAAGCTTAGCTGATAGCTGAAACGGGCAGTAGTAGTGAGTTGTACTTCTAACACCCCCGATCAATACTGTTGCAATCAAGGACACAACCACAAAATGTGCATTTGATGATAATCTGGTTATTTGCATCAACAACACAAATCATTTGTGCTGGAGAACACCTTCTTAAAAAACAAGGGTGGTGGAACGCCATTTCATTGACCAAGCTTTTCAGATGGGCAAAGGAAAGACCCTTGTCAAAAAGTACACCGATTTTCTACAATTTGTGTACAAGGGTTGAAGGGGAACCTATTTTCGCAGGGCAGAACGTAGAGAACTGGTATAACTGGACCCAGAAGGATTTCTATCTTGTCACCATTAAGACATGGTCAATTGTTCTGCATCTCTGTACTAAGAGCAAGATTGTGAAGATTGTCAGGTTCTTCTTTGGGCTTGAGGTAGAGTAGAGTAGTGTTTTCTGCATAAATGTGATACCCCAACTTGAAAGAGTTTGGAAAGTGGAGAGGGAGGCCATGTTATACTGAACCGAGAGGACAGGGCATAGTCCCGAGCATCCCCAGATATGATATTGACTACTTTGAACAGAAAAGGGCCTATCTGAACCCAGTATGTGCAAGTCTACAAGAAGGAAGTGAGCCGGGCCAGTACTTTTCTACTGGTGGCATCTGATGCAACAGTCTTTTGATGTATACCTAATGATCGATGGGGCTGAAGTTGCTGCGAGTTTGAGCAGAATAATTGTGTAAGAATGACCTTAGACATGTGAGGTTAGTTGGGCGGTCTCAATGCCCCTCTGTGGGCTGAAGCCAGAGAGGAAGGTGCTTAACAGGTGAGTGGCTCAAAAACGGGAAGATAATTGGTGGGCGACAACTGTTTTAAGTCTGTTTGCAATACATTATGGCTGGATATGGGTCTGTAGTCTACTAGGTCATCAAGATCAGCAACTGGTTTCTTTAATATGGATGCGGTAAAGGCATGTTTGAGGGCCTTGACTATGGTTTCATAGGACAAAGAGTAGGTGATTAGTCTGTTGATGATCGATAGAAGTGCAGGAAGTCCAGGGTTGATGTTTTTCATATTGCCAATGCCCCAAGCAGGGGAAGTTTTCTTGAATGTTCCCAGGATATTGTCTGCGTCTGATTCAAAGGTTACTGCCAACTCTTGTGTAGTGGAAGGTGAGTGGCAGGGGATAGTGTACAGCTCAGAAGGATGAGTAGTTTAGAGTGTAGGTGGGCTCAAATGTTTTCCTTATTATAGTTGAAGACAGAGAGAAACTTGCTGTTGAAATCTAAAGAAGTGTTTGAGAGGGTTTGTTTGAGGCTACTTACTTGTAAATCTGGCAGAAGTCTTTTGTGGAATTGAGGGATTCAGCAATGTAAGGCCTAAAAATAGGCTTTCTTTGCTCTAGCTAACATGGCAGGCCATGCACGCACATGATGATTGCATTTGATCCACCATATTTGTTTCAAGTGGCCTAGATCTTAAGAGTACCAGTTAATGGACTCTGGGTGTGAGGGGTTAGAGAGAGATCCCTTTTTCAGGTGGAGATTAGAGTCAGATTATCTAGCAATCAGATAAGTGTACCTTGAGGGCGGGCTAAGAGATCAAAAGGAGTGTCCGAGGGACGTCCAGTATACTGAGAAGCAGTAAGAGAAAGCCTTCTGGCAGCACATCATTCAGGTAGTGACACAGGCAGAGTTGGCAATTTGCTGGGAAGCTTTTAATTATGTTTTTTATTCCAATACAGATGTAGAATTTTATTAGAGAACTGTCAGCCGGTGTGAGTGCCTTGATGTCAGCAATCACAGCACCAGAACCACCCTGATAGCAGCCAAAGACAACATCCAAACCCTCCTCGACCTAGGAGAAACATCAGATCTGATCCTCCCCGACCTCTCAGCAGTCTTCGACACTGTATCCCACCACATGCTGGATCGAAAGACTCCATACCATCAGGATTCAAGAGGATGTGCTCAGATGGATCACCTCCTTCCTCACCGAAAGAACCCAGAGGATCCACCTTTCACCTCCGAACCCAAGAAGATCACCTGCTGTGTGCCACAGTCTGCCCTGGTGCAGAACCGCATTGCCGGTTGTCTTATTGTCTACGCCACTAACCCGATTATCATATTGTTGATTCTGTACAGCCCTTTGTTCTAATAACAGCCGGGATTTTGTCATCTCGTTAGTAATTTAAACCTGTTTACTGCGCACATTTTTGTGCCTGGTGTCCTTAAATATGGGCGTGTACTATTAGCTTTACCAATCATGAGCGGACTTATAAAAACCGAGTAGAAACTTTGTAACAAATTGTTACAGACCGGCACCCACCCGAAATTGGAAGTCGTAAGGAGATCATTGCTGCCCCTTCTAGGTATGTCAGCGCTACATTCTTAAAAGCTTAATTAGCAGTTAGCCTCCCTACTGGGAAGATTTTGATCATTTATATGCCTTGCGCTTTCATTTTTAGATCTGCGCTGAACCTGCCATATCCGTGGCTTGAAGCGATCTACTTACCAACAGTGGTCGATCACTGTGATAATACATTCCAGAGCTTAAAATCCATCCAGCTCTTTTTAGCTATGTTCCACACCTGTGAAGGCGCCTTTGTATATACATTATATGCTCTTGAAGCCTAAGTAATTGACATATTGGTTTTTGCATTTCTCCCGCAGAACCGCGCCCTTTTAAATAACATCTTGTGTGCTACGTAATTGAAGGTTTGATCTGCATCATTAATAACAGATACCTCAATATGATCGTTTATTTAGGTATGTGCAAATTTATTACCCGTCACTTTAGACCAGTGCGCCATTTCATAATGTCTTCACGCTAACAATAGAGTTATTTTTCCTTTATGCTCCACATTAATAGATAACACGCTAAGAGTTGGAGCACAATTTGGAAACAGTTGAGACCTGATTTTAATACGAAACATCTAGTTAGCGTGCCAGACGTTTCCCCTGACAAGAGGCGCTTTATCGGGCTAGCGCTCATGTCGCATACGCCGAGTTAGGTAAACGCTTTTACCATTTAAACTCTATGCATCCTTCCCTTCAGTCCAGCACACACGTTTTTTTGTCACTATGAATATAAACATACCATCTGTATTTCTTATTTTTTATCTGCTTCCACCTTAGCGTTCTTGCTGTGATTCACACCCTCGTCCATATAAAGATATTCAAGACATTTCAAAACCTGATGGTTGCTGTGCTGTATTCCTATTTAGTCCAGGTGAGATTTCACAAAAACTTAAATAGGTGCAGAAAGTGTCTCTTTTATCTTAGACCGTGTTCTGCCCACAAATTATAGGCATTGGCAATTCAGCGCATTATAAAGAATCTGCACGATCACTATAAATCATGAGAGTGCTCCATGGCTACCTTTATTTATTTATCTAGGAAAACATTTGTGCTTTCAGCTATCAGATGATAAAGAGCTGTAATGTATGCTTGACGTGTCTGTCCTCCATAGATCATCTGGTCACCTGAGGTTAGTTTATTTCTTAAACACAAGCAAGACACTGCCATGTTCAATCAGGCTCCATTTATTCATTGATTTGTTGGTTTCCCTACCTGGTGTTTTTCATTTATTGCTTCCATCTCTTGCCTTCAGGCACACTAGAGGGTCCTCCCTTATGTAAATACAAAAACGGCTATGTTATATGAATTAGAACATTGACAATGTTTGTACCAGCGATTAATAATGTATGAATGTTTTAAAGTTTGGATTTTTTTTTTTTTAAAGATTATTTATTTTATTGTAGATTAAAAATAGGATGGTACTTTCCTGACGAAGACACTTTGGGGCTCATTAGGATGGCGGACGGAAGAGCCACCGCGGCCCTGGAGTAGGCGGAAAAAGCCTTTTCCGTGTCCGCCAGCCGCGGATACTCCGTCCGCCATATCAGGATAGGAAAACGTGTCAAATTTCCGTCCGCGACGGAAAAGGACGTACCGCCGCCAAACTACACACGACCACGTGGCGGACGGAACACATCCGTAGGCCCCGCCGTACGTACTGACGTCTAAGACCGTCCCCCAAATCAAGAGGGCGGAAAACACACATAAAAACGCAGCGGAAAAACAACCTGTCTGAACACGGCGGAATCCCCACAGCGAACATAGGTGACATAGCAGAGATACCCACCGCAAGCTGACCACCACCATGGACCCAGCGCTACACGCTTTCCCGATGCTCTTCGCGATCCACCACGTCCTAGTCATGGCCCACTATGGACGACGACGCAGGTAAGGCACAAACCATTGGCTATCTGGAGGGGAATACCAGCAAGGGACGTGACGTAGGGAGGGGGAGTGTCATGTTACCGAAACCACTGATGAGAAGCATATACGAATACACATTTGTAGTACGCAAGCAGGAATGACAACGACAGACCACGAGACTTGATAAACTACCTTTATTGTACAAAATAGGGGTATAATCACAGTGTATGCGTGAGCATGGGCAAAGTGCGCACCAGAGCAGCTACATCATTGGCAGTTAACGAGAGGGCAGAATGCAGTATCAGAGCATCAACAGGGCATTGTAGAGTACAGAGCAGGTACATCATAGGCAGGTAACGAGAGGGCAGAATGCAGTATCAGAGCATCAACAGGGCAATGCGCAGTACAGAGCAGGTACATCATAGGCAGTTAACGAGAGGGCAGAATGCAGTATCAGAGCATCAACAGGGCATTGTAGAGTACAGAGCAGGTACATCATAGGCAGGTAACGAGAGGGCAGAATGCAGTATCAGAGCATCAACAGGGCAATGCGCAGTACAGAGCAGGTACATCATAGGCAGTTAACGAGAGGGCAGAATGCAGTATCAGAGCATCAACAGGGCATTGTAGAGTACAGAGCAGGTACATCATAGGCAGGTAACGAGAGGGCAGAATGCAGTATCAGAGCAGCAACAGGGCATTGTAGAGTACAGAGCAGGTACATCATAGGCAGGTAACGAGAGGGCAGAATGCACTATCAGAGCATCAACAGGGCATTGTAGAGTACAGAGCAGGTACATCAGAGGCAGCACGTGAGAGGGGCCAAGTGCATCAACAGTCCATTGCACAGAACAGCTCCATCAGAGGCAGCACGTGAGAGGGGCCAAGTGCATCAACAGTCCATTGCACAGAACAGCTCCATCAGAGGCAGCACGTGAGAGGGGCTAAGTGCATCAACAGTCCATTGCACAGAACAGGTCCATCAGAGGCAGCACGTGAGAGGGGCTAAGTGCATCAACAGTCCATTGCACAGAACAGGTCCATCAGAGGCAGCACGTGAGAGGGGCTAAGTGCATCAACAGTCCATTGCACAGAACAGGTCCATCAGAGGCAGCACGTGAGAGGGGCTAAGTGCATCAACAGTCCATTGTACAGAACAGGTCCATCAGAGGCAGCACGTGAGAAGGGCTAAGTGCATCAACAGTCCATTGCACTGGACAGGTCCATCAGAGGCAGCACGTGAGAGGGGCTAAGTGCATCAAGAGTCCATTGCACAGAACAGGTCCATCAGAGGCAGCACGTGAGAGGGGCTAAGTGCATCAACAGTCCATTGCACAGAACAGGTCCATCAGAGGCAGCACGTGAGAGGGGCTAAGTGCATCAACAGTCCATTGCACAGAACAGGTCCATCAGAGGCAGCACGTGAGAGTGCAGAATGCAGTATCAGAGCATCAACAGGGCATTGTAGAGTACAGAGCAGGTACATCATAGGCAGGTAACGAGAGGGCAGAATGCAGTATCAGAGCATCAACAGGGCAATGCGCAGTACAGAGCAGGTACATCATAGGCAGTTAACGAGAGGGCAGAATGCACTATCAGAGCATCAACAGGGCATTGTAGAGTACAGAGCAGGTACATCATAGGCAGTTAACGAGAGGGCAGAAATGCACTATCAGACCATCAACAGGGCATTGTAGAGTACAGAGCAGGTACATCATAGGCAGGTAACGAGAGGGCAGAATGCAGTATCGGAGCATCAACAGGGCATTGTAGAGTACAGAGCAGGTACATCATAGGCTGCACAAGTACGTGTCCCTACCAACCCGTCACAGGAACCACAAGAGTGCCACGCAGTTCTCAATGGACACACCATGTGAAATAACATTTGAGTGAAGTGTTCAGCACCTCACATCACAGAATCAGGGGGACTGCGTGAACTACCTGCCTCGGACACACTGGCAGCACCAGCAACAGGAGTGTGAGACACAGCCACAGCCCGAGTGACACACACATGGGCCACGGACCCAGACACACTGGCAGCACCAGCAACAGGAGTGTGAGACACAGCCACAGCCCGAGTGACACACACATGGGCCACGGACCCAGACACACTGGCAGCACCAGCAACAGGAGTGTGAGACACAGCCACAGCCCGAGTGACACACACATGGGCCACGGACCCAGACACACTGGCAGCACCAGCAACAGGAGTGTGAGACACAGCCACAGCCCGAGTGACACACACATGGGCCATGGACCCAGACACACTGGCAGCACCAGCAACAGGAGTGTGAGACACAGCCACAGATGTAGTCACTGACACGTGAGCCACTGACCCAGACAGACTGCCAGCACCAGAAACAGGAGTGTGCAACACAGCCACAGATCTTCTAACTGACACGTGAGCCATAGACCCAGATACACTGCCAGGACCTGCAACAGGAGAGGGCACAACTGACACTGTTCCACCATCTGATACATGAGAGTCAACTGCACCAGCACCACTGTGACAACTGAAATGATGAGCCACAGGGCTGTATGGGCCAGGAGGCAGGGTGGGCCTGGGAGCTGGGGATAGCTGACCTAGAGCCAAATCGGGGTTGGCAGGTGTCAATGGTGTGTGTCTGCGTTTCTTAGGGATGTGTGAGTGCACCCTGGACAGGACAGGACTGCCAAGTGGTGGGGACTCCAAAGAATCACCACCCAGCATAGGTGGAGCATCTGCTGCCGGGGATCTGGTTTCTGGGGACGTGCTGGAGCCTGCTTGTCGTTTGCTCTGTGCCTGCCGCCTGGACTCGGAATCATGTGTAATGGGGGATGCAACAACAGGGGACACCCTCCTCTGCTTCTGACTGGCCTGGATGGGAGTGGAGGTATGGGGGGACTCCGCCGCGGAGACATCACTTTGGCGTTTAGTAGAAAACATCAGCCTCAGTGCAGCCAGGGGTGAAGTATGCCTGTCCTTGATTGCGCCATTGTCCATGCTAGATGCCTTGTGCGTAGGATGTGCCTTATCCTTAGGTGGAGTGTTGTCTCTGGATGTAGCCTGTGCCCTGGTCCCGCCCTGTTCCTGCCAGCAGACTTGTCGTCTGTGGTGCACCTGTCTCCAGTAGACACCTGCTCTCTGTGTGTGTCCCTGCCCTTGGGAGATGGACCTTGCTCTGCTGTGGGCCTGCCCTTGGGAGTCTCCCTGCTCTTAGTAGGTGCCTTTGTCTTGTCACTGTCCCTGGGAGTGTCCCTTTCCTCTGCTGTGGGCCTGCCCTTGGGAGTCTCCCTGCTCCTAGTAGGTGCCTTTGTCTTCTGACTGGCCTTGTCCAAGGTACAGTCCATGGACATGTGAGTATCCCTTGCCTTGGGAGTACCTTTTGTGTTGAATGCCTGTGTAGCTCCTGAAGGCATGTCCCCCAACAACACTTGCGGATCCTGTGTGTGTACTCCAGTGTATCTGACGTCGTCTACTTGAACAGATTTAGCTGATCTAGGGGATGGGGTCTGTGCCCTGCGTGCCCTGACGTGCTGTCTGACGCTGCTTCTAGTGCAATAACCTGTATTTGAGTCCTGCTCAGAATAATCACTACCCCCTGAGACATCCCGTGGTGTAGATGGGGAAACCGAAGTAGCACCCTGTTCATGCGACTGTACTATTGCAGACGACACACTGCTTGCCAATGACTGCACTGTCCTGTGTAGACCTGCAAGATCGCCATGCATCCCTTCCATGAAAGCCACCACCTGCCCCAACTTCCTATCATGGTCCTGGAAAGCATTTGTCATATTGGTCTGCCCCACACACAGCTGTCGAAGCAGATCAACGGCCTCAGCACACAGTGCATTTTGGCTCACCGTGGCAGGGGCAGCGGTGCCTGCACCGAACGCCACTCTGCTCCCCCTACTCCTCCGGCCACGAACAGTACATGGTGCAGTTTGTGGAAGTGTGGGCCCTGTGTGCTGTCTTCCGACAGAAGGTGATGAGTGCCCACTCCCAGTCTGTGACAACAGTGCAGGCTCACCAAGAGTGTCCGACGAGGAGGACGATGGTGTCTCCACATGCGAGTCCTCAGGGACGGTCCTGTCCCCCTCTCCGGCGCTGGCCTCCTCTGTGTCAGTCTGCGTGTGTGCGAAGTCTGAGCCGGACTCATTTCCTCGACTACTCTCCACCGTCTGTGGCTGAGTGTCCTCTGTCATAGCTGAAATGCACATAAAAGATGTGTGAGTCATGGGCAGACTGACGTACAGAAGGAACAGGATTACCAAATTACATAGCTGACAAAGATTTTGTAGCCCTCATCCTGCACATGGCCCACCTCTACCAGTCATCCTCACATTTCCTGCCATGGGGCCATGGACCACTAGGGGATGTGCTGCAACACTCAACTACTAAGCAAGTGGCGTGTCAACATGGCGGACCTGGATGTCAAATGAGAACCACCCAATGGGACCAAAATGGCATCACAGACATACATACGCAACACGGAACTCAATAGTGTGTCTGTGCACCAATACATGCATAGCACTCACAGGTTTCCTACACAGACAGTATGCTCACCGCTAGTTTGCTGTTGATCGGCACTCAGACGTTCGGCCAGTTCAGGATGCGTCACTGCAATGATACGGTGCATGAGAGGGGTCATGGAGCGTCGGGCCAGACGGGGCGTCCTTGGAATCAGGCCCAGTGTTACTTCCGCTACATTCTTGCTTAGCCTGGAAATGTCGTCCCAGCGTTTGTGGCAGTGTGTATGTCGTCTGTTGCACACCCCCAATGCCCGTACTTCCCGTGCTATGCTCCTCCACAGGTCCTTGCGAAGGTGCAGCTTGACCTACCATGATGGGAGACAAAAGGGTTTAAGTCAGTGGACAGGTGGCCTGTCACACACATAGGGGCAAGACGTAACTGTCAGCATTCATGCACAATCAGGAACATATGTCTAGCCCACACTACACAGCTAAGATAGAAATAGGCCAGATTATTTGGCCCCCTCACGCACACCAACAAGTCCCACACTGCACTTACCACCCGTCCTGGTGCGCCGTAGAGGCGTCCATAGTTGCGGAGTACACCGTCCACGAGGACATCAAGCTCCGCGGCGGTGAAGGGTCGAGACCGGATCTCTTTGCCTCTCGACATGGCAAGATCACGGAGTATGGCACTAGTGCAGCAGTCGGTGGTCAGCTCAGCAGCAGCAGCAGCAGCAGGTCGAGGTGATGGTCACAGGCAGCAGTCGGTGGTCAGCTCAGCAGCAGCAGCAGCAGGTCGAGGTGATGGTCACAGGCAGCAGTCGGTGGTCAGCTCAGCAGCAGCAGCAGCAGGTCGAGGTGATGGTCACAGGCAGCAGTCGGTGGTCAGCTCAGCAGCAGCAGCAGGTCGAGGTGAACAGGCAGCACTGGTCCCCAGGGTAGGAAGTGTCATTTTGGCCAACACACATATATAGGGCCCTCAGCACGTGTCAGTGGCATACGTCGCCAGCAATTGGTCAGCCCTGGAAGCGTGATCGTGAAATGGGCCAATTACTGGCCCTGTTGTTGCGGTGCCCAGCTTCCGCTACTTGCGATTGGCCATATGCGGCCAGCGTCCCTCTTCCCATTGGCTGCATGTGCGGGGACCGTCACGGGCACACATCGGCAACCGCACGTGCAAGCCTCAGGCACGGATGCTTCAGTTGCAACAATGTTCTATCACTGGCGCCTCCATGGCGGTGCACGTACTCAGCGGGGGAGGTGCAGGCCTATACACCCTGTAGATGTACGCAATGGACATGCCAGTTCATGACCCCCCTTACAGTCACCTTGCATCATCCACCGTACACCGGCCGGAGCGGCCGGGCCTAGGACGGCCGTGCCCGGCCATGAAGACAACCGCCGTGCCCGGCCATGAACACAACCGCCGTGCCCGGCCATGAACACAACCGCCGTGCCCGGCCATGAACACAACCGCCGTGCCCGGCCATGAACACAACCGCCGTGCCCGGCCATGCGGTTGTGTTCATGGCCGGGCACGGCGGTTGTGTTCATGGCCGGGCACGGCGGTTGTCTTCATGGCCGGGCACGGCGGTTGTGTTCATGGCCGGGCACGGCGGTTGTGTTCATGGCCGGGCACGGCGGTTGTGTTCATGGCCGGGCACGGCGGTTGTGTTCATGGCCGGGCACGGCGGTTGTCTTCATGGCCGGGCACGGCGGTTGTCTTCATGGCCGGGCACGGCCGTCCTAGGCCCGGCCACTCCGGCCGGTGTACGGTGGATGATGCAAGGTGACTGTAAGGGGGGTCATGAACTGGAATGTCCATTGCCTACATCTACAGGGTGTATAGGCCTGCACCTCCCCCGCTGAGTACGTGCACCGCCATGGAGGCGCCAGTGATAGAACATTGTTGCAACTGAAGCATCCGTGCCTGAGGCTTGCACGTGCGGTTGCCGATGTGTGCCCGTGACGGTCCCTGCACATGCAGCCAATGGGAAGAGGGACGCTGGCCGCGTATGGCCTTTGGGAAGTAGCGGAAGTTGAGCACCGCCATGGCGGCGCCAATTATGTTATCTTGTCAGACGCTGCACCGTGATGTGTTGTGTGCAGTTGCGTCATGAGGGATGTGAGCGTGATAGGGAAAGGTTATATGTCATACAATGTGGCATGTGTGTCCATGCAATGCCCATCGGTCGGCACACAATGGGCAACAGATGTGCATTTGTACGTGTTGATGTCGGGTGTGACCCTACAGACGTTCTTACATCTTCACAACTACACAGTACATCACGGCTGTGTGGCCAAATTATGCATCTGTTGTCTGTGTCTTGTTCTGGCGAGGTGACTACAGTGGTGGTGGTACACATGCATTCCGTGTATGTGTTTTGTACGTTGTGTCACCATGCATGTAATTACCGTATGTACATCATTATTGGTGTTGGCATTTGTGCTTGATGACATGGCGTGTGTATAATTATCGTTTGTGTGCATGCAGTTGCATGTGTGTCTGATGTGGCTACTAAACATTAGGGTGAAGACTGAAGTATTGTCAGTAAGGTTCACATGTGATGGAGTTGTACACGTATGCGTCGTTTGTAAGTTGACCTAAGTTACATCTCTCTCCCACACAGGAGGGCTACAAATGTGCATCGGCCATACACTGTGCTGGAGGATATGGTTGACGAGGAGGTGATTCGGAAATTCCGGCTGGATCGACGTCGGTTGCTGGAGCTTGTGGCTCAATTGTCTCCTCATCTGCAGCCACGTAGGACGTATCCTGGGTCGATTACACCCACTGCAAAGGTCATGGCGGTACTACATTTCTTTGCTACTGGCACATTTCAGTACACAGTTGGACATGCCGGGGGGATGTCACAGGCCATGTTCAGCACGGTTCTTCGGGATGTCTTAACAGCTATGATGCTGTACAAGAATGACTACATACATTTCCCACGGCCGGAAGAGTTGCCAGCTGTCAAAGCTGATTTCTATGCACTGGGCCACATACCTCACGTTGTGGGCTCAATTGATGGCACACACATCGCAATCATTCCACCACGGGCACGGGAACAAGTGTTCAGGAATCGCAAACACTTCCATTCGCTGAACGTGCAGGTGGTGTGCCTGGCAAACAACATCATCTCACATGTGTGTGCAAGATTTCCTGGATCTGCACATGACGCCCACATCATGCGGAGCAGCAGTGTCCCACGACTCATGGCTAATCTGCGACCCGGTCAAGCGTGGCTTGTTGGTGAGTGTGCAGTGGGGACTCTTGTGATCTCTGTGTTGCATGGGGTACCCACCATATCTTGTTGTGATGTTTGTCTCTGTCATCCCCCTACATAGGCGACTCGGCTTACCCAAACCGGCCCTGGCTCCTCAGTCCCCTACGTAATCCGAGAACAGCGGGTGAAATGCGGTACAATGATGCACATGGAAGGACACGGAGAGTCATCGAACGTACCTTTGGACTGCTAAAGTCTCGGTTTCGGTGCCTCGATAAGACCGGAGGGGCCCTGCCTTACTCACCAGGAAAAGTATGCAGGATCGTGATTGCCTGCTGCATGCTCCACAACCTGGCAGTACGCAATCACATTGAACTGCTGTTGGACCCTGAAGACGAAGGAGTTCCTCGGCCTCCCATCCCACCCATGTCGACTGATGAGGATAGTGGTGAGGAGGAAGGTGTGGACCAGAGGCGCCAGCTCATAGATCGCTACTTCCCTTGAATGTGAGTAACTACCTCTAGTGGCGGTTGACAATGCCTCATGTATGTTTGCTGGTGTTGTGTGGATGTGGGGTTAATCACCTGGGTGTTCTTGTTTGTGATGGTTGCTTATGTGTGTCTTCATTTCTTTGGACATACAAGTCTCCATGATGTGTGTGCTCTCATCCCATGCTTTTGTGATGGTTGTCGTTTGTGTAATGTTGCTGTGCATTGTGTTGTGATGTGTGTGAATCTGTTTCCTGACGTGTGTTTGCTGTCTCTGATTTTCTCTAGGTCACTCCCGCAGCGCCATGATCATGTACGACTATCATCCCTGAACCTGTTTACGTCTGTTTCTGAAGGCAATCATGTGAATAAACATGGAGGCAAAACATCATTGTGTGAGTAAGTGCTATTTATTTACAGGTTGTGCTTCTGTGCTGGTGAATATTTACAAGTAAGTGGGGTGGAGGGAGTTGAAGTTGAAGGTAATGGCAGATGAAATGTCCGTGCTGACACCACATTGGGGGGTGTCAGGGTAGTCCAGCAGACCAGTGGGAATGATTGTCTGTGGGACAGGATACTTAGCTGGGTGAATGTCTGGCACAGGCAGTGACATTGTCATGGTCGTCCCCTCTTGGAGCGTGTGGATGGCGCTTCAACACTGCTCTCAGCCACTTCCTGCCTCGGCCGGCCCCTCCGTCTCTGAGGTGGAACAGAGTCAGCTGGGAGGGCAGGTTGTTGATGGGCCACATCCGTCGCCAGGGGCACAGGTGGTGGTGGCGGCGGTGGAGGCGGAGGTGACGGTGGCGGGGGAGGCGGAGGTGGCGGTGGAGGCGGAGGTGACGGTGGCGCTACGACACTTGGTGGAGGGGGGGGGTTGTTCCGGCCAACCCATTCCCTCCACATCGTTGCCTGCTGGCCCATGATCTGCAACATCTGGCCAAGGATGCCACAGATTTCGCGCTGGATGTTGGTGTTGTCCACTGAGTCCTGGTGTGCACGATCAGCGTTTGCCTGGGACCGGTCGTATGACGCCTGGCACCTGGCAAGGGCTTGTAGGGACTGTGCCACTGGCTGGGGTAGCTGTCCTTCCTCTGCACGGCGGTGTGTGGCTCGCCTGATAGGCTGATGTCCCGTTGCCTGTGTTTGTGGCCCACTCACCCTGCTTGTGTGTGAGGCCGATGGACCAGCGTTGTGCGCTGGGTTATGCTGGGTGGCACCGGCAGGAGTCGTGGTGCTGGTGGTGCTGGTGGTGCTGGTGGTACTGGTGGTACTGGTGGTGGTGGGGACTGTGCAGATCACAGAGACAGGTGTCGCTGGAGTCACACTTGCGACGTTGGTCGGTCCCGGGAGTCCCTGTGAGCCAGATGGCCCTGGCTGCGTGCTTGGTCCCGCTCCATCCTCCGCACCGGAGCTGCCTGTGTCCTCGTCACCAGAGAGTCCTGTACGCGTGGGAGGCGAGGCTGGCGGCCGGGTACTGGTTTCCCCAGTCAGTTGACGATCACCTGAGGGACAAGATAGAGCTGGTCAGTGATGTGGACATTACATGGTTATGTAGATTTTTAGACATTTCTGTTTCCTGTCGCACACACCCCACCCTCCACCTCCACCACCACCACCACCACCACCACCACCCTCCCCGTGAACATGGGGGCCTGTTGGGAGTTGTAGTTTGGGCCTCTCACACACCCCACCCTCCACCACCACCACCACCACCACCCTCCCCGTGAGCATGGGGGCCTGTTGGGAGTTGTAGTTTGGGCCTCTCACACACCCCACCCTCCACCACCACCACCCTCCCCGTGAACATGGGGGCCTGTTAGGAGTTGTAGTTTGGGTCTCTCACACACCCCACCCTCCACCACCACCACCCTCCCCGTGAACATGGGGGCCTGTTGGGAGTTGTAGTTTGGGCCACTCACACACTCCACCCTCCACCACCACCACCACCACCACCCTCACCGTGAACATGGGGGCCTGTTGGGAGTTGTAGTTTGGGCCTCTCAAACACCCCACCCTCCACCACCACCACCACCACCACCCTCCCCGTGAACATGAGGGCCTGTTGGGAGTTGTAGTTTAGGCCTCTCACACACCCCACCCTCCACCACCACCACCACCACCACCACCCTCCCCGTGAACATGGGGGCCTGTTGGGAGTTGTAGTTTGGGCCTCTCACACACCCCACCCTCCACCACCACCACCCTCCCCGTGAACATGGGGGCCTGTTGGGAGTTGTAGTTTGGGCCTCTCACACACACCACCCTCCACCACCACCACCACCCTCCCCGTGAACATGGGGGCCTGTTGGGAGTTGTAGTTTGGGCCTCTCACACACCCCACCCTCCACCACCACCACCACCACCACCACCCTCCCCGTGAACATGGGGGCCTGTTGGGAGTTGTAGTTTGGGCCTCTCACACACCCCACCCTCCACCACCACCACCCTCCCCGTGAACATGGGGGCCTGTTGGGAGTTGTAGTTTGGGCCTCTCACACACCCCACCCTCCACCACCACCACCACCACCACCCTCCCCGTGAACATGGGGGACTGTTGGGAGTTGTAGTTTGGGCCTCTCACACACCCCACCCTCCACCACCACCACCCTCCCCGTGAACATGGGGGCCTGTTGGGAGTTGTAGTTTGGGTCTCTCACACACCCCACCCTCCACCACCACCACCCTCCCCGTGAACATGGGGGCCTGTTGGGAGTTGTAGTTTGGGCCTCTCACACACCCCACCCTCCACCACCACCACCACCACCACCCTCCCCGTGAACATGGGGGCCTGTTGGGAGTTGTAGTTTGGGCCTCTCACACACCCCACCCTCCACCACCACCACCACCACCACCCTCCCCGTGAACATGGGGGCCTGTTGGGAGTTGTAGTTTGGGCCTCTCACACACCCCACCCTCCACCACCACCACCACCACCACCACCCTCCCCGTGAACATGGGGGCCTGTTGGGAGTTGTAGTTTGGGCCTCTCACACACCCCACCCTCCACCACCACCACCACCACCACCACCCTCCCCGTGAACATGGGGGCCTGTTGGGAGTTGTAGTTTGGGCCTCTCACACACCCCACCCTCCACCACCACCACCACCCTCCCCGTGAACATGGGGGCCTGTTGGGAGTTGTAGTTTGGGTCTCTCACACACCCCACCCTCCACCACCACCACCCTCCCCGTGAACATGGGGGCCTGTTGGGAGTTGTAGTTTGGGCCTCTCACACACCCCACCCTCCACCACCACCACCACCACCACCACCCTCCCCGTGAACATGGGGGCCTGTTGGGAGTTGTAGTTTGGGCCTCTCACACACCCCACCCTCCACCACCACCACCACCACCCTCCCCGTGAACATGGGGGCCTGTTGGGAGTTGTAGTTTGGGTCTCTCACACACCCCACCCTCCACCACCACCACCCTCCCCGTGAACATGGGGGCCTGTTGGGAGTTGTAGTTTGGGCCTCTCACACACCCCACCCTCCACCACCACCACCCTCACCGTGAACATGGGGGCCTGTTGGGAGCCATGTACATGTTTGTGAGTTGGTGTTCAACGTGCATGGGTTGGGGCGTAGGAGATGTTTCTTCTCAGTTGTGTGAGCCTGACCATGTCGTGCTGATCGTGGTGCTTGGTTTGTACTCACCAGTCTCTTCTCCTTCGTCAAGTCCGTCTAGGCTCTCTGGGTGTAGTATCACCAGCACCTTCTCCTCCCAATCAGTGTAGGGTATGGGCTCCGGGGGTGTGCCACCGCCAGTATGATTGGCTCTGGCAAAGTTTTTAGCTCGGATACCCTTGACCCTGGTCTTCAGGTCATGCCACCGCCTCTGAATGTAATGCTTCGTCCTCGGCACAGTCCCCGAGGCATTCACCCGAGTGACGATCCTGTCCCACATGTGGTTCTTTTGCGCCACGGACGTCTGCTGGACTTGGGCCCCGAAGATGTGGGGCTCAACACGGAGTATTTCATCTACCATTACCCTCAACTCTGTCTCCGTGAATTTGGTTTTTTTTTTGGGTGCCATGGTGTGTGGTGCTCAGTGTGTGAGTTGAGTGAGTTGGGGGGTGCAGGTGTGTGGTGTGTGATGTGTAGGATTTGTGTGGTGGGTGTTTGTGTGGTGGGTGTGGTAGGGTGGTGGTTGTGTGTCTTCTATGTGAGTTTGCAGTATCTCGATTTTGGCCTCTTGCTAGCAGCAATGCTGTGATGCAAAGGATTGTGGTAGCGTGTGGGTGTCATTTTATAGTCGTGTCTCAATGGTTGTTGGCAGTCAGGTGGTAGGTGGGCGTGTTGACTAGTGTGCATTATTGGATAATTGGGACGTGTCATGGCGGCTTGTGCTTGATGTTGGGGGGGGGGGGGGCGTTGACAATGTTCGTATGTTTGCTTTGGACTAGCGGTAGCCTTCCTGACATTTGTTTGCCGCTAGGGATGTTGTGCGTGTTGGCCTTCCGCAGTGATGCTGTGGTTATCGTAGCATTCTTTCCGCCGCGGACGTGGATGGCTGTGAGTTCCGTGGTCCGGGTGGATTTATCCTAATTGCGGCCACGGAGTATTCACAGGTATGGCGGTACATGTGTTATTTTCCGCGGTCATTTCCGTCCGCGGCAGTGGTTGTTCATTGGACTCCGTCCGTGTGTTCCGTCCACCGCGGACGGTGTTGGTTATGATCCGTCCGCCGCGGTCGGAGTTTCGTGACATGATTATCCTAATCCCAACCGCGGAATTTCCGCGGCGCGGCCGGGAGTAAAATTTCCCCCACCATGGCGGACAGTAGCCATTTCCGTCCGCCATCCTAATCGACCCCTTTGTGTTGAAACGCGTTGAAGAAAACGTCACTACTTCAACTTCACCATCTTTTTAAATTGTATTTTATGTATTGTGATTATAATGTAATTTGTTATCAAAATATACATATGTTTTTTATATATTTTTTATCAATATGCATTTGAAAATTATTTAAAAATCTTGATTGCTTTTACACAAAAATTCCTTTTAGTTTAGTGTTACTTTTTGTTCGCTGGTCTTCATTGTATTGTTGAACTTTGGTTTTGCCTGGGTTTGTTATTTGTCATTATACTTTTTGCCCTGGCCCAGGAAATTGATCCATCTTTCAGGGGGTCCTTGTTGTTTACAATTGTTTTACCCACGGTTGATTTGTGCAGGACTGTCCATATTCACTTCAGCCGTCATAAACATCTGTTTATGTGTATTGTGTATTTTTACATATTCTTTAGGATTTTGTTACCTTATTACTCTTACCACCCTTTGTGATTTTTTTCATTTTACTTTCTTACATTTAGGGTTCTCCTTTACATATTAGTTTTTCGCATTTGAAGCAATATCTGGCAGTTTCATCTCTAACATGGCCCAATTGCAAACCTTCGGGTTTTCAGATGAAGATTTCGCGATTCTGGTAGGAACTAGCAGTTCCTTTGGGAACAGCTCTAAATCACTCAGAGTAACGATGATATACATAAACTTCTCAACCTACATAAGAAACTAGCTAGAGTAGAAGCTCATGGTGAGTTCATGCTAAGTTACCTTAAAGCTGGAGTTATTCCTCAAGGTCTCCGGGTTCGCAATATACCTGGTATGTTCGTTGATCAGAAAACATTTTTAACAAAATGGAGTATGATCGCGAGCAGATGCTCTCGGGACCTAATGATTTTAATAACAAACTTCCAAAGATCTTGCCTCTACTACGAAAAAAGAAATAGAAGACTTAGAAGAAAAAAATAAAAAAAATCCACCAGCGTAGAAGAGGCCAATAAACAACTTGAAGAAGTCAAAAAATATATAACCTCCTCTACAGAATACCTAGCCAAAAGAAAATCTGATAAACTAGCAAAAGACAAAAGATTTCATACTCTTGAAAGAACTTACCCTTACAATTCGAAATTCCAAAAAATAAATACTTTTTCAGATACATCTGAATCAGATGGAGAAAACAGCTCCAATTATCATGAACAGGAAGGCCCCTACAACCCACCCAATAATCATAGGAATACCCGCCAGCCTTTTTTAGGACAGCGCGGTAAGAAACGGGGTCGCCAACGGGTGAGATTCCAACCTCAGCCCAGAGGCAACTATCAGAATCATCAGTACACGCTGGACCCTCACCAGTATCTGGAGACACGAAGCAAACAGTACTGGAAACAAGGAATGTAATTCCTATATTCAATTTACCTTCCCACAATTTAGACAATGCAGGTATGTCTTTATTGTCAAAAGGACTATCTTTTGTGCCACATACCAACGCAAACATCTTTGAATTACACCAAGATATCCACTCTTTCTTTAGAAAAATTAGGTTAAAAACGTTTTTTTCCAATGAGGCCACTGTAGACTCCGATAATAGAATTGAAAACATAGAATTGAAAACATAGTCTCCCTACCATCTACTTTTACACCTACCCTCGAACAAGTAGGCCCTGAGGTTGCCGTTTTCAAAAAAGTGGTCCTTAAACGTTTAGAACAGACTTTGAAATGTATCCCTAAACCCCGTTACAATATCACCTAAGAAGAATTCACCTCCTTACAAACATTTAAAAATGATAATACCCTCGTCATAAAAAGTTGTGACAAGGGCGGTGGTATTCTTTTGATAGATTCCAAAGATTATGAAATAAACATGCGAAAAATGCTAAATGACCACACCTTTTATAGGAAAATTCAGAGCAATCCCATTGAAAGAATTACCAAGTCAATACAAAAAATGACCACCACAGCTTTAGATCTAGGGATTCTCACTATTAAAGAATATGACTACCTTAACCATTCAGATAAAAAAACTGCCTGTATATATGGGATTCCAAAGATCGATAAAAATCAACAAGATCCCCCCTATCGTCCAATAGTTTCTACTATAGGCACACCCACTGAAGTCATATCAAAATACATAGATAACATTCTCTTCGACCCTTCATTCCTCTTACTACTTCATACATCAGAGATACAGGAGGCATTATCTCAAAAATCGAAAATCTGCCATTTGAGCCGGTAAGGCATATTTTAGTAACATTGGACATCGAGTCATTATATAGTAATGTACCACAACTAGAAGCATTAGATGCAGTTATGTGGTTTATAGAAACCTATAAAATACCATGCTCTAAACCGTTTGTCCATGAATGCCTGAACTTAGTTTTAAAAGAGAATGTCTTTGAGTTTGGTGATTGCCTGTACCTCCAAACTAAAGGAGTAAGCATGGGGGCTTCGGTAGCTCCGTCGGTTGCCAACATCTACATGTCCCAGTTAGAAGCTAAATTTATTTACAATGAAGTGGCCCCCTTTTACGAGTCTGTTTCCCATTGGTACCGTTTTATTTAGATGATATTTTTTTCATCTGGACTGATGGGGAACAGACTCTAAAAGAATTTCTTTTATGGCTTAATTTGACAGATATTAATTTAAAATTTTCAGCACATACAAACACCAACCAAGTTGAATTTTTAGACATTCTCATCAAACATAACCACGGCAGCCTGGAAGTGGATTTGTACATCGAGCCCACAGCCAGAAATACGCTTCTCCACTTCCACAGTTACCATCCCAGATGCCAAAAAAACTGTAATCCCTTCTCTCAATTTCTCAGAGTCAGAAGGAATTGTACCAATCTCAAATATTTTGATGGCCAAGCCATTGAAATGAAGAAGAAGTTCTTGGATAGAGGCTACCCTCACCGGCTGGTGAGGGAGTCCTATAAAAGGGCACGCTACTTCGATAGGGACCATCTTCTGAATAACATCAAAAATAATAAAGAATCCAAATTAGTATGTATTACAAAACATTCTACCCTTGACTCCAAAATTCAACAAATTGTCAATTCCAACTGGCATCTTCTTAACATCGTCCCAAATCAGGAACATATTGCTAAACCCCTCTTTGCCCACCGCCGCAATAAAAATATTAAAGATTTATTTGTCCATTCTAGACATACTACTATCAATACCAACCATCCGTTTATCCAGAAGTCAATTGACGGCAATAACCCAATCAAAGTCACAGTTAGGTACTCTTCCTGTCAGTCATGTACCATCATTTTGACAGGAGAAGAAATTATATTTAACAACTTTAAAATTCAGGCCAAGGAACTATGGAATTGCAATACCAGGAACGTTATTTATCTGATCCTATGCCCTTGTAACCTGGGTTACGTTGGGGAAACTTCCAGAGCCATTAAAATTCGCTTTACAGAGCACAGGTCGGCAATAAACACATCCAAAATGACAGCGCCATTGGTAAGGCATTTTATTGATTTTCAACACTCCCCAATGGATATCAGATGGCGAGGGTTGGAGAAAATAACCATTCCCAATGATAGAGGCGGAGAAGAAAAAATCCATAAAAAGAGAGCAGTGTTTTGGATCTTTTCTCAGGACACTTTACATCATGGATTAAATAACGACCTTCCATGGGAAAATGATATCATTTAGATGGTTGGAGCACAGTTTAGCATTTGTCTGCCCCAGTAGGAATTGAACTTAAGTCCTTGTGGTATTGAACTGCTTTGTCAGTTGCTTTACCCCTTGCACATTACCTGATCATTGGACTGGAGATCTTACACAGCCCCTCACGTCTAAGTTTGACAAGATTGCGCTAACTTCTTATTGCGCGAACTCCCAAGCTCAGTTTTGTTAAAAATACATATATTTATTTCTTCCTTTATTTATGAGTTAATATAAAAATCTTAAACGCAACCTAGTATAATATTGGTCTGCCCCTGTGAGGAATCGAGCGGGAGTCTCCCGGTGCAGAACCGCATTGCCGGTTGTCTTATTGTCTACGCCACTAACCTGATTATCATATTGTTGATTCTGTACAGCCCCTTGTTCTAATAACAGCCGGGATTTCGTCATCTCTTTAGTAATTTAAACCTGTTTGCTGCGCACATTTTTGTGCCTGGTGTCCTTAAATATGGGCGTGTACTATTAGCTTTACCAATCATGAGCGGGCTTATAAATACCTAGTAGAAACTTTGTAACAAATTGTTACAGACCGGCAACCACCCAAAATTGGAAGTCGTAAAGAGGTCATTGCTGCCCCTTCTAGGTATGTCAGCGCTACATTCTTAAAAGCTTAATTAGCAGTTAGCCTCCCTACTGGGAAGATTTTGATCATTTATATGCCTTGCGCTTTCATTTTTAGATCTGTGCTGAACCTGCCATATCCATGGCTTGACGCAATCTACTTACCAACAGTGGTTGATCACTGTGATAATACATTCCAGAGCTTAAAATCCATCCAGCTCTTTTTAGGTATGTTCCACACCTGTGAAGGCGCCTTTGTATTTACATTATATGCTCTTGAAGCCTAAGTAATTGACATGTTGGTTTTTGCATTTCTCCTGCAGAACCGCGCCCTTTTAAATAACAGCTTGTGTGCTACGTAATTGAAGGTTTGATCTGCATCATTAATAACAGATACCTCAATACGTTTATTTAGGTATGTGCAAATGTATTACCCGTCACTTTAGACCAGTGTGCCATTTCATAATGTCTTCACGCTAACAATACAGTTATTTTTCCTTTATGCTCCACATTAATAGATAACACGCTAAGAGTTGGAGCACAATCTGGAAACGGTTGAGACCTGATTTTAATACGAAACATCTAGTTAGCGTGTCAGCCATTTCCCCTGACAAGAGGCGCTTTATCGGGCTAGCGCTCATGTCACATACGCCGAGTTAGGTAAACGATTTTACCATTTAAACTCTATGCATCCTTCCCTTCAGTCGGGCACACACGTTTTTTGTCTCTATGAATATAAACATACCATCTGTATTTCTTATTTTTTATCTGCTTCCACCTTAGCGTTCTTGCTGTGATTCACACGCTCGTCCATATAAAGATATTCAAGACATTTCAAAACCTGATTGTTGCTGTGCTGTATTCCTATTTAGTCCAGGTGAGAGTTCACAAAAACTTAAATAGGTGCAGAAAGTGTCTCTTTTATCTTAGACCGTGTTCTGCCCACAAATTATAGGCATTGGCAATTCAGCGCATTATAAAGAATCTGCACGATCACTATAAATCATGAGAGTGCTCCATGGCTACCTTTATTTATTTATCTAGGAAAACATTTGTGCTTCCGGCTATCAGATGATAAAGAGCTGTAATTTATGCTTGACGTATCTGTCCTCCATAGATCATCTGGTCACCTGATGTTAGTTTATTTCTTAAACACAAGCAAGACACTGCCATGTTCAATCAGGCTCCATTTATTCATTGATTTGTTGGTTTCCCTACCTGGTGTTTTTCATTTATTGCTTCCATCTCTTGCTTTCAGGCCCACTAGAGGGTCCTCCCTTATGTAAATACAAAAACGGCTATGTTATATGAATTAGAACATTGACAATGTTTGTACCAGCGATTAATAATGTATGAATGTTTTAAAGTTTGGATTTTTTTTTTTTTAAAGATTGTTTATTTTATTGTAGATTAAAAATAGGATGGTACTTTCCTGACGAAGACACTTTGTGTCGAAACGCGTTGAAGAAACCGTCACTACTTCAACTTCATCTTTTTAAATTGTATTTTATGTATTGTGATTATAATGTAATTTGTTATCAAAATATACATGTTGTGCTATATTTTTAACTGAGACGTGGCTTCATAATGGATCGGGCCCTGATGTTGCATCCGCCCTCCCCCCGAACTATGCTATTGCTAGGAGAGATCGGGTAGGCCAAACAGGAGGGGGTATTGCTATTATTTACAGCAGAGACTATGTGTGCAACTTTGAACCTGCACTTATCCCGAACTGCGAAGCAGCATCTTTTAAAATTACCCTCAATCCCAATTTTACCTTTTCCGGCTTACTGTTATATCGACCGCCAGGAAATGATCCTTCGTGGTCACAAAATTTGGCTGATTATATCTTACCTCTTCAGCTGAAAGCTCAAAATTTCACTCTACTAGGAGATTTGAATCTTCATTTAGAGGATGATAATAATAAGACCTGCAAAAACCTATTAGATGATCTTACGGTGTTAGATATGACGCTACGAAATAGTGGTCCAACTCATAAAGCTGGACACTTGTTAGATCCCATAATATCAAATCTAAAAGAACTTTCATGGCTTAACACCACGCCTGTTCTATGGTCAGATCATTTTCTACAAAGCTTTGCTATCTCACTTAAGCCCAAAAAAGGTCCAATTATGACACCTTCAGAATCTCTTAGAAGAAACTGGAAATCCCTTAATTTGGAGGACCTTAACAATGCTTTGAAGGAGGGTCACCCTTGTTTAGAGGGAGATATGGATAACATCGCAGAATCAACACAAGTATGGCTAACTGGCGCTGTTGACACTTGCCTGCCTTTAGCCCGTTGCAAAGGGAAAGTACACCGCCCTCCCGCCCCCTGGTTCACAGAAGCCCTGAAGAAAGAAAAATCTACCTGTAAGTCTCTAGAGAGGCAGTGGCGAAAAAATTACGATCTCTACCAAAAAGAAGTCTACCGGAAAGCCAGAAATTGTTACCATTCAGCATGCATGAAAGCCAAAGCATGCTATGTTACCAACACCATTAACATGGCCGAAAATAAATCTCAGACTCTCTTTAACATGGTAAAAGAATTAGCTGGCGAAAACTCTAGAGCAGAACCTACCCCCCTTAACACCCAGAAATGCCAGGACCTGGCGTCCTTCTTCACGAACAAGATTGAGAACATTGTCTCTAGTGTGAAAAATGACAGCAGGGCCACAGACAAGGAAGATAACACTGCCCTAGTCCCTAGAGGAAAATGTCATCTCGAAGCCTGGCCTCCCATTAAATTGGACACACTGAAGGAACTACTAAAATCGATTAAATCGGGTTCCCCACGTGACCCTATTCCTATCGGCATTATAAAAAATTTAGAGGACTCCGCTCTGAATCCCATAGCAGAGATACTGAATGCTTCCATGGAGCGAGCTACAGTTCCTGCTCTATGGAAACATGCCATGGTCAGCCCTCTACTTAAAAAACCAGGTGCAGACCCGATGATATTGGCCAATTATCCGCCAATCTCATTATTGCCTGCTTTTTCAAAAATTTTAGAGAGGCACATACACAAGGCACTCTCAACCTATGTGGAAAGCAATGAGCTCCTGCATTTGTCCCAATCCGGGTTCAGGAGTGGATTTTCTACTGAAACTGCGCTACTCGGGGTCACAGAAAAGATCAGGGAGCTTATGGATGACGGCCAAACAGTAGCACTGGTCTTGTTAGACCTTAGTGCGGCTTTCGACACCATTTCTCACTCCATACTGATTGACAGGCTGGAGGAGAATGGTGTCGAGGGCAAAGCTCTGAAATGGATCAGATCTTACTTATCCCTTCTCACTTTCCAGATTTCCTCTTCGGAGGCATGTTCTGAGGTATTCCACTCCCCTCATGGAGTGCCGCAGGGATCCATCTTGAGCCCTCTGTTTTTTAATTTGTACCTACGACCACTAGCCAATCTTGTAGAAAACCTTGGTCTAAGTTTAATGACTTATGCAGACGACTCGCAAGTCCTGTTTTCACTCTCCAAATCCGACTTGTCTGTCCCTTCTGCATTAAAAGTAGGCCTCCAAAAAATATTTAGTTGGATGTCAGCCAAACAACTCAAATTAAATGGAGATAAAACAGAGGTCCTATTGTTGGGAAATAGTAAAGACCTCTGGAACGACTCCCACTGGCCATCATCATTAGGCAAACTTCCGCCTTTAGCCTCTCAGGTTAGAAACCTTGGGGTCACTATAGACGACAGTCTTTCCATGACTCAACAAGTAAATAAAGTGGCAGGTATTTGCTTTACCATTCTTAAATGGTTACGCAAAATAGTCTGGATGTTGCCACCCACTACCCAGAAGACCGTGGTCAATGCCTTAGTGACATCTCGACTCGACTACGGTAACATCTTATACCTGGGTTCAAACAAGGCAGTGATAAAGCGTCTTCAATTAGTGCAGAACGCTGCAGCCAGACTGCTCTGCAAAATCCCTAAATCCGCCAGGATTACCAAACACCTGAGGGAGTTGCACTGGCTTAAGGTTGAAAACCGTATTCGTTTCAAGGCCCTGAGTTATTTATTTAAAATCAAAGCCGGCACTGCCCCCAAATATTTACAGGCGCTTGCTAAACCTTACCTCCCAAACCGCAGTCTTTGTTCAGGCACAGCTGCAAATTTTGCAGTTCCAAGGTTTAAACGGGCCAGAATAGGAGGGAGATCCTTTTCCTACCTGGGCCCAACGTTGTGGAATTCACTGCCTATTCACATACGCAAGGAGGAAAGCTACATGAAGTTCAGAAAAAGTGTTAAAACATGGTTATTTAACAAATAAATGCTTTGACTATTCTCTCTCCAGTGGTATTGTGTTCATGCTGGTCCGGCGCCGGGAAACCCTTTGTGGGTAGCTGCGCGCCTTACAAGTGCTATAAAATAAATAAATAAATAAATAAATTTTATATATTTTTTATCAATATGCATTTGAAAATTATTAAAAAATCTTGATTGCTTTTACACAAAAATTCCTTTTAGTTTAGTGTTACTTTTTGTTCGCTGGTCTTCATTGTATTGTTGAACTTTTACCTGGGTTTGTTATTTGTCATTATGCCCCAGGGCTCATCCCTCAGCCCCATGCTCTTTAATGCATATATCTCCCTGCTGGTCTACATCATCAGATCTCACCGCCTCAACATAATTTCCTAAGCAGATGACACCCAACTCATTCTCTCACTCACAGACGAACCCACCACCATCAGAACAACAGCGGTATGACAAGCATCGCCAACTGAATGAAGAACAGCGGCCTACAGCTGAACACAGACAAAACAGAAGTACAGAACTTCAGCAACAGCAGCAACACATGGAATGACTCCTAGAGGCGATCAGACCTAGAACCCACACCCACTCCCTCCGGCCACGCCAGAAACCTCTGAATTTTCACTGACAACATGCTCAGCCATGAAATCATGGATCAATGTGGTCTCCTCCACCTGCTTCCTCACTCTGCGCATGCTACGCAAGAACCCCATCTCATGTGATACACCATGACACAAACATTCATACCTAGCCTACTGGACTACGGCAATGTCCTCTGTGTAGGGATCGCCACACAACCCCTACAGAGACTTCAGACCATACAGAACGCCACAGGCAGACTCACCCTCGGCCTTCCCCAACAAATCCACATCACACCCCTCCTCAGGCAACTCCACTAGCTCCCTGTACAGAAAAGATGCCAATTGAAGCTGCTGACCCACGCACACAAGGCTCTACACAAACAATTTCCCGCCTACATTAACCAACGCCTGAACTTCCACCAATCGCTGAGAAAACTACACTCTGCCTCCCTCTCACTTGCCCATACATCTGCATCTTTAGATGTATTAGTGAAGGATGCTCCTTCTCTCACAACCTAGCAAAGACCTGGAATAGCCTTCCCAAGCAACTCTGGACCATCACCTCACTTCTAAAATTCCGAATGACCCTCAAGACCTAGCTGTTTGAATCAGCTCTCGGGACCTGCAAGTGCCTGGATACCCTTTTGGGTTATTAGCAGCGCTTTATAAATCCTGACTGATTGATCGAGAAACAAACATCCAAAATGGTATAAATGAAATAAGACTCTGTAAAACAAAGACTGAAAAAAGTTCAGTATCTGCAAAACACGAAAAATAAATCAGTTCATCTAGCTTACAGAAACATGCGGGTAAGACATTCCCACGACCCAGTTTGAACAGACTGTGGGTTACTTTTGGGCCAACAACTGTGCCAAAGCCCCTTGATATACAGCTTCTCCTTTAAAGCACAGCATAGCCATTGTGGCGGGAGAGTTCAGAGTACAGGAGTATATACAGGTGATTTAAATGCTTTGTTGCCCAGTAAACTAATTTTATAATCCATACCCACCTTTCAAATTTTATTAATTAGAAGGAAGGAACACCGTACACCTCTCTAACGCCAAAGATCAACTCAACCAACATTCTACTGAGAAAGAGGCAGATGCACATCCTGTTGCAGGAGCCAAGGGAACAACTGAGGACCATCAGATAAGCTCTAATAATAAAGCAAGTATGGGTCTGGGGGCGAGGTCAAACTCAAATAAGATCGCATGAATCACTCAACGCAATCATTAAGAATATTTAGACAAATGGCAATCCAATATGGAGTAGGCTGTAACTTATCCACAAAATCCCCACAGAAAGGGTCACACGAATATGCATGCAGAAGATGGAAAAACATTAGTAAAGCTAAAGGAAGCCCCATCAATGTTTCTCACAAAAGATTTGAGTTTACATGGAAGATTTCACCACAAGGAATACAAAACTGCGCAGAAATATAGACAAGAGGAAGAAAAGGTGAAGAACATATATAAGGCTGAAAGGACAATTACAAATTGATACGAGAGCTCCTATAGGAGGAGACAGTCTTTTTAGATACTGATTCAAGCTCAAGGGGAATTGGCTACCCTTAAAGAGATGAAGCAGGAAACCAGAATCCAGTTTCAAAAGATGCCACTAGAACATATATATCAAACATTTTACATTGATTTTGTGGCCCCACATAAGATGTATCACACTCGAGATCTCATTCTTTGAAATACATCTTCTTTTTAGCTCTTAGACCAGGCAAGTTGTATTTATACAATCCTTCGTATTTCTATGGTAGTTTGTGTCAGTAATAGAAAAACTAAAATGTAATTATTTAAGAACGGTTATAAAATGAATGCTGTTTTAGATATGAGAACAAAACAGCATTCTATGCATCGTTTGGCAGTATAGATAATGGAGATGATGGATTATCGTTCTACAGTAAACTGTTTCCTTTAAACTTCTCATTCATGGTTTTTCCTTTACATGACAAAATCAATATCTAATCACAAATATATACCAGTTCTCAAAAGTGTAATAGCCAAGAAATAAATCATAAATAAAGCATGTTCCTGCCCCATTTATTGTTTCTCAACAGAGGAGGAACAAGTAGCAAGCACGGAGATTGAAAAATGCAACTAATGATGTCCGGTGAAATGAAAAGTACAAACAAAACACGTCACCTACCCAAATAGTGTTTTAAAAAGTGACAGATGTGTAAAACTCTGATGCTCCTTAACACTATAAGCTCTGAGAAATTAATATGAAGAAAGGGCAAAGTTTAGTGTTCACGGATCCCTGCTTTATAAAGCAGAACATTTAAATGAAGGCTTACTATTAGTGTATTAATGGTACTCTGGCACAAGATTACAACTTTCTCTTCACTGATGTCTATTATCTACATATTCTTATTTCTGCCTTTTATAATTGCTTATCTTAATCCAGCACAATTTCATTTCAAATAAGACAAAAAGTATGCCTTTAGATATGCATTGCTTTAAAATGCTTTGGGGGAAAGAGCGGTTTCTTTAAAAGAAGAAATAATGTTTTCTGAGGCAACATACATTTGAGAAAATAGTCTGTTTCAGAATTAAAATGAAAACCTCATGATGGAAAATGTATACTAACTCCACTGCTTGAAGGTCACGTGATATGTGATGCCCATAGTTTAAAAAAGACCCTGAAAGAGCCTTATGTATGCACCACAATTGATGAAATGGGTGAACATTAAGCAGATGCAGACTGCAAGAGACTTTTAGTCGCAAGATGTGAAAAACGCTTCTAGGTCAAAATACCTACCCAAGAGTACTTTAAAAAAAAGAAAGCAGAAGCCCTGACCGGTCAACCGTAGTAAAATAATATCCATGCATATATTTGCAGAATCACAAAATACAACCATAACTATAACCATAAACACATACTACTTAACTATTTACAACTACAAAAAGAATTCCTATTTAAACTTCACTAAGTTTGTTAAGGAAAACATGATTACTGTATTTAATTAAAAAAACGTGTACATGCCAAATTTCCACAAACATCTCACATTACCTTTTTTATTTTTCAGCTTTATGGGGAACAACTTTCTGCCATGGGTATATATCAGCATTCTTCCCAGAAGGCATAGCGAATGTACAAAATAAATGTATTGCAATTCCTTTCCAGAGTAGTGGGTTTTCGGCTTATTGCCTTAAATAAGAAAAAATAAAAACAATGTTGGTTATAATTCAAGCCTTTACAAAATTGTGCTAAATAATAATGATGCGTGATTTTGGGAGGGGGGGGGGTCTTCTTCTAGCACGAATCCAAGTATAAGCAACAATCACATACAGAATGTTATAGGATCTGAGATTACACAGGCATGGCATATCCAACCTAAAAGGCTAAGTAAAAATATGAAATGTTAACCTTACAATTGAGGTAGTCTTCCTTTAGTTGTAATTCTTGGTATTGACAGAGTCCTTGATTGTGAGGGGAGATCGAATATCAAATTAAAGAATCACAAATTTGAAGTGAATGAACCATTCTGCTGCACAGTTACCTCTTGAGTGCTTCCTCCTCCCACTCCTTACATCAGTAGCACTTACAAAGCCAGACACAATTGGCAACAAAACCCTCAAGGCCAGCACAGCTCTAAACATCAGCATTAAAGCAAAACTGTAAGCACTTAAAACCACTTAAGACAATACTAGTGTACCTAGAGAGGAGGCCCACTACTGCGAACTCCCATGAGGCAAAAGAAGAGCTAAGGAAGTCAAAGTCAGCCACCAATCTTGGCTTCTGCCTCTGGATAGGAAGTAGGGGAGAAACGGAAAGGTAATTTTTGGTAGGAGAAAGCATTCTATGCTCCCTCAACAGAAATGAAAACAAGAAATGAGGCTTAACAGCTACTGCAGCCAACACCTCATGCAATTTTTTATGGTGAAATTACCACCTGGAAAATTCGAGGCTGGTATTGCCACACCTGGTAAAACCGGAAGAGGGTATACCGGCCTACTCCGATTAAGGCAAAGCAGGATTCCATTTGGTAATTTCACTCCACTTGACGCATAATTAGGGGCTTAGTAGCACGGAATTGGTGATGCTCTTGGTATTGGATGAGCTCAGGCTAGCAGCTGATAAGAACAAGTCTTTGGTGTTGATTTCATTGGACCTCACAGCCGCGATCGACATGGTGGACAATCAAATGCTGATGGAATGGATTCAGATGCGGGGAATCACAGGCTCTGCTTTTCAGTGGATCTCTTCCTTCCTGAAGGATCGGTCGCAAAAGCTCCAGCTTGACATTTGCCAGACATTGATAATTGTTTTCCAAAACATGGTAATTCCTTTCAGTTTCCCTCATTCAGGAACATTTCCCTGCCACGGATCAACTCCTCTCTGTGTTGTTTTGGACCTCCCGATTGTCGGACACCAGACATATGTAGGCTGTCTGTAGGATGATAAACTGGGTTCAGTGCAACTGGGAAATTGAAAAAGAAACAAAAAGTGAAACCCTGACTTTTGGTCCCCAGTATCACAATCCGGGCTACAAGGAATATCAATGCCAAGGCTTGACCCAGAACGTTATTCCTCTGGGTTGCCCGAGTGTGGCCAGACACATAGGGGTTTTTTATAGGCTCACTGTGAGATCGACATACTAAACATTAGTGAATGTTTGTAAAACAGCATTTGAGCCTCGGATCAGCAAGCAACAAGAAAAGAACTACCACGCCAATATATTTTAAAGATAGAAAACCAGGGAAAGCCAGGGTTTTGCACAGACCTGCAGATATTTGTGGCCAACAAAGGAGCTAAATGGCGTTTGGATTTTTCTTAGGCTAAGAAAATATCCAAACAGTGCCTCGCTCTTTGCAGGGACACAGCTGGATGTGTGTGTCTGTGTATGAGACAGGAGTACCAGACTCTTACTGGAGACACTTATAGGACCAATGGAGCAGAAATAGGACTTGCAGACTGCCACAGGGAGTGTAACCGATGCGGACCTGAGTTTGCAGTGGGTTTAATAAATCTCAACAACTTCACTTTAAGTCAGGAGGCGTGACGGCTTGTGGGAAGACCCATCTGAGTCTTCTGCAGCTACAAGTGATCTGAAGTACCTGCAGTTACCAGAGACAGATACTTGTGACACCTATAACTATAAGCAACCATGACCTAAAACACCAATACATACAAGCGACTGCTCCAGCCTCCACAGAGTGTTAATTACTGGACGTGCTGGTACGCCTCTGACTCTCGGTTGGCTTCCCCCAGGTAGCGGTGATGGCTCTCTGTAACCACAGTGCAAGTACACAAATTAGATAAACATGTGGATGGCTGGTATATGCAAGTGTGTGCCCAAGGTTAGGAGGAAAAAGCCTGACAGCATAAAAAAACCTTTAAGCTGTAGTCTTTATCAGGCAGGATTGAAGATGATTGAAAGTTGTACCAGAAGATCAGGCTAAGGACCAGGTAAGCATTGCACAGCATAGAAAGAATTGGCTGGAAGAGTATCCATAGCATCAGAGCAATGGTAGAGCAAAAATTGAAAAAATAACAAATATATAGACCGATGGGGTCATGAACCTGCCATAAAATGCTATAGCCAGGTTGATGGAACAACTGCTTTTATGGGGAAAAAACAACAGGAACAGGATGTCCATCAATGTCATGTGACAAAGGAGCCTTCTTGGATTTGGAAACAGAAAACAATAACTATGGCACCAGTCATCTTCAAAATTCTAAACACAGATAAATGCTTGGTCTTGATTACAGAAATATGCACACTGAGAAACAAGTCAGGTTCCTTAGTAAGGAACCAAATAGGGCAAATATACATGCTGATAATCTGCTAGAAGATTTAGGAGTCGGAGAATGCAGCCAAGGTGGTCCAGACTCCAGTGCAAGGCTGGAAAGGCATTGAGCGGAAAACTCAGCAACAAATGGAAGCCACACAGAGTGGCATCCGCAGACTGACCAGGAAGACTGCTGAGAACACCACAACAACTGGTAAGTGTCATAGGATGAAAGGTCTTGCGCTGCAAGGACCGCAAGTCTGCACATCCAGTAGGTGGATGGAGCAGCAGCCGCTCATCTGCAAGTATGTCGTTTGCAAGCGGGCACAACACAAAGCACGTCACTGTACTGTCAAGTGACTTGTGCTGACCCTGGCCACAGATAGTGTCTCCACGCAACACTTCTACATGCCAGTAGAGTTCCTAGGCACATTAAGGGCAGCCGAATGAGCAGCTTACCAGCCCACTCATGCACTGAGAGAATCTAAAGTATGGCTGCAATAGGAACTAACTCAAGGACCCCCAGACACGTACTCATCACTTCTGAGCATCAATACCCAGGTAAAGTCAGACAGAGCCATGTTCTCTCTCCCCTCCTCTTCCCTCTCAAATATGATTGCATCAACTGTGCCCAATGTCCTTCCTGCTATCTCAAATACAGATCACAATGGGGCTGATGTGGTTGTTGTTGCTGATTTTCCTTGCAGTAACCCCATTTGCTCCCTTGAGCAACTTACAAGATGAGAGGTAAATGTTAATACTGAAGCCAGTAAAGGTATAAATCATGGACTGCAATCTATCGAATTACTGGTTTCTGTCTGTCCCACTAGTACCAACACTCATACCAAAGAAGTATCTCTTATTTCTCTTGTTCAATCCCTGAGGGATGAGGTGGGCACTCTAAATTAGCTGGTTGCATCACTAACATCGATAATCAATATGTTACTAACATCTAATAAATCCACAGTCACTCTTAACCCATGTCTGAGCACTTTCTCATCTCCCTCTCGATCCCTACACCCTGTACAAAATCCTGCACATTAACCAATAAGGGATATCACATTATAGAGAGATTTTTTAAACTCCCTCACCCCTCTAAATGGCAGTCCTGTAGAACTATGCAGGATGTCCAGACCATGAGTAGCTCCAGTTTCAGCTCCAGCTCCTCTGGCACCAAGCTCCAGTCCCACAGAGAAAATATTTCCATTAATAACCAGGCTCATGTTCCAAGGGACATGCATGGTAACTATGCAAAGACCAATCTACCACGGAACATGGGAATCATCCAGTAAATGGCTGTATTACAATGATACATATCCCCATGTTACCATCATGCTCGACAGTAGAAACAGAAAATAGCTTAAAAAATAATACGATCCATTGGATCATGTTCGGGGATGTCGCTCTATAATACGAGATGACATAGTTACTGCTAAAAGATCCAGCTGCTCTTATTCTGTTCTTCACTTTGTTCAGGTTTCCTCTGCTAAGGCTGACAATCTAGTCGACATAGACCATAGAACTAATCTGCCCGGCAAGTCCAATATACAATTCAAATATTCTAGACCTCAAGATTCTATAGGCTCCAACGGCACTTCTTCACCCTTCAACCTCAGAGATTGACTTGGATAATTCCCCAAGGGAGATCTGCAGGAGACCAATTTATTGTTGCCTAGGGTAAGTGCACTTCCTCCAAGAGAGGCTTGATATTGGGTTAGACCCGCTTCTTAATTCACACTCTATAATTACTTCTATCAGGCCTACCCCCATTTCAGTTAACACTACCATGATTTGGGTTAAAGAAACAGAGGGCATGGTGTCCCACCAGAATGTTGTCTGCAAGGAAGATCTCTCACTGATTTAATGGAATCTGGCTGGAGTCACATCTAAACTCGTTGAGCAAGAGTGGTACTCCTTTATTAGAAATTATGTTTGTTTATTTCGGGAGACCTGGGCATTAGACAAAACCCTTATCTACAAATTTGTTTCATATAGTGTGGAAGCCCTACCACCAAGGAATTGAGGGTGGGCAGGCCTACTAATATTGGTTGAGACCAACATTTTGTGTACCCATGAACTGCTGACAGTAGATTCTCCTGGTTTGATGGGGTTATGCTAGAATTACCAGTGGGTATGAAATTGGTGTTATTCAATATTTACGCTAGGACGATGCCCTTAACTAGCGAATCAGTGATTACATTTCTTTTAGATGATTTGATTGCTCCGTTTCAGCAGAATGCTAAAGTGATTGTAGCTGGTGACTTCAATTCTTCATTTGAACCCTTTCATTCTCTTAGTATGATCACAGAAAAAGAGGACAAGCAGTGGGTATCTCTAGCCTTGAGGCCAAACCTCACCAATGTTGCCCTACAAATTGCATCACTAACGGTGGGATGCAGTCTGAGAGTATGTAATGGGAGAAAGTGATCTGACCAAATGAGAGCTGCTACATTCAAGAGGGGAGCTCCTACTAGTGTGATTGACTACATTTTTCTAGAGGTCAGTCTATGGCCTCTGCTCTACGATATGGTGGTTTTACCACGTACTGATAGCGACTATAATGCCCTGATTATTAAACTTGTAGGGAATGACCTATTGAGATCACTATCTACGCAGAACACAGTGGTTCCTGAAGAAGGGTTTCCTGGCCTAGGGTTATGGCAAATGAGAACATTCTTGCTGAGATATATCAGTGGTTCATACACTTTGTTATCTAATTATAAGAATTCCCCTGATGAGTATATACCAATTCCTGAAAATGAAGGTAGCTTTTTTTTATATAAATTACACAAAGTATATTTCCTAAACAAATCTAGTGGTACAATGGTAGCCCCTCCCAAAGCCCCAAAATACTATTTGCCCAACTGAGAGTAAGCCAAGGAAGGACTAAGAAGCACTATTAGGGACTGCAAAAGACTCGAGATTAGCACATCCTGATGAGCCTACAAGTGTGCTATCGATAATGCAAAAAGGAAGTGGGAGGATGCTGATTGGCAGGACATGCTCAAGGCCCTTGAAATGAATGATAGGCAAACATTTTGGTACATTATTGCAAACGGGACAATTGAAAGTTTTAATCCCAGGAGGAATAATATGCCACCAGAAAGATGGGAGGGACTTTTTGCAAAACTAAATATCAGGCCCCATTTACAAAACAACCGTATAATGTGGTGATGAGTGTCCGGAGGGCAATACAATTAAACAGGGAAATGGTAAAACCACTGAGATAATCTGTAGTCTAGAAGACACCATATCTGCTATTAACAGCTTTAAGGTGATAAAGGCACCCGGCCCGATTCCATACCTGGTGACCTTTACAAATCAGAACCTGGGCTGTGGGCTAGTTACGTGAATATCCTCTCCAATGCAAGTCCAAGCGGTCGGGAGATCCTGGATACCTGAGGGGGAGCGGAAATAATCCTGATATTTAAAAAAGGAGATGCCAATTGTCCATCTAACTATATGCCTATTACCCTAGTAGATAACCTTCACAAAATATTTGCCAGGTAGATCTTTAATAGATTACAAGATTGAATGGAAGATCAAAGGATTCAGCTCCCTTTCAGGCATGATTTTGTGTGAAAGTTAGTACTTTGGATTAGGTTTTTAAATTTGCCCTCCTCTTTTGGAAATATGTCTTGCTGAGTAACCAAAAACTCTCTGTGGCATTTGTGGACCTGTGTGCTGCATTTGGCTTGATACCTAGGGAGTGTCTTTAGAGAGTACTGGTAGACATGTGAGTCCAAGAGGGGTTAATTGAACTACTAGCTAGGTTATACAGAAATAACTATGCACAGATCCAGTGGGGTGGCGAAGGTGGGTTAAGAAAGCGCATCCCAGTCGCAAGAGGGGTTCGACAGAGGTGTGTTCTGGCCCCCACCTTTTTCACCCTATAAATAATGTGGTTGAGGAACTGACAAAGTGCGTTAATGATTGTCCTACTCTCAATGGGGTTAAAACACCAATACTCTTGTTTGTAGATGATTTATTATTAATCTCCATATCCCCGATGGGGTTACAAAATCTGCTAAATACATTTTTGGGTTGCTGCGATCAGAGGAGTTTGAAACTTAACGCTGAAAAATCCAAATTTATGGTTATTGGTAAATGTGTCAAGTATAGCTGTTCAGTAATGGCTGAGACGGACCGTTTGGAAAAGGTCTTTAGTTTTGAACATCTGGGGGTCACCCTGTCAGACAAATTTAGGTGAGCTTACCAGGTAAACAAAGGAGCTCTTATGATATCTCATAGGTTTAAGGCCATTCTATGCTTTCAGAAAAACACATATACTCGTCCCATCTCCCCGGCCTTGGAAGCCTATCGAGTGAAGGATCAAAGCGCTGAATTATATGGCGCAGAAGTCTGGGGCTACATTGATTTGACGAGGTTCACAGTGATGGAAAACAAATTTGTTAGATCACTGCTCTCGGTCCCGTAAGTACCCCTCTGGTTCCACGTTATTTTATGACAAGGGGATAAAAAGAGTATCTGATCTGGAAAATTTAAAGCCACTATTATTTTGAATCTGTATCTGGTCTACTCTGGAATTATCTCAATATAGAGATTGCTTGAGGGATGTAAAGAATATGTACCGTGCTTTGGTGATACCTTGGTTAAGGTTTGTTTGCAACTGGCTTAAAAAATTGGGTCTGAGTAGGCTGTGGGATTCCCCCGAATTACTGTGTAAGGCAGACAAGCAGGTGTTAAAACCATCCTACTGGTCACAAATGTGGCAAAAAAAACATCCAGGGGCAATACGGGACTTCTTACCGAACAGTTCTTGGCATTTAAACCCATTCCTGTTTTTGAAAGTTACATAGACAATATAACAGCAACACCGGCCAAGAGTTTGTTTATTAGATTCAGAGAAGGCTCTTTGCCGCTTCAATCGTTTAGCAACAACTGGAATAGTACTTTCTCGCCTGATTCATATTCAGCTTGTGGCATGAATTCTGAGACTCTTGACCATATTCTATTTGTCTGTCCGGAATATAGCGGCGTGCGTAAGAAATGGTTACGCCCGATCTGCATGGCATTGGAGGTACCTCACTTTAGGTGGGCTAAACCCATTTTCTCAACTGACACCTCTGGCCTGATTGTCTTTTCTGTGAGTTGATTTTTGTTCAGTTTCTGGATTAAGAGGGAGAAGCTTCTAAAATATTGTAAATCCAATAGTTTAATACATAGGTAGTCCCAAAGGAACCTATTTAATTTTCATTATATTTATCTAGGTAAATTGTGTTTTATACAGCTATTATAGATTGGCCAGTCCAATTTTAAAGCACTCTTTATAATTTTATATTTTATATATTAGCATGAAATCTATATATTTTTGGAAACTAGGATTGGTTTTAATTCAAAAATAGATGTGTAGAGATAGGAAAGAAGATAATCTGAGGGCCTCTCCTGATATTTCGAGAACAGGCATATTGGAATGGCACTACATATGGGCTGCTGGGGTGTTTTATGATTATGTTTTAACATTTTATGAGAGTATATTTATGTATTATGAATATTGAATGAAGCAAACTGTTACATGTATTACATAGCTATTTTGTACCTTTGATGGTTTGCAACCGAATAAAAGATTCATTTTTGATTTCTGAGCCCAGGTAAAGTCAGATACTCTTAAATCTCATGAGTTCCTCACACGTTTAACTTCAGTGGGTTGAAACAAGGCAATATATAGTTAAGGAATCCGTGCTAGGGCAATTGTTAGGACCACATCCCTCAAGTACATGCGTAGAACCTAATATGTTCCATATTTGTGTGTGTATGGTATTGCCTTTTGGAGTGCTATAAATTAGTTCTGTTTTTCATAAACTGAAACACTGGGCTGTTTGTCCCGGACTGTTCCCCCCCCCCCCCCCCACCTCCACACACACACCCATTTTGCTTGGAAGAATAGGACTGCTCACCTTGGTATCAATGAGGGTCAAGTGCTGAAGAATGTGCTTGGTGTTCAATCTTCAATACCATAGGTCAGGCCCTAGGACAACCGGGGTAGAAAAATTCTAACCCACCACCATTAGGGACTAGCAACCCATACTTGCCCAATCACACCCAACCGGTTTTAACAGCATAAGTTTATGATCTTGAATGGCTTTAAAGTTAATCTTGTATAATTGTAGTAGTGATCCATTGTTTTCTCTGGACTGTGTCCAAAATAAGCATACATTTAGTTTAAACAGAACGTTTACAAAATGGAAAACACTTTACTTGTCAATATTTGCTGAAAATAAAAAAGGATTGCTGCCATGTGAGGGAAGGAAATATCCAAAATTGTATTTTGCTCATAATTCATTAACCCTTGCTTAAATCAACTGGAACTAGATCCCTTATGTAACCAGGGTAGTAAGTGGCCACAAATTCTCTACAAGATTCAGGCTACCAGTATCAGCAGAGGATTTCATTGATGTTTCAGGAAGAAATTTGTGGTTAGGGAGAGAGTGCTGAAGAATTTACAACACAATGACAATGGCTTTATAACAATCTCACCTCTAGCATCAACCATTCCTAACGATATGGTTAGTGCGGTCCTTGTAATTTAAGTACTGCTACATTGCAAAAAAAAAAAACGCATCACAATTAAATTTTTTCCCAAGTACTTACTGGAGCTTTGCTTAGCCAGACTGATTCTGGAACTTTCTTCTCCTCCCTGTTCACAGGATTCATAGTAATGGAAACATTGCTGTACAGCGGCATTAATCTACCAATAAAAGCAAAAAATCCAAGTTGAACAACCCCAAATGAGCAAGAAGATAAACACGGGGTCAACACTGCAGCAATCAAACAAATTGAGCTGTGATAGAATACGATTTAAGAACCATGTTAACTGCTACGTGTGGGGCAGGAGAGGTTGACATCCATCACATTACATCTGCAGTTCAAAGGACGTCTCAGCCAAGGAACAGCAGCAAAAAGATGCTTACGGTGTAAGCAGAAGAAGCATTTTATTTTTTTAAAAAGAAGTTGGCACACAAGGTAAGAGATTTCCATGCATCCAGAGAGTCTTTTTTTCTGTTTGCTGTGATGCGCAGCACATACAGCGCAGTGGGGTCAAAGTAAACAAGGTCGAAGCAGACAGCAGCATTAGGCGCGGTCTAATTTCGCTTTGACCGGTGCTCGATTGCATAAGTCTGCCCCTGGGGACCATTCTGTGTGGAGGAGATACTGAGGGAAAGGGGGAAAAGTTCCCTTTCCAGCTTTACCTCTGCAGCTGCAGGCCTGCTTGGGAATAAGCCCATAAACACGATCCTCAAGCAGGGATTCACCCCTAAACACCAAGGAAATGTTTTTGGGGGTGGGGGAGTGGGCCCCTGGGCACGGCCGTGTGCCCTCTCCTGCTCTCCGCGAGCACAACAGTCTTTGTGACCACCCCACACCATCAAAATGGACAGGTAAGGTGTGTCTACCCACAATCTGCACTGCGGGGTGCAGCAGGGGAAGAGGGGGCTGAAAGACCACTAGAAACCCTTAAAACAATATTTTAAAAAAGGAGTGGGGGCAGACCTCGCTGGTATTCGGCTGTGCTTATACCCCAGACAGGGCTCAACAATCTTTCAGGCCCTGAGGGGTTGAAATCCCACGCTATACAAGGACAAAATGATCAATAAAAAAGAGGGCATGGGGTTGCCCACCCGGGCATGGGGGTCTGCTCACCCTATACACAATACTAGAACGGGGGCTGTCCACCTAAGAATCAGGCCTGACAATCAGTCCTAAAGGGCCCCACGGTGACCCAGAGGCCGAATAGTGTAGCATTTCACAATGGTAAGTGAGAGGAAATTTGGATTTACACCCACTCTACCAGTCTGTAGGTCAAAACTAAGCCCAAAAGAATAAACATTTTCTCTCACTTGCCATGGTGACTGGCCACCTCTAGGTCCCAGGGTGGAGAATAGGCCAAATATCTTGGTGGGCCTTTGCCACACCTCAAATGTTTTTTTATAGTAAAAAATATCAATTATACCTGGTGTCTGATGGACCTTCTGCCTCCCTAGGGAGGGGCACTCCCTAGGGAGGCAGAAGGTCCATCAGACACCAGGTATAATTGATATTTTTTACTATAAAAAAACATTTGAGGTGTGGCAAAGGCCCACCAAGATATTTGGCCTATTCTCCACCCTGGGACCTAGAGGTGGCCAGTCACCATGGCAAGTGAGAGAAAATGTTTATTCTTTTGGGCTTAGTTTTGACCTACAGACTGGTAGAGTGGGTGTAAATCCAAATTTCCTCTCACTTACCATAGTGAAATGCTACACTATTCGGCCTCTGGGTCATCAGGCAACCAGAGAAACCTAGAAAATCTGGGGATTTCTAAAATCTAGAGACTCGGACAAATCCAGGGGCGTAGCTTCCATGGATCTTGCTACATTGTCTTATACAAAAATGCCCTATAAACATCAAACTGTCACTAAAATTGTGCATTTGTCTCACATTTGTGTGAGGTAAAGTTTCCGAATTTGAGGGAATCCACACAAATTCCTATCACTCAGTGTGCCCACCCTTCTCCTGATAAAAGCAGTAGCCCAATTGTGCGGCTGGGCTTCTCGCCCACAACTGGGCAAACTAGGGACCATGACAAGGCCACATTGACTTAACATGGTCACAGTTTTCATCTGCTCCCGTCGCGGGTGATAGGCGCAGCCAAATAAGTGTGTACCATATTTATAGGGAGAAGTGTGGGAACGCTGAGAAGGAGGAATTTAGTCAATTTCACCAGCTCCCAGAACTTTGTCTCACAGAAATGTAAGGAAAAAGTGTACTTTAAACAAAGTTTGAGCTTACCAAAGAATAATGGGTACGGAAAAGTGGTGTGTTCCACACACGTTACACCTCCCTGGACTCCCCTAGGTGTGTCTAGTTTTCAGAAATGTCTGGGTTTGGTAGGTTCCCAGGGTAGCAGCTGATCCTGGGTCCAACTTCCGCAACTACCCTTATCCCAAAAACTGGTCCTTTTTTCTTGCAGAAAAGTTTATGTCTCCACATTGCGTTTTAGAGGCTTTCGTGCTGCGGGCACTAATACCAGCCACACAAGTGAGGTACCTTTTTTCCCAATTAAAGAAAGGTTGGTACACAGTGAAAAATCAGCATAAAAATGTGTTATTTACCTATAGCCGTGGTTCTCCACCATCTTTCATAGATTCACATGCTTGAATGATTCTCTGTCATCAAAGTGGGAGTCCCTGTGTAACTTTATAATAGCAGTATAATGAACTGAAAGTTGTAAAGGCTATAGGCAGTGTCCACTTTATTAGCACATCCACCTCATTTCAAAAGGTTTGAGGCTGAGACAATGAGATGCGAGTGCCCTGACTCAACCCTTCCAGGGGAGTTCACACCTCAGATTTCATTTCACAAGTAGTGGAAATACCAAGTCATAGATGAAATCACAGAGGTTAGTCCCTATTCAGGGAGGAGGGCGGACACATGTGAATCTATGAAAGATACCGATGCTGGAGAACTAGTTAAAGGTAAGTAACTTGTTTTTTTCCTCCAGCATTGGATCTTTCATCGTTTCACAAGTATGAATCAGAATAACAAACAGTCTTAGCCTTTTAAACCACTATCCACATTGAATTAGGATGGTGTAATAGAAAAAACAAGCTCACCTTATTTGAACAGATGAGGAGATGCCCCACCGCTGCATCTATGTCAATGATGCTTCCAGTTAGTAATGTTTTGTGACTGTGTGCGTATTGCTCCACGTTGCTGCTCAGCAGGTGTCTATCAGTGGCACTCCCAAATAGAGTGCTGATGAAGCAGGCATGCTTATTGTGGAATGGGCTTTAACTGCCTGTGTCAAAGATCTTTCTGCTTTTGTGGGATAGAAGGTTACTGGTGCCATTGGCCATGTCGAATTACCCTGTTTTGTTACAGGGAAGCCTTTAGGTGGTGCCAAAATAGACACTAAAAGTTGATTGTGCTTCCCTATGTGTTTAGGTCTGGTTGGATAGAATTTTAAAAACCTTTTGACATTTTGATTGAAGAGATCTTTATGCTGGAGTCGTTGGATTTTGAAAGAATGTTTACTGGTTCATTTAGGTGAAACTCTGTTGGTATTTAAATTTGGGGTTAGTTCTCAGCATGACTTTGCATGAAAAGGTCTATGATAGTGAAGGTCTGGATCTCGCAAACTCTTCATGCTGATAGTATTGCTAGAAGAAATGCAGACGTTCCAGATCAAGGATTTTAAGGTGGCTTTATGAATAGGCTCAAATGTAGCTGATATTGCCGTGAAAGTACTGAATGAAGTTTCCAGTTTGGTGGTGGCATTCAGATGGTCAAAACAATAGGAATAAAACTTTCAGAAACTCCTTGACTACTCTGTGCGACATTATAGATGGCTCATTCGGTGTCCGTTTGAAACAAGATATGGCTGCAAAGTGAACTAGAATTGAGGCATGTTTACATACTCACTTCACCACGTGTAGAAGGTAAGGAAGTATCTGATAGACCTGGATTTGAAAGGGATGGGATAGGTTAGTGACACATCACTAACAAAATCTTTTAGCAGTATATGTTGTATTTGTTGATAAAAACCCTAGCTAGTCCCGGGATGTCCTTGCAGTCCTGCAATCATCAAACTGTTTAAATGTATGGTGCAGATGAGCCAGGCTGTCATATTGAGAGATTCCGGATTGGGGTGAAGTATATGACCCCGGAATCTGGAGAGAAGATCTGTTGACATTGCTGATCTTGCGGTAGTTGCATCAGGTCCAAAAATGAGTATTGTCTTGGCAACTAAATGGCTATGGGTATCAAGGTTCTATTTTCATTTTCACTATTAGTTTGGGTAGGAGAGGAATTAATGGAAAAGTACAAGAAAACATCTTGCGCCACCCTATTGAAAGAGCATTTCCCAGAAGTGTAGTTGTAATTGTCTGTTTGTGTAACAGCAGCATTTTCTGTTGTCCTTCATTTCAAACAATTCTATGTTTGGCTTTCTCCAAATCTGGAATATTTGATTTAGTGCAATGTCCGTCAACTTCCACTCATGGCTTTCCTGCAATGTTCTGCTGAGGTAACCTGCCTGATCATTGCTGGTGCAGGGTAGATGATCCGCTGTGAGGGTGGTATCTTTGTGAAACATCCAATGCCAACGTTTTTGTTCTTAAGTTGATAGGATCTGGAAGTGTGTTACTCGTTGTTGAAGCATGTAGAAAAATATCGAGGTGTTGCCTGTTCAGGCCAGCACTTTTTAGTAGGGGATGCTTGGTAGGAAGGAATGCAATGGGGGTGCTGCCAACGAAGCCTTAGATGGGATTGTCAACGGAAACATCATTGATGTCGTCAGCTACGTCATTAACGGGCCTGTTATTGTTGACCAGGTCCTTTATCTTCTCCTTACGCTGACTTCTCATCTTTGTTGTCATAGACAATGATTTGCTAAGGACGTTGTTGACGGGATCACCATAGAGGGAGGGTTTATCTTTAGCTTTTTAGTCAACGGTGATGAAAGTCGATGCACTGAAGTCAAAGAATGCATTTTTTCCCTTTCTTTCTCTGGTGCAGAGGTACCAGATGATTTTTTATGTGGCTTTTACATCATTTTCTTCTTTATGCTATCAGAGGTAGAGTCCTTAGGCTTAGATTTAGTCTCCGAAGATTCTGCTTCATCAGTCTTTCTGTTCCTCCCAAATTTAGAGGAATTAGCTTCAAACTCTTCCCCCGAAAAGAGGTGTTCAGAAGCCTTATTCTTTCGAATCTTTCTGAGAAGTCTCCCATCATGTTCACTGAGGGTCATGACAGAAAACGTGTTGAATATCTTGCAGTCTTTGGACTTGTGGTAAGGGTAGAGGCAATATATGCATCTCATTTCCCCACAACAATCACATGCCTTAAACATGCTCCTTCAGGATTTCTCTACTGTTGCTATTTCTCAGAGGCAATAATCTTATGAGACACCTAAAACCGAAGAAAAAAGGCCAAGTGTTAACTTTGTTGTTCTTGAAGGAGCTCAAATGGCTGGAACTCCCTACCATATGATATGCAATAGAAATCTAAGGTGTGTACTCCTCTGGGAGGGGTGAATCATAAAGCACTTTCGTCTCAATGGCTGAACCATGGGCCATTTGAAACAAGGTGGATGTGCTTATAAATTGGGCACTGCCTATGGTCTTTACAGCTGTCAGTACATTATACTGCTATTTCAAAGGAACTCCCACGTCATTGACGGGGAATGATTCAAGTATGTGGATCTATGAAAGATCTAATGCTGGAGAAGCGGCAGCTCAGTTATTGGGTCTGGTTACTGAGTGCTTTTAAACAATGTACAAACACTAAAAATTCCTGAGACCAGAAGGGTTTCACAAATGTAACAGTATGTTACTTTTGGAAATTGACAACTAAAAACTTTGGCATCGATTTGTGTTTATTCGTACTTTTTTTCAACAATTATTTTTGGGAGGAAAACCCACAAGAAATGCACACAAATTCTTCCTTGCTGAGTTTGAAAATAGTCTAGTTTTCAGATATGTATACTTTACCGGAATCATCGAAGGGTTTCCACTTTTTCCACAACAAAAATGATCACAAATGGGCTACGACTTAGAAAAAAGCAAAAACTGTAGTAAATGTTTTTTTTAAACAACTCAGCTTGTGCCTGAACACTTCTAAGATGATGGTGTTAGCACAGCAAAATTATTATTGATGCGCACGTATGTAGACATTTATAATATTATATGTCATCGCTAATGCCAGACCTAAAAATGGGTTCAGCACTGAGGCGGGAGCAGACTCGGCAGCTAAAGGGGAAAGTTGTTAGCAGTTGTTAATTTCAAAGCATGTACTCCAGAAATCTTCGGCATTAGAAACCCTTTAGCTTGTCAAAACACAACAATAAACCTGAAAGTGGGGTTAAAATCGCCATATGGAGAGGCACAGAGACCCAACAATAATGACTTTCATACTGGATTCCAGTGAAGCAAAACACAATCCTGTTCATTCTCCAACCAGTCATTGTTAGGTCCCATCTACAAAAAGAAACCTGCAGCCCAAAATTCACCAGCGATCATATAACCTGGACAAGAGGTCAGGATATATGTGATAATGTGCCTTCAACATCTACTTAACATCCATACTTTCCACAACCTACAACAGAACAATTTCTGTCACAGCCATAAATAAGAAACAGCTAGGGTTGAAATCTAGGTTGACACACTCAAAGCAAAGAACAAAGGAGACTCGTCTTTGTTGGTAATGCTAGGCTGTTGTTTGGTTAAATCAAAAGACAAGGAGTTAGTTACTGCCTGTTAGGAAGGAAATGTCCCCTTCATTGTGACAGACGTGCACGACTGGCCCGAGTGTCCCAACTGCATGGATATCTCTACTCCCGGTAATGATTTTTGGTCAAGGTCAGACATCGATAAAGCATGTGCCCCATGACCTCGGCCTGTCTCATGGTAATGTGGTCCTGTTACAGAGCTACCCCATAGTGGTAGGGGGCTACTGCCCTTGTTTAAGTGACACAAGTACGGTGGTGGCAGCATGCCCGTTTTGTGTTTCATAGTGATCAGTAGTGTCAGCAGGCCTTATTACTGGTTTCAAGGAAGTGATGCCTACTGGCCCACTCATATAAAGTTCAGTGGCTGTGTACTTACTCTAGCTCTTAGCCTGCATGTATTGTGTGTAGTAGCAGGCAGCGTGTGATACTTGGGTGTGCGTGCTGGTATGTGTGCGTACCTCTATGTGTTAAATAACATGCAGGTCTGTGGGTTCGATTTTGGAAAAACAGGGTCTGGAAAGGCAAGGAGAGGTGAGGATTGCATCCACAGGCAGGAGATGCATATTGCTGACATTCCTGAAGGCTGGGGTGCGGGCAAACATGGAAGGAAAGGGAGCAGAACATCTATTGTGCTCACCAAAGGTCTCTTTAATTCCAATTCCAAGAAGAGTTACTGGTCAGTGAGGCTCGGCTCATTGTCAGGGAAATGATGTGGCAGATGAGGTTGGCACCGTGGACCAGGGAATTTTGATAGAGAGGAAAGCTTAAGGTTTTGAACCTTTATGAGGCACATTTTAGTGGAGACCGACGGTCAGGTGCGATTTCCCAGTTACCCCAATGGTCTGTGTTGTGGGTGAATCAAAAAATGGAGCTGCTCCTGCTGTGGCAGACTGTTCCTTCAACAAAGGGCAGTGCAGAGTATAGAGCACTCCAATGGCACGAACACCCACTTCCCGAATTTCAAACAAACAGACACTAAATCACATTAGCATCAGGAGTTGGACTATAAATGTGGGAGCATGAGACTGACAAGTTGGTCAACAGTGCTCTTCAAACAACCACCACGACTTCTAGCTCTTCGAACCAGGACTAAGGACTAAGTGCTACTAGTCTGCCTGGTGAGTGAGGGGCTATCACCAAGAAAGTTAGGACCACTTGCCCTGAGCCTGTAGGTGCTGACTAGCGTGAATTAAGGACCATCTCACTTGTCCAGAACTAGTCTGCAACTTCCGTATGCCAAAAAGGGGCCATCTTGACATAAGGGAAATTACCCTTGAAAGCAGGAAATTGGTGTCACAGGTGCACCAGGAAGGGGTTGCCATGGAGGGAGGGCCATTGCTCTGGATCGTTGTGCCTTAACTACCGTGTGGAACACTTACAGATTGCGAGAAGCTGTGGAGGAGGATGTCTGACACTGATGCGGACTGTCTGGAGACTGAGGAGGGTCGACACATCATCAGGGAAAGACCTGAAGAGGTTGCGGATCCTCAGCATTGGGAACCGGAGCCGGCAGTGACTTGTCCCAGTTCTGCCGTACTTGCTGGCTGCCATCGGATTGGATAAGACTGCTCAAGGACGGCAGACCTGTTTGAGACGTGCATGACTCAGCACATAGCTCAGATGAAACTGACTCTTAAGGCCAAACTTACTTGTGTGGAGACTAGTGTAGGCCGCATCTGGGAGTCACCTCTAGTATCAAATGGGGAATAAACAACCTCACTAGAAAGGGATGGAGGGACTTGGGGATGCCACCCAGGATGATACTAGCATGCCGACCTTAAGTGACTGTGGTTATTATTTAGTGTGCCTATATTAAAATAATACTGCTTTTTACATAAATATAAGTATCTGAAAGGACAATCACCTTAATGTGGTTAGTGTTTGTACCCTGAAGCTTGGGCTTTAGTATGCCTCACACCTACCCCCCCCCCCCTCAAAGAGCCTTGGACACAAACTACCACTGTGCTGAAAGGGATAGTACTTGGCACAGTTACTCAGGATCATTTAGTATAGCAGGCCCAGAGACATCAGAAGTAAAATGCCTCAACCCCAACGATTGTGATCAGGAACTCTTGCATGCCTGATACTGCCTCTGTGAACTAGCTGTAGTAGCACACCACTTCGTTTCCTCGTTCATCTCATCATCTCATCATCATCATTCAAACTAATGCCAGGAACTGGGATTATAATCAAATAGAGTAAATAGAGGCATCAGGGTAAGAGCCCAACAATTGATGACCCTGACTCTGTAGAAATATGTCAACTACCAGCATTGGGTCCTTTGAGATAACAAAGGACAGGGTGCAGACCTGTTAACATACATGGTGCCACCATGTGTCATACGATATTAGATCCCTTCACATGGTCACGTGTTGAGAAGCAGATATCACAAGGTGGATCAAAAGGTCGACTGGAACCCCTGCACAGAGTTGGTTTTCATCTTGTGTCATGAGTCTCTGCGCAGCTAATGTCCATTACGGTGTATTACAAAACCCCAGGACATCAGTAGTAGACAGAGAAGTTTGGGGGGATTAGATGGTAGAAGTGCCTGATACGCAGTGCTTCTCTTCCTCTCACACTGTGAAAATGTTTAGAAGTTGACAGGCTCAGGGAATTAGGATCTGAAGCCACTGTGCTGTATGACTGCCTTGCCTATCAACAATCAATTTTCAGATTTTTAGTTAGAAAAAAACACATATTAGGAAGGTTTAAGTCCTACTGCCTACAAAAAGTTAATTTTATGGTAAGCCATCAGTTATATCAGTTACAATATACATGTGAAAGGATTTCACTTGTAAAGTGTTCCAGGATCACACAACACTTCAATTGTAATGAATATTAAAGATGGCCCTTTAAAGAAGAGCCCATCTTATGTGACTCTTGCCCTATCACCTACGAAGTGTCTGCCCAATAAACATAAGTAGCCTCACCCTTCACTGCTATCATTGGTTCTTATAACACACACCAACAAACAAGGTCAATGCCAGACCTTGGAGAAACTCCTACCCTCTACATAAGTATGATTGAACACAAGTTTTTCCTAAGAGGGCTGTTTGCTATCAATAGAAGCAACACTCACAGTTTCACTTTCTTCATTCAGTTTTATATCATATACCAGAAGTGACCTATATGCCAAAAGACTTAGGTGACAGACTCAATGCAACCAAGCTGGTTGAAGGTCAGACCATATCCGCCGTAATTTCCTCATAGCTCCCTCAGTCTTCTCCTACACCAGAGATCACCTAAGAAGAAACAATGATAACCTCTGGCACTCCTTTCTTATAGGGCTAACAAGAAAACAAAAATTGTATTACTAAGAAGTCCAGAATGATGCAGCTAGACCGGAAACCTGAAAATATTCTTGGTCCTGATGACCTCTAGTACTTTGCAGGTCCCCTTCTAAAGTCCAAATATCATCCATCTCCTGCAACTGCACCTCCATAAAAGCCAGTAAAAAAAAACAGATGTGCACTTCCTAGTTTATACATATGGATCACACACTCTGTGCCCCAAAACAAATTAGCCACCCTTCAATAATTAACCCACCTTTTCAAACAAGCATGCTGTGTTTTTCGCATCCAAGACATGCACAAAGGAGATTCATTTTGCAATGGAAGTCCTGCATGCTTTCATCCTTTTGGTGATGCCCACACACTGATGCCCATTACCACAAAGAGTCAGCAAATATCAATTCAGTGATCACTATAAGCTGGGCTACCAACATAGCAATGGGATGGACAAAAACCATAAGCAGAGCCTCCTCCACAGTCCAGTCTCCATAAAAAGAAAAGCACTGACAAAAACATAGGTTTTGCATGGGGCATGCACACACACACACACACACACACACACACACACACACACACACAATACACACAAAATAGAAGTACAGATGAATGAACATAGATGACACATGAAAATATACAGACAAGAGCATATATCCATGGAGACATAGACACAAATACTTAAAGACACCTACCTACACAGACAGAACAACAGAAAATCAGGAACTCCTGCACATGGATCATCTGGTAGTCAGACAAACAAAGATCAAGAGACAAGTGTTTTGTTATGCTGTCTGTTCAGTGCTTTGTGCTGCTCTAAAGCCATTTCAAAGCACTAAATCTGGCAAGAGTGGAAATGAGAAGAAACAAGGGAGAAAATGAAGAGGGTGCCTTGTAAATTGAACGATCTTACCCCAAACAAATCAGCAGTCTGTTGGCATGGAACTAATCAATCTGTAAGAGAGAGTTGCTGGGAGAAACATGAGAGGTCAGGGAATGATAGAGATTTATGAATGGTAGATTGCTGGAGAGATGTCGGGACAAAAAATTAATGATCAGGTCCCCAAGTCTGCAAACCAAAACACAGACAGTGACATGCCGAAAACAAATATACAGTCCCACACAGCACAGATAAAGTCAGATAGCACAAATGAAAAGTGGGATTGCCAAATGTACTGCTTCAAGTTTTATAACCACATAAAATGTAGTCTTTGTTGACAATCAAATTTGAGGTCTAGAAATGATAGGTGTCAATATCGAATCAATTCCTGGCCACTTCATGGAGAAATAACTTCTACTGGGTGAGACAAAAGTTAAATGTATATGGCCACTCAATCATTGTCTTGTTGAGATGGAAAAAGTCCCTGTATGGTTTTGCAGAGTGGCTGCACCTACATTAAGTTATCCATAGCAAGCTGTGTTTTTTGACCCCCACCTAAGCACATGTGATGATCATGGGTTCGCGCTGAGGCTTTCCGTGATATGAAGTGAGATTCTGAGCAGCGCTCTGTGATCAGAAAAGTACACCTAGTACATCCTCCTTTTAATGAGTATGACCATTGTCAGTTCACAGGACTGTAGAGGTCTGATAAAGATGGCAGTGAAAAGACAATAAAAGTAGGACCAGTCTTGTTACCTGTTGCCTGCTGGGGACAGCAGCCTCCAGGCTCCTCCTTGGGTTTAAAAATTGTTTTGCCATTCCCCATAAACCACGTCCTTCACCCATCCATGTAGGACATGGATGCCACAGGTTTCAACATCACTTGCCATTGTAGAGGATATATGTGGAGAATATATGACACATTTGACCGTGGTAACACTGGGTTCCATTTTGAAATGGCTAAAGTATAGAGGTACCTAAGATGGAGAATTGGAGGGAGAGCTCTATACAACATATTTGAGTTAAAGGGACTCTCCCAGAACATTCCACGTATTCATGGTAGTGGGTCAGACAGAGGAGAGTTAAGGAAAGACACAGGGGGCCCCTTTAATGCTAGAAAGCTTCCCCAGTGCCTTTCTGGACCATTGTGCCCTGAGAGGGTCTGACCTCCACAGATTAACAGATAGTTAAGTGGGGAAGCCTTTGTACTTTTGCTTTGGGTTGATCCTGGGGGAGACTGCCAGCTACTATGCTCCGCCTTCCTGCTCATAGTTGTGATAAAGGCAATGGCTGGAACAGTCTGCATGGAAACAGTAAGAGAGCCAAAATGCCCAGAACCAGTCACATAAACGAACTGCTGGAATAAACATAAGGACAGTCGGAAACCTGGGCATGAAGACAGGATGTAAGCTGTCAGCCAGTGTGCCAAGACTGCCTGACCAGACATCTGCGGTACCCCACCAGTGACAATCAGAACATTATTTTGAGCTCTCAGGTTGGAGTACTGACCTCCAACTCACCTGGACCAGTACCAAGGAAAAATGTGGCTAGAGTGCCAGGAGGTGCTGCCTTGACCCTACTTTGATGGAGCTGCTCCAGGGATGTGGGGAGATGCCTTTGCACGAAGAAGACGCTACTCTGAAGGAATGAAGGGACTAAAGGAGCCCAGGTAAGACCCATCCACACCGCTGCTCTGACACATGATAAGTCCGGCACCACAGCAAACAGGTCCAAAGGTCCAACGATTTCAAGGTGTTCCCACAACATAGACACCTAAAGCTGAGTGTGTCGTGGAACTACAGAGGGTGAGTTCCAATGCGTCATTGAGAGCCAAAATGTGCCTGAAGTGCTGAAGACCTACCAACATTGTCGATGGTCAAGCTGAAAAGAAACAACAAGTACCAAAGGACGCTCAACACTGTTGAAAGAAATTGTACCTGCAAGTCCACCACCTCAGCCTGGGATGGGGATCTGCCCTATTCTGGTGGGGAATTTTGTGATTAGCCCTGAAGCAGCCCCATACAGCAAGAATCGAGATCCGCAAGCATCGCAAACCCAGCGCAATCTCCTCTAAACTGGTCTGGGGCACCAGCAAATAAACTGAGGTTGTGGGAGGCAGGAAGGTTACCGCCCAGTGGGCTGTGCACACCGCAGACACCCGGAAGCGGGCATGTTCCAACTGTCAGTAAAGCCTGCATATGCGACCTGCTTCAAAAGGGCTTCTTAAACTATTCAACAACGAACAGAGAATAACAAAGCATTGCACCCAAGACCGGCAGGAAGAGTAATCATTGTTTTGACAGTTGAGAGAGATTGGTTCTCAGAGTAGTTCCAATGAGATCCTCCATAGAGGGCCGAGGGCCAATATACAAGAGAATGTATCCAGATGTACCAGGTGTACTGTTCCCATTAGTACTCTTAATGAAAGCTTTCTCTTTGATACGTGCAATACTTTTCCACTCTGTGTGTTTGTACTAGAGTACTTTTCTATTTAAAACTAAAGTATTGGTTGGGACATAATGTATTGATTGTTACCTGATGCCTACTGAGTGCTGAGTTTCTAAACCGCCTCCCTGACTAAGCCATGGAGTGCTCAACTTCATGTCCGTGAAAGTCGGGTGGTAAACTATGTATTGGGTGGTCAGTTCTGGACTCAACATTTCGGTTAAACCCCTGGGATACCTGTGACATAAGTCTCTCATTGTTAGAATCTGAGCCAAGGAGCACCTGACTTGCCTGGGGCTCCTGAAAAAGATTCCAAAGCCCTCTTTGGAATAATCAAATCAGTGACAAATCAGTGCTCCCTCCATACCTATTTCATTCTTTGCTTACTAGCTACATTCATACATAAATGGCACTGCACTGCAATTCAGCATTTTCACTAATGCTTGGCACAGTATGCTTTGGCAGATCATCCTACCTACACCAAACTTAACGCCTTAACTGCGGCGTTTTTTTCCGCCGCGGTGCGGGTGTTCTAAAGGGTGGGCGGGGCTCTGTCGGCCGATGGCAGCACTAGGGAGGTAGTGCTCCGACGGGAGCACGCAAGGGGTTAATATATTCAGTGCTTTTTTTGTTTTGAGGATTGAAGCAAATTAACTCTATGCAATTAGATAACTTTATTGCATTATTTGTTAAAAAAACTTTGCAATAGTGTACAGAGACAAAAAGTAATTCATTAAATACTAACTTTAACATTAAGAGTTAAAAAACATCATTATATCATAAAATCTAAATATTCATTACATACTAGCTTTCAACAATTGAGAATTAGAAAAAGAAAGTCAATGTATCATAAAAGCCTCTATTACATGCTGCTAGGTCCAAGCTGCTGCGTATATTATGCTCATTTAGGAAAAGAGGGTTTGGCTTCTTGCCTAAAGTAAGGAGGAGAAGTTATGTGGAAAGTACAATTTTGACAGATAGTCTCCTATTGTACTTTGCATCATTTGAAGGTCGGAGGCATGTTTGTTGGTCAGTAACTGAAAGTGTCAGTGACAGTTGGTCAGTAACTGAAAGCATCAGTGTCAGTGACAGTGAGGAGGAGGGGGGGTCAAGTTTCCTTTCTGTCTGTCCCATTCACATCTCACCATCTCAAACTTCTTATAGAAGCGATCCATAAATCTGAACAATGCACTATTCAGAGTGGTATTTGAGGGATCAAATCAGACCAGGACCGCTCCTATGCAGGATCTTATGGCTTTTTCAATCCAACCCCTTCGAAGCAGAGCACTTCTATCCTCTATGAGGGTAGGGCACAGGCACAGTATGTGTGTTATTTCCTCCTGTGTAGGCTGCAGAGCCGACACATTTCCTGAGCGTGGTGTCTTTTCCATTTTGGGAGGGACGGGGTAGTGGGATGACCCCCATTCTCAGCTTTATAAACTGTAGCTTAGTTCTTTCGTTGTAAGTATTCATTAAGTAGCACAGGGGTTTAAATTGTTTGCTTGTGCATAGGGTCATCCAACCATGGTTCCGTGCAAAGAGGCTGGCCCTATGTTCTATTGAAGAAAGTCGGTTTGTACTAATTTTTTGCTAACCTCTTTAATTCCTGTTGGTTGACTTGTAGGTTCCAGGAGGGAGTCAAGCCAAGTGTACTGAGGATTCGGGTCAAATAGTGATATCCCGCCGATGTACGATTCGTATTCAAATTGATCCATAGGTTGTGGGCCAAAGTGCCTTCTTTGGAGGCCTTAAACTTATGGCAGATTAGGGCCTCCAAATAAGCCACTTTGGCCCACAACCTATGAATACCACAACTATCAGAATGCACTGATTTGTTAAATAAAAATCGACAGCTGGCTTAATGTTCATCAATTCTTTTCAAACAAATTTAATTCAGGATTTCAAAAAAAAAAGAAAAGAAATGAAAATCCTGGACATATTCATGGGTGTTCATTTACTGTGCTAAATTTGCATTTGGTGTTTTTGATTTAATATTTTCGTGTTCGTGCTTGCTTACATCAAAGTTAAATGTGTTAGCAATTTACCATACTTCTCCAACTGCGCTTGGCTTCTTTCTTGCTGCTATTGCTTTCTTGCAATAAATCACCCCTCTTTCTCACTCAACAAACTGGAAATTAATTCTACATTTCATCCCCTATTGTACCTTCTTGCATCTCCTATACATGTTGTATGCGGTAATGTGCCATCAAAGACATACGAGCCATGAAGTAGAGTATAGTAATTTTTGAACTTACCAAAGCTTTATATTTTTTCTCAAGAAGTCGAAGCACCACTGTTCTGCTGTAATAAGCATGCTAGAACGAAAACAAAGCAATTTTATAACATTGTCGCTCGCGTACAAGTATTAAGTATCATTCTTTTTGTAGGTTAGCCTATGAGTGAGGCAGAAAAAGATAGTCATCTCACTCCATCCAGAAACCCTTTCCGTCACCTGCTGCCATTTACAAGATGAAGGCAGGTACTTTATCAATATGGTAGCAGAATGCCCAACACCATCAGAGAAAATCCCATCATATAAAGATCAGATTACGTTTTTGAATGGCAACATTTTTGCACATGGCCTACAGCGAAGTAAGACTACTAATGCCTTCAGCTCAGAACTGGCCCATCCCATCCTCCCCTGAGCAAGGGGGAAGAAGGCTCCGATATCCTTTGCAACACAAGCAACTACAATATTTCCTAATATTACCTTCCTGATGGAACGTAAGCAGCCACCCAGAAGTACTCCCAGAAGACCCCCATAAATCGTGGAGTGGTTGTACCGCAGGGAATAATGTGGTGTCTTGAGAGTGCTGGAGCGGTTTCATGCCACGCAAAATTGGGACATCTGCATGGCGGCTTTAATTCAGAGCCTGCATAAGTCGTGGAGCTTTTGCGAACAACTCTAACAATATTGAGAATTGAAGAAAACTGGATTCAAGATCGAATGCCTACTTATTTATTTAATTATTTCGTAATGGATAGATTTTTATGAGCAAAGTACCCAAAAAATATAGTGATAATTTTTTTTAACATTATTTAAAAGTTCCGAGAACTGAGCGCGAGGGCTAATTATAAAACAAGCACTGACAGAACCAGTAGGCCTTTGAGGTATATGTATTGCCAATGATTTTTAGGCACGCTGTACAGCATACCTGATTCTTTACAGCATGGGTAAATTGGAAAAAAAAAGCCTATGAGCAGCTGCCCACATAATTTTGTAGGACGGGCACCATGCAAGCGTCGGCATTCATAATTTCCTTTTATCTGCTGATCCAAATTGGCTTGAAAAACAAAAACAAAAAAATGCTGAACACTGTTTTTCTGAGGAGTAATCCGGATAGTAGGAGGATCGGACAGAGTATCAGAGAACGCAGATGGGGAAACATAAAAGAACAGGGTATGAGGAGCAAAGAAGGCAGTGGGGAAGAGAAGCATGGGGTGACAGAAGCAGGGCACGGGTGGGGAAGCAATATAGAGGACAGTGGAGATGGAAGCAACACAGTGTGCAGGGGTCAGAAGGAGAAGCAACATGCAAGAGAGCAACATGGATCTGGCCGGTGAGCAGCACACAGGTGAAAAAGCAACAGGTGTGAGACGAAAGTGCAACATGGGGAGACGTGGGTAGAAGCACATGGGTGACAGTGGGCACCACAGAGTGCAATGAGAGATGTACACGAGGGAGATAGTTGGAAAGCGCATGCACTCTCGAAGAGTGCTTAACCAAAAAGAAAAAAGTAGTGCTTGAAAATTGAGCAGTAGAAGCATAGAAGGCAGTCAACCAAAAGAGATGGGAAAGCGTCTATGGTTCATGGGATTGGGCAAACACAAGATTGACCAGAAACAGGTAAATAAGAGTGACAAGAAAGCCAACCAATGGAAAGCAATGGGCTGGCTCCAAGCCTCTGTATATTCTTGGTAAGCCCACAATATGTCCTTACAAACCGACAGCCGAGCTGTCGGGTAGACTCGCTGTAAACAAGGGGCAAAGGTATACACGTCTCAGCTCAAAAAAACAAACACAACCTAAAGCCAGGTGCTTCCTATAGAGTTTACAACTCTTTGTACCAGTACAAAGTCCATTATTCATTAACCTTATCATTTGGTAACCTGGAATAATAACCCAGGCAGCATTTTAAAATAGCAGTTCTTCTATAACCGGATCAGGAAATAGCTCAAAATACGACTGCAATAGCTCCAATAACAAGAGGACAAAGTTCTACCCTCTTAGATTACTTAGTGAAATAAAGGGTAGAATTTATTAGCATACCATCCTGGGTCATCCCAATAAACCCATCCTGGCAGGCAATCTAGGGCTTCGACTTTGGGAACATGTACAGCCTTAATAGCCAAGATAAAATGTTCTTCAGCTATAACACTACTTAGGGCTTAATTAAGCATTTATACTTCATCCTAGGACAAAGCACTAGGACAATCATATGGATGGGATAAATAGTAAGCCTACGTCTTTACTGTGATCATACATTCATAGCCACTGTTCATCATAGTTATTCCCATTTATACAAATTGCCAACATTTTCAAACATAGCCTCCTTCAATAGTCTGTAACATCAAACTCCAATTTTCTCTATATTTTTTCACTTTTTATTTTTTAAAAGGCGTATATACTTAGATTTAGCTTTTTGCTTTTTGAAAACTCATTCAGATTAATCATACCGGGGGAGCAGAGACAAGCTGCAACAAGAATGGCTGCTCCCTAGTACAGCTGATGTAATCAGCCTATCTACATGGTGTGATCCTTCCTACCCCCTTTTTGGAGGAATCTGCAGTGAATGCCTCCCCTGGGGAAGACGTGGGTACCAAGCTCCTGTATCTTGGAGATGTCCCTCAACACGGAGCCTCCGCAGAGGTTCTGGAGCTCCTCTGCCATGACCCGTTACAGCCATTCCAGAGCAGAACCACTTATCACGTGGCTACGGGTGCAGTGTAAAGGAGCTGCACTATTGCCCAGGCAATGCTAGTGCTGCCGTTAAACCATCTACTGGCAAGTCACGTCCATAGTCACTCTTCTCTATGGGCAGTCTGTCTGCTACAGCCAAGCATCCCTCCACCAATTAGAACTTACCCTTGGCAAGCTTCGATGCCCGGGAGGGGGGGCGGTTCAACCGGCTTCCTTGTTCACCGCTCCTCCCTCAACACCTGCATTTCCTTGGCATCCCAGCAGCCCGCCATCTTGAATTGGGCTCTGCTTTCAGCCTTACATATTGAGTGTCATATCAATCCCCACAAGAGAGTGAAGAGGTATACACTTAATTATGTCCTCCTAATGTCTACAGTATTATCACAAAAAATACTTGAGTACTGAAACCTATGGTCCCATTTGTGCTATCTCAGGTAGGAAACCATTGCGTCGGGTCATCAAAAGATATTTAAGAGGTCGTCTCACCCACAACGTATCGTTTCATGCTATTATTATTGGTGACCTTTCACACTGGGGCAGAAACCATGCCTCTGCAGCGGAATCAAACAGAGTCCTTAGACCTGGGAGTTCTTTCATATCTGTTTCTGGATAACAGCACTGGTTCAGTTGAAGTCATAGGGATTAAAAATACAAACTTCTGTGATCATTGACCACCCCTGGTATTGATTAAAAACAAGAAGTGTGGCCAAAAGAAGAAATAAAATGATTCACCTGACCATACAAAATAAACAAAATATCAACATGTTTCTACCCATATTGTATGCCAAACAATGGTGAAAGGTCTTCATCAAGGAAATAGAACTCCCTCGATATACAGTTCATTAATTTCATACAAAAGAGGAGACATTTTCCCATACCGGTTAGACGTCTGAATCAACGTGAACCTGTGTTATACTAAACTACAAGATTCATAGTTCAGTATGGGAGAACACCTCCTCTGTAGTCACACATTCGTCAAGAGTGTGGCATCACCTGTGCACCTAGTTGGGCACCCATCCACTGCTGTATTAAATGTGAACTTACATACAGAGTGTACAGATTTTATACATCTAGAGTTACGGCAAATTAGGACGCAGTCCTGTGCTTCTTGACCAATTCCGTGACTAATTGGCACAAGATTTTATGGATGAGGAAGTGGGTGAGGGTTTCAAATCGATGGGAACTGGAAATGTGCCCTGTGAAGATGGGTTCCCACTGGAATTTTACAAAATTACAGAATAACTAACTGTACTCTTCCTTCTGAAATATTTAATGAGGCTAAAACCAAAAGGAATTTAAATCAGGAGCACATCCTGCTCATCCCCAAACCGGATAAGGATACGCTTGCTTTGCCAGTTATCGACCAATCTCCCTCCTTTTCTGTAGCATGAAGATCTTGGCAAAAGTCCAGGCTAACAGTTTGGGGAGGTTGATTCACTTTTTAGTCCATGAAAACCAGGTGGGGTTCGTGCCCTGTCGTTCGTCACGTAACCATCTGCATACCCTGCTGCATGTACTTTGGCAAACCAGGTCAGATATGGACAACAAACTACTTCTCTACCTTGACGCCGAAAAGGCATTTGTCTGTGCCTAATGGTCCTACCTCTTCCACACTACGAAATGCTACAGACTTGGTGCACGATTCTTTAACATGGTCCAAAGGGTCTACAATATCCTTTGTAATGGCTTCCTCTTCAACCATATCCATTTTTGCCGGGATACCGAATAGGGTTGCCCCCTCATCCCCTTTAATTTTTCTCCTTGCCTTAGAACCAGTGGCCATTGGATTCCACTCCTCGACTGCTATAATTGGTCTGAGCACCCAATGCCTCTGTACTGGAGCTGATTGATACATTTTCCAGCTTTTCCAGATACAAGATAAATTGTACTAAAACAGAAGTGATGCACATGATACCTTCCGCAACGTGACATTGCTTGCATCATCTGCCCGCGAAAGAGATCTCCAGTGGGCTGAAATACTTAGGAGTACTGGTCTGTTCCTGAATGTCCCACAATGAGCAAAGACAACATCCTGCCTCTCCTGTTAAAAACAAACATAGAATTCAATGCATGGAGACCCCTCCAATTGTCACTATGAGGTTGGGTCCAGACGGGTAAGATGATCACAGCCACTAGGTTTAACTACATATTAGCATGCGTACCTTCAAGATACTGGCAGAACTTTTAAAGAAGATTGATGAGACTATTTAAAGATATGTTTGGGAATCTACTCAGCCTGAATCGGCAAATACCCAACTATATACGGCTGAGACCTGCGACGGACTTCACCTCCCTCACCTTAGCTTCTACTACAGGGCACAGCACCTCTCCCAGATAGCGTAATATCTGAATCCGCACAAAGAAGCACCTCTGTGGATTAAAACTGAAGAACACCAAAATAAGGAGGACAGCGGTCCGTCTGTACTGTATGCTGGTCGTAAGTCTTCCACGGGGCCTTATAACCCTATACTTCTGGAAATTCATAATGTATGGACAATGATGCATGATCTCCTCCAAGAAGACTGTTTCAGACATTCTAAGGCCCCACTCTCGCATAATGCTGCTGTAAGCATCGATACACAACCCTTCATATGGCTGGACTGGCACCTCAAGTGCATTTCCGAGGTGGCTCATTTGCTGGTGAATAATCTACATGTCCACCCACCTCCTAGATTGGTTTTCTCTCCATAAATTGGTGGCCCATGGCCTGTTGAACTTCTATAACACCTGAAATTACTGTAAGCAAAGGGTCACCAGCATAGGATTATGACTTCGAGAGCATTTCATCCTGTTATTATAAACAACCTAAAGTGGGAATTTAGGAGTGCTATTCGAAAGCTCAGATTTATTTGCTACCTCTCCTATCTTGAATTGTGTTATGTCAATCCAATCTTTCTCATGAGATGCTTAAAACCCTTTTATCTATTAGTAATGTACAGCACTCAAGGGCTTCTTTTTTGGCTGCTAGTCATGCAGAACTATGGTATGCATACTACTTTCTTCAGAAATACCACTCAGAAGCATCAGCCACTTCCCAAAATGAAAAACTACAGCATCCCAGGAGACTTCATCCTCCAACTAGTAGTGCGCCAGGAGACACGTTCGTAGAGTGGTGGAGAAAGGGGGTGGGACCTCCGACCACCTCTCAGCAATCCCCCGGTGTGGGACTTACTGGTGGTAACAGAACGGGTTCCTGGCCCCCAAGGAATCCAAGGGGACTTCATCCCCCACCCAGAAGTCCGCCAAGAGGCGTGTTTGCACAGTGAAAAACAATGAGGGAGGGATGGAGCAACCTCGATTCAGCGTGGGGGGAGGAATTAGAAGTAGGCACAAATATGTTTATATTGCCTTCTACCTCGCATGAAAACTGTGGTTATTCAAACAACAATGTCGACAATCTTGTCATTCAAAGATGGCGCCTACGATCTTGCCGGCGCTCATCCCCTCCTTTGTTTCTATTGTTTTCACTGTGACGTGATGGCTTATGTGTATATAATATGGCGCCTCACTATTCAATGTGTAATTAACACTGACTAACGACTAGATCCGAAACGCATTTGTTTTACCTGCTGGAATAAACCGTGCTGCTGACACCATCCCCTGTGAGTGCTTATGACTTCTTTGAGAGTGGCAAGAGGAGTCTGTGAGCTTGGATAATTATTGCGGAGCACCGCCGCATTTGAAAACACCCGCCCGAAGTGTGCGAGAGAGAGAGAGAGAGAGAGAGAGAGAGAGAGAGAAGAGAGAGAGAGAGAGAGAGAGAGAGAGAGAGAGAGAGAGAGAGAGAGAGAGAGAGAGAGAGAGAGAGAGAGAGAGAGAGAGAGAGAGAGAGAGAGAGAGAGAGAGAGAGAGAGAGAGAGGGATCATACATTATAACACATGGAACCAAAAGAGGCTCCCCTTATTGAAATTAGTGGTGTAGTACAACCTGTCCAACCACTGCATTACTGCATTTCCATGTAATAATGCTACATGAATTATATAGTTATCAAAAGAGGGGAGGGTGATCAATAGATCAATAGGGCACTCTTTACCACTCAAACAAGTGGAAGGTCCAGTATCAGCCTGTGCCCCCAACAAGTCAACGTAAAACAAAGTGGGTAGCTGAACCGTTCCTGGTAGAAAAGGTGATGTGTATTAGGCATGACCGGGGGTGTACATGTGGCACCCTTGGGCATCCATTTTGTTGGAAAATATTTGCCTCACACACCCGAATGGGTGTCATGCTTCATCATCGGCGTTTCTCCTCGTCAGGGAGGCGGTGCAATCCCTGACGGGCTCCCCTCAAAGAGGGGCTCTTTACCGGAGATCTTTTTTTCCAACTGCCTTATGGTGAAGTGTGGGTATGTGGGAAATGGAGCAAATAAACTAAAAGGTGATTAAAATGTAGTAGGGGGTACCGAAAGTACTACTTTATTCTGGGGGTCTCCCTCTACAGTTAAAAACGTGAAATCAACTTGCTAAGTACCACCTAGTTAGGTGAGGTGGGACTAGATGAAGTTGGATATTAACATGGTCAACCTGTTTCTCGCACAAGGAATTATCCGCGATTCTTCAGGACCTTGGAAATATGTAAAATGCAGTCATTCAACAACATGCAGGTGTCATGTGTGTAAATGCAAGCACTATCTGTTTAGATTACCTCTGTAGTAATATCCTCTGCCTGGATTGGAGAATAAGAATCATGTATATATGGTTAATTGCATCAAAACATGGCAAAGAACACAAGTATGATCACGCTAAAATTACACACCGGGTGTCATGCTAGTGTAGAAACATTATTTATCGACTAGCTCAGGTGAACTAAGGCTGCCTAATGGCAGCGTGCAGTAAGCACATTACACCAACCATTTGTGTCTGTGAGAGTGCTCTAAACTAAAACCATTTCAAATGGAAACTATAATATAAAACCAGTTAAAAGTAGCAGTATAATGAGGAACATTTGTTATTACTATTATGGTGCACATTGATTTATGGAGCGTGCATGACCGATCATGGTGAAATGTACAGGCAAGCTCACATCCATCTCACCTAAAGGTCGGGGATTATTTACCGCATGAGTGTTCGGCGGTAATAGAACATCAGGGGAGAGCCGTAAGGTGTAGCTGTAGGGGAACAAAAGCATAGGCTCAGGGAGAAGGGGCGGATTCATATAGAACACATCATATTGAAATTTAGGGCCAAGAGCGGTAATGGGGAGGCATAGGTTAGGGGTGAACCCGCAATTACAATCCCAGGGGTCGCCTTACCTCTGTCAGCCCGTGTTCCTGCTTAGTGACCTACCCATCACCGCCGAGCTCGGATAGATGATGGAGCTCGGCGGCGCCCGCCATATCAACTGATTCGTGTCCATGAAACCACGTAACGCTCCGCCCATCCGCGGGGGTCACGTGACGCGTCTGTGTTTAGCGGCCGCCATATTAGAATGGCCAAAAACATACAATACTGTCGAGAGTATCTTCGGGTTTTCAGGGTAAACTTGTTAAATTAATGGAGATAGGTACAGGGTGAATATAGACCATAATTTATAAAGCTCACGTGGGTTTATTGAAGTTGACCTCGACGGCGTGGTTCACTCCCCTTCATGTGCTGGTCATGTAGTGCGAGTGCTCCTCGCGACCGCCATATTTGAGTGGTTAAAATTATTGTCCAAAGGGGCACATCTTTGTGTATCCACGTTTGAGCTAGTCAGATATGGACGGAAGGTACTCGGGTGGTCTACAAGTGCACATCATTCGTTGGAGGATTATGGAAGAGGGGCTGTGCCCTGAATATATTTTATCTAGGTCGGCGGTCAGTGAACTCGTTGGTCATACCAGCGGGTATACTATTGTCAGTAAAGGTCGAATATTGGCATTGGCCCTACATATATATAATTTATCTGCCATGAGTAAGGGGTCAAGGTTGTCATCTCAAGAAGTTATGGCGGCATAGGGACTATGGATGTGTACTGTCATTGTGTATTGTCATTGTCGGTGCGAGGTGTCACCATCATGACTCTAGGGGTGGTCTAGTATCGACAAAAGCCCTTTCTCTGCGGCCAATTGGAATGTCATGGTTCTGAGTACACTCGTAAGTTAAAAAGCTCATGTACCATCTTAGTGTATGATGTTGCCATCGTTGTTATGGCGGTGGGGTACCAGGGAGGCCTATGGATGGTCATGATAAAGGACTGTAATGTGTGTACAGTTGCATAGTAATTTGTCGTAGTGCATGTAGTGTCAGAGAGCATGCCAAGGAATATCTTCATTCAAGCCTCTGCTGTCGGACGCCAGGCGATGGACCCATCTTTGCTCTTTGCGAAACAGGGCTTGTTTAGGACAATTGGGGCTAGATTCCAGCACAAGCCATTTCAGTGAATCTGCAGTGTGGTTTAAGTCGAGAAAATGTTTGCACATTTTGGTGTTTGTCTTCTTGCAGCGGAAGTTGCTGCGGTGTTCTATAATGCGGGTTTTGATTGGGCGGGTTGTCATCCCAATGTATTGTAGTCCGCATGGACACGTGAGCATGTAAACACAATGGGAGGTGTTACAGTTAGTATGGCCCCTTATTTCCCAGCTGAAGGTGTCACTTAATTGGATAGTCTTGTGTATGGCTGTATATATACACACTCCACAAGATCCACAGGGATAGTGCCCTCTGACTGGAGGTAAGTTCCACAGGGTCTGTTGGGTCACTTTCTTTTGTACTTTGGGTCTCGTGCTTATCAGGATGTCTTTTACATTCTGAGACCTTTTGAACGCAAACCTAGGTGTCACGAGGCTGAGGCTGCCAGTATTAAGAATCCCCCAGTACCGCTTAATTACGCTTTTGATCTTATTGGACCCGGGAGTGAAAGTCGTAACACAGGTCATGAGTTGGTCCTCAAGCGGTACCACCTCACGTGGTTCAAGTAGCGCTTCACGATTATTGTTCCTAGCTCGTTTTTGAGCCACCATGACCTCTCTCTTGGGGTAGCCTCTGTCTAGTAAATTCCTGGACAAAATTGCAGATTCATGCTTGTAATCAGCTAGCTCACTGCAATTTCGCCGGACCCTGAGAATTTGTCCGAAAGGAAGGTTTGACCGTAAGGCTTTTGGATGGTGGCTAGAATAATGTAGTAAGCTGTTCCGGTCAGCAGGTTTCCTATACATGGTGCTGCTAAGTACTCCCTCTTTCAATTTTATCGTGAGGTCTAGAAAGGCGATCTCCGTGGGTGAGGCAGACATTGTGAAGTGGAGGTAGGGGTTGATAGTGTTCACCCAATCAAAAAAGGTTTCATGTAAGGTTGGTGGTCCTGTCCATAAGATGAGAATATCATCTATGAATCTTTTCCACATCCTAATGTTATCAAGGAAGGGGTTGGACTCATGATGTATATGCCTGTGTTCGAATTCTGCCATATATAGGCAGGCCACCGAAGGAGCAAACGTACTGCCCATTGATGTCCCTTGGGTTTGATGGTAGAATTGGCCCTTAAATTCGAAATAATTTTCCGTAAGTGCTAGAGTAGCACACTCCATGATGAATGTCTGTGGAGTGCTTGAACTCCAGGTCTCAAGTCCAAGTCTTTCCTCTATTACCTCAAGTGTGGCCCTCTGAGGAATGTTCGTATAGAGGGCCTCCACGTCAAGGGTAATTAGAAGATTAATCTGTCCCGAATCATGGACAGTGTCCAATATGCGTAGGACATCTGAAGTGTCTTGGATGTAGGAAGGGATTCGTCTCACTAGGGGTTGTAGAAAGTGATCACAAAATTGTGATAATGGTTCCAAGATTGAATCAATCCCTGAGACGATTGGCCGCCCAGGTATAGGTCTAGTGTCCTTGTAGGTCTTGGGAAGGATGTAAAAGTATGGGACCCTGGGGTCTTTTTTGGACAGGAAGTCTGCTTCTTTCTTGGTAATCCACTGTTCGCATTCTGCGTTATCCACCAGACCTGTAATTATGGTATGTAGGCGTGGTGTAGGATCACCAGGGATCGGTGTATAGTATCGTCTGTCATTGAGTTGCCTCATACACTCACGATCATAGTCAACAGTATTCATCAATACTGTGGCTCCACCCTTGTCCGCCTGTTTGATAGTAATCAGGGGGTCTTCAGCGAGTGATTTAAGAATATCCATCTCATTTCGGGAAATATTGCAATGTTGTCTTTGCTGGTCTAGGATTTTCAGGTCTTTTAGTACGGCCTGTTCGTAGGTGAGGACTTCATTGGGAACCATCCCATTATGGGGTGTGAAGGTTGAGGGATTATGGAGGCCAGAGTCTTCCACTTGATCCCTAGGTCTCCCTTCAAAGAAAGCTTTCAATCTGATCTTTCGGAAGAAAGATTGGATTTCCCGAGTTTGTAAAAAGAGGTCAGTTTTTGGGGTCGGTACAAAGCCCAGTCCTTTTTGTAAAACTTGCACCTCTTTATCTGTCAAGGGGCGGTCTGATAAGTTTACCACCAAGCTTACTTTTGTCCTGACCGGTTCGTATTCCGTGTGTCCATCCCCTGAGGTCGTGTGTCTTCCCACTGTACTGTTTTCTCTGGAGCGTTGCCTCGCTTTCGCCCTCGCCCTCTGCCCCAGCCTCTGCCTAAAAAAGGGGGGCGTGGATTACCTTGTGGGGCATAATAGGGTGGGTACTGCGGGGCAAAAGGTGGTGGGAAGTGGGGGAATTGTGGATATTGCCACATGTGTGGGTCAACGGGAGGTCCCTGCGGTGGGAAGTTTTGATAAAACTGTTGTCCACGTCCCCTCCCTTGCTTCCCTCTTGATTGTGTATGTGGAGTTCCATAGTCCCCACTGTTGTCGGATCCGCTACTAGATCCCCTTCTGGAGGAATTAGCACTTGAATCAGAATTGTTGCCTGATGGTACAAAGTCTTCCTTTAAATAAGGGTAGACTTTTTCTTTTGAAAACCTCTTGATGTCCTTTTGTAACTTCGTTACTTTTTGGTTCATGAGGTATTCTCTATGTTCAGCCATTTCTTTATTGAGTTCCGCCAGTTTGGTTTTAAAACCTGGATTAGGAACTGCTGTTTTTAAAGCCGCCTCTGCTGCTTGAATGCGGGTCAGTAATTCATCAGCTAGTCGTTTGGCAGTGTTAACGACCAGGATGAGGAGGTCGTGGGTACACTTCCATGAGATCTGTGACCACTCTATTTTGAATTGTCCATCTTCCCAGAAGATTCTTGGGAAGTTTTTGACAATTAAGCCGTTCGGTGCTATTTTGGCTTTGAAATATAAAGTAAAGTCCACATTTGTAAAGCGCACAATCACCCGTAAGGGTCTCTAGGCGCTGGGGGGCCGTCGGGAAGATTAAGCGAGCTATTGCCCAGAGTCACATGGTGCTGGGCTAACCTGCCGCCGGAGCCGGGGATCGAACCGTGGTCCCCAGATTCCAGCGTCAGTCGCCCTGGCCGCGGCGCCACGGCCATCATTGCCCCATGTATGGTGATCCTGATCCATTCTCGTTTCAGATCTGATAGGGTTTGCCATTCCACTGTATTGCTCCCTGTAGCCGGTTCAATGTCTATGCCAATAAGTGATGGAGTCCTCATTATAGCTGCTGCATCTTCCTCCCCGAAACTTAACCCCTGGCCGTCCATCTTGTGGGGGTCAGGAGGCTCGTGTTCCAGGGCGGGAGGATGAATTAAAGTCCTATAAAATAGGACTGAAAATATAAAACTAGTAACCACTACCCAGTGGGGAAAGTGGAATGTGACTGCTCAGCGAGGGTTGAAGGAGTCACGGGGAGGGGGATAGAACAATCTTACCCACCAAAGAGAATACTCCCACGGGATGAGCCGTGCTAGAAGTAGTTATCAAAAGAGGGGAGGGTGATCAATAGATCAATAGGGCACTCTACCACTCAAACAAGTGGAAGGTCCAGTATCAGCCTGTGCCCCCAACAAGTCAACGTAAACAAAGTGGGTAGCTGAACCGTTCCTGGTAGAAAAGGTGATGTGTATTAGGCGTGACCGGGGGTGTACATGTGGCACCCTTGGGCATCCATTTTGTTGGAAATATTTGCCTCACACACCCGAATGGGTGTCATATTTCCAAGGTCCTGAAGAATCGCGGATAATTCCTTGTGCGAGAAACATGTTGACCATGTTAATATCCAACTTCATCTAGTCCCACCTCACCTAACTAGGTGGTACTTAGCAAGTTGATTTCACGTTTTTAACTGTAGAGGGAGACCCCCAGAATAAAGTAGTACTTTTGGTACCCCCTACTACATTTTAATCACCTTTTAGTTTATTTGCTCCATTTCCCACATACCCGCACTTCACCATAAGGCAGTTGGAAAAAAAGATCTCCGGTAAAGAGCCCCTCTTTGAGGTGAGCCCGTCAGGGATTGCACCGCCTCCCTGACGAGGAGCAACACCGATAATGAAGCATGACACCCATTCGGGTGTGTGAGGCAAATATTTCCAACAAAATGGGTGCCCAAGGGTGCCACATGTACACCCCCGGTCACGCCTAATACACATCACCTTTTCTACCAGGAACGGTTCAGCTACCCACTTTGTTTACATGAATTATATACACACTCTTACAAGTCGCAGCATGACATATCTTCTCGAGGCACATACGCAAACTAAGTAGTTGAGGAGGAAACTGCCCTAGTTGAGTGCACCCTGGTCTTCACTGTGAGGGGCGTGTCAACCTTGGAGCAGCAGAACTGAATTGCAGCTGCAATTCCTGAAGCGATGGTTGTCATAGTGACTGGAGCACCCTTACTAGTGTGCCCATCTCAGTCCAACTGTTGGTCAGTTCTCATGAGTTGTTTAATGAGATGTAAGTAGAATTTCAGATATCATTTGATACCTAGCGTATGAATAGACCTCAGCTGGTGATGTTGGATTCAGGAAGAAAGACCAAAAGATTATAGGTTAATTGAGGCAAAAGCCATAGGAACCTTGGAAATAAATCTTTGGATTGGTTCAGAGAAGTACGAAAATGCCTGTGAGGCGCAAGAAGATTCTTGAGTTGAGAAATCCTACGTCTCCACTACCCTCCTGGATGGAGTGAGCGCTGGCAACAAGGCGACCTTCCAAGTGAGAAATATGCGGTGCGCTCTGTGAAAAGGTTTGAATGAACTTTTCATGAGTTGAGATATAACTATGTTCAGGTGCCAGTCCGGAGAAGGAGTCCTTACTGGAGGAACAAACTTTATACAATTCTTTCATGAACTGTTTGATGAATCTGCTAGAGCTGAGAGAGAGAAAATGTGATGAGCATCTATATCTTGATATTGCTGCAAGCCGTACATTAACAGGCGCATGTACCAACTGTAGCTGAGCTAGCAATAGGTAGGGAGGGTATTTACCTGCCAGATTATGCTAGCAGAGGACATAGGCTTGATTTCTCGTGCCATAGGCAGAAATGTTCCCATTATGGTTTACATGTCTTTATCCTGGCTTCCGCCTTGACTTGGAGAGAATACACCAGCAGTCTTGAGGAATATTGAGATCCTTGAATTCATGCACATTAGGAGCTGTGCACATAGGAGGAGAGAGGTCGGGTCAGGATGAGGGTCCTGGCCTAAGTTCATTGTTAAAAGATTACTGGATGTTGGTAGGAGAATATGGTTATATTCTAATAGCAAGAGAAGCTCTGTGAACGAATGTTCCGTGGGCCACCTGGGGACCATCTGGATGAAAGGACTCCATTCTGCTTTCCTCTTGCTGAGAACCTTTGGTATTAAAGGTATCGGGGGGCAAAGGTAGGCATAGATCCCAGACCATCTGTCGAAAAGATCAAGAGCCGGGTGGCCCTATAATGTGACGATCATAACTTAGCGCTGACTGATCAAACTCTCATCCGTGGAGGTTGTTTCCAGTTCTGCTTAGCAGGTCTGCTAAGAGCTTGCTAGTCCCGGGAACATGTCAGACTGAAGAGTTATTTTGTGTGTTGTTAGTCGACTGCAGATTTCCTTATATTCCTTGGACATTGCCGCTTTGTTTGTTCACGTAATGCATGCTGGTGGTATTGTCTGTGCTAACTAACATCAAAGACCCTGCTATCATTGGCAGGAAAGCTTCTAGACTTAATTAGATGGCTTTGAGCTCCAGGCAATTGATATCTATGCTCTTATGGAGCGGAGACCACTTCCCTTGAATGTGCAGGTTGTGTATATGACCACAGCAGCTCTACGGGAAGGCATCCATAGTCATTACAAAGTGAGGTATTTGAGATAAGAACGTGAGGTCCTCTGACAGGTGTGAGGTCTGGTATCACCAGGTTAGAGGTTCCATCATATCTGTGTGAAGTTCATCAGGCCCTTGAACAATTCTTTTGTTTGAATCTACTTTTTGTAGCTGTTTTAAAGGGTCTCATTGTCAGGTGTGCAAGAGGGATCATATTGTTCGCTGAAGACATAATGCCCACAAGCTAATTGAACAGACGCACTGAATTATTATTTTTATTTTTTTGTTGCTCGAGAGAAAATTCCTATAGCCGTTGTTGCTTGTCTTGGGATAAAAAGTCTTTGTGTTGGACAGTATCTAGTTATGCAGCCCAGGAACATTATCTTCTAGGATAGAAGAGTTTATGATCTTTGATAATTCACAAGGAGACCTAGTTTGTGAAACATCTTTTGGCAAGCCTTTGTAGCCTTGGACCCTTGAAATTCCGTTGGTGCGTTTATCAGACAGATGTCGAGGTAGGGAAATACCTGATGACCATCCTTCCTGAAAAAAGCTGCAACAGGGGCTAGGCAGTAGCTAAAAATGCAGGAAGCTGATTATAAGCCAATTTGGAGAACTTTTATGCGTGAGTGGGAATGCAGAAGTATAAATCCTGTATATTCAGAGCTGTTAGGTGGTGTCAGAGAGCATGTAAAAGGATTGTCTCCAGAAATATTTGTTTAATTTCTGGAGATTTATGATGATCGCCACACCTTTGTTTTTGTGTGTATGAGGTAAAACAGAATAGAAGCCCATGCCTTGCTGGGAATGTGGGACTTTCTCTATGGAACATTTGGTTACAGAGCTAGCACTCCTTTCCACAGCGGGTGGAGATGAGGTGGGCGTCCTCCTTTTGGAGGAGTGTTGGGAGGAATCTGGGTGAACTTAAACGTCTCTCCATATGTAATGAGATCCAGGGCTTATTTGTCTGATGCTATTTTTGCCCAGAGATTACAACATTTTGTAATTGTTTCTCAGACAGGATGGCATAGGCAGCTCCAGAACGTTGTCATTGTAGTAAGCTAGCCTAAGGGTTACAGAGGGTTGATAAGTCTGATCCTCTTGTAACCTCCTTGATACCGATAAGTGTCTCTTTTGCGGATCCCCATAAATGGTGTTTCTTCCGAAGTTGTAATGTGCCAAAAGATTTTGCGGTGTCAGAGTCAGCCTTGACTGCTTCCAAGGCATAGTTGACGTGCTTGCCAAACAGAGCGTCGCCATGGTAAGGTAAAAATATTAGATATATTTGCACCTAAGATTCTAAATGTTGTGGCCTTGAACTAACCTTGGCGTCTAAGGACCACTGACATTGCCAGTTGTTTTACGCTTCTGCCCTTTTTGTCTTCCGGGCGAAATTCTATGCATGTGGCAATGTCTTGCCACATCTGGTGGCTATTCCTGCCCCGTATTGCCAGTGAATTGGCAGCCCATACAGTAGCACCGGACATAGTTGAGAACGTCTCCTTGCTGGTTAGACGGGTTATGAGTGACAGGGCTTTCCATGATTGTAATTCCTCCCAGATAGATCAATATTAAGAATAGGTCTCACAGCTTTTTAATTTAAAATCATATAGAAAACAAACCGATTGCTTCTTTGCTATTGGAAGTTGGAAAACTTTGGCCACTCGTTTCCTAAGGTTATGGAAACCACCAAAAATCATCTGATGGAGAATCCACTGGTTGTAGGTCTTCAATCATCACCAGATGTGAACGGGTTGTTCCGGGGAAGCATGACAATATTTGACACTGGAATCCTTCTTGTAGTGGCAGGAGCATCAGAGGATGCCGACATTTTGGACACAATGTGACCTTGCAGGCTCAGGAAAGTGTTTGTAGTAATCCTGTAACTTGCCCTGTAGGTCTAGTACTAGAGTAACATGGACATGATCCATGCAATAAAGTTGGAGGCAGAGCGATGTGGTGAAATTGCGGCACATATTGCCTCTTCATATATTGCTGACTGTTGTAGGCATGCTACATTAAGATTAAGATAGCGAACAGTCTTTCATCTCCATTGGCTGTAGATCAAGGTATCCCTCAAGGTTCTATCCTGGCACCCACTCTGTTTAATCTCTACCTGGGACCATTATGGAACCTCCTAAGCAAATCGGGGATCCATTACCAACTTTATGCAGATGACACTCAAATCTACCTCGAGGTGTCTTCCGCACACGATCTCTCTTTACTCGGCTCTACTCTCAACTCCATCCACAACTGGATGTTAGCTCACCAACTCATTCTAAATCCCGCCAAAACTGAATTCCTCCTCCTTTCGACCTCTCTCTCACCTCCTCCTGTTCAATCATGGATGGATCAGCTGAACTTACTCAACAACAAACCCATCATTGTCGACAGCGCTAAATCCCTAGGTGTCATTCTTGACAAAAGACTCAACTTAATCTCCCACATCAACTCTATTGCCAAGAACGCACGGTACCAGTTGCGCCTTCTGTGAGGGATCCGTCGGTTCTTCCCGGAGAAAGACTTAAAAACCTTGGTACAATCGCTGGTTCTCTCAAGACTGGATTATTGCAATTCTCTTCTGACTGGCCTACCCAAATCCCACCTCACCCCTCTCAAATCCATCCTCCATTCAGTAGCTAGCTTCATTTCAGGGTCTAAACGAAGCGTCCACATCACTCCTATCCTGTCCTCTCTTCGATGGCTTCCGATCGAGGCAAGATCTATTTACAAAACTGCCTGCATCACACACAAAGCCATGCACATGTCCTCCCCTCGTTACCTGGCAAATAAATTGAAATTGTCCAGAAGTTCTCGACCCTCTCGCAATGCGGAAAAGCTTCTGCTTGAGCTACCCCATCTTCAAAAGGGAAAGATCGATCGAGCAATCCTTCTCAGGCAATGCGGTGAGAATCTGGAACTCACTTCCCCCATTGCTCCGTGCCACCTCCTCTACCCAGATCTTCAAAGCTGATCTCAAATCTCTCCTCTTCCAAAGACACTTTCAGAACTAATACTTTCATACTCAGGCCTCTCTTGAAAGTTCGCTCTTCATTGTAAATTTGTATTTTTTCCTGTGCATTCCTCACCCCTGCGTGCTGTGTTGGATTTTGGGTTTGTGTACCCTTCATTCTCAGGCCCTTCTTGGAAGTTCGCTCTTCATTGTAAATTTTTATTTTTTCCTGTACATTCCTCACCCCTGCGTGCTGTGTTGGTTTTTGTGTTTGTGTACCCTTCATTTTCACTTTTCTCTTGTAACGTAACTAGCTCTATTGTCCAGCACTCCGGCACCTTCAGGTAATGTCCGCGCTTTATAAAAATGCACTAAATAAAAAAAAAAAATGCTCATATTAGCGCCCTTATTTCCAGACATTAAGTTATTCTGGATTACGTGTCTTTTGTTCTTGTTGACTACAGTGCTTTAGTCGTTGTTTGTATTGTCATAAAGATTATTGTCAACAAGGGTGACGAAGACGACTCGCCTGACGTCAACAATGTTGATTGTCGATGAGGCTGTCACAGAGTATGCAGTCATAGAAGGGGGCGCCATTGACGAAGGCGTCATAGATGATGCAGTCATAGATGAGGCTGTTGTAGATGAGGCAGTTGTAGATGTAGTTATCGGAGACAAGATTATTGTAGAAAAGGTCATCGTAGATGAGGCTGTTGTAGACTACTATCGTAGAAGACCGTGGTAGAGGAGGCCATCGTAGACGACCGTCATGGACAACCGTCATAAATGAGGCCATCATAGACAACAGTCGTAGACGATGCCATTATAGATGAGGCCATTCGCAGATTAAATGGTAGTAGATGAGAGTATCGTAGACGAGGCCATTGCAGACAAGGCTGTCGTAGATGATGCCATCGCAGGTGAGGCAGTAATAGACAACATGGTTGTGGACGCGGTCATCGTAATTGTTGTTATTGTCTTTGAGTGTGATTTTGCAGTAGACACCTCATGGTCAGGTTATGAGGATTTCCCTGATGGAGTGTCAGGGTTAAAGAAGGTGTTGTAGGGTCTTCCTCTGAGGAAGCGTTTTCATTTTTTCTCTCTCTGTGAGAAGTGTCTTATGAAGGATCACGGTAAGTCGTTTTTATGGCTTAACTGCGTGTCATCTGGAGATCCTTGGTGCACCGCTCCCTTTGACCTCTCCTGTGAGGTGAAGGAATCCTCACTGTCTTTATCAGAAGCAACAGATTTAAGTTTCTGTAGTTCCAATAATAGACTCGTCTCTCTGAACGTGAGAATTTTTGAGGAAAATGTTAGACATATTTTGTAGTCCTTTATCTTGTTTTCTGCTACTCTGACATACTAGGGATCGGGTCAGAGAAATAATACATGAAATATAATCTTTAATGATCCAAAAAGAAGTAATAGCTGAAGAAACTGAGCAGAGCCTAGGGAGAGTCCCTTCACATGTCATGAGGTAGAAAATCTGAGTGGCTCAGCATCTGTTGGGAGTGTTCTAGAGGGTGCCGTCGCCTGATTGTTTACAGTTCAAGTTTGGTACTTTCTTACAGTGGGACTCCAACTTCGACGAAGGGGGATGATTCAAGCATGTGAATCTATGAAAGATCCAATACTGGAGAAACGGGTATATTAAATATAAATTCCTTTTCAGAATTAAGTCAGTTTAAAGGACACGTTTATATACTGTTACGAGTGTCTTTTGTTTGGTAATATTATCCTAACCCCAGCCAGATTCTGTGGACAGGCAAAGGGTTGGACTACAGTGAATACTGTGGTCTTAATTCATTGGCTGCCCCTATCTTTTTCCTATTACATCAACAAACTTTAGTTTAATAAGTAACTGCGCTTTTAGTATCCACTTAGAGGTGACAGGGCCCTCATATTAAATTGGGGAAACAAAAAGAGGCAGATAACACAGATTTGTTAGGGAAAGCCAAAAAACATGCAAAACAAGCAGCAGGAAATTGCACCTTAGATGAGATGACAGATGAGATGACATCTTCATTGAGAAAGTGAAGGGCTTACTAAGCACAAAGTGACATTGTAACAAAGAGAGACAATATCGAACAAGCTGGTGGTGCCCACAAGGGACGGGACAAAATCCCCTATTCCCTAGGGACACAAGTCATCCTCTGGGTATGAGGATCAGCATACATAAGATAATGCAGACTACGAGCCCCGTGATCTCGAAAAGAACAGATATAGTCCTGTGGCCCCTTGTATACAGGGAGCAGATTGCAAGTAGCCAGTTGGGCATAGAAATCTTTATGATAAATGTGTCAAAACTACCGCCTAGGATGCTCAAAAGCAGAGAATCATTAACCAACAAAGTTATTCAACGGTTATGGCATGTTCGTAACTGCAGATCGGTAATAAAGGAGGCTGCTGTGAAACATTACTCAAATAAGCACAGTAATATGGAACATATTGGGGTTAGATTTGTTGGTAAAGAAATAATTGAGGGCCTCATTGGTCTGGAGCATAGAATAACTCACTACCAGCTCAAATATTTATCAAAAATTGAATCCGCCTTCTGAGCCAATCCCAGACAGCCTAATTGGCCACAGATCACTGCTAAATGAGGTGCAAGGGAGGCGAGCAGAAAGATCTAGCTCTGCCAGGGCTTCAGTTTTAGATTGACTCTAGCAGGCCCAGTTGTAAAAAACTAGTGATTAACTCCTTCAGAGTGTTAGCTGAAAGGTGGTTAACGCCAACTAACTCCAGCGGAACACAAGTAAAGCCGGGGAAGTCACCAGGAATTGTAAAAGAGGGTAAATAATCTGTACAGTAAATGCACAGACTTTTTACCCAGCATTGCCCCCCATAAAATTCCAATGTGCCCGATGATAGGACAGGAGCATCATTAAAACTAATGTCATGGAATCTGGCTGGCCTTGAGGCAAAGCTTACTGATTTAGAATGGGGAGAACGTATTGATAAACATCACTTTATCCTCCATCAGGAAATTTGGCGATGCAACCAGTCTACAAAACCGGTTACCTCTCATTTTATGTCTATGCTTCTTCTGCAATTTCTGGGGAAACTTCGGGAGGGGGGGGCGTTCAACTAATGTAACTAAAAACAACTATCCCATGCTAGGTCATTACCCTTGATACTGGATCGAAGGATCTACTGCGGGTTATTCAGCCTCTTCAGACTACCTCTACATATAGACATATTGCAGGGGTAAATATGTATATTTGCTCAGTTCCAGACAACACAGTATCCCACAGATTATATGCCTTGCAAACTCTGCTCAAATCAAGACATCATACTTCGCCAGTGGTTACAGCTGGGAACTGCAACACAAACTTTGAACCAACTTTACTAGGTTTACCTTTGTTCCAATACATTTAGACTTTTTTGAAATTCAAAAATCTAACTTGAGAAATCATACTAAGAAGTCGCAAGTCAAAACCACAGTATGTCCTTGGTTTACACAATAAAGCAGGGTGGCAAAACTGAGTCTGATTAAGGGTGTAAAAGTGGGTGATAAATTAACAATAACTCTTACAATGGACATAGTGTAATACCAACTGGGATGCAAACAACTGGCCCTAATCCACCTACATGAGTTTTGTTCTCCCAAGGAAACAATCAGCTATCCAGCTTATAAAAAGAGAAACAAACACAGGCCCTGAAAGCATCCCAGGGGACTTATTTCTCTCAGAGCCTGTCATATGGGCTCCTTACTTGAACACACTCAGTAATGCCATTGTTGGTGGTGAGGATATTACTGAGATGCGGCATGGGGCCATTAATGTCCCAATTTATAAAGAGGTGGCAAAAGACAAACCTGCGAACTATAGGCCCATTAGCCTTATTGATAATACTTGGAAAATATTTTGTAGACACATGCTCTCGCGGCTTCAGGGATGGATGAGTGACAATCGAGTTTTGTCAGGCTTTCAGACAGGCTACCAGGAGAAAATAAGTACCATTGATCAGGTGTTTCATTTCCCAACCATTTGTTGAAAGTACATTACCCTAAGAAAATACATTTGTATGTAACCTTCAGGGATTTGAGTGCTGCTTTTGATTTGGTGAATAGAGAAGTTCTGTGGAAGGTACTTGGGCAGTATGATATACCAGAAGACTTTTTACATATTCAAATTAAATTGTACACAGACACTTAAACACAAGTAAGATCCTGAAAATGTTCAAGTTGACATCAAGCAGGACTGTTTACCCAGTTCCTTTAGTATACAGAGCAGTGACCCCTGGGGCGCCTTGTATGGGGTTGAAATATGGGGCTCTGGGGATGTCATTCAGTTGAATTGCACAGAAAATAAATTCCTGTGATCCCTACTCAATTTATCAAATAGTAGGATCTGAACCTCCAAAGTACAGATCATATTCCTTGACTAAGAATTCTAAACTATTGGGTCAGAATTTGGATAACGCTGCACCTGAATTCTTATAGAGCTGCCCTTGAGGAGTTCATTGTATTAGACATAAGGTATTTTACATCCTGGCTGAGGGCAGAAAAGGTTTTATGTTGGAAGCTAAAGATAGAGGGTGTTTGGAAGGAGCCAAGCAAAATCAATAGAAGCAAACTCACTTAGGGCATATATTGGGATTACATCTTTTGGAAGTGTGGCTTGAGCCACGGTCTAATGGTATGATTGACAAGTTCTTATCCCATAAATGTTGTCCCAAGTTCAAAACATTCAGCGATAGAATTAGCTCCAATAAGGCCAAAATCCTATACATAACTTTTCAGAATTGCCACGCTGCCCCTTAAGGTGGTCACAGCAAAATGGGATAAGAAAAGTGACACAGTAGGGGAATACCCCTCGCCAAAATATCCTGGAAACAAAGGAGCATTTCTTATTCTTCTGTCCATATATTATAAGCCGAGATTCAAGTAGATTATTCCACTCTGTACGTCTCTAGGTGTTAAACAGCACCTGGTGGCATTATGGTAACTTAAAAGTGACAGATCTAAACCAATTGTTTTTGCTCTATTGTGGTTTTTAAACTGGGCTTGACACTTAAGATGAATGTCCCTGCAGCCACTTTATAATGAATGGCTTCCTTTGCCAACATTGCCTTGTGATCCTTATCTGACTATTGTACCTGTCACTTTATATTTGCCTGGTTTTTGCATGCTGAAGACTGATGCTTTGTTATTTTAATTGTTTGATTTTTACTCATCCTGGTGTGATGCTACATGATGAATTTGATTTGCTTATGAGTGTTGCATTCAACACTTCATAACGTTTGACCTCTTGCACTTAAAGGATTATGCTGTTTGATGATCTGTGATTTTTTTATATATTATTTGTTTGAACTTTTATGGTTATGCATACACTGACCAAAATAAACTAAATAAATACTGCCAATTGCCAGGCACGGATACAGTCGATCAGATAAAGGAATCATCACAAACACACACACACCTCCCACTATCTTAGTTTGTGTGACATGCTCTCCATCCACGTAGATGGGCCACCGCCGGAGGAAGATCCTTCTCTTACCTGGCTGCCAAGACTTGGAACTCCCTCCCCATCCACCTTCGCTGACCCAGGACCATCTCGCCTTCAGGAAACAACTCAAGACCTGGCTGTTTGAGCAGTAGCATACCCCTCCCCTCAAGCGCCTTGAGACCCTCCCGGGTGAGTAGTGCGCTATACAAATGGCATGCCGTACTCTGACCTGTCTGGTGACTCCACGCCATTTGTGCCATCTACAAGGGGGAAACGCGCTCCAGACCGAGCTACCGCCGCGCCAGGAGACATCAGCGGCAGCGGAGCGGACTCGGTACCCCAGGGGGCCCTGCTTCAGCGCACGCTGTGCGCGTCATCATCTAGCGCCAGGAGGCGCCTCAAAAGTCGGGTCCACCCGTCCATTGTGTGTTCCTGCCGTACTCTGACCTGTCTGGTGACTCCACGCCATTTGTGCCATCTACAAGGGGGAAACGCGCTCCAGACCGAGCTACCGCCGCGCCAGGAGACATCAGCGGCAGCGGAGCGGACTCGGTACCCCAGGGGGCCCTGCTTCAGCGCACGCTGTGCGCGTCATCATCTAGCGCCAGGAGGCGCCTCAAAAGTCAGGCCCACCCGCAACGCGGGACGCCGGGCGAAGCCCGGGCCAAGGGCGGGCCCGTTTTAGCCCGTTCTAGACAGTGAGAGACTGGACTGGGCCACCCCTCTTTCCTCCACCTGCGAATCTACTTGTGGTAAGGCGACACAACTCTATATCTGAAGCGCAAGTGGCCTGTTGTTGTTATAATTATATTTAGGGTTGTGCTGCTTGCAATTGACTGACTACAATGTCGAAGCAAAAAACGCCTGTAACTCCGGCTAACACCATGGATAATTATCTGGTGCAGGTGGTGGCAAAAATTAACAATGTTCGGAGGTCTTCATTGGGAATTATTGATTCGCCACCTTGTGCCCAAATGAATCAATCAGGGGTATTTCACTCACTTAGTGACGAAACCTTCCCCACCGATCCAATTGAGGACCTTAATGATTGTTCCATTATGAATGTATCCACGGCCTCTATCACACAGCAACATGACCCTTTTGTAGATCTAATTAATTTAGAAGAACAAAATGTTACTACAGCTATGGAGTTAGTACCTCAGAGCAATACCCCTCCGACTCCGGTCCCTGCACCAAGAGCAAAGAAAGGGACCGCTAAGGCTCCACCTAGAAGAGGGGGCTTACGCTCTTCAAAGAATAAACCTGTAACTCCCCTTAGAGGAGCAAAGAAAAGGGTGGAGGACAGGATAAGGGAAGACGAGTATGAAAGTACAGATGGGGAGGATACCCTCTTAAGTAAACTTATGGGCATACTTGAGTCTACATTATCTGGGTTAATGAAACCCCTTATATCAAAGGTAGTCCAACTTGCAAACAAGGTTAACAAGCTAGAGACCCTCTTAAGGAAAACTAATGAGGGGGTGGGGGAAATATCAAATTTAATAACAACTAAATGTGAACTCATAGAGGCTGCAGGGAAATCTCTCGGGGGGATCATGAATGTAGATCCACCAGTTCCATCTGACCAAATCCAACAAGTTAGCTCTGGGCATGGTGAAACCCCCGATATGGCTTTAACTACAGATCCAGCACAAGCAGCACCCAACACCACCTCTGAGCTTTTTAACCTAGAAACTGGCCCAGTCGAATTAATTGTGGAAGCCTCCCCCTTGATTCTAGTACTTGCAAATACTCCATCGTTGAATATAGGACAGATCGAATCTCCAGATTCCTTAAGACATAAGGCCCTTCAGTGGCTTGGTAATAACATGCATATATCGCCCTGGGGCAAGGAAAAACTTTCTGATGATTTGCTCACAGCAAGAAGGGTCAAGTGGATAGGTACAAAGGTAAAGAAATTCCAAGGGGATTGTGTGGTTTTGAACTTCAAGAGCCCTGAAGTGTTGCCTGATGTTCTACGGAACATCTTCCCCCCACAACTTAGAACAGCAGAAATAGTACCCTTGACTCTGGATTTCTTCTATAGCAGAAGAGGTCTAGTAGCTAAATCTAGCATATTAAGAACTAAGTGGACTGTTGTGGGAAATAGAAGGGCCAGGGTCAATCCAGCAGGCGAGTGGGGGCTAAATTTGGATAACCATTACACAGTGTTGTCCGACTTAAATGCATGCGATTGACTCGCATGTGTATCTATTGCTCCTCCTGAAGCCCAGTTGGACCAACGATACGTTAAGACTCTCTTCTTCTCAGATGAGCCTCTATTATATAAACCATCTATGGCCTCTAGTGTATTTTCCACTGTTGTTCCAGAGGAACCAAATAGAGTGCTGTTGGAACAAAATGCAGCACTTGAGGTAATCAAGAAGTCATCTTCAATGAATAGAGTCGTAGTCCCAGGGATAGTTCCCGTAGAAACAGTAAATACCCCTGATATTGTTCAGACGTGCTATCAAAAGGCCTTATACCCATTATCTATCATCTCTTGGAATATAGCGGGAATCGCAAATAAGTTAAATATCCCAGATTGGGTCGACTTTATCGACCAATACGATATTGTTATGTTGCAAGAAACTTGGTTGCTCGTACCAATTTTCCGGCAAGGGTATTTGAATTTTTATATTCCAGCTGTAAAAAATAGAGTGGGTCGTCCCTCTGGGGGCTTGTTAATTTGGGTACGCCAAACTTTGAAAAGTGTGGTCAAGCGAAGGTCTATACCCTCTAATGATATTCTAGCACTGGATATTAACTGGCAAAATGGCCAACAATTGGCCTTGTTCAATCTTTATTCCAGGGGAGTTGTTAGAGGTAAATTATCAGAGACCTTGACGATTCTTGAGCATCATATTGAAATGCTGCCAGTGCTACCTCATATAATAATAGGCGGGGATTTCAATACCACCTTCGAACCTATGGGCGAGGAGGATAGAACCTTGGCAGAAGATGAGGATATAAAGTGGAGAATTCCTCAACTAGATATCCCTGCAATTAAGAAATGGAGCACAGTAGCTATTCAATTGAAAAGCTTTTGTCTTTCTAGAGGGCTCAGAGCAGTAAATGGGCGGGTACCGTCGGACCCTAAGGGGAAAAATACTTTTGATAATGGTCGATCGGCCAGTAGAATAGATTATATACTACTGGATGTAAGAGCTTGGGATAGATTGATAGATATGGAAGTGAAGGACAAATTAGAAAGTGACCATAATCCTTTGTGCCTGACACTCCATCACTATCATGAAGTACCCGACCTCCCTAGAGGGGATCAGACGGTTACACAAGATCTTGTAAGCTCAAATAACCTCCGCCATTTGAAGTGGAGTATGCTCCTAGAGGACATTGTAAAAATAGAGACCCTAAAGGAAACAGTGGTGGAGGAAGTCTGTAAGATTAAGTCCCATTATGGGATGACTGACTTCGCAGATTACATGATGGCTGCTCATGAGAAAATGTTTTCTAAAATTCAAATTTTTTTGTTAAAACGGTAGCCTCAAGTAAAAAGAGAAAGCCCCAAGAGACTAGAGGGTGGTATGATAAGAGCTGTAGGGTTGCACGAGATAATCTTAGCACGGAACTAAGATTAGGAAATGCCGAAGCAGTAAGGCTTGCGAGAAACCACTACAGACAGGTCCAAAAAACAGCCAAGAAGCGTTGGGACGAGGATTGTTGGCAAGAACTTAAGGAGGCGTGTGCCTCAAAGGACTCCAAGCGTTTCTGGGCCTCAGTAAAATGGGCAAAGGGTGGCATAGCACCCCAGCCAACTAATTATGTCCCGAAAACCGATTGGGTAGAATATTTCCGACCACAGTATGCTCGTAACCCTATGTTTAATACTGATTGTCCTCCTCATCAAGTTTATTACAAATCACCAATTTTCACTGAGGGGGATGTGAGTGTAGTACTGGATTGCGTAGCAAGGGGCAAAGCACCAGGTATGGATGGAATTCCGGCAGATATTTTTCTATCTGATCGGAAATCCTGGTGTACCTACTTTGTAATGCTGGCTAATGCGGTGGCTATGGGAGGGAAAGTGCCTGCTTCATGGAAGGGAGCTGAAATTATTCCCATATATAAGAAAGGTGATCGTTCCCAGGCTAGAAACTATAGACCCATTAGTCTGATTGACACTGCACAAAAACTAATGGGCCGATTAGTCCAAAACAAACTGCAGCAATGGATTGACGAAAAAAATATTTTGTCACCCTATCAAGCAGGGTTTCGTCCCTCAACTAGTAGCGTTGATCAAGTTCTCCACTTCCTAACCATCTACTGGAGAAACGTTACTTTAAAGCAGGGGCCATTGTATGCAGTCTTTGTGGACCTAAAAGCAGCTTTCGACCTGGTCCCCAGAGAAATGCTCTGGAAGACCTTGTCGGAAGTGGGCCTAAGCCAGGAATTGCTTACACTCCTTGTTCGTCTTCACGAAAACAACTTTGCAAGAATAAGATGGGGCAAGCAAGGAGAAGTAACTGATCCCTTCCCAGTAGAACGTGGGGTAAGACAAGGGTGTGTCCTAGCTCCTACCCTTTTCTCTATTTATATAAATGGTATTGTTGAACATCTAGAAAAGGTTGCTAGTGACGCCCCTGTAATTGCTGGCTCTCGTGTACCAGTTCTCATGTTTGCGGATGATACACTCTTACTTTCCCGCACCCCTAGTGGGCTTCAAAAAGTGGTGGATGCCTTTGGTGTATTCTGCGATGGGAGGGGCCTTGAATTGAATACCACCAAAACAAAATTTATGTGCCTCAACCAACAGTTCACCTTTAAAGGTGTAATAAAATACAAAGGTACACCACTGGAGAGAGTGGATTCTTTTTCCTACTTAGGCATCACCCTCCAAGAAAACATGAGCTGGAAGCAACACATAACCATGACCTTATTAAAGTTTAGGCAGCTAGCAGGCGCTATCACACTCAAACACCGCACCTCATTGACAAAGCCAGTAAACAGTGTGCTGGAAATCTATTCTATGAAAGTACTGGGGGCTTGTTTATATGGCTCTGAACTATGGGGTTTCTCCAATTTGAGTGAATTGGGACGAGCTGAAAACAGGTTTTTACGAGGGATTGTGACGGTCCCTCAAAGTACACCGACAACCCCGTTAAAACTGGATCTGGGAAGAAAATCTATAGAGGACATAGCGAGGTTACGTCCTCTCCTATATTGGAGAAGGATTATGGTGACCCCAGAATTAAGTCATTATGCAGCAGCATTGAAGGATGTCATCAAATTTGATTGTTTCCACAGTATTCCATGGTTAAGGGAGCTTCGGGAACTCCTAATAAAATTGAAATTGGACTATCTGTGGGAAGTTGAAGATGTAACCTGCTTTCCAACAAAGACTAAGTTAAAAGAACTATACTGGGAAATGGTATATCTTACAATGTTTAGTGACAGTACAAGTTCCAATCTAACATCTCGCTTCTTAAATATAAAAATGTACCCTTTCTGCGAACCTTTCTGGGATATTATTGAAAAACCCCATGATAGAAAACTTTATTTCCAATTTCGCATAGGTGTACTTCCGCTGAACGCGTTTAAAAAGCACTGGTCCCCGGCATGGGACGAATATTGTCACCATTGTAATGAACAAACTGAACACATTTCTCATTTTTTGTTTTGTTGTCCTCTGTATTCGTCTCCCAGACGTAAATGGTTAAAACCTGTGTGCTCAAACTTGGGAACCCGTAGCCAATCGGAAGCTCTCAGGATACTTGAAACTGATTGTTCTACATTTCTTGTGGTTGGTGTAGCAAAATTTCTAGCATGGTCCTGGTTAATTCGTACCCGATCGTTAATGGCAATTGCACCTTAATGATATTATGTATTTTGCATTTTGCCACATGGATTATACTATTTTATTTTAGGAACCTTACATTTTTATGAATTGTTATAACTTGTTATTATCAGATCTATTTTTATCATGTATTCATTCGACATTTAATGTTTAATATGTATTTTTAGAACTATTTTTAAATGTAGTATTTATTGTATTAGGGTTAGGTGAATGCTTTTATGACAAATGTCGAATAAAGCTTTAAAAATGAAATGATTGATTGATGGTATATATTGGCCAAGCGGTGGAGAAGTACAGGGGTGGGATAAGGCAACTCCTGAAGATTGTTCCCTCTGAAATGTCAAAAATGGGGGAGGTAATTGCCGGAAACTCCCCCAGCCAATAAGAGGAGAAAAGGGCTCCTGTCACTCAGACCATATCCAATGACGGCAGGGAACAGGCTATGAGGAGGCCAATATTACAAAATTGTAAGGGGGTGGGTCTTTCTGTACCTCCTCTTTTTTTCTTTGTCAATGGTCTCCTACAAGACCCAAAAAATAATAGTACTTGCTAATTTGTGTCATCTCTGCTGGTCCAAGTGATCATAGAGTATTAATTTAGGTTAATACTTTCTGTTAGGTCACTGGCTTAGTTGGACTCCAAGTTACTCGCTGTATGTTGCAATAGGAAACTATAAAAATGGTTCTATTTAAAATACTCACCATCCATTTTTTGAACCAGATGGCTTTCACATCAATCAGCGCCAAAAAGTAGATAGGATCCAATGGCTTTTGTGATTGGTGCTGACTTGTCTCTCGTGTCACAGACAACAATGACAAAGTGCTCTCCACTACTTCTTCCATGTACCTCAAAGGAGTGAAAACACAGAGTTTTGGTACTATAATTCCAAGTAATATTTTAGACATAATTTTTAAATACAGCATATATATTTCACTCCGAAACTGGATCTAAATGAAAATAAGAAAACCCATGACCTTCATCCCAGCACTGAGGAACCTATACAACAAATTTTCATTTATGATGTTTGTAACCATTGCTTATTTTATTAGGGTGGAAACCCATCCACAAACCTTACTCCCACTTCACTTGCTCATATAGCTGTGTAGGTGACATGTAAACAGTAACTTTTCTCGGCCTCCACATCCCGGCACAAAGAAAATGAGTGATTATGGTTTTCTAAGTATTTGTTTCAAGATTATATGTTAGAGAAGTTCAGATAATGCATGAAGAATACTTATTGTAGGCTGTCCACAACATCACATTCAGATAACAGAGGTAACAGAGTAATTGCTAAATCCAAAGATAGAGACAGATATTTGAGAGACCTTGAACCATAGGAGTCATAGTCATGGAGATCAATTAGCATAGATGCAATTTTGCAATTTACATTCAAATTAGTCGGTAAAAACCACGCTTTAAGCACTTTTTAAAAACTTTTCTGCTTAGTTTTGTTATCTGTAAAATTTCTGAATATGCATTCCGAAGGAAATAACAGAAATTATATTAATTGAGCTCTGGGACTGGCTGAAACTGTATTTACGGATTTCAGAGATTTTCAATGGCGGCATCACACTTGTCTTTAGTAAAAACAAAATTCTAGCAGAGACTTTCGTACCACAGACTCCTCACCCTGTGTATTTCTCTGTGCACCAGGCTAGCTCAGAAAGATTTTCATAGCAACTCCCTCATGTGCCGGGGGTTACGTTGTGCTGCTCTGCATCGGTTCCGTCCCACCCCGGATGTGTCTTAAGGGCCCCTATATCTGCGTGACCTCCTTTCACTAACTTCAGTTTCTTTCTCATCTTAGTTCTGCCAGTGTGCAGATCACCGATATTGGGATCCCAATATAGGGTTATATGAGTCCATTCCACAAAACATGGAGGAGGATGGGTTGATGACCAATCAGCGAATAGACAGATTCTCTATTAAAAGAAGTGTTGCCAAATCTAAGTAACATGTTTGGATAGAGGCTTCTAACTGCAGATTCCCCACCTTCTGACCAGATAACAAAGCAGTACCTCCTGAGGTGGTGGGTATGTGGAAAGACTCAGCCCAGGAAATCCTGCCGGGCATATTGAGGAAAATGAACGTCTAGCCAGACTGGGCTGTCCAGGCAACAGTGTTTTGTGAATGAGTGGAGGGACGCCCATGTAAAGGGCTGGCAGATGTGCTAGAATGGCACACCAGTGCAATCGAAGCAGCCTTTGCTCTGGTGGAATGAACATGCAAGCCTTTAGTGAATGCTTCTTGATTAGCCCATAGCAGATCATTATGCATGATACAATCCATCGTTCACTTTTATATTGCTTTCCCCTTTTTGGATCCACAGAAGCCCACAAAAAGTTGATTGTTTAATTGATGGTCTCAGGCCTGATCTATTTAAAAGCTGAGAATCTTCTCAGCATAAAAACAGTGGAGCGATTCCTCTTCGTTGGATGGATGAGGTGGAGCGTAGAAAGACGGCAAAGTAATGGATTGCCCTATGTGGAAGGGCATGACTATCTATGGCCAGGAAGAGACTTTTGTCCAGAGGACCAGTTTGTAAGGAAAGAAAAATATGTAAGGTTGCTCGACTGACAAGACCTGGAATTTACTCACTTGTCAACCAGAAGTGATAGCACGGAGGAATACAGTGTTTATGGTCAAACTGCATAAGCCAGCTGTGCATCGGTCAAAAGGAGGGAAACATCCTTTACAACGCAACTTTTACCACGCAGTGCGTTTACGACGCAACTTTTACAACGCAAACCATTACAACGCATTGCGCTGGGGGGTGCTCTATAATAGGGAATAGGTTTAATTTACTATCCAACACCTTCCCTACTATCCACTGGGACTGGAGTTGGAATAGTAAATTAAACAATTCACTATCCAGCGCCCCAAAGCACTATGCGTTGTAAAGGCATGCGTTGTAAAAACCGCGTTGTAAAGGCATGCGTGGTAAAAGCATGCGTTGTAATGTCATACATCCTCAAAAGGAGTGCGCATCAAGTATTTGAGAATCAAACTGAAGTTCCACGGCAGCATCACAAAAGTTATTGGTGGGAACATGTGGATCAGCCTCTCCAAGAAACGCACCACAGCCAGTTAGTTGAAAAGAGATTGCTGATTGGGCAATCGCACGAAAGTCGAAAGGGCTGAAAGATAACCTTGAACTGTCACCACAGCAAGGTCTTGCCAGGCTAGGTGGAGACAAAACAATAAAAGGTTAGACAATTTTACCTTTAAAGGCTGAATGTCACGGGGCAGGACACCAGACAACAAACTTCTCCCAAAGTCCTGCACACACAATTGCTGCAACAGGACACCTGGGTGTCAGGATGACACCAACTACTTCGGAAGGAAGATCGAAAGCCACCAACTGTCGCCATTTAAACAACATGCATGGAGGTGCATTTGTGAAGACTTTGGTACAAGTCTCTGTCCTGCTGTTGCGACAAGAGGGTCTCCCCAAAGGGCAGCCAAATCGGAGGAGATTTGCTTATGGCCAGAAGTTCCAGGTACCACACTCTTGTCACCCAGTCTGGAGCTATTAGTATGGGTTGGACCCAGTCTTTCTTGATCTTTTTCAATACTCTGAGATGGAGAGGTAGGGGCAGAAAGGTATACATGAGTCTCAAGCCCCAGTGCAGACAAAAGGCATCTCTGAGGGAGAGCCGCCTAGGAACTCCAACGCAAAAAAGCTTGGAAACTGCACAATTTCTGCAGAGGTTCTCTCCATTGTTGGAAAACACCCACTGTCACTTACGAGTGTAGCTGCCCTTTGAGATCCGCTATGCATTGTCAGCTGAGTTAGTCCATTCTGGTTTAAATATCTTGCCAGACACTGGGTATTCAGGGTAATGGCCTGAGCGTAGAGCTACTTCCATAAACATAGAGCCATCTGTACAGGACCCACAACACCACACCACCATGTTTGTTCCAGTACTACCTGGTGGCCATGTTGTCTGTGAGAACCTGTAACCATTCTCCCTGATGTTGGTGCCAAGCGAATCATGCGTTACTCCAACAAATTGTTATGGAAACTGATTTACAACTCTTCATAATGACCTCACCAACCCCACAAATTCTGGGTGAAGTAGGGAGAGAGGTCTGCTGCAGATTCAACTGCGGTCATGCAGCCACCTTTACAGGTGTTTCACAGTCTCCTCTGACACCTGGATGGAAAGCTAAATGTACCATAGGCGCTGAGCCCACTGAGACTTCAGGTCTTGACTTGAGATTCAGAATGTGCTGAACCTGGGTTGGTTGACAAGTAAGAAGCAGGAGGCCAACGAGGCAAAGAAAACTCAGAGCTGCTCTCACTTTATCTCAAATGTCCTCAACTTGTTTAGGCAGGGTGAAGGTTCAGAAACCAAAGTATACAGGGGGGCCGTTGTGAAAGAGGCAAGTACAACTTTGACACACTGATGGAAAAGCCCAATGAAATGAACAAATTTGCCATTGTCTGGAGCTGGTTTACAGCTGTTTGAGGTGAGCCCGCCTTCAGCAACTAGTAGTTCAGGTATGGGAAGACTAGTATTGCCAACTTCAACAGACTGGCTGCGAACACATCCATCAACATTTGAACACCCAAGGTGCACTGGTAAGGTCAAAGGGGAGAATGAGAAATGGAAGTGCTTTTGGCCAACATAAAACAGCAGGTAACTCTTATGGGCTGTGGGAATAGGCATCCTGCAAATCCAATGCCAACATCCAATCTCCTGGATACAGAGCAGACAGAACTTGGGGTAGGATGAGCATTTTGAACTTGCCCTTCCCAAGGAAAAAATTCAAAGGGAGAAGATCTAGGACAGGGCCAAGGACTTTTCTGCACCAGAAGATAATGGGAATTACAAGCACTCCCGATCTATGATGCAGCAACCCTCTTTATTCCTACCTTGGACAGGACAGCATGAACTTTCTGTCAAACTATGGACAAATGGTCCTCTGGGAGATGGTGTGGTGTGGGTGGCATATTCGTGGTTGTGACAGGAAGGGTAGGGAGTAGCCATGTTCTACAATCTGGAAACCCCATTGGTCTGGTCTGATGCTCCTCCACCAAGGAAGGTGAAAGGTGATATGACCTCCCATTGGGTGATTGTACGTAGCCCAAGGCGACTTTAAGCAGTTTTGCGACGGATATTAGAAGAGGGGCTGGGATTTGTGTAGATCGTTGCTCCTGGGGCCTGGACGTTGGAAGCCTGATCCCCGACCCCTACCTCAAAAGGAATGAGAAGCTTACTGTTGCTGAGGTACGTTACGGCATTGCCTCTGTTGGTTTCCCTCTCAAAGCCTTGAAAAGGGTGACATTGTTGGGGGAACTGGCATAGCATCAGAGTTTGCGATTGCTTCGCAGTACTTACAAAAAAAAAACTCAAAGGCTGAATCCACTTTGCATACAAATAGACTGGTCCCATCAAAGGGTATTTCCATGAGTGACTGCTGGATGTTACTGAAGAATCTCATGCAGCGGATCCAATCTTGGTGCCTAAACACCGCAACAATGCTCACTGCTCTACCCAGACAGTCACTTGTATCCAGGCCCAATCTAATAGAGTATCTGCCCACATATTGTCCATCTTGAATAAGCCGTTGGAGGTGTGCATCACCTGGATGCATTGGCAAAATATCTGCCACCATGTCCCATAACGCATGAATGTATCTCCCTAGAAGGTAGGTTGCATTTACGGATCTGAGGACAAGACTAGCCGAAGAAAACATCCCTTTGGTAATTGCCTCCAATAATCTCAACTTTGTCTGGTAGGGTGGTCGGAATCACATTGGGGATCCGATGGCTGGTGGAACTCTGTACCACCAGGCTTTCTGGTGACAACTGTTGGAGGAGGAATTCAGAGCCCCCAGGAGCAGGTATCTCCAAGTTGAAGCACCTCTGTTAACATATTAATCAGTGGTGGGTAGAGTGAAATCTAAGACTTCTGCTTCCCTCTTTATCACTGCAATGAAGGAGGCAACCCCTTTTATGGCTGCAGCTGGGAGAGGGGAGTGGAGGGCAGTGTCAGGAGTGGTATCACAGACTGTAAGAACTATTGTCTGATCTCCCTGCTTCCTGTTCCAGCAAAGATTCTGGAGATGCAGCTTAATATCCATTTAATGGAAACTGCAGCACAGCAACAATGGTTTAATGATTCCCAGCTAGGTTTTAGAAAAAATCATGGGACAGAAACCGCCTTAATCTCAGCAACGGACTGTATTAGGTGTCTAGTGGCTGAAGTACAAGGGGTGGAGCTGATACTCTTGGATCTATCAGCAGCATTTGATACCATCTCACATGCGCTGCTGCTGGATAGAATCCAAGGTCTTGGCATCTCTCATCAAGCTCTAGCCCTCTTGTCCTCTTTACTTAGGGTAAGATCCCAAATGATGAAAATACAGCATTTCTACTCAGAGGCCTTTTTCCTGCCCTGTGGAGTACAGCAGGGCTCATCTTTGAGCCCTACGCTTTTTAATTTCTATGTGTCACCCTTAGCTGCAATAATCCATTCCTTCGGAATGGAGGTAGTGTCGCATGCTGGCGACACTAAGATCATGGTGTCAATCCCCAAGAATTCATGATCAGTAGCAGAGAACATTTTATGTTGCATGACCAAATTGGCACAATGGATGTCATGTAACTTTTAAAAACTAAATGAAGATAAGACGGAAGTGTTGATTTTTGGCACTGGGGCTCAAAGATCGAACAGTAGCTGTTGGCCATACTCCTTAGGAACGTGTCATACTCCGGGAAAAAAGACCACGAACCTTGGAGTACTGATGGGCCCTGAACCCAACTTTAATGTCCAAATGAATCGCACAATAGCAACTTGCACTCAGATTATAAGGATGCTTAAGAAAATGTACCTATTCATCCAGCAGTCTGCAGGTCGCTCTCGCCTTGTTATTTGTCCAGACTGGATTACTGCAACTCACTGTACCTGGGCTTGAATAAGAACGCACAGCACAGACTCCAGGTGGTGCAGAATGCATTGGCGAGACTTGTTCTGAACATTCCCAAGGGGCAGTCAGCTGAAAAGGGATTGGAGACCCTTTACTGGCTCACAATTAATAAGCGCATCAGCTTTAAATCTCTCTGCATGGTACATAAGGCTCTTCATCTCCCATATCTAACAAGACTGAAAACCATGTTTGGCTGGTATTCCTTAGGCAGACTTCTTCAAACATAGCTTCAACTACAGCTCACGGTATCAAGAACCAAAAGAAAGAAATGGGGCGACAGAGCATTTTCTACGGCCGTGAGCAAACTTTGGAATACCCTTACACAAAACATAAGGGCCATCCCTCAGCTCTTACCCTTTAGGATGACTCTTAAGACTTGGCTATTCTCCTTGTAGTTATTTTCTGAATCCGGAGTACTAGTGGACTTTTTTCAGGGTAGCGATCTATAGCGCCTTGATGACTTTGGGTAATTGCTGTGCTTTATACATTTTAAATCAAATTAAATTAATTGAGCTGGAAGCCTGAGGCAACCGAGACGAGTGGCACCGTTGGCAATGCAGGATGACCTGCCAGCAGAAGTCCTGGTGGAGGCCACTTCAGATCCAGAGGCACACCAGAAGGGTCCGGTTAGGTACCGAAAATCCGCTTATACAATCTATAAACTCTCAAAACAGTTAAAGCATTGCTGCAGGGGCTGGAAAGTCAAGAAAGAGAGGCATGAGGGTCGTAGAGTGTTCCAGAGTTAGGGAGCAGAGTGTGGACCGCGTGAGTGTAGCTCATGGTGGATGTGTCCAGGAGCACAGTTTTTGTTTGATAAAATTCCTCCCCAAAATGGCCGCCTAGGTTTACGGTCTAGGCATCAACACAATGCTGAATCACCACGCTGACTCAAATACCGCAGACTCGGAAGCAAGCACTACGGGGCCCGCAGCAAGGGTAAGACAGCCGTTAGTTGCACTGCCTCCTTGCATGAGTATGGATGTTTGTGGTAAAGCTGCATAAAATCTTGGTAAGACAAGCACCTTATATTTTCTGTATTGTATTTCCTTTCTAGAATCAGAGCAACAAGGTGCTCTGCCATCCACGCCAGCGCAAGCCCCGATCACCAGGGGTGAGTCCTCAGTCAGATACTCGGTCAGTTACGCGGTGGAACACAGCAAACCGGAACACAGCAAACGTGGTCGCACCTTCTCATGTATTACAAACACTTGCCTAGTGGGATCGGTTTATGTCAAAGGATGCTAACTGTGGAGGGTGAATTTTTCGTCAAACTACACTCACCTAAAAAAGTTACAACCACAATGGATGTGCCTGATACATGCCTGAGGTATTGTGCTTGCTATTTTAAACATGTGCCTTACCAATATACTGCATGATTGCTTGAATTGATGTACCTATGATTTTTTGTAAACAAACGTTTAACCTAACATTTCCAAGCATGGGACACGACTCTCTAATGTCACCATGTATACTCACATGCGATAATGATTTCGCTCACAATTCTTGATATAACTATCAATGCTAGGTTGGAATCACCAACACAATCACTGGTGCTTCTTGGATTACTTTCAGCCCTAGTTACTTTATCTACCCACAGCATCCAAGACTGGCGCTGCTACTTAATTTTCATTTTAATTCTAATCACTCGTAGCATAATGATTACACGTTGTGTCATGGAATTTTAACAAAACCTTGGTCCTTTCTGTTTTCTTTTATTTCCCTGGGTCTTTTACCTCGGGATCATTCAACTCGGGGCATCTAACTGCTTCTGGTTACTAGTTTGAAAATCACTGAACCAGACATGTGCTAGTGCCAAAATTACCCATTTTTTATTTCTTTGGTCTTGATTAAGTGCCATCAGACCTGTTAGGGGCTACTTTGGCATGAAACATGTCAACCCTATGCACCACACTAGCCCTATAGGAACATTATATCCAGTTGGGGCAGATTACTTTTAATTAGGCTAGTGCCCCTTGGGAATAAATACATTTAGTTAGGACGGCCCTAGACCTATTTTATGCTCACTCACTCACAGCACTACCAAGCCCACACACCCGCACTCACCCTACGGCTTCATCCAAAAATATCTCTGCCAAAGAGTTCCTTCGCAAGTGTCCGTCGGGCATTGCAGCACCCGCAAGATGAGGAGCAAGGTCCAATAATGAAGCATGACATCCTTCGGGGTGTGTGAGGGCATTAATTTTTTAGAAAAGACCTTTCTTCCCCTTCCTTAGGAACTGCACACCTCTTGTATTCCCTACCCTCTAAATGGACCACTTTTTTTTCTCATCGGCACTCTCAAAATTCTAGCTCTACATTCTTTGGACTGTAGAACAACCATGACAGTGCTCCTCGTTTCTCATTTGCATCTCACTTCCTTGAGATGATGCAGTATGCAGATCTAACCACCCGTTGCATCAATCTATTCTCTATTTCTAGTAGCTCTGTCACCACATCCACCACTCAACATGCTGTGCAGTTGTTCTGTACAACAGCAGATGGAACCGACAGTATTTAAAGAAGGTGTCTTCTACTTTGCCCAACTCTTCATCTTAATGAATCCCCTCTGTCACAATATTTGTGAAAATCACTACGTTCTGCAGAGTAGCATCAGTAGAAATCACTTTTAGCTCCTTCACCTGTATCTTCCATGACATCTGTTCAAGCTCTGCTCCACATCCTGTATCTTTTGTAACATGTACTTCAATGTTCCCTCCACTGCCTGCACCACATTTGCAGTGCCCTCAGTATTTCCCAGCAAGTCAGAATACAGAACTTCAATGAAATGTATGATGGTCCCAACAGCAGGTGTCCCTCTCACCTTCTCTTTTTGGGCCTCTAGGTCTACCCCCTAGTGTCTACGCTGGGCCCCAAGCGACTGTAAGAAATCCTCTATACATCTCATGTTATTCACCAAGGCGTCCCTGAAAATAGTGCAGTGAAAAGTACTTATCGGTAGACGTTAAGGACTCCAGTCATTCAGTTCTAGGGCCACTAAGCTTTGTGTGGGTGAGCTCAACGAAATAGACAGGACTGCAGTGCTCAATGGCATCATACTGCTCTTACCCCACTGGGGGTGTCAGCAGTTCTTCCCCACAGCAGTTTAACCCACCCACCTGTCCCTAAGGAATCATCTTTAAAGTCACCATGGCCCGGTGAACCCTTTGCACAAAGGCAAAATTTCCTCCCGGCCATTTCTGGCATCCACAGGGTTTGCTGTCTTCTGTGTCACTCCCGGAATTCACAACAGACAGCATTCGATGGAACTGCCACCCTCGCTCTGCAGGTTCTGTGCATGCCAGGCACCTCAGACTGCCACCAGGCAGAGAGAAACATGAATGATTAAGGTAGTTCTGCTCGCTGAGTCACATTCAGGAATTTTGACACCAACTATGTCACACACTTCTCACTCTTCTCCTCTGTGACTAGGCGGGTCCCAGGTCACCCTAGGACGATACAGTGAGCCGACAAAGGAATCCAGTTTAGGACCTGGTCCCAGTCTCCCTCCAGAAGTTAATTCTTAGCATCAATATGCCTGTGTAATGCACTCCACAAAACACCCCAAATACAAATGTAACATCTGCATTTGACATCAATATTTATAGGATGTCCTCAAGGAAATGAGTAGTCCCATCTTGAGATTTGAATTCACATCCACACTCATGTGAATGCTGTAGTACCACAGGGGTTAATTGACACAGTCCTTCCCCTCCACTAATGGATTACACAGGGCTACATCCATGCACACATTTGATTTAAAGTTTACACTAATTCACTTGGAATAGCTTTTGGTCAGCATCAGGACGATGCCTCACAAAACCCTTGCCATATGTCGCTCTTTCTATACAGAGGCAAGTTGTTTCAAATTTCCCACAAACGTAATAGCTTCCAGCACAAACAGACTATGTTAAACTTATAAACAATAGTAGCATTAGAAAGAGGGTACTGAAATCCACAATAGGTAAAATACAGGTACAGAAATTCATGAGTGCTTTCATTAACTGAGCACTGATTTTAACAAACATTTAGAAACAGCCCCACTTAGTGTCTTCCTTGTTCAAAGTGTTCAGAGCAAGTTAAAATTCAGAAGAGATTATAGGGGAAATTAAAGATGTCTCGCCTCCCTCCATGTCAAAGTTACAAGTTTACCAGACATGCGTAGTAACCAAAAGAACTGTTGCCCAATTTAGAATATATCTTTGTATCTGCAAAATAAGCCACCTGCTCACTGTGAACCTCAACCACAGCCACAATCAGATCAACAGTCCACCAACATATTTAGGACACAAAATACTGGTGTAAGAGAATAGCCAATGCACTTCCAAAAAGACAGTATGTTTACATGAACATCCCTACCAGGCCATAAGCACACCTGTCCTACTATGCATAGGTTCTCACTGTGACATTGTACATCTACCAACCATAAATTCTTTTAAAAAAAATAACTTGTAAGTATTACAGGTTACTTGCACATACTACACGTGACACCTGTATCTACTGTGCTTACTAAATGTGGAGGACAGGTAATTAACTAAGGCATACTTTTCTTTGCACAATAAGGACAATCTGTGCTGGATATGTCGAATTTAATTTGGACATTCCCTATCTTTTTACAGTTGTACAACTCTTCTGTTATCCTTGTACATACTGATGAAATTGCCATGAATTGTATTGGCAATGAGACATGGTCACACATTTTTATGTGTACCTGGGTCATAATATTAATGTTGACCATGCCTTTTCATAGATATTTAATATATCCTCTTTAGCATAAACTCTTAAGTGATACATCATTTACAAGACACAAACCCATTTGCTTTTCAACACTAAGTGAATGTTAGAATAACAGTGCATCACAAAGTTTTCTGAGCCCATCCATGCATAGAAAGGGACATCCAAAAGTTTAGGCTCTTGCTATCCGTAGTTTTGTACCTTGCTGACTTTTTCACTTATGGTTAATCTAAACAGAAGGTGATGCCAACAGAGACGTCCTGGGTGTAGCGATCACCTCAATAGCATCAGTATGGTATTTCTCCTGTGAGGTATCTCCTTCACAAAAATATGTTTACCTCATCAGGTTCTTATGATCCACCCTGCAATACTACTGTACAAATGTTAAATACATTAACTGATTCAGCCTCTGTTGTATCTATAATGCCTTTTTTTGCAGCCCACAAAATCCTGGGCACTGTTACTATTTTCAGCTGCTCTATTTTCTATGTAGGTATTGATTGTTCATGCTATGATGCTAGGAAGCCTGATGTCGGTTTTTCCTCTCCATTGCATGACAATGTCTCACATTGTCTTGATTCAGCCACAAATTAGTATTGACGGTAAAGGCGCAGTGAGTCTGTGACAAAGCTAGAGTAAATGTCAAGGTTTTATCACGTGATTGCATGCAGTAATATATATGAATTTTAAACCATTACAGATCTATGTATAAAGCCACTAAAAGAAAGCAGAACTGAATTGCCTTCTGTAGAATCAAAAATGATGGGATTGCAACATTTTTAAATGTTATTCTGCCACACCTTATTTAAGCACAATTAGCAACAGAAATGTATGAGTAAGTAAGTAAAACTTTATTTGATCCAGACCTCAACTGAGGTCAACAAATACAAAATTAAAATAATTTCAAATACTCATAAAAATGCTTAGCTAAACACTTTTGCTTTTTTTTTTTAAACTCACTACAAGATGGTACAGTGGTAATGTTCAGCCACCAACTCAGACAACATTAGAGTGAATTTGATAGAATAGAATACAATCTTTGGATTGTACTTCTTGTTTAAAACAGCTTCAAAGCTTTTTAAAAACGTAAACAGGTTATGACAAACATATTCATTAAACCCTGGGGCGCGGCCGCGATTCTGCGCCTGTGCGGTCGATTTGAAGAGTGGGCGGGTTCATGACGGCCCCCAGCCGTCATCAGCACACGAGCACTGTGATGCATGACAGCTGGGGGCCGTCATCAGCATGGAAGGGGTTAACCGGAGAGTTACATAATGTAATCAAATCTTGAGCAGAGAAAGCGTTATAATTTAGTTGAATTGGGATTATGTAATGTCGGCGGGCCTTAACTATGCTCTCATTAGGACAGATTAATGGAGCGTGGAGCAAATCTTGTTGCCCACCTTTACAAAGTTCACATATACCTTTAGGTTTATTAGTACCATCCCAGCTAGCTGAGAAAGTGGCTAAAGGGAGTATGCCCAAACGTAAAAGTAAAATACATCGCCTTACGCCATGCTCTAATTGAAAAAGTAAGTAAGGGACAGAAGTTTTAAATTCCTTTTGTCCAGCGAACCGTTTAAAGTGCTTCAATTGACAACAGTGATCTATCTTTATCAGATTCAAAACTAATTCTAGGGGCCAAATGTTTTAAAAACAGTTTTAGATGTGCTGGAGTCCACTCCTGTAAAATTGCAACCTTCCATTGAGAGACCTCCAAGGCTTTTACCATATTCTTATTAAAGGTGTACCCGGACGCCTCCTCTCTAAAAGAAACTCTAATTTTAACAAATGTCTTAAGGTGTCTAGGGCTGCATGTAGCAGATTGTATGCCCACCTAATAATATTACAAATTACTCTGGCAAAAATTCCCGTAACCGATAGCTCAAGACGGAGGGCTTGAACTGGGACCGACTGTGCCACTTTTATCAATTTTCGAAGAATGGCCCCTTCTTTTACTTTTAATGATTGCCACGTTTTAATTTGATAATATTCCACGGCATATGATAAGATCGGGGGGATTTTCATATTATAGACTTCCAGCATTGAATTAAAGTGTCTGTTACCTGTGGAAAGATACAATCTCTGTAGAGCCCCAACATGGGAATCTGCTTTCCGGTACAGGTGGCAAAGGTGGGCTTTATCTAGGAGGTTGGAAGTGAATGTTCGACCCAGATACACACACTGAGTTATGGACTCTATAGGCTTGTCTCCCAGAGACCAAGTATAAGGCGAAGGCTTCCTTCTGCCCCTAAAGGGGAGTACTTTCGTTTTATTGAAATTTGGTATCAGGAAGTTTTCGGTTGCATAGAGATTTAGTTCATTCAAAGATCTTTGGAGGCCTAGTGGGGTCTGGTCAAGAATTACGATATCGTCGGAGTACAATAAACACAGTATATCTACTTGAGCTAATTTTGGAGTAAAATTATTTCTTTGAGAGAGACGCCTTGGGAGATCGCTAATAAAAATAGAAAATAATAAAGGAGCTAGTAAGCATCCTTGTTTTAGCCCATTCTGCAAAGGGATGGGTTTGGGTAGGCCTTTTTCGCCCCCCATTTGAACTCTGCACCATGTAGATGTATGTAGGGCGATTAATATTGTTAAGAGATCTTTGGGTATCCCTAATTTATTCATCAAAGTGAGGGAGGTGGAAAGCCGATCCAATCAGATTCCAAAGTACATATAATAATCAGAGGGGAAAGGATCACTTGTCCTGCACAACCTTAGGTATCTAGCAGGAGCGGGGGGTGTGTCCCAAATTAAAAGACCCTCATGCACGTGATGAATATGTTGACATTGTAGCGGTGTATCTTGATTCTCCGCTTTTTAGTCACGTGTGTGCATAATCATCAGGTCGATCAGGTTATGTAACCTCCACCAGGAGGTATTGACCCAAGGTTTAAACAGTAGTGAGCCAGTGATAAGGGATTACCAGATAATGAATTTTAATAAGTCTGGGTTCGGGTCTAGTAAGCTCTGGTATTGTGCATCATAAGATACTTATTAGGAGTAGTTGATGCACTCAGAGTATCGTTAAAAAGGATTTTGTGAAGGGAAAAGGAATTAGGTCGACATGTTTCTGCCTTTTACGCCTTGATAGGTCTTACGGGCTTTCATCAGGACCGTTATGTGAAATAAAGTGAGGGTAATGGGTGTGGTCAAAGTGCTCAAATGAAGTGATAAGAAAAGGTATATTGACCTGTCTCTTGTTTCGATTGAGGTCACAATGTGCCTGTGGGGGAAGAAATATATACATATTCGTTTTTCAACACACAGGGGAGAGGGTACAGGGGGAAACACCAAACAGAAAACTGTATCTCAAGTCTATCGATTGATAGATTTTTGTAACAACTAAAAAATGGCAATACTTCATTCATGGCTACAATCAATGGCAATGTCAACTCTCTCTTCAACTCTCCATACTCTGACAGAGGGTAAAGGCATGCTCAGAGGTGGATGTTACATGCATGCAGTCTCAGCGTTTATACCTGCACAATGTATTGAATTGTGAACTAAACTGTGGGTTTATAAAACCGTGTTGTGCTAGTTTAAATGTCATTGTGAGATCTTCCGCACACATGGTCTTAAATATAGTTTTAAATGTATCCGATATTGCAAAGGACCATGCGTGATACCGTGCCCAGACACGTGTACTTTTCAATGCGTGCTCTTAATATCTAACATGCTTTTTGGGCGTCATTGTATATTTACCTCGCGCATATAGATAAAGCGCTCCAATCAGGTGAGAAGGCTATCAGGGGACTGAACAAAGGGGAAAGATGTTATTAAAGGCGGTTAGCTGCAATACTTGCGGTTGTTGGACTGTTTTGTCTACAGTCGCGCTACCTCTTTCGTCCTGTCCTGGAGTCTACTGCGAACGCGCTGCCTTCTTCAACCCGGAAACGGAATCTTCTGTTTCCGGTTCATTAATGACTGCTAACAATGAATCTGATTGGTTACACTGCGTGTCGCCATAACAACCTATGGTGACGCTCACGGAATGCTGTGTGCAGTTCTTGTTATTATTTGGTCTAATCGCGATCGGTATAAAGATATCGAGTAAGCCTAATTTTGGAATAACCAGTAAAGTTACAAGGTGTGATAGTAGTTGGTGATTGGTATCTACATGTGAATAACGTAATTCACCTACCAACATGAATATTACTCAGACTAAGTCTGGTTCTTTCCCCCATTCCGGGTATAACACACGAAGCCCCCCCCCTTTTCATAATACTAATGAAGACTGAACATACCGCAAAATGTGGTGAAGACCCGTTTTATAATTTACAACGGAGTCCCCGTAGCGATCACACCTTGTAACTTTACTGGTTATTCCAAAATTAGGCTTACTCGATATCTTTAGAAAGAGGTAGCGCGACTGTAGACAAAACAGTCCAACAACCGCAAGTATTGCAGCTAACCGCCTTTAATAACATCTTTCCCCTTTGTTCAGTCCCCTGATAGCCTTCTCACCTGATTGGAGCGCTTTATCTATATGCGCGAGGTAAATATACAATGACGCCAAAAAAGCATGTTAGATATTAAGAGCACGCATTGAAAAGTACACGTGTGTCTGGGCACGGTATCACGCATGGTCCTTTGCAATATCGGATAAATTAAAAACTATATTTAAGACCATGTGTGCGGAAGATCTCACAATGACATTTAAACTAGCACAACACGGTTTTTTAAACCCACAGTTTAGTTCACAATTCAATACATTGTACAGGTATAAACGCTGAGACTGCATGCATGTAACATCCACCTCTGAGCATGCCTTTACCCTCTGTCAGAGTATGGAGAGTTGAAGAGAGAGTTGACAATGCCATTGATAGTAGCCATGAATGAAGTATTGCCATTTTTTAGTTGTTACAAAAATCTATCAATCGATAGACTTGAGATACAGTTTTCTGTTTGGTGTTTCCCCCTGTACCCTCTCCCCTGTGTGTTGAAAAACGAATATGTATATATTTCTTCCCCTACAGGCACATTGTGACCTCAATCGAAACAAGAGACAGGTCAATATACCGTTTCTTATCACTTCATTTGAGCACTTTGACCACACCCATTATCCTCACGTTATTTCACATAACGGTCCTGATGAAAGCCCGTAAGTCCTATCTAGGCGTAAAAGGCAGAAACATGTCGACCTAATTCCTTTTCCCTTCACAAAATCTTTTTTAACGATACTCTGAGTGCATCAACTACTCCTAATAAGTATCTTATGATGCACAATACCAGAGCTTACTAGACCCGAACCCAGACTTATTAAAATTCATTATCTGGTAATCCGGGCCTTTTTAACAATCCCTTATCACTGGCTCACTACTGTTTCAACCTTGGGTCAATAGCTCCTGGTGGAGGTTGCATAACCTGATCGACCTGATGATTATGCACACACGTGACTAAAAAGCGGAGAATCAAGATACACCGCTACAACGTCAACATACCCATCACGTGCATGAGGGTCTTTTAATTTGGGACACACCCCCCGCTCCTGCTAGATACCTAAGGTTGTGCAGGACAAGTGATCCTTTCCCCTCTGATTATTATATCCCTAATTTAGCTAAATTTCTCGGTCTACACTATCGAACGCAGTTGAAAAGTCGATAAAAGCACAATATAAAATTTGGCCATTTGACTTCACAAACTTATCTAGCAAAGTTTGGAACACAGCATTATTGTCCAATGTAGAATGCTTTGAGCGAAACCCAGCCTGATACGTAGGAATTACTTTCTTGGAAAAAGCCCAGTCTTTTAAATGTTCCAAAATACAAGCGGCAAAGATCTTGCCGGAAGTGTCTAGGAGAGATATTTGCCTATAGTTTGCAGTGTTTGTTGGGATGCCTTTTTTTAAAAAAGGGCTACGACCACGCTCCCTCGCCAAGATTCAGGAATTTCACCAATTTCCAGGCAATATTGAAAAAGAGGGGCTAAAAATATTCCCCCAGTCGTCAGAGTTTTTTTTATAAAACTTTGATAGAAATCTTATCTGGGCCCATTGCTGATGTAGACCTGGCAGAAGAAATCAAAATAGAGATCTGAGCGGCTGAGATTTCCATTGTCTTTTGTTTGGGGAGTTTCATTGATGCCTGATCCAGTCCGGGGGATAAAAGGTCTTAATGGTTGGATTTTTACAGCCTTAAGATATACTTTTCCCAATCTGATGATGATACAGGAGTTGCTTCAACCGATTTTCGAATCCCCATCTGCGCAGAGATTATTTTCCAGAATGATTTATTATTATTGTGCTTTACTGCTTGTTGGATGTCTACCCAGACACAATCTCTCAGAGCTTGTCTTTCTCTCGCCTTTTTCCGTTGGAGTTGTTTTTTCAGTTTCCTTATTTCTCCTTGTCTGTAGACGCTAAAAGAACTAAATTGCATTCTAGTCAATTTATTTAATTGTCGAGAGATATTGTTCTCCAGAGTTTTTCCTATCTGGCATGTTTTAATACATTCACGTCTAGAACTACTACATAGGAGAGAGGCGACTACCGTCTGCAAGGTCACCTCAAATCCGATTATTGGATTACTGGTCTTGCTTAGTGATGTTAGCAATTCTTGTGAGATCATATGATTTGCTTTGCTAATAGCTTTAGAATTCCAATGGATCCTTCCTGTTTTCTGATTTAAGACTGCCTGGCCTTCATAGGAATGGAGTGACCACGGAATGGGGTGCTGGGTATGAATTTGAACTTCCACAGTGAGTAATGCATGATCGCTTTCATGTGAATGTCTAGTAGAAAGCAATTGAACCTTTGAGAATAAGTTGAGGCTGCAGATGAAATAGTCTATGATAGAAGACTTAGTTGGGGCCAATCTGGTAAATGCCGCTGGAATATCGCCCTCTTTTCTCCCATTAATTATTACGTCATTAATTGCTTCAATGGATGACAGCAACATTTTCCCCCTTTCATCTGCTTTTAATTCATCAGGAAAAACAGGAGTTGGAATCTGGCAGGCTTCTTCATGAGGAGATTTTCCCCTGCTATATATTAGTGAATTTGAGATCTTCCCCTTGAAGTCCCCAGCCATTATCATCATAGGGAATCCCCTTACTTCTAATATTGATTTGATTTCCTTGAATGCTTTAATCAGGTCTTTTATCTTTTGAGGTTCCTGGTGGAAAATATATGTTAAAAAGTAAGAGTTCAGATGAAGACTCCAATCTTTCTTTCCGACACTTAATGCTGATGCATTGAACGTTTGGGAGTGATAGGTCGATTTCCTCCGGGTCCCAGTCAATCTCTTCTCTCAATAGGATTGCTATGCCTCCTTTTGCATGACCTCCTGGAAGCCTCTGCTGCTTTTGCAAACACTACGTAATCTTTTTGCGCAAAAGTTGTTGTTGACCATGTTTCTCGAAGTAACATTATAGTCGGTGGGTGTTCCAGAATAAGATGCAATTTTTCAGTTGTCTTTCCCGCTATGCTCCATGACGTAATAACATGCCTAGCGCTAAAAAGGTAGGTTCAGGTCTTTTCCCAGCTTATTCCTGTTTAAAGAACCCGCAATCAAGGTCCAGGAATTTTCATCCAGATACGGTTTTTGCCGTAAGTCCGATCCTTTGGAAATTTGCCGAACGCCATCTTTTATAGAGATCTGCAGGGGAGTATCTTGCACATATTTCCTTTCTATTTCATCCGTTCTCAGTTGTTTAAAGTTATTAATAGAGATGCCTGTTATTCCTTCAACTTCCCTTATCCCTTTACATATGGAGCTTGCCTTCTTAACCATAGCAATATCATAACCATTTTTATGAAGAATGCTTTGTTCTTTAATTATGATAGCTGGGACGATGTTAGACCAAAACTCAACACGGGCCACCGAACAGTTTGTTTTGTCTGGAAAGGAGACAAATTTTATTTCACCGGAGGTTAACAAATGAAGCAGTACAATCTATTGCAGCAATTCAACTATTCTTCCTAGATGTAATGGGCATTTGCCGCTAGAGAATATGTCTGTAAAATCTAGTACGTTTCGAAGTGAGACCTCGGGCCATCTTTAGCTTCTAATATGTCACCATTACCCTCTGTTATATATTCTTTCTTATATTCTTTTGGTTGTGTGCAATTCGAAGAGTAACTCAGATCTAGCGGATTTAATGCTTTACTGCCTTTTGTTTCCACAAATGTATGAAAACTTTGCATTTGCTGGAGTCACTGCTGAGCTACGGACATGGCACTAGGGATGAACTGGTCAACCTCCTGATCAACTCCTAGGACCAGTGGAGCCTCTAGTCTCCTGAGGTGTCTGCAACCTAATTCGCAGCCATAGCGGAGAGCCTGGAATGTGTAGAAAATGAAAGGTCCTGATTACAGAGGTTTTCTGCAGCCTACTAGACAGGATTGTTGTCCGAACTCATGTGACCAGTTGCCCGGCTTATAAAGTAACAAGGATGTCGTGCCCAACTAGACCGTTTGTTTTGCTCAGCCAAGAAGAGTAATTGATCTCCAGGAGTGTCCACATACTAGAGGGCATCTGCTTGCTGGCAGTGGTACAACAGCCTCACATCTGTCTGTGTGCCTATCAATTTCTTCAGAGTAACTGTACAACCATTCTCCTCTATTTAATCTCTACAAGGATATTTAGCTGCACACAGTAGTACTACAACCGCATGCATCTATGTAATGTCTGCAAGGAAATACATTTCTTCAGGGTATGCTTGCAGGCTTCCTTCTTTATATAATATCTGGAAGGTCTGCTACCTGCAGTATGTGGAATTGCATGTTTTCATCTTGCTCTTTGTTTAATGTCATTTGTTTGTCGGAACTGCAGTATTTCATTTCAATAAAAAAAGTCCCTCTTTTTGTTGTCTATGTTCATCACATGTGAAGACATGATTTAATCTGTTTAATCATACAGATGATTACGTTATTCATGATGTCATCTGTGAGATAATTTGTAACATAATTACAGTGCACTTGGCACATTATGGCTGACTACCTAACACTAATTGGGCAATTTCAGCTGTTTTCAAATCTTGAATCCCAACCGTAACGTGACTCTGTGGTAATGCTTGATATGATTAGTAAATAGGAAATCAAAAAAATCGACTGCCAATAACTTTGACGTTGTTGACAAACCTACACAAAATACGGTTGACCTTTGCTCCATCATGTTAAGCTACTTTGTTTTAAATTTAGTACAGGCTGGCAAATATATTTGGGTGACGGTAAAGTGGCAGTTCCTGTTTTCTGTACCGTAGGAATTGTTGTGCTTTATTACAGCATGCAACCAGGAAAGGCATTACAATAAACTTAGCATTAAGATATAACTTTGCTCAGAACAGATGTTTTTTTTTCTTTGGTGTACATTTGTGAAGTAGATTTCGAGACCAAAGCATTACAAAAAATATGTCTTGTGAGCCTCAAACTATTAATAGTTTGTGTAACTAGACAATCAGGCTGATTGCCAATAATAATTAAAACGTAAAATGAATGAGGCAGGCTTAAAGAGAAGAGACAGGTTCATCTTTGTAAAATTCACACACCAATGGTGGGCCATAGGGATAGTTTGTGAATTATCTGAAGATCGATACTGAGCAAACTTAGCAGCTGCAGTTACTTAAAAAACTTCTTTGAAGTAGGAGTCTATGGTAGGTATACACTTTCTAGCTCGGGGTAAGAAAATCATTGATACCATTAAATGATTGTGAACACTTAGTCCTTGTGAGAGCAAAGCTGTTCAGGCACACTTTTATTAAACTGGTCAATGCCCATAATTAGTTCTGAGATGCATCACTTTCACATAGTGCTGGCAGGAATCAGTATGCTCCCTAAAAGTATTTCTATAAAGTGGTCCTCTTTACAGAACTGTTTGCTGTCATTTCATTATGGCAGCACACAGTCGTCATCTGGGAATGGCTCAAGATCATTCAAAGATGGTACCCCCAGTTCTCAGACCATTTTGTAAGCCCAAAGACTTTGAACATAATGGATATAAAAATAAAGAAATGGCCTCTGTGACAATATAAGAGAACAGGAGGACTAAGCACAGAGGGCGTACAAAGGCATTGCACTACACCACGGCTCAATGCACATGGGCGAAGTCTGCAACAGCATATTGGATACAGAAACTGTGCAAAAAGGTAGCCTTACAGAGTTTTGATGGTGTAAGAGTGCACCACAAAGGCTCTGCAAAGTGGCTTTGGTGGTATTGTGTGGCCAAAGGATCAGAACTTGCTGTGGACAACTAAAAATCATGCACAGTAGGTTTTCAGGGCTTGAGGTCTGGGTGCAAGGACTGGTCAAAACGCCCGCCCCCGTGCTGACTGCTCATTACACATGTCCAAACGTGTTTTCATTGGCTCCCGGGCTAGGGCATTGGAAGAAGCAACTGAATATGGTCAAAGAGCCTCGGCTAAAGCACACACCTTAGGTCTTCGTCCACTGCCCCAAAAGCACAACTCAGAGCCCTCTGCCATGAGTAGTTGGGAGTTCAGGAAGCACATTACAACTTCAGCCAGGAAGAACGAGCAATAGGTCCTTGTGTCAAAAGGAACTGTGACAGGACATGGTCAAATGCTCAAAGCATGATGCTCTTGCCTCCAGTACCGGCATTGCTCAACCATAACAAAATCTAAATTTTAACTGAAAAACTGCTTCTAAAGGAAGTTATGGTTTTTACTTGGATGAAAAAAAGATCTTCCATAGAAACAGAAATCCTTGCCCGTCCCAAAAATTAACTTCACCTACAGAACATTGAAATTACAAACAAAAATCTAAAACCCACTCACATTCACCAGTTACTGAGAGTTACAGAACCATAAACCCATGAATGCACTAAATCACCTCACATATGAGGTCACAAGTGGTATTATGAATTACATTATCAATGTTCTCGCTGGTGACATTGCATCACCATTTGTATAACTGATCACAGAATTTACTATGGAGGCTGGGCCAATGAGAGCAGAGACTGGCCTCTTTTCAGGGATCATGCCAAAAAACAATTTGTATATAACCAAGGGCTAAAACAAACGCTTTCTGTGGCGAAGGTGTGTTTATTGATGGGTCGAGGTCCAGCACTTACAGCGTGAACTCACAAATTACACCTTTGTCACTGCACCAGGATCAAAGCTATAACTGCCTAGAGATAGAAATAGATGAAATCTACTAGTCAGTGCAAGGGAACCTGTCTGGCTACAGGCAGCTCTACAGTGCACCTTGCTGCACAAAATGATACCACACGCTGTTTACGTAAAAGGTGCCCAATGAAACTCATTAAAAATCAATGAAGGAGAAATTAGGAATGGGGGAAATGGGTGCACATGGGAATCAAAAGTTTATTTCATGAATACAAAGTCATTGCCAAATGTCTAGTTGAATTATAAGCATCACATCCCATTAGATGTAAAACAAAATCCAGTATAGGTTTTTGACACAATTAGAACTCCACAGGTGTTAACATCTTTTTATGGACTAAGTGAATGAAAGTGCAAAGGATGGTAAGATGCATTAGCTTTTGTGGTCCCTCAGAAATATTTGAGTAGATAAATTGGAGAATATCATTTGAACACAAAACAAAGTTAGCATCATACTAACTAAAGCAAGGAGTCTATAAATATACATATTAGCTCCAGACAAACATTAATTGGTGAGGCTTTTACGTCTAAATAGACAATGATCATTTCCCACTAAGAATGTTGTTAACGCTTGATGGATTTGGGAAAAAGGATAATATGCTTTCACTACAAGTAAAATGCCAAAGACTGTTAACCCACAAAGATGAGGAGCAGTTGAGAAGACTAACAGTTTGAAGTAAGTGTAAAGCTAGATGATCTAAAGATGACATATATCTAATATAAGTGATTGGTATAAGGGAGTGGTAACTGAACTGGTGAAATGTTTGAAGGTGAAGCTGAAAAGGGGTGATCAATCTATTTATGAAAACCCTAAAAAATATGGGAAAAAATAAGGGATGGTACGAAACTCACTGGCAATCAATTAAAAGCCATCTGAGGAAATTGAAGTCTAGCAAGGGGAAGAGAGGAGGAAATTATATGGATGATGAAGCCACAAAGCTAAGATTGAAATATAAGTCTACAGTAAAAGATAAAAAGAAGGAATTTTATCATTTCAATAGGGAACATATGCTATCTGCAATCTCCCCACAAGATAATATTAAATTCTGGAAATATATCCAATCTTGTATGGGTAGAAGACAGATTATGGATAACCGTAAGGTTCCAGAAAATGTATGGATAATCTACTTAGAAGAAACTAATATTAAAGGGTATAGTCAACCAGCTTTAAGGGAACACACGTATGATGACAACCTTTCAAGTGTGTTTTCAGAAAAACCTAAAAAATCCATCATTAAAGGATTAATATAAAGCAGCAGGACCGGATAATCTTCCAGCGATAATAATCAAGACAAATGTTGAATGGTGGACACGGATCTTTTCAGTAGTGATTAAATATATAATAATGACAGGGCATATCCCAGGATGCTGAAAAGGGGTAATACTAAAAACCATATATATATGAAAGTGGATTCTTGGATGGATAATGGATGTAGGATTAAAAGTGCATGTGTAAATTAATCTGCATAGCTTGAAGGACTGGATTGGGAGTTATGATTTAATCCCAAATGAACAAGGTGGCTTTAAGGTTGGTCAATCTATGTTGAACCATTGTTTTACCCTATGATCAATTTTGGTAGAACTTGATTGAGACAAAGGGTAATTTATTCTGTAGTTTGGTCGACATTCGGGTAGCATTAGTCCCGATAAATCGGGAGAGGCTTTCAGAAAAATTAAACAGAATTGGAAATACCTCATGGTTGTTATTACTTTTACAAGAACTACATTGGGGAAATTGGGTAAGGGTAGAATTCGATCAGAGTGGTATACTTTCAGAAAGGATTCCAATTAAGAATGGGCTACGGCAAGGTTGCGGGTAGGCCCCCATGAACTTCATGCAGCACATCTGCCCTCAGTTCTGAAGATTACTGTATCTTTTCCACCCCAGATAGTTGGGATGTTTTCTGTCTTTTATACGCAGATGATTTGGCAATCATGGATATGACACAAATAGGACTGCAAAGAAAATTGGAAGAGGTTTGCAGAAATGATGAAGCAAAAGGCTAATAATACGACCAAAACCAAATTAATTGTGTTTGGATCCAAGAAGAAATCTTTCTGGCGGTATACTGGTAGAAAAATAGAGGATTAATGTATTAGTTGTATTGTAGTTTAATAGGCCATCATTTTTATAAACGTGATTGTTACCTGACTAAAACTATAGGCGGAATGAATATCAATAGATGAGATGCCAGGAGTGTCCGTACTATAATGTCTGTATGAAACTTTTTCACCAGACCACAAACAACTTGTGAAATCCTTCACAGTGTGGGAGAGATAAACAGAGACATCCACTTTGGAATAGATACCAGTAGAACCAATGCCGTGGGAAAATCAAATAATGATGTGCCTTTTTTTTTTAAAAAGTGCATATTTCCATACCATCAAATACCTGTTGTCACTCCCTAATGGATATTTTTACGACACAGCAGACTACATTGATTTCAAGGGGCTATACTGTGAGAGTGATTTAATTCTTTGCATCTTTTCATGAGACACATTCAGCATGAATCTATTTGTAGACCCCAAAAACATTGCAGTACTTGAACTCGACTACCCTAATTCTCAATGTTTGCAACTCGTTTCTGAGCACAATTTTAGTCATATGGATGTAGAGAGGATTTATGGGATTTACACCACAAAATCTCTCGAAGGAATGCATGTCCACAACAGATAGGGTTTATTTAATGTGACTCTGATCATTGTTCAGTGATTGTCGTGACTGTATACTATGAGCATTGTTCAAAAATAAAAAGAGTTAAAAAATAAAAATTGGAATGTTCTCATTATATATTAAGTTTTAAATGGGTGTAGAGGCTCTTTTTGTAAGCTTTCACAAAATCCAATGGACTGTTTTCAAAATTATTATCCTGTGTTCGTACCAGAAATTACTTGTTTAATCAAATGTACCATTTAGATTTCTTCTCAAACTGAAAATTCTCATACATGATTACTGGACAACCTAAATTTGGCCGGATATATCACACATTATTATGATTAGATGGGTGAGATGATGGGGAAAGCTGCATGTGTGTTACATGCATTTTATAAAAGCCATTAATGGTCTTGGCAATACAAACTCTGGGTTCAACTGGATTAGCTAAAGAGAGGCTGAAGGAATGCTTTTTTTCTGAACATCCACATTACAAGAAAATTTGACCAAAAGATCATCATTTCCAAAGGAAGCTAATTTGAGTCATTACCTCAGATCCAGCCATCTTATAACACTCAAAGCCCCCAATCTTGCCGGCTCTTTGAGGCAAAGGACCAGGTGCGTTACATGCAACATTACAGGGTACTTGCAAAGTAAAAAGGAGTATTGATGTGGACTGCTGCAACTAATCCAAAAATCACCTTAATTTTCACCAGTTAATGTGAAAAGAGGGCTGGAATTGGCTAGACATGCCAGAAACAATTAGAATAGACTATGGATAGAAGTAAAATGAGAAGTCAACTTGTGTGCTGTGCACTAGCAAATGGCAGAACACCAGGAAAACTAATGAGCTATAGTTTCAGTCTCTGTAGACTGATCGCCTTGAGTTGAGTTTCTCCGCTAAGCTGGTATGACTGATTCAAACGGAAGAGTCAAATGAATAAAGATGAGCAGTTACTGTGCTTCACAGCCAGATGAATGCTATGAACAAGCTGCTCTTATGCACAGTATACCATTCTTAATGGGATCAAGTCACTGCATTGACACCATGAGTTGAGAGATCTCTCAAAAGCACTGTCTAGTAACAAATCTGTGGGGACAAGATAATCTTGAAATACATACAACGTTGGCAATGTGACAATATTTGTTACTGGATTTCTCACACAATATCTCCACGACCTAACATCTTAATTAAGTACAGTCAACTATAAGATATCTTACTTTTCTGAATGACGAATCCAGAAAGCTGGTGCTTCCCTCTGGTACTCATTAAGCAGACGGACCTGTAGAGAGATATTTGCAACTGTAGTTAGCTTTCATGTCAGTCTAACTTTAGCTTTGCTAATTGAAGACATTATTCTATAGGTTATGTGTTATAATTTGGTCAGCACCAATAATACAACAGTAAAAATAAAGCAGGTTTCAGACCCCTTTGTAGATGTTTTGTAACAATATTCAATATATTCAACAAGCACAGCTCTGCCTGAACTGGCATCAAAACATTTATGGATGAAAAAACAGATACTTATATATCTTCTGCTTAACCTTGTATGCAAAACGCCAAATTGTAACGCTCCACGTACATTTCAGTTGATGACTTATTGCTTGCATCAGCTACCACATACCTTCAAGTCTGTGGGACTAATGTAGCACCCACAACTCACTGAACTTACGGTTCCAATTGCTGGTTTGCATTTTGCGATTTAAAATAGTGATTTTAGCACCCCACTCAATAAATAGTTCAAACACCACAACTTTGATGTGGCAGAGACATATTGAGGTTTGAAAATGCATGATTCTACTTGGGGGCAAAGCAAATTAGGTTACAAATCAACAGGAGATGGCCAACAGAGTGCTCTAAGCTACTACCCTGTTATATCAAAGGGGGGTTACCAAACATAACTTCCATTAAATTCCTCATTCAGAAGAAGGCACAATGAAATGGGTAGATAAAGGGATAGAGCAACAGAGACTATAATGGGATTGTGTGAGGCATTATATAGAATATGTGGAGGAAACTGTGGGAGGGTCTGTAAACAAGTCATCAGGTGAGCAGAGAAAGGTAGGGAGAATAGTGCTACGAGGCGAAGATGTGTGTCATTAGAGGGAACAACTTCCAGCCACCTGACCTTTTTTTCTTTTATTAGGAAAAGCTATCAGCAGAAACCTACGCCTGCCTTATTCCTAGTGCATGGCGGCGACTTTAAGGATGACTACACAGCTAGGGATGGAAGGTAATGAATGGCTGATGATAGAATGTAACCAGGCACAAGTTCAGATGCCAGAACTAGATAGCTCTACAAACCTGGAATGAATTTTTAAAAGTGCAGGAAACAAATCTGTTCTTGAAGCTTATTTTTGCCTTTCCCTCACTCCAGATGAGCCAACTGTGCCATGGCTTGCTAGATTAAAGTCAATGTTGGACAAAATAGGTTTGCTGATCTTTTCTTTAAGTAAGAAGGTGCCACACTTAACATCAAGGGTATAGATAGAAAGGTTTACAGGAATTAGGTCAATTGGCAGCAGATTGAGAAAACTGGAGCCAGTCCTATGGAATACTTCTATCAGCGACATTAGGATGTATCTAACAGGGAGTTGTATTTTGAGATAAATTAAACTACATTATACAAAATTAATGTATTTTAAATTTACGTTGGCAATCCCGCTATTAGCCAATACTCTCAAATCAGTTGCCCCAGCCCTCGTCTCATGTAAACATGTGTCCAATCCTGCACTCACCTGTGAAGTTTCCAAATATACTGAGGTAGCATTGAGGTCTCTTTATTCTAGAATTATGGTATCCACATAAAATATTTTGATGTATGCCTCCATTACATCTATCTTTTTATGTTTTATACAAACTGTATTTGCTGAATTGAATTATCTAGGTTACTTTTGGATGAGGACTTTATTTCAAAAGCATAGTTGCTATTTAAGTCTGTTCTAGAGTGTTAAGATGTATTATTAAGGTTCAGATGTTAGTCAATGTTTTAATCTTTTATTGATATTCCTCATCAATGTGCCATATGCTGCAAGAATAAGTCAGCAATGTGAACACATTTTCCATCCACCCACTAACAGGAAATATCTCACTGAATAGAACAATAATGAAAATCAACCATACCTTCTTCAGCACACAAACAATCTCCGGATCGGTTATGTCTACACCCCAAGAAAGAGGAGGAATTTTGTTTTCTCCAGATGCAAATAAGATCTCCAAATGTTTAGCTGAATATACAAAAAAAGAATAAAGAAATGTTGGTGATTGTCTGAGGTGTTGTATCAGTTAATAGGCCAATAAGTTGTCTCTCTCACACCTAACAATAAAATTGTTAAAAATGCTTTTTGTCGCAATACTACTACAGCAAGAAAGGCTGAACAGCATTTAGTGGACCAGCAAAAAGAGTACAACGATGGTACAGTACATTAGCTGTGAGACTTCACATGTCCCTTCCTCAGATGCCTATAAATTGTCTATACCCTAACTTTATTTTCTACATTGCATATAGCACTCTACAAGTCACACTAAACAGAGGCTTTGAGTAGCATCGATACGATCTCTGGACTGATTCGCCATTTCATACTGACATCTTAAGGCATGCAAATAACCAGAGACTGATACGAAAGAAACAGGGACAGACATGCCAGAATCTTTAAATTTCGAAGCAGTTAACTTTGAGATTAAAAAGTAATGTTGTAAAATTAACAGGGTATTCATGCTGACCTATATTAACTTACAACTTCTTTTCTAAACTAAAAGTTATCTTTTAATGGAGTAAACATGTCACGTTGAAAGACAAGTCAAAAAGTTCAGTCTATAGGCCTTATTACGATGGCGGTCGGACATTGCAGGATGGTAACTACCCGACTAGTAGCCTGGAAAAGGGCCGCAGCACAAGCCGCAATACAAAATAGCATGTTTGCAAACATCCAGGCACCGTGTGCCAGGCATCCTGTGTTGCCTGGCACATGGTATATGAAACTACCTTGTGACCTCTATTTCTTTTTCAGAGATTCAATAATGAATTTAAATACAGGCTGTTAATAAGGTAAAACAAAAATCCATAAACATTGATACTTGTATAGCGCACTACTCACCCGCAAGGGTCTCAAGGCGCTTGTACGAATACTGCTGTGGAACCCATCCTGGCTTTCCCTGGGAGGTGTCCACTCCTGGGCACACCCAAGGTGGAGGCCAGGCATCCTTAGCGTTGTGGGGCCGTTGTGGAGATTAAGCAAGCTATTGCCCAGAGTTGCAGAGTGGGACTCCATGATTGGAATAGGCACCGAGGCGAGAATTATCAGGTCCGTGGAATTTTTGAGCCCAAGACCCGCCGAGGCGGGGAATTGAACCCTGGTCCCGGGCTAGACCTTTGCATCAGGGTCTGTCGTTCTAACCATTGAGCCACACTTCTCCACAACATGTACACATTAATAATAATTTAAGTTGTTTATTAATTTTCTTCCTTTTTATCAAAATTATTTTATACTTTTTTTTAACATTTAAGTTTAGCAAAAAATCATTTCTCAGGCACAACAATTTTCTTTGCAATGAGAGATTGCTTTTCAATATATCAACATCATTACCCCCAGGTAGAGAGACACCACAAACATACAAACCAACTCACATACATTCATACCTTTTATACTGCATTCATACCTCAATCACAACCGTATATATCTGAACAATGTGAGACAAAGTTGTAATCAGTATCAGTGACCCTTTAGGACAACTGCATAAAGCAGGATCGAGACAGCCTTGGCACATGGTGCATGGATGTTTGTGGGGACACCACATGAACCCCCCCCCACCCCCTCCCCCCCATAGCCCCATAGTGGCGGGTCACAGGGGCTCTGCTAGGGGCCCCAAAAGACCATTTCCTGCTGCCTGTTCATGGCAGTGAGACCACCATGAACAGGCAGTCAGAAAGCGATATCCTTATCCCTATGGTGGTGCCTGCGCATCCACCACCCCATTGTAGGGATTAGGAATTCGACTGCTGTCCGGACAGGCTCCCTGAGCCTGTCACAGGTGGTGGTCTTTCCCCCCGCCTAAGTCACTTTGACCTCCGGAATCATAATACAGCTGTCTGATCGATGGCATAGATGTCAGTGGGACAGCCACAGACGGCTTGATGGTGGTGGTCCCACCAACATCGGAATGGCGCCCTAGGTGTAAAAGATCAAGGGGCAGATGTATCAAGCGTTTTGCGACTCGCAAAGGCCGAAATTCGCCGAATTTCGGCCTTTGCGAATCGCAAATGGTCTTTTTGCATGTTTTTGAATGTATCAAAAATTTGCAAATTAAGAAATCGCAAAGATTTGAGATTCCTTAAATGCTATGTAAGAAGCTTTTTTCTTTTGCGAATTTTGGTTAAGGAATCGCAAATTACCACTGACTTGTAGTTGATGGTAATTTGCGAAGTCCTCAACAAATGCACAAATTTGCATTTTTTAAGGTGGCATGTGACGCGCACACATGCCCATGGGGCATGTATGTGCGCCATATGCACACATGTAGTGTAGTTCCTATTATCCCAATAGGCTCTGCGCATTGGAATAATACCTTCAATAGTATAGGCCTAGACCAGACGTTAACTAGGTCTCCTATTGTCGATATTAGACTTAAAGTTTTGGGTTTGCCAGCTAGCTCAGAGTTCACTAGAAACTTTCTCGGATAGGCAAGGAGGAGTTGAACCTCCCTGGATAGACAAGAAGGGATTTAGTTTCTGACAACCATAGAACATGACAACTTTGCTCTCCCCTAATCAAGAGTGTATCTCTAGAGTCGTGTGAAAACAAAAGACAACTTATTTTACTCAGTCAGTACGTGCATTCTTAGTTTCACCAGATTGTAGAGAAAAGGAAGAGACGGGCGTGTTCAATAAAAGATGTTATTTATTGATCAGTCTCTTTTCTCGTACAAGAGAAATGGATCGATATTATCGCAATACTTATGGTTAAGTAAAGTGCATACAATAAAAGCAGAATTATGAAATAATACTGTAAAAGCATTGATATGGTTTCTAAGCCATATGCTAGTTAAAATGGATAAAATAGATACATACATATATACATTTGACTAATCGTACTCAACTGGTGCTTCTAACCACGCCTACCCCGGTGTACCTGACCTAAGCCTAATACGTGGGCGGGAATAGAAAGTAGCAGTTTAAGTTAAGTTTGTTTTGCCAAGTGACTGACTCAAGAATTCTCTGCAAGGGGTTATTCAGTTCTGTACCTGAAATCTAGGATGGTTGAGGGATGGTATCTCTCGTCTTTGGTCTCGATATTCCAGGCTGCCTGCAAGGGCTGCTTGGAAGCGCCGGAGCTGGATTTCTCGGCAGGAGAAAGCAGTGTCTCGTTCTCAGCGCGTCAGGAAGGCGGGGCAGCGCCAGCGGGGTCCGCTCTGTGCTGGCCTCTTCGGCAAGTCTTGCTGCTCCGATCTCGTCACCACTGCGTGTGTTTGCTTAAGGCAATATCGGTAATATTTATACCTGTGAGGTGCCGAGATTGACGTAAGGATGGACATAGATACGTCAATAAGGATGTCATACGAACTGGTTGTTAGCACATTCTTTTACTGAAGTTCTCGGTGAAATCAAAACAATGGCCGCAGGGATTTTCCCAGGTTGTCATAGGTTTGATTTGTTTTGAGAACTCCGTATGCCTTATCAGGGGCTGGAGGAATATTGCTTGCCTAATTAGATGGCAAGCGTTATGACCTAATCAGATAACGCGTTCCTGTGCCGTGGTGTGGCTTAATCAGATAACGGTTTCTGCATCATGGGATGGCTGCTAGTTAATTTGTTAACCAGAACAGGGTCAGGAACAGGGGGATCGATACAGAACCTATAGGAATACATCACACACATATGTACATTTCAGGGGTGCAGCAGGGTGTCTTTTAGACACCCCTGCACCCTTGAAATAACTCTCAAATTGCGATTAGCAAATTGTGAATTCGCAATTTGAGAATTACTTCAAAGTCATTCCTATGGGCCTCCTGGCCCATAGGAATGCATGGGAAATTATTCCTTATTTGCGAATTCGCAAAATGCGAATTCGCAAATAAGGAAGTGTAAGGAATCGCAAAAAAATAGCGATTTTTGTCATACATTCCATTTTGCGATTTCTAAACAGCGATTCCTTAAAAATCGCTATTTAGGAATCGCAATATGGAATCTTGATACATCTGCCCCCAAACTTATTATGTGCACAGAATCATATTAGCATCCCGACAAGCGAAGTACTAGTGAACTCATGTATAATTATTAGGGAAAAGACTGAATTAGAAACATATTTAACTAATTAGGCCGCTAAAAGACTATTCATTTTAATTATACATATGAATTTTCACCTAACGTTGGACATACAGACACACAAAAGTGGCTAAGTCAGTGCAAGTGTGTGACATGTTTTGTTCAAGCTTTGTAGCTCATAATTCACTTGTGCCAATATTAGCACATTTCTACTATAAATAACACAGCTTAGCTTTGGATGGGGCTGCTTTTTAGTAAATAATTCAATGACCTATAGCAATCTGGTGTGCTGCTCACCCAGGCCCAAAACAAAGAACTTTTAATTTGGTCCAATAAAAAAACCTGAGTATTCTGAACTTGCTGGGAATAAAGGAGGAGTCTGGGGCACGCTGGTACTTCACAATCTCATTGGCTTTGATTACTTTATATTCAAAAGAAATATTGCCAGGTGGTGGAGGGCATGAGCACCCCCACACTGATATAGTGGAGGTGTGACAAGAACCACTGCTCTATGCTGTTAGTGGCTGCGGTCAAAAGTTTGATCAAATTTGGGATTCATATATGTTAATAATGTGATTTGTAGAGTGACTCCCTCTCCCCCCCCCCCCGCCGTCCTCTCCACTTGTCGGGGGACCAACTATGTTAAATTACCCTGTTGGGGCCTTTGATAAGCTTGGATTCCGCCTGTTCGTTGCAATGTATTGCTTGGGGGTGTCGGAGACTGTGGCATATGTCTGCACTAATATATTCCCTGTGCCGTCAATGGGGAATCTGTCACTGGATTTGACAAATGTAACTTTTTTTAGACAAATAGGTGTCCCGTTGACTGTCCTTCATACTTTTATACTTGTTACTGTCCCTAAAACAATAACAATATTTGGAAAAAAGTGTTAGTATTTAATTTCTAATCCCATTTTTTTGTGGTAGTACACTAGGGTTTTTCAGTCCTTATCTGGACAACAACTCTAACTTTTACCTTTTAATACCACTAATTCAAACTTTTAAATAGGCCTTTTTGTTTGTTAGTTATCCAATTTTTATGTAAAAATTCCTCGGTATTGCTTAATACTTTTATACTATATTTATATGTACCTCTACTAATCTGCTAATAGTTTGATTTGCTTCGTTTTAACCCAAATCACAACAGGACTCTCTATGCACTACCGGTTTATAAATTTCACAAAGACTTAAAATAGACAGTTCACGCCTGAAAGAGCTTTAATCAGCTGTACAATTCTTTCCAACTTTTCTCTTACAGTCGTGACTAAAAAACGCCTAGGCTTCCTTCTGTCAATTGGCTCTCATGAGACCCAACTTAAATTGAGAAATCTTACTGATTGACAGACTGACGTACCTTTTAATGTTTGATTTGCTTGCTATAATCTGTGCTTAATTTATGCAATTGTTCCCCATCATATTTTATAAGCCTGGGGTATTTTCTTTTCATTTAATAGAAAACGATGTTTTATGCTTTTAATGATCTTTAGCAGACCATTCTACAATGAAGTTAAAACACGCTAATAGAAAACAAAGAAGAATCACAGATGTGTCTTTCATAATCAAGATATTAACGGGTTTTAGAACACCAAAGGATGCAAAATGAGTACATGTTAAATTCCATTATCCACCAAGCATTGCAGGCAGCCAAATGAACTCCCATAAGTGCTAGGAATGCAACGGCTTAGTACAAATATGCGCAGATATCAATATTTGTATTAAATATTTATCAACAATGTCTACAGAAACAAATATTCAGTCATGAACCATTAATGCGATAAATTAGAGTCTGCGCAATGAATTCTTTAAATAACACTTTTAAACCCTGGTTGGTACTCAATCCTCGATTCATGAGATTATTTCAAGGCACAAGTCCAACACAGTTTTCATGCAATGCAAAAGGGACCTATTGCACAGTATAATGGAACCACAGTTCTATGACGACTTCTAGAACGAACAGAACGAACTGAACGAACTTCTGTTCAAACTTCTAGAACAGCCACAACTTGAGTGAAGAGAATGAGGGCCCCAACATGCATTTACAATCTGCCTTTTTAACATAGTTCTCTTCCAAATTCACCCACCCTACAAGATGGTGCTCTTCTAAAACGTCTCTCTGCAAATTGCCTTGCCCTCTTGGTACTCCATTGGTAGTACTTTTTTTTTTTTACTCTGTAGCGACCTGGAGATTTCGGAGGAATAGAATGACATATTTTACTGATCTCTTTTTAAATTTGATCCCTATAAATGGAAGAACAAGCATGGTAGTGAAGCTATGATCCTTTGATTTTCTGGTAGCTAATAAGATCTACCAGGTATCTCCTCGTTTCATTTGTCACAATGAACACCATGTGGATGCCTTCTACTTTTATACTCAATCGGATTCTTATCTGATTTTAACCACTGTCCTTTTAAAATGTCCGCCGTTCTTTCAACTAATTTCTTTTGAAAATGACCAGGGAGCAATTTATCTGGATTCTTTTTTAAGCATGGACCTTTAATGCCTTTTTGCAATCAACGTAATCTAATATTTTTTTTTTTTTTTTACCCGGCCTTTTTTTCCACCTCTGCTTTCTGTTAGTACATTATTCTTAATGTCTACAACAATAATCTCGGAAAACGGAAGGGGTAGAGAATCAGTCTCCTTCATGTTAAATCATAAATCCGCTTGCAGCCCACTCATTTATTTTTATGTTTCAGCTTTTGGACAACTTTGGTGCTAATTTGAGAGGCAGTGGCAATCTGCCAGGTAAATGCTCAGTTCTGGTCAAATGTAGACCATGAGTTCACATCGGAGGTCGGTGAAGTGGGTCAAGAAACTCAGTAATAGCATAAACTGTTACTTGCAGTATTCAAAAATGGGTCAAGTGTAGTATGAAGCATTAGATCAGTAATCTGAGTAATTAAACTCAGTAATACTAGCCACTGCTATTTACAGTATATACAAATGGTTAAAGTGTGGTGTGAAGCATTTCTTTTTTTTTTTTTTTTAAGAAAAAACAAATTATTTTGTTTGGAAACATTCCTTAATGCCACTGTGAGACAGCGGTTTGTAGCTGAAGATGTAGGTTCTTTAACTATATCAGTTTGTGTCCAATAAGAAATCAGATGTATTCTTGTTTTTGTGTGCATTTCTAGGAGTTTGGATAAACATTCTTTTAAGCCTTCTATTTGTATCACCTGTACTTTGAAATACCCGGGGAGAGGCAGTGTTACAAAAGAGTATAGCTCCCACTCAGAAAAGTCAGTCCCATCCTTTGATTTTATTTTTATCACATTAGTGCCACAGAGACAGCCCCCAGCCCATCATTCAAAAGTGACTAAAACCTGGCCAAGCAAGTGTTTCACTGACATGATGCCGGTGACTATACATCTCTCGCTGCTGGTTGTGATTTTTTTTTTTTTTATTTATTTAAAGAGTTTTATATAGCGCTGGCTAGACCCAGAGGTATCAGAGCGCTTTACATGAGAATCAGCAATGTAACAGAAAAAGTTCATCAATGACACAATAAATCCAAAAAAATAGGAAATACAATTAGGAGAGGAGAGAAAGGAGAGAGAAAAGTAGTGGAGGGGGCAGCGGAGGTGAGAAAGGGAGGATAAGGGGAAAGACAATACAGAGAGACGAAAAGAAGTCTGTCTAAAGACCAACTGGGTAGGTGATGACCAAGGAGGGAATCCACGGCCCATCTCCCCTATAGCTAAACCAGGTAGCTCCATCGGGCATCAGACAAAAAAGTTCAGTCTCAATACATTGAGAGAGAGGGGAGAAGGAGAGACATAAATAGAGGGAGGATGCGTGAGGAGATGACAGGAGGGACGAAAGGAAATGCAACAATGTGGTTCAACAGTAACAGAAAAAGATCAACAATTACACATTACATCAAACACTCAGCAATACATTAGGAGAGGAGAGAAAGGAGAGAGAAAAGAAGTGGGGGCTAGGGGAGGTGAGAAAGTGAGGATAAGGGAAGAGACAACCGTAGAGACGAAAGGAAGTCTGTCTAAAGACCGACTGGGTAGGTGACGACCAAGGAGGGAATCCACGGCCCATCTCCCCTATAGCTAAACCAGGTAGCTCCATCGGGCATCAGACAAAGTAGTTCGGTCTCAAGTGTCGAGGGAAGAGGTTCACAGAAAAACAGGGTGGGAGGGAGATACGGCAGAAAGACGAAGGAAAGTCTGCCCAAAGTCCGGCTGGGTAGGTGACGGTCGAGGGGGAAGTCCCAAAACCCATCTCCTCTATAGCTATCAGGTAGCTCCACCGGGCTTTGGACAAATAGCTAGGTCTCAATGGGAAACATTTAAATAACAAGGAGGGCAAAATAAATGGAGCGTAGAGGGGAGGGGACAGGGAAGGTGAGAAAGAGAGGATAGGGGAAGAGACAACAAGGAGAGATGAAATGAAATCTGTCTAAAGGCCGACTGGGTAGGTGACGACCAAGGAGGGAATCCAAAGCCCATCTCCCCAATAGCTAAACCAGGTAGCTCCATCGGGCATCAGACAAAATAGTTCAGTCTCAATACATTGAGAGAGGAGAGAAGGAGAGACTTAAATAGAGGGAGGATGCGGGAAGAGACGACAGGAGAGACGCAAAGTTATGTTATGTTATGTTATGTTATGCCCTTTTGTATTGCGCACAGCTGCCCCAGCTAAGGGGCGTCCTGGCGCATGGCAGGCAATGTGCAACAGATTAGCAGAAACACAACACAGATAAAAGAGTTTATTTAAAAAGGAAAGTTTTCAGTGCTTTGCGGAAGGCCAAGAGGTCATCCAATAGCCGCAAGTCCACTGGGAGGGAATTCCAGAGTTCAGCCGCCCTAACCCGGAAAGAGCGACCACCAACCCGAAACAGCCTGTATCGGGGAACCACCGCGAGAGCTTGGCTTCCCGATCTCAGAGCACGGGAAGGAACATACCACGACAGGAGATCAGCAAGAATTGGCGGACCTACTCCCCTCAAGATCTTAAACGCCAAGCACAACACCTTAAACTGGATGCGTGATTTGATGGGGAGCCAATGCAAAGATCTCAAGACTCCCGAGACAGAACTCCTTCGAGGTAAGCCAACAATGGCTCTCGCCGCGGCATTCTGCACGCGTTGGAGGCGGGTGGTCTCAGCCACATTGGTCCCTACCAGAAGCGAGCTGGCATAGTCCAGGCGAGATAATACCGTGGCCTGGACTATCAGCTGCCTGGTACCACGGTCAAAGAACTTAAGAATGGGCCTCAGCGACCGCAAGATACCGAAACAGCAGGCCGCGATTTTCTTCGAATGGCCCTCATAGCTAAGAGCAGGATCCATCCAAACTCCCAGATTCCTAAGTTCAGTGACCGGGATAGGGGCCGGCCCCAGTTCAACGGGCAAAGAAGTCTGGCTAAAGACTAACTGGGTAGGTGACGTCCAAGGAGGGAATCCCCAACCTGTCTCCCCTATAGCTAAACCAGGTAGCTCCATCGGGCATCAGACAAAATAGCTAGCTCTCAAATGACGCAGGAAATTCACAGGTCGACAGGGTGGGGACTAAGGCAAGGGCAGGTAAGGGAAAATGTCAGTAGCAGGAAAGAGGAGAGGAGTAGAGCAGGGAGGGGTAGGGGTAGGTAGATTGGTAGAAGTTCCCATGGATCTGCTGCGAGGCATTAAAAAAGCAGGTCCGTTCCTTCTCAGGCGCCATCTTGAGGTTAAAATGTCGGGTGAGAATTACGCCATAAATCTTGTGTTGCTATGACCGGTAGGAACGGCGGCCACAGTGTCAGACGCTCCTGACCATCCGATGTCCGGGGACAAGTAAAATCCAAATAATGTCCGGGGACAAGTAAAATGTTGCTAATAAATTCTGATTAGTGCTAATTTAGAGTTGTGGGGAATATGGAGTTTTTCTTGTTAACGAGCTTGTTCCCAAAGTTTCCAGGTGACTGTTTCCGAATTTGAAGGGTTGCTAATGATTAATGTGCCATTTGAAGATGTCTGCCCGTTTTGCAGGGTGTTTTAGCATTGGTATATGGAGCAGTCTTCTTTTTGTTTCTAGTATTGTTTTTCTCAGTTCCGATCTCTGGAAGGCGCCATCTTATGTGGGTTGAGTGATTCTTCCTATATTTGTTAAGCTAAAATGGTGGGAAGGTTTATTTATTTGCTCATTGTGATCCTCAGGCAGTTGACATAACTGCACACTTCCTTCCCTCTCACCCACACTCTTCTCATTCAAATCCTCAAGAAATCTGCCAAACCGGGAAACCTCACCACTGTCCCGAATCCCCCATGCGACTTTGCGGCATAGCAGGGTGTTGCCATGAGACTGCACAGTTGATTCATCTACTCAAGTTTAGATTTCAAATGGACCCATTCTGCATATATTAGAATAGCTGCTATAGATCAACTAACTTTAAATAAGAAACAACAGTTTACTGTCCCAATAAGCATGTAATCCAAAGTCAGAATCAGACAATGGGAAATACTAATGCAGAGGTTTGTGAAGGACCTCGCCAAGATTGAAGGCTCCAGTGTGATGTTGGAGCGCCATTAGGACCTTCAGTTTGCCTGAAATCTCCACAAAGTTAACACTGATCATTCACAGCAGGACCATACATGGCAGTAGTCAAACTTACATGCCACCACCACTGCTCGACATACCCGCTCTCTAAAGTTAATATTAGCTAGAACACAGAACGTTGGTATCTTCAGTGATGGAAGGTATGCTAGGCTTAGAGAAGCAAACCATGGACAAAGGGGCAATTGGAGTATGTAAATTAGTGTTAATTTCTGTACTACAAAATGCAATTCACAAACCTCCGGCTGGAGATCTCAACACATGTAGATACAAGATTTAGTAGTAAAAGTTGGATGGACAAGAGAATGGTTGGAAAATGGTGAATCATTTCAAGTAAATTGGTGGGGTAAGGGACTTTGAAGGAGAGGTTTACGGAATAACATGCCAACACATAACAGTAAGGCAATTACAAAATATACATTTACATCTACTACAGTAATACTGCTGGCACAACAGGTTCAAACATACTCCAGCCCAGCCCTGGATTGAGTCAAGCACTACACATAGCCAACCACTGGTACTGCGAAACACTGTCAGAGAAATCAATTGAGGCAGGGACTAACAATAACTCATATACAATAATTAACACTTTAAATAAAACTTTATAAGAATTACATTTATTTCATATATTGTGCTATTCATTTCATTTATTTTTAGGTATAGACCTTTAACACAATATATTGTACATGATATATTAAAAAAATCATAAATAAAATAATACGTAACTTGTATTCAAGACTGCTAAAATAACATAATTGGTAAGATAAGGTGCGGGAAAGAGGAAAATTGCAATTTTAACTAATTTTGCTTGTTTAAAAATATTTAAATATTTTTTTCATTAATTTATAATCAATTAATGTGTGCTATCTCCTGATACTATGGTAATCCTATAGGAAAATGTGTTAGGGAAATGCGTTTTAATTATTTTTAAATATATATGTGAATATATATTTAAATTTAGGTTTAAAGTATTTTATTGCATTTTCATAAACAAGGAAAAAACAGTACATACAAGGAATCCAGTCGTCGTGATAAAGTACTGCAAAGACTCTCCTCCTGAAGCGCCTTCTGAAAACCACATATTGCTATCCACGCATACGCAGAGCCTCAGTTTAGGCAAAGGGGTCGTGACGACAGATTCCAGAACCAACAACCCCCCTCAACTCCCCCATCCCTTGCCCTCCCTCCCGAACCCCCCGCCTCTCTCCCTCTGTGCCTGTGCAAATGCCCTACACCTCCTGCATTTCCTTAAAGGAGCCATACCCTCCAATCCACCCACCCTCCATGTCGACTAGGTAATCGGGGTTGTCAGTCGCATCAGCCTAAGATATCGTGGACAGGTAATCTCTTTGAACTCCGACTGCAGCAAGATATTAAAAGGCTGCCACAGGTCATCAAACCTATCTACCTTCCCCCGCCACTGTGAGGGACAGCTTCTCCGTTCCCAGAACGTGCCATAACCTATGCATAAAAATAATATGCAACCAGCCTATGTTGGTAGGAAGGGTGGTGGTACGCCAATATATGAGTATGTTCTGGATCGCCGAGCCTAAAGCGATCGCTATCTGTCTACCCTTCCTGGATCGCAGAGGGTACATCAAGCCATTGGGTAACCCTAATAGAACATAGGCAGGGGGGCGAGGTAATTCGATGTTAAAGCACTGGTCTATCTCGTCTAAGACCTCCTTCCAATACGGACCCAGCAATGGGCAATCCCATAAAATGTGCGTAAGTGTGCCTGCCTGTCCACATTCGCGCCAACAAGTGTCCGGGATGTGATGGTTCATTTCGTGCAACATCTGAGGCGTGTAGTACCAGTATGTAGATATCTTAGTAAAGGTCTCTGTGAGTCCAGTGTGGTATGCGGAATGACGCGCTCGGTAGGAGATGTCATCCCATTCTTTATGACTCAATTCCCTCCCCAGCTCTCGTTCCCAGCTCCCGGGGTTATGGATGTGGTAAGGGGGGGGTTGCAAGAGTCGATATATGTCTGAGATGAGCTTGGCGTCCGAGGAACGCGTCGCTAGCCACATCTCGTATGGAGTAAGTTTCCGATCGGCCATATCCCTTAACTGCGGCTGAAGCGCCCAATGGCGTACTTGCATGTACCGCATACGCTCAGTCTCGGGCAAGTGGTATTCCCGGCGTAGGTCTTCGAACGACACAGCGCCTTCTGGGCCATAGATATGAAACAGTGCGCAGCATCTGGCTGTCTGCCAGAGCGAGAACGCTCCAGGTTCCGTCCCGGGTCGAAAGTCGGGGTTCCCCACCAGTGGTGTAAGCGGTGACGGGAAGGTGGTAAGGTCATGCTTAATATTCACTGCATCCCAAACACGGAGCGGGACCTGTGTGACCAAGGACGCATAGAGATTGGGGGGCCGGTGACTTTTGCGCAGGAAGGGTATCTCTTGTAGAGTCCTGCCCGCCACTGCCTGGTCCTGGAACAGCCAGTGCCTGTCAAATTCCCACTTGCTCCATTCCACCAAATACCGCAGCTGCGCCGCCTGAAAATATTTGTGGAGATCCGGAATGCCAAGTCCACCGGACTCGGGTGCCAGCGTGGACAGGGCTCTCTTGAGTCTGGGTTTACGGCCCTGCCAGACAAATCGTGCGATATCGGTCTGAGCCTGCCGTATCCACCCTTTCGGCGGCTGGAGCGGCAAGGCCCGGAACAAATACAATACCTGCAGTAAGAGGGTCATTTTCACCGCGGCGATTCGTCCCAACAATGATAACGTACCTCTGCTCCAACGGAGCAATTCCTCCTTCATTTTCCTGCCCAGGGCTGCATAGTTAGCAATAACCATGGCAGGCAGGGAGGGCGCCAGTAGTACCCCCAGGTACGGGATCAGATCTCCAGACCAACGCATGGGGAATCGTCCCTGTAGCTCAAGCCGCGTAGCAGAGGCGAGCGAGATGTCAAGGGCGGCCGACTTTCTCATGTTCATTTTAAAACCCGCCACCGCGGCGAAGGCTTCCATCTCAGCAATGCAAGCGGGGAGCGACTCCCTCGGGTTGTCAAGCATTAAAATCACATCATCCGCATACAAACTGATGGTGTGAATGTATCCCCCCATCCGGACGCCAGTCACCTCCGGGTTTCGCCGAATCCTTTGAGCAAAGGGCTCCATGTAAAGAGCGAAAAGCAGTGGGGATAGTGGGCACCCTTGTCTGGTCCCCCTCTCTATCGCGAATCGGTCGGAGTTGCAGCCATTCACTCTCACTATCGCAGTAGGAGATCTGTAACAGTTAAATATGAGGGTGCGGAACTTCTCCCCTATACCCAGTTTGCAAAGCACCTTCTCAAGGTAAGGCCAATGCACCCGATCGAACGCCTTCTCCGCGTCAACCGAGAGTAGCATGCGCTCTCCGGGGACACGGGAGGCCTTCTCCTGGACGTGGACCACCCTCTTAGAGTTGTCCACCGTTTGTCGGCCCGGGACAAACCCGGCCTGATCCGGGTCCACAAGTCCCGGCAAATGTGGTGCCAGACGCGCCGCCAGAATCCCAGTGTAGAGCTTGAGGTCCACATTGAGTAGCGAGATCGGCCGATAGGAGGCACATTCGGTCCGGTCTTTCCCTGGCTTAGGGATAACCGATACCGTGGCCCGCAGGAGATCCGGTGGAATAGCCCCATGCTCGGCAAAGGAGTTAAAGAGCCGTGTCAACAGCGGCACCAGCTCTGGACAGAATGTTTTGTAGAAAAGAGGGGTGTAACCGTCGGGTCCCGGGGCCTTCCCATGTTTGAGGCGGGAGATAGCCACAATCACCTCCTCCGGCCGAATGTCCCGTTCCAGGTGTTCCGCTTGTTCCGGTGTGAGAACCGGAAGGTCGACCGACGTGAGGTAATCGGCCTCAGCCAAGGCCGAGGGGGGCTCACCCGTGTACAGATCGGCGTAATAGCGACGGAATCCGTCCGCGATCCGGTGGTCCTCCGTGGCCAATGTACCACTAGGGGTGGATAACTCCTTGACCCGTTGGCGCTGATGCTGCACCCGGAGTTTATTCGCAAGCAGTCGGCCGCATCGGTCACAGCCAGTGTAATACGCATGTTTCAGGCGCAGCGTTGCATATTCCGCCCTATCCATGTCGAGCGCGGAAAGGCGCTTGCGGGCCGCTTTGAGTTGCCTCCAGACTCTGGGGGCCCCCGTCCTCCGATGCACCTGTTCTAGCTCCCGCACCGTATCAGTAAGTTAGTCTCTTTTCCGTTGTCGGTCCCTATTCTCCGCTGAGGAGATGGCGATAAACTCACCCCGGAGCACCGTTTTCAGGGCTGCCCACTGCGTCGCCCAGGTGGTATCCCCGTTCTCATTGTGTTCCCGAAACTCAGTAATCGCGGCGCGCACCTGCTTCAGTACCGCCGGTCTATGTAACAGGGTATCCCGGAGGCGCCAGACTCCGCGCGACGGAGACACCGGCGGCAGCTGGAAGGATCCGGATACCGGAGCGTGATCAGACAACGCGAGGACCCCTATATCGGAAGCAGTCGCCAATTCGGCCATCGGCCCCGTAACCAGGAGATAATCCAACCTTGCATATGTTCTATGTGCATGGGAGTAGTAGGAATAGGCTCGTGTAGTGGGGTGTAGGCGTCTCCAGAGATCAAGCATGTCCAGATCCCCCAGGTGGGAGTTACTCAACTGTTAAAATTCCCCGGTGTGTGGGTGGCGCTGCGCAGATCTATCTAAGGATGAGTTAAAGACCATATTCAGGTCGCCTCCAATGATTGTATGTCTGTCTGGGGTAGTCGCGATGTCCGCTAGCGCAGTTTGTAAAAACAGATCCTGGCGATCATTGGTGCTGTATATGGAACCCACCGTGAACAGAAATCCCCCTATCTTAACCCTATAAGCCAGGAGCCTCCCCTTTTGCTCTGCGACCTTGTGCAGTACCTCCCCTCTAAACCTCCCAGACACCAAGATAGCAACCCCCGCCGTCTTGGTAGCCCCAGAGGAAAAGAGCTGCACCAGGAACTTTGGAGACCGCATCCTGGGACAGTCTCGGGCCAGTAGGTGAGTTTCTTGCAAGAAGCAGATGTCCGCCTGGGTGCTCTCGAGGAGGGACAGTATGGCCCTGCGCTTGACCGGGTTATTTAACCCCTTTACATTAAGAGTGACAATCCTAAGAGCCATGAGTAAACATTGTAAGAGTGGCGCTAAATGGGCCTGAAGTAACAGGGAATCCAGTACAAGTCGGCAATGTGGGTCGGAACAAATGCAATCGACAGCCAACACAGCACTCTGCACTCCGTTCCTGCGGAGTAAGGACAAGGCAAGAGCAGCAGCAAAGAACAATGACAACAACCCAACGCGAGTCCTGGATCCCCCCCTGAACATTCCTCAACCAGCCCCAAAAAAGTGACATGAGGACATAGCAAGCGCGGCAGTAAGCAAGTGCAGCACAGCAGAAACCCCGTACCCCTCCCACCCCAACTCCTCGAACAGTCCCCGAACTCCCCAACTCCCCGTATCCCCACCCCCCGTCCAGTGCCCTACCCCCCCTCCCCCCACTCCCCCTGCAGCCCGACCCCAACTGTTCAGAAAACACCATTGCCCCAGTCCAGTCCCTAACGGACAAGTCCGTGGAGAAGTATTGGAGTGGACGTCCAGCCACCACCTCTGCCCTCCCAGAGCCCCCCCCTCTCCCTCAGAACCCTCGAACCTGCAGTGTTGATGATGCCAAGACCATCTCCCCCCGGAGGTTGCTCAGGCCGTCAAGGCCGTATCACTAGACGACGTGTCTCTGGACACCTCCCGTATGGCGCTGTCCATTTCCGTTCTGATCGTGGGAGAATCCGGTCGAGGAGGCGGGAGCGTGGATCGTCGCCGTCGAACCGTGTGCCATCCCTCCCTGGAGGTACGGCGGCGAGGCGTCGGTACGTCGTCATCCGCCGCGGTGATACCCAACACTCCGCATGTGTCCTGGAGGGACCGCAGTTGATGCAGCGTTCCGTTCCAGCGGAAAATAAGCCTGAAGGGGTGGCCCCATGAGTACTGCGTGTCGTGCTCTCGCAGAAAGTCCGTGGCAATCTTGAAGGACTTGCGTTTCTGCAACGTGATCGTGGATAAGTCCTGAAACAAGGCTATTTGATGACCTCGGAAGCTCACCGGGTGCTTTTGTCGTGCCTCGCGCAAGATTCGTTCCTTCAGAGGAAAATCTGGTAGGAAGGCCAAGATGTCTGGGGGCGGCGCCGAGGCTCGGCGCGGAAGTCCCACTCTATGTGCCCTGTCGATTCTCACCGGGAAGTCTCCGGGTTCTCCCAATATGTCGCGAAACAGGTCCCTCAGGTAAGCCGCTGTATCTTCCCCCTCTTCTTTAGATGGAACGCACCTGACCCTGATGTTGTTGCGCCTGGACCTATTCTCGAGATCTTCGGCGTGGGCCTGGAGGTCAATCTGTTGGTCCCTAAGCCGCAATACCTCCTGCTGTAGGTGCGCGACCTCATCGTCCCGGGATTGATTAGCGTCCTCCATGGTGGAGATACGTTCTCCAAGCGAGTCGACTTCTCTCCTCACCTCTCGGACCTCTCTAGCCACCTCCTGCTTCAGCGTCTGAAAGTCCTCCCGGAGGGTGCCAAACAGCGACTCCAGAAAAGACCTGGTGACCGGAGGCTCACCCCCTTCTGCTCCCCGAGAGCTAGTTGGAGGGCTCGGGGCTGGCTGGGACCTGTCCTGTCTCGAAGCGTTTCTGCCCAGCATTTCGGGCAGGGTGCCCCCTCTGTTGCCCGACATCTCAGAGGCGGGGGCGCGTCGTAGGGGGATGGAGGGCCGCCGGTATGGTGATGGAACTGCGTCTCACGCTCGGCGCTCCTTCGCTGCGGGTCAGACCAGCTGAATTCCAGGACCCCGGGGCGGCGCCCCAATTAGGGGTGCAGCAGCCAGCACACAGCCGTAGGTCAACCGGCAGAGGGGTATCGACCAGTGTCCCCCCCCCTTCAGGAGTGGACCACCACGCCAGCTCTGGGCTGAAGGTCGGGACGCAGCTCCTCCGCAAGGGCCCGGGGTGGGCACCGTCGCCCCACAGGGAGAAGCAGTATGGGCCAGGCCCTCTCCTGGCCGGATCGTGCCTCCGCAGCCAGCCGGTCAATCGTCTGATGGGCCCCTGGGCGGCCCTCGGGTCGTCGAACCCTCTTGTGAATGCGGTTCCACCGCGCAGGTCCGGCGCCGTCGTGGGTCAAGCCGGGTGACCAATGGCTCGGCGGCAGGCAGGACCGCCGGACCGCGTGGCGGCTCCTCCACCCAGGCCCAGTGCGGTCGCCACTTAGTTCCGTCGCGCGGGTCCTCCCCACCGCAATTGGGAACGGCTGGGCACTCTGACACGTCCCCCGGGGCGTCACTCGTCTCACCTCTCAGCCGGGGTCTCGGGAAGGGGTCCGTCGGCCTCTCCGGCAAGCTAGGCCTCCTGGCCCTCCCAATCCCCGGGGTCGCGTAGTGGTTCTTCGCCGGCTCCTCCCCCGGTCCGCCCCGGTGGGCGCGCCCCCGCCTCGTCCGTCACCTCCGCTTTCAAAGCGCGCCAGGGGTCCGGGAGGGGTATACCCCTTATTCGCCGATGGTCGTTGGGGCACGTAGATGCACTACGGCCCAAAGGCTCCGTGGGCTGAACGCGGCCTCTCTCTCATGCGTCCACTTCTGTGCTGCGTTCCCCGCTCGCGCCAGGGACTGGTGTGGCGAGGCGCCGCGCTGTGCTAGCGGCGCTACCGGAGGCTCCAGGCGGCTCCCACCGTGCTCGCAGCCGTGCCGGGCTTCCCCTCCGCCGAATCCGGGGGAGATCTGCGGCGCAGGACGGTTCAGGGGCTCCGGGGTCTCAGGAGCTCACGGCAAGAGCGTCTTGTCAGCCCGCCATCTTGGCCACGCCCCTATATATTTAAATTTAATAGAACCAAGACCCATAAATCTATATTTAGGTGTCAATCGACGCAAGAAAATCGTGAATTCCATCAATAAATAGATTTAAGTGTGGAAGTAGATCTATGTCTGAGGCGATCTACATGTAAACTTACCATTGTGAATAGGTCCTTAAAAGTTAAAGATTCAACATTCTGTCTTACTGGTTTGTCTGTTTATAGAGCACCCAAGTTGTGATAGCAAAATGCCAAGTTAAGATGCAGGTACAACGAAGACATATGCAGGGTTAGGAGGAACAGACTGCAAAGGGCAGTATGTTTAAATTTTGTATGAATAACGTGATGAAGCATCTGACAATTAATGCTAAATGAAGTGTTGCAGTCACCCAGCCAGGGTTCTTGCACATCTCTCTGAACTTAATAGCAAATTGAGACGGCAATTCAGTGTAAGCTCCCTGAATAACGTTTTGCATTTTGTTGCTGTGTTGGCCGGTTAGTCATCTTTTAAGTAGTTCCATCTACAAATGCTTCTGAAGTTGGTTTGTGCCACAAAACAGATGCTTGTCTTCTGAAGTTTTCTTTCTCTGCGAGAACTAGGGATGCAGAATTCAGTAGCTCAAACTTTCGGATAGATTTACAAAGAACTCCCATTCTGTGTGCGAGAATACTGGTAATGCATTTTCTGCATGGATAATCCACAAACAGAATGTGTGGGCGAGCTAAATGTGCTGCTTGAAACAAACTGCTGTGTGCCAGTGAAAAAACGTCCACTTGGATCGAACCATGGACTGTTTCTGACACATAGATCACTGCATCAATCATTTATACAGGATTCAACTCTGCTGTGCATACTATCCTCATGGCAGTACTTCATTGGCTGCAGAAGGGAGAATGTGAAGCACAGGTGATGGACACATTTGTACCATGCCTACAATAATGGTCCATGTTCACCAATGCTCATACAAAGCATGATCATTAATATGTAGGAATACATTACTACACCCAAACTAGGGTTAATCAGGTACTCTTCGTTTTCACAGGCAGGACCCTTGAGATCTGCCCTGAAAAATGTGCATCCATTGCCCATGGTGTTGAGGAACAAGGCCTGCTCACATCAGTAGGCTCCCGTCCCTCCAACTAATAAGCTCATGGGATCATTGGCTTTTCGAGCAATGGGTGTATCCTCACTCCTTTAATCTGCACTGGAGGCAGGACTCAATCTGCTAAATCATCCCCCATGCACTCAATACCTGTCCCTCCTCCAGCCTGCAAATTAAAAATGTGAATGTAGAGCTAGAATATGAGGAGGCCTCCCTGTAAAGAGGTGAGTGTTTCTTGCTGAACTTGCGCTTAAAAGAGAAATGAAAACATTTCCTTTTTCTAAACGTTGATTACTCTGCATAATCAGATAGCATGCATAAAACAGAAATTGACGCAAACCTTTTTCAGTAGTAGGTAACAAAAAATGGGAGCATTTCTAATGCACACAACAGAGGAAACATACCTAAACTTGTATAAACTTCTCTTGTCATGTTCAGGGGTGATGATGAAAAGGTTTTGGCATAGAACTTCAAAATTTTATCCTAGAAGAAATAAAAATGAGTCATCATTTCTAAGCCAAACTGGGTGGTGGGTGCAAGTATTTATAAAAACCTATTTTCTGTTATACTGCATATTTAATATATATAGTGGGAAATACTGTGGCAGGAAATTATGATTCCTGTCCCCATCACCCTGTCAAAATACAGCTGTTATAAGAAATTAAGAGGAATACCCATGCGGACAAGTTACAGGTCCAATTTGTGCAGAGTCTGGTCACATATCCACTCAGATTTACCATCTGCTATTAGGAGGTTCCATGCCCCGCTATGTTGTGGCTGTCGGTCAGATGGGTGCTCGGCTGAGGCTCCAATCCTTTGAGAATTGGAGGTCAATCTAATCTAGGTGTTGGAAGAGGATGAGGGTATGAGACTGTGTCTAATGCTTCAGAGAAGTCTAGAACAGTGGTTCTTGTGACTTCTGTGGACCTCCTCTTTTTAATTTTCATGAAACTGTGCGACCACCACAGAATCATTATTGGAATCCAAGGACCCCCACTGAGTAATTACTGGAAGCAGGGGACCCCAGCCTAAGCATTTTCAATGACTTGAAAAATAGACAAAAAATACAGAAACAAGCATTCATCAAACAGATAAACAAATGATTAAATATTTTATTTAATTCATAAACAAATATACATCATTAAAAAAATCATTTTAATGGGAAGGTCGGAGCCCTTCTAAATTCATCTGCGGCCACTCATTGTCCATGCTAGATTTTGCTTGCAGCACTTGCCCTGCTCCAACAAATCAGTTCGACGACATTAACTTAATTTTCAGTCTCCAATTTCAAACTCCTTCAAATTTACAGAACGTTATATTAATTTAATAATAGTATTTCATTTTCTAAGCAGTCGCAGACCCCTTGAGTACCATAAGTTAAGAACCACTGGTCTAGAAGGATGAGGGTGTCTGTTTCTCCTCTGTCTAGGATCATGCAAATGTTGGCTGTAGCAGCAGTGAGTGGTCTTTCTGTGCTTCGAAGAGTTTGGTGGCTGCTGAGGGTAGTCGGTGAGGGATCTATTGATGAGTTTATCAAGTAGTTTGGCTGGGTATGGTAATATTTAAATAAGTCTGAAGTTGGCCAGCATTGATGGGTCTGCAGAAAGATTATTGAAGAATGGGATGACCGTTGCGCATTTCCAATCTTCTGGGAAGGTGGCTGAATTAATGGAAGTGTCGAGGATAGGTTCAAGTGGTTCACTGATGGTTTGGAGTTTTTGATAAATGTGTGGTGGGGCCACAGAGTGGGTTGGCTTTATGGTAGCAGCAGCCTTGCTATTGGGGATGGCGGTTTCCAGTCGAAATCAGAAGTCAAGTTGAGAGGGTGGCAGGGTACCGTTGGGTATTGAACTTGCTGTATATGTAGGTGATCTTGTTGCACAAGAATTCTGAGAACTTGTTGCAGAGGTCTTGTGAAGGGGTTATACTGCTAGCAGCTGCTGGTGCTATAACCCTTATCATGATGAAGATTTCTTTGTCGTAGTTGGTGCTGGATGCAATGCAGTCTGAGTGCTTGCAATTCAGGACAGATTAAAATCTAGCTTTTGTTCCATATAAAAAAAACTCACCAACCACTTGGTGCCAAATCAACTATAAAAAGTACAAAAAATAAAGCCCAGATTGAATAAGATTTATTAGTAGGAAAAGGCCCTGAAGCTTAACTCAAATTAATTATGGCTCCTGAATACCGATTCCATAAAATCAAGATCGAATCACTGTCATCAAGCGAGAAAATATTGAGGATAAGTATAACTTTTTAAAAATAATATCTATTTATACCATATTGTTTACTAATATATTGTGGAATATATTATCATTTTAATATAGTGGGTTTTGAATACATGTCTGTTGTAATTTTATTTAGACATATAGCAAAGCTTGTTTTATGTTGTTAGACGTTTTATCTGTTATTTGCTTCAAGTTGTGGGGCTAACTAGGGGATTGGGTAGAGTATGTTTTTCTAAAAATAAATATTAATATTGCAATTGTTTAATTATAATTTTTGTAATTATTGTTTTCATGTGCCTATGTATTGTTTTATGTTTCGTATTTTTTTTTGTTGACAGATTGTGGAGATTATCTGAAGAAGATTTGCTGAGTAGAATTCTCTTTTAACAATATAATATTGTTAAATTATTATTTGCTTAATGATAATTGTTTTGATTGCACACTTTGTTTTATAAGTTTTATGATTATCTAGGTTATTATTTGGTAGATATTCTCAGGTTGGAGGGTTCACAAGTGCTTCAGTGGAGATTGTTTAATTACAATTATATTATTATTTTATTATTTAATAATAATTTAATGATTTAGAATTTTTATAGAAATGTTCAATAAAACGATGTTTAATTTTTTAGGTTCAGAAATTTTAAAATGGATTATGCATTTTGATCAGGAATTGTGAAGGCATTTTATTTTTATCATGATAAATAATTTGAATAATTATCGGGGAAGGAATTAGTAATTGTGTAAACTATTAGCTACCCCCGCCCCCTTAACATTGCATGCAAGCTCCTCAATGTTATTTTGTGTTTGAATTAGAATACTAATACTGGCACCCCACCCCCAGAAAAATGCATGCACCTTCCACCATTGTTCGTAGGAATAGAGTTAGAATTTTAAATCTGACCCCTCAAACCAAATATAAATGCACTTTACTCCATCCATTCCCCAACCAACTAAGGTTAGCATGTTCACATTGTTTTTTCAGCTGAATTAACAATAGGAAAATAAGTTACTTCCCTGTAACTGTATTTATCCAGTATCTGTATCGATCATAGATTCACGTGCTTAATCATTCCCTGTCGTTGAAGAGGGAGCCCCATGGTATTATATCAAAGCAATTACATTAGTATCATAGGCTACAATGGCACTAGGCCATGAATTTAATGACCTATCTATTACCTTTTTTTTTTTAAAGAACGAAACTTAGACACCAGCCAATCAGGCGACAGCAGCCTCCAGAACCTTCCCTACAGAGTCTAGTTTCCTCAGATTTTCAAGCACAAGTGGGAACAAATATAGTTCCAAAAGTAAGTGAGAGACTCTAGGGGAGGAGGGCGAGTCACATGTGAATCTATGAAAGATACCAATACTAGAGAACTAGAGAAGCCTTCCCCACCCATGAGTCTAGGATAGCCCAGAGAAAGGGCTGCACCTGAAGGGGTTGGAGGTGGGATTTAGTCAGATTGATGATAAAATCTAATTAGTGCATGGCGCTCCTGATCGGCCAGTCATCCAGGTAAGGAAAAAAGTGGATGCCTTTACTTCTGAAATGAGCTGCCACCACGGTCTAAGATTTGGTGAAAATCCTTTAGGTGCGGCAACCCAGAACGAAAGTACTTTGAACCTTTATTGTTGTCCACACACCATAAATCTCAGGAATCTTCAATGTGCAGGGTGGATGGGTATTTAGAAATAAGCGTCCTTCAGATCATGGGCGATCACGAAGCTTTCTTGCTGCAGTAGTGGTATGACATCTTTTAGAGTCACCATGTGGAAATGTTCAAACAGAATAGATTTGTTGAGGGGCCAGAGATTAAGGATGAGCCTTAGGGAGACGTCCTTCTTGGGGATAAGAAAGTACAGGTCTTAGACCCTCTTTTCGTGGTGTTGTTGCAGAACCAGCTCTATGGCGCCCTTGGCGAGGAGGGTGTGTATCTCATCTTGGAGGAATTGCAAATGTTCTGTGGACAATCTGTGTCGACTGGGAGGAATGTTTGGTGTTGCTCTAGACAGTAGCCCTTCTGTATAATGTTGACAACCCAACGGTCAGAGGTGATTTCTGACCAATGGGGCAGAAATCCCTGCAACCTTCCCCAGACAGGTGTTATGTGATAATGGGGAAGGTGGAGAGTGTCAATGTTTTGGAGGGGATGCCCCTTTTGTGGCTGTGCCCTTTCTTCACCCTTTGCCATTATTGCCCCTGCATGCACCCCTATCATAGACCTGGGAAGGCGATTGCTGCGTGGGCCATGTGAAGTTGAAAGAGGTTTCCGGGTGGGGGAGTGTTTGGTGCCCCAAGGTATTGGAAGTGTCAAAAGGAGTCACATGGAGTGTGTGTCTGTAGGGCATCCATTGCTTTGGCTGTGTCAGTGTATTTTCTTTTATTTTTTTCTAGCATCTCGTCGACCTGAGGGCCGAAGAGATGCTGGCCATCAAAGGGTACATTAAGGAAGTGCTGCTGGACCTCAGGTTTAAAACCAGACACAGGCAGCCCAGCATGGCAACGCAAGAGGATGCTGGTGTTAATGCCGTGAGCGGCTGTGTTGGCTGTATCCATTGCACTGCAGACGTTGGGGTTAGAAATAATTGTTCTTTCTGCCACCAATTTCTGTCCCTTCTTGTGGTACTGCGCAGGGAGATGTTGGACGAGGTGCGCCATCTGAACCCAGCGGGCGTGGTTGTACCGGGAGAGTAACAGTCAGGAGGGGATGCATCACTTGTAACCAGGGACGTCTTGAATTTCTGATCAACCCCAGGTGCCACACCTTCTCTTTAACTGGATCTCTAAATATCTCAGAGGCCACTTTGAGAACACCTTGAGCACATGAAGTAACTGTAGTGAATATTGGGTGGAGGAGAGGGTCTCCTTGAGGAAATCATCCTCCTCATAAAGCACATGCATCTCCACCTTGTGGAATGTAGCTGCCATATGAAGGACCTCATGGTAGGAGGTAGCATCATCTAGGGGTGAAGGTTTTGCAGGGTACAAGTCTATGATGCATAACCCCAGTGGATACAGACCCAATCATCCGAGAGGTCTAGGGCCTGTGAGCAATGAGGAGCGTCATAAGGGTCATTATGTAGCCTTGGACTGTGAGGAATCCTGTGGTGAGTGATGTGTAGAATCCACATGCAGAAAAGTAAAAGGTGGAGAAGGGGGTGGAGGGTGCGGAGTAGAATCTCAAGCAGTGGAGAGGCAGTCCAGCCATGCCTTTAAGGCTTTTTGTGAGTGGGAGGTACAGAAGGGGTTAGGGCCTCCTCAAAAATGAACTTCCTCTTGTGAGAAACTGAGTCTTTTGGCAGCTATGGAGGCTTTGCTAATATCCAACCAGTACCCAGCTGGGTGGTGATTCACTGCTGCTTGGCGTCGAGATATACCTGCAGCTGCTGGAGAATTGGTTAGTTTAAGTGATCAGAGGTAACGGAGGACACAGCAGTAGAAGGCGGTCTGGAGGGAGCTGAAGAGGGTCTACGTCCAGACATGGCAAACTTAATGGTGACTTCAAATGCCTCAACTCCAAGTGCTTTGAAGAGGGTCTGGCTCAGAATGCTTCAAGCAGCGTTCCTCTGCTCCAAAAACGTTCGGGCCACCTAAAGTGTGGTCGAGGATTGGTACACCTCATGCGATATCTCTTTGATCACGCACCAGTAGCATGTAGCTTTCAATGGATGGGTTGTCAACGCTCCCCATTCTAATGGAGGTTTCCCTCTGAGATTCTGCAGGACTAAATGGGTAGAGGCACCATAGCAGAATCCTTGACAGGCTATACTGATGTCAACTGGACAACAACTCAGAGCCGAGCTATAGAGTGAGAGGTACTGAAGGCGGTCTTGAGAGGTGTATGTTTGGGTCTTCATGCGGAGTGCGCTGGGCCCACCATACTGAGCTCTTTCATAAGGAGGCAGTGTTAGTGGAGGTGCAGAGGCGTCCACGGGGAGTGGAGGTTGGACGGCATCGGGAAACTGAGCTTCTAAGGCAGGTGACTGAGACTCAGGACAGATTAAAGCGCTTAACATTGAAACAAGGAACTCGCCTTGATGTTGTGGTTGGGAATTGGGGCAAATCCAAAATGCCATTACAATGATCCTCACTGCGCGTGATGTTGACACAAGGGGAAGCCCACCCTTCGATCTCTATCCCCTTCCTTGAAATAGTTGTAGACTAGCTCCTAGATGGAGGAACGTGTGCTAATGCCCCGCAGGGTGGAGAAAAGAGCACAAGGCTTTTTTTAAAATAACCCTGGCATGCTTCATCATAGGGTTCCTCCAATTCCGCTGTGGAATGGAGCGTGCTGCGACCTGCAAATTACGCGCGAGCACTGAATGATATGCTGTTAGTGATGAATAGAAAAGGAGTAGGAGGTGTTTTCTTATAAATAATGAAAGGTTAAAAATACCCACCTGGTAGGTGAAAAATGCTTTAATCTATCCTCTAGACAGTATGGTTAAAAAATGGGGAGAGAAGTAGAAAGTATGGGTTACAATTCCCCTTCCTTTCTATAGGTCTACATGTTTCAATCCAATTCCCATGGCTTTTCTTCAGGTCCAAGGACCTAACTCCCTGATTTGACTTCCAAATCAGTCCATTTGACGCAAAGTAACTGCACACACTATGCCTTCTAATAACAAGTTAGCACCTACTTGGTGTTACTGATTGACAGCCTCTAATATACAATAAGAGAGTTAGCCTGCCAAGGATTTTGCAGAAAACAGGATCACAGGTCACTTTAACTGGTAAAATAGGTGAGGCACGTTGTGTACAATTATTATTTAAAACATTTTTATTAAAAAACACCTCAAAATTAAAGTGTATGTGGTCTAGAACTAGTTGCATTGCTGAGGTGAGCACATCTAATTAAAAGAGTGATTCCTGTCATGTAGAACACAGAGCACAAAAGCACACTTAAGTCAACAAAGAAACTACATACAAAGGTAAAGCAAATAAATATAGAAAGGAAGGGGTATTGTAACCCATACTTTCTACTGCTCTCCCCATTTTTTAACCATACTGTCTGGAGGACTAATTGCAGATTTGCTCACCTAACAGGCAGGTGTTTTTAACCTTTCACTATATATAAGAAAACCCCTCCTACTCCTGTTCATCACTAAGAGCATATCATTCAGTGCTCTCTTGTAACTCGCAGGTCGCAGCATACCCTGCTCCGCAGCAGAACGGGAGGAACCCTATGATGAAGCATGCCACCGCGGAGCAACAGAGTTGGATGGGTGAGGGTTATATAAAAAAAAATGCCTAGAACTTTTTCTCCACCCTGCAGGGGGTTAGCACACATTAAGAAGATGGGCTCTCTTTTTCTTGGGGTATAGCTTCTTAAAAAAACAGTGATCAAGCTGAGCAATGGTTCAGTGGCCGGCAGGGCTCATTCCATGGACAGACGTTCTCCACTGTAAGAATCACACATTTATTTCCTCTGACGAAGGTGCAGTAAACCCCAGAAGATGATCTGGAGAGGCTAAGCTGGAACCTCCAGAATCTTGCAACACCTACAAACGGAAGAAATTATCTTAGAGCTATAAATGAAACCTTTCATTTTAGCCATAATCATTGTTATAGCAATCTAGGAGAGTGATGGAAGTTGGCACACTTAAAGCATAGCAATGCTACCCAGTAAGTACCATCTTCTTGCACTCTTTCTGAACAAGCCCTAAAAAAGGAAAGAAAGAATACATTTCCTCCTAGACATGGATACCAGAATAGAGTCTGCCTCCACCTGGTGTTGCTATAAGAGCTCAAAATGTTTAATGTCTCTAAGCACAGAACCTTGTAGACACTGGCATCCTAAATAAATTCTTGACTGGTTCCAACAATAAAGGCACCAGAGGCGCAATGTTATTTGGAGCTATTGCATTATTGTTTTAAAAAAAAATAATATATGTTTTCATCTGCTTCATCGAGACAGGAAAGGTTAAGTAGCTTCTGCAGTGTTGGAAGTTCTGAAATATTGCCCAAAATCTCATTAAGAAATAAAAGGGGTAATTATTGTTAGGTCTAGTTATGTTATGTTAACTGTTCTTGTAAAACGCTTGGCTGCCCCAGCAACAGGTCGTCCCAGCACTAAGGTTAACAGGAGCAGGCAAGGAAGAGAATTGAACTATAGATTGGAAAAGAGCCACTTCTTGATAATTTTCCTGAAGGCCCAATGATCTTACGAGCCGCGAGCAGCAAGAGGAATAGAATGCCAGCGGGCAGGTGCCATAGCCTTAAACGAGCGTCCCCCCGCTCCTGACCTGTGCACTCTCGGGACACAGGCAAGATGTAGGTTCGTGGAGCGCTGGGCTCTAGCCGGAACATACATTGAGCATAGTTCGTTCAGGATTTGCGGGTCTATGCCATGCAAGATCTTATGTGTAAGACATAGCGTCTTAAAGTAGCCCCTCTGTTCTATCAGCAACCAATGGAGACTGCGGAGAAGGTCGGAGATATGGCAGTACTTAGCGGCCGAAACAGGTGCCAGCCACTGACTTGGCGTGGCCTTCAAATGAGAGGGCGCTGTCCACCAAAACTCCTAAATTCTTAACTACGGTTTTCAGGTGAGGGGGGATCACCATTGTCCGCCATCGAATCCGAGATAGCCAAAAGATTGGCTTGAAATTTCGCCTGGTCTTGCTTGGCAATCGCGGTTTTTCCTGAAGACGTCTGGTTTAACAGGGTCAAGAGGGACCTGATTTTACGTTGGCGACAGAGCCTCCATGTCTTTAGGTGACATGGGTGGAAGATCCTGGAGGCAATGAGGCGTAGGGGCCCAAGAGGAGTTTTAGCGAAGTTCGGGCGTGCCCTTCCCTGTACAGACTGTGTTAATAAATTGCGCTCCACCTTGTTGATAAAAAATGTAGGCAGTGTTTCGCATTGAAGGTTAGAGGATATGGTGCTATTGGAAGCAGGCGGGGATTTTACAATTTCTTTCATGAGACCAAAAATGGTTTTAGTGGGATTGCTACTCGTGGAAATCATATTGGCGTAGAACATTGCCCTGGTCTTCTGGACCAGTTTATGGTATACTTTGACTGCGTTCCTGTGTATAGTTTTTACTGTGGGATCGTATGCGCTTCTCCAGGCCCGTTCTAAGATTTAAAAAATTTTCTTTTCTGCAATTAAAGACTCTTCATACCATGCGTGGTTTGAGATACTTTTGGCAGTGGTCATTTTTGCTGGAATGCAGCAGTCTAATGCCATCCATTGAAGGCAGCATAAGCTGCTTCTAAATCTGTGGTTCATTCTGGGCAGTGCGAGCTTAAGATGTCTGTAAAGGTGGTTGGGTTTAACTTGTGCCACAGTCACTTCATTATGGGTAGCCGGGGGAATTGCAAAGGAGGATCATCTATGCGGAGCTGCAGTGAGATGAGAGAATGATCCACAGAGCATGGGAAGGGAGGAGTTGGCCTCCATGGTCTGTAGATTAGAGAATACTGGGTCAAGAAGATGGCCTGCTGCATGTGTCGATCCCACCACCAGCTGCGTTAGCTGACAGGCAGCCATATCACCAAGGAAGTTGTTAATCACCTGGGACTCTAGGCATTCCAAGTGAAGATTAGTATCGGCTACGCCGCAATCTTCACCCAGCGCCTCAAAAGACTTCTGCTCATACAGAACACTGCAATCAGACTCATCCTGGAACTCCCCAAATGGACTCACATCACCCCTCACCTCAGAAACCTCCACTGGCTCCCCATCCAGGTGAGATGTCAATTCAAAATCCTCACACACGCATACACAGCCCTCCACAATCAAGTACCCTCATATATTAACCATCAACAGAACTTCCACCTGCCCGCAAGACACTTGCACGCAGCCTCCATTGCCCACACCCCCTGTCATAGCCGCAGTGGAGACCGCTCCTTTTCGTTCATCACCTCAGCATCCAGCGACCTTATGGGTAACAGTGCTGCGCTATACAAATTCTGTTTGATTGATTAATTGATTGAAAACCTGCCACATTTAGCCACATGACTAAAGGACACAGCTAATGCCTAGCACTAGCAGTCATGGACTAATCATATTTGTTATTGGAAGGAACTCTGGTCCTTGAAGTGTGATAGGTCTCCCTGCAAATACATGCTAGAGTATGAGAGTAGAATTTCCTCTGCATGGAGACCTCGCTCCCCACACTTGAAAATGTTTAAGAAAAAGAAAACATGAGTCTGAATGTTGCCTCCTTAACGTCTGGGGTCTGACTGACCTTAATCATGCTGAACGCCAGTGGGCGATGACAGGGATGATAGTAGCTAAACGAAACATAGTGCAGAAGTGGGGTGTGGGGACCGTACCGACATTACCATATTGGTGTAACGATATGGATATGATCATGGTAGCATAGAAGGAGGCATTTGTAAATAGCAAATGCCCCAAAAAATGGGGAAGGGTGTGGGGAAAATGGAACGTATATAGGGGTAATATCTGTACACCCCCGGAAGAAGATAGCGACTCAGATGAGGATTTGTAATGTTGTCAAAGTCCTATGTGGGCCAATATGGAAATGTACGTCCAGTGACTGTAAAGAAATGCCATCAAGATTGTGATAGTGTATATGCAGATCATCGTTGTTTTAATAAAAAACTTTAATTTAAAAAAAAGAAAAAGAAATCAAAATATTGATGAGGAGGCTCACGTGGCCATTAAGATTATTGGATTTCAATTGAAAGTGCAATCATACTGTACAGAACCACTATTAGAAAAATAACAACAAAGGAGTGTTACTTGATTAAAAAAACACAAGTAATCGAGCACAAGAGGTAACACACCAATTAGGTTTGTTTATAAAGCCCTCACTCACCGACCTGGTCGGTGACATGCTTCATCATCGGGCCCCACTGGGTGTGACCGAATGTCATCCCAGTGTGCTTCAACGCCAGATTTACTGCGGAGCGGGTAATGTGAAGAAGTGAAGGCTAGGTGATGGGTTACGTGAAGAGAGTGATGTGGTGAATTAAAAATGCCTTGCATGTATCAAAAATTGATTTAATGACTGATCACCAAGGCATATTAAAAAATGTGTTGGTAAACACGGCAAACTAAATTGGATGGTCTGTTTCCAATATCATTATGTGGTGGTGGATGGTCAACATGTTTCTGCCAAAGATGGTGTAATTAACCTGGCATTCGTCAGGACCTAAAGTGACTAAACCCCGGCGGTATGGGCACGCTAAGGCCCACCCTACCAAGGGACGTGAAAGTAAAAGATGTCTGTAAAAGTGCAATGTACAGGGGGCCTCACCGAACAAAAAAACGGGAGGCACACACCCTGCTAGTCTCTCGATCAGAGACTTCAAAAATTAGATGCACCTGTAAGAGCAAGAAATACAGACATACACAGAAAGACAAACAAACAATTAGTTCTTGTTCTGAAATTAATCATTGTAAATACGGTGACTTGTGCTCATGTGAGCTGGCCGGTGCACAACACTCAACTAATCGCAAAGGTAAGTGGCTCCGCCAGTGGGTGAGTATTATACTATGATACATGATAACATTATCAGTGTACTGCCGGTCTCACGTAGTGTCCATGTCAAATGGCACATACAATTATTGCCCACCGGTGCGCGTGTCAGATTCCATGCGCCGCGAGGACGATAAGTGACACTATGGGAAACGGGAGCTTTGGTAGTAAGCCCTGTAGGAACACAAAGCGCGTTCACTGTGTGAAACTAACCGATCAATGGGCCATGATCCAGTGACCAATATGCCCAAAGATTACGGAGTACTGACGCAATGGTTCTCACTTAAAAGGAGATGACGTTTCACCCCATAGACCACAGGAGGGGGGTGATGGCGTATTTGGCACATCCTGCATGAGGGAAAAACAAACAACGGGACAAACTGTTACAGAAGCCTCAAAGATACTTAGCTTGTGATGGTAGCGTAGCCAAGGGAACACTCACGCCCACGACGCCAGGCACCAGTTTATAAACCTGAACAGCCCTCTGAACTGAGTCTCGACGATCGGGACATTGAGTGAGGGGACGGTATATGTAGCGAGAGCCGAGTCAGCAGCGCTCGCATTTCCGGGTCAGGGCGTGTCCAAAAACGCGTGTGCGTGTGGTTAACCAATGGGAATGGCCGGCCGAAATCAACAAACCGACGTCACCATTGTGCAACTAGAGCGCCGAGGCGAAAGCTACAATGTCAGAACTGAAAAACGGAAAACTTTATTGACTATTATTAAATAGACAGCCCAAGAGAGTGGCATTAGATGATATGTCCATACTGACTATTACGCCGAGGATGGGCCAAAACAAAGCATGGGGTTAGTTCAATAATCTGGTCAATGCAGTAAACCAGGTGAACTATGTTCAGCATGGGTTATAGGATGTCATATGTCAGATCTGAGCAATGGCTTACGAACTGGTAGTTCTGGGAGGGGATAGACTAAAGATTAATCATTAGAGGATGCCTGTTCCAGGTATGATGTTTAAACATTAGAGAATGCCTGTTCTTAGTCTATCAATACTAATAGAGATGCACAAGGATAATTAATTATGTATTAGAGCTCGAAATCCGTTGGCACGATTGATAGATATTCAGAAAGATTCAGAGAGGATGTTACTTTCGAATTGAGCCCCAAGGTATGTCATCATTCAGACCATTTAGGTGGGTGCCCAGCCGGGACACCCATCGCTGCTCCTTCTCAAAAAGTCTTTCAGCAATGTTGGGGCCCTCAGTTAGCTGCTCGATGACAGTCCATCTTAGGTCATTGGTAGTGTGGTTCGCTTGTAAAAAGTGGTCGCTCATCTTGGTTGTGGTTTTTTTACACCTAATATTGCTCCTATGTTCACATACCCTCTGTTTGACCTTTCTTGTTGTCATGCCCACGTATCGGTACAAACAGGGGCACGTGATTAGGTAGACAACATTAGCCGAGTTACAGTTGGTGTGTGCTTTTTGCCACCATGTTTTGTCTGGTTCCAAGGACAACGATTTTGTAGCCATCGTTAGATGACAGACGGAACAGTTGGAACATGGGTAATGTCCCGTAACTCTGGGTAAATGCCATGCATCAGTAATGCTGCGTATTGGCGTAGCAACTGGTTCGTTAGGCCTGGTGTGTACCAAGGAGTCTTTCAAGCTACGACCTTTCCTAAATGAAAAAAGGGGCTTTTCCCAGTCCTTCTTGGCATTGGAGATTATTTTCCAGTTTTTGTTAATGGATTTTTTCATTAGGTTAGACAGGGTGCTATAGGTAGTGACACAGGTGAGGGGAGGTTCGTTCATGGGTCTCTCAGCTGGTTCCAGTAGGACTTTGCGGGGCTGGTTGCGTGCCCGTTTGAATCCTTTGCTTAGGATGTGATTCGGGTAACCTCTCTGTCGTAATTTATCAGTTAGGTTGGTTCATTGTTGTTTGAAGTCATCAGTACTGCTACAATTGCGCCGGATCCTTAGATATTGGCCGTAAGGCAGATTTTCCCTCAATGGGCGCGGATGAAAGCTGGAGAATTGGAGCAAGTTATTTTTTGCAGTAGCTTTATAATGAGTTTTGGTGGTTAAAGTCGTCCCACCGTTAGTTATCACTATATCAAGGAACACTACCTCCGTGGTGCTGACTGTGTGGGTAAATCTCAAGTATCTGTCGATAGTGTTGACCCAACTGAGAAATTCCATCAAACGTTCCATACTCCCTTGCCAGATGAGCAGCACATCGTCGATGTAGCGCTTCCAAAAGAAGATGTTCCTGGCAAAGGGATTGGTGATAGCTTGAATATTCCTGGCCTCAAAATCAGACACGTACAACCCCGCCACACTAGGGGCAAAGGTACTGCCCATCGAAGTACCAGAGCATTGAAGAAACAATTGTCCTTTATATGCAAAAAAAAATTCTTTAAGTGCAATAGTGGCACAGTCTATTATGAATTCTCTGGGAGTGGTATATTCCCAGGAAACTGAATTGAGAGCTGTACTCAGAACTTTGATGGTCTCATCTTGAGGGATACTCGTATAGAGGCTCTCTATGTCTAGAGTAGCCAATATTACTGAGTTTGCTTCAAAAGACATTGTTTGTAATTGGTGAAGCAGGCTCTTGGTGTCCTTTAGATATGTAGGTGTATTTTGAACGATGGGTTTCAAAAACTGGTCACAAAAGGTGGACAGGGGCTCTAGTAAAGACCCGATACCGGACACTATCGGCCGACCTGGAGGCGGCAGTTTGTTTTTGTGGGTCTTCGGGAGTGTATAAAAATATGGGACAGTACATTTGCTGGTGGCGAGAAAGTCCGCCTCATTTTTTGACAGGTGCCCATTCAGTTCATCTTCCTTGACCATGCTGATGATTCGATTTTGGAGATCAGCAGAAGGATCATGAGTAAGGGGAATGTAGTTGTTGGTATCATTCAATAGATCTTCACATACTTTCTCGTAGTCAGTAGTGTTCTGGATGACAATTCCTCCACCCTTACCGGCGGGTTTTATTGTGATTTTGGTGTTATTCTTAAGTGTCTCAAGTGCTTTATACTCTTCAGTACTGAAATTCCCGTATGTCGAAGGGTCTTGGCAGGTTTCCAAATCTAGGAACACTGCTTGTTCAAAGGCTATAATAGCCGCAGGTACTGTGTGGGGGGGGCGGTGTAAATGTAGATTTTAGTCTCAGACCTGTATCACCTTTCCGTAGGTCTGCATTAGGGTCCTAGGGTGCAGAAAGGTGTCAGTCTAATCGGGAGTGTCACCTTTAAGCTTGTAGTAGGGGAAAATCAGGAGCTGGTCCTAAACCCCTCGTGAACAGAAACTCTCACATCTGTGCGCTGCTAATTAAGCCCTCACTCACCGACCTGGTCGGTGACATGCTTCATCATCGGGCCCCACTGGGTGTGACCGAATGTCACCCCAGTGTGCTTCAACGCCAGATTTACTGCGGAGCAGGTAATGTGAAGAAGTGAAGGCTAGATGATGGGTTACGTGAAGAGAGTGATGTGGTGAATTAAAAATGCCTTGCATGTATCAAAAATTGATTTAATGACTGATCACCATGGGCATATTAAAAAATGTGTTGGTAAACACGGCCAACTAAATTGGATGGTCTGTTTCCAATATCATTATGTGGTGGTGGATGGTCAACATGTTTCTGCCAAAGATGGTGTAATTAACCTGGCATTCGTCAGGACCTAAAGTGACTAAACCCCGGCGGTATGGGCACGCTAAGGCCCACCCTACCAAGGGACGTGAAAGTAAAAGATGTCTGTAAAAGTGCAATGTACAGGGGGCCTCACCGAACAAAAAACCGGGAGGCACACACCCTGCTAGTCTCTCGATCAGAGACTTCTAAAATTAGATGCACCTGTAAGAGCAAGAAATACAGATATACACAGAAAGACAAACAAACAATTAGTTCTTGTTCTGAAATTTATCATTGTAAATACGGTGACTTGTGCTCATGTGAGCTGGCCGGTGCACAACACTCAACTAATCGCAAAGGTAAGTGGCTCCGCCAGTGGGTGAGTATTATACTATGATACATGATAACATTATCAGTGTACTGCCAGTCTCACGTAGTGTCCATGTCAAATGGCACATACAATTATTGCCCACCGGTGCGCGTGTCAGATTCCATGCGCCGCGAGGACGATAAGTGACACTATGGGAAACGGGAGCTTTGGTAGTAAGCCCTGTAGGAACACAAAGCGCGTTCACTGTGTGAAACTAACCGATCAATGGGCCATGAGCCAGTGACCAATATGCCCAAAGATTACGGAGTACTGACGCAATGGTTCTCACTTAAAAGGAGATGACGTTTCACCCCATAGACCACGGGAGGGGGGTGATGGCGTATTTGGCACATCCTGCATGAGGGAAAAACAAACAACGGGACAAACTGTTACAGAAGCCTCAAAGATACTTAGCTTGTGATGGTAGCGTAGCCAAGGGAACACTCACGCCCACGACGCCAGGCACCCGTTTATAAACCTGAACAGCCCTCTGAACCGAGTTTCGGCGATCGGGACATTGAGTGAGGGGACGGTATATGTAGCGAGAGCAGAGTCAGCAGCGCTCGCATTTCCGGGTCAGGGCGTGGCCAAAAACGCGTGTGCGTGTGGTTAACCAATGGGAATGGCCGGCCGAAATCAACAAACCGACGTCACCATTGTGCAACTAGAGTGCCCAGGCGAAAGCTACGATGTCAGAACTGAAAAACTGAAAACTTTATTTACTATTATTAAATAGATGATGGGCTGGGACCCGGGGTGGCATCAACCACATTTTGAGAACCAGTACCAACAGCCTTTTTTAGAGAGGGGTCGGAGAGGCAGAGGCAAAAGCAGAAGAACACCCAATCAGATATCCTGGCAGACAGACGACCCAGTCGGCAACCATACCAGGAGCAAAACACCACAACCCGGGACAAGCAACCAACAAGTCTAATCACAAATTTGTCAGATTTGCAATTGACAAGTATTGAACAACAGGTCCTTGAAAAAGGACTTGGCTTTGTACCAACAGCCCGCCCAGACAAAGTCAAGCTGCATTGTGAACTGACCGAGTTCTTCAGAAAATTGAAATGAAAGGCCTACTTTGAAGGAAAAGAGGACCCTAATGCAGACCTACGGAAAGGGGATACTGGTCTGAGACTAAAATCTACATTTACACCGCCCCCCCACACAGTACCTGCGGCTATTATAGCCTTTGAACAAGCAGTGTTCCTAGATTTGGAAACCTGCCAAGACCCTTCGACATATGGGAATTTCAGTACTGAAGAGTATAAAGCACTTGAGACACTTAAGAATAACACCAAAATCACAATAAAACCCGCCGGTAAGGGTGGAGGAATTGTCATCCAGAACACTACTGACTAGGAGAAAGTATGTGAAGATCTATTGAATGATACCAACAACTACATTCCCCTTACTCATGATCCTTCTGCTGATCTCCAAAATCGAATCATCAGCATGGTCAAGGAAGCTGAACTGAATGGGCACCTGTCAAAAAATGAGGCGGACTTTCTCGCCACCAGCAAATGTACTGTCCCATATTTTTATACACTCCCGAAGACCCACAAAAACAAACTGCCGCCTCCAGGTCGGCCGATAGTGTCAGGTATCGGGCATTTACTAGAGCCCCAGTCCACCTTTTGTGACCAGTTTTTGAAACCCATGGTTCAAAATACACCTACATATCTAAAGGACACCAAGAGCCTGCTTCACCAATTACAAACAATGTCCTTTGAAGCAAACTCAGTAATATTGGCTACTCTAGACATAGAGAGCCTCTATACGAGTATCCCTCAAGATGAGACCATCAAAGTTCTGAGTACAGCTCTCAATTCAGTTTCCTGGGAATATACCACTCTCAGAGAATTCATAATAGACTGTGCCACTATTGCACTTAAAGAATTTTTTTTTGCATATAAAGGACAATTGTTTCTTCAATGCTCTGGTACTTCGATGGGCAGTACCTTTGCCCCTAGTGTGGCGGGGTTGTACGTGTCTGATTTTGAGGCCAGGAATATTCAAGCTATCACCAATCCCTTTGCCAGGAACATCTTTTGGAAGCGCTACATCGACAAGGTGCTGCTCATCTGGCAAGGGAGTATGGAACGTTTGATGGAATTTCTCAGTTGGGTCAACACTATCGACAGATACCTGAGATTTACCCACACAGTCAGCACCACGGAGGTAGTGTTCTTTGATATAGTGATAACTAACGGTGGGACGACTTTAACCACCAAAACTCATTATAAAGCTACTGCAAAAAATAACTTGCTCCAATTCTCCAGCTTTCATCCGCGCCCATTGAGGGAAAATCTGCCTTACGGCCAATATCTAAAGATCCGGCGCAATTGTAGCAGTACTGATGACTTCAAACAACAATCAACCAACCTAACTGATAAATTACGACAGAGAGGTTACCCGAATCACATCCTAAGCAAAGGATTCAAACGGGCACGCAACCAACGCCGCAAGGTCCTACTGGAACCAGCTGAGAGACCCATGAACGAACCTCCCCTCACCTGTGTCACTACCTATAGCACCCTGTCTAACCTAATGAAAAAATCCATTAACAAAAACTGGAAAATAATATCCAGTGCCAAGAAGGCCTGGGAAAAGCCCCTTTTTTCATTTAGGAAAGGTCGTAGCTTGAAAGACTCCTTGGTACACACCAGGCCTAAAGAACCAGTTGCTACGCCAATACGCAGCATTACTGATGCATGGCATTTACCCAGAGTTACGGGACATTACCCATGTTCCAACTGTTCCGTCTGTCATCTAACGATGGCTACAAAATCGTTGTCCTTGGAACCAGACAAAACATGGTGGCAAAAAGCACACACCACCTGTAACTCTGCTAATGTCGTCTACCTAATCACGTGCCCCTGTTTGTACCGATACGTGGGCATGACAACAAGAAAGGTCAAACAGAGGGTATGTGAACATAGGAGCAATATTAGGTGTAAAAAAAAACACAACCAAGATGAGCGACCACTTTTCACAAGCGAACCACACCACCAATGACCTAAGATGGACTGTCATCGAGCAGCTAACTGAGGGCCCCAACATTGCTGAAAGACTTTTTGAGAAGGAGCAGCGATGGGTGTCCCGGCTGGGCACCCACCTAAATGGTCTGAATGATGACATACCTTGGGGCTCAATTCGAAAGTAACATCCTCTAGGAATCTTTCTGAATATCTATTAATCGTGCCAACGGATTTCGAGCTCTAATACATAATTAATTATCCTTGTGCATCTCTATGAGTATTGATAGACTAAGAACAGGCATTCTCTAATGTTTAAACATCATACCTGGAACAGGCATCCTCTAATGATTAATCTTTAGTCTATCCCCTCCCAGAACTACCAGTTCGTAAGCCATTGCTCAGATCTGACATATGACATCCTATAACCCATGCTGAACTTAGTTCACCTGGTTTACTGCATTGACCAGATTATTGAACTAACCCCATGCTTCGTTTTGGCCCATCCTCGGCGTAATAGTCAATATGGACATATCATCTAATGCCACTCTCTTGGGCTGTCTATTTAATAATAGTCAATAAAGTTTTCCGTTTTTCAGTTCTGACATCGTAGCTTTCGCCTGGGCGCTCTAGTTGCACAATGGGGACGTCGGTTTGTTGATTTCGGCCGGCCATTCCCATTGGTTAACCACACGCACATGCGTTTTTGGCCACGCCCTGACCCGGAAATGCGAGCGCTGCTGACTCGGCTCTCGCTACATATACCGTCCCCTCACTCAATGTCCCGATCGTCGTGACTCGGTTCAGAGGGCTGTTCAGGTTTATAAACGATTGCCTGGCGTCGTGGGAGTGAGTGTTCCCTTGGCTACGCTACCATCACAAGCTAAGTATCTTTGAGGCTTCTGTAACAGTTTGTCCCGTTGTTTGTTATTCCCTCATGCAGGATGTGCCAAATACGCCATCACCCCCCTCCCGTGGTCTATGGGGTGAAACGTCATCTCCTTTTAAGTGAGAACCATTGCGTCAGTACTCCGTAATCTTTGGGCATATTGGTGACTGGCTCATGGCCCATTGATCGGTTAGTTTCACACAGTGAACGCGCTTTGTGTTCCTACAGGGCTTACTACCAAAGCTCCCGTTTCCCATAGTGTCACTTATCGTCCTCGCGGCGCATGGAATCTGACACGCGCACCGGTGGGCAATAATTGTATGTGCCGTTTGATATGGACACTACGTGAGACCGGCAGTACACTGATAATGTTATCATGTATCATAGTATAATACTCACCCACTGGCGGAGCCACTTACCTTTGCGATTAGTTGAGTGTTGTGCACCGGCCAGCTCACATGAGCACAAGTCACCGTATTTACAATGATTCATTTCAGAACAAGAACTAATTGTTTGTTTGTCTTTCTGTGTATGTCTGTATTTCTTGCTCTTACAGGTGCATCTAATTTTTGAAGTCTCTGATCGAGAGACTAGCAGGGTGTGTGCCTCCCGTTTTTTTGTTCGGTGAGGCCCCCTGTACATTGCACTTTTACAGACATCTTTTACTTTCACGTCCCTTGGTAGGGTGGGCCTTAGCGTGCCCATACCGCCGGGGTTTAGTCACTTTAGGTCCTGACGAATGCCAGGTTAATTACACCATCTTTGGCAGAAACATGTTGACCATCCACCACCACATAATGATATTGGAAACAGACCATCCAATTTAGTTGGCCGTGTTTACCAACACATTTTTTAATATGCCCTTGGTGATCAGTCATGAAATCAATTTTTGATACATGCAAGGCATTTTTAATTAACCACATCACTCTCTTCACGTAACCCATCACCTAGCCTTCACTTCTTCACATTACCCGCTCCGCAGTAAATCTGGCGTTGAAGCACACTGGGGTGACATTCGGTCACACCCAGTGGGGCCCGATGATGAAGCATGTCACCGACCAGGTCGGTGAGTGAGGGCTTTATAAACAAACCTAATTGGTGTTGTTACCTCTTGTGCTCGATTATTTGTGTTTTTTCAATCAAGTAACACTCTTTTGTTGTTATTTTTCTAGTTATAGTAGGGACTAAGAGTGTTGCTTCTTCCCTACCTCTCTTTTTGTTGATTTGTCAGAACCACTATTAGCCTACACTAAAATAATCAATAGGGATCATAATATACAATACAAAATGTGTACATTGGACTTCGGTAAATGTGTTCTTACAGTAAATGTGGAATCAGGATCTGCAAGTGATATGGTCAGGTTTTTACGTAGAGTGGTCCAGCTCTCACTATTAAGGACATCCGATGGGGGAGCGGAGCACAAGGTCTTCAATGCATCTAGTCGTACCTACGAAAACAAATTAACACAAAGTCACAAGAACTCTTAAAATATCTTGTGATTCAACAATAAAATATCTTTTCCTTTCTTGGTTGCCAGAGAACGCAATGGGTCAGGGAGAACTGTTTAATAGAAGCATCTTTCATGATACATTTGCTGTAAAGCTCTACTTGGAGAAAGCAGAATGTCACATTTTCTGAATTTTTTTCAAACCTAAAGTTACCTTTCTCCTAATCCTCCCGAGTCCAAAGATCTTTAGCTAGCCACCTGGACTAATAAAGTTTGTAGTGTAACACTGCCTTTTATGTTAGTAGAAACTCACTAACATATCACAAAAGTACAGATATGAAGCCTTGTAGCTGCTTAGTAACTGTATTTATTACAAACTATTCCTAAATGATGGACATACAATTCTACAAGTACCCCAGAAATATTATCAAATCGTTTTACACCTTGTAGTCAGAGTCTTGGAGAATATTTCCTAAGTGCATATACAAATGTTCTTACCCCATAAAGGGTATAGTCAGAGGCGGAGGTCACTCTGTTTCTGAATTTGAGTGGATTCACCTTACACTTACTCTTCAATGATAAAGGAATACAAATGTTTCCACAGTGGAACTCAATTCTTCTTGCAGGACAGCCTAACAAGCAGCAGGTCAATTTCTTATTCTAGCTTTCTAGAGTCTTGTTTCTGGTAAAATGTATGCCAACCTCTGCAGGCATTCGCTATGGAGCAAAACGCAGCGAGACTAGAGCCCAACAATCTACGGCAGGACTCTGTTTACGTACAACCTCCTTCCTTAGACCAAAAGAATTGTATCTCAATGTTTTGGTCAATGTGCTGAAAAATTTATTTTGTTGTGACTTCTGCTTTTCTCAAAGATTATGAAACACTGGATTAGAGTTTCCATTCAAGCGTAAATGATTCTCATAGGCTTACCTCCTTGGGCTGGCTTGGATCAAGCCTTTCTGCTATCACCTGCAGCTGCTCTTGATTCATGAAAGAGTAACTCTGTAATAAGGGTTGCAAAATAGTCAGAGTGAGTCCAATGCACATTTCCAAGGATGCTCAATAACACTGCAAAATTTTACAGGAACATTTGACAGCTTAAAATTAACAATGAATACCTATGAGAAGGTGGTCACAGATAGGATGTGATTAACCAGAGAAGATGAACCTGTTCATGGAAAATGTCTACTTCATGGCTATATGGTGTGACTTGCTTAGGTGCAGGATAGTAGGCAGGAGGAGCAAGACTCAATACATCAAATGGCACTGTACAGCTGTGCAAGTAAATAATTCAGGGTTATTATATAGACTATGTTCTATCTTTTGTAGTGGTCACCACCACATTGAGGAAAGAGGATACTGGTGCACAGTTTTGTATTTGGAGTAAACAACCATACCTGGTTGAACGAAGAATCGCTGTCGGAGTAGTTATCAGTGAAGTGGCTGCTGTGCTGCTTGCGCTGGCTCTTCTTCTGGGTCTCCTTACTTTTCACGTGGTCCTCCTCAAACTTATTAATAAGCGCGTCCACTACAACCACCATGACACTTTTTAGGGAAAGCATCATTTCTCTGTACCTTTAATGTCAAAGCAAGAACACATGTAAATACTAGAGGAGTCCAACCTTGTGCCAAGAACATTGTGTCTGATTGAGGGAATCACAACGAAAATAAGACTGGATTTACAATACAATGGAATTGTCTGGTTATGAAAATACTGCACACTGAAGTAATAATAGAGCAAAGGAGAGACAATAACAGACACAATAAGCAATACCTTTGAAGGAAAGAAAGGGATGACAACCAGTTCCTTTAATTACAATGAGGTAATAAAGCAATTTACAGTATCAGAATCTTGAGCAAAACAGCTCTAGGACATTTAACATATAAATGTAGCAGACTAACACTTTGAAACTTCCACTGCTGTTTTGAACAAAATGCTTTAACAACACTGATCAGTAATAAAGAAAAATAATAATGGGTCTCTCATGCAGCACTAACTGTTTGAGTCTAAAAAACTGATAACATTCAACTGTGGATTTTGTCTGTTATCAATCTCAAACTAATTAAAGCAGAGTTGACCCCTCCTAAATGTATTTCTTCCTTAATGAGTACATATTGGAGGCTGAGAAGTGTGTTGGAGTTTACACAGTACAGGGCCACGCACAAGCAGCACTTTTTGACTATCGGGGTGTCGGTTCCTCCGTTTTATAGCAAAGCTGCCAATAATGAGAAAATTGGTGAGTAACAAGCAAGTAGCTTGTGGTGGTTGCTTACGTAAGGCGCTTCCTATATTTTTACACAATCTTAGTAAATGGGATTGATGTGAATAGCTTCACACGTAAACACTGGGGTAGTCCCCAAAAGTTACTGGAACGGCACCCCTACCTACTTCAAGAATTGAATCATTATTGATTTGCCTTAAGAATTGAGCATACAGTGGGACTGTGTTCAAGGACTCTACTGCTTACACACCCTCCTGAATTTCAGAGAGAGAAGGTCTCTAAAGTTTATTTGTTGATTAATGAAAATCATTACAAACTAAAGAAAGTACATATCCAGAGCAACATCAGATTAAACATATACAGAGGAGACTTACTTACCTGCCGCCACCGCCGAGAGTCATTCCAGGCCTCAAAAAGACCTCGCCAGAGCCAACGCTCAAGCCGCCACCGCCGAGAGTCATCACCGGGCATTGGAAACCGCGCCGCCGCTCCGGGAGGACTACAACTCCCGGCAGGCCTCGCGGCGGCGCGTGGAAGTGACGCGGAACGCGCCGGCAGAGCGCAGACAGCACCATAAAGGGAGGAGGAGACCCGCGTCGCGGGACGCGAGCGGGACGCCCGGGGCGAAACCCGGGCAAAGGGCGGGCCCTCTACGGCCCTCATCGGCACAAGTCGGCCAGGCTAGGCCACCCCTCTAATACTACCCTTTTGTGCACCAGGGAATTACCTTCATAATTGTCTCCAGCAAGTAGTGGTGTTCCAGACGTTGGTTGACCGCCTCCTGAGCCCTAGCTATCCAGACGGGGGTCGGTAAGCAGGCTACATAGCCTCTATCGAATCGCCCAGGAGCCCGGGATAAGGAGGGGGCCCACGTGGAAACGCCAACAACAGACAATCATACTGACGATTTTGTAAAGGAGTGAGCTGGATATCTGCACAAGTATTGAAGTAAGACTTTTTGTTTTAATCTTGGGAGTGATACTTTGTTAATTAATTAAGCTGTGGGTATAAGACTTTCACACACCTTTGCAAAATTATGCGTAAAAGAAACCATCACTCGGCATCCGAAACACCAAAGAACACCATGGAAAACTACCTTGTCCAAGTGGTCAGCAAAATAAACAGCAAACGCAGACAATCGCTAGGTCTGTCCCAATCACCTATTCTTCATCCCAGAGCCCACCCACCTCCTCGCAAATCAATGAGTCCTTGTTATTAGACTAACAACGATCCCCATGCACCAGCTTCCCCAGAAACTGTCAATATTGATATAAGCACATCGAATGTGGGGGATACTGATCAACACGTGGTTAATGACTCAGATGCACAGGTTGTCATTGAGGTTGAAGGAAATAATGATAAAGAAGATGTGGAGGATGACACACCGGCTAAACAGACCTCAAGGGCAGTTAGAGCCTGTCGCAGACTGCAAAGCAAACGTGGGGGGGCACGTTCTGGAAAAAACAAGGCCACACCACCACCAAAGGGAAAAAATACCTGCAAGAACAATGAGGAAAATAATCTGAGGGACACATTGGACGAGGATTTAATGTCCAAAATAGCGGAACTGTTAGAGATAAAAATACAGACAATTATTAAGCCACTTATAAGTAAGATTGACAAACTTTCTGCAGAGATAAAGAAACTTGGAAGTACACAAAATGTCTTAGCAGATGCAATAGGCAATGTCCTTAGTAATGTCAATAAAGGCAGTGATCTCCCAGAGAAAGATAATGAATCCAAGGTAACACCAGATGCTACCCCCCCAGGAGTAACTCCTACAGAATGCCCACAAATTTCTGGCCAAAATACTATCAACTTGCCATTAGAAGCCCCAACTGTCCCATTAATTGATTCAACACATGCTACAGTGCACTCTTGTTTTGAAGAAAATCAAACACAATTTGTAGTTGAAGCAGCACCGTTAGTGCTAGTGCTAGCCAATACACCAACCCTATCACCGGACCAAACTGAGTCAGCCTCATCACTAAAAAGTAAGGCACTATACTGGCTCTCAAATAATATGCGGATAGCACAGGGGGGTGAACAGCGTTTGGCTGATGAAATTAAAACAGCAAGGAGGGTTGGTTGGATAGGAAATAAGCAAAAAAAATGGAAGGGCGACTGTGTGATACTAAACTTTTCGACCGCAGCTGCTCTTCCAGATATTTTATCAAATATCCTTCCACCACAAAAAAGAAGTAGCTCTATAATCCCTCTCACATTAGAATTTTTCTATAATGACACACAAATGGCCAACAATCAAAAACCCCGGAAGCCAGTTTGGTCAACGAGAGTCCATGGTTGGGGAGGGGGACCATCAGCTTTTGACACGAATTACGCTCCCCAAAATAGGGTAGGCCCATGGCTACCAAACCAACACAATATTTTTCAAAACACTACTTTAGGGCAAAATTGGAATCAAATGGGCAGACGAGGGCCGGGTATAATATCCAACAATTGTGGGCCTACAGGAAATGTTAAACATAATGGAGGATGGCCAGGTATGCAGCAGAATTTACTGTATCCTAATACCCCAGTACCTATAGGTAATACTGACTTTAGTGGAGGATGGCTGGGCTCTTATCAGAACCCACCCTTTCCCATTACCCCTGTACCTAGATGGAATGCCCCCACAAATGGTTGGGGGTTCGGGGCCCCATCTTACAACTGGGGAGTTAGCACTTCAAATAGGTTTGAAGCCTTAGCTGGCTTAGCTGACTGCGACTGACTTGAGGGAAGGGCCCTGACAACGCCATGTAGTACAAACTACACATATCCTAGGTTGTATCTCAAAGTTGAATCAAACCAGATTGCACCTACTAAAATCTTACAACAGCCATTACATCCTGCTGAAACAATAGCTCAACAACTGCATTTAGAGACATCTAAGGTAACCGCATCATGTCAGGTAGTAGAAACACGAGGGGTTCTAGGAAGTAAAAAAATCATCTGCTGGAACATAGCGGGTCTGAAAAAAAACCTTTCGGACCCGTCTTGGCATGATTACCTGACGAGTGGGGATCTAATCATGTTCCAGGAGACATGGGGGCTTGAAAACTACTTTAAGGTGGATTATAGATCTTTTTTCATACCCGCAGTAAACACAAATGGAGGGAGACCCTCTGGCGGATTAACAATCTGGGTGAAAATCACAGGAGGCCTGTCCTTTGAGCAAATTGATATAAATAATCCCGACATTCTATTACTCAAGCTAAAAAATACTAAGGGTTGTAGCACTTATGTGATCAATATCTATAATAGACCGCATCGATCATGTAAAGAATCAACAGTTGTAACCCACCTGAATAGTCTTTTGGCGGGATTCGATCAAAATGCACAAATAATTATAGGCGGTGATTTTAACAGACGCTTTGAACCTATAATAGGTCTAGAAGACATCTATAAGGATGAGGATAGTGCCAACAATACTCCCTTAGTAGATACAACTTACAAAGCACCTTGCTCAGTGAGCGCCTTACAATTACTGAACTTGACATTAGAATCAGGCTTACGTGCATGTAATGGGCGGTTGCCATCAGACTGTCCCAGTAGACCAACGTTTACCAGAGGGGCACACTCCAGCCACTTAGATTATTTACTAGTCTCTCTGAACTTGTGGCCTATGATCATCGATCTAATAGTGGACGATCGCATGGAAAGCGACCACTATCCTCTGATCTTATCTGTCCAAACCCAGATTTTTAAAACCCTCGACAAAAGTGCTAATAGCACAATGTCCTTGCCACAAGATCCCCTAGTGGCAAATAACCGCAGATCCCTGAAATGGCCAGTAGTACTAGACAACCCTAAAATCATTAGTCAAATCTATAATGTATTTGTGAGTCATATGTCTTCTCTCTTAGGTAACAGTACTGACATCCAAAATCCTAGTTTGATAGAATCCCATGAACATTTAACCAACCAACTTGGCGGGATCCTGACCAGGGCAATAAAAAGATCACATAATGCCCAAAAGAGTAAACAAACCGGGAGTACCTGGTATAACCAGGATTGCCGGAAAGCCAAGACAGACCTAATTATAGCGGTCAGGGGGGGTTCAATGGATATTGTGAGAACTAAGAGAGCACAGTATAAAAGATTTTTATCAAAGGCCAAGAAAGAGTGGGACGAAAGGGTTTGGTCCGACTTACTGGATGCATGTAAGTGCAAAGATCAGACCACTTTTTGGAGCCTCATTGCTAGAGGCACCAGGGGGATGACAGAATGTAAAGATACATTTCTAGAGGAAAAGACATGGGTCGAGTACTTTACTATGTTATACTCTTGTACAAGTTCAGGTGAGAGTGGAGGTTGGGATAGTTTGCAGGCCCCTTTGGCAGCGTATGATGCACCTCTTGTTTTTTCTCTAACAGAAACTATCTCCGCAATTAAGGCAGTTAAGTCAGGGAAAGCACCAGGCCCTGACAGAATACCAGGTGACCTTTGGAAACATGAAAATTACATCTGGGCTCCTTATATCAACTTATTATCCAATGAAATTGCTCAAGGAGCTCCTATTCCGGAAACCTGGAAGGGGGCAGAGATTGTAGCTCTGTTCAAGAAGGGTGATAGGTCGGTAATGTGAAGGATTTGACCTATCAGCCTTATTGACGTGTTACAAAAATTTTTTGCACGGCAGGTTCTTGGTCGGCTAACCTCTTGGATTGAAGAGCACTCTATTTATACAAAATATCAGGCAGGTTTTAGATGTAAGATAAGCACTGTAGACCAGGTTTTTAGATTTTTATGTTTAGTCTGGAAATATACCATTATAAGGAGTTCCCATATATACGTGGCCTTTGTTGATTTGAAGGCAGCTTTTGATATGATCCCCAGGGCAGCCCTATGGAAGACATTAAACAAAATGGGTGTCCCTGGTAATATCCTTCAAATTTTAACTAGACTCCATGAGAACAATTATGCACGTGTTAGATGGGGACCGAATGGAGAAGTCACTGAGAAAATAAAAATAGCAAAAGGGGTAAGGCAAGGGTGCATAATGGCACCTACCTTATTCTCTTTATACATCAATGACATCCCCGATACTCTTTTGGGCTGCGAGCATGACTCTCCCAAATTGAGTGGGCAAGCCGTTCCGGCATTATTATTTGCAGACGACACAATTTTAATCTCTCAGACACCTAGGGGGCTTCAAAATCTTTTAAACACATTTAGTTTGTATTGTCGTGACAAGCAATTAGAAATTAACTCCTTAAAAACAAAAGTTATGACAATCAACCCCCATAAAGGTTTTAATAAGGTTTTTAAAATAAACAATGAACCTATTGAAGAAGTTCCTAATTTTAAATACCTGGGCTTTATTTTAGACAGTGATGTAACATGGAAAACACAATTGGAGAATTCAAAACTAAGGCTAACCCAAAATCAGGTACCAATCTTAAAGAAGCACAAGAATAGCCATTTCAAAGCGGTCTCACCAGCCATCGAATTATTCAAATATAAAGTGCAATCTTCTTCACTTTATGGTGCGGACCTTTGGGCCTATGCTTTAAAGGATACCTTCCGAGTGAGGGAAAATTCCTTCATCAGGCAACTTCTAGGGATACCTGGGTCAACACCACTGACACCCGTATTATGGGACCTTAATTTTAGGCGTACTGATGACTATGCTTCTCTTCGCCCGCTACTCTATTGGGTCCGCTTGTGGTCCACTGAAGAGCTGGTCGATTATAGAGAAGCATTGCAAGAGATATTGGCTATAAAGAATACTACGCACTTGCCATGGCTAGAATATGTTAAAAAATGGCTTGAAAAATTAGGGTTAAGTGACTTTTGGTTTGACCCTGATTCTCTTACAAATAGTTCAAAAAACATCTTGAAGCAAAGGTACTGGGACTATATTAGAGACTCAGTGCTTGCAAATCCCAGAACAGGGACTCTGACTTCTAAATTTTTTTAAATCAAAATGAATATGCAACTAGAGCCCCTCATGGATGCAATTCACCCTCCACTGGCTAAAAGCCTATATTTAAAGTTCCGGTATAGCATTCTGCTATTAAAGGATAGAACAACTAGCTGGAACCGTAATAAGGGGTTGACCGGGGTCGTTGGCTCTAACATATGCGAGTTCTGTGAAATGGGGATGAAAGAAGATGAGTCTCATGTTTTATTCATATGCCCAGCATACCTTAAAGCAAGAAAAAAATGGCTTAAACCAATTTGCAATAGGTTAGGCCTTAGACAAATTAAGGTTGGACTTAGAATATTCAAAGGAGATACTGCACAACCGATTGTGTTTAGCCTAAGTCGTTTTCTCCTGTGTGTTGCCTTGATTAGGAGAAAGAAAAATCAGAAAATCTGAATGTAATGGGCTATTTTACCATGTTATTGACTGTTTATTAGTTATAGTGCTGCCTGTCTTATTGTTATGGTGTATACCACTTTTTAAACAAAACAGAAATTTAATTTATTATTTTACCATTGTGTATATCTATTTAGTGTTCTTTATAGAAGGGGGACCGACCAGGATCTAGCTAATCCCAGTTTAGATGATTTCTGCGTACTTTGCACAAATAAGATGTGATGATATTTTTTACCCACTACTGTTATTTGCTATGTACTATAATGATGTGTTATGATTTTTATGTATTGTATCTTACAAGGTTTTTTAAACCGAATAAAGATTGAAATGAAATGAATAGCTTCACACGTAAACACTGGGGTAGTCCCCAAAAGTTACTGGAACGGCACCCCTACCTACTTCAAGAATTGAATCGTTATTGATTTGCCTTAAGAATTGAGCATACAGTGGGACTGTGTTCAAGGACTCTACTGCTTACACACCCTCCTGAATTTCAGAGAGGGAAGGTCTCTAAAGTTTATTTGTTGATTAATGAAAATCATTACAAACTAAAGAAAGTACATATCCAGAGCAACATCAGATTAAACATATACAGATACAGTGTGTTTTTTTAAAACCAAGGTGAGATCAACCTACCATTTCAATTTTCAATTTCAATTTCAATTCAATTTTATTTATTATGTTTGGCTCTGGTTAAGGGCCACATAAAATTCATAACAAGTACAGACAGAAAAAAGAAACTACATCACATATACAAAACAAATTTCATCCATAGAATCAATGGCACGAGGTCACAAAGTCAAATCTCTCCAGCTTGCCTTAATAAATAGCTAAAAAACCTTTAAAGAAATTAAAAATATAGAAGCAAAACATTTCATTTGGGGGACAGTATAAAGATCGTAAAAAAACATTAACGTCACATATACCCAATTTTAGACATATCGATTTTAACCATTTAAAACGCAATGGTCGAAGTGCAGGGCAGATTAACATAACGTGGATACAGTTCTGAGTACTCAAACTACAGAGGTTACACAAGGGGGAGGTGCCGTACCATTTAGAGAGAAGTGAATTTAAAGGCAGTAAATCGTAGCGTAACAGAAACCATAATCTACGAATACCATGCGGTAAATTCCATGTGGCATATGGTTGGGCCAACTTCATAGTGTAGGAATTATGGAGAAGATAACTACCCCCTTTCCCTTGTATTGTGTTCCTATCCATTTGATAACAAAGTTCCCACGATGCCTGTTTTAGCACAAGTTTTAGCTGTGATGATGAATACAGGAATAACATACTTTCATCTAGTTTTAAGAGTGACACAGCTCTTCTAAAATTCCTTACCATCCGTGAGAACTCGTTAAAGTTGCCCAACAATTCCTTTTTAAGGAGGGCCCTTATCGACCCTGATTCAGCTCTAGCCAAACAAGCCACCCATCTTACCAAGGCACATAGTCCCTGAACCCAGCTGCTTCTAAGGCCGAAATCCAGCCTACAAGCTGCCAAGGAGCAGGAAGTATTGAAGTTGGATAGAGATCTTAGGAGTTTCCCCTCAATTTTATTGCAGAACTCCCAATGCTTCAACTCTAAAAGTTCTATACCATACAGTATCGTAGGAGGAATCTTAGCCCTAAACACTTCAAGAAGACAGGCAAAGTGTCTCTTTCCAGTAGCGGAATATAGGGAGTTTAAGCCTCTACCGTGGGCCAGTGCTTTACGTGAGCAGTGCTCTATATGGGGCCTCTCACTTAAGTTGGCCGCAATAATTTTTCCCAGAAAGGTGTAGGTTTTAACAACCTCTAGTTTTTGGCCACCAATAAACCATCCAAAATTTACAGAACGGCATTTCTTTTTTCCAGCGATACACATAATTTTGCTTTTAGAAATATTAATTTTCATACCGTGGGTATCTGCAAAAACGTGTAAAGCTAGCAGCCGATTAGCAAGACCTTTAGGGGTTAGATCTAGTACGAGGATATCGTCAGCGTACATGAGACAAGAAATCGGGGTCCCACCTACCACCGGAGCTATACCCACACATGCTGCTAAGTGAGCAGGAAGGTCTGCAGTGTATAGTGAAAACAATAGAGGTGCCAAGAGACAGCCTTGTTTAAGGCCATTCTGGGAGGGAATCTTCTGTGAAAGTCCCCTCTCACCCCCTTGGAGAACACTGCACCATGTCTCTGAATGGAGTGCACGTAACAGCTCCAATAGATACACCGGTAAACCAAGGGCAGCTAATTTTCTCCACAGCGTTCGACGATCGACTTTATCGAACGCTGTGGAGAAATCAATGAACGCTGCGAACACCACTCCTCCTCTTACACGTACATATTTATCCGTAATCACATGCAGGGTAGTGAGATTGTCCAGTGTACCGTGTTCCTTACGGAAACCAGTCTGTTCACATGGAAGAATATTATTCTCCTCGACCCAGTCCTCGAGCAAGCCCAAGATACATTTGGCAAAAACCTTTCCGACTGAGTCCAGGAGAGCAATCAAACGGTAATTCGTGGGACAATCCCTTGATCCCTTCTTAAAAATAGGGACCAATATACTTCCCTTCCAGGAGGCTGGGACAGCTTTAGTAACAAAGCAGGATTTAAACACTGGGTGAAGAATCCTACTCCAGAGTAAAGGTTCCTGCTTTAAAACTGTCATGGGGAGTTCGTCAGGTCCCATATTCTTTATAGCCATTTCAATCGTTTTCATAGATGGATAGTCACTCAAATCCTCAGAAAGGAGTTCAGGAGCACTATCTAATGTGGTGTCATCGTTCCCTGCATACAACTTTCTGACATAAGCGGACCATACCTCTTCGGAGATGGGTATAGGAAGAGGACTGCTTCTACTACCACAACCCCTCCCGACTATGGACCAAAATTCTCTAGTTTTACCATGGGCAACTGCCTCCCGTAAGTTTATCCACAGTGAATCTTCCTTCTCCTTTTTTAGATTCCTTCTTAATCTGATTCTCCTTCTTTTTAACCTCGATATTTCTTTAGCAAGTTCCCCAGATCTTCCTATATATTGCATTCGCACTAATTTATTTATTTCCTTATTCAGGGTGCGCAATGCACTAGGGACAAAAGGCTTTTTTCCAGCGCCACTAACCTTTTTAACATCTGAAGTGATCTTTCTCACCAATTTTTCATAATTAGCGATTTCAGAACCACACCAGCTATTTAATTCTAGTGTAGTTTTGCATAAAATGTCATATACACCTCTTATTGAAGTGCTGTTCCAACAGCACCTACCCGAAGTTCCCTGGAAGGTGACCTCATTATTACCAAGCGACCAAGACTCAGTGGGTGGGGGTTTGATAGAGAGCGTTATGGAAATTATGCAATGATCACTAAAAGAGGTGGGGGTTATCATTAGGTCCTGGACATGAGGGAAAATGTTAAAGTCAGAGATCACATAGTCCAGGATAGAGGAGCTAAAAGGAGACTTATGCGTGAAGTTCGCAGGCGCATCAGAAGGAAATCTCCCATTTAAAATAAGCCCCTCAACAGCCGATAGTTCCTCCAGAAGAATCTTCCCTCTTTTATTAGTTATAATTTTATCGGGGAAAATCGATTGTGGAATGAGATAAGCCTCTTCTTTGGGTATATTTCTAAATAAATTTAAACTGGCGTTCGAGATTTTACTATTCAGATCTCCAACTAGAATAACGTCCGGTGGAGAAGAAACATTCTTAATCTGTCCAATATATTGAAATACATGCTTCACTAAAATGTTATAACACTCTTCAGGGGGGACATACACATTAATAATTACAATGCCAGATTTATTAGGGAAATTTGGGAGATTCGAGATTCTTATAGCTTGAAAGAGATTACTTGGATCAATGTAATGCGAAAATCTCCAGCTCAGTTTATTTGTTAGCATACAAGCTATTCCCCCTTTAGCATGACCTTTCCTAGAAGGGGCGGCCGGTGCTTCCAACACAAAATATTCCTTCCCTCCACTAATATTATCCGTACACCATGTTTCTTGGATACAAATCACACTTGCTCCTAACGAGAATAAAAAATCAAGTTTCTCGGGGCTACTGTGTGTCCCGGCTGCGTTCCAAGAAATTAATTTTATTTGATTATTAAAGATGATGAAATAATTTGGAATTATCGGTGCTCTTGGTTGCAAGGGCACCATGCAGCCAATTCCACCGGTGATTCTCATCTACTGGTGTGGAGTTCTGAATTGGCGGAAGAAGCAGTGCTTTAGAGACTGACCGTTTCCCCTTTGAGACCCAGATCTTTAAGTCCTCAAACGGAGAGGGTACCCTATCAAACTTGTCACCCTTTCGGGTCATCCCATGGGGAGAAATGGTCACATCAGAACTAAAAATAGGCAGAACATCAATGCCTCTACATTGAAAACTCTCCATTTGCTGTAGTATCAAATTTACAATGAATTTAGAATAAAATTTGACTCTAATACTGGTCACACTATCTTCACCTAACAGAGACACTAACTCAATATCCCTTGATTGAATAAGGTGAAGGCATTCCTGATCACTAAGACATTTAAGCAGCCATGATCTATTTAGAGGCAGATTTTCATCAAATAAAGGAACAAAGTCCAAAACAAAAGTGTCCACATAATTCATTGCTTTTTTTGCCTGAGGGCACTGGGGCGGGCCTATATCTGCACCAACCATAGGGGCAAAAGAGGGAGCAAAAGGATTAAGGTCCCCCAGTACAACCGGGGTAATGCTTCCTGTCTCAGCCACCAGCGGGGTAATCGGGCCATGACCACCCTTCTTGGACAAGTCTTCTAGAGGCAAAGGCAAAATATTACCGTTAGTCTCCATACCTAAGTGTTCATGATAAGATTCACTTGCCCTTTTGATAATCCCCAAGTTTGAATTAGTGGTGTTCTCCTCATTGTTAATTGACACAATAGAATCTTGAAAGAATATCCGCCTTTGTCTTTTCTTCCTATATTTACGTAGAGGTTTCCTTTTTTTCCCTTTGTTGTTTCTGTGTTTTCCAGTTTTTTTGCTGATTTCTTGATCGTCCTCTTCTTGTAACTCTATTTTCCCGGGTTTAAAAATCGGGAATAATTCCTGTGCTACTGCACTTGGTACACCAGAGTGAATTTCTTCCTCTATTACAAGATCAGAGTTATTTACACAATTGTTTGCCACTGGAGCTGATGTAGCCGTAAGGATGTTTTCTTGAACCATAGCTATCGGCTTAATATCAGGCTTCTCCAAAGGTACATGTAAGTTCCCCATTGTTTGGTTGGTATCCGTCACATTCCAGGGAGCTCTCCTCATTTCAGGGACCTTGTGCAACATTGCATTCAGTATTTTAGTGACAGTCTCTAAGATACAGTCCGAGCTGCCCACAAATTTACCCAAAAGACATAATATAGATGAGAGCAAATTTTCAAGGGCAATCAAAGACTCCGATATTGGTTTTTCGCCCGTAGCAACAGGAGGACAGATTCCTGAAAGATGGAATTCAGGAGACACAGAAACATTTAACAGTGCGGACATATCCTGCGCATTTAAGGAGGGAGTACTACTGTATAGCAATAGGCCAGATGGAGTCTCGCCCACAAATGGTTTAGAGGTTTCAGAGAGTTTTGGACTTCCAGTACTCACATAACGGCCGCAAAGTTCGAGGTCGATAGATGATAGAGAAACATCTCCCTCTGAGCTAACACGTGCATTACCAGCCTGTGGCGCCGGGAAATTGGTAGTGTGTTTTCCTTCCATAAAATGCACTAGAGGCCCAGTGGGGCCATTATCAATGGGACCATTATCAATGACAAGAGCAGGTCTTATCCCAGCAATAATTTCTATTTGAAATGGATCTATCCGTGATGGAGAAGAGACCATATTGTCAGCCGCTTGTGATGGACCTGCTTGTGAAAATGGTCGGAAACCGTCAATCGTCTCCATAGCTGCTTTCTTATCCACAGCTTTTTCCCAAAGGTCAAAGAGCTGACATTGTCCTTTAAGCGAATAATTAATCACAGATTTATTTCTCAAGGGGTTAGATTTTGTTTTTGCACAGGTCCTTCCCCCCACTAATCTCCCAGAGCGGAGTTTCTTAGTCATCCTTACGAGTTTCCAAAGGAATTGACACCGCGAATGAGAGGGGTATGTCCACTGATATTAAATTGAAATGATTATTAAATGAGCTTTAAAAGTAATATAAAAACAGGAAAGCTGGAGTGATGAGAACAATCAGCCCGCAGACAAAGTCTATGAGATAAAGATGAAGGTACGCAGAACCCTCGGTGCAGACACTTCAATATCCAACGGAATACAAATAGTTGTGACAATGGAAATGGAAATAACCGGGCCCAGCCCAGCCTACCTCAGTCACCGAGGGCCACAGAGGGCCCGCCCTTTGCCCGGGCTTAGCCCGGGCGCACCCGCGCGCGACTCGCGGGGCGAGAGGGTGGACAGTCCTTAAATCGCGCCTCCGGGCGCTCTCTGCGCGTCACGAGCGCGCCGCCCCAGAGGCTGCTGGGGGTTGTAGTTCTCCAGGGCCGGGAGTCTCCCAGCGCTCCCGCTCTGCCAAGTGTAGATGCTGCCTGGTTTCAGCCGCCGCCGTTCACCTCACGGCTCCGCCGACCCCAGTGGGCAAGACAATAAGGGCTGACACCTCCGAGTTCAGTGCAGGCAAGGTAAGGAAGTATTACGCACCCAGGGGCTCCTGGGCGGACAGTCCTTAAATCGCGCCTCCGGGCGCTCTCTGCGCGTCACGAGCGCGCCGCCCCAGAGGCTGCTGGGGGTTGTAGTTCTGCAGGGCCGGGAGTCTCCCGGCGCTCCCGCTCTGCCAAGTGTAGATGCTGCCTGGTTTCAGCCACCGCCGTTCACCTCACGGCTCCGCCGACCCCAGTGGGCAAGACAATAAGGGCTGACACCTCCGAGTTCAGTGCAGGCAAGGTAAGGAAGTATTACGCACCCAGGGGCTCCTGGGCGGACAGTCCTTAAATCGCGCCTCCGGGCGCTCTCTGCGCGTCACGAGCGCGCCGCCCCAGAGGCTGCTGGGGGTTGTAGTTCTGCAGGGCCGGGAGTCTCCCGGCGCTCCCGCTCTGCCAAGTGTAGATGCTGCCTGGTTTCAGCCGCCGCCGTTCACCTCACGGCTCCGCCGACCCCAGTGGGCAAGACAATAAGGGCTGACACCTCCGAGTTCAGTGCAGGCAAGGTAAGGAAGTATTACGCACCCCCGATCAACCTACCATGAATTGAACGACAGAAATGTTGGCAATTTGGCAATAACCTTTAGTAGCAAAAGAAAAAGTGTGTTGTGCTGTAGCACCAAAACTAAAGTGCCTTATGCTAGCAGCAAATATTAACAATTTGAACCTGTAACTAGCAGGTAGCACAAACATTTCTGCAGCAGGCTCGGTGATAAAGTGAAAGCTTTCACAGATTACATAAAGCAAGAACCTTAATTAAGACTTGAAATAGCTGCACATGGATGAATATGAAATGCAAAAGAATATCCTACCAATCGGATTCTGAAGTTTAGGCCTATAATAAGAGCACAAGCTTCAAATTTTGGAAAGCAACCTATCACACCCCAATATGAACTGTTCTGAGCTTAAGAAAGGTACTCACTCTTTAGATTCGCGAGTCTTTTTAGTTACTTGCTGAACAAGGGTGTCATACCCTGCAGTTTCACCACGACTTTGGGCCAGAGTACACATTTCCGTTTCTTCTTCGATCACGGAGGCAAGGGAATTTTTTATGTAATGGCGAAGGTACTTCACAAATTCATAGCTGTGACAAAACAAAGCATATAATATAGTAAACGTACTGTTTTCCAGATTCCTCTCATCAGACAGCTTGTCTGCCATTTAGAAATCTGCTTTGAATGTGCAGATGCTGCTATAAAGGAAGATTGCCAGCAATAAACACTACTTTTTGGAGATATGAAGTTATTTGGTAACAAAATGCCACCTGGTGACAGTAATTCTGCAAGGATTACAAGTTATACTTGGGAGAAAATCGGACATTTGGCAAACTAGAGCCTCAATCGTTACACTTTGCAGTATTTCCAATTTCAATCCCTTCTGTGCTGACCTCATCAGAACAGAAGTTATTATTGTTAAAATGGACATGTATTATGCTTTCAGTTTCTGTAGTAATGGGCACACCAGAAGAAGATACGCGCTGCTCAATTTATCCTCCACATACAAGAGCGCCACAATGAAGGCTGCCTTACATGGCAACATGAAGTCAACTTCTCAACATGCCAACGTGTAAGTTCCACAAGCGCGTGAGCACCATGCTGTTGATGAGGTCTAAGTCTGTGCATACATTTTGCCACGTGCTTCCGGGAGCCTCACATGCCGGGGTAGATCTGCTTCATTCTTAAGAGTTTTGTCTGCTGATCTAAACAGTTGACAGTTCTTAATTTACAAATAGACTTTACCGGCCATAACAGGCCACCAATATACCATCCCAAGCGGTTTTTCTAATCCATCATGCCTATATGTTCCTGCTGTGCAATGCAAACACTAGTGTATACCTAAAACGTGTGGTTGCTACAAGGCCATACCTTCAAAGTCTATCATCAGCTTCAATAGTCCCTTTCTCTTTGATGTTTGAAATATGCCGTAGAGTCAAGTCTAAAGCCTTCTTCTTCGACTACCCTTAAACTTTAATTATATTTAACCTATGATTTGTCATCACAACTCAACTTCCTTGTCATCTTCACCAACAACAGTCAACAACACTGCCATTATATCGGTCTCAATATCCCATTCACATTCAATGCCATCTGGTTCCCAAGGAAATATATGACAAATATCCCACAAACAAATTTATTGTACTTGGTAGGTGCACAAAAGTCGATACTTTCCTGTGTAATTTACACATTAATTTGGCAGCTGAAGGTGATACTCCACCAGGCCACTCATTCATAGGAATGCTTACTAAAGGCTTATGATCTGTATCAATCAAAAAAGAACCAACTCAGTATAAATGTTTTAAACTTATTGCGCACACACATGGTCAAGCAATTTGCGCTTAGATACTGAATGGCCTAATTTATGCAGGGCAAGTTTCTGATCTTTACCAGAGGCATGGGTTCTTCTCACGAAATATTTGAATAATAATAACAAATTCTAAATTTAAAAGAACAGTGTGTCAGGAAAGCTGGCCAATACTGTAATAGTTTAAAGACTACTCTCCAAGATTTAGATTTAACAAATAGATTTTACGGACATTAGTGACAAATGGTGCAGTTAGGCTATTAACATTGGTGTAAACATTTTGGGATTTAAATGCAATTAAACAAGGACGCTATATAGACCAACTGCCACGTACCTTCGCTGCCTCTCCCCGAGGGGCTTGCTGAGCGGCCCAATCGAGGTGCGGATCCTGTGAAGTCCTAGGCCAAACATCCAGAGCCTGGGACGCTGCTGACGGAGACTGGAGTCACCACGATGGAGGTGAGGAAACATCGAGGGCCCACGTCGCAGTTACGGAGCCTGAAAAGACCCCTGGTGCTGGAACTGAGGAGGCCGCGGGGGTAGGCCGACTAACCGGCCCGTTCACTGTGCCCTCACTGTGACGACCTCTGAAGCTGCGGTGAGTGTCTCCTGTACTCGGCAACTCAGAGGAGCGTGGTCTGGTGGGGTTCCCGGTCCAGAAGAGGACACTGAGACACAATCTCATCCGCCTAACCCTGCGCTACGGAGAAGCCCTACGACGGGTACAGGGTCCCCGCCCTGGCTTGCGCCCTTCCTTCATCGACGGCTGGGGATTGGGGCTAGGCGTAGCCCCCGGAATCTTCCATACACCCCGAACGGCCATTACCTTCGCCTCACCTGCCACATCCTAGCTCTCAACGCCCCACTGGTGGTGGCACTCCGTCAGGCAGCGGGACCTGGGAGAGCGCCTCCGACGAGTTCCGGCCCTGAGCAGTCTGACTCCAAAAGAGACGAATCAAGGACTCAACTTATTCTGAAGATCCTGCGACACTCGCGGCCCAGCTGTCTCCAGAGACACAGCAACCAAGCAGCCGGACTGGGCATCACCGCACAGCAGACGGCCAAGGGGACTGGGTTCCGCGCTGCTCTCCTACCTGCAACCAGCCCTACCTGGCCTAAGGACCATACAGACTGGACCCTGGCGGGAGTTACCGAAGCCAGGCACATGCACTAACTGGACCAGAGGCGGTGAGTATCCAAACTGACAAGGAGGTGAGCCGGGCCCTGGGGACAACATTGAGGGAGGTGGAAGGGCAGAGAAGCACCCTCACAGACCTCGAATCCCTTGCCTGCCCTGGATTCCTGGGGTCCTCCCCCTGGCCTGAACTCCCCATTGAGGGACCTCCACTGTCTCCCTGGATCTTTCTAGGGCCCCTTGCTGATCTCACCCTACAGCTGAAGAGGGCTTGAGCCGGGGGGGTCTCTACTCTCTCAGCACCAGGGCTCCGAACAAGATTACAGCAGCCTAACCGGTGACTGTCCTCCATCCAGCTTGCCCAAAAAGGTCCAGCCGTGCCATCAACACCCACAGACCCTGAGGACACGGACGTGGGTGGCGGATCCCCGTTTCCCAGACCCTGACTACGGGGGGGCCTCAGTGACTGTGGACGTCAGCCAGAAAACCGGGCCTTTTCCTCCTTCCCACTACATCCTAATAAGGGACTGAGAACAGCCCCCCGATTCCCCCGGGGTTCTGCATTGCGACACGCAGTGACTCGAACCGATACAAGCTTCTCTCATTGATCAATATGGGGAAGGACCGGGCCCCCAAGTTGTCCAATACCCAAACGCAAATTAAAATGGATTAATTTACCACGAGCGCACCAGGCCGACGTAAGGGGCGACGGGGTGTTCATTCCTCCCCAGGGACGACCTCACTGCAATCCTACAAGCCATCAGCACGTCCCAGGCCTCGGTTGAGAGTAAGATAGGAGAGTTCCGAGTAGATGTGGCTCTCATGCGCCAGGACTGGCGTAATGCCACAACGTGTATCTCTGAGGCGCAATCCCGCATCTCCACAGTCGAGGACGACGTCCGCCAGCTGAAAGAACAGGTAACCCACCTGCAGACCCATACCAAGGAACCACACAGAAGGGCTGAAGACCTCGAAAATCGGTCACGACGTAACAACCTCCGCCTGGTGGGATTTCAAGAAGGGGTCGAACAAGGCTAAATGGCAACCTTTGCAGAAAAATGGCTGGAATCATGGATGCCCAAGGATATATTATTGGCATGGTTCGCTATTGAACGTGCCCACCATTCTCTATCGCCTAAACCCTCCCTGCACCCCACACCGTCCCATCATCGCCAGGATTCTAAACTTTAAAGACAGAGACATTATCCTGAGAGAAGCTCGGTCCCAGGGCACCCTGACTTTCCAGAATCAAACCATAATGATTTTTCCTGACTATACTAAGGAAGCGGCACTTTTACACAGAGGACGAACAGACACTTCGGAGTCTGGGCCATCAATACGGACTCCTCTTTCCAGCTAGTCTCGGAGTTGTTTTTCAAAATAAAATAAAAATCTTCGAATACCAACAATCTGCCTGGACCTGGCTAGCTGAAGAACGATCCCTCCAGGCCCATCCGCCTCTCCACTTGTGCCGCCCAGACCACAAGTAGCCAACCCACCTTCTTCTAAACAACGTAGGTGTTGCACGCAATCACGCAGGGGCAGAGGAGCTCGCAAAGAGGCATCTAGATCACTCGGTTCAACTGCCCAGGGGCCTAGACCCACCATCAGCCCGCTGGGTTTCCAACTCCGACGTCGGGATGGATCTGTAAATGATCTATGCCCTGAACTAAGCACCTCCAGGACTCTGGACCCAGCGGCCATGGACTCGGATCTTTCTAGAAGCCCAGCAATCTGAGGAACCAGCGGGCCCATAGAGAGGCGGAACCTCGAGGTCCCAATCTGGCGGGACCTGGAAAACTTGTCCTAAGGAATTACAGAACTCAGAGACATCTGCAGATGCTAAGATAATATCCGATATCAAAGGAGGGGTCCACCACGCAACTCCCAGCTAAGCGTTTTAGTTTTGCTTGTTATTCTCTCATTTACAGGGCGACAGATGCTTCAGTTCCAGAAGTATAGGGTACAAAGGGGCAGGGGGAGGGTTAGGACCATTGTCCTCTGTTTAGTTTTATGTTTGGATTTGCTATTTCTTTTACTCATTGTTTACAGCACTCTGATACTTGACCATCGCGCTTGCGCTTTGATCCCACACGCCACAGGGCATGGACCACAACTACACCTTTGCACAGAACTGCACCAGCCCCTCCAGAGGCCCAGTGCCACATGGCTCCTCTACTCCACACACTTGGCATGTCGCAGACGATCACTAAGGGTAAACCCCTCCGAATCTTATCCTGGAACGGGAACGGATTGCTGGACTGCATCAAACCCAATGCCCCTTCCTTGCGCGATATGGCTTCGGCAGGGTATGGCACTCTGGCTTCGAGCGAGGGTCGCAATCCTGCTGCAACTGGGCCTCCCTTTTTTACTCCCAACCACATTAGTAGAGACCCCAAAGCCAGTTTATAACTGTGTCTGGGACGCTAGAAGGGAACACCCTCATCTTGACGTCCATATACGTCCCACCTGCCACACTCACCTCGTCGCTGAGACAACTTTCTGATATTGTCGCACTACCCCTGGGACAGATCGTGATAGGGGGTGACTTTAACGCAGTCATGCAACCAACGCTCGACACTACTGGCACACCCTCCCCTGCTAGGATATCGCATGCAAAGAAACTTGTCAACTGGACAACTACCCTAGGCCTATGCGATGTTTGAAGAATCTGGAATCCCAGAAGCTCCCAATACACCCACACCTCAGTGGCACACCTCACGCAATCACGAATTGACACGTTCCTCATGCCTGCCCCTGAATGCCAAAGAGTGTCAGGTAGTATCTTCCTCACCTGGGGAGTTGCAGATCACTCAGCTCTGCTCTTACACCTAAGCGAAATCCCTGACATGCCTCGACCGGTGTAGTGACTAAACATCTGGTTCCTGCAAGACAGGGAGGTCAAGAAAGCAATAGGAGATGAACTGCGCCAATATTTACTTGCCCACCAAGGATTGGTCCCGCCCGGGGCACCCTTTGGAAGGCAAGTAAAGCCACTATCCAAGGAGTAGCCAGGGGCCAGGTTCAAGCACAGAGACTGTCTCAGAACAGCCGACTGACCATTCTTGAGGCGCAAGCAACCAGTCTGGAAACTGGTCCAACCAGGACCACAGACTATTTACAGGACAGGCAACTCGCGGCCCTACGCAAAGAGGTTAAATAGATCTCAGTGGAGTCGGCCATAATGCTATGGAGCTCCTCCATGGCCCAAGTGTAGGGCTGGGGCGACCAGAACGGGAAACTGTTCTATAGACTGGTTTCATACCCTATGGCTAATCGAATAATTCCTGAAGTCCGTGAACCCTTTGGGCCCACCTAGCACACATCACCTGCATTCGTACAGGCGTTTGCTATTACGCGTGCTTATATTCTGCTAGTAAACCGGAAACCTCCCTCCCCTAAATGCTTAACCAGACGAAGGTCCGTCTCCCCTCCTAACAGATGTCGAAGCAGCAGGCCTGGATCCGGGATTGATTAATGTGCCGCAGCACGGGGACACACTAGTATAGTGTAACCAAGTGCTTTACAAATGTCATTATCATCATCATCATCATCATCTCCCCTTTACCCCAGAGGAAATACACAACGCAATCTCCTCGCTACCGGCCGGGAAAAGCGCCTTCGTCAACTTGCGCGGACTACTGCCCGATTTTGCTAATTAACACGGAGGTGAAAATATATGCCACGATCCTGGCGCAACGTCTGCATCCATTCCTTAATAAACTAGTCCACCCGGACCAATGAAGCTTCATGCCAACGTGCAGCACCAGACATTGCTTAAGACGCCTCCACCTGGCTCTTGCGCACCGCCAACTCCTTACCCCCTATCTAGCACTCCTCCTTGTCGACTTTGAAAAAGCCTTCAACACAGTCAACTGGCTCTACCTGGAGGACGTACTGACAGTGATGGGCCTGGGTCAGCAATTCAGGCGCTTCGTTCCGGTCCTCTACTCCAACTCCAGAGCCAGAGTGCTCACCCATGGAGCCCTATCGAAGACATTCCCGATTCAAAGAGGCATAATCAAGGCTGTCCCCTCTCGACCTTCCTATTTGCGTTGGCAATTAAGCCCTGGCATACCTTATTCGATCGGACAACTCGATCCAGGGCTGGTCCTGAAGGAGCCACCACACTGACAAAATTGCCTTGTATGCGGACAACATCCTGCTCTTACTGGCAGACCCAGCCAGCTCCGGCCAAGGTGCCTTTGGACCCTCGAAACATTTGAGAACGTCACAGGCCTCCGGCTCAACCCAGCAAAGTCTACCTTGGTCCCCCCTCACCTCTCCAGGGAATGCTTTGACTGGCAATCAACTATTACTATCAGCCGGCAGTCATTCAAATATTTGGGGATATGGATTGCCCTGCTCCCCGACCTAGAATGGGCACTAAACATTATCCCACTTGTTAAAAAAGCCAAATAGGACTTCATGCGCAGGCAAACCCTGCCACTCAACCCACTCGGGATAGTGGCTGCGTTTAAGATGATGGTCCTTCCCCACTTCTGGGGGAGGTGACAGCACTTGCGGGGTTCAAAAGACGGGACTATACTGGCATATCACTGCTGGGCAACGTATGAGTGGGCGACAACATTAGGACATTCCAAGACCTGCCGGGGCCTTACACCCTCCATGCGTCACAATTTTACAGATACCTGCAGTTGCGACATACCCTCAGGGACCACATCTCAACAGGCACAGCACTGTCCAAGTTTAGTCCACTAGAGGCTCAGGTTATGATGGCAAACCTGGGGAAGAGAGGAGTATCACGGATATACTGCACCCTTACCAATAATGGCCCGACAACGCTCGATCAACTCAGGAACCAATGGGAGGGATGGCTGGGCCCCCTGGAGGAGAAGGAGGAGGAGGACAGGCGTGACACCCTTCTGGCCCCCAAGACCATTACAGCTTCAGCCAGACTCCGCCTAGTCCAATTATACTACTTCCACGCTGCCTACCTCACCCTGGACTGCCTATACAGGGCGGGCCTATGTCCCTCTCCGCACTGCACGTGCTGCGGACAGGTGTCAGCAGACTTTCATCATATGGTCTGGTCCTGCCCCTGCATTGGGAAGCAATAGAGTCCGATCTCACGCATGTCCTGGGCCGGCAGGTGCCCCACGGCCCCTTGCACCTCATCCTGGGAGTAATGGACGGCCTAGATGGGTCCCGAGCAGACAAGCTGTTCCTCGGGACGGCCATCGTGGTAGCTAAGCGTGACATAGCCGTGACCTGGACACAGCCTGAACCCCCGAAATTAAACATATGGCGCCAGGGAGTCGACTGGTGTGCCACACAGGAGAACCCTAATTTGAGGCCCAGGGATCCCTAACCAAACATAAAAGGATCTGGGGCAAATGGATGAATCAATTAGAATGAATAGGTCTGATGTTTACCTGTATATAACTGGACTGTTTATTTCCTGTGGATTTGGGACCGAGAAGCTTGTTTGTTTGCCACGGAATACTTGTCAAACGTGCTGTGCTGTTGTTTTTGTTCTCTTAAAAATCAATAAAGTTGATTAACAAAACAAATTAGGATCATGTCATCTTAATGCCGGGATTTTCACCATCAATTAATTAGGGGGAATAATTATTACACTCTGCACGAAGGCTAATGACATCATTGATGTAGAGAGAAAATAGGGTAGGAGCCAATACAAATCCCTGTCTAACATCTTCTGCACACTAATGCGGTCTGTCAACTCCTTCCCCTTCTCAGTTGGGCATAATTATTTGTATGAAGTAATATTAAAATACAAAAAATATTGTCAGGGACGCCCATGCTCCTAAAAATCTGCCAGACAGCCTTGTTATTATTCCTCCTAGCTGCATCCAGAGGGCCCTGCCAATTGTCCTCTGGATAGGTTTTCTAACCTAGATTCTGAACTGAGTTGAATTCCAATCATAACTCAGAAATACATGCCTTGCTTTGTGATATACCCATCTGAAGTAATTTTGTTTTTGCTGGTCTACATTTTTTGTTGAACCAAGGATATTTTTCCACAGCTGGTGTGCTAATTCCATATAACAGGACTCCCTGGAATAGTAAATAGAAAGATGGATCCTATCAATAGGGATTTCAGTTCTAAGAGTTTCCATAGTGCTAGAGTACAACAACTAACTTTTCATATATACCTGCTAAGCTGCAGCATTTGCTAGCATGGCTTTCCGTTTAACACAAGGTTGATTATTTGTAAACATTTGGGGATTGTCGGTTATATTTAAACTACATGTACTAAAAGCAGTAAACTCCACTCATGGTATAGGAACCTGTGTTATGGTAGCTATCATGTCCTTGAATCACCTCCATATAAATACGTTTGGGCCATGAACGATTGTCTAATAATGTAATACATTTTACTATGGCAGTCCACGCTAGAATGAAGAGTTGTCCAAGAAGGGTGGTCAAAACTTGGAAGGACTGAAAATCACTTTACTTAAGATAGGATGGGGGGGTTCTCCCCAGGGACCTTAAAGTAAACCTAAATGAAAACAGTGTATTACCATTCGTCAAATTATAGAAGAATATATATATTTTTTAAACTTTACAGGGGAAAGAGGGGGAATCGCGTTCTATCCAAGGATGTTTGCAGTTAGTTTTATACCTCAATAATCAAATAACCGTGTTAAAAATTGGTATAAGTAACTGTCAATTTACACTGGGGTGCTACCATACTTAGCAATTCTGCATAATGCCCCAGTTTCACGAGGCATCCTTCCATGAAACATTATTTAACACACTCCGTAAAGTGCACTTTTACAATTATTTGACCATGAAGGCCTACGCAGATTCCATAGTGGCCTTGAAAGCAAATTCACAGGCAGGATTTGAGATCGTCAAATTAAGAAGTAAAGTACATTTATCCTTATGAGTCACCGACAGAGCTGTTAGGAATAAGTGCAGCTTTGTAAACTGCGGGGAATGCACTTTGATTTATAGAGAAAATATTCTGCTCCACAATTACATAACACATCCAGATGCAACAGGCACAGTGGACTACACTTTAACTGATACCTTCATTATGCCCTACTGTCCGCCTAAGACAGCGCGGCCAGTCCCACACTACTACGAGCTGCACTGGACAAAAAGGAAGGTCATTATTGAAGCGCTTGTGTGACAGATTTGTGTATGGCCTTCAGCTCACAGTGGAAGTCAGAATTAAAGGTGTGCAAATAACAAACAAACGGGGAGAAACTATGTAACTAGAATAATGAGGTTAATAATCACTGTTTATCAGACAAATTGGAAATGTCATGTACCCCCTCAACTGTTTTATCAAGATAGTGTTATACTGCTGTACACCATATATCATTGTTGCTCTTTTATGTTTCTTTATTGAAAACAATTAATAAAAATATTTGAAATGGGTAACTAGTATCCCCTTGTTTCAGTCAAAAGTGGGTTATACCCCAATTATCACACCATATAGGTTCCATAATTCTTTAGCTAGCACATTACACCATCTTTGACAATTGCACAGCTATCAATATTTTACTGTTTTTGAAACTATTCCCGCTTTTCATAATTCTGCTGTCGGTTCACTTTGTAATCTTTCATAATGCCATCAGCAGACACACTAATTGCCAAATCTACGATGCCTCCGTTTTCAGACTTCCAGTTTTCTCAAAAGCCAGCACAATTTGCTGCTAGTTTACACTATTTAAAAACTTTAGGATCCTTTTTTCAGGACAACCACAATCCTCATTGGATCTGGCTAGTTGGTCAGTAGTTCACTGGGTTAGATCATCGGTGGTGTTTATACATGGCCGCATTTAACTGCTCGGTCTGCTCAAAAGGAGAAAGATTTAGCTGTGAAAAAACAGACAGTATGAATGAATGGTTCGGTGATGATAGGTATGGAGTAGAAGTAGCAGAACAGTCTATCCGTCTTTTTCTCCCTCATCCACGCCCAAAATACTCTCCTAATCAGCAGACACCTCAAGGCTTCTCCTCTCCACTCTAGAGGGAAATTCAGTAGGAAGCTTACAGCTCTCTTTTAGAAATGGCACAACACCAAAAGAGAGTGTCTGGTTTTAATGCCTGAAATAAAAGATCCTAAAGCCTTTGTGATTCTGCAGCCAATTGAAGAGGAAACAAGCGATGATTGCCCAGAAAAAACAAACACTTTTATGGATCCCCACGCTAGCAACATTTTATGGGACTGCAAGCCACATGTTGTTCACAAGCGACAACTTTCTCAACCAACTTCCATGTCACTCTCATTTCCATAATTTCTGATGAACACAAGAGTAAGGTTTTCTCATTCGTAGAATAACATTCTGTTTCTTGGAGTTGGGGATTCAACAATGGTACACACTAACTTCACCGATTATAGGACCTAGATATTCCACCCTGAATTGCATAGATGCAGACCTTTCCTTCTAAGTGTTAACACACACTAGTCAATATTTTCAAAACATTTTGTAAAACTATGTAATATTCTTCCACTGTAGTGATCAAAATCAAAAGCACCTTGAAAGGCACACAGACATTCCATGCCTTTAAATGTTTAAATAGGTTGCTCATAATATGATGTGCAGCCGAAGTCAAAGGCATGTGGCAAAACCAGCATATCCCTTCTCTAGTTAGTGTGATGTTTGGGGTGCTTTTGCTAATGGATCTCGGGCATGCTGCAGTTACTTCAAATGTGGAAAACAGATACACTTTCTTTGATGTCTTCCCCATCTCCAGAATAAATAGAAGGGGCTAACAATCTATCACCACATGGTGGGTTAGCGGGTGTAGGTCTTAGCACAATCCTAACTTTCCACTTGTCTTTCCCACAGTTACAACAGGCGAAAGCCATTGTGATACAGTCACCGGTTATATTATGTCAGCCTTGAACAACTCCTTCTAACATATCCTTTAATTCTTTTCTTACTGCCAAGTGGACTACTGAGCCCACAGAGGAGAATCAGTTGAAGGTATTCAGCAAAGCTCCTTTATTGCCCAGAACTAGTCTACAACTGACCAACATTGGAATGAAGCAATTCTAAAACTTATGATCAAGATTCTCAAATAAACAGGAACTAACAATTTAATTAGCAGTAACACTTAAACAAGGATATAACCCAACTCCTCCTTTTAACATGTTACAACGACAAACCACTGGAATACAAACCCCAGACAAACTTTTGAGTGATTGACCACACTCAAATCAAATAACAGAGACAAAAGACCAAAAAAAGGCTTACACTAAAACAAAAACCTAGACTCTTCGTTAAACTCCTAAAGTCCGAGACCATACACCTTTTTGTCTACCATTCTGCTTCGTTTCCAGAACACAATAAATGCATTCTCCAGAGAATTTGGCATCAAAATCCAGATTCCACCACTGCTCTTAGCCAATATAACACATACCAGTCACTTTCTCATCACTACCATTTCCAACCCACATCTCACCACTGCTTTGTTCTTACCACATCTCACACTATAAAGAGAAACTTTAGAAACACCTTAAAGCATCATACCTATCCCTATTTTTGTCATATACCTCTTATCTTCTCCTTAACTTTCTCTACATTAAAGGTCTACCAGGTGTCACCTAATCTCTAGCGTATCACGTTCCATAAGAGGCCGGAACAGCATCTTGCCAGTCGTGATATGCAAAGTTTTGCGACCAAACCATAACAAAGACCTGTCCGTACCCATCAAGCTCACTTCTGTCAATACGGACCCTCTTACACATTCACTAATGACCCTATTAGCCCTCTTTGCCATGATGTTCCTTTGAAAAAGGTACTAACTACTTGTACTGTGTCTTATAGTGAAGTTTGGTAAAAAGTCTTTTTTCTCTCTTAACATGAACTCCTCACCGTAATCCAAAACTAAAACCCTATGGTTTTCTTTCTCTTGAAAGCACATCCAGAAGACATTCCATAACACTCTTAGTATTGGACACTTTGACAAAACGGACCTCCAACAATTTACAACTATAATCCACAAACACAATAGCATACTTATGTGCAGCAGGCAATGCCTAAAAAAAAACAGGACGCCAATTCATAGCCTTTGCCATGCTTTTTCCAGCACATCAACAATATGGATTGCACTCTGCATCTTAAATTCTGTCTGCACACCACATAACCACCAAAATTCTGCACCAAATGTAGATCAATTCCAGGCAACCCGTTTTCGCTCTCAACTGTTTCTTTTTTTTCCAACTCATACCCAGATGTCCCTCTTGGGGAAATTCTGATAATTCCCCTTAAATCACATCTGAATGTACCAATTGGTCTTTCAAAAATAATAAACGACCCGCAATTGAAATTTCACACTACCACTTTCCTGTAATTTTGCAATAGAGCTGATAAAGTGCTCTTTCTAGGTCATCCATTAGTCACCTATTTTATGAGATGCTTTATCAAGGGATCCTCATTCAAAGCTTTTCTCCATTCCTGTTCAGAAACACAGCTCCCACCAATAAATACCAAACATGCAACTAAGCATTCACTATCTTCTGGGTCTTCTTTGTCCAAAGTGTCATCCTCACAAATCTGTAACCTTGAACAGTAATAAGCTTGCCTCTTCTTCACTTTGGGGACATATTCCCCCTTCAAGAGATACTCTGATTACTTTGCACCTAATCTATTGAGCCTAGCTGTAGCTCTAAACAAGTTTACATTTGAACAATTGCTATTTCACACCAGACCTAATCAGAAACCAAGTGCTTCATAAATATGTCCTGAACTTGTCCAGCCCCAAGCACAAGCTAACATGTCTTTCTCAATCACTGAGCAAGATATCGTTGGTGGCCCTAAGATGAGGTATGCAAATGCTACAAACCCTGTATTATGTAGTAATACATTTCCCTGCATTAACACCAACTAGCATCCATCCTGATAATTGTTTCATTCCCTAGGACAAATGGAGTTAAGATAGGTCACTGCACCAAAACCTCTTAATACTCAGAGGTCTCTTGCTGTTCCGCCTCCCAAACAAATTTCACATCTTTCTTCAAAAGTTTTATTAATGGCTCTGGCACAGAAGCAAAACCCTGAACAAATATGGCATAAAACTCAGCCAAACTCATACATTATAGAAACCGCTGTCTGTTATTTGGAGCTGATGCTTCTTGTGTGACCTTTATCAAGCCCAGCCCTGGCTTAACTCATATACTGTTATTATGTTCCAAGTACTCGACTACTTCCAACCCTAAGACACACTTATTCTCCCTCAGCCTTAATACTCTATTCTTCAAGGTAACTAATAACTGATCCAACATCCTTGGTGATCCAGCTCTTCCTTCCCATACTACAACACAGTGTCTTTAAAGACCAGAACTCAAGCTAAACCTTTTAGAACCTCACTCATTAGTCTCTGTGTTTAACAAGACTGTTTGGAGGTTTCTGCTTTCTCTTTAAAATAGGATGCTATTTTCTTATTCATTCCATCAACCTGGCACGATATCTTGGTGCTATTAGGTAAATGTGGTGTGAGCTCTGTAGATTTTGCTGTGGCTTCCATCTGGCAATGTTGACAAATATTAGCTTGGGGCCATTTTGCTATCAGCCTATGGTCTGCTAGGGACTGGCAAGGCTGTTTGTTTGGTGGTCTTCGCTGGAGGTTTTAGAATGGGACTGGGCTCTTGTGTCTGGTAATTCCTTTGCATGAGCCATCTGATATTCCCCCTGTAATGTTGGGGTAGAATGAATCTCAGTTGCGGTCCCATTTGCATGGTGATTTTACTACGTTTGGTGAGTTGTGTTCTAGATCTTATGTCTCCCACAATGAAATACTGCAAAACAGAATTTGGGTCAGAGCTGGCCAACCTACTAGTGTTTTCTTACACCCAAAGTGAGTCAGTCAATTCCTTAAGGTATTGGTAGTCTGGTGGTCTTTAGTGGGAGGACGAGAGAGTGGAGCCGATATAATTTAGCTCTTGAAGACTTTGATATCTATCCTTATACACGAGGTGCGTCAGGTGTAATGGGCAGATCAACACAATGTGATGCAGTGCTCCCTGGGCCCACAACCCGCACCAGGAGCCATCTTCACTCTGGATGGCTTCTCAAAGCCGAATAATGTCTCCTCCAATGCGTCACACAGTACCACACACACTGCTGCTTCGTACTCCCCTCAGACCTCCACCGCTGGTGGTGATCGGTATTGTCAGTGCGGCTTGTTAGGAGAGGCAAGGAGCCCAGCGGGCTGGCTAACCAGGAGACCAACAGTCCCAAAAGAAGATTCCCAGGTCTGGAGCTGAAGGCAAAGGGAAGTAGGAACCGGGGTGGGAAGTGGGGCCATCGGGCAAAAGCTCTCCCTGCCGCTTCAATTACCCACGTTCCTGGCAGTGATTCAAGTAGCTCTGCTTCTTTTAACCTCAGACAGCAGCATCCAAATAACATTCAACTGGAAGTTTGAAACAACAACACAATTAATGACAGGGTCTTTGCAAGCATCCAATGCTTTTTCTTCCACCAACACTCTCAATACAACACCTTTCATACTTTCAGTTAAACCCCCTCATCTTCCAACTCCACATTCCCTTCACATTCTTATCAGACACCTTGCACATGTGAGCAATATGTCTAATGTGGTTGCACATATTACATTCCTTATTCTTCGGTGAACATAATTTTGTCAACCCCATTTGTAACTTACTTGGAGCCACATCTATAATACACATCCAGTCTATTTATGATGTTTAGCTTATGAGAAGGCACCTTGCCTCTCCTGAGAGTACAAGCTAACTCTTACTCTCCTTAGTTATGTTATTTAGGAGACACCTTAGAGCTTTCTATACTGTTAGCTATATCTAGGGATTCGTCCAAAAACGGATTCTTGCATGTAAACAAGCTTCGCTAAATGTTCTTGTTATAGCACCGGGTAACTGACATATCTCTGATTAATTGTTCAGTGACTGTCTCAAATCAACACTTTCCTGCTAAAACTTAAAGAGAAGCTACATACACATCAGTGGTGTCCCTTACCGACTGTTCTCTCAAGAAGCTCGTTGGTTTACAAAAATGCCTTTGACACCTACCCACAGCCTCTTAGCATTCATCTAAAGGTTCCTCTTCTTCTGGCAGCATTTCTCTACGAAGATGATTGAATATTTATTTTCCCTCCATGCCCAAATAGTAGTTCGAAAGGCGTCTCTTCCTATCTCTTTTAAATGTAAACACATTAATGGCTACTACATAAACATTAAATGCACTGAACCACTTCCATGTTATAGGGGGTTCTCCAAGGCACTTCAGAAATGGAGGTGGTGAATTTATTGCATATACAGTCAAGGTAGATACCAGAAACGATGGAGACATCAGTGACCAGTGTGCACTATCAGATCAAATTGTAATGTAGCAAAGCTAGTTAAATAAGGGCAAATGAAGAAAAACACTTAAGAATGAAAAAGAAAGGAAAACATGTGGCTTAATTTAACAAGAAATCCGCTGATGGTGGCTGAATGCAATCAAGAGATTCCCAACAGGCTTACTTCGGTCTTGACGTCATAATCATACCTAGTTAACCTGCTCCCATTGGCGTCAGGTTCCAGAAGGTTGCTGGAAATTAATGTGTAACCAATATTTTCAAATAAAAATGAAAGAAAGATCTATTTAATAGTAACTTGTGCGATGGAATATAACACGTTGTATAATTGGTGGAGCTCCTTCCTTTAGCATGAGCTCCTGCGCAAAGCTTTAAATGATTTAAATTCATGTCTGAAAAATTCCTTGAACTCTCAAAGATTTGTGGTTAAATCATAATCAGTGATTCTGAACATATATTTCTCTGCGTTGGTTTATTATCAGGCACAATGTTTGCAGTTCCATCCATTCAAGAATATTCGCTACTTCACCAGCCAAATCCCCTTTTGGTGGTTGATCTTCACTCACATTGTAGCTTGGCATTGAAGACTCCAGCTTGGGTATGTTGCTTTTGTAGGCACCAGGTGTGAATGAGATACACCTTAATTCTTTCATGTTTGATATGTCTTAAGTATCTTTTGAGACTATGGTAATTCTTGATACAGTGTCCACGAGACCATGCACACTCATATCAATTAGTAACCAAACATTGTACAAAGTTCCCCAAAAGGTAATGATTTACAGAGTAACTCTCTCACTGGATGGTGTGTGTGGGAGTCTCAGGGAATAAAATAATCCCTTATCGGAACTTAGGATGCCTCACACAACTAAAAAGCTGGACGACTGTTGTCATCCTACCTGATGGTTGTTTTGTTTCATCATTGGCCTCCTGCTCCAGCGACAGGCTGGCGCTGCAATGCCTGATGGGTAGCACGGAGTGCTACACTTTAGTGGAGTTCTTTTGTTCATGGCCGTTGGATGAGTGTGTGTGAGGGACCTAGAAAGTGAAGTAGTGAGCGTGAAGGAGTGATTAAAAAAGGTAAGTGTAGTCCACTCAGACAACTTTATTCATGTGGCTACCTGCCTTATTAAAATGGTGAAGGGAGGGGTACCGAAGCTCAAAAGTAAGGTAGTTTGGCTTCGTTCAACCCTCACCTATAGTGTGGTCAACATGTTTCATGCCATGTCGGCAATTCTTCAGGACCTAAACGTGCTCATAAACTCATAGGAAAACCTATCCGGGCTGAAAAATGTATCATATACAACCTGCGTGGTCGAATGTACCAAGGCAGGATGGAGTCCTGCGTGGAATCCCGCCCCTCAATCCCTGGTAGATGATCCCCACTGGCTGTCCTTGTGGGGCCTGAGCTGCTAGGTAATAACCTGGCAAACTCGAGGCAATTGCTTGTAGGCACCTACCCCTCCCACGGCGGAAAAATAGGATCGCAGGACAGCTCATATCAATGACATGTACTATACATATGGTCATATGTTCATCTTTTTCCTAAAAATCACACTAAAACTAAAGGATCATCTATTTCTTCTTCAGTGTCAAGCATGTGATCGTCTTCAACTGTGAATACTCTCCTGGAAGATTTACAAAGTAGCCCAAAGAAGAAAAAAAAGAAAAAAAATCTATATTTTCTGCATTACTTGCCCACCCACTAGGTAGTAAGGAGCTACATGAGTGTGAACTCAATAGCAATAACACACTCTATTAGGTGCTGCAATGTGCTTGCTCTACTATTTTAAATTGTTTGCATTATAGGATCCTTTGAGGATCAAATTCATCAGAGCAGCTTGCAACTCCGGTTACTTCAAGATTTTCATCCCTTTAGCAGAGCATTCTTGGCAATCTAGTTCTCCAGACTAGGCTCATAATGACTCATTAAGCATGATGTCTTATCACGTACACTTATATGTTTCCTTAAGTGAACAAATAAGTGCCAACACACTTAAAGCTGCTGCATGTATTGTGTAACGGACTCTCCTGCTTCCTAGCAATAACAGAAATGATATCTCTTAAAACTGATACAGGCATGGAAGTATCAAAATATAACGTGTTGCACTTCTGTGGCTCATTGTATAAATTCTATCTCTAGTCATATTTGTCCACTGGCGATATATGGTTGGACAATCTCCTACAGTCTTCGCCTAAACAATTATACAGCGTCTGTTCCCAGTGAATTGCCCATTGGGTCATTTGGACTTTGCCCTCCTAGATCCCTCCACCCCCCATCCACCACAGATTCAAACTCTCAGAGTGACAGTGAATATACGTACATAAACAGGACATGACTGCATTGATGACACCCTGTAAGTGTAAAATGCTGAAGCTAATTCAGACTCTCAGAGAGAGAATGGTAAACGCCTACACAAATTGCACGTCTTGACCAGCAAGGAGAACTCAACCAGGCTGTCATGAGCATTTTGTGCTCAGTTTAAGCCTAGGTGGGCTTTCGATAGTTCTGTTTCTCAGTGCTCTAACCAACTGAAAGGCCTAGAGTGTGACAGACAGAGCAGGGCCAAAATGAGCGACTGGTGGCCACAAAATGCATGAACTTCAACCAGGTGAGAAAGCACAGTTCCTGGGTGCAGCTTCAGAAGCAGGTTATTGCCAGGCGGTAGACGGTTGCTAAAAAAAACAAAAAAACACAAATGACAAACAGTGTGTGTGTACCCGCGCATCCGAGAAAGAATGAAAGTAAATGAAGGACAAAGAGTAAGGGACTGACAGAGCAAGTGATAGAGTGAGTGAGTTACTGTGTGGGTTGCAGTGAGTGACCGAGCGAATGAGAGAGAAGGACTGACAGCGAGAGTAAATGACTAGGAGTGAGAGTAAGCATGATGGAATAAACGATTAAGATTGAGTGAGTGACTGAAAGTGAAGAAATATGAACACCTTTTTTTGTACAGAAGAATGCAGGTTATAAGTGCATGTAAGTGCGTGCTTTAGGCATCATTGACAGGCTCAAATTAAATATAAACGCCTGATTTTCTACTATGACCGTATTCTGCCTGGGAGGTGTGCAAAAGTAGAATGGCCATGTTTACGTTGGGTGTGATGGGTATGTTAACAATTTGAGTGATGGGAGAGTTTGGAAGAATTATCTAAAGAAGGATGTTAGGAAGATATTATACGCAAAATGGATACTTAGATTTTGTTATCAAGCTTCATCTTTCTTCCACAACCATGGATTTTATAGCACTAGTGTCATGTCTAACTCAGGCTATGGTATGGGAAAATAAGGAGATATTTTAAGGTTAAGTCCTTTCCATTTTGCATTTGTGCCCTTAAAAAATAGAAGTAGGTATTAACAGTGTAGTTATCACATACGAGTACTTTTTTAGTACCTCTAAATTAGCCATTTTGCAGAAAATGCTGAATAATTTGTGATTCAACAGCAATTCATTTTAGCACTTTCTAATTTTTAAAATAAAGCCATTGTGTATGCCATCTGCTATGGTGTTGAATTAGCACTTTTGGTATTTCATCTTCCTGCCTTTACATTTCAGATTGACCACATCAAGAAAGTGAGTGACTGAGAAAGGGAATGAGAGTGAGAATGAATGAGTGTGTGACAGAGTAGCAGAGAGAGTGATTAGCAGTGAAAGGATGACAGTGTGCTGCAGTGAGGAGAGAGAGAGAGAAAGAGTGACAGAGAGAGAAAGAGTGACAGAGTGACAAGGAGTGTCTGAGTGAGATCTACATATAGAGTGATTAAAATGCAGCAGAGTAATAGGGTGATAGACAGTGACTGACTGGGTGTCTGAAATAGAGATAGAGTAGCAGAGAGCATGACTGATGGCAAAATATAGAGTGAAAGACTGGTAGAAAATGAAAGAGATAGTGGCTGAGAGAGAGATCAAGGGACTGTGCCAGCTGATACAGAGAGAGTGAAAGTGAGTGTTAGACCTGGCATCCTTGGCATTGTTTCCCCAACCTTTTTGCCTTCTGACCTCCTGTTTTGCGCACTTCATTTCTGTTGGCTTTGGGATTCTGGGCACTTTACCACTGCTAGCCAGTGCTAAAGTGCATATGATGTATACCCAAAACATGGTAACATAAGCTTATCCATAATTGGCATATTTAATTTACTTGTACATCCCAGTAAAGTGCACTACATGTGCCCAAGGCCTGTAAATTAAATGCTACTAGTGGGTCTGCTGATTGTGCCACCCACTTCAGTAGCCCTTTCGATATGGCTCAGGCCTGCCATTGCAGAGCCTGTGTGTTCAGTTTTAAACTGCTATTTCAACATGGCAAATTAACCTACTTACTAGGCCCAACCCCTTCCTTTTCATTACACTTAAGTTGTCATTAACCTAGGCCCTAGGTGCCCGATAGGCAGGGTGCAGAGTACTTAAAAAGCAGGACATGTACTTTTAAGTTTTTCCCAAATGAAAGGCCCATTTCTACCATAGGTTAACATTGGGATTGCCTTAAACACCTTTAAGTGTAATTTGCAATTGGGAGATGATAGAAATGTGTACTTTGAAGGCTCTGGACTCACAATTTAAAATCACAACTTATGGTGAAGTTGGATTTTAAATTCTAAGTCTGAAAATGACACATTTAGAAAGGTGGCATTTTCTTACTTTAACCATTCTGTGCCTCTGTCTGTCTCTGAATACAAGTCTGAGTTGGGTGGCAGCTGGGTTTTGTGCATTCCCTCTAGACATTCACACAAAGGGCACGGAGGTGTGACTTTTGCATACCGAGGCTGTAGGGCCTTCCAGATGTAGATTGGAAGGGAGGAACTGACACTTGCACATGAATGGGGCTTTCCCTGTCCCCACACAAAAAGACGCATTCCCCCCTGGAGTGTGTCTGGAGCCAGGGAAGGAAAGCCATGGTATTTGTGATCTTCAAAGGCCTCTTTTATGTCTCCCCCACTTCAAAGGCACATTTGGACATAAGTACTGGACCCCTGACGTCACCAAATCAGAACTTTGCTGGAACCAAGGATATTCTGCCTGGAAGAAGAGCTGTTGTGCTGTAGGAGGGACTGCCACTTTGCTACCTGCTTTGCCGTGTTTACCTACTGCCTGCTGGTTGAGCTGCTGAGTGACCGCCACTTTGCTATTTGCTCTGATGTGCTGACCAGCTGCTTCTTGCCTGGGAGTGAGGGAGGGGAGGGGGGGGGGGCTGGACATCCTCTCTACATCCTCGAACCTAAGATTCTTCAAGGGCTGGCTGACTTGCCTCCTGTTTTCTGAAGTCTCAGGGTCACAAAAGACTTCTTGCAACTCTGCTGATGCTGCTGGACTCTGCTATCTGCGAGTCGTACCCTTGCCTGAGCTGCTCCCTCCAGTCCAGGGCCTCAGAAGTGGGTTCTGCAGCTGTTGTTTTAGCAACCACCAGGGCATCGACCCGGCCGTGTGAGAAAACCAGATGCATTGCTTCCCGATGAAGAGCCAAATAAATGACATAGTGGATCCCAACTGCGAGGCTCGAGGACGACGCATGGCCGATTCTTCTGCACCGTCTGAGAGGCTCGACAAGGATGCAGCGCCAAATCTTCGATAGGGTCTGTGAGGCTAGTCTCTGACGCAGTGACGCAACTCCTTGAAAAATTCTGACACATCGTGTGCTCGACGTCAATTCTTTGCTACATACAAAATACTTTTTGAGCGGGCTGTGCATGAGTTCTGCGTCGGCCTGAACTTTGTATTTATACTGGTCCCTGGTAACCATCTGACAGCTAGTGACTTCTAAGCACTTTCCATTTAATCTTTAAAAATTAATTATCTCGAGTTCTTGTATTTTTGTTCTTGTTTTATTCAGATGGATATTCTCTATTTTCTATACTGGTGGGAAAGGTCTTTTGTGGCGTTTTCACTGTGTTACTTGAATTTCATTAAAGTGTTGCACAAATGCTTTAGACATTGCCTCTTAAATTAAGATTGCCTGCTCTGTACAAACTACCAGAGGGGAGCACAGGTTAATTTGGGTTGTGTATCCGACTTACCATGACTGGGATTGAGGCTCCTGCTTGGACTTCGTGTATACTCTGCCAACCAGAAGCCTTGATTTCTAGCAGCAAGAGTGTGATAGTTGTGCAAGTGTAGCGGCTGTCCCAGGAACGCCTAAGCAATGAACCTGGGACACCAGAGAGGTCACTTCCTGGTCAAGGGACCTTATGGAGAACTTATGCAATTGGTGCACGGTAGTGAGAATGCTTTATGGTTTATCAGCAGTTGAATTGGTTTGAGAGCACCAGAGGAACTTAGAAGCTGGGCAGTTTGGAAAGAAGAAGGTGTTAAGAGACTAATGAAGTAGGTGGGGTTGCTGAGGGGAGTTTTATACCCAAAGAGCACAAGTTAAAGCAGAAATACAAAGCGTTAAGAGGCACAAGGCGGCTAGAAGATCAACGGCTCTGAGTGCAGGCTGAGATGAGACTGATAAGCATAAGGAGTTTGAGGGGATGAAGGATTAAACACATGCACCAACCAATTTATTGAAGAGCACAAGAGTGGTAGAAGTATTGTTGCTGACAAGATTAAGTTGATGTGAAGGACACATTGATGAGCCTGAGGAGGCAGACAAATTCGAAAAAGGAGGTTCTGGAATACAGGACATAGAAGGAAAGGAGAGAAAAGATTTTATGGGAATGAGAATCACAGCTGGTAAGCGAGAGAAGGCCTGTACTTTTTAGCAAATGTATGTGAAAAAATGTGCTGTGAAATGCACTATCAAACCTGACTTTCTTCCACAAATGTACAGGGGGAGAACCCCCTTATCACTGTTTAACAAGTTTAGATTGCTCTCTCATTGTAATTCATGGAAAAGTACCCCACCCCACAAGTTATAAAGATCACCAAACTCCATTGTCTGTTTTTTCACTACAATGAAGCTTATGCTATCAACCACAACAATTTCTCATTTGGCACTCATGGAAAATCAAAAAACATTACACGCATTATCTCAGCTTTGACTACGCCAGACACTCTGGTGTTACGAGCAGCATATCTTGACAAGGGCACAATCAGTAATAGATTTTCACAAGTGGTGTCATAAGTGTGCGAAAGCCGATTGCTAGTTGGAGGGAATATGAGTCTCAATAATTTAACCCCTTAGGCGCGAACGTCGGCCAACGGCCTTCGCGAGCACTACCTCCGTAGTGCTGCTCACGTCAGTTGGCTGTCGAAGCCCCGGCCACTGATTAAAACCGCTGCACCGCAGCAGAATTCGCGCCGCGGTCAAGCGGTTAAACCTGAACTTAACCCTTGGTAGCTGTAGCACAGAGCAGACATACTTAATTTATGAGAAATATGTAAAGGATTTATCAGTACCAAAAAATTTTTTTAAAAGTAGCTAACTCATCACAATAAAAAACCCACTCCAATTTTATGAACTGTGCAATATTTTATGAACAAATAGACACCAAAACATAACAAATCTAAACTAGAGATATGATTTTAGAGGCATTAAGTCAAAATAGCGCAAATCACTAAACGCAGTTATCTGGTCTTGCTAGACAAGGTCAAAGGCAAAGGTAAGGCAAGGCTGACTGTGCGCTACTGCTAGTCAGGTATTTAGACCTTGCTTTCCCCATTGGAAAGTTTAGCTTCTGATTTAGAAGATTTTTTGTAGCAAATTCCTTGTCAACGGGTCAATGGCAAGTCAGGCTGCAGGCTGGTCAGAAGGGGGCTTGACAACAGCAACCTGGAGAAGTGTGGGTGCTTGGAGTGAGCCTCGGCTCCAGCGCAGTCTTCATCAGCAGCAGGAAGCTCTGGAATCTGTACCCAGGAATGTCTTGTTGGCAGTCGGATGCTGTTGGACCTAAACCTTGGTAATGTTTAGTTACGTGCAGACTTTGAAACTTTTCTAAAAGTTTAAATCCTTTAAGCAGGGGAAACCAGAAAGAAAAATCTGACCGGAGAATCAACATCGATGGCTGCAGCTTCAGCAACGGTTTAGGTCTATGCTGGTTCTCTGGAGGAAATGTTCTGAAAATGTTTGTGTGTCCATTTTTGTAGATTTCAGAGGAGTACACTGTAGTATTCCCTTTAGATTGTTTCTGTAGAATTGTTATGTTACATCGTGTGTTCCATATTCTGTATGTGGGAGTTGTCCAGATCATTCTGGCTCTCCAACGTTAGAGGATGTTTAAGCTGTTATCCTGTTATCTTCAATCAATAAACTACTCTTGGAACAAGATCACCTTTATTTAATTACTTCATATTTTTGGCGACGATCGGGATGTCATAAAGAAGGACCCATCTTTTGAAGTAATTTTTTTGGGGGGAAAACAGCGTTCACGTATTTTAAAGGTATTTTCCACGTTTTCACCTCGTTTTATGTATTTTGATTGTACCAGCGGCAGTGAGGTTCATTGTGTGCTTTGATTGCACCAGCGGCAGTGTGTTTATAGTTTCTCCAAGGATATTTATTAACTCGTATTTTATTCTGTCAAAACTGTGCTCCGTATTTCTTGGAAACTAACCATATTTTTACACCACATTTTCGGGAAAGCATCTTTGCCTGTTTTTAAACTATTATGGAGTTTTGTTTGGTTTTCATACCTGCTCGGTATCTTGTTAAACGTTATTGCATCCTTTGAACTTCTCCCGGAGTTCTGCTGTTTACTGAGGAGCATCAAGAGCGAGCTTCGGATTCTTCCTTGTTGTCGCTCTACACGACGTAACTCCACGCAGAGGTCAAGCGTCATATGCTGGAACGTAACGTAGCAGCCATTTTGTTTATTTATTTATTTTTTCTCATTTCTCAAGTAATGTTACGCTTACGCTTCATCTATCAAGCCTTTACTTCTGCATTTACAGCGCTGCTGTTTAATTTTAAAGGCTTTCATTTCTGCATTTACAGCGCTGCTGTTTATTTTGAACGCTTCCCTGATCATCATGCTTGGATCTTGTTTTTAAAGAAGAAGAGTTGATATCTGATAATGGTCCACAGTTCGTTAGCAGTGAATTTACTTCTTTTCTTGATAGGTGTGGTATAGTACACAAAAGAGTATCTAATTACAATCTTCAGGCCAACGGTCAAACGGAACGTTTTAATAGAGTTATTAAAGAATCCATTCAACTGGCTGTAAAGAGCAACTTAGACTGGAAGAAAACTCTCCGTGCGTCTTTATTGTCCTACCGCACTTCTCCTAACTCTGTTACGGGTTTTTCTCCCTTTGAATTATTGAAGGGTAGGAAACCTGGTTCGAAACTTGTACCTTGGTGGATGAAGATGAAGATTCCTTGCGAGTCTTCTTTTGATCCTTCTAAGATTAGAGATAAAGTTGTGAAATATCAGGAAAAGATGAGGGGATCTTCTGTACGAGTGGATGATCATTGTTCTAGGATTAAAGTTGGTGATTTTGTGAGGGTCAAGTTTGGAAGAACTTTCGGTTCTAGGTGGAATAAATGGTCTGATCCTTGCAAAGTTATAGAAGTCTTCAGCAAAGCTGTTAGGGTTGATGGTGGTAAAGTGTGGAACTTCAGGAGGGTCTCTTTATGTAGAGCTTTTGACTCTAAAGTTAGTTCTCAATTGTCTTCATTAAATTCTAACAATGATTCTTTTCCAGCTTTGTTGGACACGTTTGGTGGCAATTTACAAAACTCTACTAGGTATAATGATGACTTTTTTCTAATTTGTTGGACACTTTTGGGCAAGAGTCTTTAAGTTCTGATATTGTGCATGATAACACTGCTCAAGAACACACTCCTGGTAGCGTTGCAACTCAACATGTTGTAAACAACAGTGTGGACGGGTTGGATGCTCAACCCAGTGATATTATCTTAAGGAAAAGTTCTCGTGTTAAACATACTCCTGTTAAATTGCGTGATTTCATTCATTGACTTTTATTTTTTTGTTTTTTTGTGTGTTTTTTTTAGGGGGGAAGGTGTGTAGTATTCCCTTTAGATTGTTTCTGTAGAATTGTTATGTTACATCGTGTGTTCCATATTCTGTATGTGGGAGTTGTCCAGATCATTCTGGCTCTCCAACGTTAGTGGATGTTTAAGCTGTTATCCTGTTATCTTCAATCAATAAACTACTCTTGGAACAAGATCACCTTTATTTAATTACTTCATACACTCTAACACAAGCCAAGGGTTTGGGACATTGCAGACCCCATTCGGGGGTTAGGACTCGCTCTCCCAGAAGCTACAAGAAGGATGCTTCAAAAATCCAGTTGCAACTGGTCATCTGGGGTCTTGGAAAAAGCAGGCTTCTTGCAGTTTTTGTGGTTCTGTATCTTAAAAGGTCAGCCAACTGACCCGTCAAATCTACTTCTCTGTCCTGGGAACAAGTGGGATCCCATCCAGCCCTTCCCAGGGGCAATCCTGCACACTTAGACGTCACTTCCTGGGGGTTTGGCCCTAAAGAATTCCAGAGTACACTGCTCTGCCAAAATCCAACATGGCAGAATCTTTTTCCTCCTTGGCAGAACTCTGGGCACCCTCAAGATATGTCTAGGAAAATGATAAACTCTCCTTGCAACCCAGTTCTGAAACAGGCGTCCTCCCCTGTTATTGGTGCCTTCCTCACTACCAGGACAAAGGAAGGGGCAACACTAGGCTTAAGTTACATCTGCCCGTGAAAGGCTATACCCCTTTGAAGCTTATGCAGTTGGTGAGCGCATCCCACAGACCATCCTGTCAGGACAAGGTCACACCTCCTTACACCCAAGGTCCTTTTGTTCACTTTCCTGGGAATCACTCACAGCTCCTTGCAGAGGGTCAACATACTAACAGGTGACAATTGGGGATTAACTCTGAAAAGGCTACTTGAAGCTTTAGCCGGTAAATAGTAATTTTCTATAGTCACTATTTCTGAAATACAGAAAATCGGGCTTTCGGAATGAGTTGGATTTTAACTATGAAAGTTAGTGTTTGAAGTATGTTTCTAACCTTTGCCAAGCTGAAGTTTTCTTTATTTAGTATAATTTAGTAATGCAGTGTTTCCAATGGCACATCCAGCTTTGCTACAGTAGAAAACTGTTTGGGCCTTTTTCAATGTGAGGTCATGTAAAAACATTACAAACATATGTTCTTTTCTTTAAATACTATGCACCTTGCCTTAGGGCTGGTCTCCTTTCGGGGGGGGGCTTCTTACTATTTAAAAGGAAGGTTTTGGTCTGTTACCAGGGTGATTTTAACAGGTCAAAATGACAGTTTTAAAACTGCCAAGCTAGACTGCTGTGGCAGGCCTAGAGTCAGGTTTAACGTGATCCTTTACCGGTCCTCTAGTGACATTTAACTTACAGGCCCTAGGTACACAGGGTACCGTCTACTATGAACTTACAGGTAAGCCAAATATGCCAATCAGAGATTAGCCAATTGTGCACATGCTTTTAGGGTTCAGGGCATATACACTGGGTGCACCACCCTGTTGTTCAGAGTTGATACACTACCAATAAAACCTAGCAAAATGTGAAGGCAAGCATTGTCTTAAACTCAATTCCGAGAGAACGGAAAACGTGATTTTCGACAACCTCCAACCAAGATTGGATGGCATATGGTGGCCTTCAGAGCTGGTTTGGAAAAAGCAAAAAAATCTTGGGATTCTAATCGATAAGAAACTAACATTTGCCCAGCTTTCAAATGCAAAGGTCTCCACCACCTTTTACTTGCACAAGAAACTAAGGAAGGTACTTTCTTATATCCCTGTGGATTCTAGGAAGACGGTGGTGACTGCACTAGTATTATCAAACTGGATTTTTGCAATGGGTTACACCTGAATATGCAAAAACAACATCAGAAAAAACTGCAAATGGTGCAGATTGCAGCTGAAAGACTCCTCTTAAATGTGCCCAAGTTGAGTCAGTCTCGACCCAAATCCGTAGACTCCCCAGGCTTCCTGTAGCAAGTCACGCAAAGAAGACAGCTCAGATCTACTGGCACCAAACTTATCCTGGTTCCCAGGTTTCGCACCTCTAGCTGGGGGGACGAAGCATTGGCTATGGCACGGCAAAGCTCTGGAACATGCTTCCTATGCATATCAGGTCTGCAAGTTCATTAGCCTCGTTAAGAAAGAGTCTGAAGACAAGGCTATTCCTGAATTAAGGCAAAATTCTCCAAGGCTTACTGTAGTTCCTTAGTGCCAAGACACCTCCGGGTATTCGTGCGCTCAATAAATTATCATAACATAACATAATAAGGTTGACCACACAAAAAGGGCATTTTCACAAAATAAGAATATAATACAGATTCTCAGCATGGAAGAATACTAGATTCTAAAGTTGAATTACAATAGGCAAAGTTTGTTGCAGTCTAACGAGTAGGATTGCTTAACCTCTTCTTTTATTTATGACTTGCGTCACTTTGTACTTCTATTTACATACTTTTTGTAAAATGTTATTTATGCTTTTTAGGTTTGTAACAATATATAGGGTCTTGATTTGTCAGATTGTGTGCCACCATGAGGAGTGAAGCATAGATCAGCTTTTTTCAATTCGTCTGACATTTTTCCATACACATTATAAAACAGGTCCACTGCCAGGCTCTTAGACATTGTAATAAAGCAGCGCAGAATGTTTGTGGTTTACTGCTAGCCAGTGCGTGGTAGAGAGATCAGGAGGCAGATTTCTCAGACATTGCAGTGTGAAAGAGAACAGTTGAGTGCACTGGAACTAGGAGGTGAATTTCTGCTAGAGATGGGGAGGCAGGGATTACAGATGCACATTGCGAAGCAGGCAGCTACGGGTATAGTCAGCAGCTGTATTCTTGGCACAGGCCCGCGCAGCTGATAGACGGCCCAACAGGCAGGGCTCTGACAGGGTTTGCAGGACCAGAGCTACAATTTCGGTTCCTTCGCAGCATAAGGGGGAAGGCAGCAAGAAACAAGGTATTCATCGCCCTCATTTGTAGTAACTAACACACATCGCAAGTGTAAGCATACCTCAAGTCATTTCTACATATAAAAGCGGGGCCACAATTAGAATGCTGTTATTAGCTACCTCACTAGAAATTCTCCTGCCAGCTAACCCCTCAGCATTCCAATGTGACCCCTACGGGGCACGCAAGCGTGTGCCTAAGCTGATTAAGGGGCAGAGGAAATGGAGCCAAAAAGCAGGAGATAAAAGTAAACTGATATTACAACTCACTTATGAAGTCCTTGACCACTGTGAGGAGTAATAAAGAATCACTGCACCAGATATTTACTCATAAACCAGAAGCAGAAATACAATTCTAGAAGATTTTATTTGAAGCAAAGGAGACCACTTATATTGACTACCTATTGAGATAAGCAATGGAAATGCCAATAGGCCTGGCCCTGTCAAGACTGTGATTTTTTATTTATTTAATTAATTTTGCAAACTTGTGCAATAAGAATTACAATGTTAAAAGTAATAAAAAGTAAATATAGCCCTGTCTAAAAGGGTTGTGTATAGGTTTACAAAGAAATAAAAAAAATTGTAAAAAATGGCCCATCACAACAAAAATCAATAAAGGAAAACATGAAATGATAGAAAAAAAATGCCACTCAAATGCATACATTTTAAGCAGTTAAGCACAAGTAAAATTTCCATCACTTACAGTGTGCATACACACTGCACCATACTGTATGTTGTGGTTGGCAGAGCAACATATTACACACAACACCAGGTCAGGCCAAATGAGGGCATAAGTCTACATTGTCTAATGCTGGGCAACTCCTAAATAGGGCCTAAGTCTTCATTGCCTACAACTAATACATTTTCAAAATTAAATACAAAAAACGCTTAGGATTTTGTGGGTCTGGCGCTCACATGGCTCAGTCATGTCCCAGAAATACAACATGCAACAGAATGTATCACTGTGAGGCACAAAATTGTAAAAAGCGGGCAGAACCAAATGCCACTGTCCATGCAAACTTACACTCACAATGTTTATGGAGTTTTTCTGAAAGGAAGGCTGCCTGAACTGCTTACCCTCCAATCTCTGCCTTCTTCTGAACTGTACAAACTCAAAGTAAGTGGGCACTGTGCTCCCACCCTCATCTCTAGGTCAGTGAGGAAGGAATAGACTGGAGAGAAGACAGGCAACACTGGGACAAATAGAGTCCAGCCCATGGTCTGGAAACAGAGAGTCGGGGGAATCATGTCAGTCCCAGGCGCTTCTTCAGACACTAAAAACACATGGGACATGGAATCTAGCATAGGTTGCGTCCAGCTGCCACACAGCCAACTCACCAACAGAGGTAGTTGGCCAACCCGTTGGGGGATTGACTGGCAGCGTAGTAGTCGGAAGGCCCTTGGAGAAGGCTTGAGGAGCCAGGATTAGTTAAAACTAAGCCCCCAGACATAGCAAGCTCCTGCTGGCCAGGTGAAGGAGAAGAAAGGGGGATGGACGTCCAGCCCACAGTTCCCTTACCAAGCCCTCTAACAAAAGGGAGAGAAAACAGGTCAGTGAAGGTGGCCCAGGATTGGACAGAATTGGGGAGTGGGCTGGTAGTCAGAGCTTTATAAGTCAAAACCTGTTTAGCGAATGGTGAAGTCAAGCAGAGGTAATGTAGGGCTCCCTGGCATCAGATCAGGCTTGCCTTCAATGAATGGTACTTGTGAGAAAGACAATGCCCAAGTGGGGAGGAGGGCTTGGCAAGAGGAGAGAGCAACACACACGGGTCGGTCCTGGTTAGATTTTGTAAAGCTTGATAACTAACAAATTTGAACCATGAACACCAGGGCACCAGTCCTGAAGGGGGTTCTAACCAAGTTAGGCAGTATGCAAGTGACATCATGGCATGCGACATCAGAGCATGACATCGCAAGTGGTATCACAGAAAGTGGCATCACAAACCAAGGTCTCACAGGAAGTGACATCATCAGAAGTTACATTAAATCTTAAGACCTTGCACATATGCTTAGCGGGTCTATCATAAGTTCATCTGAGAGCATTAAAATATTTAACAAATCAGATTTTGCGTCGGAATTGTGCCAAAACAGTGACACAACCCCAACGCAAAATCTGGCCCTTAATATGTTAATTTTTTTTAAACTTTGCACTAAGAAATTAGCAACAACGAGAAATGTGGCAGTAAATCTGTTCTGCTCTGCTTAATTGGTTACAAAATCTCCATTTTAAAACATCTTATGGGGTTCAGGCACCTGCTGCATAGAACTTAGTGTGATCAGTAAATCGCAGGGAATAATAATAATGGGAAGATAAATCTGGAGCATTTGCTGGAGAGCCTCCTGCAAAGCACATCAAGTGAGACTTCGAGGACAGATTTGTGTTTAATGTAGATGGGTTACTGCTTTTAACACAGACATCCTTTTGTTAATTTGAAGTTTCATAAATTGCAATCCTTTTAATATGGCACAGTGAGCTATGAAGAACATGTGACTCCTACACATTGTAACCCTAAGGTTTTATGTAAAACACATCCTACACATTGATTTACTACACATTTGATTTATTGACAATGTCTATGTGTGATGTAAAGCACTCCGACACCCTGGTTTGAGATGAGTAGCACTATAAAAGAAAGAAAATAGAGGTATTTAAATTGCGATTTACATAAATACTGGGACAAACCACAACATCTGGCAGTTTATCGTAATATTTACTATAAACTGGAAAAAGGCTAATCCACCAGCTGCCACAAGATGGCACCAAACAGCCACAGAACGGCTGACACTGACAGCCACACTCACAGAGAGGGAGGAGAAGGTTGGCTTTTACGGAAAACTTCCCTAGCAAGTACCTAGGACCTGATTTTAGAGTCCCCGATATCGTAGGACAGAAACTCTGACCTCCCACCATAGACAGTTCCTGGCATTCGTAATAAACTTGTGTTGTTCAATATGCAGATAATACTGTAATACCGGGATCCTTACTCAAGATGAACCACGTCCACGTCTCATCAACTACTCACGAGAATGAAGGGTGGTGCGCTACCAGAAGAAGAATGAATATGTAATCTGCTATAATTAGTCCGAAAAGAGGTGAAATAACCTAGAAACAGTAATGTTTTGCGACTCCCGAGCAAGAGGGTGAGGGGGTATATATTTTTGACAACGTTATTAGATAGCTGTAGAATGTAAAACTGTGTAAATATTAAGGTATATAAAGTCGCCAATTAATCTTAATGTATTAAATACTACTCCGCTAGATAAAGAAGCTGCAACACATGAAAATGCATTATAAAAGATTTTTTTTTTTAAATACCAATCATCATGCAAAGCGATCTACTGGGAGAACCGCTTTACCCAAGATGTGATCAGAGTACAGCAGGATGAAATATGGTTTGTGGGCACCGTTCAGCACTTTCTAAGTAAAAATATTACCAGATAGGTGCAATAATTTAACCTGATAGGGGCCAACAGTAAATTATTTCCAGGCTGGCCTACACCCTTCATTTCACAAGTGGCATGACAAAACTCAGGTAAATTATGCAAGGGAAGCCCATGTCCCTTGCCACAAATACTTTAAATTCTAAGACCACTCGTCTCAGTTTGCTTATAGTTATCATGTGCCATCTATCATTGTTCCTTAGATCAAGGGGAAGGCTTGATTGGTTGACAAATGAAGTAGTTGGCAATCTACAGGGCTGGCTGAAATGTTTGCAGTGGTTCCCTCTGAGAACAAATGCACTGATCCTTAAATGCAATAAGCACTATAATGGACCACTGCTTGGGGAGTTTTCTGCCAGGTCTTTCCTGGGAAGGTAACTACCGATTAAATTACACTTTTGCCCACTCACCCACAAGTAAATACCTACTACAGGGACTAGAAAAGGTGTACATGTTTAATGTCTTACACACTCCCTTTCAATAAAAGATAGACTAATTCCCAGTTCTATTTAGGCATAACATTAAGTAATCTTTTAAAAAAATAGCTAAGAAATGTCCTGTTTGTGAACAGATTTCATGATTTTTGTACGTTTGGTATTTGGAGGAAGATTGAGTGATGGTTGCTAGAAACAAGTCAGAGGTAGCTGTGTTTAATTGAATTTTCTGGCACAAGTGTTTCCTTAGTGCATGGCCTTTTGTGTTTGTTTACTTTTCTGCAATAGCGAAAAGAAAGCACTAAACAGCATATATTTTGTTCTGGTTCTTCATTTTATTTTGAATAAATATGTAATTGTGAGGCGTTATCTATGCGCGTTTGACTATCAGAATGGGGGAGAGTGAAGTGGTTTACTCACCGGGGTTGGCGTGTGCAACGCGCTGTTGCTATTGCAGTGCTCCAGCGGGGGTGCATGTCACAGCACATTGCTGACTTTGACCGTGCTGTTGTTCTGCCAGGCCTGCTTCAACCTAAGCCTGGCATTACCTCCTGTTAAGTCTTCCTCGACACATGATTACCGTAGTGAGCTTCAGCTCCACACCAGAACCCTCCAAAGCAAAAAAGTTAGCCTCCCTTGCCTCCTATCCCTTCCCAATATGGCCGACCCATTACACCCTTGACCTCTATAAGAGGCAGGCCGGCCCAACCCTTCAGTCTGTTTTTCTGGTTCTGCGCTATAGATTCTCCAGAGCGTATTTTCCGGTAAATTGGGGCGAGGTCCTGCTCCACCAGGTCCCAGGGCCCGGGGGTGGGGGAGGCGCTGCTCTAGCTGTCTCACGGACTGGTTCCCCCATCTTCTGGCCCTCGCACTTCCCTTTTGCGCTCTGCTCTAGCGGGCTCTGGTGGTTGCGGGCTCTTGGGGTTTTATTCTGCCCTGCACTACTTCCCTTGTGGCTTTATGCCCTGCTTTAGCATGCACAGGGGGTTGGGCTCTGAAGTCTGGCAGCCCGGCACTGGTGGGCTCTGGCGGGGAATGTTTCTGGCCTGCTCCCAGGGCGGCTGCGCTTCCCTATGTTGTTACTGGTGTTCCGCTCCGTGCCGCTCTAGCGGACCGGTTCCGGCCTGCTGCTAGTTTTGCCACATATCGGGTTGCGGGACGCTCGCGTTAGAGTCTCCTTCCCTGAGTTTGATCTCTGGTGGCTCATGTTTGTACCAGGACCAGGGTGGATTTGCTGGAGTTATATTAAGGACACTGTGGGCTGACTACCCCCCTTCTGTCTGTGTTATCCGCCTCCGCCATGTTTTCATGGGTCTCTCAATGTGCACTTTAAACTCGATTATATGTGCAGCTGCGGTGGGCGTCCTACGGTTCCCGCCCCTCCCCCACGTCTTGTGGCGTTCTGCTCTGGCTTGCTGGTGATTGGTGTGCCTCGGGTGAACAGGCTCCCGCAGGACAGGGGTTGATGTCCTCCCACTGTTTGCATATTCTCCCGATATGATTGGTGTTCATACATTCCTTTGCATGTTCCTGTCCTGATGTTTTTCTGGGGAGTTTGGGGTGGTTCGCGGGGTCATGGCTTCGTTTATTGGCTATGTTGTCCCTGACTCTTTTTTTTTTCCTTACAAGCTTTGGGCCTAGGGTCCTTTCATCCTGTAGGCTCCTGTTCCCGCCTGCTCTCCTTGGGGTGCGGGTTCTAGCCTGGTTGGACGTCCTCCTGGGGGTTCCGGGGGTTGTTGGCGGCTGCGGGTCTGCTGGGGGGAGGGGCTGCTTTTGCCTCCTGTCCATCCTTCTCTGGACTGCTTCTGTGGTCTCTGTGGGCTTTTTGCTTCTGCTCCTTTGGGTTGGCCCTCTCCTGTCCGGAACCGCTGCCATGGCGCCCTCCTTTTCTCGCCCGGATTCTTGGCTCTGCTTGCCGCTGCTTTGCCTCTTGTCCATGTCGGGCCTTCCCTCGGCTCCTTGCTCTGTGGGGGGCCATGTGTGGCCTCTTCTTACGACTTGGGTGGGCTCTGTGGCGGTTCTGTGGCGTTTCTGTGGGTCCCGCCTCCTGCCGCGCCACTCCATTGTCGGTCTTGCCGGTCTTCCTGGTTCCTCTCGGGGTGGGGGGCTGTTCCGGTGGGGTCTTGGGGGCTCTTTCTCTTTCTGGTGGTCCTCCTTGGCTTTTCCTCTGGCCCCCTGGCTTTGGGTTGGGGCCGGGGATCGACCTCGGAGGGTGTGTCGAGTGTCCTTGTGCCTTGTTGGAAGGCAGTGCTTTGCATGGTCCTTCTCTTGGGAGCTCGTACCATCCGGGGTTCTCACGTGCTGCTGAGCAGTCCTGGGTTCTGGGTCACACTCATCTTCGCGTGTTCCTAGGAGTGTATTTTCCCTTGTCCCGCTCTTGGTTCCATCCTGCCAGTAGTTCTGTCTCCACGGTTTCGGTCCAGTCTGGGTTGGTGGTGTCTGTTCTCTTCCCCTTCCTTTTGGTCGTGAGTCGGGCGCTCGGCTCCCTTTTCCACCTTGTCTGCGGGTGTGGCCTGCGGTCTTCCATTTCTGGTGTCCCCCTGCTGGGTGGTTGCAGCCTTCTCCGGCCTGTGGGGCTGGGGGGCGTGCTTGGGTTCCCCGACGGTGCCGGGTCGATTGGTTCTCCTGCTGGCGGGTGTCTCGTCTGGCTTCTGTTGGCCGTTCCTTGATCTCCGGGGGTTGCTGGGTTGGCCCCTTTGCCTGTTGGCAAGGTTGTGGTGTCCTTGACTGGGTCTCTTTTGTCCCGGTTTCGGTTTGTGTCCCCGGTGGTGGCTCTGTCTGTCTTCTTGTCTGGGTTCCTGTTTTTGCACTTTCTTCTGGCCCTCTGCTTACTGGGGTTTGGGCTTGTTTGGTCTAGAAGGGGCGTTTGTCCTGTTATTGGTGCTCATCTGGTTGCGTCTTTCTTGTTTTCTGCTGCTGCAAGTGTTGGGCCGTGGAGCTTTGGCTCCATGGTATGTTTTGCGCTCCTGCCGCTGAGTTCGAATTATCCCATGTTTGCATGTGTTTGAGCAGTGCCTTTGATGCTCTGGGGATGCTGGGATTTCCCGGTTCTCCTTCCCCAGGCGGGGCCTGCGTCTCCTGTGCGGTGTTTGCTCCCTTTTCTTCTTTGTCCCTGGTTTTGGGGTGCTGGGGCCTGCTGGCACGGGTAGGCAAGCTGGTGGTGCTGGCGTTGCTCGGTCTCGTTTCGCCCTGCTCTTCAGTCCTTCTTGCCTTTGGTGTGTTTCTGCCTTCTGCCTTCCATCCCGGTCTGCTCCTGTTCCTGTCAGCTCTTCGTTGTTCGGCTGGGTAGGGCCTGGTTGTTGGCTGGCTGTATGACCTCCTGGGTGCTTACTTCAGCGGCTCGCTTACTACATGTGGAGAGTTCCTGGGGCGTTTTGCTTGGCCCCTTAGCAGGGCAGTCTCACTCCTCCGTGCTGGCTTCCCGTCCCTCCCGGGTTCTCTTTGCTTTCTAGTGCATGGTGGCCCCTGGTGGGCTTTCGCTTCCTTCTGGTGGCTTGGCCTTGGGCCTGGTCCCTTCCGTTCTTCGAGCTTCGTGGGCGTCCTTATTGGCTGTACACTTTTCGCTGTTGGCCGGTTGGGGTCCCTTGGGGGATGGGCTGTTCCTGCGGCGTCCTGGGTCTGTTTTGCCTTGTACTTGCCTGGGTTCTGTCCTTGGTGTTGCGCTCCCTTCCTTGGGGGCCCTTTGTACAACTGGGGTCCGTGTCCCACCTGTTTATCTCCTTGCTGGTGAGGTTTTTAGGTGACCTTAGTTTAGGTTGTTGTTCGGTTGGGGCGCTGGGTTCATTTCTGCACCTTATTCTGTTCTTGCGGCTCCTGCCAGTCTGTGTTTCGTCTGGTTCCGCTGCTTCGGTCCTCGGGTGGATTTGATTCTCTCTCTGTTGGTGGTACACCGTGCGGTGTTGCTGTGTTTCGGTCAGACTGCGTCTCTTCTTGCTGTAGCTTTTTGTTGGGTCCTGTGGTTGGTTGGCCCCCTGTTTCTTCGGTTTCGACGTCTGGGATTTTGCTCCCCTCTCGCTTTTCACTGTCTGTTGGGTGGTCTTGGTGTGTTTGGGCAGGCTTGCTGCTTTCTGTTCTGGGCCTGTTTGTTGTTGCTTTTGGCCCAGTACGGTCTGGTTCCGTGCCTTCTCTGTCCTCCTTCGGTGGTTGGTTCGGGCGGATGTTCTGGGGGCCCTGCATGTACCGGGAGTCCGGGTTCTCGCCCCTTCCGGTGTCTATCTGTCCCGGGATGATTCGTCCTGCTCGTGGTTGCCTCTCTCTTGGGTGGTCCTTCCACTTGTCTGGTCTTTTGGATTTGCCTGCTTCGTTGGCATCCTTTTCTGGTCCGTTGGTTTCTTGAGAGTTTCCTTGAAGCCGCTTGGCTTTGGTATGTGCTCACTACTTTAATCATGTGGCGAGGAAGACTTACGAGGAGGTAATGCCCCGATATAATCTTCATTACTCCTAGTATAGTATTCCTCGCCACATGATATCCCATCTCTCCCTCCCTGTCTGGCTATCGGCTTCATGTTTATGCTTGGTAGTTTCAGGCTGAAGGGTTGGGCCGGCCCGCCTCTTATAGAGGTCAAGGGTGTAATGGGTCGGCCATATTGGGAAGGGATGGGAGGCTAACTTTTTTGCTTTGGAAGGTTCAGATGTGGAGCTGAAGCTCACTACGTTAATCATGTGGCGAGGAGGACTATACTCTGAGTAATGAATGATTACCAGCAAGTAATTGGGGCATTAGAAGGGGTGCGAGGTTGTCAGTGTGCAAAGGTGAGCAGTGCTGTGGCAAGCTCAAGCAGGCAAGAGTCTGTAGCAAACGTTCTAGAAAGCGACAGGACGGAAGGTTGAGAGTTTCCACTGCCAAGTTCTTTAGGGAACATTATTATCTGTAGAATAGTAAGGCTCGGGAGGAGGTGGGCATTTAGTTAGGCTTGGAGACCTAATTGGAGGTAAGATTTTGTTCTGTCAGTTTTTCCTCAGGAGACACAGAATGCTTTTCTGACAAGGTTTCTTTTTGGGTCACTGAGTCTATTCCCTAAACAAGCAGTTCAAGCAGAGAAAAGATTAGAATTGTTAAATAAGTTGTTTGAGAGTGATTATAGCTCTAGAGGGTAATGCAGCATTGAGAAAAACCTGAGACGAGAGAAGGACCAGCCAAAGGAAGATTAATGTAGGTATCCGCATGATCAAGTTTTTCCACAACTGATTCAGATGGTGAAGGTAAGATTAGGAGTAGGATGAAGAGTAGACTTACTACCAAGTGTTCAGTTGGAGGTAAAAACCACATATTCCATGCACTTTCAAAGAAATATTACCCCTTGAGAAAAAAGCAGAAAGTATATTATTAACTTTAGGTGCCAATAATGAGTTCGTATGTAGTGTATTAGTATTGCAAGATGCTTAGGACCTGGGAAATTCCTTTGGAAATAAAGGCACAGGAAATGATAATGGACCTACAAGGAGAAAAGGTGTTTGGTGTGAAGGTGAACCATCTTCCCAGATCCAGAGAATGGTGGGCAATGAATCATGTGGCCAAGTATATACCAGTGATGGGCAGAACTCGCAGAGTTTCACTCCGCTGAGTTACACAAAAACTCTGCTAGATTCCCGCAAGCGGGCGGAATCTGCACGTCACGCTGCTCAAGCTTATAATTAGTACATGGATCTTTTTCTGCTCTGTAAAATCAGCAGGAACTGCACCACTACGTCAAAAGGCTCTGCTTCTTTGCTGCTAATCGAGTAAATGTTCTACTCGCGTGGCAGCTTTCTCACTGCGAACAGTCGTGACTGCCAGTGTTGAGAAAATCTCGCTAGGGGACACTAATCACTCGCCAGCTTACTGTTGGGTGAGCCGCATATGAGAAGAAACTCCTCCACATGACGGTCAGCAGAGAGTTGCCAAAACTCACCGTAACAAGCGTAATGTGGAGTGGTCAAAACTCTGCGAACTCTGGCAGCGGAGCGGAATGTATCGCCAACCCCTAGTATATACAGTCCTGCAACCTCAGCAGACAGAGGAAAGGAATGTTCTAAGATCACAATCCTGGGGGCCAGTGATTGAAAACAAAATTTGCAGTACTCAAGAACTGGCTCCTAAAATGGAAAAATATATGATAAAATTAAGATTAAGGAAGAATCCTTAGAAAGGGCTAGAAAAGTAATTGTCGAAACAAATTGCTAGATGTCTTTGACCTAGTGGTGTGCACCTGTTACATGACAGAGGAGGTATTCTCCCAGAGTGTCTCTATTGATATAGATCAGTTACAGTGATGGAACTAGCATACAGTGTGTTTGATTCGCAATGCAAATTCAGCTATTGCAACTGAAAGAAGAAAGTCAATTCTTATGAGAAATTATTCTAAATTGGTTGACATGGCCATGGTGAAGAATAGACCCAAAACAAAGGGTCTGTTATTTGGAGAACACACCCTAAATTAATTAGGGAAGCATGCAGCTACATTTTCAAATCTGGGGAAGGCACAAGGTACACGGAGGAAAGTTTTTCTGGAGGTTTTTTTGCCAGGACTGGGCGAGGTCGCTTTTCCAGTCATGGGCAATTTAGACTTCAATATTTCTATCAAGGAAGAGGAATGCAAGGTAGCTTTCTGATGAACAGTTATTTCTAACCTCAGCCAAGGAGATGCAGTTGTGTATGGAACACTTGCAGAAGTGGTTAACATGCAGAACCACTGCAGATGACTATAACTTCCACTTCCAATTGTTTCACACCATAGGAAGAAGGCAGTTTGAGGCTTCATTTAGATGCATGGAAGAGGTTGGAGTGAGATTCTTGGGTATTAGAGACCATAATGGGTTACAAGATAGAATTTGTGCAGACACCTGTTCAGGGAGGATTCCCTCATTAGATACGTTTTTCAAAGCAGGAAAAAGTATTGAAAGAGAGGGAATTTCATGAGATGCTGAGGAAAGAGCAATAGGGGAAGTTACCTTGACAAAGGCAGCTTTTCTGAACAACTTGCTCCCCGTGAAGACGAAAAAGAAAGACATCAAGATACAAGAATGAGTCCCTTTACTAATTTGGGCGAATTAACTCAATTGGTGATGTATTACCATTTCAAAATGAAGGGGATACTGAAGGGACGACCTAAGGGCTCAGGAATGGGTGGTAAGACTGGTGCTATTTTACAATCCCAGTTCACAAGAAACATCGTAAATTTGAAGTTTTCAGATGGGAAAACAAATAGCAGTAGTTTCATGTTTACTCTTTAGTATTTCACCCACTACATTGTGATTTTCAATGTTACTGCAGTCTGTTGTGGTTCATTTGACAGAGAGAAGAGTCAGAATGATCATCTTTTGGGATGATATCTTGTTATTCACTCAAGAATGATTAAAGTTTTCAGAACATTTGAAGATAACAGTGACTCTTCTGAAGGATCTAGGATATGCTGTAAACAGTGAGAAGTCCATGTTCGACCCAGGGAAGAAAGTAGAATTCTTAGGGCTTGTGGCAGATTCAAATTGTACCATGTAGAGTCTCCCTGCAGAGACAATATGTCAGGTAATGAAGGAAGTGAGAAATTATTGAGCAATTCAATTTTTCTGTTGAGAGATTGGGCCAGGTCAATAGGATTGTTGTCTTTGGCAATACAAGCTATTTTCTTGGTTCTTTGCATACAGTTCACTAAAGTGATTCAATACTGATAACCTTTGGAAGCGTTGGTGGTATCATAAACATGTAAGACTAAATGCAGAGACAAAAGAGGAGATATTTTTGATGGAAAAGGTATATGGAGTTCTGGAACAGTAAAGCTATTTCTGGAGACTAATGGCCTGATTTAGATCTTGATGGGACTACCGCAGGCCCATGGCGGTCCCAAGTACTTTGTCAAGCTGACAGTGGTCCGTCCACCATATTGAGATGTTGCGGCAACAGACAGCAGACTGCTACACAGGTGGCAGTCTTTTCTGCTGGTTAACAGTTCTCTGTTGCCATCGTGCCAGCGGTTTTCCTTCCGTGCAAATTTAGATGTTTCCGTTGTGCTGGCAGTGTCCTGGCGGCGGTGTCCTGACAGAGTGAGACCATGTTGATGTGGAGACAGGTAAGTACTACTGACCATTATCTTACTACACATATATGTTGTGAATATGTCATAATGTATACGTAGGTAATGCGTTATGCCCCTTTTTTGTACATATTGCATGCCACACAAACAACATACACACACTATTGAATGCACACTCACAGGCACCACAAGCACCACATCAACAATATTTTGTGTGAAGTGTCAATACAGGTGTGTTCATTTTACCGTGATGAGTAAAAAAATGAACACTACTGCATTACACCTAAGAAACATGTTGCATGTAAGAGCAATGCAAAAGAACCCCTGGCTACAGCAATTGTCAATACATGATACATAGAACAATTGTGCAAGTACCTTATCGTAGATCTCTACGAGAACAGAGTGGTAAGGCGTCGTGAAAGAGTTGGTGCAGCAAAGGAGGGACCTGGACAATGGGGTACACGACGGAAACGGAAAGCAGGAAAAAAGGTACGCTTTTACCTCATTTCCTTCGATTTTGCCAACTTGAAGTAGGAGAGATTGCCACCACAGTTGCAATGGCGGAAAGGCACATCATAATTGGGACAGTGGGAATCTGGGCTAAAGTCCTACTGACAGACGCTTCTGCCTATACACCGTCAACAAGATTGAGAATTCCTGGTGGAGTCGGCGGGACTCTGGCAGTCTTTTGTCTATGGACCAGCCAACATCTAAATACGTCGGACGGTTCGCCAAGTCGGCGGGTGGGAAGACTGTCGAAAAAGTGACGGCGGGACTTGATACACCAAGAACTTAACCAGACCCTAAGTTGAAATGACAATATAATCAGATGCAAGTCAGATAGAATGGGGTACCAGGACAGGTTGTTTCTCAACAGTTGGGAAATGGACAAAGGAGGACAATATTTGCACATAATTTGCCTGTTGCAGGGAAGAGTTTGGTAGAGGACAATTCCAAATCTATCTTTTTGCGAATGGACAGTGTGTCAGTGGTTGGATATGTAAATCGAATGGGAGGAAAAAGGTCATGGAAGTCGTCAAACCTAGCAAAGGAATTCTACATTATTGTTTGGATCATCAGATATCAATGAGGGGAAAGCATGTAACATGGAATTAAATGAGGTGATAGATTCGAAATCCAGAGATTTTACAGTTGGAGAGCAAGCCAGGAGGTAGAGGCAGTCAAAGCCTTCCTATAAGAGAGAACGGTCAGGAGAACTTATGTGTTTCCATATTTTTCAATGGGTCCCAAAGGTTTATTACAAATGAAGCGACACCAACTATGCCTGGTTTTAATTACTCCTTGGTGGCCAGTGCAGGCATGGGTTTTCTTGGTAATCGCAATGTCTGTGAAGATTCCTTTAGTTTTTCCAGTGTTTCCATATTTGGAGAGGATTACACAGGGGGAGTGGCACAACATGATTCAGCCGCGTCATTTGCTATTAATAGCATGGATGACTTCAGGAGTCACTGGAGAGTTAGGGGTCTTCCTAGAGAAACTTCAGAATTAGTCAGAGACATGGGTAGAAAGGGCCAGACAATATATATTGTTCTGCTTGGGAGAACTGAGGTAATTGGTGTTCCAGGAATGTTTAGATCCTGTGGAAGCAGCTTTAATTGAGATGGATAACTTTGTGGCATAAAGTTTTCTTTTTGATAAGTTTTTATTTGTGTTTTTAGTTCAATTGCAACCAATTAAATAAACAACAAGATGGGGGGCCCGCCACCACAAACAGAGTACAGCATTCCTTTTAAAAACATCAGTGCTAGTCATAAGTCTAGCCCATAATATTCCCATCATTTACCCCAGATTCTTGTATGTTTTTGCAGACAGCCCCTTGCCTAATACACTGGGGCCGCCTGCTGAGAGCACCAGTTTCTCTCCTTTGCAGCACATGGTCAGTGTAGTTGGATGTTGGTGTTCCATAATCGGGATACATATATTTTTGCCACCAGGATGACCACACCCATCATCTTTATGTTCTCTCTGGTGTCGCCCAGGTCATTGAGGATTCCCAATAAAGCACCTTTCAGTGAGAGTGGAGTTTGATATTCTAGTATTCTGGATAAAGTACCACCAACCCTGCCTCAGTAATTAGCAATAAGGGGACATAGCCATGTCATATGGTAAAAATCTACGTCAGCGTGGTTGTAGCGTGCACAGGCCACGGTCGTTGTCCAACCTGCTAGCCACAGGCTGAGGCGTAAGGTATGTAGTGTGAGGAACGCTAGTTTGGATCATCTGGAGGCAGAAAAAAAATAGCTAATTCATGAGAGGCATGCAGACCTCGTGTTAATCAATGTCTTCAAGAGGGAACTTGCGTCTAAGCAGGTTTAAGGGGTTGGAGCATTAAGTATTAAGGTTCAGTATATTTGGGAGACCCCTCTCCCACCGAGAGTCCCCATAGGGAGTTTGTTCTCTAGGGGGCTGTACTCAGGCAACTCCTCCAACTCCGTTTTGCATCATGTGTAGCGCGTGTGGGAGCTAGATGTATTTATGAAACTGGGTTTTACTGAGATGAAACTGGGTCTGTAATTCCAGAAAGGAGCTTAGACTACCTCTACCCCACACGTCCCCAAGAGTGGAAATCCTGAATCAGTCCCATCTGGCGAACCCCTCTAGGCACCAGGAGTAGCGGAGGCAACTCTCATGTCACAGGGTTGTCTGGAGGCTCAGTCTACCCAGTCCTCCCGTGGAGCATAGTGTCGATCTCCAGGTTAGAAACACCAGTTGTGTCATGTCAGGTACGGTTCCGGAAATTGGATCCCTGTATGCCAGTCCCATCAGCTTATCCAATCCCAGCATCTAGAGTTCGGAGTGGTAAATCCGTATTTGTAAAGCGTGAACTACTCACCCTTACGGGTCTCAAGGCGCTGGGGGCCGTCATGGAAATTAAGTGAGCTATTGCCCAGAGTCACATGGTGCTGAGCTGAGCTGCCGCCGGAGCCAGGGATCGAACCGTGAACCCTGTGCTCCGAAGTCAGCTGCCCTGGCCGCTGCACCACACCTCACATGTCACATTGTTACAGCACCGCACATCAAGTCATTAATCACTAGGAGGTGGGTAGCTTGGTAGTACAGTCGTATGTCGCGAGTCAACATCTGGCCATGACCAAGCAGGTTTTTTTTGGCCCATATGAAGGTACGGATGTCTGCAGTCAGGTTCGCAAACCACTGGCAGAACATTTTTATAGGTCAGGAATCGCAGCATGGCATTCTTTGAAACATGGAGTTTCTATTAGCAGGAATAATCTGGTATTAAAACGTCTGAAAATCTTTCATTTCTCCCAAATATAAATATTACGTTTTATGGGATGTTTTATTAGTGTTAAGTTTATTAAAATGTCGGATGGATAAATGTGATTGGACTAAGAATAAATTACAGCGGTATCTGGTAATTTTGCAGTGTTTAGTTTCCTTTAGGAGAATTTCTGCTGTTAAAGCTTTGGGTTAGACACTGTTTTTTTGCTTCGGAGAGGGTGGTATTCAATATAACCATGAGAACAAAGAATTCTAAGGTGACAGAATATCCCTTCTGTAAGGACCACGCAAGATTGTGTCATATGCAATGCATCAAACAAGAGATATGACCGTATGGTGCGAATCAACATTTGATTTTTGAGGCCTTCTTTATGTGAGGTAGATTACAGGATATCTTGCATTCTGCAGATTGGTTGAGTGTAGAAACTTTTGCAAGATATTATGCAAAACATATTCAGCATGTTTCTGGGAGTGTAATGCAAGGGCTTTGAATTAACACATAATCAGATCCTCCATGCAATTTTCCAAACTGGCAGTGGGAAAAAAAATTGGTTTTATTAAAGACACAGAGGCTTGGATTCTCCTTCCCTGAAATTTTGATCACCCACGTCAGTGACAGAAGGAAGGAAAATTATTGTTGTATAATTAGGTTCAGGCACATTTATTAGGACTATCTTTGCAGTTTGACTGTTTTGTTGTGCTAGATAGAATGCAACTATAATAGTTTGCTTATTTTTAGAGCGAGAAAAGTAGATTTTGTGCTTGGTGGCATTTGTTTGAAGGAAAGTTGGGAGTTATTTTTAGATGAAAGGAGCAAAGGGGGAATCTGTTTCCTTTTTATTAATGAACTGAAGTGACTCTAGCTTTTTTTGCAGCAGCATTAAAGGAACTGTATTACACGAGAGATGGAAAATTGTTGTTTAAAATGTTCTGTTGCTAAGGTATTGTACTTCTTGTGGGAAGTGTGAATTCAAGTAAACTGCACGTAATGGGAGCCACCGGTTATTTAAAAAAATCTCCGGTGACACAGTATGCATGGAACCCATATCTTGAAAGTGTATGCCCAGATATACCTGAGCAATGAGGCTGAAACCAGTCTTGGGTTGCTTGTGTTCCGGTTCAGGAGAACCTGCCCGTGCAGTTCGGGCTGGAATGTTCCCATTGGAGTAGGGTCAAGAAGACTGGTTTACATACAGCTGAGTCCAAACTGAGGTGGCATAGTGTGCAAAATAACAATGGACTGGGATGCAGCCCTAAGTCATTACCAGAGGATGAGACTGGTTTTAAGTATTCCATTCACCACTTTTTGGTATATTTTAATAAAATCTCGATTTCTTTACACTACCAAATTGTAATTCTATAGACTGTAAATACAAGAGTTGATAAATAGTTCGGACACCTTGTATTGCACCAGATTAAAAAAAATATGAAACTTGTTACAGGTATGGCTATGCTAAATATCGGTCATAATGTTGATCATTCATGCACTAATAAAATTACTTTGAGATTCATACAGTCTTCCATTAAATGCAAATTTGGGAAGAGATGTGTAGCAAGTGTGACAAATCTAAACTCATTATAGGAACTATATACAGGTTTTTAATCATGTACTTTTTCTGTGCCCCAAATCACAAGAATATTTAAATATGTATAGAGTGCCCAACAATTCACACAAGCACTACCAATGACAATTGGCTGGTACAGGGTCTATATGTTTTTAAATCAATTTTTGGACATGCAATAATTGTTTTCTATTATCCTAAATGTGTTATTAGTTCGTGAATTAAATAATTTGTATCATTCCTCGTATACTAACATTGCTTTCAAAGAGGAGTATTGTTAACCTTTATGGTAGGATTTAATAAAAAAAAATATATTCCTAATATCCAACTTTGCTTAAGGTCCAGTTAGATTGCTGTTCACTGGCCCTAATAAAATGAGTACCGCAGCAAAACATAAAGCAGTTAACAGATTGATATCAATTTGGAGGAAAAGTACATTTTAATAAAAGCCACAAGCTAAAGAAAATGGACTCAAACCAAGTAAGCAAAGTAGTCACAGAAATCCTAACTTCCACCTGAATGCTTAATACACTGATACCAGAAGAATCCATTCTGTGTGTGCCTTGTCTCACCATGATCCCACAATCATCAGCCTTTACTGAGTATATTTCTAAAATACCAGCATGCATAAGCAGCCGATGGGAAGTGAGTGAATGTCACCAAGGGCATGCGATTTGTTGTTTCCCATCCCTGGTATTTGGATGTGCTGCAGTGAATTAAAAGACATTCAGACAATGTAGAGGTGCCAACATGTCAAAGTGCCACGCAAACAAATGATGGACGGAATGCTGATTGAATCATACATTCACCCCCAGTCAAGAGATCTGGGTTAAATCCATTGTTCTTTTGCTCACCATGCCACCCCAGTTTAGACCCAGCCATATGCAAATCAGTCTTGACCCTGTGCCTCCTGGGAACAGTCCAAACAGAACTGCCAAGCCAGGTCCTCCCTGGACCGGAAACAAGCATCCTGGGACCGGAAATAAGGATCCAGGGACCGGTTTCAGGGTATGTCACCCTTCTTCAGCCAGGCTAGCTTGAATCCAGTGGCACAGTGAGCAAGGGACCCACATCTCGGCATACCCATCTCACATAGGGTGAAAAGTGCACCTCAAACAAATGATGGACGGAATGCTGAATGAATCATACATTCACCCCCAGTCAAGAGATAGGCGTTAAATCCATTGTTCTTTTGCTCACCATGCCATACCATAATATTGAGCAATTAGTAGCACGATGTGAGAAGGATCTTAATCCACCCAAAATGTGATGAACGTTAGCGAACTCACAAATCACTACAGCGTATCAATGAGGAACATAATAAACTCCACCATGCTGCTAAAACTGAAAAGAATAAAAGAGAAAGAGAAAAAAAATCCCTGGTTTAATGGATCACTAAATGAAGAAAGGCAGAGACTAAGACTAGCAAAAAATAAATGGAGACAGCACCCATCTTCCCCCAGCTGAAAACCCTCAGGATAATTAGAAACAACTACAATAAAAGCATTCTCAGATCCAAAAAATATTTATTTAGAAATGAGCTGGATAATGCTAAAAACAGACCAGGGAAACTATTCGAGATGTTAAAACAACAATCCAATAAACTGGCCAAAACTGCTCGGGAATCAACTAAAACCCCACTGAGCTCCCAGGAGTTCTGAACCTTCTTCGCAGACAAGGCCAACTCTCTAGAAAGGGAACTTAGATTGGCAGTTGACAACCTTCATAGCCCATTAACATCACAAACTGATGTTTCCATGCACATCACTCAAGCTATGAAGAAAAATAAAGCACAATGGTCGAAATTCAAGCTATATGACCAGAATACCATTGCCACAATTCTATCAGAAATCAAACCAAATAACCACTACAATGACTCCCTCCCATCAAAATGCCTGAAAAGAATCAATCACACAGTTGTCCCCATATGGACAAAAATAATCAATGCCTCACTGTCTCAAGGCACCTTACCAGAATGCCTAAAAACAGGTCAAGTCCTCCCCATCATCAAAAAACCTACAGGGGACCCGGCAGACCCAAACAACTTTCGTCCAGTGACCAATAATCTATTACTAGCCAAACTGCTTGAAAAATGCGTGCAACAGCAAATGAGCCACCACATCTCCAATTTCAGCCTGTTGGACGACCTCCAATCAGGATTCAGACTAGGCCACAATACAGAAACAGCGATCTTACATATAGTGGATGACGCCCTACAGGCTCTGGATCACAATGAAACATGTCTACTAGTTCTTCTGGACCTGTCTTCCGCATTTGACACGGTAAATCATGAAAAACTACTAGACCGGCTTGAAAACAGGATGGGTCTATCTAGAACTGTACTGAAATGGTTTAAATCCTTCCTGCAAAACAGAACACAAAGAATCTTGGTAAACCAAGCACTATCCCCGCCATGCCCTAACTCGATTGGAGTTCCACAAGAATCAACATAATCTCCATCACTATTCAACCTATATGTCGAACCCCTTACAGAAATTCTCTGGCACGCAAACATCTCCTATCACATGTACGCAGATGAGACTCAGATCTACATCAAGATCTCGTCGCTTGAAGAGATCAAGACAATGAATGAGGTCTTAAAAGTGTCAGTACAATGGTTAACTAGCAATCATCTGAAATTAAATGCGCAAAAAACTGAATTCCTACTAATATCTCCTCGAAAAAGCTCGGCAGATGTGAATGAATGGACCAAACTGATCACAGCGCTAAACTGTACCCCTATCCTAGATGACTTGACCAAATCACTAAGAATCACACTGGAGAAGAACCTAGACAGGAAAGCCCACATCAAATCAATGGCAAAAGGTGCCCAATTTCACCTGAACTATCTTAGAAAAGTGAAACCATTTATCACCACATCGAATCTTACACTTGCAGTTCAGTCCTTAGTCATATCAAGGATTGAATATGGCTGCACAACATTAACAGGTCTTTCAAAAATATCCACAGCATCACTAAAAGCCTGCCTCAATGCGGCCGCAAGACTCATTACAGGCTCAAGAAAATATGACCACATCTCCCCACACCTGAATTCATTAAACTGGCTACCATATGAAGCCAGAATTCAACTAAAACTGGCATGTATTACCCACAAAGCGCTCCACTACAAAACACCAATGTACCTAGCCTAGAAAATTGAGTTATCAGGTGGAAGCAGACCATCCTGGAATGCCAGAGACCTGTTGTTGAAACCTCCCATCTTTCAGAAGAAGAAAACATATGACAGAGCATTCTCCGGAGTGGCCCACAGAATCTGGAACTCACTCCCTCAAAACATTAGAAAAATCCCAAACATATCAACTTTCAAAAGGGAGGCAAAGATATTCCTGATGAGCAAGCTCCTACCCTAAACAAAGATTGATCACCATCTGCATCGTGATCAATAACGAATATAAGGGCAAACTCACCAGTTAGCGGTGAAGACTCTGTAGACAATACAGTAATACAACTAATGGATCTTTTTGTAATATTGTTGATAATAATGATATGAAGGCACACATCGGAACTTTTCGTATAATACTACTGTTATACGTTGTACACCTAATTGATCCTAATTGTTATCGTAGAAACTGATACGAAAGACACGTACAGGAACCTTATGTATATTACTGCTGTACCCGCTGTTCTCTAAAAGAGCGACATCATGCAACTGTGATGCGCTCAAATACCTTTGAGTCATGTTTGTGCTATATAAAACTCTATAAATAAAATAAGTAAAATAAAATGCCACCCCGGTTTAGACCCCGCCATATGCAAATCAGTCTTGACCCTGTGTCTCATAGGAACAGTCCAGACGGAACTGCCAAGCCAGGTCCTCCCTGGACTAGAAACAAGCATTCTTGGACCCGTTTCGGGGTTTGTCACCGTTCTTCAGCCAGGCTAGCCCAGATCTCTGTGCTGGGGTGAATGTATGACATTGTTCTGGATTCTGTCCATCATTGTTCTTTTTGCCTTTGTCACCCCGACTGGTATGCCCAGACGTGGGTCCCGTGCTCTCCATGCCACTGGAATTAAGCTATCCTGGCTGATGAGGGCTGAAATCCCGAAATCCGTCCTAGGATGCTTGTTTACAGTCCAGGGAGGACCTGACCTGGCCTGGCAGTTCGGGCTGGACTGTTCCTATTGGGCACAGGGTCAAGACTTATTTGCATATGGCTGGGTTCAAACTGGAATGGCATGGTGTGCAAAACAACGATGGATTCAGGCCCAGATTTCTGTACAGGGGTGAATGTATGACATTGTTCTGCATTCTGTCCATCACCTGTTGTTTTTGCACTTGTCACCCCGAGTGGGACGGGTATGCTCAGACGTGAGTCCCGTGCTCTCCATGCCACTGGAATCAAGCTATCCAGGCTGATGAGGGCTGAAAGCCGGAAAACGGTCCTTGGATGCTTGTTTCCAGTCCAGGGAGGACCTGGCTTGGCAGTTCAGGCTGGCCTGTTCCCATGGGGCACAGGGTCAAAACTGATTTGCATATGGATGGGTTCAAACTGGAATGGCATGGTGAGCAAAAAAACGATGGATTTAGGCCCAGATCTCGGTACTGGGGTGAATGTATGACATTGTTCTGCATTCTGTCCATCAATTGTTCTTTTTGAACATGTCAAAGTGGCTGCTATTACTTGTGAAAATGTTCATCCTTTTCTTCCAAGTGAAGGAGAATCTCTTCTGCGCTTTCTGCCGACGGGGCTCCCCTGATCTTTTCCTTGACACTCTGCAGCAACTGTCGGACCATTGACTGGACCACCGCTTCATCTTCTCCAGAGAACTGCGACATTTTCCTAAAACACAGAGAAATAACATCAGTGCACAGCTCCTTATTTTTAAAATGTCTTACGACTGCAAAAAACATCAACTTGCAGTCAAAGATGTTAGGGAATTCCAGAAATCCCTGCAGTATTTTAACTCAATAAACCCGATTTCTAACATCTACAAAATGAAACAAACTATTGTGGCATTTTAACACACAGGGTATAGTTAGCAAATCACAAGTCTTTATAAAAACGTAGAGGGTATTCTTGAAACAACAATGTATGCTCAGTAAATACAATACAAAATGTAATGCACTAAAATTCTCAGGGAATGAAAAGGAGATCAGATCATAAAAAAATGCACAAATTTATGATCAAAAATATTCCGGGCAGCATAGTTAAAAAAATATTGCCGTTTTGATCAGTGAAAAAGAAATGTTTAAAAGACGAAGACAATGTGAAATATGGCATCTGTTCAATATTCTGTGAATATGCCTCAGCAGTAACAACTTCATGCATCAAACGTGCTTTTACTGATTTATCACGGATCCTAGCCGAAGTATTTGAAAGAAGTCCAGATCATTACAGAGCATGAATAATTTCCTCAATCCTTTTTCAAAGGTGTTTATGTTGAAAGAGTGGTGATCTATTTTTAATGCTTTACTCTAGAAAGTGCACAGAAGCATCCCCAACCAATTAACAGCTACATTATTGATCTTAACTTCAAACAGCCGCAAAAATAGGGACACATTTGAGTTACAATTCAGACACAGATTCTCACCTGTGTACAGGCTTCTTATTGTAGCAATCAGCTGGTGAATTGTGGGTAAATAACATATGCAACGTAAAACTGTTTTTAAAAAGCAGTTTTTTATAACGTTTGATAAACTTGTGCTAGAATCCACTGCTTTCATGAAATTGGAAGAATATATGGCAGAAGATGGTTCACGCAGGAACGTAAAAATGATTTGATGCTGCAAATTAATTCAGGCCATCTCGATTCTCATAGTAGCAGCTTATAAGCCACACATGAAACAGACTGGACAAATCTTTCATAAATGTGAATAGCACAAAAGGGAGCGTCTAGCAGGCTCACATATCTTTTTACGTTCCAAAATTTTGAACCCCGTGTTCTGTTTAAAAAGAACCATGTTTTGTCTCATAACAAGCAAATACATAGATACCACCGCATATGCTGATAGGACAGATTTAGGGGCATACGTACCAAAGCAGTTTTGCGGTCACAGTCGGGCCATTACCGGCCACAAATATGCTTTTTCATATGTACAAAACACAAATTGTGATTCGGGAAAATGTTATCGAATCGCAATTTGTGTTCAGTGATTTGTTATTTAGGACGTCATTTCCTAATATCGAATGGCAGTGAAATGTTTGAATATTTTACAAACAAATTATAATCGCAAAACATTCATTTTTTACCCACAGCTCAAGGGCGGTGGTAACCATTCGCAAATGGGAAGGGTCATCAGGTGACCCCTACCCCTTTGTGAATGTTGAAAGAAATATTTTTTACAGCAACCAGTGGTCCAAGGGGCACAACCCTTGCCTGCTACAGTAATCTGTGAGACTTAACATAACTAACACAGAAAAAGTCAGAATCTTTGAAGGGGCCCCTTAAGAAGTTGCATATTGCTTCGCCAACTGTAATTTTCTGACTGTGTGCCTGATGCTTGCCTTGCAGGTAAGCTTACGTTCAATGCAGTACGACTGGTTGTTTATGGTGACATTCTATTGATAAATGCTCTAGTCTCGATTGGTTTACTGGGAACAGTTCTGTCAGATGGCTTAGATTAGACCGGTTTATATGGAAAAGTCTGGCAAAGAGAAAATGTGTGACTTTTTATTGTGAAAAGCAGATGTTTGCACAAATAGGCCTTTAGAGTTTATTGTTTTGATTCTGCGTTATAGCCTCAAGATAGGAGTGACATGGAATCCCTAATTACTACAGTAAGGGTTTGCTGTTAGTCATGCCATCTGACAAACCATAGGGGTAAAACATTTACAATGAGATAATCATTGTTTGGCCCTATTTGGAGATAATTATAAACACATTTGTAATTTTAAAACGGTATACTTGATTACTATGGATGGCATGAGTTGTAAAGGTGACAAACAAATGATAAAGTCTTGTACACCGGACTGGTTCATTGGGTAACGTTATGGTCTGATCTATTGTAAAAAGGTAAGACAAAGGCAATAGGCCTGACTTGGTTATTAGGAAAAGCAAATGTTGACATCAATATGCCTTTAAAGCTGGATTGTTATTACAAGGGTGTAAAAGCCTCTAAGCACATATTTTCTTGCATGCAATACCACATATTACCTTAGTAAGCAAAGGTTTTGGATGTAGTTGCCCCCTCTGATGTACTCTGGGAGTAGAAGGCTTGCACTGTTAGAATACTGATTAGGCCTCTGTAAGAGGGGCTGAATATCCTTTTGCCAATTGCAATTTTGCACCTACTTATAATTTGATAATGGTATGTATGTCTTGTGGTTATAACCATAGCACAGTTACCTTGTGAGAAAACTGGTGATCAAAATACCAGACCTAAATATGTTATGTTGCCAAATCAATTTTAAAGATTGTAGACCCGATTGGTTTATTAGCAAAAGGTCTGTCAGATACCATAGATGTGATTTGTTTATTATGGAAAATTACAACAAAGGCAGTAGGCTCAATATATTTCTTTCTAGAAAGTGTATGTTAAAGGCAATAGGCCCTCAAGGGTGGCGTGTAGTTACGGGTATATGTGCATTTTGTCGCATGGAATCTCACAGATTACCTTAGATGTTTAACAGGCAGCATATTTTCATATTTCAACATTTATTTTTTAACCCGTTGCGTGCGGACGGCCCCCGGCCGTCCGACGTCACAGTGGTTGTGTGCGGAGGACGGGCGGGGGCCATGCGAAACATGCCCACTCATTAATTCCCAGCACCGCGGCGGAATTTGCGCCACGTTCAAGGGCTTAATGTATGTTGAAAATGGTTGTTAAGTTTGAAACTATGTTCTATTGCGGATGCATGAGTGTGTAAATTCAAGAATGAGTCAGTGGTTGCATGAATGAAAGACTGGATACAAGCATAAGTGAAAGAGTCAATTTACTATGACTTATTGGGTGTCTAAACTCACTAGTGACATTACAGGTACTTTCTGGTCTTAGCCAGACCTATCGACATTACCAGTCATTATTTGCACTGTGCACAATGCCCTATCACATATATATAAACAGCTTGTGTCAGGCTGCAGTCAATGTATGCTGGGAGAGGTTGGATTAGAAGATGCTCTGTTTTAGAATGGAGCAGCATATCCTTGCAAATTTTGAGTTAGGATACATCACATGCGCACAGTGTTCAGTTCTCTTGTGATGGTGGTATCTCAGGCGAAAACACAAAGCTGGAGTGCTATCTGACAGCAACAGTGTGATCTTGTGTTATTGCTAGTAGTCAAACTAGCTTACAACATTCCATTAGTGTGGTTCCACCTGGCAGTATATATTAGAAGGTATGCCATTTTATTTCCTAAGCAGACGAGAAATCATAAATACGGATACATTAATACACCCACAATCATGGTCATCTCAAAATAGTGAAGGGAAAGTCTCCTGTGCAGGGGTAAACCGTGAACATGCCATCACTGAGACTGGGCCTTTACCCCAGGGGGACTCTTGTGGCAATTCATGGGGATCTGAAAGAAATTCCCTCTTTTCTCCTCAAAGGTGTTCAGGCTTCACTTCATTTCTCCCTTGACATGTGAAAAGTGATAGATTAACATCATAACCTGAATTTTAACTCTTTAACTACAATTAGAGCAGTGGTCTTCAAACCTTTTGATGTTGAGACCCCATTGTCAAACCTTTTTAGGCGTAAGGACCCCTTCTGACAAAATGTTCTAGAAACTGGTTCTCCTCATCATCAACATATATGGACAACCATAAATGCCCATTAGTTCTGGCATCTTTTGGCATGTTTTCCCAATTTTTTCCTTTCTGGCCTCCTAGTTTTTGCTGGTTCGGTGTCTGCGCTCCTTCTTACTGCTGTTCAGTGTTAAAGTGCAAGGGCTCCTATTGTAAATTGGATTATGGATTGGTGGTTCCATGATTGGCATGTTTGACTAACTAAATGCTGCTGAATGGCCTGCAGTACTGATTGTTCCACTCTCCCATGCAGCTCTGAAAAGGGTTATCAGACCTGCTACTGCGGTGTCTGCGGGGTTTGTGACTGCCATGTCGACCTGGCAAGTGCACCCACTTGGGAGGCCCTAATCTTCACTTTTCTTACATGTAAATCACATGTAAATCACCCGTAAGGTAAGCTCAAGGTACCCCTGTGTGCGCGGGGTGACATGTATATTAAAGGGAGGACATGTACTGGTGTGTGTGACATTCCTGGTGGTTAATTACAGTGGGTTTCATGTTTTACTATGGAAAGGCTATCTGTCCCATAGGATAGAATGGGAGTTTGCTTATAACATTTTAGAAGCATATCCTCCCATTAGGACAAGATAGAGAAATGGGGCTTAGTATGCCTGAATTCAGAATATAAAAATGCATCTTTTAGTAAAGATGATTTATATATTCTGTGTTTGAAAATACCACTTTCAGAAAGTAGGTATTTTCTTGCTTAGCCATCCTGTGTGCCTCTGCTGGGTTTGTTGATTGACTGTCCTGCTTTGGAGTGACAGGGACTGGGGATGTGCATTCTCATCAGACAGCCCCTGGGGGGGTCAAGGTGTGTCCTGCCTTTCCTGGATGAGTCAGGACTGGGCTGAATAGACCTGGGCTGTATTTATAGTAGTGGGAGGAGATTTCCTTGCACCTGAATGGGCCTGGTCTTCCTTGGACAATGCGGTCTCCCCCTCCTGCCAGAAAGCTAGGCCAGAGAGGATGGAACTGATTTGGGCTGGGCACAGGCACTCTCTGTCCAAAAGCACAAGGAGAAACTGAGTATAAATATTAGAGTCCAGACCCCAGAACTTTAGAACTCGCTGGAATCAAAGAACCTCCCAAGAAGAAGAGCTGGAAGAACTGCCAAGAGGAGTACTGCAACTTTGCTGTGTTGTTGCATTATTGGTTTGGCCTGCAGATGCTGGTTCTTCCTTGGGCAGTTAAAGGCAGGATTGTTTTTGTACGGGAAGATGCACCTTCCTTCACCATAGCAATCCTGAGGGGCGTTTTCCTATTTCTATTTGAGCTGCGTAATGCAGCACACATGGAAAGAGGAAAAAACGAGGAGAAATGAAAACATTTCTCCTTGTTACGCCTCCATTGGAGAGGCATCGTTTTTTGGAGCTGCCCCAGGTCAACGTGATTTTGTAAATATGGGTCAGCATCAAAATCCATGGGCTTTGCATGGGAACCCCACACAACGCCCATGGAACACCTCCTTGACGCAGAGTAAGGCAACGCAGTGACTTGCGCTGCTATGTCTTACACCATATCTATGAGGCAATGCAAAGCCATGCAGGGTGCCTTTGCTCTGTATCATAGGTATGGTTAAGATGCTTGCGCCACAGGGGCATCAAAAAAAGTGATGCTTGGGCGATGCAAGCCTCTCATAAATAAGCCCAAAATATACTATACGTTTTTTAGATCTTTCACCTTCAGGTATCTACATATAAAATAATGGGCAGGCTAAATGAAAAATAAATTAAAAAAAAGTTATTTCTCAGTGGGAAATGCACCTATATTAGTTAATGCACTGCAGAGGTCTGTGAATAACCAGAGAACCACATAATAAAATCTTGATTGGTGCAGTGGAGAATAGTGATGTGTATTTTTAGTGCCAGAAGTCACAGCCTGTGATGGAAAGCACTGTGAATATGTAAGTCAATTTTTTGATACTTGCATTACACACATGGTAAGATAGAATGCTGCAGAACGTGCGAATAGTTTTACAATAAAATGGTGCTTTCAAAATGTAGGTTTTAGTAATACCAGAGCGTAGTTTTACATAACTGTCCCATCAACACCTCTTTAGGGGCACTAAGAGCTGTTTAAATGCAGTTAAAATTAAAAGCAAGAACTTCCCAGCCCAGTGGTTAACTCTTTGCAGTTCCACTCAAAAAACACATCTTTGTCTTCACAATGAGCCAGGACTGCTCCTAAGCATCCTTTACACTTGCAGACCCCTGAGGGTCGCGCCCCACAGTTTGAAGAACTCTGAATTAGAGGGACAAAAAGAGGAAAAATCCAACGGACCTTTAAATGGGAAACCGCTCTGACCATTTTCTATCTACAATTGAGACACAAATTGAATTGACACTAGCTCGAACATGTATCTTCACCAGACCTCAACTTGACAGAACCATCTATCTAACTCTGGGCCCGTGCCCCTCGCAACAGTCCTCTTGTTGGATACCAAGATAGGCTAGCTAGGGAACTTCTATGGCAGTCATGGACCTGGAAATGGGAAACCTCCTGGACCATTTTCTACCTACAATTGAGTCACAATTTTAGAGACAGTAGCTCAAACATGTATCTTCACCAGATCTCAACTCGTCAGAACCACTCACCTAACTCAGACCCATACCCCAGGCAACTAGCCTATCCTTGGGTACCATTAACGCCCTGCAAGATAGGATAGCTAGGACGCTGCTATGGCAATCACAAAAAATACAGATAGTAATATTATAATCGCTGGCTACTCACTTGTCAGACATAGGGTCCAAAATAAGCTTGATAGAAAGCCTAGTGGGGACACTTGGGGAGCAAAGGCCACGCTCCTGCTCACCTTTAATAGAAAAAGTAAGAAGTTTACCCTAAATACTAGCAACTCTTGTGGACAGCGCAAAGATCTACACATGAAACAAAGCATGTAAAGATGAAGCATATCACCAAGTCCCCATTTCCACAAAGAATAGGCCTACTAACACATCAAACTGCCATTTAATGCAAGTAAGGGTCAAAAGGGCATTAACAGTGTCTCCACGGGAGACAACCACTACTTGCATCCTCCTTTTGTGCCCTTAAAGATGCGCCTTCCTCAAACCCGCCATAGAACCTTACATCTGTGATTGGGGCACAGGAGTCTGCGGCTACCTTGGGACTCTCTCTTCCACTAGTAAATACTGCTCTCTCCAGGAGAGCAAAAAAAAAAAGGGAAATGAAAAAACAATTAAAAAAAACAGCACATCTTAAAGAGGAGATTCCTGTCTTTAGGGTCATCAAACTTCCCATAGGCTCACCAAGGGTTCGCCCCTAAGAAGCTCTACTCTATTTTTGTTCCACATACAAAGTCAAGTATGGAAGCCCCACAAGACAATAACATCTTGAATGAGGGGCCCCAGGTAATAAAACAAAGGAATGGCTTAACTGGAATTAAGTACAACCGAACCACATATGGACGTTGTGATGTAATGCACACCAGCTGACATCTCACTCATGAGTAGCCAGGATGAACTACAGAAAAAGGTATGCAGTTCCTTGACGGGTCAGTAGAATTGTAGGGGGTTGTCACAAAGGGCTAGAGGCAATGCTAAAGTGATAGGCGTGAGGGGGATTCCTCCCTTCGGGACTCGGGCTCTCACACACCCAGCCAGCTAGGTGTCATGTTTAATCATTGGGTCTGCTCCTCGTCGGGTCGGCGCTGCAATACTCGACGGGCATCCAATGCGGGGCTCTTTGGCGGAGATCTTTTGTCCCTTCCTTTTTGGTGCATTGGGGGTGAGGGGCCTAGAAGGTGTAGCTGTAGTGTAGTGAAAGTGAAGGGAAAAACAGGTTGGTTAGTCCAATGAGCGAATTTATTCTGGTGGGCTCCCCACCTGGTTAAAATATAGGGAAGTAGAGGCGACTAACTGAATTAATGGTTCAGAATAGCTGCGTTCTACTTTAAAATGGTCGACATGTTTCTAACCTGACAGTCTGGAGGATCAAGCGGCAATTCATCAGGGCCTCATGAACAACTATCTACACACCGTGGTAAAAGTAGACTAACCTACCTACCACGCTGTATCGCTGTAGGTTGTAGTACCCACAGATGCAGAGGATGACCTAAAATAAGACACATTTGCAGGGATGTGGAATTCCTATAGCCCGACGCCCAGGACATACTGTTTGGGGTCAAGGGCAACACGTTTTAATGTGTATTTTGTCCTTGGGACAATTAGGTCCAACCCCCTACAGCACAAAACCATTGGCTTCCAGTTATTGTAACACATTACGGATCAGGGAAGGGCATTGTCTGCGGGTAAGGTAATAAAGCCCTACACGACCAAGGCCCGAGCTACCTCAACAGCCGGATCAACTTCTACGCTCCCAAACGCCACCTCCGATCAGCCAACCACGCCCTCGCCGCCGTCCCCCGCATCCGAAGAGCGACTACAGGAGGAAGGTCCTTCTCCTACCTGGCCGCCAAGACCTGGAACTCCCTCCCGACCGACCTGCGCCTGACCCGAGACCACCTCTCCTTCAGGAAGAAGCTGAAGACCTGGCTGTTCGAGCAGTAGCGGCACCCCCCCTCCCCCAGCGCCTTGAGACCCTACGGGTATGTAGCGCGCTTTATAAATGTCATTGATTGATTGATTGATTATTTGTGTCAATGTGTTAATGCTATTCAAACTTTTTATTTATGGTTCATTAATGCAAAGTCTTTATTATTAGGGTGCTCGTTCCAATTAAATGTTGTAAGCTTGGACTGCACTACTAACAGTGGTTACAGTATAGAAATGTGTAAACAGGTTGTTATTTAGCTAAATTAACCTATGTACAATGCTCCCAAAATGATCTCTGGTTAGATGCATAAATTTGTAGGCGCTTGAAAGCAAGAATGATGAGTCTTTGCTTTCACAAAAAAATGTTCACAAAAAAATGCAAGTAGGATATTTTTTTTTTTTTGCTAAACTGTCAAATTTTAGATGACATTTCTTTGCAGCATCATTTGGTATAATGTGTTGAAGTATGCTAGTATGTTCCTAAGATATTCATAATGGAAAATCAGTGTGACTAGTTTCAATAAGATGATGGGGAACATAAAATAAGCATTGGCAAAGCCAGGAGGTCTGAAATTGGTGGTCAGTCTTTTGGTTTTGTCAATGTGCGACTTGTTTTGGCATGATTTTTGTAAAAACCTTACTGGTACCGGGCCCTCACCATTATAATAAACATTGGCAAAAGCAAAAATTGTTTTTGGTCTCAAAAAGCACACACTGCTTGCCACAGTAGTTCCAGGCACTGAACAAAACTACTTTGTATGCCGATAATGCTCCTTGTGAAAGAGCAGAATGATGTCACACAGTGAAGCCAGCCAACAGACAGAGAGGGAGACAGAATTTTAATAAATACAAACAGTTATTGTTAACACCGGACCTAATTAGGGGCCCAATAATTATAGAAAGTCTCAAAAGTGCACCCATGTTATATGTCCTTGCATTAAGTGCAGATATACAACTTTTGTGAATTCACAAGAATTTATGGAAGTGGGCCAAGAAATAGTACTCCTAGAAAATATTTGTGAACTACATTTTAGCATGAGCAAATATGCATGTGTGGATTTGGTCATGTGAAAATCGGAGTGTTTGCAAGTTCACTTTCCCTCAAACCACTTTTTCCCCAACCCTGGAAGAAGTTTCACATCTGCCACTGTCAGGCGTAAAGTTCCAACCTTTCTCAGTATGGGAAAGGATTAGAGAAGAGCTGGTGAAAACCCTTAAAATATGCAAGTTAGTAGGTTTGCAAAGCCTCAAAAGGGCATTCCAACCCTGGAACTATTGCTTACAACTACCTTCAGCCCCAGTATGTAGATCAGCGGAAAGGGGGCAACATAATGGAATGGCTAGTATTCAAACCAAACTATGGTATTAGCCGTGGTATAATAAGAGGCTATTATCAGAGCTCTTCTATAATGAGCTTGCTGCCATAATTGTTAGCCGCATTACGTGGCACAAAAGGGACAAGTGGATTTTGTTACAGGACAAGTAGATTTATGAAGCAACCTGCCCCATGGACAAGTAGATATTTTATTAAATTCCACGCCCCTGCATTTGTGACAAAATAAGATGGGTCCACTGTGATCATGTCAACAACAGACTAGGATCTAGAATGCCAACGTCAACTTAACAATCCTAGATACTACACACCAATCATGGAGAACCCTACTGCGCGACTGGCCTTTAGGATCTCCATCATGGTTTTCGCAGCAGAGACCAAGGGCTGGATCAGTAAAAAAGAGGCAGATTTTCTAGTAACAAAATACCTCAAAACCTCTTACTTTTATACCCTTCCTAAAATTCACACGGGTACAACACTGGTCCCAGGATGACCCATAGTCTCAGGGCTAGGCTCACTCCTCGAACCTCTATCCAAATTCTGTGACCACTTTTTGCAGCCAATAGTGAAACAGACACCTTCCTTCGTGTGCGACACTACCGACAGCTTACGCACAATAGAGGAAGTACAAAACACAGTTGAGATCAGCCTTTTGGTCACTTTGGATGTTGAGGCGTTGTACTCCAACATTCCTCAATGTGCCAACCTGACTGTTATTGAGGCAGCCCTTGAGAAGGTGGAATGGGACTCGCCAACACCGGTCTCTTTCATTATGGAATGCGCCACTTTGGCACTAACCACGCATACCTATCAGGCAAGTCCCAGATGTATAGAGGTGTTCTACTCTGTGCCCCATATTTAAGCAATCATTTGCAATGCAATCGGTCTTGAATTTGTGAAAGTTAGAGCTATTGGCGTTGTAAATATTACTGTATTTTTCCGTATGTTTATTGTTTGTAGTGGAATTATGTGGTTTGATTTGAATGTGTTAGTTGTGGAATTGTGGGAGGTGGAACTGTGTAGTGTATTTGTATTTTTGAATTATGTGGAATGGTGAATAGATAAGGGCGAGTGTTGGTATGTGGCATGGAGTAGATTTATGTGGAGGGTAATTATGTGGTAAGGAGTGGAGTGTACATATGTTGTGGTATGGAATTGTGTAGTGTTGCATTTTATTTTATTCTTTTTGTTTCATATAGCGCTTACCCGAGGGGTATCAGAGCGCTTTACAGCAGCATACATGAATAGAAACATAAACATTAGAATACAATGACTAGCATGTAGAGTACTGGATGTCACATAGATCATGGTCATTGACCAGATGCAAAGAGATGACGCTTGAGGAGAAATTCTTTCAGTTGTCTCTTGAAGTTTGTGAAGGAGGGATTAGTCCTGATGTGGGTGGGGAGAGAGTCCCAGATTTTTGGGGCATTCCCAGAGAAAGAGCGGGAGAGGGCTTTATGTTTATGTCTTTTTGGGGGGATTAAGAGGAGCGAGGTGGAGCTTCTTAGGTTTCTTCATTGTCCTGCTTTTGTGAGTTTGCTGCAAGGTAGTCCGGTTTGCCTGTGTGTAAGGCTTTATGGGTGAAACAGGCAGTTTTGAAAGCGCAGCGTGCTTCGATGGGTAGCCATTTTGGGTCCTGTAATGCAGGGGTGATGTGGTCGTATTTCTTGGTACCTGTGACCAATCTTGCTGCTGCATTTAGGGTGGTTCTCATGGTGGCTATGTGAGTCTTAACTGTCCCAGTTAGTGTGGCATTTCCATAGTCAAGTCTGGAGAGAACTAGAGATTGGGTTACGATGTTTAGGTCATTGGGGGGTATGAAAGGTTTGATTTTGTTGAGGAGTTTTAGATTGTAAAGGGCGCCTATTGCTGTGGAGTTTATGTGGGAGCTCATGTTGAGAATGGAGTCTACACAGATCCCTAGAGATTTAGCTGAGACTGCAGGAGTAAGTTTGCAGTTTAGAGAGTCAATGTTGATTATCCATTCTTGGATTTGAGGGGGTGGTTCGTGATTGGAGAAAACAAGAATTTTGTTTTTTTTCTTGGTTGAGTTTGAGGTGGTTGAATATTAGCCAATTTTCTACTTTTTATAGTGTGGAGTTGAGTCGGAGGATGTCATTGAGGGAGGATATCTCGAGGTGCAGCTGGGTGGTACTCGACCTTTGCTTGCTTTTGAATGGTAGTGAGCCGTTCCATGTAAATGTTGAAGAGTGTGGAGGATAGGACTGAGCCTTGGGGAACACCTCAAGTTGAGGGGGAGGTGTCAGACATCTAGTTTTTGATTTTTATGAATTGGGAGTGGGTATGTAAAAGTGAGGAGAACCATTTTGGGACATTGCCATCTGCTCCGACACGCTTTTGTAGAGCATCTAAGAGTAGCTTGTGGTCTACCGTGTCAAAGGCAGCTGCTAGGTCAAGGAGGACAAGTAGGCAACATCTGTTAGATTCAAGGGAGTTATGAAAGTCATTAGTTATGCTCAGTATAGCGGTGTCTGTGCTGCATCCCTTTCTGAACCTGGATTGGTGCGAGTCAAGTGGGTTGTTAGATTCCAGGTGTTAGTTCAGTTGGGCGAGGACACATTTCTCCAGGAGTTTGGCTCGGAAAGGAAGGTTGGTGATGGGCCTGAAGTTTTTGAGGTCATTCGGGTCAGCATGTGTTTTTTTTTTTTTTTAGAAGGGGGTGACTTGACCTTGGTTGAGGCAGTCAGGCATCAGTCCGTTGTTTAGGGAGCTGTTGATGATCTTGGTCCACAGTGGGGTTAGGGTGAGGTTGAGGTTCTTAGCCAGGGAGGCGGGTAGAGGGTCTGCATAGTGGTTGGAGGGTTTGGAGTTGGCAACCACATTGGAGATGTCCTCTTCGGAGAGAGGTTTGAAGTCCTGCCAACACTTGGGGGAAGATTGGGGTCTAGGGTGTAGGCTTATTTTGGTGGTTGACAGAAGAGGAGTCTCGTCTCCGGGGAGTATGTTGTGAACTGGGGTTGAGTTAGGTTTGGTTATGGGTGAGGATTTGCTGTGTTGGGATTGAAGGTGCTGGTCTATGGAGAGCTCAATATTGGTGATTTGTCATTGAAGAATTTGTCCAGGTTGTTACACTGAAGTTTGGAGGCAGGGGGGATTTGCTTTGGTGGGCTTGGAGGACTGTCTCTGGAAGATGTTGAAAAGTTCTTTGGGGCGGTTTTTGGCTTTGTCTAGTGCACTTCGGAAGAAGGAGGCTTTTTCATTGATTATGTGTTTTTTGTACATTCTTTTCTGAGCTGGAAGAGGTTGGTTGTGGATGGGTTCCCTCTTAAGAGTCTCTCAGGGGCTCTTACTTTTCTTCTATCTGAGATGAGGTCTTTGTTGAACCAGGCTCTGGATGGGATGTCTCTGACTTTTCAGTTTCAGGGGATCTAGTTGGTCAGGAGCAGCTGTTATTGTCCTGTTGTACAGTGTAGTGAGCTCAACCGTGTTGAGGTTGTCTGTGGAGGGTGGGAGAAGTGAAGTTATGGTTTCTTCGAGGACAGGGAGGGGGTGGCATTGAGGTTTCTGCTCCTTTGATGGGTAATTTGTGTTTTGACTGGAGGAGCTGCAGTTTGGTTGATGATGAATATAATGATGTGGTGGTCTGACCAGTCAATTGGGAGGATGTTATTGATGGTTATTGTTTCGTTTTTGGCTACGATCAATCAATCAATCAATCAATCAATCAATCAATCAAGGACATTTATAGAGCGCACTACCTACCCGGAGGGTCTCAAGGCGCTTGGGGGGGGGGGGGTGCTGCTACTGCTCGAACAGCCAGGTCTTGAGCTTCTTCCTGAAGGAGAGGTGGTCTTGGGTCAGGCGCGGGTCGGTCGGGAGGGAGTTCCAGGTCTTGGCGGCCAGGTGGGAGAAGGACCTTCCTCCTGTTGTCGTTCTTCGGATGCGGGGGACGGCGGCGAGGGCGTGGCTGGCTGATCGGAGGTGGCGTTTGGGAGCGTAGAAGTTGATGCGGTTGTTGAGGTAGCTCGGGCCTTGATCGTGTAGGGCTTTGTGTGCGTGGGTGAGGAGACGGAAGGTGATTCTCTTGTTGACGGGGAGCCAGTGCAGGTCTCTCAGATGTCCGGAGATGTGGCTGCGTCGGGGGATGTCGAGGATGAGTCTGGCTGAGGCGCTCTGGATCCGCTGGAGTATCTTCTGGAGCTTGGCGGTGGTTCCGGCGTAGAGGGCGTTGCCGTAGTCCAGTCGGCTGGTGACGAGGGCCTGGGTGACCGTCTTCCTGGTCTCGATGGGGATCCACCGGAAGATCTTCCGTAGCATGCGCAGGATGTTGAAGCATGACGAGGAGACGGCGTTGACTTGTCTGGTCATGGAGAGGGAGGAGTCCAGGATGAAGCCCAGGTTGCGTGCGTGATCTGTCGGTGTGGGTGCGGTGCCCAGGGCGGGGGGCCACCAGGAGTCGTCCCAGGCGGAGGGCGAGGAGCCCAGGATGAGGACTTCCGTCTTGTCTGAGTTCAGTTTCAGGCGGCTGGTCGTCATCCACTCGGCTACATCTTTTATCCTTTCGTGAAGGTTGGCTCTGGCAGCGGCGGGGTCGTTGGTCAGGGAGAGGATCAGCTGGGTGTCATCGGCGTAGGAGATGATGTTCAGGTTGTGTTGGCGTGCGATGGGCGCGAGGGGGCTCATGTAGACGTTGAAGAGGGTGGGGCTCAGCGAGGATCCTTGAGGGACGCCGCAGATGACTTCGGTGGCCTCTGACTTGTACGGTGGTAGACGGACTCTCTGTGTTCTTCCGTCGAGGAAGGAGACGATCCATTCCAGTGCCTTCTCCTGAATTCCGACGTTGCTGAGGCGCTGCACTAGGGTGCGGTGGCAGACAGTGTCGAATGCCGCGGAGAGGTCTAGGAGGATGAGGGCCGCTGTTTCTCCATTGTCTATCAGGGCTCGGATGTCATCGGTGGCAGCGATGAGGGCGGTCTCGGTGCTGTGGTTGGCTCGGAAGCCAGACTGTGAGGGGTCGAGGGATCCATTCGTCTCGAGGAAGGCGGCCAGCTGTTTGTTGACGGTCTTCTCGATGACTTTGGCTGGAAACGGGAGGAGCGAGATGGGGCGGTAATTCTTGAGTTCGGTGGGGTCCGCTGTTGGTTTCTTTAGTAGAGCGCTGAGTTCGGCGTGCTTCCAGCTCTCCGGGAAGGTGGCGGTGTCGAAGGAGGTGTTGATGATGTCCCGCAGGTGGGGTGCGATGACAGCGTTGGCCTTGTTGAAGACGTGGTGAGGGCAGGGGTCGGTTGGAGATCCGGAGTGGATGGAGTTCATCATGCGGACGGTGTCATCGGTGCTGATCGGAGTCCAGGCGCGGAGGGTGGTGGTGGGCGGCGTTGCTGCGGTCGTTGTGTGCGATGGTTGAATGCTGAAGCTGTTGTGTATGTCCGCGATCTTGTTGTGGAAGTAGGAGGCGAGGGAGTTGCAGAGGTCTTGCGATGGGGTGATGTCGTTGTTTACGGCGTTGGGGTTGGAGAGCTCTTTCACGATGTTGAAGAGTTCCTTGCAGTTGTGTGCGTTGTTGTCCAGCCGGTCCTTGAATGCAGTTTTCTTGGTGGCGCGGATCAGTTGGTGGTGCTTCCGGGTGGCAAGCTTGAGGGTGGTCATGTTGTCCGGTGTTGGTTCCCTTCTCCAGACTTTCTCGAGGGCTCGGCAGTTCTTCTTGGAGCTCTTGAGTTAGTCGGTGAACCATGGGGCTTTCTTGCTGCCGGGTCTGCTGGGCGGGGTCCTCAGAGGGGCGAGTTCGTCCGCGCAGTTGCTGATCCACTTCGTGAGGTTGTCGGCGGCCTGGCTGGGGTTCGCTGAGCTGGCGGGAGGGTGCTGACTCAGGGAAGCGGCGAGCTGGTCGGCTGTGATCTTGTTCCAGCTTCTTCGGGCAACCTGTTGCTGGTGGTGGATCGTCGTTCTTCTGAAGGTGAAGTGGACGCAGCTGTGGTCCGTCCAGTGGAGTCCTGTGGCGTGGCTGAAGGCAATGTCTTTGCTGGATGAGAAGACGGCGTCAAGTGTGTGTCCGGCGAGGTGGGTGGGGGTGGCATCAAGGGTAGAGACTTTGTTGTGGGTTTGACCCTTGCAGTGTTGGGTGAGCTCAATTGTGAGAAGGAGTTCATTTAGTGACTGTATAACAGTGTCCTTTTCGTTATTCCAGGGAAGGTTGAAGTCACAAAGGATGATGTTGTCAGGGTTGGCTAGGGAGCAGTGTGTAAGTAGGTCTGATATTTGTTCTCCGAATGCAGGAGAGATTCCTGGGGGTGGGGGGGGGGGTAGATGAGATGGTATTTTGTTACTTTGTTGTTTTGAAGTGTTATGATGTGTGTTTCGAGGTATTCGAAGGTAGAGAAGGAGTGGGTTTTGATTTCAACTAAATTGATGTTGTTCTTATGGATGATGGCAATGCCACCACCGCGTTGGTCAATTCTGTCTTTTTTAATGATGGAGAAACCAGGGGGGACTAGAAGGTCAAGAAGCGGATAGGATGTTTCATTGAGCCAGGTTTCGGTGAGGAATGCAATGTCAATGTCATGATTCAGTATGGCATCAGCCAGCTCTATTGCGTGCTTAACTGCGGATCTGCAGTTTATCTTGCCGCTGTTGGAAAGGTTTTGGGAGGAGGGGGGAGCTTGGAGAATGGTTGTGCTTTGGGAGGGAAGTCTTGTAAATCTAGGTTGGTTGTTGGCTCTACCTATCCCGGTGATTACCTGTAAATTGGAGTGGTGGTTTGGATAGTTGTGGAGTCATAGGTATTAGTGAGGTTCGCTGCCTCTTCCAGACCTCTCCGGATTCGCTCTTCCTGGTCTGAGAGATTGGGTGCTTCTGGAGAAGGAGTGCCAGCTGGTCGTCTAGTGATTGGGCAGTTGAGGTGGCTCAATGATGTTTGAGGGAGGAGAGTATTGGGTGTTGGGCGGGGAAGGGGGGGGGGGGGGGGGGAGGCTTTGGTGTTGAGAAGGATTGTGTTTATGCCCTGTGTGATTGTGTTGATTTGGCTAGTGGGAGGGGAGGGGTTGGGGCAGATCTGACTGAGGGTGTAGGTTGGGACAGGAGGGTCGGGATGGTAGGGTTAGGGGAGGGGTTGGTGGGGAGGTTCAGCTGAGGGTGTAGGTTGGGACAGGGGGTCTAGGGGTGGTAGGATTAGGGGGAGGCTTCGGGGCAGATTCGGCTGAGAGTGTGGGTTGGGACAGGAGGGTCGAGGGTGGGTAGGATTTGATGAAGTAGAGAGACATGCGTCTTCTGATGTGGGGATGGTGGGGGGTTGTGGAGGGTGCATCTCGAGTGTATTGGTGGGGTTTTGTCTGAAAGTTGGTAGTCGGTTAGGCAGGAGTTCAGGTTGATGCGGGTAGGGAGATTTGGGTGGATGTATTGGGTGGGGTGACGGGGTGGCTCAGGGCATGATGTCTCGAGGTAGGTGGTGGGGTTGGGCAGGATGGGAGTGGAGGGTAGAGAGGGATCTCGGGTGGGGGTGGGGTGGAGGTCTTAGGGGTTCAGTAGTTGAGGGCGTGCATCTGGTTTCATGGCCGTTCCTTCTTGGGTCGGGTTCTGTGGGGTGTGTTGGGAAGGGGTAGGGTGGTTGGACACGGTGGAGATGGAGTTTTGCAGCTTTGGGAAGGCGAGTTCAAATTGGCGCAGGTTGAAGTCGCTGGCTTGGACCATGACTTTGTCATTTCTGTATATTGGTATGGTGGAGTGGATTCTGAAGGGAGAAGACTTTGAGACAATCAGTATTTGGCCGTGGGGGATGTCGGTGGTTTTGGTAATTTGCAGGAGGTTACCTAGGTTATTTCTCCATTTGGCCTGGTGGGTGGTATAGAAGATAAATCTGTTTTTGTCTTACCTTTAGAGGAGTTATGTTAGAGGTCAGCTATGGGAGTTTCAGGGTGTTGCTCGAGTAGTCTGTGTTTAAAGATTTTGACGGCGTTAGCTGAGAGGTTGGGTGGGTAGGTGATGGAGAAGAAGTGGGAGCCGTGGGGTTTAAGGTTGGTGAGAAGTAGGGGGTGGGGGTGAATGGGGAGTTCTGGTGGGGTCTTATGTTGGTTGACATATTCCTGGTTAAGGGTTGGAGAGGAAGGGGAAATACAGGTGGGGGTTCTAGGTTGATTGGTGACTGCAGGGATGGGGCCACAGAGGGGTTGGTAAAGGATAAGCCTAGTGTAGGGGGTCGTTCGGGGGGGAGGGGAGAGGGTTCAGGTGGCTCCTGGGTTTAGGTAGGGTGAGTGACAGTAGGCATTTTCAGGTCTTGGTCTGGGCTGATTGGGGAGGGTTGAAAATGTAGGAGTGTAGTCACACGGATCATGTCAGGATGGCTGTCCCTTAAAGGGCTTTCGAGAAGGTTGGGTCTTGGTAAAGTTTTGGTGGGAAAAGTAGCCTTTGTGCATTGTGTGGAATGGTGTGAAATTACGTGGAGTGTAAACATGGGACACGTTGTTCAGTTGAATTTTGTTGTGTAATTATATGTTTCTAGGCTGAGTAGATATATGTGGAGTGTAAATATGTGGCATGAAGTGCAATTATGTAGGTTGGATTGGAATTATGTGTAGTGGAATTATTTGGAGCGAAGTGGAAATTTGAGGTATTGAATTTGATGTATTGGCATTATGTGGTATGTAGTAGAATAACGTGGAGTTGATTTTTGTGGCAGGGAATTATTAGATGGTTAAATGTTTCCTGTAGTGGAATTATGTGGTGTGCATTTGTGTGGACAGGTTTTCACTAATGTTTAGAGAGGCCAAAATAGCCTGTAAGGTGTGTGCCAGGGTTGTATACAATGTGATAGACACCTTCTCCATAAAAAAAGCCCTTTTCAAACAGCATAAGGTGGCTTTCTTGGTTTGCAGAAAACCTTTTGTGGCTCCTGCATTTTCAAAAGTTATGTGGGAGCGAGAAGGGAGTTTCACAACAACAAATAACCCTATACGTGCAACACCAACCCTCTATGTAGGAGAAAGAAGGGACTTTCACAACAACAAATAACCCTTTACCTGCAAACACAACCAGGGTGCTACATGGCACACATAGAAGCTACTACATTAGGTGATGGGGGTGACAAGCCTCATTCCTTCTACTTAAGACCTTGAAACCATTTTCAAAATACAAAATGACACGAACCCCTCCTTCCCCAAAGTTGGGAGGGAGATTTGTAGCAACACTCACTCAATTTCGCAAGTTGCGTTTTAAATAAAAAGCAAACAAAAAAAGGTAATTTTAACACAAGTCAACATGAAAATAAAAAAATTGCTCTTTCTGCTATTAACCCTCTCTCCAAACTGTGCCTAGTTGCATGTTAAGCTTTGTTTCCATGCAGAATGGGCAAAGCGTCCTCATGTGTCTGCCAAAAAGGCACAGACCCTGGCAGCGTGCTCGCAATACCTATTTACCTGTAGCGCAGTCCCTCCAACCCCAGAGTGATGACATGGGGCACATCTAGCTGAGTTGGGCACTATGGCGGCGATGCATCAGAACAATCCACATTTCTCCTCGATGCCCAGGTCCTCAACCTCCAAGATGCTGCTGTGCTGCTGTACTCTCACACGCATGTGCACACACTGGAGTAGAACTTTTAGACACAGTAAAACTCCTCTAGACCACGAAGAAAGAAGACCTGCCTTACACAGGACTGCCGTCTTTCAATGGTGCTAATGCCCAAAAACAAAACATTGTCCACTGGAATTACAATTCACTAACCAAAACGTTTCTAATCACTTATTCTGAAATGTGAAATAATATTGAAGCGAACAACAAAAGGCGTACTTTAAAGTCCTAAGGTGTATGCAACCGGCGCCCAAGCAAAACGTTCCAACACCCTCTGGCCGAGCTCGTGCCATATGATATGAAAGAGAGTCTCAATCCATTGCTATGCAGATGTGGGGCAGGAGATTTGCTGATTAAGAAGCCGATAGGGAGGCAATTTGTTGGGGGCTGCTAGGGTGAAAGGGGGGTTCCTGGAGGGTGGGTGAAAGCATGGGCGTCCGCATGGGGGGGGCAAGAGGGGGCGCTTGCCCGATCCCCCTGGATCCAGGCCCGGTTCTAGAGGATGGGCCCACATATATGGGCCGACTTTCCTACCTGAAAGGTTGCTACAGCGCCGAGTGTGACTCTCAGCAGGTCACAGAGTGAGGCCGGTCCATTGTCATGGGCAGAATGGGCCGGCAGAGGAGGCACAGCATGGAGCATATTCGCCCATCCCAGGCCTCAGGAGATGAGCAGCGCAATTAGCAAGTCTTAGGCAGGGGACGGGAGCTTTAGTCTCTCACAGCAGGCCACAACGATCAGATAAAAAGCTAAGGGGCGCGGTCGGGGGTGTTTGCGGAGCGGGGTTAGTGCAAACATTCTTAGTTTAAAAACTTAAGTGACAGACCAGATTGAAATTGAAACTTTCTTATGAAATTCCATCCGTTTGTGCAATGGGGAGAATGCTGTATACAGCCAACAGTGAGAAAACTCCTGAAAAAACACTAAGGACTGAAATAACTAAATTTAAAGAACAATAGGACTAAAAATGGAAAAAAATGAAAATTCGATTTCGACAATGTTGTAGTGCAAAATGTAACTAACCCTCCATGTTGAGGCCAAGGGAGACGTAAGAGCAGAGGAGAGATACAGAGAGAGACAGAGCCAAAAGGAAAAATAAGAGACGTAGTGGGGAGTAGAGACAAACGGAGAGGGGGAGAGGAAAGAGGGAGAAATGATTGACGAGAGAAGATAGGAAAAGAGGCGAGAGGGGGGGGGACATAATTTAAGATAAACACAATGAGAGAGGGAGACGGAGGGAGACAGAGGGAGACAGAGGGCAACAGACAGAGGGAAGGGGCCGACAGAGGGAGGGAGACAGACAGGGAGACAGATAGAGGGCGATACAGGGTGGGAGACAGACAGAGGGAGGTAGACAGAGAGAGAGGGAAAGAGAGGGAGACAGAGAGAGAGGGAGAGGGAGACAGGGAGAGGGAGACCAAGAGAGAGGCCGGGAGACAGGGAGGGAGACAGAGGGAGGGAGACATAGGGAGGGAGACCGATGGAAGGAGACCGAGGGAGGGAGACAAAGACAGGCACAGGGAGACAAAGAGAGAGGGAGACAGAGGGAGGAAGACAGGGAGGGAGACCGAGGGAGGGGGACCGAGGGAGGGAGACCGAGGGAGGGAGACCGAGGGAGGGAGAGGGAGACAAAGACAGGCAGAGGGAGACAGAAAGAGAGGGAGACAGATAGGGCGGGAGACAGAGGGAGAGAGGGGGGAGACAGAGAGAGGGATACAGAGAGAGAGGGAGGGATACAGAGACAGATAGAGACAGACAGAGACAGATGGAGGCACTGTTTTGAACGAGTTACTCCAGTATAGATGGAGAGGTCTAGGTACTGATTTAATTAGTATCATTCTAGAACAGCGCCACAAATATCGAACGTTTCTAAATCCGCATTTTGTTCATGTCTCACCTCCAGAAAGTGAATCGTTTTACATAGATAGACAGAATCCGTTACGAGAAGTACACCCAGTTAGAGGAACGGGTGGTGAATTGGAACGAGTATTTGTTTACACCCCTATCACAAAGATGGAACTCTTAGAGATGAAAAAGTTAATTCCCTGTCACGACAAAGATCCAGCAGGGTTCCATCGAGAATTAAAAGATATGCTCCGTATGGGAGAATACACATATCCTGATATCATTAGAATGTTAATGTTTCTGTTGCCCGCAGGGGTATATGAAAAACTCAAGGAAAAAGAATGGGAGGTGGGAGAGAAAAAGATTGATTGGACAGCTCTAGAAGCTGAAGATGGTTTACGAGTACCAGGTACCGGTCTTGGGGATAAATGTAAAGATTTGCCCGAGTTATTGATACAAGTTTTGCCAAGATTACTAGCCACGAAAAAGGAAGATTGGGATGCAATCTCAGCCTGCAAACAGAAACAAGATGGAGACACTAGTGATTTTTATTCTAGATTCGAAAAATGTTTTATTATTAACAGTGGTCTGAAAACAAGTAGTGAATCGTACCCTCATCTTTTTGTTACCAAACTAGTCGAGAATTCTTTACCACAAGTTAAAAATCGAGTATTGAAAGTCGAAAGCACCTGGCAAGCTAATACTCCGTCACAAATGTTACAAATGCTCCAGTACCACCAGAACAGAATCAGGGAAGAGCAAGAACACGAAAGGAGACTATGAAAGACACGAAAATGAAAGTGTTAGTAAGAGGGTCCCTATGTACACAGTCAAGTATTAGGGAAAGACAGAAAGTTTTTGATTGATACAGGGGCAAGTAGGACTACCATCAGTCATGACGAGGTTCCAGGGGCTCCGCTCTCAGGCTCTAAAAATGTTTCCCTTGGATTTTCAGGAAAGCCGATTGTTAATGAAATTTCGAAACCAGTTACTCTAGAAGTTGGTCCATTGTCCCGAACTACTGATTTGTTACTTACGAAATCTTGTCCAGAAAATTTGTTAGGCATTAAGACATTGAAAGAATTAGGAGCAGTTATTTGCTGTTCCCCAGAAGGGGTCCGATTGTTTTTGAGAGACTTTAAAGGTCATTATGTATTACGTGATTTTGATCCAAGATTATTGAATGTACCACAGCATTTATGGGCGCAAGGTCCAACTGATGTAGGTTGTATGCATATCACACCCCATCGTGTGACTCTAAAGCAAGGTGTAGTTTTGCCACGAATCAGACAGTACAAATTGCCACCTGAGGCTGTAGCAGCCTTATCCAATATTATTGACGAGCTTATTGCCCAAGGAGTGGTTGTAGAAACTGACTCCAATGTATGTAATTCTCCTATCATTCCAGTCCTGAAACGTACTGATCCAAATGCACCTCCAGTATATCGATTAGTGATTGACCTTCGAGAGCTTAATAAATGTATCATACCTCAGTACCCAGTGGTCCCAGATATTTCATCCCTCTTGACAGCCATTGATTCTGAAGCTACATTTTTCACAGTTATCGATCTCAAGAACGCATTTTTCAGTGTCCCCATTCATCCAGACAGCCAGTACCTTTTCGGTTTCTGTTTAAATGGAAGAAGCTATAAATTCACACGAGCTCCTCAAGGTTTTACAGAAAGTCCTAGCATTTACAGTCAAGCACTTAAGAGACAACTAGACAATATTCACATGCCAACTGACACTGCCCTGCTCCAGTATGTCGATGATCTACTGATCACAGCCCGTTCTGAACGTGACTGCGAGCGTGCGTCACTTACAGTTCTGTATTTTCTGGCCGAGCAGGGGCACAAGGTGTCCCCTTCCAAATTACAATTCTGTGTCCAGCAAGTGGTATACTTAGGACACTTGCTGTCCAAGTGGGGTAGGCAGTTGACACCTGATCGTATCCAGTTAATAGCGAGTCTTCCACAGCCCAGGACACAGAAGGAGGTACGAGCTTTTATCGGCCTCACTTCTTACTGTAGACAATGGATTCCTCAGTATGCATTTCTAGCCAAGCCACTGATACAGTTAACGACACAGGAGGCAGCCGTATCGACTGTCCTCCCTTGGACCCAGGAACATACACTTGTTTTTAATGAGTTAAAGAAAGCCTTATGTCAAGCACCTGTTCTAGCAACACCAAACTACAGTAAGCCTTTTACACTTTTCGTCACAGAACGTGATGGTACTGCATTATCTGTTCTCACACAAGATCAAGCAGGACAGTACAAACCCTGTGCTTATTTTTCGAGCACATTAGATCCAGTGGCCCAGGCTCTGCCTGCGTGCCTCAAGTCAGTTGCAGCCACAGCTCTAGCTATCAGACAAAGTGATTCCATAGTATTAGGACACTCCCTGACAGTACAAGTTCCACACTCCGTGGAAGTTCTTTTAAATCGAACACAGACTCAGCACTTGACAATTGCACGTTTAACAGGTTATGAACTGACACTGTTCCAGCCACACATAGAAATCAGACGCTGCAACATTCTAAATCCTGCTACACTGTTACCGTCAGTTACTTCAAATCCTGCCACACATGACTGTGTGGAAGTTGTTAACATTATGACAAAGCCAAGACAAGATCTGACAGATATTGCATTACCTAATCCCGACCTGACACTTTATGTGGATGGTTCATGTATGAGAACAAGTACAGGAGAACTAGTAGCCGCGTATGCAGTGACTACTGACACCGAAGTTCTAGAAACACATCGTATTGACACGCTGTCTGCTCAAGCAGCAGAGCTAGTTGCTCTGACCCAAGCCTGCATACGTGCCAAGAACCAGAAAGTAAACATATACACTGATTCACGTTATGCATTCGGAGTCGTACACGACTTTGGAGTGCTCTGGCAGGAGAGAGGTTTCATGACTTCTCATGGAACCAAGATTCAGCATGGTCTCCTCATTCAAGCTCTGTTAGATGCAATACATTTACCGACAGCTATCGCTATCATGAAGTGCAAGGCACATACGAAAGTCACTGACATAATTTCCCAAGGTAACGATCTAGCAGATCGAACAGCCAAGCTTACAGCTCAGACTCCAGACATTCCAGTTAACACGACACAGATACTCACTCCAGATCAGACTACTTGTATGACAGTCAAGGACCCTACACAAGATGTCATAGACATACAGTTACATGCTACTCCTGAAGAAATAAAGAAATGGTCCGAACAAGGAGGGGTCCAGACAGATCAAGGATGGTTGACGAAGGGAAAAGCCACATGGTTTCTCCCCGACTCTATGGTTCAAGTCATTATTAATACCGCACATAGTCCAGCACATCTAGGAGAGAAAGCTATGTTAGACAGTATTCAGAACCTTTGGTTCAACAAGCATTTACGAGCTGCAGCCAAGCAGAAAGTCCGTACCTGTATGATATGTTGTCAGTTCAATCCAGGTAAAAGTGTTCCGGTGGAACAAGGTGGATTTCAACCTCCTGACCACCCTTTTGAGGTCCTCCAGATGGATTATATTCAGATGGAGCGATGTCGAGGTTTCAAGTATGTCCTCGTAGTTGTATGCGCTTTGTCCAGGTGGACAGAAGCATATCCAGTTCCAGATTACACAGCCGCGACCACTGCCAGGCAGTTGGTTCGTGAGTTCTTTCCCCGCTATGGACTTCCTAGGGTCGTGTATTCAGATAACGGCCAGCCATTCTCATCCGAGCTCATGAAACATGTTTCCCTTCTGTTAGGGTACCAGTGGAAGTTCCATTGTGTGCGCCATCCTGAAGCAGCCGGTCTCGTAGAGAGACATAACCAGACTTTGAAAATCCGCATTGCAAAAGTATGTAGAGAAAAAAGGTGTAGACTGGCTAGTAGCTCTGCCAGTTGCTCTGTTCTATATGAGGATGGTTGCACATTCCAGATCAGGTCTGTCCCCGTATGAGGTCGTATTCGGCCGCCCTCCAAACATGTGGGGTACACCTAGACCCCGCAGTATTACCGATGTTTCCAGTAATATGCTGACAGATTACCTAGCTTCCTTGATGTCTGCCCTACACTCTTGTCGTTCACAGGTTGGCGCTGCATTTCCAGACAACACTGAGGTGAAACCGCATGAAGTCGTTCCTGGTGAACATGTTTTGGTCCGCAATTTTGATCGTTCAAGTCCGCTGGAACCCCGTTGGAAAGAGCCTCGAATGGTGTTGTTAACAACAAGGACCGCCGTGAAACTTGAAGGCAGGAAGGGGTGGGTCCACCTCAGCCATATAAAGAAGTTCCATGGATTACGACAAAGGACATTTGTTAAGGACTGCCTTATTCCTAAAGACTGCCTAAAAACAGACTCTGAACTCAAGCCTCCCCTGTTAGAGAAAACTCCGCAGCAGGAGTATAAAGATAAGCTAAGGTCTAGTAAAATAAGTCAGCCAGTTTAATTGTCTAAGTCCCTCTCGGGTGAAACGGTTAGACAGGTTCCTGACATGTATGAGATAGACCCACATAGTGAGAGAGTTAGTCAAAACTCTAAAAGATGTATCATCGTTCTATTCTTCTTGTTGTTTTTGAGTCTTATGGTTACATGTATAAGTTATGCTTTACATTTATGTTTTCCAATTTCACATGTACATATGTTTTCTAATGCTACAGTGGAGCACACATTTAGTGATCTGCCTCCTCATGAGCTATCCTATCGTCTTGCTATGCGCAATAACACATTCATCCGAATGTTACACTATTCACACCAGACCAGCAATGCCACTAATTGTTGGGTGTGTGGTCGACTCCCCCCTTTCCAGACACCGAAGGGAGTTCTGCCACTCTTTCCTTATCCGTTTTCACATAATGGTTCATGTGGAGCATGGTCCACGTAAACGTCATCCTCGAATGATATGTCCCTTCTGAATCGAACATGTTTCCCAGACAAGCAAGGTTTTTCCCATAGAACAGGGTTAGATCTAGAAAATGAAGTGTATGATTTAGGTAATTATTCTTCGAATTTCATGGTCCTGAATGTTCAGCCCGATACTACTCCAGATTTGCCTGCTATTTCAGTACTACCAGTCAAAGGCGAACTATGTGTCCGAAAGAATGGTTCCGCACATGTAGGACATAGTGATTGTACTACTACTGTCGAGTATAGTGACAGTGGGAAATCTATTTTCAAAGCCTCACGTCATTCTTATTTTGTTTGTGGTCAGACCGCATATGTTCGTCTGCCCCTCGATTGGGATGGAACATGTTACATTGCCTTCCTACTGCCACCAGTTTTTCTAGCCCCATCCGATTATCACAGAAACACACATCTAGTACACGTCAGACATAGAAGGGAGATCGAGTCCCCAATTGTCGATCAAACTGAAACTACTCGAGAACAGTATCAAGACTTCAATAAAGGTTTCTTCTTCTTTATAGGCCCTGTCCAGAATAGTAAGTTAATACGTAGGTTAACCAGAACCCTTGAAGCAGTAGTGAATGAGACTACTTCTGCTCTAGGTAATTTAACTGAAGAGCAATCTGCTATGCGTTTTGTCGTGCTCCAAAATCGTCTCGTTCTTGACGTCATACTGGCCGATAGAGGAGGAGCATGTAGAGTCATCGGATCTAGTTGCTGCATTTTCATTCCTAATAACGCGCCGTCTGTTTATTCAGCTATAACCAGACTTCATAAAATTGCCCATCAGTTACACCAGAATCCAGGCACCTGGACATGGTCCGGTTGACTCTGGAGTATCATATCTGCCTGGGGATGGAAAGTATTGTCATTCCTAGGTATTGCAGAAATGATCATATTCAGTTGCTGCCTCTGTATACAATGTGGCCCTGCGATTTGCGGCATGTGTGCTACCTCTTGTATTCCTAGTCCTAAATCCCGTTCCAAGACAATTCGAGACGAGCAAATGATGCTATATGAAATGATAGATGGTATCATGAATATAGATGTTTCCTGATGGAAACGTAGGGCACAAGGAGGGAATGTGGAAAAGTAAATTTTGCCATGTTATATGTGCCTACGTGTTCCCCATCTTATGCTATATGTGCATGATCGATATGCATGTATCCCCCTGTGATCGATTAAAGACACAATTATAGTTGTGTCCAACTCTAGTATGCCAGTTTCCAGTTCTCGTGAAAGCAACGAGTATTAGGCCTATGTAAACCTATGTTGCCACATTTTACAGTATGCACGTTAATCCATTGAATTGTCCCCGTTTCTAGGCCTAAAAAGGGCCCGGACTCAGATTCAGCTCCTGTCTCCTGAACCCTCTCCGAGGAGCGATACAGCCCCCACCTGCATCCCTGACCCTTCGCTTACTTTCTGCCTCGCAGTGCCCGGCCCGGCCTGGCTCTGCCTCCCAGTCTGCCAAGAGTATGTTATGTTTCTAGTTATCAGTCCAGCCCTCCTTCTCTGCATTCCTAAGGTACTGAATCGCATCAATAGTTCCCGTCATGGTCTAGCCTTTATGTCTCCATGCAAGAGAAATACTGTATTAATATTCATCGAATATTCCTAGCACACGCAATACATGTAGAATTATGCATGCACCAGTTTTAGTGTCTAGTAGCCTTTGCCCTGATAACTTTTGGATTCTATCAACATGTACTCCAAACACCAGATACTAGATATGCTTAAGGTACATGTCGCTCTGACACTCCAGACTTTAGTCTCCTCTTCTAGCGCAGAAGTCATAGCCCCCAGTTCTTCCTGGTAACACGTCATTGCCCGTTTGCGCGCACCACTAGGTTAAAGGTCCCAGCTGCTCAGGTAGCCCCCTCCATGTTTCCACCCCGTTTATGACACTTCTGTTACGATTACATCACATGTCTATGTATACGCCCTGTACACGCCTCTTGTTACATCATTTCGTCCTTATCTTTCGCGACTGCTACGAGTCACGCCTACTGTTACGCCTACTGTATTGAATGTAATGCAATTGTTTTAATATATATACTGTGCACGGTTACTAAAAGTTACCCTTATTCCCCCCTTATGCTCCCTATTCCCAGATCCTGCCCCCGGCAGCTGCCTTCATTCTATTCCCGTACAGGCTGTCCTGTTCCTGTCCCTTATGCCTGATTAAAGCCTGTAGACTCAAGATACCTCGAATCCTGTCTCTTATTTATTGAGCTATCTGTTTTATTCATTGTATTCAAAAATAGTACCGGTAATTAATTATTTATTTACCACAACAGGAAGATAGAGGCAGATACTATGACAGACATAGAGACATAGAGGGAGACAGAGGGAGAGAGAGAGAGGGAGACAGAGGGTGACAGAGGGAGAGGGAGACAGAGAGAGGGAGATAGAGGTAGGGAGACAGAGGTAGGGAGACAGAGGGAGGGAGACAGAGAGAGGGAGACAGAGAGAGGGAGACAGAGAGAGGGAGACAGAGAGAGGGAGACAGAGAGAGGGAGACAGAGAGAGGGAGACAGACAGAGGGAGACAGACAGAGGGAGACAGACAGAGGGAGACAGACAGAGGGAGACAGACAGAGGGAGACAGACAGAGGGAGACAGACAGAGGGAGACAGACAGAGGGAGACAGACAGAGGGTGACAAAGGGCGACAGACAGAGGGCGACAGACAGAGGGTGACAAAGGGAGGGAGACAGAGGGACAGAGACAGAGGGACAGAGACAGAGGGACAGAGACAGAGGGACAGAGACAGAGGGCGACAGACAGAGGGCGACAGACAGAGGGCGACAGACAGAGGGCGACAGACAGAGGGCGACAGACAGAGGGCGACAGACAGAGGGCGACAGACAGAGGGAGGGAGACAATCAGAGGGAGGGAGACAATCAGAGGGAGGGAGACAATCAGAGGGAGGGAGACAATCAGAGGGAGGGAGACAATCAGAGGGAGGGAGACAATCAGAGGGAGGGAGACAATCAGAGGGAGGGAGACAATCAGAGGGAGGGAGACAATCAGAGGGAGGGAGACAATCAGAGGGAGGGAGACAATCAGAGGGAGGGAGACAATCAGAGGGAGGGAGACAATCAGAGGGAGGGAGACAGAGGGGGAGACAGAGAGAGAGAGGGAGACAGAGGGAGGGAGACAGGGGGGAGAGACAGACAGAGGGCGACAGACAGAGGGCGACAGACAGAGGGAGAGAGACAGAGGGAGAGAGACAGAGGGAGAGAGACAGAGGGAGAGAGACAGAGGGAGAGAGACAGAGGGAGGAGGGCGACAGAGGGAGGTAGACAGGAAGAGGGAGAGAGACAGAGGGAGGGAGGGAGACAGAGGGAGGGAGGGAGAGGGAGGGAGGGAGACAGAGGGGGGGAGACAGAGGGGGAGAGAGGGAGGGAGACAGGGAGAGAGAGAGACAGAGAGAGAGCGAGGGAGAGAGAGATAGACAGACAGAGTGAGTGAGACAGAGGGAGACAGGGAGAGGGAGGGAGACAGAGAGATAGAGAGAGGGAGGGAGACAGAGAGATAGAGAGAGGGAGGGAGAGAGAGAGAGAGAGAGAAAGAAAGATGTGTGTATGCCGGGTCTGGTGGCTAAGTGGACGAAGGCGTCCTCTGCAGGGACCTGTGTTCAACCTCATGGTCATAGTTTTTTTGTTGCTCTAGCCTCTCCCCCCTCCCCCACTGACCCCGCCCCCACCGATGTGGCCCTCGGCTACAAACCACACTTTGGCCCCCGAGAGAAAGTTTGTGAGTACCCATGCTCTAGAACCGCATCAACCTGATTTAGAATGTTTTTGTTTTTTCTCCAGTCATTTTTTGTTTTTCCCTGTTTTATTGTAGTTGCCAGGTCGTCTGCTGTGGCGCCTCACAATATTTTTCTCTTCCTTCTATGGGTTTCTTTGTTTATTTAAGCTCTTTGTTTTATTAGATTTTTTTAAATGTATTTAATACTTGTGCTCAATCATGTCGGAGGATGGTGATGAAGTTAAAATGTTGCCCCCCCCCCGGAAACATTTCTGCGGATGCCCATGGGTGAAAGGTTGAGATGGCGCCTGAGTTGATTAGCCCCTTCCATCCTCCAGGACGATAACCCCAGCTTAACCCCACTTCGCAAGAAGTTCATTGTAAAGAAGCACAGAGATAAGTGGGGACGGAAAGAGTGGGCGACACCCCTCCGTGAATGAAGCATATTATAGCCTTTGGAGTCATGGGGGGAACGGGGGGTCTTTAATCCTTGCCAAATGGAAATAAAAGAGGCTCACAGAAAGGAAAGGAAGACAACTGAATTGAGGGGGAGGAACGGGACACAGGGATGGAAGTGAGGCAGAAAACATTAAGAGATACAGGAACCGTGCAAGAAAAGAAAGTGACCACAGAGGCGGGAGCAAGTAACAGGGGGAGGGCAAGCAGTAATGGAGCCAGAATGCGATGAGGCAAGGAAACAAACAGACCGAACTATGAAAGACAACAGGGATGGTGTGCAAACTAGAAACATTCAAAACAAGGGCTTCCCAGCTCCAACACACAAGTGGCGACGACACAAAATGCAGAACTGCCTGTCTTGACTCCCACACACACACTCTGAAGCAACATAATGCTCTTGACCCTTTAGCACAAAAAAAAATAGATTCATCCTGCATGGGCGACCGCCACCACAGCTCCCTCGCCAGGCGAACTCAATTGTCCTGGTCGCAGCCACATTCAAGCAACAAAAATGAAGTCTGATCAAGTGTGGCGTACCAGGAGGCGAATCCGGGCTTGGTATATCTCGGGTGGGATGACAATTGACGGCTGAGGCGCGAACGTCCCAGATTCCTACAGCGGCAGGACGCCAGGACACAACGCACTCGAGACCTCGCTTAATGGCAGCTGCTGTATGCTCCTGGCTGCTCCCTGCTGTTTTCGGCCGTGATTAGATGGCCAGAAAGTTGGGGAAAGAGTGTCAGGTGGCGGTCAGCAGGCAGATACAGGAAACCATTAGGAGGTCCCTGGACTTTGGCTGAAGGCAAATCATGGCTCACTTGTGACTCAGGGGGCCGCACAGGAGCAGCTTTTCTTTGGTTGTGCTATTATTTGGGCCAGGCTGCGTGGATGGGAGTAACGCACAAGTTTCTACTTGTGTAATGATATATCTGTAAGAGACATTAGTTAGTCATAGATTCCTTACCTTAGAATATCCCCAAGCGTCAGACTGGATCCGGAGAGTTTTGCTTAGCAGTACCCTTGCACATCAGTAGGTGGCGTCCTGCGGCTCCGCGTCCGTCACTGGCATCGTATGTGCCGAGATGACATCACAGAGACTACTTTCACTGTCGCTTACAGATATATCGTTACACAAGTAGTAACTTGTGCATCTGAAAGAGACACGTTAGTGATAGATTCCTTACCTTAGAATAGATACCCCAGCAATACCAACCCCGGTGGTGGGTCTGCAAACAAAATTACACCAGGAAGTCACGGAGAACAGAACGGCCAAAGAAGCCATCTCTCCGGACCTGACTGTCAAGGCAGTAATGCTTGGTAAACGTGTGCAGCGAGGCCCACGTAGCTGCCTGACAAATGTCCTGCAAGGGAACGCCACGTCCCAAGGCAGTAGTGGCTGCAGTTGCCCTGGTTGAATGGGCACGCAGCCCCACACGAGGCTCCTTCTTAGCCAACGAGTAACAGGCCTTAATGCAGAGAACGACCCACCGAGAGATGATCTGTTTGTACATGGACCAAACTTTTTTGGTGCCCACTTAGTCAACAAAGAGCTGGTCATCCACCCGTAACTGTTGTGTGCGGCTCAGGTAGAAGGAGAGCGCATGTTGTGTGTCCAGAGGGTGGAGCCTCTCTTCCTCTCTGGAAGGATACGGAGGCGGAAAGAAGGTCGGCAAAGTGATGGACTGCCCGATGTGGAAGGGCGTGACAACCTTAGGCAAGAAAGAAGGACGGGTCAGCAGAACCACCTTGTCTGGATGAACAGAGAGGAAAGGAGGTTTAGAAGAAAGAGCCTGGAGCTCACTCATTCTTCTGGTAGAGGTGATAGCAACCAGGAAAGCAGTCTTTAAGGTGAGAAGACGCAAAGGACAGTTATGGAAGGGTCTCGAAGGGAGCGCACATCAGAAACGTCAAGACAAGATTCAAGTCCAATTGAGGCATGATGAAGGGCACGGGAGGGAACGTGTGCGTAATGCCTTTCAGAAAATGGTTAACAAACGGGGACTTAAGAAGAGAAGGCTGATCAGGAAGCCAGGGATGGCAGAAAGATAACCTTTGATAGTGCCCAGAGCAGAGCCCTGTTGGGCCACGGAAAGAAGGAACAGAAGAACTTCGGAAAGAGGGGCAAAAAGGCGATCCACAGACTTATCTGTGCACCATGCCACAAACTTGTTCCACCTGCAGGCGTACACCGTTTTCGTGGAGGGACGCCTAGCTGCCAGAATGACATCACAGACTTCGGGAAGAAGATCGAAGGCTGTCAACTGTCGCCGCTCAATCTCCTTGCATGGAGGTGGAGGCTGGACAGGTTCGGGTGGAGGACCGTCCCCTGCTGCTGCGACAGAAGATCCTCCTGAAGAGGCAGTCGGATAAGGGGGGTTGATCGCCATGCTGAGTAGCTCGTGATACCAGTACCTTCGTGCCCAATCCAGAGCCACTGGAATGACTTGGGCCCAGTCGCGCCTGATCTTCTTCAGCACACTGGGCAGAAATGGTATAGGCGGAAAGGCATACAACAGACCGCAGCTCCACTTACGAAGAAAAGCGTCGCTGAGCAAGTGCCGCCTTGGAAATTCCAATGTGCAGAATTGATGACATTGCGCGTTGTCTTCGGTGGCAAATAGATCTAACCAAGGCTCTCCCCACTGCAGAAAGAGACCTTGCACCATGTCTGAGTTCAGATGCCATTCGTGATCCATCAAGCACCGGCGGCTGAGTTTGTCCGCCCTGGCGTTCAGAGAACCTGCCAGGTGTTGAACCACCAAGGTAATGCCCTGATGTTCCAGCCATGTCCAGAGGCGCAGAGCCTCCTGACAAAGGGTCCAGGACCCCACCCCGCCCTGTTTGTTGCAATACCCCATGCCAGTGGTGTTGTCCATGAACAACAACACTACACAGAGGGAAGGAATGCCTTCAGTGCCAGTCGGATCGCCCGAAGCTCCAAAAGAGGACTCTGATCTCCGCCTCTCCCAAGTGGCCTCCCCATCCCAGTAGGGACACATCCATCACCACTGTGGTGCTCCGGTTGGGAAAGGGAGAGGGATCTGCAATTGACCCAATCGCGATTCGTGAGCCACCACTGCAAGTGTCGCGCAGTTCCATCCGAAATCAGGACGTGATCATACAGGTTGCCCTGATGCTGCGCCCACTGGTACTTCAGGTCCCACTGCAGAGCCAGCATATGCCATCTGGCATGTTGCACTAGCAGGATGCAGGAGGCCATGAGGCCCAGGAGCTGGAGGGTCATCCTGACTGAAACCCAGGATAGAGGCCGAAAGATCGGAATCATAGCCTGAATATCCCGGACTCGCTGCTCGGGAGGATAGACCCGAAACAGCGTTGAATCCAGAACCGCTCTGATGAAGGGGAGCTTCTGAGAGGAACTCAGGTGCAACTTCGGCACATTGATGGAGAACCCCAGCAGATGCAGGAGGTCGGCCGTAGTCTGAAGGTGGTTGACGACTTCAACAACAGGTCGTCGAGGTAGAGGAAGACTGACACCCCAGACCTGCACAGATGAGCTGCGACCACCACCATTACTTTCATGGACATCCGAGGGGCGCTGGTAAGGCTGAGGGGCAGCACGGCAAACTGAAAATGCTCCTGACCCACCATGAACCGCAGGTAACGCTGGTGGGCCGGCAGGACGGGGATGTGAAAATAAGCATCCTGCAAGTCCAACGCTACCATCCAGTCTCCAGGGTCTAGGGCAGCCAGGAGACCTGAGCCAGAGTCAGCATTTTGAACTTCTCCTTCCGGCGGAAGCGATTGATGTCCCGGAGGTCCGGGAAGGGGCGCAGGACCCCTTGTTTTTCTTGGGGACCAGAAAGTAGCAGGAATAACAACCACTCCCAACTACCTGCACCGGAACGCACTCGATGGCCCCCTTGGCCAAGATGCCCGTGACTACCTGTTGGAGAAGAACCAAATGATCCCCCGGTGGCACCGAGGTGGCATGGCTGGAGGGGAGGACTGAAAGAGAAGGGAGAAACCCTTGTGGATTAACTGCAGCACCCACTTGTCCGATGTGATATCGTGCCGGTGGGGGAGGTGGTGGCGGATCCTGCCACCCACTGGCGTGGAGTGATCCACGAAGCTCGGACTAGGAAGGTTTGGAGGTAGGAGCAGCGGGGGTGGAGGTGGACTGACCCGCACGCTGATTCCCAGATCTGCCCATGCGGAAGCCGCAACCACGGCCGCGCTGAGGCTGGTTCTGCACAGGCTTGTTGAAGGAACGTGCCTGGGTGCCTCTGCCCTGGCCACGAAAGGAACGAAAACCAGGAGTGTCCGGATTCTTTGCAGAAAGACCCAAGGACTTTGCCGTTGCCCGCGAGTCCTTAAAACGCCTTAACGCACTGTCAGTCTTATCGCCAAACAGGCAGGTGCCATCAAAGGGCATATCCATGAGCGAGCTCTGGACATCGGGCGAGAACCCAGTCGAACGCAACCAGGCGTGGTGTCTCAACGCCACCATCGTAGAAATCGCCCTGCCCAAGGAGTCTGCGGTGTCCAAACCACACCAAATGGCGAACTTAGCCGCATCCTAACCTTCAGCAATCGTTTGAGAAAGGACAGCCTGGACCTCCTCAGGGCACTGAGGCAACACTTGAGCAACGGAATCCCACACTGCGTGAGAGTAGCGGCCCAACAAGCAGGCGGTATTACCGACCCAAGCTGGCCGAAGAGAACAACCGCTTACCAAACTGTTCCAGTTTCTTAGAGTCCTTGTCCGGGAGAGCTGTAGGAAAGACACTCTGCGACGTCGAGGCCTGGATGACCAGTCTCTCAGGCGTGGGATGGGTGGTCAGAAAAGCCGGGTCACCAGGTGCTGGGTGGTGGCATCTAGCGAAGTTTTTATCCACCGGGGTCCCGTGGCCTGCTGCGACCAAGTGCCCAATAGGACTTCGGTAAGGGCGTCATTGAAGGGAAGCAACAGCTCTGACAAAGTAGACGCCGACTGGAGACCCTGGTGAGGAGGTTAGTTTTGAGGGCCGCCGTGGGGAGGTCTAGGTTGAGGGCCTCAGCAGCCCGAAGGAGCACCATCGTGTAGAAAGCGCCCTCCTCCATCGTAGGCAGGGGAGAGGCAAACCCTGGGTCAGAAGAGACATCGAGATCGCCGGTGTCTTCCAGATCGTCCACGCAATCCTGCTCGGAGTCACACTGTCAGGCAAGAGGGTCCTCGGATCCTTCCCAGTCCTCCTCTGCCTCCGGCGCCGGAGGGGCCGGTCGCGGCGGCAGTGCCAGAGCAGGAACACACGGCATCGGAAACGGCGCTGAGAACAGCGCTGGCCGGGGCCGGGCCGTCGCCACCTCCCAATGCGGATCCCAGGTCGGAACAAAATGGTCCTGGAACCGGGGCAAGGGTGGAATAAACGGCACCCAGTGTGGCGCCGAGGGCACACCGGGCCAGAGCCTGGCAATGCTGCACCTCGTGGCGCTGGGGCCGGAGCCAACGGCCTGGGATCCTGTGGTGCCGGGGTTGGAACCGCCGGGCCTACAGGACCTGGACACGGGACCGCGGGGCCCGAAGGCACGCCGGCAGAAGCCTGAGGTCTGAAAAGGCAGTCCACGGTAGTAAGAAACTCTTGCACCTGTTCGGGAGTCGCCGATGGACCCAGGTAGGGTGGGTAGACCATGGGACTCCCAGGCTCCAGAGGAGCCGCAGGGGCTCCTCGTCCGCCTCCAAGGAGCGACGGGGGGACGTCGGAGAGCGAACACGCGTCTTCAACTTCTTTTTATGACGTTGCTTACCGAAATACGAGGGCGAAGACTTGGACCCCGTGGAGAGACGGCTCCGGTCCCACGAGAAGTCCCTGGAACGGCCCCTAGACCCGAAGCGACGGTGAGAGGAATGCCGGACCTCCAGTAACTTCCAGCGCCGCTCCCGCAAGGCCTTCAAGGCCATCGCTCGACAGTCCCGGGAGTCGTGATCAGTCTCCAGGCAGTAGAAGTAAACATCGTGGGGGTCCGCTACCGACATATTATGGCGGCAGGCCCCACAAGACTTAAAGCCAGGCATACCCTACGTGCACCAGGAGAAAAAAGAGGGGATACAAAAGTCTCAAAATAGTAGTCAAAAAGTGGCTACGGTACTTGCTCAATCTATATCTACGCTTGTTGGTGCGGAAAAAGAAAGAACTGACGTCAGCGTGCATGGGTGGCGCCTAAGTAGTCTCCGTGACGTTATCTCGGCACACACGACGCCAGTGACGGACGCGGAGCTGCAGGACGCCACCTACTGACGGGCAAGGGTACTGCTAAGCAAAACTTTCCGGATCCAGTCTGACGCCAGGGGATATTCTAAGGTAAGGAATCTATGGTAAGGAATCTATCACTAACGTGTCTCTTTCAGATCTGCTTTTCCCCTCTGTATTCTGGATGGTCAGCGGTGTCCAGGTGGATTGGAGACTAATCGCCCTCCTGCTACGGCCTCCAGGTTTCATGCCGGGGTAAGTGCATGCGCTCTGCGTATTTGCTTGCAGGGTTGACAGTGCTACCTGGTAGAGGGTCGCTGGGTAGGGTCACACGCTTCTGGGGGTCATCAGCGTTATGCAAGATTGTGGATAAATTAAGGGATATATTAACCAAGGAGATTTACAAGATCTTGGACTGGGGATGCGGGTGGAAAGATTAGAAGTCACTCTAAGGTCTCTGGCTCTACAATTACAACCCACTTTGAGGTATCCGCCCAAATCAATGGGCTAAAAAACTAATGGGGCAAGGGACAGCATGAGCGAATCATACCGCCTTGGCCCGTAAAAACGACATCCTCCCTAATAATACCGAAGACAACAAAGAAGGCGCGTATGTCAGTGAGGACCAGCACTTACCGGACCTGACTTTGGAGGCAGTCTCTATGAGCTCTAGTCAGAGCGCCAGTAGTCCGGAATCTGTGTCACCTCCGCCTACTCAGACCTAAATGCAAAATTCAGTGGAGGTAATCCCGGAACCAGAGGCTACTCTTCTAAAAACTAAAAAAGTCATGGAATACCCTTTCTTAATGAAGGTTAAACCAGTAGGGCCCAGATGCAAACTAAGGGGCTGATTTGCCTGAGAAGCACCAACCCCAGCAGCCACCACGGCCCCAGCAACAGTCCCCTGTTCTCTTCTCAGGTGGCAATTTGATGTTATTTCAATCCTTGGCATCCCCTACTACTAAGTCAGCAACTGCCCTGGGATCATTAGATACTGAACAAGAGGACCCAGCATATGGAACTATGCAACAAGACCTATTTTTTCGAAGAAATGAGACACTGTAGGGGGATCTTCCTTCTACAATGCAATGAGATGCCAAGATTATGTTAAATGCTATCCTGGAGGAAATAAGGGACCTGAAAGCCTCACAAACCACCAAAATCACAGCTTTACATGCACAACTCTCTAACATTGAGGAGACAGTTGCCCATATCCTGGAGAGCTTCAAAGAAGCAGAAGTAAGGATCTTTCAGCTAGAGGACCAGGTAGCTAGTCTACAGGAGTAGGCGGCCCCTTTCCAGAAACAGAAAACCTCAATTGACTACAAGTTGGAGGAACTCAACTCAAGACGCGTAAATCTGTGCATTGTTGGGGTTCTGGAAGGACTTGTGGGACAGCAAAAGCTTCAGTGGGCAAACACCATTATCAAAACATATGTTGTCCCTGAACATTCCGGAGATCTCACACTTACAGGAGCCCACGAGGGCCTGCGCATCTGCCCCTGAATTCAAAGTATCCTTGTACAATACTTGTGAATTTTGGAGACTATCGGGTGAAGGGGTTAGTGCTATCCAATGCTATTAAGCAGAAACAGTACAGTACTCCTAAAATTCCTCTCTGTTGCATATTTTCCGACATGTTGGCATAAGCAGCTGTTATCTTCCATATAGGTACCCTGATATTGGTCCGGGTAACTTCATAACCCCTCACCAATATTCTTCCCTACATTACACTTATAACTGTTTACAGGGACTGACCTTTTACCTAGATACGACACTGAATTCAGAACACGGGTTTTCCCTAGTTCGGAATCTCATACATTATGCATGCCAATTCTTGGACGCACAGCAGGACTACCACCTCCTGTATAATATCTATGTATAAATTCATGCTCGACGTCTTCCTTAGGCCGACAGTAATACAGCGAAGTAGGCCCCCCTGGAGGGACCTATGGGTATATATACATCACATCTTGCTAAGATAGACAGAGAAGACCAGGACTTCCCGGCCGACACACTGAACGGAGGCGCTGAGGTTCCTGCATGCAGACCCTTCAGCTCGCAGTGGTCCAACATCCCTTGCGAGGTGTCCAACTCGAGACTAGGACAAGGTCTCACAGTCTCTCAATTCAGGAAACGGGGTCGACTTCTTCCTAGAGGGATTCTTGGCTGAACACCTACTCACGTGCTAGGTGCATCTAGTTAGGGAGACATTGTAGGAGTACGCATATTTTTATTATCATGTATTTTATATAATTGTATGCATTCATGATTACTGCATGATAGTAGAGCTTTACCATCCGTTTACTTTCATAGTGCTTCTAATCCTATATCTCTGCTACTGTCTAACGGTTGTTGCAACTCATCTATTTTACAATAAAATAACAACTGTTGAATAAATACTTATTTAAAATGCCCAGCCTGTTTATTCTGGGTAAGTACGCACGAGTGACTGAGCGAATAGTGTATTGTTTCCAAGGTCCTATGTTCAATGGTTGCCAAGAACTATTCTCTCCTTGGTAAGAGGAGTTTCTAGTGGCACTGTGGGCTAGCTGCACGAATCCATGCATCGTACCGGATCACAGCGTATTGAGGCGCCAAGACTGTCATATAGTTGGGGGCCGCAGTAAGAAACAGACGCATCAACTCCCCACGCAGTAAGGAATCGACGCATCGCCTCCCCTGCGCTGCAGTAAGGAACAGACGCATCACCTCCCCTAAGTCTAATGAACACACGCATCACCTTCCCTCCGGCGATTTTGTTTGCTTTGCATGACGCATCGAAGGTACTTTTGAGAAAAGTGTTGCATTTACAACTTGCATTGAACGTAACTATTTCTACCATTTGAAAGCCTTATTTTTAATACTGTATTGTGGATTTTTGTTGTTTGGTCTTGTTTTGGTTTAGATAAAGATGACTTATTTTTCTAACCTGGTGTGGTGTCCGTTTGTAGTGTTTTCACTGTGTTACTGTATGTGTTCACAAATGCTTTACACAATTGCCTCTGAGATAAGCCGGTCTGCTCATGCCAAGCTACCAACTGGGTGAGCAGGGGTTATTTTAGAAGTGTATCCCCCTTAACCTGACTAGAAGAAAGGGTCCCGGTTTGGACAAAGGTACCTACCTCTGCCAAGTAGAGACCCCCATTTCTAACATACTCCTATAGGTAAGATTCCAATAACGTTCAATTTGCTCAAATTCCTGTAGTGGGGGACAGAGTAATACCAAATTTGGATCGCAGCTTGGGTTTAATTCTAGCAGCAGAGTAGGGTGTAGAATCTGCACACGCAGGAGTTACGGCAATTGATTCCTTACTGAAACAACACTACTGGTGGCCAGGATTAACAAAGCAGACTAAGGACTATCCGCCTGATTCATCAAGCTAAATTGCACTCGCAAAGGGCAAGATTCTCAGAATCTTGCCTTTTGCGAGTGCAATTTTTGCATTTGGGATTCATCATCCCAAATGCAAAATTCGCTATTTAAGAATTCGCACATTTGCGAAGAATTGAATTTAAGGAATCTCTATTTGAGATTCCTTAAATGCAATTCATGAAGCATTTTAAAATTGTGAAATTGCAATTTTGGGCCGCTATTTACCGAGAGGTCAGACCTCTCGGTAAATAGCAAAAACTTAGAAAAATGCATTTAAATGCATTTTTCTAAGTTGCATGTTACACACACACATGTCCTTTGGACATGTGTGTGCGCAACACCAATGTAGATTACATTTCAGGGGTGCTACAGGATGTCCTTTGGACACCCCTGCACCCTTGAAATTCCTATGGGCCTGTAGGCCCATAGGAATGCATGGGGAGTTATTCCTTATTAGCGATTAGCAATTAGCTAATCGCAAATAAGGAATGTGTAGGAATCGCAATATTTATTGCAATTCCTACATGAATCCCGTTTTGCAAGTCCTTAATCGCGATTCGTTATGAATCGCTATTAGGGGCTCGCAAAACGGGAGAATGATGAATCAGGCTGTATGTCTTGAAATGCGACATGTGCCAGCAGATGAAAGGCTCCACGATTACACGTCCAGCGCAGACACCATTATTGATATCAGATAAACCACTCGTATGTTTATTTGGACCACTGCGGCCCTTTCAAACAGATGGGGCTTACAGTTATGTCATGGTTGCAGTAGATTCCTGCTCTAGATTCCTATGGGCGTGGCCCCAGTGCTCGGCTGATGCTCGAACTGTTGTAAAAGATTTGCGAGTCTTTATAGGGACATACACAATCGGCACATTACATTCTGACCATGGCCCGCGTTTAGCTCTAGGGCTTACAAGGATGCCATGGGAGGTTTGGGTTTAGCATTGCGGTACTCCTCTCCGTACCTGCCAGAGGGAAATTCTACAGTGGAAAGGAAAAACCGTGACTTAAAGCAGTCTTTAACAGCTAGAGTATTAGGCTTGGGTGAGAGTTGGGTAAAACATTTGTATGGAGTTCAACGAGCATTGAATAATACGATAGGAAGTTCTCTCGGGGGTGTCACTCCTTATGAGGTCCTATTTGGGAGGAAACTGTGGGTACCTGTACTTGATTGTGAAGGCACAGTGGTGGATGAAAAATCTTTTGGCATCCATTAACAGGCAATCACAATTGCGTTCTATTATGTTGTTAAGCTGGATGCTGCAATCTTTGTGCGCAGGCTACGTGCCATGGCGTTTCATCAACAGTACATCTCTGTTTTCTTCATACAATCTAACAGAAAAACAGACAGAAATGGCACAAAGGGGAGCAAAATATACAATGCTGCGTATTGAAAAACTGGATAGATTAGCCTTTACAGTGGCAGAATCACTGTCCACAGAATGGTTAATCCACGGCCACATAACTCTACCAGTCACTACTTTTCAATTTCAGTATTGCCTTGAACAAAAGCAGGCAGGTAGATATGAAGAAATGGGTAGGGAATTCATCAAGGAATCTTGGGAATTACCATACAGATTGCGATGCCGGAGTGAGATAGAGAAGTGTTTTTGAGCAGTACAAACTGTGAGAACACTACGTGGATGTTGGAACCTGGGATGACAGGTCACCTAGGGTAGCCTGGCCTAGGAGTAAGACATGCAATTCTAGAGGCACAAGTGTGAAGGTTGCAAACCACCCAGCAGTAAATCCACGCAATAACACATAAAAAGGACACTACACTAATTTGTTAGGAGAATAAGTACTTGTTTATAAAAATAATCTCTTTGCTCTCTTGGTACTAAAGTTCACAGTTCAATATAATGCGTTCTGTCAGGAAGAGAACCAGTACATTTAAAATGGCCAATCAATGTCAAAAACACAGTACTATTAAATTATCATCACATTACATTTAGTTGACTTGAAATCAGTAACACTACCTTCAGAGAGGTTAACTTATTTCAGTATCTATCATTACCAATACATTTAGTCAGATCTCAACATTTACCAGATTTGACTTCAATGAGGAATTCCAGTTTAACCAGAAGTTTAGTTAGAGATCAGCAATCTCCATGAGGAATTTATTCCTTCACTTAACCAGCAGATTTCTTGGTATTACTCCCCAATCTGTATTAAACCGGGATGAAAACGACCAGTGCCAAATTTACTCCACGGTAGGCGCTAGCGCCGCTTCCCCCTGCAGTTCACCTCCTTACTTGTGATTGAATATGCTGGAATTGTCTTGCGCCAGGCTCAACAGGGGAAACAGCAGACGAAGAGGCCGGGGAACCGAGGCTGGAGAGGCTCTCACGCCTCAGAAGGCTCCACTATGCTCACTCCCCCGCTCGGGCCGACTCCTCAGTGAGGCACTCGAGCGGAAGACAACCAAGGCAGACACCACGATGCTTCCCCGGCCCCTACCGGGCCTCTAAACACTCCCTCCCTGCTCGGGCCAGCTCCTCAGTGTGGCGCTCGAGCAGGAGGAAAAGGGCAGATAACTCGGCAAGCTGTGGAAGCCCCCGGCGCCTCTCCTCGGCGCTGGATACCAAAGACACTCCTCCAGTGGGCATGCGCGGTAGCGCTCGAGCTGGTGCCGCCTACCGCTGCGCCCGCTCGAAGGAAGGACGCTTCGCTCCCGGGCCTGCTTACTTCTTTGCCCCTCCTTCCGGGGATAACAGCGTCGGACTGGGCTTGCGCGAAGGCACCTTCACTTTCCCCTGACAACGCGTCTGAAGCGCGGTAGGCGCCCCCGGGGTCCCGCTCACGAAGGGGAGCCTCGCAAGGCTTCTCAGGCTCAGTGGATCCCGGGGAGGCGCTGTCACAGTGCGCGATCAGTGCCCCAGGAGTCCCGCTCACAGCCGAGGCGGCGCTGCCTCAGGGAAACCGGCACCCTTCACCACTTGTCAGTTCGCCAGGAAATCCAGGGATCGGCCGACTGCACGTCCGGCTAGGACCTTTCAGGACACAAGGGCACAAGCCTTCCCCGACACCCAGGAAGGTAGGAAACAGCGCTGGTTCGATTTTCACCTCAGCTCCCACTTCCCAACTCTACAAGGTCCTTTTACCATTCAATACTGAATGGAGGTTGGTGTCTAGGGATGAGGGTTATTCTTCCTGAGTCCCTGTCACTGGGCAGAGGACTGCGCTCCGCAGCGCCACAGTCTCCTTCTCCTGTTCCCACCACACTATTTTCAAGCTAGGGGTTAGTCAGGCGCCCAGGGTCTCCCTTAAACATCCACAGCAGGGACAAGACAAGGAGGAGTAGAGAAGTGGATTAATTAGGCTGCTTCCCAGACCAGGAGATCAACCCTCGCACTAGTCTCCCCCCACCTTCCAAGATAGCCTGTCCTCCAGCTGACTCTCTCAGGTAGACAAAATGGCTGCCCCGCATTCCGCCTTATATAGGCTGTCCCTCAGTGGTCCAGAATGGACCAGAAGGTTCTGGAACGCCCTATACTAGTCTATGGGCAAGTTCTGGGTGTGGCAGTTAGGGCAGTTGGAAGCCACCATTTTGTGGTTCCAACTTTTCCTGTCAGAACAGGCCTCTGGGCCTGAGGTGAAAAACTATGAGGGGGGGAAAGAACACCTATCCCCTTGACCAACACCTAGAAAAAGCTAGTGGACACAAAAATTATTAAGGGTATGAGGGGCAGAAAGGGGACAAAATAAATAATAAATTGGAGGGACTACGCAAAAAAACCAGACAGGTCTAACAGTGGATCACTCCTATGTCAGGATATAATGCTGCATGGGCCTGTAAAGGTTCGGTAGCAAACTTATCCTGTCACTTGAGGGGTACCACAGCTGCTGCGATCACTCCAGTGTTCAGGCTACTTTCGAATGGAAGTTACTTGATGCTGAACGATCAAGGTTGCTGTGGGATGCATCCGGGCATCACATAACTGTTAACAGTCAGATCCAGGGTTACTTGCTGTATGTAAGTATTGTTTCCTCCAACACATACAGTCAGGGAGGCGCCGTTATGGCCTTCACTAAATGTTTCATTAACACGGTTGGATGCTTTGGGCAGAATGAAATCCATGCTTTTTCAAAAGTCCGTGCCCTTAACCTCTGCTCAAGAGACTTTTGATCTCCAGATCGCAAGGTCTTCAGCAGAGATACAGGCGCTCACACATACGAACTGCCCCTTTCATTTAGCAGAACTGGTAAATTGTATCTTTAACATGTCTGATACTACAGGCATCATCCACCTATTTAAGACCATAGGTTGTGGACTAATAAGCACCTTTCAGACGGCCCTCTGAGTTATAACAAACTTTAATCACTCCGTATTTGGAAGCATTTTTGGAGGACTGCCGCTGATCCGGTTTTTAATAGCAGGTATCCTGATTATTATTTTTCTGCTACGCAATGGACGTCCCAGTCACCAAGGAGCTGGAGAAGGCACTCCAGGAGCGTAAATATCGTAATCGCATGGTACAACATCTTGGCAAACCTCACCGAGAGAACTAATTGCGTCTTGGTTCCTGTCATTTAGACCAGTCTCGATGGACTGCATCTTACCTGTCTTCAGATGCCTGTTTTAAGGAGAAGAATGCCTGTTAGATCTTTGTCTGACACTTCCATCATGTGCGCAAACACACGTTGATGCTTTACTGGACCCAATAACGACCCATATTCTGCAGTGTCCCCACCATATTCCACTTTTGAAGGCAGCATGCCTAGAGCCACCACAGGTAGTATCGGCTCCTGTTCGTATGGATATTGACTCCTCCTCTGACACCCAGGCCTTGGATGGTGCACAGGCTGCCCCAGCATCGGCTGTTGACCGTACGGAAGATCATCTGTGCTCAATTGACATAATCTGCGAGATGTTACAGGGACCGTCGTCTGTAGACGCAAGCAACAATAATGTTGCATCTACCAGCCAGGACACACATATTTCACTCATTTGGCCCATTATGTGCTGGGAGAAATTCAGCTTATTTAAAAGCAAACTAAAATTGGAACTCCAAACCAAAATTGACATTCTTTTGAGCATGCATGTCTTTCAAATGCTTGTAGTAGTTCAAACTATACCTATGGACACAGAGCTATGGCTTGAGTGCCAATTTACTTTTTAAACCTTTTTAAAGATGTTTTAGAACTTTTAGTTATTTTTAAGCAAAAAGTAATGATTGTTTAGCTACTAGCGTACCAGTATCTAGTCAAACAAGTAGTACTTTTAAAGTTTAATTATGTCGTCCATTCGGAACAGGAGTGTGTGTTATATTCCACATAGGTGCCTTGATATAGGCCCAGGCAACTTCATAACCCCTCACCTATATTCTTCCCTACCTTATACTTATAACGGTTTACAGGGACTGACCTTTCACCTAGATACAACACTGCATTCAGAATGCGGGTTTTCCCTAGTTCGAAATCTCATACATTATGCTTGAGGATTATTGGAAGCACAGCAGGAATACCACCTCCTGTATAACATCTATGTATAAAGTTCATGCCTGACGTCCTCCTTAGGCCGACACAGTAATACAGGACCCCTAGCAAGACCTATGGGTATATATACATCACATCTTGCTAAGATAGACAGAGGAGACCAGTACTTCCCGGCCGACACACTGACCAGAGACGCTGAGGTTCCTGCATGCAGACACTCCAGCTTGCAGTGTTCTAACATCCCTCGCGGGGTGTCCAACTTGAGACCAGGATGGGGTCCCACAGTCTCTTAATTCAGGTAATGGAGTTGACTTTATCCTTGAGGGATTCTTGGCGTAACACCTACACACATGCTAGGTACACTTAGGTACATCTAGTTAGGGAGGCATTGTAGGAGTACGCATCTTTTTATTATCATGTATTTTATATACCTGTATGTAGTCATGATTACTGCAAGATGGTAAAGCTTTACCATCCGTTTACTTTCATAGTGCTTCTAATCCTACATCTCTAATACTGTCTAACGGTTGTTGCAGCTCATCTATTTTACACCAGAATAACAACTGTTCAATAAATACTTATTGAAAATGCCCAGTCTGTTTATTCTGTACATCTCTCTACGACAGACTAAATGACTGAGCGAAAAGTAGTATATTGTTTCCTCAGTCCTGAGGGATCAGGTTTGTCATGTTCGATGGTTGCTGAGAACGATTCTCTCCTTGGTAAGAGGAGATTCTAGTGGCACTGTGAACTAGCTGGTACAAAAGGCCAACATACCCGGTGGGGGTGTTCAGAATCAGTCTGACACCAATCCTTCAGTGTATGCTGTCCGAACGCGCAGATCCTGTATAGGTTTTATAGGAACTACACGACACAGCTAAGCGGAGGAAATAATTCCTAGAGATTCTCCATCTTTTTAAAGCACAGGTAGCCCAAAAATGATCTCGCAACAGTCAAAACTGAAGGTGTTAGTAAAAGGGCGTAATCTGTGAGGTCTCTGAGGCTCAGGAACTATTTCAGCAAATATTGAATAAGCCATAATTGAATATTGTGTGATTAGAAATTGGACTACTGGTTATTCTGGCTAACCAAGATGTGGGATTGGGATTAGTATAGATTGTTCAACTCCACTTCTGGTATTGAAAGCTGGCTTTTAGGGCTGGGGCCCCCTGCACTATGCTTCTAATCACTACTTAAAGGTTAATGTGCTGTAGCTAATCAGTTGTCGACCAGAGATGGGATGCCTACACGCTTTGGGAGTGAGAACCTGTGTACTTTGGATGCTATTGGGGGGGGGGGGGGGGGAGGGAGGGTTCTTGATGTTTCCAATAGTTTTCTTTTTTTTCTCTTCTCTCTTTCTAGGGATTGTCTTAGCCTGGTGCCCCGGTGTGGTGGGGATATGGGTACGTTGTTTGATCTTGCCACAAGGTCAGCGTGCCAGACTCTTGGGGGTGGGAAAGCATGTCAGGTGTGAGTAGGATGGAGCACCACTCACTGCGGCTCAGGGGAGGGCAGAGGGAGGGAGAGTTGGGGGCACAAGCTATTTGGTGGGATGGGTTGGAAAGTTTTATAAAATTGGATCGGGTATGCAGCTGTTAAGTATAAGTACTAAGGAAGGTAGAGTAGAAAGGCAACCTTGTTGAAGGGAGGATCAATCATTCGGCCTGTAGGTGTGGGAAGGGAGTCGGTAAGATGATATTTTGTCTTAAAGCCTATCCTAGAACAGACTGAGCAATTCCCTGAAGGTAGTTCCTTTAATGTAAATGGCCTGAATAATGCTTAGAAATTAGCGGCAATAGAAAGCTGGATTCGAGCCGAAAACCCAGCTGCGATGTTGGCTCAGGAGACTCATATCCCGGCTGGGAAGTTATCAGGACTTTCAATGTTTAAAGACTGGGCAGCTTATAGAGGGTTCTCATCTTTTCAAGCAGCCCACCGCAGCACTGCTATTTCCGTGATAAAGAGGGTCGCTGGTGTTGGGTGAGCTGCTGGGTATAGTCCAAGCTTTAAATATTTGTTAGTTTTTATGCCCCAGTCGAAGATAATATCACACCATTTGAGGACCTGTTTCAATCGCTTCTCCAAAATCCAGGCCAACTGATAATAGGGGGAGATTTTAATTTGCTGCAGGATCCAAAAGTGGATTCTTCGGTTAAGGCAAAAACACAGACAAATCCGGGATTTTGGTGCCCAGGTCATTATTCAAACACTGGACCTGGTAAAAAAGAATAGATGGATAGATCTGTCGGTCGATACTTCTCAGACAGTTAATACAAGAGGTGTTGTCATTTTATTTAAAAAAAACATCACAACAAGACTCTTGAAGCAAAAGGTCGATCCTCATGGTAGATGGGTAATCGCGGCTGTTATGATAGGGGGGTCAAGCATTACGTTGGTAGGCTATTACGGGCCTAACCGTGATGATCCATCTGTCTGGTCCACGTTGTTCTCCGAGCTGTTACACTTCCCAGAACCCATGATAATAGCGGGAGATTTTAACATTGTGCTTGATCCGAAGTTGGATAAGTCTACTTCTAGTCGACAACAGATACACTCTAAAACTAGAGATCTTCTAATTAAGAATATGCATCAATACGGATTTATGGATATCTGGAGGGTAAGGTCGGGTCAAAAACCCGGCTTTTCTTTTAGAAACTTTAAGTACCGCCACAGATCAAGGATCGATTTCATATTGGTTAACAAATGCTTGGAAAAGTCAGTTAGGGATATAGCTTACCTACCATCACACCTCTCTGACCATTCGGCTGTACTCATTGATTTTGAATTACAGTCTCAAATCGCTACAAGGTCATGGACAATTGATAGATCTTTCCTTACATCTCCTGAGGATATGGAGTATGTTAAGGTGGAGACGCAAGAATTTTTTTAAATTAACATTGGCTCGGCGTGCTCCAGTTTAGTATGGGACGCTTTTAAATGCTCATTGAGAGGGTTAGTCAAGAATAAAACTTCATTTCGAAAGGAACAATACACTCAAAAGGTTAACCTAATAGAGGCCAATATATTAAAAGCCCAATCAGATTTAGAAAACTTAAACAATTGCTCAGATCATGCTATACAAGCTAAGCAGGAGGAGCTTACGAAACTTAAAGGGCAAATGGCTTCAATATTAAATCAGCGTATTCTGCAGAGGTGGGAAGCTAGTAAATTAGCCAATTTTGAATTCGGGGAAGGGGCAGGCAAACTATTAGCCTGGAAGTCTAGAACAGACCAAACGCGTAAAAACATCGACTCTATAATTTCTGACTCCGTCACAGCATCTTCGGACCCAGAAATAAGGTCAGCCTTCAAAGATTTTTTTCAGGATATTGATCGAGAGGACAATAACATCACCTCTATTGATGTAGAAAACTGGCTCAAAAAATGTCCCTACCAGTGCTGTCTAAAGAACAGGCGAATTTGTTAGACCATCCAATTATGGTTGAGGAGGTATCATCTGCTATATCAAACAGTAAATCTGGAAAGGCAGCGGGGCCGGGCGGCCTCCCGGCAGAGATATATAAATACATTGCAGCAGATATTGCTCCTTTTCTTACTAAACTATTCAACCAAATACTGCTAGACGGCGATTTACCTCCATCATCATGGAACAAAGCTTCCATTACGCTCATTCTGAAACCAGGCAAAGTAGCCACCGCCTGTGGTTCATATCGTCCAATTTCAGTTCTCAACGCTGATTATAAGATCTTTGCGTCTATACTTGCCAAACGATTGGGACAGGTAGCTCCCTCAGTCTTACATCCTAACCAAAAGGGCTTCGTTAAGGGCCGTCAACTCTACGAGTTAATATATGACCTAATAGGTGCAATTGATATGGCAACCAATTCATCATTACCCTTGGCTATTCTTACCTTGGACGCCGCCAAGGCCTTCGACAGGGTCAATTGGAAATACCTGTCGGGGGCCTTGGAAAAATTCGGGGTGGGCCGGGCTTTCCGTAGAGCTGTGGAATTACTATACCACGAACCTTCAGCCTCGGTCTTGGTTAACGGCGGACTGTCGGAACCCTTTACCATCACAAGAGGCACCCGCCAGGGTTGCCCGCTTTCGCCCCTACTTTTTGATATCTATATGGAGCCATTTGCTCAACTGATTCGTGAGGATACTAACATCGCTCCATTTAGATACAGAGATTGGGGGAAAAAAGCATCTTTATATGCTGATGATCTTATGATTTTAACTTCTGATATCAGCACAACGTTTCCTTCAGTCATTAATTTGGCCCAACAATTTGGCAACATCTCTGGCTATGAAATTAACGCCACAAAGACTGAGATTATGGCATGGAACAGTATAACAGCAACACTCCCAGTACAACCTTGTGATAGCATGAGATACTTAGGTATAAAGATTTTAAAAGATATCAACCAGATTGCCCACACAAATTTTACTCTGGTGGCCAAAGACTGTAGGAACTTAATGAATTCCTGGAGACATCTTCCATTGACGCTCTTAGGCAGATCAAACGTGGTCAAGATGTCCATTTTACCTAGGTTGACCTTTATTTTCAATAGTTTACCACTTTATTTTGAAAAGAAATGGATAGCAAAGATGCAGAGTGATATCACCTCTTTCATATGGAGGAATAAGACAGCAAGAATTTCTTGGAATAAACTAAGGCGTCGGAGGGAGAAGGGGGGTCTGGCCGGCCCGGATATACAAATCTATGCCTGGGCATTTCAGCTGACACATGCCCGAATACTATTTCAAACTCCGACTGATCGGGGTATTGGCCCCATGTTTTCTACATTACTAAAATGTGAAGGTGTAAATCAGTCGTGTTTTTTATTCAAGTTTGGAGACCCAAAATTTTTAAAGAAAATTAAGTTGAAGATACTGCAAGGCCTAGCAAGAACCTGGTATAATCTTAGAACCATTACCAAAATAGGCTACTACTCTAATGGTTCTCCTATATAGGATCTTCCAGCTCCTCCGGAGTGGACTAAAGATGCACTGATAAGCCCGCTAAAAGTTGCTGGGATCACAACCTGGGGAGATTTGTTTTTTGAGGGGGAAATGCTCACCTGGGAACATCTACTGAGCAAGGTAGGCCCCAATCTCTCTAGACTTAAATTCCTTCAGATCTCTAGCTGGGCGCTTGCACTAAAATCTGGCCCTACACGTCGCCCACAACAACCATTGGGTGGCAATAGTCTACTAGAATCTTCCCTACTTGATAGTACCCTAAAAACCAAAGAGGTTTCCCATTTTTACAACTTAATCTTAGAGGAAATAGACGGAGTATTCTATCTTCCGGATCAACTCTGGGGCTCTCTATTGCCGGCAGCAAATGTAAATGAACTATGGGAAACATCCTTCACTGTTCTTTGGGACATTGTTAAGCCTGCTTGGCTGCGAAGAAACCACTTCTTTACCCTACACAGGGCTTACTATTCTCCTCAGAGGTTGTCCAAATTTACACCTGGTACACCAGTAGCTTGCCCCCGTTGTGGTCAGGTTGCAGCCTCCGATGCACATATGTTTTAGGATTGCCCACACCTAACATCTTATTGGCAATCAATAAGTAATAAACTAACATCCTCTACATGCACCAATGTGAAAATAGATCTAAGCCTGGTAATTCTCGGAGTAACGGACAAAAAACGCAGTGCAAACAATAACCTTCTGTTCTATTCAATGCTGTTGGCTCGACGTGAGATTTGTAGGCGCTGGAAAGAGGCCTCCCCCCGACACTACAAGACTGGAGTTCCTCAATGCTCTATATATCAAAATTGGATCTTTCCAGAGGTGGTAAACCTGAAAAAAGAGCGTTTTGGTTGAAACTTGATTGGTCTTAATGATGGAAACTTTTTTTTTTTTTTTCCCCCCCCCCCCAGTTCCAATGATTACGAAGCCATGTCGCACTCCCTTCGCTTTATCATGTTTGTACTTTTTAATTAAGGTCAATCTGTGGTATAAGTAATGGTGGAACCAGGCTACTGGCAAGCACCATCCTAAGAATACAAAAGGTTCTGTGACTCATTGTGAAACTGACTTGGCTGTAGGGTCCAGGTGCATCATCGTAACGATTGACCCCTACCAGTCCTGCACTGAGACAGCATGTCTGTTTTCCAAGTCACACTTTTCCTAGTCCACGGTACTGATGGGCCAGCCATGGTTGAGATGAGGAACAAAAAAAAAGAAACAAAAAAAAAACACAGACAAAACTAAAATCCTTAAAAGTCATTAGGAACTTTCAGGAAACATTTGCTTTAGTCGACCCCTGGAGAGCCGCCTACCCTACAAAAGTCACATACACCTGCTTTTCAGGGAGATTCCGCAGCTCTTCAAGTATATATATATATATATATATATATATTTTTTTTAAATCTCCCAAGCCTTCAATTATAAAACTCAAACCAATATACCTAATAGGTTCTCAGACAATGCAATGATTGTTCTCGAGTTAGGAGTGGGTAAACTCCCTATGCGCCCCAGATGCTGCGTGCTCAGTTAACAACATCTACAGGATGTAGAATGGGTGCACATTCTCAAAGAGGAGATAAGGGAATTTCTTATGTTATGTTATGTTATGTTATGATGCATTTGTAGCGCGCACTGTTACTCAAGAGTGTCCTGGCGCGGTGGCGAGCACATGTGGGGACAGGGATCGGATTAGCAAATCATGCTGAACAGGTGAGTTTTCAGCTGCTTCTTAAAGGGCAGAAGCTCTGAAATTAATTGGAGATCAGTAGGGAGCGAATTCCAGGCTACAGCAGCCTTGACAGAGATAGACTTACCCCCAGCCGCACTCTGCGAAAACGGGGAACGACCATCCGGCGTTGTACCGCTGAACGCAGAGGACGCTTAGGCAAGTAAAGAGTGAACCGCTACCTAAGATAGGTGGGACCCAGAACGAGCAGAGCCCTATGGGCCAAAGTGATTGTTTTAAACTGCACCCTTTGGGCCACTGGGAGCCAATGTAATTCCCGAAGAAACTGCTGCGCACTAGATCTCAAGGGGGCATTGAAGAGAAGCCTGGCTGCGGCGTTCTGGATGATTTGAAGCCTGTGCAACAAATAATCAGGCAGCCCCAGGAACAGAGCATTGGCATAATCCAGTCTAGACAGGATGACCGTCTCTTTAGCTGCTCTCGGGAGGAATGGAAACATTTTCTGAAGTGTTTTGAGAGTGCCAAAGCAGACCCCGTCCGTTTTTTTATATGGTCACTGAATCGGAGGTCTTCGCTAAACCAGATACCTAGGTTTTTCGCAGGCCCTGCTTTGGGCACCAGGCAGGGGTAGCCTGGAGGCCACACGCGGATTTTAAAGTCGTCCGGGAACAGGCCATAGAGAAGGACCTCCGATTTATCTTCATTACATTTGAGGGAGGCTTGGGCCAGCTATTGAAATACTGAGGCCAGACAGGTCTGCGCGATACCAGTATTCAGGTTAGAGCCATCCCAGGTAAAGAGAAGCTGCGTGTCGTCCGCGTACGCTGTCACCTTAGCGCCCATCTCCTCTACCAGGCAAACTAGCGGCGTAAGATAAATATTAACAAGCATTTGCAATGCAATAGGTCTCGGGTTAATTAAGTTTGAGCTATTGGCATTGCTAAATATTGCAACATCAACTGTAATATTCCATGCAGCACAAGAGCAGTGATGAATGTGTTTGCCCGTGAGAACAGTATGGAAAGTATGAAGATTGCATGCAAGATATGTAGATAATGGATTTTAGAAACATATAGGGGGGGGGGAAGACGTGCCTAAAAAAAGCTAAATTATGCAAAACAAAGTGGAGAGAACGGGCGAATTGGAGTGACGGATATACTGTAGACTGCTACCCGTCCCACAGAACTTTACAATGTTTAAATAGCAGTATTGTGTGTGCATGGCTTCAAAATGCTCAATTCTAGTTTTTCATAACAACATGATTGTTTTTATTCATTTATATGGCACTGCCAATAAGCACTAGAAAAGCCAAAAGTCTGTATTGTTTCAGGCATATGTTCTAACAAATACTGGCCGTCTGGCAAGCTTTTTTCTTTTTTAATGCAAGTTCTTTAAACCACGCCCTTAACCACAGCCCACGCTTCTTGGATCATTGGTTAGGTTTTTAAAATACGCCCGTTTTACGGACCTCACGCCCCCTTCTCTTTCCTCTACCTTTGTCAACCATCTTAAAACAAAGCATTAATTCGTTAATGGCGAAAATACAGTTCAATCGATATATATATATATGTAATCGGTCATCTAAGAAACATTAACTTCTGAAGATTTTACGTCACTTTGAAGCAACTATTTCAGAATATTTTAACAATTTTCTAAATGGCGAGAACAGCTACAGTTATAGAAAAAAATTCTGAGCTGTGGTTTGAAAAAAAGAGTAGGTCAGCATCTCTGCAATAAGTGTGGGGGGGGTGGAGAGACACCGACGTTGACCTTCTGGTCGACACACGATTATAATGTCAATTGCTAAATCAACCGAGACAGTACACGCAATGTCTAAAAGCACAGTCACCACGGTTAGTGTCATTCGAACGTAATTAGCAGGCACGGACGGAAACGCAAAGCAAGCGCCGTAGGGCCCCAAAGTATCACCTCTACCCCCAGGCTAGTCGTGGCTACCCGTGCTTCTACAAAACACGTGTCACCGACTCAACTCCAAATGCATACCAAATACACGCCTCACACTCCGACCACACATTAAGGCTGAAGGATGAGAAGAGGTGTGCGCACTACTACAATGCCTCACCTGCGGGGGCGTGCAGCTGCTCTACCGGCATGGTGGTACACGAATAACAGATGTAACAGTATCACTGAAAGGAAAAGCGTAACAATATTGGTCCTTTTGGGAAGCGCTCTGACACCTTCGGGTAAAGTCCGCGCTATGTAAATTTGCATAAATAAATAAAGAAAGAAAACGGAAATCTACGCACCCACCGGAAGTCAGGCAATGTCGCCTGTGACGGGGGCGGGGCCGCGTCCGGACCGGAAGAGGAGGCATGCGTATCGCGGCCCGGGGCTCCTGTGAGCAGTGGAGAACCCCGGGCCCGCCAGCAGGAGGTTAGGCGACTGTTGCGGGGCTCCCTTGACCAAGAGGGAGCCCCGTGAAAGGAGAGCTGCAGCGGCGGAGTCCCCCGATATTGCCCCGGTAAGTTAGAAAGGGCTGGGGGGTGCGGTGTGCGGTGTGCGGGGGGGGGGCGAGGGGGGCAGCACTCGTGTGTCTGTGTGCGTGTGTATGTGTGTGTGGGAGGCTGTATGTGCGTGCGTGCATGGGCGCTTCTGTGTGTGTGTGTGTGTGTGTGTGTGTGAGAGTGCGCGTGCTCGTTTGAAATCGCCTCCAAGGCGATGCGCGCGGCCAGCAGTGTCTCCTGGAAAGGAGACACGGCAACAATAGGCTGTCGGCGGACACGCACTTCCGCGCGTGCAGCCGAGACCTAAAAAGCAGGGGGCTAAGGGTAGAGTCTTGTGGAACCCCAGTAGCCAGATTTCTAACAGAGGAGGAGCATGAGGCCATACAGACCTGTTGTGAGCGGGAGTACAGAAAGGATTCGATCCATTTCCAAGCAAGGCCAGAAATCCCTACATCAGAGAGTCTGTCCAGAAGCCGCTGGTGGGGCACCGTATCGAAGGAGGCAGAGAGGTCGAGTAAGATCAGGGCTGCCCTGCCGCCCCAGTCTAGACACTCTCTGATGGCCTCCGACATCTCAACCAGGGCAGTCTCCGTACTGTAGAAGGATCTAAATCCTGACTGGGCTGGGTGAAATGCTCCTGATACTTCCAGAAACGCCTCAAGCTGCCGGAAGACCACCTTCTCACAAACTTTAGCGAGCGCAGGAAGATGGGAAATAGGCCGGTAGTTAGCCGGCAGCAGAGTGTCCAAAGTTGGTTTCTTCAGAAGACAGAGTAGTTTAGCACATTTCCATTGAGTAGGAACGTAGCCCGCCTGTAGGGACCTATTCACCAAGTCCATTACTGCTGGGCAGACCACCTCTGCAATACCCGCTAAGACCCGCGCTGGGCAGGGGTCAGTAGGAGAGCCAGTCTTCAGAGACCTTAAAAGGGCCAATACGTCTGTTTCGGTAGTGGGCAGAAATGTGGAGAACATGGCGGGTCCTACTGGATGGGAAGAGGAGGGTTCCAGGAGGGGACTCTCATTGGGACTAGAAGAAAGGCCAACGCTCTCTTGAATTTTAGCAATTTTGTCAATAAAAAAAAAGAAGAGAGCTCTTTGCACCATTCATTCGATGCCAGTATCGCGCTTTGTTCCGCGCATGGGGAGAGAAAACTTCAAACAATCGCAAAGATCTCTTTGCTATTATTCCTCGCCAGCATAATCCTCCCGGCAAAGTAATCACTCTTTGTCTTTTTTATAGACATGTAGTAGTCTCTCTGAGCAGAACGTAGGGTCGCCTTTGCGCTTGGACAGTAGGTCTGACGCCAGCAGAGCTCCAGTCTCTTACATCCCTGCTTCAGAACCCTAAGATTAGAGGAGTACCATGGCTGAGAGGGGAGAGAACGCCGGGTATTGCCCGATTTCGCATTAGAGCGTGCTCCCACTCCCAGGCTGATCCAATTGTCAAAATTGGCCACTGCCCCCTCAAGATCTGTAGCAGGGATAAGGTGGGATTGGCGCAAGAACTGCAAAAGTGCCGGGACATTCACTTTCTTGACTTGAGGCCCGGCAGGGAGTGACATATGCCTGTCAGTTCTGGTGACCTCCCACGAGAACCTAATCAGAAAGTGATCAGACCATGTAGTAGACTCAGGGTCCGTGACTGATATAGGGAAGTTGGAGCAGATCAGATCAATAAGGTGGCCCCCATCATGGGAGGGGAGTAGCACGTGTTGAGCCAGCTGGGCAAGGCTTATGGCGTCTAAGAGAGCACTGGCCTCCGGGATAGAAGGTGTATCCAGATGGATATTAAAATCTCCTAATAGGAAAATTAGAGTATCGTACGGCGTGCGGGACTATAAGGTCCTCTATGGTTTTTAGGAATACTCCCAGCGAGCCATGGGGGCGGTAGACCAAAGTCCCCCCTATCGTAAAATGGGGAGAAATGGTGAGGGTGAAGTCAAGGGCCTCTCCCCCGCCTAGTCTGTTATAGCTTCGCTAGTATAAGTCCATGAGTCCCTAAGCACCACCGCTAGCCCCCCACCTCTGCCGCTCCCCCTATCGGCTCTAACAATTTTGTATCCTCTAGGTATTAACAACAAGACTGCACCATCGGGCATTTAATGGGATGCTATGAGGCATATATTAGAGGGAGAGTAAAAGGCAATTATTCAATTTCCTGTTCTTTGCCACTCCGTGAGTTTTATTGTCCTCTTTTTTTTTAAATCGTAGAATCCATGTTTTCATTATTCATCTGGCAAAATAAAAATCACCCAGAACTGCACTAAGCACTTTATACGAACTAAGGCAGGAAGGAAGGTTGGTGCTCCCTAATCGTAAAGATTACAACTTTGACTACTTCGGCTCTAACAATTTTGTATCCTCTAGGTATTAACAACAAGACTGCACCATCGGGCATTTAATGGGATGCTATGAGGCATATATTAGAGGGAGAGTAAAAGGCAAGGATGCGGAAAATAGTTTAAAAGCTCAAAACAAAAACACATTTTCGAATAGAAGGTACAGCAGAGCTATGGCAGCTTTCTGAAGAATTCATCCAGGGGTATTAAAAAATCGTTCGACACTGCTAGACATACAATGAGTGAAGCATATTACGTAAAATGCGCCAAATTGAGTCGGCTCATTCTCAAAAAGTATATGAGGAGAGCAACTTCATGGGAAAATTCCTAGCCTGGCAGGCAGGGGAACAAGCAGTCAAAAATAGCATAAATGCTCTGAAATGGTCAATCTGGAACTATAAGTAGGGAATCAAGAGAAGGTGCAAAACAACAGTTGATGGACAGAATGCAGAACAATGTCATACATTCACCCCAGTACAGAGATCTGGGCCTAAATCCATCGTTTTTTTTGCACCCAACACCACCCCAGTTCAGACATGACAGAAATCATGTTAGATCATTATAGACAGATATATACACAAACTCAGACGACTGACATGCTCTCCCTGGTTAGATTTTTAGCAGATTGCAATATCTCAACCTTAACCAGCGAAGAGTAGGCTAACATGTCTTGACCCTTCTCTAAAGAGGGATTGGTAGAGGTTATTAAGAATCTTCCAAATGGTAAATCTTGTGGCCCGGATAGACTCCCGGGGGAATTCGTAAAACTTTTTATTGATGACCTAGCCGATTATCTTTTATCGACCGCTAATATAATGATACATGGTGGCGATATACCACCTTCTTTCTTCAAAGGGAACGTTGTAACTTTTTTGGAGAAAGGTAAGGATGCAGAGGATCCAACCTCGTATTGCCCTATTACATTACTGAATACAGATTAAGAAATTATTACAAAGTTGTTGGCCAAGAGATTTACCTCAATAGCTGCTGGATTGATCCAAACAGATCTGAATGGCTTTATTGTAGGCCGGCAGTCAGGGACCAACACTCACTACTGGGCAGAGGCTCTGGATTACTCTGCAGTGAATGACATACAAGCTTTGGTGCTTCTGCTAGACGCGGGAAAAGCTATTGACCTTGTGGTCTAGGAAACTCTATTTAATATCTTGACCAGATTTGGCATTCCATCCAGGATCGCGGGGCTTTCATATAATATGTACTGTAAAGCCGAAGCCTATATTATCATCAATTCAGTAGAAGTGGGGCAAATAAAGGTGTTGCGTGGCACAAAGCAGGGGTGCCCGCTATCCCCTATTTTATTTGCCTTCTCATAGAGCTTCTGGCTGGGGCAATCCGAAGGAATATTATCATTCAGCCTCCACTCCTACAGATGGATCAAATAAAACTATATGCCAATGATATCATGTTAATTTTGGATACTATGATGGAGACCCCAAGAAAAGGTTTTAGATTTTTGCTTAATACAAGGATCTGGGAGGGTATACAAATAACAAGACGAAGACAGAAATAACACTGTGTGGGTGTAATCCTCATGCTTTACACCCAGACATGGCTGTATGTGTAAACTCCCATCCAAAGCGATATTTAGGCATAAGCTTCTCATCTAAGATTAAGGATTTGTATGACCTCAATTTTGCTCCCCCCTTTTAAAAGTTCAAAAGCTATTCTCTTGGTGGTATTCTCCCCCGTTGACTAGCTTAGGGAGTCTCCCTGATTAAAATGCCGGTCCTCCCATTATTCAATTTCCTGTTCTTTGCCACTCCGTGAGTTTTATCGTCCTCTTTTTTTTTTTTAATCGTAGAATCCATGTTTTCATTATTCATCTGGCAAAATAAAAATCACCCAGAACTGCACTAAGCACTTTATACGAACTATGGCAGGAAGGAAGGTTGGTGCTCCCTAATCGTAAAGATTACTACTTTGCCTACTGTGCACAATATATGTCTAGGTTTAATTCAAAGTTGCTCAGGGTTTTTTATGAATAATTGCATGCCGTTGATTTTGAAAGAGGTTCAGATTTTGGACGTGCTAAAGATGGTTAAGCTCCCCAAAAGAGTTTGCAATAAGAGCCTGAAGTGGTTCTTTCCGAAGTGTGGGGATCTCTACAGGAGATATTCCATACCCCAGATTAATGCAGTGAGACCACTCCCTGTCGTAGCCATGAAGCGGGGGTTAAGCATGCATCCGAAATTGTTCAAAAGTGGGGGAAATTTCAGACTTCCTGCTGGGAGATAGATGACAATATTCAGGTGAAGTCTAGTACACAGGATGCCTTTTTCCTTTTGGGTTCATTTAGAGTACTTAATAAAATATGGTTTGAGCTATAACTGGGCCAGAACCTCATCAGCAGAGAGGCGGTTGTCGCTCTAAGTGATGATGGGGTACTAGAAAAGAATGCTTTCTACTATCAAAGCCCCGACCTTGTCCAAAAAGCGATAAATAAATGGGATAAATATGAAGGCCTGGAAATGGCAAGATGTGGAAGGAAGTTAATATACTCAACTTTAGTGTGCTGAGGGGTGCTAATTGATGCCAAATGCTTTTTTTCTCTAAATGGCTTCTATACAGAATTCCAGCTTTTTCAACATACATTAACCCCAGTCTCCCAGGCAACTGTTTTCGATGTTAGGGTCAATCGGACACATGTAATCAGTCATTGCTCATCCACTCACAGATTCTGGGCTGAAGTATTTCAGTATCTTGTGAGTGAACGGAGGGTGAATTTGGCCTCAACCACTTGGCTGAGAGTCTTGGGGTTTGATCCGCAATTGGGCCTGCCCAACAGATGGGTAACATATGTGTGTGTGTGTATGTACTTAGCCCGCCAAGACGTCCAGGACGAAATGATGCAGTGCTCAGGTATTGGACTTGACCTCGGGCGAGTATTGACAGGCTTGCCCCTGTGGCTATGAACACTTGGATTGACTGGCTGAGGCGTGTTGGGGACCCGAGGGAGAACTTTGTTCAATATTTTCAAGACTGCACCTTCAAGTTTCCTTTTTTCGCCAGTCACGTTGACGCCCAAACCACTGTGTTGAGACTTTACTACGCTACCTACCTGGAATCCCGAACTGCATTCTGGGTGTTGCAGTTCCGTGGCATACAAGGAAGTGCAACAGGTGCGTGACATGTTATCAAGGGGCGTGGCCACTCGCTTTATCAAAAAGGGGCGGCTGACTTTGAACATTCAGCGAGATTGGAAGCGTGTGCGACACATCTTGGGCGCTGACGAAGGCACAAAATTGCCGAAATGCATTCGCCACTAAAATATGAATAAAGGTGCTTCCAAAGGATCCCGCCCGTGTGGCTGCTGTTCTTCTTTCTGTGAAGAAGTTCGTTTTCACTCAATTTGCGTTAGCCAGCGACGCAATTGCAGCGGCCCCGCCTTCCAAAGTGGCTAGGAGGATACTGGCAAAAGCTTCGGCATTTGTATTGAATCCAAGGTATTGGTTTGCTCCGTAGCCCGCCAAGACGTCCAGGACGTAATGAAGCAGTGCTCAGGTATTGGACCTGACCTCGGGCGAGTTTTGACAGGCTTGCCCCTGTGGCTATGAACACTTTGATTGACTGGCTGAGGCGTGTTGAGGACCCGAGGGAGAACTTTGTTCAATGTTTTCAAGACTGCACCTTCAAGTTTCCTTTTTTCGCCAGTCACATTGACGCCCCAAACCACTGTGTTGAGACTTTACTACGCTACCTACCTGGAATCCCGAACTGCATTCTGGGTGTTGCAGTTCCGTGGCATACAAGGAAGTGCGTGACATGTTATCAAGGGGCGTGACCGCTCGCTTTATCAAGAGGGGGCGGCTGACTTTGAACATTCAGCGAGATTGGAAGCGCGTGTGACACATCTTTGGCGCTGACGAAGGCACAAAATTGCCGAAATGCATTCGCCACTAAAATATGAATAAAGGTGCTTCCAAAGGATCCCCCCGTGTGGCTGCTGTTCTTCTTCCTGTGAAGTTAGTTTTCATATATATATATATATATATATATATATATATATATATATATATATATATATATATATATATATCAACAACAGTAAATCGGTCCCTTGTACTTCAAAATTTGGTGACTCTGGAGATCCCCACAATGAAGGACTGGTTACAGAAAATGAGGAGAGTCAAAACCAGTGAACAACTATGTGCAATACGAACTGGGGGGGTGAACAAATTTGAAAAACTGCGGGAGCAATATTTTCTATCTGAAGAGGTAGGATTAGTTTAAAGGGTCCGATTAAATCATCTGAGCTCTTCCCTCACATCTTGTTGCTAAGCACTTTATGAGTTAATTTGTATCTGCTTCTAAGTAAACTGCATTTATAGTATCTATAGCCCATGTGCTCTGTTTGATAACTGCTCATTGTAAGTTGTTATATCCTAAGTATTTCTTAATTTATATAATAGGAAATATGTATGTATATTTATGTATTACTTGTATGATGAGTTTATGATGAATATTACCTGGAATTTATATATATTTACATCTACATTTATGTTAATGCAATATTTGGATCCTAATAAAACATTATTTTTTTAATGAAGTCCCAAGTTGCGACCAAAATACAGCAATGCCAGCACCATCATTTGTGAAAAATTCTCACGGGCAAAATACAAATACAGTTTTTTAGGCATCGGGCAACATCTATCGCCGCATCTTGACCCATCCATGGACCCCTGACATGGCGGCACGGTTAACCATGGGGAAGTGAAGCCCACTGCACTTGTCAAAGTGCACTGTGAGCAACAAGCAAAGACTGCCCCATTCCATGTTGCCAATTTACAATCCACCCACTGGACAGCACATCCTCCGTGGGGAACTGTCCTGCGTGCATGCCACTCACAAACAAGGCAAGCCATGCAGAACAACCCAGCTCCAGCCAAGAGAGCAGCACGTTCAGCCCATTACACCTCAGAGCAGTCACACCCCTCCCATGCAGCGCCCACTTGGAAAGAAGACAATGATAACAAGTATGTACAATGCAAGGGTCTCGCCTTCGCAAAAGTTAGAGCTATTGGCATTGTAAATGGCAACATTTTTATTTATGTGTTGGTTTTGAAAACAGATAAAAAAATGGCATTGTCATTTACAATGCCAATAGATTAATCTCTCGCAAATGCGAGACCTATTGCATTTGCACCACACACACAGCCACACACACAGAGCCACACACACACACACACACACACACAGAGCCATACACACACAGAGCCCCCCCACACACACACACACACACACACAGAGCCACACACACAACCACAGAGCCACACACACACACACAGAGCCCCCCCACACACACAGAGCCCCCCCACACACACACACAGAGCCACACACATGCAGAGAGAGCCACACACACACACACACACACAGAGCCACACACACACACACAGAGAGCCACACACACACACACACACACAGAGCCACACACACACAGAGCCACACACACACAGAGCCACACACACACACACACACACAGACACACACACACAGAGCCACACACACACAGAGCCACACACACACACACACACAGAGCCACACATACACAGAGAGCCACAAACACAGAGAGCCACACACACACACACACACACACAGAGAGCCACACACACACACACAGCCACACACAGAGAGAGCCACACACACAGCCACACACAGAGAGAGCCACACACACACAGCCACACACACAGAGCCACACACACAGAGCCACACACACACACACACACACACACACACACACACAGCCACACACAGAGAGAGCCACACACACAGCCACACACAGAGAGAGCCACACACACACAGCCACACACACAGAGCCACACACACAGAGCCACACACACACACACACACACACACACACACACACAGCTACACACACATAGACATGTGTGAATGAATTAGATATACACACAGCATCAAAATGTGTGTAAGATTAGAAACGGGAAGCCACTTCAAGTGAAAGAGTTTTGTTTTTGTGCTAGTATTACCCAATGATTGGCAAACCTTTAAAAGTCCCCGGTGGTAGAATAACACACTACGAGCTTCAGCGTTCTGACAGATTGGCAGCATGGACCAGCGGCCCCGGCCTGCCAAAGGTGACAGGAGGACTGCTGACGTCACACCTCGCTCCGAGCAACGAAAACAAACACGCGTTCGCATTTCGAAATCTTTTTGGAGTGAGAAGTTGAGAACAGGACCCAATATACCCGTCACAGGGCTCTCCCCAGAAGAGGGGGTTCCGCGCTTCAGTCACTGCCCGACTGACGTACATTATACTCCTAATGTAGCACAGTGAGCGATTAACTGTCATCAAATAGCTGCATGCAAACTGCAAGGTATAGATTAGAGCTTTATGTTTTTTTCCCGTCTGTTTTTTTATCCTAACGTTGGAAATAGGGTTCATTTGGATATAAATCAATTCTGATTATTAAATAAAATTTATTAAAGAGAACCCACAACCATGGTGTTACGTTTTAAATTCTTATTTTGTGCTTTTCCAGACTAAGCATTCATACTATCCTGCCTACCAGTATGAATGACATGTGACTCCTACACCTTATAGTCCTCTTTCTTCTGTAAGATTTCCTTTACACTGATTTGCACACCTATGATTGATTGCCTACGTGTAGTGTGCTAGATGTAAAGTACTCTGATACCCTACAAGTACTCTGATACCCTACACTGGTAAGAATGCAAGAATGAGTGTCCTCACCTCTGTTCGGAGAAGCTGTGACCGTAGGGTCAAACACACATTCCTGACCACTGTGCAGTTACCATACAATTAATATATATATACACACACACTTTTGGGTGTGAGTAACACACCGTTTTGAAACAAACGTTTGTAGCAGTTGTTATATGCATTACTTGTGTGCCATGTCAGGGAAGAGATCAAAGATCTAAAACTACTGGAGAAGGGGCTGATAGGCAGTGTAGTCTGGGGGGCTTTTGGTGACTTTATGCTTAAAAGCGAGAGTTCAATATAGGGGGTTGTTCGACATCAAAGCAGTTGAATGTGGCGAGTTGGACATGGCGGGGGGGCAGTTCAGTAAAATGAGTATGGAGCAGTTAGATATAAAACTGATATCTTACACACAGCGGGGGAGCTGGATAAATACCGGAGAAGACTAGCCAGATAAACTGAAAGTGGTGCTGACAGAAGCAGCGGTTGCCAAATAAACTTAAAAGGGTGTTTGACAGATGCAGGAGGATGATCTGTTATATGCTGCAGATTAATGTTAAGGTTTGTTAGTTGTATAAGTGGGAGTGGTTTGGTTTCGGGCAGTTGATGAAAGGGTAGTCGTCAGACTTCTACGGCTGGTCTTGGTGAGACTTATAGGTTGGTCCTGTCCAGATGTAGTAAGCGGTTGTTTAGAAGAGATTCGTGGTGGAGTGGTCAGTCGGATTAGGGGGTGTTGAGTCAATGTTGCAGTTTAATATAGATGTGGGATAGTTACATTTTGGATGGGGATTGACTGTTAAGGGTTGGTTTAATTCTGGGTGGCAGTGAAGGCTGCAAGTTTAGAGGCGATTTAATGTGGAGTACATTGTTGAGCTACAGGAGGGCTGTCATTGTGCTTGGGGGAGGGTGTGGCTGTCAGCTTGGAGAGTTGGCGTCCTGGTGTCTGCTCTGGTAGGTTGAACAGGGCTACGCTCGCATCTGTTACTCCCCCAGGTCAGCAGAATTTCGCACAGCTCCACCCAATCCACGGCCTCTGTGTGAAGCATGCTGTGCTCTGTTCGGAAGTTACTAGGGGTTCTAAGGGTGCAGGGCTTCCTGAGTTACTGGTATCGGCTCTTGGGTACGGTGTTCTCTGGCTGTGGCTCGCGTTGTCTTTGGGCGCGGCAGCTGCCACCCACTGTGCAGAATCACATTCCAGCGTTCCCGATACTGCGTGTGCGTCCTTCATCACGGCCAGTTCAGCAACACACATGCGTGGGCGCTCCCAAGACCTTCTCAGAGCCCAGAAACAGCGGTATGCTCGTTCGCTCAGAGTACTGGAGTCTCCCGCTCAGACATTACAATGTTTTTCAGAGACAAACGAGCTAGCTCGGCACATGCTTGAAATGGATCGGGTCCTGGTTACTTAAGAGTTCTGCCGGAGCCTAGACTAGAGCTTTTAAGAGCGGGTCAAACTGAACTCCTGTGCTCGCTCGTTGTTCTTTATCCAAAACAGACGCATTTGTTTCGCACTAACATTGGGACAGGAGATGTACACACGCACGCCGTGCGCGTGCACATCGCCTGTCCGGGTGCGTGGCAAAAGCTGTTCACAGTTTGAAGCGCATTCACAGACCAGAATCTCTGCTCGTGCACTGGTCTGTATCACTTGGAAGGAAACACAACGATAACAAGATACTATATCAACTAGCAATATGAGCTACGAATCCACACAGGTCAACTCTGTACACCCCATATCTCAAACCTAGTTGTGCATCATGCCATGTCTCTATGCTACAAACCGGACTGCTGTTGATCACACTGAAATACCACTTACAAAACAGTCTATAAGATGCTATATGTTACAAATTTACTCAGATTCACCCATATCCCAACCCATAATTCCACAGCTAGCCTCTAAACACTACACTGTAGTTGTTGCCTGACCACTGAACCACCACTAAAACACAATAAATATCCTACACCCACTCGCCAGATATACCAGCGCTACAACATCTGCTCAACTTTAACAGACATGCCCACAAACTTGGACAGGACTTAGTACAGTTGCATACGTTTCTCTACGTCTAGTTAGTAAATATACAGTTATATGAGAGTCACAGCACCAGGATACCCTCACGGGTAATAGTGCTTTTTACAAATACACACAACATAAATGTAGCTATACATTAGACAGAGAAAATAGGAGTTCTCAATGCTCACCAGGTGCATAATAATTAAAAGTTTATAAGTACTGAGTAGTGATAACGTACAGGAGGTAGAAACAACCGCAAAGTGTTTTTTTTTTACATGAACCAAATACAGAGGTAATGTTATTGGCTAGGGTGGGCTTGAAGGTACATAAAGCTGAATGCCTCATTGGCCACCTCATTGTACTCAATGAACCCTACTCAATGCAAAGTGCACTGAGTGAGTTTGAGACTTTCAATAGTATGACCCAATAACCCAGCCTCAAATATTGTACAGCTATGGTAGCGGCTAACACCTCTGTGCCATTCAGAACCCCAGCGGAACTGGCAAATAATAAAAACAGAAGTCTCTTTCGAGATGGCACATTGTGGAAGGGGTGGGTCTCACAAATTGGAATAGATCACAGGGACAGAAGTTAAATACATCCTAGAACCTGTACTCAGCAGAGATAGGTTGAAACCAGAGGCCTCCTTAAATGTGTACAGAGGATGCCGGGACAGATAGCTCATGGTCTGTTACAACCTGTACAGTGCAGAGGCTGGCTGGCACCACAACCTAAGAACCTGCACGGAGCAGACAGGAAATGAAAAGAAATGCTTTTAAATCGTAAGGGCAGTCAGGCTTGACCCGACACAAAACAGGAAAGGTTTAAACATCAGAGGCTATAGTAGTGACTGGGTTGGGTGAGGAGTACCGGGGTTGTGGGAGGGTTGGAATGGGCTGCCGAAGGGATAAATGGGGAGGGCTGGATAAGGGGAGTCATAGGCTGGCTAAAGGGGCGCCGTTGGCATGAATCAGTAAGCATGTATAATATGACTGTGAAAAGAAAAAACAAATGGAGCTGTAAAAAGGGAAAACAAAGCTGTATATGAATCATGAATGAGTATGGGGGGGAAGGGATGTGTTAGGGGATGCTAGGTTGTGTATAGAAGTACCGGTGCCTGAACCAGGAACATTATGATTTTCCCTGACAGCCCCTCATCGTACCCACGGCTTGATTTCCCCCATCCTCCATTCACGTCTTGTACAAACGGCGACCTACCTCCACCTCTCCCCTCTCTCTCTGCCCCTCATCAGCCCCCTGCCTGCTGCACCCCGTCCCCAACTGAGGCCTCGGCTAGAGGGGCACAAAGGCCGGAACAGGCCGCAGCCGGGGCCTGGAGTAGGCCACTCTGCCGCTCCCCCACCTCCCTCCCGGGGTGCCGTTCTTACCTGCTGGAGGGGGTGTTGGGCCCCGGAAACCTGCTGCAGCCGTTTGGGTAGGGTGAGGGGGCCTGGAGCTGGGTCCAGGTGGAGTGCGGCCGCCACGGTGTGTCTGTGTCCGGGCTCCAGGGGCGGGGAAGGAGTTGGGAGGAGCCATAGGAGGAGTAGAAGGCGCGCACCCCCGACAGAGCCACCCCCAGCCACGCCACCCATCAGGGGCAGCATTTTGACAGACACTGTCTTTTAAAACAAGCGTGTCACGTACAGCACAAAAGAAACAGTGAACAGCTTGTGCGCGCGTTAATTATAGTTGAGTGCTCCTCTCCGGAAGACGTGGTGCGCGTTAATTATAGTTGAGCACGCGCACCACGTCTTCCAGAGAGGAGCACTCAACTATAATTAACGCGCGCACAAGCTGTTCACTGTTTCTGGGAAGCGCGTTAACAGACCGGAGTCTGCTCGTGCACCGGTCTGTACCACTTGGGGAGGCAACATAACGACAATAAGGCTCACTGGCGGCAGCTCTTCGCGCTGCAACGCCAGACGAGCCCTTAAAAGGGGGCGCCGTGCTGCCAAAACAAAAGCCGCGCTGCGTCCAAAAGCATACAAACACATTCTGTACAATTCAAACAGCAACACGCCTCTCTTTCCTTTTCCCTTCCAAAATCAATTTTTAAAATGGCTTGCAAACACAAGAGCTGCAACCAATCAACAAGCGCTCGCACACATAAAGAACAGCTGCTAAAAAAATAAAAAATTGTGCTAGGAAATGCTCAAATGTGCATGAGCACAAGCCTGAGGCAGACCCAAACAACCAAATAGTACGTGGGAAGGAGCGTAAATTAAAAAATGTGCAACACCACATGTAGCAAGGAGCAGCTTCAAGCCACAGTGTACATTACAGCATGACTTGCAGAGTAGCGCATGCACTGCCCATGCTCGGACTAAAAAGGAGACTGGACAAATCCAGCAATCTACCGTCTCATTTCTTTCTTGGATTTAGAGGCAAAAGTATTTGCCCTATCCCTATTGAAACATCTGGAGTCTCGGGCTAGTGAACACGAAGTCCTACCTTTCATCCAAACTGGTTTCCAGGCCACCACATCTACAGTTGATAATATTACAGCACTTGCATATTTGAGCCACCGAGCTGCGAAGATAAATCAGCCACCTCTTATTTGCTCCTTCATAGATTACAGTGCAGCATTCAACAAAATTGAAAGGCCTACTCTGTGGAGGGAGGAAATTAGAAGCATGGTGTGTACCTTCGAAGCTACTAAGAGCAAAAATCTATATATATAGGGGCTTGGGTCACAGTAAAAAACAGCTCAACCACTGTTACCCTCAAAATTCAGACTGATCAGGACTTAAAGCAAGGCTGTAGTCCTGTCCCTCTCTTGTTTAATTTATACACAGCAGATCTGGGAATAGCTATGAAATGTGGTAGTCTCGTCCCTCTTAAACTGGGCACACTCAAACTTCACATCATCCAATATGCTGATGACATCGAAATATTAGGTCACACTGAAGTAGGTATCCAGAGGGCAATAAACAATCTAAACGTCTACAATGGAAGTAACCATCTCAGGGTAAATCAGCAGAAGACTATGGTTGTCATCTTCTAACGATATAAGAACAAGAAACATCTCACCTGGCATATAGGGAATAAGACCATCAACACGAGGAGGAAATATAATTATCAGGGAGTATGGTTTTCAGAAAACCCAAAATACATCATCTGTTTAAACTCCCTGAAGAAGAAAGGTAAAGCAATCTTGTATGGCATCAATCAACTTAATAGGACACAAAGTAGTGTTTCAGCCGTGCCCATACTTAGGGTCGTGAACGCAACCCTTCTTTAGTCAGGAGGCCTTCCCAGGGACCTGCGCACCAGGCTTGGATCTTATTTATTGCACAGGACACAGGAAAATATTCCAGCAAGCACATTACATCCGTCGATCAAGACTCAGGCTAGAATTAGAGGAGGCAAAACAAGAATTGACTTGCATATCAGCCACAATGAAATACTATATCAGGGTAGTCCTGAGGGTCAACTCGCTAAAATCCACCTGGAAGTCATTTTAAGATCCAAGGCAACCCCTGCACCGAAAACTACACGATGCCATTATGTCCTCCAAATTCAACAATCAGTGCTAAAGAACAGGGAACTTTCCAATACAGCCTGGAAAAAGTCTATAAACAGGCAGGTGAAAGCAACTTTGAGAGTCCAGGATTAAATCTCAATAAAAACTCAGTTGCCCTACTCCCGTTGAACAACTCTTATCTGAAGAGGAAACCTCAACAAAACCTTCTAAAAACAAGGTTTCTGTATATGAGGCTATTAGGTTTACTAGTTACCGAATTTAATCCAGTGTGCAGACTCTGGGATTACAAACAGGAGGAGACTGTTGAAACCATTCCTTCTTGCACAAAGCATTCGCACCTTCCAAGAAGCATCAGTGCTCTGATTTTCTCAAGCAAGTCCGTGTGTTCTAGTTAGGTGTTACAAGTTTGTAGATGAACTCAGAGCCTTGCTCTGCTTGCAAGCGAACAACGCACAAGTTCTCAGGATGGTACAAAAATTGATACCTATTATATTACTCAGGGCTGAATGGATTCACTACATCTGTAAGGGAGAGCCAACTAGATGGGGGGTCCCTGAGGGAAGGCCCATGATCAATTGTGATTACAACTACCCAACGGTGAGGCTGCTAGTGACCTGTGACGAGTACGAGCAACACCTCCGCTATCCTACCGAGTCAAAATTCCCTTAATAGTTTCTATAACCATGCTATACCTATCTATATATGTATCCAACAAAGAATCATGTTAATTCATCCTAATGTCAGAATATGTCGGAATATATAGGCCTTAGGGTATTTGCACAAAGCACATTACTCAATAACAATTACACCTGATTCCTTTAAGCCAGAGATGCGAGTTAAATCTTGCTTAATGAATAGTTGCACAAAGCACTTTAAATGGCATTTTTCAAGATGGTCACCTTTCAAACAAGGAGGCAGCCTGAACTAACACAAGTGAATGGACTTTGGTTTTCCCAGGAGGCAGTTCCTGGTGTGGGGTAAGTGGTAAGTCAGGAGTAGTAGGTATTTCACCTACGTAGGGAACCGGGACATATATAAGATAAAGAATAGTAGCCATTTATGATCGGAATGCACCTGAGACCATATGAAAGTATTATAGCCTAGCAAACTAATGAATTTGCTTTGATTATATGAATCATTTTAATGTGCATGTTTTGTGCTTGCTTTATCTTGTATTTTATTATACGGTTATATTCATTCTGATATGCTTTTTATTGACTAAAACAAACTTAATTGACTACTAGGAGCCATTCCACATGAAGAGGTTTAATAATCTCATTATATTCAAAAGAAGATTGTTAAAACAAGTATAGTCACATCTGCTGTAGTTACTGCACCCCAACAAATGTTCATTCTAGTAATAGTCCTCCACAATAAGACTCACAATATAATGGCAACCATGTTTACATTCAAGTACAAAACATTTGTAAGTAAAACTTTTACATTTTTTCAATTGGTGGTTCATGCATATTATCACTTCCCGCAGAGGCGTGAGTTGTAGCTATCTTAGGCATGAGTTATAGTTACTTGAGATAGCTATAACTGGTGAATTGCAGTGGTTTTGTCAGTTGAAAATGGTATGTTTTAACTGACATTTTCAACTAACTATAATATCTCTTTAACCTTTGCTTTTTTTAGTATATATATCTCCATATCCCCCAGTGGCAGTCGTCCCTGGGTTGTTATAGTTCGGATTGCTTTTTCATTGATAAGGTTTTTTTTTGATTTGCTAATAACTTTGATGCCATTTGATCAATCTTCACAAAACGATCTCTAACAAAAATCGAATTCACTTCTGCTCCTTCCTCGAATGTTTCGGGGAGCATTGTCAAGTGTGAGCAGAAAAAAACACAGGGGGGTGCCTAAACGCAAAATCCATATGCATTTCCCATAGACTGCTTTAAAAAGCGCAACCTCAAAAACTACTAAACAGGATGACACCATATTATATATATATATATATATATATATATATATATATATATATATATATCATGCCAAGGGTGCCTCTGATCTCAGGAACGCCACTCTAACACCGGACAAGTTTAACAACCTTTTATTTCAGCATCTGCTTCACAAAGCCGGTAAATTAGTCCCCCTACGCGTTTCGAAGCAACATGCTTCTTCATCATGGGGCTGCGGCAAATGACGCCTCAGACACGTTTCAATCGCCTCCGCGATCTTGTTCACATGACGCGCTGATGCCGGACCACCATTTTTAAATTGCGTGCATCCAATCAGACAAGGGGAATGGTAATAGTGTGCAATAGACATAAAAGAAATACATATCAGTGAGGGAGCATATAATTAGAAAAATACTTATTGAAACAATCAAATTCAAATGCTATCTAAAAGCAGTCCATAATTTTAAATTTGTAGAATAAACAATTGATCCATCCCATGGATAAGGTTATCACCAAATCGAAGCCTTCTCAAAAAGTTTATTTTCAAATGGCAAATTAGTAACAGTAAAAATGTTGCAAGAATAATTCTGTGTGAGCCAATCATGGCCAAAATAATGGCAAGTGCCTGATAATACCAGATGTCGGTTCACCACTAATTATATAAATATATGTATATTAAGTTGAACAGCACTATAAACTGATACCAATAATGGCCTACTACAAAGGCATTTGGGCATAGATGTTTGAAAGACAGCTAATAAATAAATAAATAAGTACAGAAATGCTCCTAAAAGACAAGTGTCAAACTGTGTGCAAATAGTCATACATATAAAAACACCACAATAAATAGAGATTAAAAAACACATACAAATAGTGGGGCTGGTGCAAAAGGTAGCTGATTTATGTAAACATACTATAAAGTGCTTTTGCTAGTAATGAAGATGCCAATGAGGAGTGCAAAAAGTATGCACATTGCAATATCGCTAGAGATATCAATGGGCAAAAAAGTTTGTAAATTAACCAATATTCTATTCAATGATAGTCACATTGTTGGAAAAACCAAACCGTTGTTAATCATTAGTGATTACCAAATAGTTACAAGTTGCAGAGGAAACTCTCACAAAAAAGGTCTAATGAATGTTGCTGTAAAAAAGTTTAATAAAATAATGATGGAGATCTTCACTGGTGTTAAGTCCATTCGGTATTCTGGTGTAACGTAAAAGAATGAAGGAAGGCTCCAACTGACATACATACATACATACATACATACATACACATATATATAATTTTTTAACGTGTTGTTAAACAACATTTCCATTCACAATTTGACGATATAAATCACGTTACATGATCATAATCATCGTCACCGTTGTACATTACATGGCTGGTACAGTAATGTAGTGATATCTATGTTGTTACAGGATCTTCCAAAGAAAAACAACTGGGGGTTCATATATAATACCACAGTAGTTATTCCATTTGCTCCATATGTCAATCCATTTTTTGGGGGCACCCTCTAGAAACATACACCTATTTCTCCCGTAGCATACACCAGTCCATGTCAGCTTTCCACCCTTCAACTGTGGGCGGCATTGCGGCCCCCACAATCTTGCCAGGTTCCTTTTTTCGACCATCAGCCCCAACATAAACCAAATGCGTTCTTTTCTACCTAAATCTGTGGGCTCCTAGACATTTAAGAGACATCTCTTAACCTCAATCCCTACTACCAGTCCGAGGACCTGCCCCAGACAGGCATGTCTCCAATATCTCTGTATATACTCCCACTCCCACAGGATATGCATATGTGTGCCCTCCTGCCCGCATTGCCTCCTGCACATGCCCTCCCCATGCGGACGAGCCGAGTCCCCGTGACGTAGATTCTATGTAGGATCTTCAGTTAGGCCAGGCGTAGCCCGGAGGAGATTGCCACTTCCCGCAGGGAGGCCATTGCCTCTTGCCACTCTTGGTCATCAAGTTCCAACCCATCATTTCCCCAGCGTGAGAGGGTTTAGTGCATTATTAACCAGTTTCTTGTATGTCAAAGACACTGCCTTCGTTTGTAGGTACCCGTCAAGCAATCTATCTTCCAACGGAAAGGCATCTGGGAGGGATGCTCCCTTCTGTAAATGCGTAGTTAATGCATGCCTCACCTACAAATACCGAGAGTATTCCAAGCTGGCCAGTTCATATTCTCGTGGCAAAGGAGATAATATCTGCCTTTTACCAGAGGTCCTCAATGTACGTGATCCCTATTGGGTACCACCTATCAAACCCATTTGAGCAGCTCAGGATGCCCAGTTGCTCCGAGTCCCACAAAGGAGTCGCCATTGTGAGCTTGTGTTCCCACACCAGTTTCCTATTTACCGTGTGCCACACATGCAATGAGTGTCTGGTTGGTCCCGTTAGGGAAATTCTCTTGGGTCTAGAATAGAGGGCTGAATTATAGTTCCACCCTGGCAATAACGACTTGTCCATTCTATAACCTGGGCCATCCCCCTGTCGATAAATACATTGGTTTATGGCTGCCAGATGAGCCGCCCAATAACACTTCCTGATGTCTGGTAGCCCAATCCCCCAGTCATACCAACTCAAAACTAGCTTGGGAAGGGCTATACGGGGGTGGCCACCCCAAAGTAATTCCCTCTGGAGACTTTCCACCTCCTTTGAGGGACCGGATCTGGGAAATTCTGGAGCGCATATAAAAACGTGATAGGGACATCATTTTGAATAATGCCGTCCTCCCCAATAATGAGAATGGTAGGGTCTTTCAATTGGTCACATCTTGCTTCGGTCTCTGAAGCGGGGGGAATAGAATCCGATCATTGCTAGCTTTGGGATTCATTGTGATAAAGATTCCCAAATACTGGAAGCCATCTTTCACTTCCTTCATGGGACACCCTCTAGGTAGTGGAGGTATCTCACCACTGAGTACATACATCAGGGATTTGCTCCAATTGATCGTATACCCAGAATACCTCCCAAAGTTTGTAAATATATTCAGAACTCTGTGGATCGACGACTTGGGGGATCCAAGATACAGAAGGAGATTGTCTGAATATAGAGAAATGCGGTCTTCCCACGAGTCAGCCCACTTTAGCCCCCGGATTAATGGGTCTCCACGAATCCAGGCTGCCAAGGGTTCCACTGTAAGAACAAAGAGAAGGGGAGACAGCAGACACCCCTGTCGCGTCCCCTGGCTCAGCTCTAATACCTCCAATTTCTAATTATTAACAACCACTTGTATACAAAACGTGCACACACCCGATAAGATTGGGCCCAAATCCCATGTTGGTCAAGAGAGCAAATATATACGGCCACTCTATTGTATCGAAGGCCATTGCGGCATCCAGCGAGACCACGACCGCATCTTCTTGAATCGTAGCCCTGTGCCCAAACACGCCGTGTAGTCTCCTCAGGTTCAAGGCAGTATTCCGGTGGGGCATGAAGCCCAATTGGTCTGGGTGTACTAGTTTATCTATTACTTGGACCAGGCGTCTGGCCAGAATTTTTGGCAAGTATTTTGGGTTCGGCATTTAGCAGCAAGATGGGCTTGTAGGGCGAGCATGCATCTCTAGGCTTGCCACTTTTATGTATGGTGACCAATGTGGCAACACCTTGGTCTAGCGGGAACAGCCCTATTTCTCGACTTTCTTCGAACATGTATGTGGCAAGTAAATTGGGCTTCAGCTTGTAAAGCTCGATTGGCAGGCCGTTAGGGCACAAAGCTTTTCTGGGCTGGAGGCTTCAAATCGCCTGGGCAACCTAGTCATTAGTTAAGTCACTTTCTAGCAGGTCTTTGTCATTAATTGCCAAGGAGGGAAGCTTTATATCTCTGATCAGGGAATTACACCATATTTGACAAGAAGCTAGACCATGGTTCCCAGATTGTGCTTTTGTTGATTTGATGCAAATGTAGTTGTAAAAGTATAAAGGTACACAAATATTTGTTTGTCTGGACCGTTGGGTCTGAGGGTTAGAGTCCTGGGAGAGTCTCGCGCAAGCGCCACTACGAACATACAGAGTTCCGATTGGCCCAGGGAGCTTTTCTTCCTTTGGGCCAATTTACTCCCACAAGAGTTAGACTCTGATTGGCTGGCAGCAACATGAGAAAAATGTTGCTTGCCGTCATTTCAGGACTTGGGGCCAGACGTTCAGACATTAGGAATATAGATTTCTTAATTGCAATTCTCTCCGAACCGCAATTAGGAAACTGGTATTCTTAAAGTACAATACTCTTTTGAGTTTCATTAGCAAATTCCTAGGGAGTCGCAAATGGACCTACCTCATGCATATTAATGAGATTAGGAATTGCAGTCATCACAGGAATGGTGGCCTACTAAGGTCAGCAGACCACCATGTCAATGATTGCGTTTTAATTAAGCAATCTTTTTTTTATTTTTTATTATTGCAGTCCGTTTTCCTTAAAGGAAAGCAGATTGTGGTTAAACAAAAAAAAAAGAAACTTTGCAGTTTCATTTTTTTAGGAGTAGGGAGTGGTCCATGGGACTACTGCATGCTCTTAATAGGTTTAAACTGGTGGTAAGGTATTACTGTTTTGCGAACTGTATTTGGTAGTAAAACATTAATACATACCATTCTGATTTGGTATTTGGAACGGACGCCCTTTCCAAAATATCGAATTGGTGTTTGGTAGCACGTGCAAATTGAGATTCCGTAACAAGTTACCGAACCGCAATTTGCCTTTTGAACATTTTGAAATCAGCAGAGTCCCACGGGATTGCAAATAAATAAATAAATGGCTGTCTACCATTTTCTATAAAACATTTAGCGGGGGTGTCAATAAGACCCCAAGCCCCTGGGGTGGGTGTATTTAATTAAGGGGAGGAGGGGTCTCATTTCCTAGAGCCAGATTTGAAAAAAGGGGCAGGGGAACCAAAGCCTGTGAAGGCCCCGGGGACCCCTTCACTAGGCCAATTTTGTTTTAGAAAAAGGGAGGTGGGCCCCATCCATGGGCCAACTTAGACCCTAGGGATCCCATCCAGTGGAGCCGAAATATATATATTTTTTTTAATCAGACGGGGCCACGCCACTCAGGGCCGTAACTTAAATGAAAAGGAATGGAGCCCCCCCCCGTCCCCCACCTGAGCCTTTAATGGCCACAGTAGTTTCTACAGTGAGCAGGGAAACAGGTGTTTGCTCCCGTCTCACAGGAGCATTTTTAAATCTCCCTCCAAATGGCAGCAAACTCAAAGTCTGCTCCCAGCTGCAGGACCTATCAGGAATGCTCCCGCTAGCTAGGAGCAGGCTTATGTTCTGTTTTTCTGCTCGCACTCCTGTGGGCAGGAAACAAAATAAATATTGCTCTCACCCAGAGAAAGCATGCAAAAAGCAGCTGCTACAACCGGGCAGAAGCAATGCTGGCTCCTACACTATACTGTGAGCCGACTGGGGCTGCAGAGGCAATGTTGCTCAACCCGCATCCCCGTGATGGATGGTGGGTGCTCCTAGTGGGTAGTAGGGTACTAACCAATTATAAATTCAGACTTTGGGAGTGTGGTCCAAAGAGCCTGAAATGACTCAGGAAGGGGGTGGGGGGGGGGGGGGGGAATTCACAGGGACCCCTCCCTTTTTTAAGGGCATGGGGTACCCGGGGCCTATGAAGGAACGCAGCGCTCCTCTCCCCTTTTTATTATATGTGGGTCCAGAGAATATGGCCCCCGGGAGCTAATAGGGCTTGGGGAGGGGAACCCCCTCCCCTTTTTACTGTATTTGGCCCTAGGCAATTGGGTGGTGAGGCTGAACGCCCCGTCCCCTTAATACGTATGCTTTGGTCCCAGGGAATGGGGACCCAGGGCCTGAAGGCAAACCCTATACCAAACTGATGTATATACGGAGGGTTCACCCAATTTTGAGTCACTGGGACCTGGGTATAGAGAGTACTGAGAGTACTGAGAGTGGGGGTCCCAGCAATTATAAAGCAATTATAAGCGAATCAAAAGAAATTATTCAATGACTTTGCAAGCATTGTTATTTAATCACAATGTTTGTAATGCATAAATAAGCGAACACTTCTTTGGCTGATTCAAAATATTAACAGTGCCCCTGGAGAAGAAGGAGGAGGGTGATAAAGTGAAGGGTAGTGTGACATTAGATGAAAACGATTTCAAAATATATCAGCTGACCGCGAGCTGCGCCACGAGAGGACTCATTTCTGTGCTCCCTCGAGGGTGGAATAAATACGGATATTTGCCACAACAGCGATCTGCATCTGAGGCTCAGACCGACCTGCGGGCGGATTTCTGAATGCTACGAGAATTAAACAAGTCTAAGGATCTGAATACCTCCATTAAAACGAACGGAAGTTCCACTCCTGAGCCCTATTATCGTCCCCACCATCCTCTGCGGCGACAAGCAACCAATCGGTCCCTGCCCCGCCCATTTCGTCCTGATGAAGACCCCATTACAAGGAAACAATTGTGTAGTATCCTGTATATTATGTGTATACATATTTCCCACTATTCCATCTGTACAACACTCTGGTGTGATGTCATTTGGAGTGTTGTTCTATGAAGCTGTCAGTTGGAGTAGGGCTGAGTGCCTAGCTGGGTACTCCTGGTGGGGCTATCTACTGATGTACTACTGATCTCCATCTATCTTCAATAATCTACCTGAATATCACCAACCTGCGTGGAGTCAGTTACTACATTTATTTGGCGACGATTGAACTAAAGAACCTGCATGTGCTACCTCTGAAGACCACTCAGGACATCTTGTGTTCCTTCTCTCAACCAAGCAACTTCAAGCAACCTACAATTTGCTCCAACTCTTCATCTGGCATACATCAGCCCCACCAGTGACCAGCCACCGGTCGCCCTCAATGCTCAAGTGCCACTTTAATTTCCAGTTTCTTCAGTGAGGGTAAGCCTGCCAGTATGCGTCCTGCGTGATCTGTTTGCCTGTTACATGCCTACACACTTTGCCTGCTGCTCCCACAGAGTGTGTAAAAGACTTTCTTAGTAACGCAGGCAGCACCTCAAACTTTCACCAGTGTCCATCAGACAGTCCCAAACAAACGTGCTGTGTACATAATTATGGCAGCTTTGGGACATTGGAGAAAACTGCAGTCTATGTAATCAGATCAGAAAATTAAAGGAATGGAGAAAACCAGAAACGGAGCCCTTGGTCAGCGTTTCTGTTTTAAAACCCTTGAAGGTAGTCTTAATCAGTTACAAGCTTTATATAACAGTGAGCTGTTTGAGTGCCTCGTGAAAACCCAACTAAACACCCAACAGGGTAAAATGCGAATGTGCAGAGGAAAAACAAGATACCCAAAACTTTTGTGCACAGTAGACGTAAAACCATTAACCTACACTAGACACCTTAAGAAAGGTTTAAAATGTGCACTAAAGTGAAGGTAAACACATGGAATGCCATGAGTAGTTGTGCACTGTAGACAAAAAAAACATTAACCTACACTAGACACCTTAAGAAAGGTAAAATTGTGCACTGAAGTGAAGGTATACATGACATAACATGTATGTGTAAAGAACGTACCTCGACTTGAGGTCAAATTATGCACAGGATGATGGGCGGACCCAATAAATACACCTCCAGAGAGGTTAGAAATTGTGTATATAAAAAAATTTGCGAGGTAGGAACCACGCAAACAGAAAACCTAACAATGTAGGCGCGCACTTAACCAAACAACAAAACACACCTCTTGAAGAGGTCGTAATTGTGCACAGAAATAACAGGATCAAAAAAAATACATGCGTGACACCCATATAGGGCAACAACAATATGCACTGTAATAACAAGAGAAACTACAATGTGACACCACGGGTTGAGGTACTGTATGTGCACTGTGAAAAACAGGACAGAAACCTAGAAATTGTGCACATTGTGAGGGTAATATTATACATCAGATAAGCGAAACTCCATGGACCTTGTGAGGTAAAACAATGTGCACTATTAAATACATAGATTGAAGACACCACACATGAAGGTAATAACCTTGTAAACACCATGCTGACTGTAACCCTCACGATACTATAAAGGCTGAAAAGTTACTCAGAAGAACATTTTTAAATAAATATTTTTCTTGATTGCCAAAACTCATAGCTGAACATTTTTTTTTTTTTTTTTTTTTTTTTTAAAACATATTCTTGACTTCAGTTCCTTGTACAGATGACAGATTAGCCTGAAGATGTAATACTGGACCGAAAACACTTTCATCGGATTTGCCTATTTTTCTTTTCTAAAATAAACAACATCAGTCACCTTCGTTTCGTTGGCCTCATAAAGAAAGGAATTACGATTTAATGATGATAAATGGCAGCATGTAACTCCAAGGTCTGATAGAATCCTGTAGTCCCCACAGACCATTGAATACTCGGAGTGATGACATACCTTGACGGGAAGAACCATAAAGACTTTAAATGGAGGCACGTTTTATGGAGATCAGTAGTACATCAGTAGATAGCCCCACCAGGAGTACCCAGCTAGGCACTCAGCCCTACTCCAACTGACAGCTTCATAGAACAACACTCCAAATGACATCACACCAGAGTGTTCTACAGATGGAGTAGTGGGAAATATGTATACACATAATATACAGGATACTACATATCCTCTTTTCTAATAAAAGCGAAAAGAACATAATCAGGTGTATAACCATGTAGACAGAAATAAAGAGAAGAGAAGTGTAGAAACAAAGCTGTAGATAGAAATAAAGAGAAGACGTGTAGAAACAAAGCTAAAACCTAGAGGATGGAAATCAAGAGAAGAGAGCCAAAGAAACAAAGTAAAGTTAGATAATAAGAAACAGAAATACAAAACCCGTTTCCCATAGATTGTTTTTCTCTTCTTCTTGATCATCTTAATTTCTCCTGATGTGGTTTACTCTTTTGTGTACTTTCCTGGCCAGTTCGTGCACAGAGGGTTCCCATTGATGGTTTCTGTTTCTTCACTTTATCTCTTTTCGCATTCATCAGAAAGGAGGATGGGAAACGGGTTTTGTATTTCTGTTTCTTATTATCTAACTTTACTTTGTTTCTTTGGCTCTCTTCTCTTGATTTCCATCCTCTAGGTTTTAGCTTTGTTTCTACACGTCTTCTCTTTATTTCTATCTACGGCTTTGTTTCTACACTTCTCTTCTCTTTATTTCTGTCTACATGGTTATACACCTGATGGTGATTCTGGCCTCGACGGAGAGCCAGTGGAGTGTGCGCAGGTGCTGGGAGATGCAGCATTGTTTTGGCAGGTTGAGGACCAGTCATGCGGCGGCGTTCTGGATGTTCTGTAGCTTGCGTGTGAGGTTTTTGTTTATTCTGGCATAGAGTGCGTTGCCGTAGTCGAGCCTGCTGGTGACCAGGGCGTGAGTGACGGTCTTTCTGTGTTCAAGGGGGATCCATTTAAAGGGCTTACGTAGAAGGCGGAGGGTGTGGAAGCTTGAAGACGTTTGATGGCATCATCCAATTATAGTTTACATGGCAGCGAGTAAATACTATATTTCTTTTCTACCTAATTTTGTACATCCAGTGTCTAGCAAATGGATGTAAGTGTTTACAAAGGGCATATGCTCCTAATGGATCATAGGTGTCAAGAGGAATTAAACACCTTATAATTCATTGTATTGAAGCGTAACTCTATGTGCAGGAGACAGCAAGTTCCACACAAGTTTTTGGTACTGCAGAACAAGTTTCAACAGGGCAAAAACTCTACGTACTACATAGTAAGTATTGCAGGCAGCCTTGAGTCATTAGACAGAATCGTCACAGCATGACAATTTCTACATAACATGAAAGACTGTGTGCACCAAGTACTAACCTATGTGCATATGCTTCTATTGCTTTAGAAGATGGGCTATCTGTAAGGTTTTCACCACAGTATGAAGGCTGTAGGTAGTATAATCTTTAGAACTTTGAGACCTTGGTTATTGTAAGCGAATAGTCTCTCTTTGGACAAGTTTTACACAGAGCGTACACTTCTTAGTAGATACATTTTAATATTCTGTGGTGTATTTCTCATGAGAGTTTTACTGTCTGAAAACAGTGTATTATAGAGTAAACACTACAGTGCCCACTTTTGTACTGATATCAACTTAATTTCTCACTATAGCTCAAGCAACTGATTATCCAACCTCAACTGACTGACTCAGAGAAGTTTCGCAAGGCTATGGTCTTCTCTATAGGAGGCATTGTCATGCCTATGGACACAGAACTGTCTGAACTTATCCAAGACATTAAAGTGAATGATAATTTTATTACTTTCCTGGTTGCCACTGTTGCCACTGTTAATTTCATGACTGACACCGAAATCACCAAACTATAGAACATACTCAGTCTGTATGCCACTTACACATGCACCTATGCATATGGGTCCAAGAAACCTCAAGTGCATGGGTGACTTCAGCACCCAACCTAATCACAATGTGTGCTCACTATAAATAAATGTATATGTAGTGAAGGCTGCTGCTGAGATCAGTTGACTTCTAACCTTCAAATCTTCAGTGAAACTGGGGCTTTTGAATGTTTTGTGTCAAATCATGGATAGGATTCCACCTACCTCAACACTCAATGTGGAAAGACTCTTTCCTGTCTTATTCACAGGCATTAAATGAAACAATCACAAGATTCGACTACTTATTATTCAGTTTTCGAACCAGTGGCTCAACAGTTCTGCGGCATTCCTTTCAGTATCCCAAAGCAAACCAAACTAGAACTATAAACTAAACTGGATCAAGACATCATTGAACCAGTAGTAGGACGAACACCGTGAGAATCACCCATAGTGCCCATACCAAATGCATGAAGGTGGTAAAATACACATTTGCGTTGATATGTGTCAACCTAATCAAGCTATTCAAAGAGAGAGGCATCTAGCACCCTGAATTCAGGACATGATATATCAGTTGAAAGGTGCTTGGGTGTCAGACCTACCAAGAATGCTACCAGAATGGGCGAGGTTTATGCCAAACGGGGGCTCGCCAACACACAGTCCTTTTGCAACTGTATCCCTGTCTCCTCAAGTGTCAGCATATGGTTCTCTTCTTCTGGAATGAATGAGAGCATAGCCACAGGGGTGGGGGCACCCGGAAATTCCTATTGCTAGGTGAATGAGCTGATTGCATTGACTATGTTTGTTACGGTGTAAACTGGGCAAGTGATATTAAACCTTTTACTAAGGAAGGAGCCATTCTAACACCTTAGTGTGATATCTCACTTTTGGATACATGCATTAAAAGCAGAACAGCACGAATTTGTGAAGGGGCCACATGCCCCATGACACTAAGTTTCCTGTGACCTTGTCACTTTGGCGGCCGTCTTGAGAGGGGCCCAAGTATAAGGGGCAGTCATGCCCACATCACATGGCTCATTATTCAATGGTTGACGGCAAGTGAAGCTGTGTCCGTTTAGCGGCAAGGAGAGAATATTCCAGCGTGGTAAGCATGCACATGCACCAAAACATTTAACAGCTTACTGAAGTCCAGCGAGACTTGATTCTTGATTCCCAGTACCGTTGGGGACATCTCCCTTCCATTCAAGACTCAAGTGCATTTAAGGATGAGCACAGAAAAGTTACAGAACGCTGAGTCTTAATTGTCTGGGAGCGCTTAACTAATTCAGAGACCTAATTTGTTTGGGGCTCTTAACGAATTTAGAGACTTGACAGTACGCTTTAAAGGTTATTCGGATATTATGTCGATAAAAGAAAGAACACTAAACAAGTGTAATCTTGAACGCTAAATGAGAGTCGATTTACTACTTTTAACAGAGGTGGTGAGACAAATCACCAAGATCATACGATGACGCAGAGATGTTTTAAGGCATGGGCAAAGTGGGCTTTGGCCAAGGGCCCCAGCCTTTGAGGCGGCCCCCTGATAGAGACAGCTTTGTTCTGCAGAGTCCTGCCCTGATCTGAATCATTTTTAAACAAATGTTTTAAATACCGTTGTCCTTTAATTTATTTTTAATATGGATGATTTGTGAGAGTCTATTGCAGACTTTTTTCAGAGAAATGTTGGGTTTATGTTTCATGCAACATCCATGAAAATGTTTATTTTGGAGCAAAACAGGACCTGACATGAGAAATGGGAGGGAGTCACATAAATTATTTGGAGCAATATTAGTGAGTTGCTGCTTTGTTACAATATTGAAAACACAAGTCACTGTCCCTGTATATGAGATGTCAACACATCTAGAATTTGGAGGAGTGTGTCTTTGCACTGTCAGTGACTTGACCAGACAATTAAGAGATAAAATTGGATCGCCAATTCAAAATTGAGCCTAACAGGGGCCCCCAAAATACGCTTGGCCCAGAGGCCCCAAAATCCTTAAGATGACGAAGAGACCCTGTGAAGAAAAGCTAAATCCCTGATGTAGTGGGTAGTGTTTAAAATACAGACAGTGTAAGTTGAAAATTAAATGGTCCACAAGTAAACCTTGCTGCAATCTATGTATCATGCTGTATCCTCAGAGAATCGTCGCATAAAGCGATCCTTAACAGCAGAGTTCTTTTTTCTGGTATATTAGGGGAGAGTAAGTGTAAAGTTTTGAATGTAGAATTAAGAAAGACCAACACATTAATCTTTTTTTATCTTTTCTTAGGTCTCCCTCCCAGCTGTTCCCAAACCCCTTTCATTCCCTTGCTTGATCATTCCAGTATTCTGCAGTATATTAACATACAGAATTGGGGCTGTCAAAAGGTGGACCACCTTGAGCATCAAGCTGATCCTAAGGACTCTGGTTGTTTTTTTTAGCCTAGACCTTAACAACGGCTATCACTGATAGAAAGTCAAGAAGGCCTCTCCATGCAAGCCATATTATTCCTGGAGCTCCTGAAAGCTCATAAGGGCACCATCGGAAAATAAATCGCAGATTGTAGTAATACCAGCCTGATCCCATATCGCTAGGGTGTGTCTCATGAGAATACCACTCACAATTGGGAATCCTATCAGTGGTAAAGCTGAGGAAAAAGGATGTAATGTTGTAGGGTGTGGGAATTCTCGCTTCAAGCATTCCAAGAACCTAGATGGGCTGCATCTGAAAATGAAAGCCCATGTAGAGAAATGTCACTTAGTTGCACTTGTGTAATCCCAGTTTCCCAACGAAGTTGGTTAGCCAGCCATGAGGCCATCCACCTCAGCTGTGCTACCAAGTAATGCGGAGAGACTGGATAACACCACCTTTCTCCTACCCTTCCCTCAAATTAATTGAAGCAGTAGAGTCTCCAGTTCACGAAACACTCAAGAAATAAGAAAAGTCCTTCAAGGTGTACCCAACTTCCTCAGTTACAGTGATCACATTCAAATATTTAGGAAGTCACAGGAGCAACATGATGACACATTACTGATAGTCCGCCAGGCACTATAAGGAGCCCTCCTCAGACTGAACAAAGAGAAGTGTCAATTTTAGACATCATCCTTAAAAATCTATAGTCATATTTTCTCAAAGAGGGCATTGATCATGAGAACGTTTCTGCCTTTGCACTGCCACCTGGATACCTGCCAGAACTTCCCGGTATATAAGGATATATACCAGGCTTTGCATCAATTAGTGCACATCTGAGAGAAAGGCTTCGTTTTCATGTGGTCAAAAAACATTAAATGGCCTTCCAAAGTTTTTGTGAAATGATCACAAATGCTGAAAATCTGGCCTACTGCGACCCGCTCTCCACACCGAGCAGCCATTGATTCCAGCTCTGTGGATCTTGGTGTGATTCAAGCACAGAGAACTGGTGATCCCAAAGCACCAAGAAGAATAGTCGCATAAATCAATCACAGTTTCATCAAGTCGGAGTTGGTCCATTCGCAAGCCGAAAAGGAGAGTCTATGGGCATGTGAGAATTGTTATATTTTTATTTATGGCAAATCTTTCGCTATGATCACTGATCACCAGCCAATATTAATTAACTCTGATAATCCCAAAGTAAAAATGCACCCCAGGTTAGAACAATGGGGTTTCCACTTAAAAGACAAATTCAGTATATTCTATCAGCATGGCAAAGACAAACATTATGCTGACTTGGTTCCTCGGTTTCCTCATTAGGTGTGCAACACGCCTCCCTAATTGCAGAAGTGTATCTCTGATATGGTGTAAAGCAATGAAGACAACAAGTCATAAAGAAAAGGCAGTTAAGTCATGCCTCAGTACAAGATCCAAATCAGTGCTCTGTTGCCAACCTCAGAGTCACAAAAATGGAGAGACTTAGGACGTACTTGCTAACAGCATCTGTGAATCAAATTGAAAGATCTTAAAGGTTTTTGTCACGTGCAATGGAAGCTTGGGTATCTTAATCTGGAGATAGTATTGTGAGATGCCAAAGCAAAAGCGAAGATAAAAAAAATGAACAGACCCCTGCTTGGAAACCCTCAACCTCACCTGTAGAGTATCACAAGACTCATCACTCAACCGAGCCCTCTTCAACACACATATGATCCCGTTCACAAGTATCAACTGCTTCCATGGGATCAAAGTCTTTACCTATGCTGATGACACAGCTGATACACTCCCTCTCCAACAAAACAGCCAAACAAATGTATCCACCTCCATGACAGAAGTCACCGCCTGGATGAAAAACAACTTTCTCAAACTAAAGACCGACAAGACAGAAGTGGTGATCTTAGGCAGAAGCTTGACTACACCTGGGTGGCCGGCAGAACTCAGAACCCACATCCACCCAATCCACCCACACCAAGATTCTCTTTATAAATACTGATAATCAACTCATCATGAATGCCCAAATTAACACCGTTTCGGCTTCCTGCGTTCACACAATGAAGATGCTGGAACCCACATCTGCCGAACCATTAACGAAGCACCCATCACAAGCAAACTTGCCTATGGGAATCCCCTCTAGGACAGAATTCACACACAACTGACTAGGTGACTTCAAACCATACATAACTCAGCATCCAGGAACACACTTAACATACAACGCTGCATGCACATAACTCCTCACTTCAGACAGCTTCACTGGTTTCCCATACGGATACGAGTTCTGCTCAGACTCCTCAGTCACACCTAAAAAGCAGTACACAACACAAGCCCAGCTTACCTCAACAAACCACATCAGATTCCACAACCTCACCAGACACCTCTTATTGCCGCATTCCTACTCCCACACAACTCATGTCTATAAAGAACCAGATCCAGCAGTCAGACCTTCTTGTAGAATGGTATTAAGTATATTGAGGATGTAACATGGTATTATGTTCTTTAAATATGTCTTTCTACTGTTAGAATGTACAATGGGACGATGCTTTTTCTTAGGGATTCTAGAGTGTTAGCACTTGGCAAGCACTTGTGCTGCGGTGTAGGGAAGCAGTCTTTGTTCTCTTATTGGATTAAAGATCAACTTCAAGTCACTGGAGCTTCGTGTATTATTCTGCCTGGAGTCCATACTACATTTTGTTGGCAATGAGCGGTGCTGGATTTTCGTTGTGGACCCATCAACAGCAGTCCTGTCAAGTATCACGCATCAGGTGTGACGCTCATGCATTTCAGTGCGGTGTTCTGCATCACCGCACTGAAATGCATTGTCACGCATTTGCCACCACCTGCCAGTGTGTGCCACCAACAGCCCTCACCAGCTCTCTGTGCTTCAGTTCTCCCAAGAGACGTGCACCGGTTGCTGGGCTAGTTCCTAAATAGTTAAACCACCATCTGCGCTTAGCTCTGGAGTGGCTGAGAGCATTACATTGTATCAACGCACTCTGCCCCAGCTGCCTGCTGTGTTGCCTGGCAATAATGTGCAATATCTGGCTGCGGCGCGGCGAGAGGCCGCTTACACAAAGTGCTGTCAGTCATGGCACACCATGGGGGCCGGGATTAATCCGGATGGCAGGTAGAGTGCCGCCATGTTCGGAGTCTCTATCTCATGGCCGCCTGCTGCGCAAGAGGCATGACGATCGCATCGCGGCGGGCGGCCGTTGGCGCAAAACACTGGCACTGCAGCCGGCTCACAGTCAGGCTGGCCATCGTCGCAATAAGCAAGGCTGGATATTAGATAGATTTGGCGAGTGAACCCGTGCGGCCGCTGCCAGTCATGGTGCTGTCAGTGTAGGGTGACCAGGATTTTAAAGCAAAAAAAGGGACATTTCACAAAAATAGAAGAAGGACTATAATTTTACGTCAAGCGAGCGCACAAAATGACAGCGCTCCTCAGCAGAGAATTACAAAACAGGCAGTAAGAACATACATAAAATGCTATTTTTAAACCCAGTAGCTCTCCTGTGAATTAAATTACTTTCTTGTAACATCTGCTAACTATCCCTGCTTTGTAAAACATAAAAAACACTTCCTCCTGTTTTTAGTCGACCCTCTCCAAAAACCAGGACATGAGCTAAATTTCTCGAAATCTGCCCGGACAGCTGGTGAAAAACGGGGACCGTCCAGGCAAATCCGGGACGCCTGGTCACCCTACATTAGTGGAGTTTACAGTTTTGGACTGCGGCAGACCGGATGTAACGGCGGGCGTTCACTCAAGTAAGTGTTAGGGCGTAAATCAGGCCTCCAGGCTCTCAGCTTTCCCTTGCTGCACTGCTTTAGGGCCCAGTCATCCGCACCATGCACAGGGAGGAGAACCGTTAGCCATCAGGCAGTGATTGCATTACTGAAGGAGGAGGAGGGGATTTGTGAGACACCAAATGCCACCTCTAAATGTATTCCCCTGTTTAGAAGTGAAAGAAATTTTAGACCAGTCACCACCTTTGCTCGAGACAGTAAAACTGTAGTATACAAAAAGGGGCTGAGCTGTTCCTAGGGATAATGAATGTACGTGTCACCCTGGTGTTTCTGGATGCTGTAAGGTTTAGTGGGGCATCCATTTTGTTGGATGTAATGCCCTCACACACCCTTTCAGGGTGTGCAAAGGCTGGCTAAGGCATCTCTGTTTTAGTAGCTCAGCTAACTTGCTTTGGCTATTAATAAGTAATACGAATGCTTTGATTGTTCTAAGCTACCTGCATCCCTGGCCTGAAGTGTACTGAGTCTGAGAATTGTGGAGTCACACATTCTGACTCAGCCTGCTTTTCAGTTGCCTGCTGTTAGTGCACTTTAGTTAAATGACTGCTTAGAGTTTCTTGTTGCTCAAATGGGTGCAATTTTTTTTTATATTTATATGTTTCCCTCATCTTCATCGCGTGATAGAGTCCGCGATAAAGTGTCACTCATAGTTGTTGAATTGTCACTCATAATTTCACTGCCATTATGAAAATGTCACACATAGCATTCTGAAACCTTGGCCGCTATGACTGCGGGAAGTGAGTTGGTCACTTATCGCCAGAGAAGGCGCGTTCACTCTTAATTACAATTGCCATGGTTCAGGAGCAGCCTGGGACAAGTTCCGGTCGGCGCAGCTTGTGAACAACAAGTAAGTAACCCCCCCACCCCTTCTGACAGTACACAACAGTGTCAGACTCGTGTTAAGTTTGGCAGCGCTACTTGCAGGTGGGGTGGGCGGATGCAGTGCTCACAAGACCTGACCATTGTTTGTGAGCATTCCGTATGTGACATTTGGGAAAGTAAAAACAGATAAGGGTGGCGGGCGATAAACGGTCCCTTGTTCAAGGTGCAGCTTGGCAATGGGTGGGTTTCGGCTGTGCAACAAGCAGAATAAATGCATAGTCGGTATAATGCTTGCCAAGTGAGTTTACTAGATACACCAGGGTGTGATGAGCCGTTTCAGGACTAGGGACGGATCACTTACTGATGGGCTTCATTCCAATATTAAGACATTGCCGCTCCCCCGCTGTCTTTGTGCTGCATCTACATCACTTGTTCAAAGTCTCTATACGCTACGAGGTGAGCAAAAACTTCAAGAAATAATGTTTACTTCATTTAAGCGACAGCATCGTTTTAAAATAAACGGTAGTGCTTACCATTGACGTGTGCTTGCGCTTTGGATATCAGTGCGGCTCACACTTTGGCAGCTGAATCCTCGCCGTATCAGGGAGTTACCAGTTTCTTTCAAATCCTTTCTCGTACGGGGGCTTGTGTCCTAGATTCTTAATAACACGCGTAGTTCCGGGTTCATCTCTAGGCAACAGGCGTGCTGACGTGCATCCTAGATGTAGTGTGCCCTAATCCCTCTGGAAAACACACGTAAAGCGCATTTCTTTGGCTGCCATTTTCATAGATTGGGCTGCTTTCTATTGCCGCGATCATTTTCCACGACGTTCTTCTTGCAGTTGGTGCCGCATTTTGGTGACAGGCTCACTCATTTGATAGGCACACTGCAAATCCTACTATTTTACTTATAAAGTTTTATCTGCTTATTCGTAATCGTTTCTGTGACTGGCACACAATTGCCGGTTAATCCTGATAGAAGAAGGAAATTGTAACGTTTTATTTATTATATTGTTGTTCTTTGTTGTTTTTAGTGCAGTTTGACGGGTTTGTCAATGGTATTTGCTTTATGTTCCTGCATTGAGTCTTTATTTGGAGTGAAGTATTATAATTCTGTCTTTGTTTTAGTATGTTAGCATTTTACATTATGTCCAGCATCTCAAGTAATGCTATGAGTGACATTTTCATAATTTCAGTGTAATTATGAGTGACATTTCAACGACTATGAGCGACACTGTCTCGCTAGCAAAATCAAGCAGTAAAAGACGAGGGAATCATATAAATGTCAGAAATTACATTTATTTGGACATAGCTGCTAATGCTCAGATTGCTTATGTGTAACATTGTCATAGATTCAGTGAATTTACAAAAGACATTTAACAACTAAATGCATGACAGTTAGAGCTACACTTCTTGTGGCCAAATCATGCAATGAAGTCCATGCAAACAGACAAATTTCAGAAATCACACACATTTCACCAATAAGAAAGTCGAACTCAGTAGCAGGTGCTTTTAAAGAAATTATTTATTTTTTAAATAATCAGCACCCTCCAGCCCAACCTCAGCTTCAGGTGTGGATGAACCACTAAAATCAAAGGGTTCTCTGTGACAAAAGCAGCAACCCACCGAGCTATCTCCATATAATACAGTTCATTACAATACAATATGCTGTTATACTTTCTTTGCAGTATGCATATAAGCTTTCTGCTCTACTAAATAGTGAATGAAAACAGTCATGAGACAAAACTCTGACAGCTCTCTAGCAGGGATATTAATTATCTGCCTTACTCTGACTAAGCAAGTGTCACAGTGCCGGAAAAAATAAAGGCTGCTGCTTGTAGTACCACTGTCAATTAAGGATATTAAACCCTTTAACTAAACTAGCAGTTTTGGTGATTTATTAGTGCAGACTAAACTTTGAGATGGCCTGCATTTACAGCACAAACAGACAACTTTTTACAATGTGATATGTTGTGCTGGAGGCCACCCTCCCCATTCTCTTAATAAACATTTTGAATTTCATCAGTGAATTATTAAATTAGTATCTAACTTACCTTGTGTGGTCTCTTAATAGTCAAAATGAGCCGCTGAGAGGAGCTGCCTGAGTGTCACAGCGGAGATCGTTAGCCTGTCTCTTCTTAAGAGAGTCAGGCAGACAGCTGTGCTGCAGTCTACATCTGTGCCCCTGCTCTCACTATGAGTTGGTCTCTGACGGGCTGGACAGCAGGGCACAGCAACAGTATGTGCCCAGGTCATGAGGAGGTGAACATGTGATCGATTGTTGAACACCGGCTTCCTCCTTTAACTCAGGGACATGCAGCAAAGCGTGCAGGGGAACAGCAATTAATTCATCTGTGCCTTGGGGCCCATGGCAGGCAGGACATGAAACATCCCGTCACACAGACTGGGACAACCGAAGGAGGACATGACAAGGCCCGGGACCATCTACTAACAGTAGTTGTGGTGCTAGTTTCTTTGGCATAAGAAAATCTTCGTTCCCTCCATGAGCAATTATTGCATTTGGTAAGTATGCGCCCCGGCAGAGTTTAAGACGAGCAACAGTATGCTGTGTCTCTCCTTGATCCTTTGTCCTTGCACGGACCCTCCCCTCCCGTAGAGAGAAGTTGTCACACCAACCTTGGGGGGGCGAGGGGGGGTGGGTCGGAGGGGGCGTGGGGAATGGGAAATGAATCCTCTCGGCTTTTCTTCCTCTCTGCCCCATGCTTATGCTGAGTCAGCCCTGAGTGCCTCTCAACGGTCCACGATCTCCTGACTGCAGCAGGGCCCTCTCCCTCAGTGCCCTCGAGTTAGGCAGCCCCGGCTGCTCTGAAATAAAAATGCCGGCGGGCGGCATTGCCTTTCTTTAGTTCTTGGGCCTGTCCTGTGACCTGGCTGCAGGCAGGACAGGTCTGAAGTGCGAATAGCAGTGTGGTGTGAGCGAGCGCGGCCAGGGCCCGCAAAACTCACACTGTGCAAGGTGACGACGAACCAGTTAACTGCAGCTCATCAAACATAAATTCACGCGATGTTAGCAGGACGTGTGACATCACATCCTTGCGGCGCTACGGCCAGTCTGAGATTGTCACTCAGCCCAGCGGCGCCGCGGAGATCATATAGATACATTGTAAAGCATTTACTGAGTGCCACTGTGAGTCGAAGAGAGTCGGCTCAGCTGCTGGAACTGCTCGATGCCTGTGAGAGCAGTCAGCCAGGCACTGGAGCTTGCAGCTACTACTGTTTGTGGTGTGCTTTGTGTGACAGCTGAGACTACGGCATTATGCGTGACAATGCATTTCAGTGCGGTGATGCAGATCGCCGCACTGAAATGCATGAGTGTCACACCTGTTGCGTGACACTTGGCAGGACTGTGTGCAACTACTGCTGGAGCAAGGATTCAAGAAAATGAAACTTATTTTATTTTATTTTTATTTATTTTATTTATTATGAAGCTTATAAAGCGCGCGACTACCCCCGGCGGGGGTGTCCTGGCGCTACAGACTGCAAGCAGGAGAGAAATGAACTGGTTATGAGATGGTAAACAACCAGGTTTTCAGTTTTCTTCGGAACAAAGGCTCCGAGTCAATGAACCTAAGATCAAGAGGGAGGCTGTTCCAAAGTTTAGCTGTTACTACGCTGAAAGCTCTGCCACCACTCCTGGCACGACAGAATCTGGGTACCACCAGGAGGCGCAGGCTGTTCAATCTCAGGGATCTGACAGAATGGGACAGTTTAAGTCTTTTTCTCAAGTATCCAGGGCCTAGCCCATTGAGGGCACGGAAGGCAAGGATCAAAGCTTTGAACTGGATGCGACGGGCAATGGGAAGCCAATGCAACTTCTTCCGGTATGAAGCAACCGAGCGGCGAATAGGAATATTGCCAATCAGTCTCGCCGCAGCATTTTGAACTATTTGCAGACGGTCAATTTGGTACAGGGGGGCGACCGCATAAAGACTATTGGCATAATCTAAATGCGATGTAATTAGGGCATGAACAATGGTTTTGCGGGAGTCCAAAGGGAGGTAAGGGAAGATCTTCCTGATCATACGTAATTTGCCGAAGCAAGCTGCTGTGGCCTTGTTGATTTGTGATTTGCAGGACAGTGCATTATCAAATTGAAAGCCCAGGTTTCATGCTGTCTGGACTGGGACCGGAGGAGGATTCAGTACAGTTGGCCACCATTGGATAGCAGGCAGCACGGTTTTCTGATTAAAAAACAAAACCTCCGTTTTGTCGGTGTTCAATTTAAGGTGGTTAGAGGTCATCCAGGAGCAGATATTGCTGAGGCAGTGGCGAAAATTGATGAAATTGGTGTCAGAGTGATCTCTAAATGAAAACACAAGCTGAGTATCATCAGCGTAAGAGATCACTCTGACCCCCCAAGATTCCACCACATTTGCCAATGGAGCCAGGTATACATTAAAAAATAGGGGGCTCAAGGCAGAGCCCTGAGGCACTCCGCAGAAAAGAGGTTTACCATCTGATTCAAAAGGTCGTAGAAAGACCTTCTGGGTCCGACCTGTGAGGAAAGATCTGATCCAGGTCAGCACAGTACCTCCGATTCCCACCTGCCCCAGCCGGTTCAACAGTATCTCATGAGATACTGTATCGAAAGCGGCGGATAGGAACTTGCTCGTAGCAATCCCTCATTAATAGTACTAATCATTAGAAATGGAAAAGAAAATTAAATTAATAATGGGCACAACATTTACATATGGGAAGAGAGCTTTACGCATGCTTAAATAACAAAGAATAAAATGCAACGTGACTAAAGCCCACTTTAAACTGGAAAACGCTTTGGTGCATGTGCGAACTAGTTTTGCTTAGATAGTAACGTGACTAACTTGTTTTGAGAGGGAAAACTCTCACGCAAGCGCAAGAACAATCAACATGAAGTCTTGAGGCACCGTATGCCCGGCATATGCTTGTTTGAAATTAAAAGAGAGCCATTGCTGCTAATGCTTCTGCTTAAATAAAACAGTATTAGTATGGGCTAGAGTAGAAGTGGGTGAACAGTGAAAATCATATATTTGAAAAATTAACATCTGTTTATGATTCCTTTATTAATAGTGTACGTTTGGGCCTATTGTTATGCATAATGAAAGAAAGATGGCGGCGAGATGGAGGCAAGCTACGCATGCGCAGTGAAGTCATGATGTGACCCGCTGACCGTGTAGCTGAACGGCTGCCAAGATTCGAGGACAAGAGTTGTGTGAAAATTATTCTTGACTGTAGAACTGCATTTGAAAATGTTATTTGATTTGCAACATTAGATATATGGAATGAAGTAGAGTTAAGTCATGAATGAGCTAAAGGGGAAGGATTTGTCGAACAAAAGAGGATTATGAAAAAGAAATATGTCTGGCCGGAGGCAGCGGTACAAAGACTCGCGGCTTTAGGCCTGGCGTGGCTGCACTCATCCCAGCCCCGGAAAAGCCCCACCCCACACAGCCGGCGGACGAACACCAAGGTGAGACCGGGGAGGGGAAGATCACTGGTGATCACTCCGTTCCCTCCCTCCCTCTCCAACATATGCATTACGCATAGCGACAGGGACAGCAAAACACCTGTATAGTGCCCGGGAAAGTGTCAGCCAGGCGGGAGACTGCACCACATGTGTGGCCCATCCCTGAGGGAGCGAGGAGTGCAGGCAGGACATTACAGTACAGTACGGGCAAGTGCGACACAGGAGCAGGGAAGACCGGGGTATCTGGCATTGACTAAGCCACATTACAAAGGGCGCCAAACTGAGTGCCTACCACTACTGAGACAGCTGGGATTCACACAGTGCACGAGAAAGTGGCAGCCAGGCGGGAGACTATAACATATATATGGCCCTTCCCTGAGGGTGCGAGGGGTGCAGACAGGACTCTACAGTGTGCACAGGCAAACGTGACACAGGAGCAAGGAAGACCGGGCGTGTCCGGTGCGGAATACGCCACGTTGGAAAGGGCGCAGAACTGAGCGCCAGCCACTGCGAACTCCATTGTCATCCATAGATAGAGCAATCCTGGCGGAGGTGACCTAGAGGAATTGGCGGGTGGCAACATAGGAGCGGACCTCTGACGGGGGCTGTGAGGAAGCATCCAACAAATAGAGACAGGCACGGTGCATCTCCAGCAGACACCGAAGAGATAGCGGGGATGTCTCCGCATGCCGGGGTGCAATTAATAAGAACACTCCGCTCACGTTCTCCCAACCCGGCATACGATTTCCTACCTGATAGCCCACGCTCGCGCTCACCTCGAAATCCCTCAAGCAGCCGATTAGGCGCTGCTCCCACTAACTTCGTCCCCCATCTTGGGTGAGTCAGAGGGCGAGCAGACTAATTACTCGGCCCTCCCACCTTGACCACCACTATAAAATGTCCCCCTCTCCCCAGAAGCGCAGCGGACGAGCGCAGCGGGCGCGCCGGATGCGCGCCGAAGGTGCGCCGAAGGTAAGCCCGTCTGCGCCCGTCCGTGCCAGGCCGGGCCCTAGGGCCAGCCATGTTGGCCATACCATCTCATACTCGTCACAATCCCTTAGAGAGTTGCAGCATCCTTATGCCGCGCCGTCCCCTAACACCATCAGGCGCATACACACAGCCGGTCTAATGCGCCCTGCCCCTCATTCTTTCTGCGGACGCAAACCTTCAGCTAAACCGACCAGGAGCGACACTTCCATCAGGGTGACATATCTGAACACCCGCTCTCTAGTAAAACACCACGACGACATCTACATCCTGCTGTCCACTAACAATCCCGACATACTTCTGCTCACGGAAATATGGCTAACTGCAGAGTCTCTCCCAGATATTCTGGCGGCCCTCTCCCCTGATTACTACATTCTCCACGCCGACCGCCCTGGTGACCGGCCCGGGGGTGGGGTGGCAGCCATCATCTCTAAGCGCCTGAACTCTATCTCTTCATACTCCCTCCCCCTCCCTGAGGTGGACAACTTGCTTATTAGCCTAGAAACTGACGCCGGTGCCCTCACGCTCCTCCTCTTATACCGGCCCCCACACCCTATGCCATCCTTCTCCACCATCATGAGTGAACAGCTGTCCAATCTATTAACACAGCACTCTAGTCTCGCCCTTTTCGGCAACTTGAACTACTGGTTCAATGACACCAACGCCAGTCCTCATGCTATCGAGCTCTTCGAAACTCTCAATAGCTTGAATCTGACCCAACAGGTCACCTCACCCACTCATATCAAGGGCCATATCCTCGACCAGATCTGGACCCATAATCTGGCTCTGTCCCAGCCAGCTATATCCCCTTGCGTATGGTCAGACCATTACCTAGTCGACACCACCATCACTGTCGTCGGCAGGACTCATGCCCCTCTGATGGCTGGTGGCTCCTCACGAAAATGGAGCACATATGACTCCCAGGGCTTTCTCGCGACCCTGGCCGACACCCGCCCAGTCATCAACTCCACAGACAACATTGACGCAATAGAAAGTGATATCGGCTCCTGGCTGAAGACGGCCAGTGACCAGTTCGCCCCCTAACTAAATTCCCCCGTACTAGGCATCACAACTCCCACAGATGGTTCTCTGATGACCTTAAGCAACACAAACTGAAAGTGCGCCAGCTGGAACGGATCTGGAGACGTGATTACTCCAACTCAGTCAGACTGTCTTACACGGCTGCGCACAGAGAATACAAAACTGCCATCACCCTAGCCAAATCGGTACACTTCTCCAATAGACTCTTGTCAGCGGTCAACAAATCAAAAGAGGTGTTCAAAATCATGAATGAACTCACCACAGACGACAGAACCCTCCCAGCCCAGACCCCCACCCAAGAGACATGCGATGCTCTCAACCTCTTTTTTGTGGAAAAGATCATAAAAATCAAGAACTCTATTCCCCCTCCACCCCAGTCACATCCCTCGGACACCTCCCCTAATAACCCCCTGACCCTTACTACACTCCCTGCCCTCAACCCCACTTCGTTAGCGGAACTCGCTACCCGGGTCAAATCAGGCTCCCCCAATGACTGCTGTCTGCCATCGGTCTTGCGGAACATCTGCCTCAACCTACCCGACTGCATCTTACCCCTGCTGAATGGCTCACTCAGCAGCGGTATTGTCCCTAGATCTCTCAAAGAGGCCATTCTAGTGCCCCTCCTCAAGAAACCTGGCGCTGACCCCGCGGAACAATCCAATTATCGCCCCATCTCCCTCCTCCCTTATTTTTCCAAATTAATGGAGGTCCACGTCACTCGATGCCTTTCAAATTTTATTGAAACCTCCTGCCACCTTGAGCCCAACCAAACCGGCTTCAGACCTGCCCACTCTACTGAGGCCGTCATTCTGGCAGTCCTGGACACACTGAGGAGTAACGCGGATGCGGCGATTCCCCAAGCCCTCGTACTCCTGGATCTGTCTGCCGCGTTCAACACGGTGGACCATAACATCCTCCTCCACCGTGTCGGTCAGGCAGGCATCCAGGGTACTGCTCTTAAGTGGATCGAGTCCTTCCTGACTGGAAGAACTCAGGCCGTTCGTCTGGGCCCTTATACAGCGGCAAAAACTCCCACGACCTGTGGAGTCCCCCAAGACTCCTCCCTCTCGCCACTGCTGTTCAACCTGTACCTCCGGCCCTTGATTCACTCACTTCAGAACACCGTCATGATCCACATCCAACACTGGATGAACCTGAATCAACTGAAGCTAAATCCTGGGAAACCGAGCTCCTTCTCCCTGGATCCAGCCTTGCTCACTGGGGCCCGCAGTTCTGGCCCTCTGAGCTAAGTCCCCCCCCAGTCCCGGTCAAATCAGTAAAAAGTCTAGGTGTGATTATCGACACCGAACTATCCCTCAAAGCTCAAGTGGGTGCTGTCATCTCCTCCTGTATGCACCAGCTCCGGAAGATCCGCAAAGTCAGCCACCTACTGCCACCCGCCGCACTAACACAGGTTGTCATCTCTCTGGTACTATCCCGTTTGGACTTCTCCAACTCCCTTTACTACGGTCTCCCACAATCACTGCTGCACCGCCTACAGGTTGTTCAGAACCAGGCGGCCCGCCTCATCCATAAAAATCCCAAATGGCAATCGGCAAAACCCCTGCTTCACAGACTGCACTGGCTACCAATAGGTGAAAGGGCAGCCTTCAAGGTGGGCTGCCTTACATTCAAAGCCCTCCACTGCACCGGTCCCGTGTTTCTCAAATCTCTAATCATCCCACATCGACCAACGCGCAACCTCCAATCAGCTTATCTTTATCTGCTAGTCACCCCCAGATCTAAAACCAACAAATTTGGTGGCCGCCGCTTCTCCCACCTGGCTCCCGGTCTCTGGAATCCCCTCCCTCTTTCCATCAAATCCAGCCCTTCCCTTCTTAATTTCAGAAAATCGCTCAAAACTCACCTCTTCCCCCCCCCTTGGTTAAACTCCGTCCCCCATACCTCACCCTCACTCACTCTGTCTCCAAGCGCCAGGAAACCTTTGGTGTCAGTGCGCTATACAAGCTTCATTTAACATAACATAACATAACAATAATTGTACAGCTGTGACGCTGCGCCGGTCCAGACGACTCCTCCGCATCACCATGACGAAACCAAAGACTGGAACGACCCCCATCCAGATCAACAAAATGGACAAATACGCAGTACCACAACAGTTTATGACAGAGTAAATGAAGAGGCCACCCCAGCGGCAGAGCCTTCGCTGAGCTCAATAATGGCAGCAATACAAGCAGTTGGAACTAATCTGAAGACCAAAATCGACAAGGACACGATCGAAATGAATCTTATGCGGGCTGATATGGGGAAGAAGTCTGAAAGAGTTACTGCCACGGAAGAAAATATAGGCGACCTGCAAGACACCACTCGTGAATTGGAGAAAAAGGTAAAAAAAACTGGTACATCAACATAAGGAAATGGCACTGCACCTGGATGATCAAGAAGGACGAGCCCGTCGTAACAACATACGAGTGGTGGGGGTGCCTGAGGGGGCGGAAGGGCCCATCGTAGACCTCTTCCTAAAAGACCTTATCCTTAATCAACTTAAGCCCAAGAGACTCTCTCTGTTATTTTCCATCGAAAGGGCGCACAGAGCTCCAATCCCGAAGCCACGGCCTGGTGCACCACCTCGCACTATTATTGCTCGTATCTTGAACTTCCGTGACCGAGATGCAATCCTGTAAGCAGCCAGAGTGAAAGGAGATCTTCCCTACGATAACTCGACGATCAGATTCTTCCCGGATTTTACATTGAAAGTGCAGAGAGACCGTCGTTCCTTTGAGGGCGTTAGGCGGGTGCTCAGAGACAGAGGTATAAAGTATATGATGTTCTTCCCAGATAAATTGAAGGTACTAGATGGAGAAAAATCATGGTTCTTCACGACACCGGTCAACGCCCAGCGATGGCTTGATGAGGGGCCGGCCACGTCCCAACGCTGCAGAGAAGGCACAGCCAATAGAAGTGCCAATGCCTATACCAAAGACACAGATCGCAGACCCAAATATAGGCGACGCTCACTGTCAAGATCCAAAGTCATATATATCCTACATACCCGGGGTATCTCCTGAACTCTAAGCTCAAGAAAGCCTTAGTCAGGGCAACTGCGCACTACTTTTAGGATTAGGAAGCGTCAGTTTCTTCCCCAGTTACGTTGTGGGAAGCATGCAAGCCAGCAATAAGAGGTCACGCTATATCACAAATCGAGGGACATAAGAAGAGGGAGAAACAAGATTTAGAAAAAATGGAGCATGAGATAGAACGATTGGAATCGCAGCAGATCACAAACCCTACAGAAGGGATCGATCACCCTCTGCGCATTAAAAGACAGGAATACAGTGAAAGTCTTCGGAATGCCGCCCTATCCCGCATGAAAGCCACTCAACACCGGATCTACGAATCCAGAGAAAAAGTGGGCAAGCTCCTCACATGGCTTGATAAAAAGGAAAAATTACATAAATGGATAGCACAGATTAAAACAGATAAGGGCGTAACTACAACAAACCCACAACTCATAGTGGACACACTCTTTAATCAATGTGGAGGGGAGAATATTAGCAAAAACACTGGTGCTTCGACTCGCCCCATACCTCTCCAAACTGATTCATCCGGATCAGTCCGGTTTCATGCTCGGTAGGAACACCGCACTAAATTTAAGGAGGCGCCTACACGGCGAACTGAGCAGAAAACACACTATACTGGCAGACACAGCAGTCCTGTCACTGGATGCAAAGATGGCCTTTGATTCGGTGGAATGTGCCTTCCTATTTGCGGTACTCCAACACCTGGGATTTGGGCCAAAATTTTGCTTGTGGATACACTTACTCTACACCGACCCCATTGCGCACGTAGTAGTGAATGGTCTTATATCAAAGGAAATCACTCTGGGCAGAGGGACAAGAAATGGCTGTCCACTGTCACCCCTACTATTTGCATTAGCTTTGGAGCCACTGGCGACCTGGATACGGTGAGACCCTATGATACGTGGATTAAAGTGGAGGGAGGAATGGGAAGATCGTATATCCCTCTATTTTTTTTAAACAAATTTTTATTCGTTTTATGCAGTCATCATACACTTTCACAATGAATAACATCCAGCAATGTGGGCTAGTCCCGGCAATAGTCTTCCCTGTACCCTTACTGTTATCGTAAACAACCCTGCTATGGTAGCATATTCTGGAAACAATTTATCAATGACTTGAAACCCAAGACCACCTCTCCTTCAGGAAGCCACTCAAGACCTGGCTGTTCGAGCAGTAGCGGACCCCCCCAGCGTCTTGAGACCCCCCGGGTGAGTAGCGCGCTATACAAATTTCTTGATTGATTGATTGATTGATTGAAACTGCCAGTCATACATGCTACAAAATACCCCCATCCGTCATTCCTCCCCCCCTCTACCCCCTCACAGGTGCGTGTCCCCTCACTGCAATGTTCATCTTGTGCTAGATATCAGTGATAAATGACCTTACCTCTCTAGACACCTGTACTCGCTCGGGCACCCCCCATTACTACGTTAATCCACCTCTTGCTCTTCATCTCTCTGCTAGTCCTGTAGTGCCTGCAGTAGTGCTTCCCATGCTGCCGCTGCCTCTATTGCCTTTTCGTTGTTAAGCCGTCTTGCTTGCTGGTACCTAATCGTGCTCTCGCTACTGGCCCACTTTAAAAACTCCGCCTTCCACCTCCTGCTACTAGGTCCCTCTCTCGCCTTCCAATGCCTTGTTATTTCTCTTTTTGCTAATATTAATCCCATATCCACCAACTTGCTAGTTACCTTGGTTTTAGATGTGTGAGGAAACCAGTGCAAAACGCTTGTGGCCATATCAAAATCCAATTGCCGCTCCGTGGTGGTTTTCAAAATATCACCCACCTCCTCCCAATAGTTTCCGATCCCGGGGCATGACCATAGTATGTGCTCCAGTTCCACTCCCGTCCTCGCACATCAAGGGCACGCTGCCTCCTCTACCCTAAAATATTTCCTGATTTTCCCTGGTGTCAAATATGCCCTATGAAGTGTATAGAAAATGCACTAGTTGGAATCTCGCATTCCTCCTGCTCTTCCACGGTCTACGCACTATTTGTGCCCATGCGGGCCTCCGGAATAAGTTTCCCTATGTCTGCTTCCCATTTTCCTCTCAGGGTATCCAGTGGGGCTAGCCCCTCAGTTATCTTTCTGGAATAGAGGCAGGTGACCGCCTTAAAGGTCCCAGCTGCCATCATGGTGTACTGACACACCAATGTTGTCCTAGGTTCCGCTAGTCCTTCTCGCCAGTGCGCCTGTATGGCCCTTGTCAGTGCTGTATGTATAAGAAATCCTCCCCTAGGAAGGTCATATCGTTCCTGTAGGGCCTGATAGGGCAATAATACTCCATCCTTGTAAAGATCTCCAATTACTTGGATCCCTGCAGTGTCCCGTCTGTAATGGTGCCCAATCGCTGCCCTGAGGTAGCGCTGTTACCATTCCCAGTGGAAGTTCAGGCACATAGGGATGCAAAACCTCTGCTCTTCGCTGGGATCTATTCCAGCACAGTCTCAAAGTTTTTTCTTCCATAGAAAGATCTTTAAGGTCCAGCCTTTGCTGCATAACTATGAAAGACAGGATGTGGCATGGGATACCTGTACCTCCCCGCTGTTCGGGCCCTCTAAACTCCTGCGCCACAGCCTGCGTCAATACTTGTAATTGGGCCACCAGATAGTACAGCTCGAAATCAGGGACCGCTAGACCCCCCCTCCGCCTTGGGTCTAATTAATGTTGGCTGTGCCACTCTCCGTCTACCAGAACCCCAAAGAAATCCCACTACGAGTGACTTTAGTGTCTTAAACACCGAGCACGGGATCCATAGCGGTAACGTTCTAAAAAAGTAGAGTAGCCGAGGAAGCGCTATCATCTTCAAAAGGGCTATTCGGCCCGTCACCGACAGCGGGAGAGCAGCCCAGAAGGTCATGCTGTCCTTTAGTGCTCTAACGCACCGTCCCACATTTCCCTCCAGCATATCAGAGGCTCCGTGGTAGACATACACTCCTAGGTACACCAAACAAGTCGGTTCCCACCGTACTTCCCTACGTGTAATGGGCTGGTTCTCTCCATGCTTCATTGGAAAAAGGCATGTTTTTGTCCAATTAACTCGTAGCCCTGATATGTCTCCGAACTCCGAAAGCAACTTCGCTGCACCTTCCAGTGCCCTCCTTGCATTCTCGAAAAATAGCAACAGGTCATCGGCATACAATGAAATACATTGCTGGTCTCCCCTATACCATAAGCCGTCATAGTCCTTGCCCATTCTAGCCCTCGCTGCCAACGGTTCCATAGCTAGATCGAACAACAAGGGGGAAAGCGAGCACCCCTGTCTCGTTCCTCGTGCTACCAGGTATTGAGGTAAGATCAACGAGCCCACTCGCACCTTGGCCACGGCAGATGTGTACAACACTTTCGTCCACAGCACAAAGTCAGACCCCAGGCCAAAACGTACCATCGTCTTATATAAATATAGCCATTCTAAGCTATCAAAGGCTTTCTCAATGTCGACAGATAGCACCATTGGGTGTTGCGCCCTCGGTTGCTTCTCCCCCATTATTCGCACCAACGTCCTAACATTTGTGGATGTGTTCCTAGTAGGGATAAACCCTGCTTGGTCGTCATGGATTAGCGCAGTCATATGCTTTAAGAGGCGGGTCGCCAAAATTCTGTTCAATATCTTATAATCGGTGGTCAACATTGATAACGGTCGGTAAGAGGCCGTGCTTTTTCCGTCCCAACCAGGCTTCTGGAGTGGGATCACCAAAGCCTCGCGCATAGAAGAAGGCAGTCGACCCAACTCTTTCGCTTCCCTGTATATCTCCACGAGCCTTGAAGAACCAGGCCTTTAATGGCCTAGCGGCGCAGGGCACGCCTAAATCTCCGAGTTCACCTGCCTTGTTGTACAGAGACACAGGACACTCTGTTAAGCATAGAAAACAAGATTTATTAGATTCAGCTATGCACAGTTATCCTAGAAGTACACCAATGGTATGTTCTCAGGAGACTGCCCCTTTACTCCGTGGCTCACAGTCTTTTATATTCTTTTTACACCTGCATAAAAACACTCCCAATGCGCAAAATTCTAACCAATGAAAAGATGTGTTTTTTAAGAAAAACAAGACGTCACATGATTAAATTATCTACCTCTTAGGTCATGTTTTGACTAACCCCACAAGTAATTTGGTAATGTTGTCCCTAGGTTAATCAACAGTGGTAGACATGTTTGTGTATTGCAGAAGGCCACCTTGCAAGGCAGAATAAGGCGGGGAGAAGGACAATGAAAACCAACAGATGGTTTGAAACAAGGATTAGTGAGTCGGGAAAAGAATATTGGAGGCCACCAGGTAGTTTGGACGAGGATTAGTGAGTCGGGGAAATAATTCTGGAGGCTAACAGATACTTTAAACAAGGTTTTAGTTGAGATTAGTCAATCAGACTGGTTCCCGGAATCGACTTTACTGCAAGGATAGAGGGGTTATCTGACACGTAATGGTACAAAGGGCAAGAGTCTTCAGTACGCCGGGCTGCCTGAGTGAGGGCAACACAAAATGGCGGTGAAACACAAAATGGAGTAGGAATCGAATTTCCTCAGACCCTCCTTTTGCCATTACGCAGGCAATATGTAAACTCATGTTAATCTGAGTCTATTTCAATAGCCATAATGTCTTTAAGCTGTTGTTGCGACATCATACTTATGTTCTCTGTTTCCTGAATTGGTCTTGGGACACACATGGTAGCGACAAAGCCGCAGATAGCGGGGCCACGTTGTAGACAGAGACAACATGTAAAGACGATGGCCAAAATTGCTCCCATGAAAGTCAGTATCTTCCATCCCCATGTGGACAGGAATCCCCAAAACCATCCCATCAGAGACAAACTTCCTTCGTCCTGGTGGATGGACTCAGCAATGTGGTGTAATTTAGAGATGGCCTGGTATACTGTAGATGCGTTATCAGGTATGTAAACGCAACAACTTGATCCGATCAATTTACAGACTCCACCACGGTCTGCAAGAATGATGTCTAACACCATTCTGTTCTGTAATGTCATAAGGCGATCCGCCTGAAGCTCGGCAGTGATGTTACCCAGCGCTCTGACAGTTTCATTTATTGTTGCTTCAACTACTCGAATGAGATGCCTGATGTTTCTGCTATTGGCCATAGGGCCCCAAAATGGGAGGAATCCTTTGAGGAAGTCACCTTCCTCTTGTCCTGCTGTGTCCTTTTGATCAAAGACACCTCTCTTGTACTTATTTTTATGATGTCCTGAAGGAGCGTGTGTAAAAAGTTCAATCGGGTCGGGGACAATCGATATTTGCCCGGCGGTATTGCCTCTGTGACCCTCCAGTTATTTAAATCAATGAAGAGGCAGGCGCTGGAGACTGGAAAGCAGGAAACAAGGTTTTTTATTCTCTCCGGAGGAGAACACAACGAAACGGACAGAAGGTATCGTTCTGAGGTGCTCTAACTGTATTCCTGAGGCCTGGCCTCTTATACACACATTTATGACTTTATTGTAGATTACACATACATGTTAAAGCTTTGATGTACGGAAAAGACATTCTCGGAACTCCCCTTTGGGCCCGTTCCCACACACATTTACAGTTGAAGTCCCCACCCTAGTCACAACAGGTGATGAGCATCGCGCAGCTGGATAATCCGCCGATTCACGGAATGTGGGGGGTTTGATCGGATCTCATGGGGTGGGGGCTTTGATCAACCCGGGGATTCTTTGATGGGGGAAGCTTTCTATTGTACGGGGAGGGGCAAAGATGGTATCGGCAGAGCTGGGTGTCGGCCTGGGAACGGGGAAGACAAAACGGGCACACGGGGAAAAAGGGGGTTTGCATCTAAGGGCCGGAGATCATGAAAGGGAAGCAGGGAGGTGTCGCGCTGGGAACAGGATGAAGGCCTGGGGCAGAGCAGCGCCGAAGAGGGGTTTATGACTCAAGGCAGGTGCAAGCAGGGGGTGGTCAGCGTGCAGGCTTAGCGAAGGCAAAGGGCTGTGTCAGGGGCCAGCGGCATGCAAAAGGGTTCGTTCTGATCGGGGCATCTTAAAATGGCGGGCGCGCACGACAAAAGTGTGGCATCAGGGGAAGAGGCAAGATGGCGCAGATAATGTTCACCAAAACGTACTAATTTTCAACAGTCCTCCCTTTAACATATTCAAGACATCTTGCTGGTTCATTTTCTACTTGGTTCTACTGTGGTGGGCATGGGAGAAAGAAAACGGTAGGAACCCTAGATGAAAAAAGTTGTAAACAATACATTTTAACATTTCTAGTTTTTAGGAGGTGGGCCTATTTGATAAACTTTGATACACTTGTTCAGCAGGAAAGTCATAGGAATGTAATACAAAAAATGGTTCTGTAGTGAGCAGCAAGTACATATCATAACGTGAACTGGCAGGTTAATACATATTTCAGATTCGGCTTGGAGCAGGATCAATACAATGGCGGCTGGGAGAGAAATGAGGCATAGAAAAACGGTGATTGAGGATGTCAAATGTTCGAAGTTTTACGAGTTCTCATTGTTCTTTGTGGTCTTTCGTTGGCGCTGTTGAGCACCGGCGGTGGAGCTACAAGTCCAGCTCTGTTCTAAGTTCTGCGTTGCAGGGCACGACCCTTTCCTCGCGTTTCTGGTCGGAAAGGTCCTTTTCGCCCTGTGTCCTTTGAGGTGATTGTCAGAAAGTTCGGATGGAAGAAGAGCGTACAAAACAGTCCATAGGGTAGGTCAGAGGGAAAGGGGGATGGAGCAAGGCCAAATTAGGAACAAACTAGGGGAACGAGAGACTTCAAATAGGCGGGCGTGTGACCGAATTCAGAGAGCGGGGACTTGTCGACAGGCATTGGACATCGAGCAGGGGCATCGGGTCGACCCTTTCTTCTCATGTTGTCGAAAACAGTGCCTCGTCCTGCAGCTCTTTTCAGTCGTGGTCTCGCCTTGGCTAATGTCGCAGGTGTTCCTTAGTCTGCAGTCGGGCCTCGTGCTCCCACATCCGGTCCTTTTCTCCTCCAACAGCGGTACCCTTAAACAAGTTTGAAAAGACAGTCTTTAGAAAATTTGCAGATGAAGATAATCAAAAAGTCTATTTCTCTCCCAGCTCCAGGCAAAGAATGAAAAATGCCCGTTATTTTAGTGTTCACAACTGGCATATGAATGACCGGTGACGGGTTCTGTTGGATTTACTATGACTTTCCTTCATAATTATTTATTACAGGCATGGCAGTTCATCTGATGGTAACCCACCCTTGTGAGACAAATCTGGCGAAGATATGCCGTTCTCTAGAGTTTTACATTTACAAAAGGGTGCAGTGAGTCGTCAACATGGTACTACACAGGTATTTTGCTGAGAGACGAACATGGCTAAACATTTCCTTTCTATCGGTGCATCCTGTTTTGCAACTACTGCGGGGTTCATTTCGATGATTTCTTTACCTTGAACTAGTCTGTTAACCTTGTAAAACATCATTCTGGGTCCTACGTAACCTTTTACAGCCCGATTACTTAATTAGGAAGGACAGGGGTTTTATGGGAAACAACCAGGGACATATACAGGGGAGGTAACGGGGGTGGTCACTTTTCCGGTTTGGGTATTGCGACAATTCGGGGAGGGGAGGGTCGCGTATTCTGAGGTCCTTGTCTTATACTATAGGAGCCGTTGACATGTAGTTCCCTTATTTTCGGGTCAGATTAGGGAACCTCTGTCGTTTTACCTGTCCTTTCCCTTACGGCCCAACCTGGGTTCATTGACTTCTAGCGGAAAAGGAGAGGTAATGACGCGGTCTCAGGGTGATTGTATTAAAGACAAGTTTTTGTGCAAATACTGGCGGTATTTGAAGCCAATTAGGTGGGGTGCTAGGGGTTGCAGTCTGCCAATTTCGGGGCTAACCACGAGGGAGAGAGAGAGAGAGAGAGAGTGCAACGGCAGGCTAAATAGTACACGTGCAACAGAGAGGGTGGCAGTGTATTCAAGAAAGGCTATTTAGTGCATTACACAGTAAAGGGCATTCACGAGTCTGCGTTAGAATCTTGTAATCATGCAGTTTGAGCATTAGACAGGGTAGAGGGGACGTGCCTTGAGAAAAAGGAAAGAAGAAAGGAGGTACCATGTTGTCGCACTTTCTCGCATTCTCGGTCCTTCGACCAGTTGGGCCAACGCCTCAGTCACACATACACACATTCCCTCATAGTTTCGCATCATACGTGACATGGGTTCATTCGTCCGGTCTGGTTTAAGGGTGATCACTTTTTATCAGGTTGTGCTAATTTTTCGGGTTTGTTCGGTACGTGAGTAGTCTGCAGGCGTGCTTAGACACCACCTTGCGGCGCTAGTCCGCTTCGTGTATTAGACGTGGCAAGGCTTCAGATCTTCGCCACACCTCGGCTGTAATCTCTGATGTAACCTGCAGAAGGAGGAAAAAAAGGGGGGGGTGGGGGAGACAGCATTCGCGCGCATTCAAATACATGGATTCATAAGTCCTTTACTTACCTCTTACTCGTCTTTCCTCCTTGGGGCAGGGTCCCCGGGGATATGGTTTCTGGAGTCGGGGGGGTAGTGTGTTCATGTAGGGCGTGTGCGGGGAAACATAAAAAGGAAACCAGAGGTGCCTAGTGCGAGGTATCTAGTCAAAGGATGTATCTCACTATCGGGGTCCTTAAACCTCTTTCAACGCTGTGGCGTTCTAAGGTTCTTCGGTTCTTGGGTCCCTGCTACTTTGGAACGTTGTACTTTATAATATTTACATTATTTCATTTCACCCTCCTTTTACATTCCCTCATTTACACCATTCGTTTTACCCATCCTTGGAAGTCAAGGTCTTCTTCTACGCGAGAGTTCATGAGTCAGACGCGTACCTTGAAGGCGGAGTGTCGTGTTGTCGATCCGATCCGTCCTCCAGGGCTGGGCAACCATCTTCTTTTAACCTTAAAGAGAGAGCAGAGTAGGGTGCACAGAAAAGAACTTTCCCACCCATCCCATATTGTTTTAAAATAAAGCATGCAATACCCGTCCATAGTTTCAAAGACTTTATTTTGCAAAATCATTTCAGCATATGGATTATGAGGGTGCGGTCGTATTTGGCCGGTCGTGGCAATGGCTAAAGTGCGTACAGTGGGGGGTGTCGTTTGCAGCAATAAAAACATCGGAAAGTTTTACTCATTCATTTGTAAGAGACTAAAACGTCTATTTAATTGGCTGGGGGTTCGGGGGCATATATTTTCATAATTTAGAAGCATAATCATAACAGTTGTAATCAGATTTCCTATATGCATACCGTACGTGTGCGTCGTAAATGGGGTTTACATCAGTTATAAAAATATAATACATGGTACATTCGTAATCAACATTTGTAACGGGGATCTTTTCATACTGTTCGTCGAGTAAGTTCTCCTTGTCTTTTCTAGCCAAGTGTACAAAGGATCATATAAAATCTCAGAACATCAAGTTTATATTAGTGCGAAGGAACACCACGAGGTGTTCGTAAGTTCCGATTGATACCAGCGCCATTTTGGGCGGGGCCGGCTCAGTCCGGAAGCAGCATCAGGGGGAAATGTTTCCATTACTGGCAGTTTGGACCAGAGTCCCTTTCGGCAGTTCTAGAATTCACGCTAACAGAAGGTGTGGCAATGTCATGTTTGTTTCGTTGGCGATCAAGGCAGCCGTCCCTTACCGGAAACCTGCAAAGGCCGAAGGTTCCGCCGGGGAACCTTGTAGGATCTTCAAGGCTGCGGAGATGCTGTCGGAGATGGGGGCTCGTGCTCCAGAGGGCAAATGTTCGAGTTATATTGCTGGTCAAAGTTACTCTAGTGGCCGGGGCCCACCTTCCAGCGGACCCAGACGCCATTTTGAGGCCCTACCGGGGCCACTCTCGTCGAGTTTGCAAGAGTGGAAGAGACCCTTCGGAGTGAAAGGAAGAGGTCCCTGTTTTGTGAAAGCGGGACGTTCGGCTGGGGTGCGGCTGTGATGCCCCCACCTGGGGGCAAGGGAGACTCGTTCGCCTCGTCTCCTTCTCCCGGTGTACTCCATGCCGCTCCTTTTCATCGCCCCGCATGAAGGCCTCTCCACATCCGGTGTTCCCCAAGTGCCATCATTGTACGTTCGGTGCTGCGCAAGTACTGGGGTGCCACCATTGTACGTTCGGTGCTGTGGAAGTATTGGCACCATCGCCTGACTGGGGGTGTTCGGCGTCGGGCTGGGGGCTGGGAAACCTCCTACCGGTGGAGGTGGGAGAGGCTCGTCCGCGTCGCCTCTCCCTCCCAGCCCAACTTGGACAAATTGTTGTGGAGGTACGTGCAGGACATCCCGCCGTCCAGGACTGCTGCGGCTGTGACGGAAGAGAAAAGGAAGAGGTGCCTCGTTCTCCTCTGGACATGTGGCGGGACTACCTTAGTCTTTCCAGGCCCGTTGCGGCCGGCCAAGGAGACATGTGGCGGGACTACCTGCAAATGCCCAGGCTGCGGGCTCCTGCCTCTCCTCCGGCTCCCCCATACGTTAAGATTTCCTGACCAAGAGTTGGCGGCCGGGCTCGCCTTATATGGGTTGCCGTTGGTTGGGCGTAGCCGTAACCCTGCCCTACTTTGGAAGGTTCCAGAATGGGGGGGGGGCGAATGTTCTGTTTGACTTTCATTTTCTACAGTTTATCGTTATTATTCCTTGTTTGTTGTGTTAAATTAAAAGTTCAAGTTCATTAATGGTCTACGGATTTTGTTTCACCATTTCTTTCTTTCCAGGTTGCTTTTATGCTAAGTTTCTGCTAACAGAGGTCGAGTAACACGGAAACACGTGTAGAGGGATGACGCAGATTTGCACATTACATACACACAAACTCAGACGGGGGACAGTACAAGTACGACATACAAAGACCCAAGACAAATATAAAAACAGTTATTGGTCATAATTATCTCTTTCCGTCTGTGAATTTTTAAACGAGGCTGGGTTCCCGTCTTGACATTGCCCGACCTAGGAGAACGTGAGCATGCCGCTGAGATTTTCCTGGCGAAATCTGTGCCATCGGGCATAATCAAACGTGGTGGTTCTGTCTGGTCTGTCTATGTAAGTCGGGTTCTTCTTTGTCTCGCGCCTTTTCTCGTACTGTCGGTCTGTCGTTCTTGTCGGCCCTTTGCCTTTACTCACGCTCAGTAGAGTCGGGCATTGGGCTTTCCAGTGTCCGACATACCTACAAAAAGCGCATTGGTCTGACCCTAAGTCTGGTCGTCCTTTGCATAGTGTCGGGGGATAAGTTGTGGGTAGCGGTGTCCTGGGGTTGTCCTGTCGGTATATTTCCCTACTTGGTTTATCCTCGTCTTTTCTCTGTCGTTTCGTAGCCTCTCTGCGCCACATACCGAGACTGTCGAGCATAATCGGCGTTGTCTTATTATTTCGAAGGGCTATTTCTAACGTTTCTATTTTATCAAGGTCAAAGGATCCTGCCAGTGGCCACTGTTTGTCTTGACTCTCTTCGGTATACCTGTGCCATAATTTATTATAGGCTATGGTGACTAACCCATAGTTTATGAACATGTCCTTATTAGGGGTGCCTTCTAATGGAGCTATATGGTCCACCTCTAATACGCGGTCCGGACTAAACAGGCTATTTATCAGTGGGGAGAAGACAGACATGACGGCTCGTAACGAGGGACTAAAAAGTCAGCACTGCCTATCTTATCACTAGGTGCAAAGACCGTACAGAATATTTCTATTCAACGTTGTTTGCAGGCAGTGAATACCTCATGGATCAAAAAAAAATATAAAACCAAACGACCAATAAATAACAATGGGGAGAATGAGTAGGTCCGCAAAGATCTGCGTTACCTACCCTTTTCACTATCTGCAAAAAGGGTGGTCTCTTCCCTGCTTGCAGACAGGGAATCTCCAGGAAACAATAGTTTGCGAACAACAGTTCAGTTTCAAGCAATTATTGAGTGGGGGAGAAAAAAAATAAGCACGGCTGCTACCCTACCTATCCTCCACTGTTTGCAAAGAGAGAGAGAGCCTGTTGTTTCTCCGTTTGCAGACAGTGAATCTCCAAATAAAAATAAACAGAGCAATACTAGTATTTTTGAACAAACAAACAATCAAGCAAATTTTTCGCAACTTGTCGTGGTAACACGACCTTACCCGGACCGCATGGACAGTTTCTTGTCTTCCGAATCCAGCGCCCGATCGTCCTCTTTTTCTCGTATTTCTCACGGCACTCCTGATGGTTCCCAGTCAGGACCGTAGATCACTCGAGAGAGGTCTGTTCGGAACTAGTGAAGTTCGGATGATCGGCTGCCAGACGAGGGTCTATTGGGCAAGAGCTCTCCCGATCGTTGCAGTCGTTCACTCTGTCGTCGGGACCTCTCCCACTGGATCCACGAGTCGCTGATGGGCCCCACGCTTGGGACGCCAATTGTAAAAAGTTCAATCGGGTCGGGGACAATCGATATTTGCCCGGCGGTATTGCCTCTGTGACCCTCCAGTTATTTAAATCAATGAAGAGGCAGGCGCTGGAGACTGGAAAGCAGGAAACAAGGTTTTTTATTCTCTCCGGAGGAGAACACAACGAAACGGACAGAAGGTATCGTTCTGAGGTGCTCTAACTGTATTCCTGAGGCCTGGCCTCTTATACACACATTTATGACTTTATTGTAGATTACACATACATGTTAAAGCTTTGATGTACGGAAAAGACATTCTCGGAACTCCCCTTTGGGCCCGTTCCCACACACATTTACAGTTGAAGTCCCCACCCTAGTCACAACAGGTGATGAGCATCGCGCAGCTGGATAATCCGCCGATTCACGGAATGTGGGGGGTTTGATCGGATCTCATGGGGTGGGGGCTTTGATCAACCCGGGGATTCTTTGATGGGGGAAGCTTTCTATTGTACGGGGAGGGGCAAAGATGGTATCGGCAGAGCTGGGTGTCGGCCTGGGAACGGGGAAGACAAAACGGGCACACGGGGAAAAAGGGGGTTTGCATCTAAGGGCCGGAGATCATGAAAGGGAAGCAGGGAGGTGTCGCGCTGGGAACAGGATGAAGGCCTGGGGCAGAGCAGCGCCGAAGAGGGGTTTATGACTCAAGGCAGGTGCAAGCAGGGGGTGGTCAGCGTGCAGGCTTAGCGAAGGCAAAGGGCTGTGTCAGGGGCCAGCGGCATGCAAAAGGGTTCGTTCTGATCGGGGCATCTTAAAATGGCGGGCGCGCACGACAAAAGTGTGGCATCAGGGGAAGAGGCAAGATGGCGCAGATAATGTTCACCAAAACGTACTAATTTTCAACACGTGTCGGAGGGAGGAGAAAAGCCATATAACAAGTTCCTGAGAAATCGGCTGGTAGCCATGTATAGGCCCTATCATGGCAAACAAAATATGTTCCCTGAGATGCTACCAGCGGTGGAGAAGTTTGGTATACATAGGTCTATGTGATGTTACAAGGGCTCTTTCCCAATTGGGCCTTAAGACTCTGACCATTTCCTTGGCGACATAGGTGACCTTGGTGGGGTACAGTATATATAGGTGGGGATCTTTTCCTTTTGGCTCAGTTTTTAAGACTAGTGACGTAATGTGTCACATTCTAATCAATGTATGCTTGTCGTTCGTCAGTGGGGAACTCATTAAGTTTGTTGTAATGTTTTGACATAGCCACTATTCCTTTTATTAACGCGTCATGACTAACGTCAACTCCATCACTATACGGACCAATAGAATTGGTTTTCATAGGCATTGGCAAACATAGAGGTGTAAGCCCAAGCGGATCCTTTTAGGGAGAAGGGTAGAACTAAATATGGCATTCCTTTATCTGTATTATGGGGTAAAAGTCCACAAACCCAACAATCGGTGGTATTGATCACCAATTGATGCTGGTGTAACAATTGAATGAAGGAATTGTTGAGATACTCCATTCTCCTAATTTGCTCATGCTCTGGTAGTGTACGAAATTGGTGTGGGGAAGCAGTAGTGCGAAAAGGTATGGGGTGGGAGGTAGATATATGTTTGCGCTGTACAGTGTGAACAATCCAACCCACACACGCTAATATAATGCATAAAGAGATTAAAATACACAATGTTATACTACATCTGGTATATAATAATTTTCAATATTTTTTCATTATATTCTTTTCATCATTTTTCTCTAACATAGCAGAATCCATCTTCTAGGTGTTGCTTGTGGTAGTCTTCCTTTTTCACTTAGCCGTGATTATCAGCCGTCCTCTGACACTGCAAGTCCTGCAGACCTATTGCCACGACTTGGGTCACTAACTAAGGCTCTTACCATGACCCTGCAACCTAATTAGATGGTCAATGTCACAAAAAGCACAAAAAAAAGGTTTCTTAAATGTCCTTAGTTACTCTAGATCTCAAATTGTATCTAGTTTTGTTCGGCACAGTCTGATTCTGAAAAAGTGTCTCTGGATTAGTTGTGTTCAACTTCAGATGTGGTGGGACAGCTTCCTGCAAGACGTCATCATCTTCTTTTTCAGACGTATTCCAATACAGGTGTGCATCGCTAAAAGGTACAAATCGGGGGATCCTTTCACCTTCAAAATCACCAATACCTTCGCGGACCCATTGGTCATAAGGCAAAGGCAAGGGTACCTTTTTGCAATGCACACCATGGATCCAGTTCTTCTTGCCAACCACCTTTACAGCTGTTCATGTTGTCAGCAAGACTTGGCAAGGCCTTCTCCAGAGAGGTTCCAAATTCTTTGATCGCTGAAAATTCTTCACACACACACCCAGTCCTCTGGATGTATGCCCTGTCCAGGATCAGTTGAAGCCTGAGGCAAGGCGTCTTGTACCTGTTGGTGAAGGACACACAATTTAGTGGTGAGGTCATGCAAATAATCAATTAACAATGGGTACTCTATCTCAGAATATTTCTTTGGCCTTGGGACTCCCCAAACATTTGCTGGACGTCTAAACACAACCTCGTAGGGACTGAGTCCCATACGGGAATGAACAGTTGTTCGAATGGACAACAGTGCTAAGGGTAAAGCATCGGGCCAGGCAAGACCTGTGCTGGCCTGTATTTTTGCTAGTTTGAGTTTAAGAGTACTATTATAGCATTCCACTAGGCCTGCTGACTGAGGGTGGTTTGCTGCATGAAACTTCTGTCTTATTCCAAGACCTGCACATACTTTCTGCATTATCTGACCTATGAATTCACTTCCATTGCCGCTCCAGAGGATTCGAGGCAGGCCGAACCTCGGGAAAAACTCCTTGAAAAGGACTTTGGCTGTAGATAGAGCAGTATTATCCTTTAGGGGGTAGGCCTCTATCCATCCAGAAAAGGCACACAACACCACAAGGACATACTTGAGATTATTACATCGCTCCATGTCAATATCATCTATTTGCAATACCTCAAAAGGATATGTTGGAGGAGCAAAATGACCTGCTGGGGTTGGTGTTCCTTTTCCTGGGTTATACATCAAACAAACAATACAGTGTCTAACTAGATTGTCTGCACATTTTGGAATACCTTCATTCTGCCATACACAAGCCAGAAGTTTGCATATTCCTTTAGCACTGATGTGAGCCGGACCATGTGCCATGGTAACAACCGGAAGCACATAGGCATCTGGTAGCAGCCAGCGCTGATGTTCTGACAATTCTGTCCAACACCCTGTTGCGTCTAACATTCCTGTAGTCTCTCTCCATTCACTCAATTCTTTCTCTGTAGCCTCTTCCTGGATTATTTTCACACTTTCTATTGTGTCTTCACACATCCCTCCTTGTCTGACCCATCTAGCAGGGCCTGCAACATACATGCGGCTTGTAACATCTCTGGCTGTTTCTTTCGCTGTCTGATCTGCAAACGCATTTCCTTGACCCACATCATCAGTAATCTTTTTATGTGCACTACACTTGATGATTGCTATCTGAGTAGGCAAGGTAAGTGATTCGAGAAGGTCATTCACCAACTCGTCATGCTGTATCTTAGCACCATGGGAGGTGAGAAATCCTCTTTCCCTCCATAAGCGGCCAAAATTATGGGCCACTCCAAACGCATATTGACTATCGGTGAACACATTCACTCTTTTGCCTTTAGCCAATACACAAGCTCTAGTTAGAGCAATCAATTCAGCCGCCTGAGCTGAATTCTGTCTAATACGTGCGGTTTCTACAATTGTATACAAAGTCGTAACTGCATAGGCTGAGGTCGTCTCACCATTGGGGAGCTTAAAACAAGAGCCATCAACCCATAAGATTCCATCTGGATTCAAGAGTGGAGTATCTTTTAGATCAACTCTACCTTTTGTCTCCTCATCTGTACGGAAGAAACAATCAAGTTGTTCTTGAGTATCTGCTTCTACTGGGAGTGGTAACAGTGTGGCTGGGTTTAGGGTATTGCATCGTTTAATATGCATATGACTAGCCAAAAGTGTCAGTTCGTACCCTGACAAGCGGGCACTAGTAAGATGCTGTGTCTTTGTCCTATTTAGGAGTATATCTACTGCATGTGGCACCATGACAATAAGAGCATTATCCAACACCAATCCAGCAGACTGGCGAATGGACACTGCCGTTGCTGCTGTAGCTCTCAAACAACTGGGTAACGCTTTGGCCACTGGGTCTAATGTGGCTGAAAAATAAGCACATGGGCGTTGCTTGTCCCCAAATTGTTGCGTTAAAACTGACAATGTGCAACCTTCTCTCTCGTGGACATAAAGTGTAAAAGGCTTACTGTAATCAGGGGTACCTAACACAGTAGCAGAACACAAGGCAGTACGTAAATCATTAAAACTTTTCTGACATTCTGAAGTCCAAGGGAGAGGTTGGGGTGTATCTTTAAGAGTGAGTGCCAACAGAGGTTTCGCTAGCAGAGAAACATTTGGAATCCACTGTCTACAATAAGAGGTAATACCCAAAAAGGCACGTACCTCCTTTTGTGTACTTAGTACAGATATTTGAGCAATTGCTTGAATACGTTCTAGGGTTAATTGTCTTCCCTCCTTTGACAAGAGATGACCTAGATAGGTAACCTTTTGACGACAATATTGCATCTTAGAGGGTGAAACCTTGTGATCAAGATCTGCCAAGTGTCGCAACAGTGTAATAGTAGCCTGTTTACAAATGTCCTCAGAATCAGCAGAAACCAACAAATCATCTACATACTGAATAAGGGTGGCACCTGGAGGTAAAGTGAGAGTATCGAGCTGTGTTTTTAAAGCTTAACTATAAATGGAGGGGCTCTCACAATAGCCTTGAGGAGCACGTGTAAATCGGAAGCTTCGGCCCCCTAAAGAGAAGCCAAAAATATCCCTACTTTCTTTGGCAATGGGAATACTGGAGAAAGCGTTCTTCAAATCAACAGCAGAAAACCAAGCGGCGGAAGCAGGTACCGTTGTCAATAGGGCAGTGATATCTGGGACAACAGGAAATTGGGGTACAACAATCTTGTTGACTTCTCGGAGATCGATCACAAAGCGATAAACGGGTGGCTGGGATGAATCAGTACGTTTAAGAATAGGTATAACAGGACTATTGCATACATTTCCTCTAGTTTCTTCAACCACACCTTTCTGAACCAAATCATAAATAATAGCCAAAAGAGCTTTTTCACCATCAGTGGAAACTTTGTACTGGGTAATGCGTGGTAACTTAATATTGGGTTTGAGGGTGACAACGTATGGCGGGATTTGCAAAAGGCCAACATCATTAGGACCTGTAGCCCAAAGAGTAGTAGGAAGAGAATGCAATTCAGGGGGAAGTTTGTCTTTAGACAGATACACTGGGGAAATCAATTCCCTACCTAAAGTGAGGTGTACACCAGAAGGAGAACAATGTAGGGTTGCATACAGTCTTTTTAATAAATCCAGACCCAACAAATTTTCACCACAACCAGTTGTTAAAATAAGTGGAGCCTCTAGATCATAAGGACCTATCGAGATGGGCAAAGGTTGAGAAATTGGGTTTCTAACTGGGGCGCCAGAAAATCCTACGGAAATATTCGTTAAGCCAGACAAAGGTGCCCCAGGGAGTTTAGAGTGGATGATAGAACCCTTTGTTGCACCAGTGTCCAATAGAAATGGCTCTGAAACACCTAATGTAACTACCTCAACATAAGGCCCATTCTGATCCACTGGAACCGATATGACTCCCTCACTTTGTCTACGGCTGTATTAGCTAGTATGAAAATCTTGACTCTCATTCTTGTTATAATAATTATCATTGTAGTATTGAGTAGATTGAGTATTTTGCTGGTCAAAATAATTCATGGAAGTTTGAGGGGAAGAAGAACGCTGATGCTGATCATAAGATGATCTACCTCGTCCCCTACCCCTAGGTGTTGACTGATAGCCACCTCGGCTACGTGACCCAGACATATCACCAGTACGGTGTAACAAAACCGGGCAACTATTCTTGAAGTGACCTTCCTTCTTATAATAAGCACATTGATTAGGACCCAATGGAGACCTTGGAACAAAGGGTTCAGGTTTCTGTAACAGCCTCTGAAATTAGGAGTGGCTGATACGGACGCTGAGCAGAGCGAGGAGGATAAGCTTGCTGTAAAAGAACCTTTGTTTTGAGGGATTTATTTTGCTTTTCCGTCTTCACTTTCTCTAAATCCCTATTCTCATAGTATTGAACCATCGTCAAAATTCCCGAAGGCGTGGCCGCAGGGCACGCGCTTTCGGACATTTTGAGTCTCGTAGATAATTCCGTCGATAAATTAGAGACGAACTTATCTACAAACAATCTCTGGCCACCTGGCATAGCCATATCTTGCCCACTGTGATCAACAAATGGTTCCTCGAAACGCGTAAAGAAGTCGGACACTGACTCATCCTTCTTTTGCTTACAGGCAGACAACTTATCCCAATTAACTGCGTGTGCTGGCATCAGAGTCTTCATTAATGTTATTATTCTGTTGGGCAATTCTGTAATCATTGGTTCTGGTTTTGCTCCCCCCACTTGCCTTTGGTCTGCTTGTAAGATGGCATGCCAATTACCACCTAGCTCTACAGCGTGATCCTCCTTACGAATCTTATTCCATATTTCAGATGGGACTACTTGACCCATCAACATGTCTATATCAGATAATGTTAGAGTGCAAGAGGACAACGTTTGTATTAACTCTTTATAATATCCTGCCGGATTTTTACGCGGATCAGGTAATGCTTGCTTTAATGCAATAACCTCTGATCTTTTCCACAGAACATGTACCCAAACTTGCTGGAAATGAGAAGCCACAACATGAGCTCCTGCGACAGCTTCACGCCATAGTGGTTGTACCTCTCGCATAGGATATAATTTGTCTGTTGTAACAATTCCTTCTGCCCCTGAGTTCTTACAAGATAGAAGATCTCTATATGTTACTAAATTCGATATTGCATCTTTATAATCCTGTCCTATCACTGCTCCAGAAGCTACTTCCGTTCTTAATTTTATTAATCCCCTAGGCAGGCCATTCTGGATTTCACTCTCCCACATGTGAATCAATATTTCGCACATGAGATCAAACACATAACGCTGAGTGGATGTAGGCCATTGCGTAGCTAAATCTTGGATATCGGATGACCCATTCGAGCTTGAGATTGGAGTATTGAGTCTTCATGAAGTTCAAGATGGCTCTGACTTCTAAGAGTTCTCTTCATAATAGGGGAATTATGTACCCTATTCATTAAAAAGGAGTAAAAGCTGAAAAGAACCTACTATCTTTTCTTCTAACTGTTTGTGGAGTAGAGGCTTGTGTCACAGGGGTAGAGACAAGTGTCGTTACAGGAGGTATTACAGGGGCAACTGGACCTTCAGAAGTAACTGGTATCATAGGTTGAGGCACAGGCAGAGGTTGAGGCATAGCAGGTAATATAGCAAGTACTGGTGGAGGAACCAGAGTTGGTACATAAGGCGGTGGAGCAGACAACATAAGGGACATTAAGGGATCTTTTGTCTGGGCTCCCAGACATTCAACAAACAACACCTGGCCTCGGGCAGCAGGGACACACCCGTGACATCTTCCATAACATCATGTACCCGGGACCAGAACTCAACCATCTCCGGGCATTCCCACAATATGTGGAGAAAGGTACTAGACATCCCACAACCACGCTTACATGACCCATCCAAGGAAAAACCCATCCGAACCAGACACGGCCCAGTGACATAAACTCGGTGAAGTATCTTAAGCTGGACGAATCTCAAACGAGCAGGAATGGTGACTTCCTTGGACGAGGACAAAGCAGACTGCCAGTCCTCATCGTCCAATTCCAGTCCATCAGCACACCACGCGGCCCTGAGGCGGACCAGCAAGTCAGCTCTGTTAAGATCGTGCTGTCGGGCACATGACCATCCAAAATGTGGTCCTCCAGAGGGGAAGACTCAGGAATATCATCACCCACGGCAAACACAGACAGCAGAGCATGACGGATCTGGGCGTACCTAAAGAATTCATTATCACCAAGCTCATACTCCACTTGCAGCACATCAAAGGACTTGACAGTACCCTTCGACCACAGATCACCCACTCTGCTGATACCAATCATATCCCATTTATCAAAGCCTTTCGTTTTCCACAGATGGCCCAAACATTCCAAATCATACAAAGGGTTGGCCCGAGAGAACCTGCCACACCAACCCAAGGCCGCATTCGCATCACGCCACACTCTCACAGCAATTTTAGTGGGACCAGTCAGTGTTCTGCGGAGTCCTCCAGAGTACAACTCTCTGCTGAAGGTCCCCCCTGGCAGAATAAATTTATCCATGGAGAACGCCGGGGCAGGGCCTGGTGCGTAGGTCGCATGATTAATCGCACTTAACTGGGACGCCCAGTAATAGCGTCTGATGTCCGGGAGGGCAATACCACCATCGTACCACGGGAGCGTGAGTTTAGAAAGAGCAATACGGGCACGCCCATCCCAGACCAGTTGTCTCTGTAGGCTCTCCACTTCCCGAAAATAGCCCGAGGCAATCGGGTCAAAGGAATTCTGAAGTGCGTACAAAAATCGAGGCAGAGACATCATTTTGAAAAGCGCCGCTCTACCGAGGGGCGACAGCAGCAACCTACGCCAGCGAGCCACATCGAGCGTGAGCCGCTGAAGGGGGGTAGTAATTTAAGCTCGTAACGCCTAGAGGGGTCCAAGGAAACGTAAATCCCCAAGTACTTGAAAACGGTCTCTGTCACATGGATTGGAAATCTACGCGGCAGTGGAGGGAGATCTCCCGCCAAAACGTAGATGCAGGATTTAGCCCAATTAATAACAAGACCGGAGTTCTTTCCGAAAGAGGTCAGAACATCGAAAAGTACATTCAGGGACTTTTTAGGGGAAGTGAGATATAGAAGGATGTCGTCCGCGTATAGCGAGACTCGATCCTCGAAGTCGGGAGACCATCTGATGCCCCGAATGGAAGGTTCCCAACGGAGCCACTCCGCCAAAGGTTCCAGAGCGAGAGCAAAAAGCAAAGGAGACAGCGGACAGCCCTGCCGAGTACCCCGTCCAAGCGTAAAAACGCAAGACACTCTTCGATTAACAACTACCTGGGCCAGGGGAATCTCATAAAGGAGTTTCACCCAGGCTATGAAGCCCGGCCCAAACCCGAATTTCGAGAGGGCCGCCCAAAGGTAGGGCCACTCGATAGTGTCGAAGGCCATGGTAGCGTCAAGAGAGGCCAAAATGGCCGGTTCAGTAAGCGTCCCAGCTCTCGCGAGAACTCCGTGGAGCCTGCGCAGATTTAAAGCAGTGTTGCGGTGTGGGATAAAACCGGATTGATCTGGATGGATCAAGTCCCCGATCACAGCTACTAAGCGATTAGCCAAGAGTTTAGCCAAAATTTTGGGTTCGGCGTTAAGTAAAGAAATAGGTCTGTACGACGTGCAACGATCCTGTAGCTTGCCCTCCTTAGGAATGACTACAATAGTAGCGAGACGTTGGTCCAAGGGGAGGGAGCCGGACTCCAGAGCCTCGAGGAACATGTCCCTTAAATAGGGCGCCATTTTGTCGGGTCGTAGCTTGTACAATTCAATGGGCAAACCATTGGGGCCCATCGCTTTACCCGAACGAAGGGAACGAATAGCCACCGCTACTTCATCCACTGTAAGTGGAGCATCCATGAGGTCTCTGTCAGCGTCAGAAAGGCAAGGCAAAGAAATGTCCCGCAACAGCAATCGGGAGTCCTCCTCATCCCTATCACAAACAGAGGTGTATACAGTCTCAAAGTGGTCCGCAAAACACTGAACGATCCCAGCTGGGTCAGTGACACACTCCCCATCAGGCCGCTCAATCACAGGGACCACACGATTAACCCTCTCTTTCTTGTCCAGCCAAGCAAGCAATTTACCCGCCTTGTCTCCCACATCATACAGTCGTCCCTGCTGCTCCCTAAACATCACTCTCGCAGCATCAGTTACCAGAGCCCTGTAGTCAGCTTGTTTCCACGCAAGGGAGTGCAACTTCATACTGGAGACACCCAACCGAAGATCGTCCTCCAGAGCAGCTATCTCAGATTGCAATCGTACAACCTCCGCATTTGCAGCCTTCTTAGCAGCGACAATCAAGGATAGGGACTGACCACGTATAACAGTTTTAAATGCTTCCCATAGCGAAACAGCAGAAGAAACAGACCCCACATTTTCATCAAAATAATGCTCAATAGTTTTTACAAGTTCCGAACGGGTCTTAGGGTTGCGAAAGTACCATGGATTAATAGGTGCAACTCTTCCCTCATCGCCTGCCCCGACCTCATACCGGAGCCACAAGGGGGAGTGATCGGAAATACCCCTAGGGAGCTGACGGATTTCTCTGATGGAGGAGGATTGGACCGCTGGCATTAAGAAATAGTCCAATCTCGAAAGGCTGTTGTGTACCCCAGAGTGGAAGGTGTACTGCAACTGTGTAGGGTATAGTAGTCTCCAGGCGTCTACAAGGCCGAAGGTCTCAAGCAAATCACTCAACCACAATTGCGCCCTGGGTAGATCTCTGGGAGGATGATGATCAGAGGTGCCAGAAACAACCGAATTCAAATCCCCACCCAAAATCAGAAGGCCCTCAGGAAGGTCCAAAAGGACTCTACACAGATTTGCGTAGGTTAAAGTCTGCAGACCCGGGGGGACATAAACTGAAAGTATGGACAACGTCTTCCCCTCCCACCTACCCGTGAGCACTGCATAGCGCCCCCTGTCGTCAAGTTTCACATCGTCTACTGCAAAAGGGAGAGAGGACCGAATGAGAATACCAGCCCCCCTGGACCCAGACGTAAACCCCGCATGGGCCACCAACCGATAACCGTGCCTATTCATAGCCTGACATGCGTTGCCTATTAAATGCGTCTCCTGTAGGAGGACAATATCGGGAGAATGACGCCTAAGGAACCGCAAAACAATACTTCGCTTAATTCTGTCCCCCAACCCATTGACATACCAGGATAACAGTCTCAACTCGCCACCCCCCATCCCCGAAAAGTAGACAGAGCAGGACCCACACAGAACCCCACGATCAGTGCAGATGAAAAAAACAATACGATGCCTCGTGAGTAAACAGAAACACACACACACACCCCCCACCACCCCCCAACTTGAACATGTTACTCCCCCACCCTGCACCCCTGCGTACGACTAATAAGCCACCCCAACTTGCAGTGTGCCTGTCGCCCCATTACTAAACTAAGCTACGCAAAGAACCCAGGAGGAGGAAGAGTCCCCATTTACCCCCCGCCACCTCCAGGCTGATCTAGGCCTAACAGAAGACCCGAGTCCAGACTCAGCTGAAGCAGCAGAAAAGTTCAGAAGCCAGGATCCACGGTACAGTCTTCACTCCGCAACACCCCCGTCGGCGCCTTCGGGGTGCCCATTATGTTAATTTCTTTTAGGCAGAGAGTCGAGCCAGTCATTGACGTTTTCGGGGCGATCAAAAAAGAATACACGTTCCCGATATTCAATCCGGAGCCTTTTAGGGAACAACATGGCGTACTTGAGACCCAAGTCCCGCAATCGTTTCTTCACTCCCTGAAATCCAAGTCTTTGTTTTTGAACAAGCGGTGAAAAGTCAGGATAGAAAGACACGGAGGCATTTTCAAAGTTAACTGGACCCTTGTCCCGTGAGGCCTGCAGAACAGCATCCCGGTCTCTAAAGTGGAACAATCTGGCGATAATGGGCCTCGGGGGAGCACCGGCTTCGCCTTCCCGCCAGGGACACGATGAGCGCGCTCAACCGCAAAGAACTTGCTGAGTCCAGCGGGAGAAAGATAGTTGGTAATTAAGTCCTCCACCAAGAGGTCCACCCCCAGGATCTCGGGCTTCTCCGGGACACCGATAAGGCACACGTTGTTGCGACGGGCCCTATTTTCGTAGTCCTTGAGACGACGAGCCATCAGGTCATGCGAGGAACGCAGATTACCGATCTCAGTCTGGGCCTCTGTGACATCCACAGTAAGACTAGAAGTCTTCAATCCCAATGACTCGACCTTCTCATTGGTCTTCGCAAGATCCGCTCTAATCAGCGTAATGTCAATGGCCACCGTGTCGATCTTAGAGGCCTGCATGTTGGCAATGGCACCCATGACGTCCTGTAAGGATACTTCCGAAGACGCTGAAAAGACAGTCTTAGGATTATCCGAAGCGCGACCTGCAGCGCCAGGCGACCCCTTGACCTGCGAGTAGTGATCCATTATGTTAGTCTGAGTTTGGCCACCACGGAGAGGTGCCTTGGTCTTGCGCTTCTCAAGAGGTGGCCATATTGGAAAGGGGACCCCGAAGGGGTCCTCGCGACCTGGTGAAAATGGCCGGTTGTGGAGAGTCCAGACAGTCAACAAAACCAGATCAGACGGTTGTAGGCACCAAAAGGGCCGGGTTGAGGGCAGTCAGTCGGGCCAGCACCAAACAGCAAAGAAACAACAGGCCAGCCGAGGGTAGATCAGGGCTACACCTCTGCCAATCCGAGCCGGGAGCAGAAAACGAAACCGAAAGTCAGGAGGGGTCGACCAGAGGGGACCCCTTCAGCCGTTGTTGATCCACTACACCACGGCCTGCCAGGCAACCGAGCCCCCGGTCCACCTAGGGGTGGGCCGCAAAAAGTAGAGACGACACAAAAGTGGACCCCAGCGTCCAAATTCGATTTTTCAAAGGGTACGAAGATCAGCGAGGATATACGAACAAAAGCCCGTCCTCGAAATCAGGATGTAATCAGGATATACGTGAAGGGCGGCGCGGGTCCGGGGAGCTCTGTGCTCACGCGACCATCTTGGATGCCCTCGAAGCTCCTCCAATACCATCATTCTTAGTGTATTTTCCCCAAAGGTCGAAAAAGATGATAGGACCAGTTCCATGTTTGAAATAAACTTCATATTTTGGAGTCCCTACTGAAGGCACTGGACAAGTGTCTTCTAGTCAGGAATCTCTTAAACAACAACAACAACACCATCTCTTTAACTTACTAAAACCAGGCATCGTTATTTCACTGGCCTCTTACTAACATCAAGGGGTTAATCAACTAACAGTACAAATGTACTCACCCCTCGGCTTCGGTTATTGCAACAATCGAATCAAAGCACAATCAAAAACAAAGATGTGGGAGCTACCCACAATTACTTAACCAAATTGTTCTCTCACACCAACAGAGGCCCGTCTATCATCTCGGAATGCCAGTCATCACCAACGCGAACCAAAGCAGGGCGGCGGTCGGGGCAGCAGTCATCAGCAGCCGTCGGGAAAGGAGAAGCCGCGTTGTAAAGACCTTCGGTCCACTTTTGACATGCAGGAGTCACTTATGTGGTGCGCTTCCTCTGGAATTTCCTCACGTAGCTCCTCACGACCCTCGGGCTTGGCCACGACCTTTGAAGCCGCCCCACGTTGGGCGTCAATCGAAGAACCAGGCCTTTAATGGCCTAGCGGCGCAGGGCACGCCAAAATCTCCGAGTTCACCTGCCTTGTTGTACAGAGACACAGGACACTCTGTTAAGCGTAGAAAACTGGATTTATTAGCTGCAGCTATGCACAGTTATCCTAGAAGTACACCAATGGTATGTTCTCAGGAGACTGCCCCTTTACTCTGTGGCTCACAGTCTTTTATATTCTTTTTACACCTGCAGAAAAACACTCCCAATGCGCAAAATTATGACCAATGAAAAGATGTGTTTTTTAAGAAAAACAAGACGTCACATGATTAAATTATCTACCCCTTAGATCATGTTTTGACTAACCCCACAAGTAATTTGGTAATGTTGTCCCTAGGTTAATCAACAGTGGTAGACATGTTTGTGTATTGCAGAAGGCCACCTTGCAAGGCAGAATAAGGCGGGGAGAAGTACAATGAAAACCAACAGATGGTTTGAAACAAGGATTAGTGAGTCGGGGAAAGAATACTGGAGGCTAACAGATACTTTAAACAAGGTTTTAGTTGAGATTAGTCAATCAGACTGGTTCCCGGAATCGACTTTACTGCAAGGATAGAGGGGTTATCTGACACGTAATGGTACAAAGGGCAGGAGTCTTCAGTTCGCCGGGCTGCCTGAGTGAGGGCAACACAAAATGGCTGTGAAACACAAAATGGAGCCGGAACCGAATTTCCTCAGCCTTGGCGCCAGTGCATCCACAAACTTCCTGTAGAACTCTATTGGTATGCCGTCCACTCCCGGTGTTTTATTGCGGGCCATGTGCTTGATAGCACATCTGACCTCCCCCACCTCTATGTCCCAGCCCAGGCATTTTGCATGTTCTTCCTCCAAATGAGGAAGTGCAACCCCACCCAGGAAGGAGTCCATTTCGAGGTCTTCCGCCACCAACGAGCTTTCGTACAGGTCTTCGTAATACTGTAAAAAACAGTGCAAAATCTTGTTTTGGGTGTACACCTCCACTCCCTCCCTATCCTCTAGGGCCAATATGGAGGAGCCTCTCTTCGCTGGATTGGCCAGCCAAGCCAGCAGTGTTCCCGCCCTGTCCTTTTCCACGTGTGTCCTCGCAGTATAAGTTTTGTAATCAAAACAGCGCAATTTCTCCACTGCCGCTGCTACCTCTTCCTTCGCTGCCATAACCTCCGCTTGAGTTTCAGGGTGGCCAGGCCTTGCTAGTTCAGCCCGGCGCAATCTGCCTTCAGCTCGGGTTATCTCCTGCATCAGCACCTTTCGCACCCCTACATGCTTCCTTATGGAGATCCCCCTGATGACTACCTTAAAGGCGTCCCATTCCACCGCTCTCATGGAGGCCGATCCAGCATTCTCAGTAAAATAGTGGGTTATCCCTTCACCCACCCCCCTCTGGAATATCGGGTCCTCCAGTGTCTCAGGCCGTAGCCTCCAAGTGGGGATGGACGACACCCCGGTCATCCAATGCATAGTGAATAACTGTTTGATTGTGATCCAAGATCGTTCTCGTAAGGTACTCCGTGTGTGCCACTACGGGCACCACCAGAGGTGAGCACAACACTGTATCCAAATGGACATGCAGGTCATGCATCCCCGAAAAGTATGAATAGTCCCTGTCTAGTGGGTGATGCATGCACCACACGTCCACCAGGTTCCACCTGCTCTGCCATTCTAGCCTGCTTTTAGTCAATCTGTGTACCGGGGAATCTACTAGAGGGGGATGTGACCTATCCAACAATACATCCATCACAGAATTAAAATCCCCCCCCCCATCACCAACGGAACCGCCAAATAACGGGCTAGCGATCCCGACAATCGCTCCAAAAAACGCGTTTGCTCAACATTAGACGCCTAAATGCTACAGAGTGCTATGTCCCTACCACAGAGCTTACCCTCTATGGCCACAAACCTGCCTTCTGGGTCTATTGTCTGCTTTGTTACCTGGAAAGGAACTCCAGCCCTAATCCATATCAGTGCCCTGCGCGCAAATGCTGAGTATGTAGTGTTAAATAATTTCCCCCTCCACCGCCTCTGCAGAGCTACTCCCTCCACCCTAGTGAGATGAGTTTCCTGGAGGAATGCTATGTGGACCCCTCTGCGAACTAGATATGCGTGAATTTTATGGCGCCTCATCATCGTGTGGAGCCCCCTCACATTCCAGGTGATACATCGTAAATCAGCCATATCCCCCATCGTTAACAGGTATTGTCAGCTTCCCAATTCGTACTCCATAGACCGCACCGGTGAACCCCCAATCCCAAGTCCCCTCCCAACAAATCAACATGTCCCTCCCCCCAAGAACAGGTCCTAGAACCAAACAGCTAGTCCCCATCCAAACCAGTGAAATAGCTAACACACGTCTAACCCCACCAGCAGCCGCTGAGGGAATGCCTTATGGGCAATGAGGGGGACTTTGTGCCGACGGGCCGACGCTCAACTTCCGTACCTCGTCCGCCCAGAATAAGCCCCAAATAACTAAGCACCTCAATTACCCCCCCCCCCCAATCGCCATCAGACCCCTCCCAAGAGCATTTTAGAAACTAGTACACCTGAAACCCAGCTCCTTTGAGGATAAGAGTCCCGCCACCCCCAATCCCGCTTCAGTTCCCATGGGCTTCCTGATCCATGGTCCGTAGATGTCTCGTCCTCTCTCCGCCACAACCCGTTCTCCCCTCCAGATATTTTAGCCTTCGTCCAGCATCCTATCCGCTGTCGCTGGAGTGATCTTCGGCAGACGTACACTATCTACTTCGGAGGTTTCCATGTCTGATTGTTCCTTGTCCTTCTCAGAATCAGGCCCTTCCGGGGATCTTGTCTCCCGCTCACCCGACAACACTGATATCTCCTCCAGCACTCCTCGCCGCTCTGCCTCCGCTTGTAGAACCGACGTTCTCTGCAAGCCTCGTCATCTCTGCCGAAGTCTCTGCGATTTTCGCTGCGGCAAGCCTTCAGGGACGGTTTGCAACCTTTGGTCTTGCCCATCTTTCCCAGCTCTATAGGATTCCAGCCAAGCACAAGCATCACCCGGAGTGTCGTGGAAACATGTTTTGCCATCTACTATTATTCTCAACCTGGCCGGAAACAACAGAGAGTATTGGAGTCCCTCTTCCCTCAGTTCCCTCTTGATGGCCAGGAAGGATGACCGACGTCATTGGGTTTCAAAGGTATAGTCCGGAAATAGGTTGACCTTACTTTTCCCGACATGATAAGGTCCATCTGTGCGGGCCCTCTGGAGTAACAGGTCCTTGTCCCAGAAGTGCAGCAGTCGGGCCACCACCGGCCGTGGGGGTCGTCCCTGTGGAGACGGCCTGGCCGGTACTCTGTGCGCTCGTTCTAGGGTGTAAAAGGAAGACAAACCCTACGGCGCTACCACTGTCTTCAGCCAGGTCTCGAGATATTGTACCATGTCCGGACCCTCCGCTTTTTCCGGAAGACCCACGATGCGAACGTTGTTCCTTCGGTTCCTACCTTCGGCTTCCTTGGCTCTCCTTTCCAGCACCCCAATGCGATCCAAGGCATTAGACACTGCGGCCTTCAGATGCTTCTGCGCCGGCTCGACTACTTCCATCGCCCCCTCCACTGATTTCACACTGTCTGCCAATTTGGCATGGTCCGCCCGCAGGAGTCCCAATCCCATGGCGACCTGCGCTATGTCATGTTGAAGAGCAGTGCGGGTGTCTGCTATCACTGATAGGATTTTGTCGAGTTGAAGCTGCAGGTTGAGGTCCTGCGGCCCCCCAGGCCCATCTAGTTCCGTCCGTCCAGGGGACTCGTTGTCGGACGACGGTTGAGTACCGTCCTTCCTCCCCTTCGGTTTCCCCATGGTGGGGGGCGTCAGCAACAGTTCTAGCCACCCCTCGCAGCCTGCTCGAAGCTATGAGACCGACCACTAGCGCTCCCTCCTAGCTCTCTCTGAGGATGAGTGTCTGCTGCGTAGCTCTCCCCCTGCTGTGCTAGCGCCAATCTCCGGCGTGTGTGCACTACAGCCTGCTACCACACCGCCTAGTCCTTCGCCTCCAGGGCCTCGTTTGCCCCCCCAGTTCAAGCACGCACTAGGGGCCTGTCGGCTAAGGATCGCCTCAAAGACGTCTCTTCCTCCGGGAGGCGTATGTCAGAGTGAATTGTCGGGGTCTCGGGACTCCCGGGTCCATCCGTGTCAAACCACTACCTTGGTTTCCCCCAAGTAGGGCCGTTCAGCCTGCCGCTCTGGGCACCTCAACTCCCGATTCCCTGCACAAGCAGCCACCACGTCCTCCAGCACCCCATTACTGGGGAGCTACTCTCACTGCTGCATCGCCACTTTGGGCCTGCCGCCTTTCTGTCCGCTTCCGGGTCCTAGGCTCTCCTCGCGGCCCTCGCGAATCGCCTGTGATCCAGGCAACAACGTTTTTACCCAGCCGCATCTTCCCCGGGATCTCCCCCTGGGGCTCACCAGACCACCACTGGCGCTTGATGCTCTCCATTTTCCTGGTCACTACTTGCGGCAGTCCCGGTGTGCCGCACCCACCTCCACAGCCCGCAGACTTGGGCTTCGCCGCTCCCCGCTCACTGGTACCAGTCTGGGCCCCCGCTCGGTTCGGGGGACCGGCTCCGTCTTCGGCACTCAGCGGGAGATGCACCCCGCATCAGGCGGCGCTTTGAACTCCTCCACCGCAGCTCCACACCCGCTCACAGCCGTACTTCAGGCGATCATCGGCCCGATCTCTGGTCGCTCACCATGGGGGGTCACTCTGCTCCTCTCCTCCGTCTCCCCTGGTCGTCGGGGGCCCCCGAGTCACCGCCGCCGGTCACTCAACCTTCCCTCCGTGCACACGCGGGGACTAGGAAGCGGCCTCCTCTGCAACTCCGCTCTCCGGAGTTTCGTTTTCAAACTGCGGTCGCCATCTTGCGCTCGCCTTCGTTCACCGCTGCCCTCCAGCTATCGGGCAGGAATCCAGCGCTAATTCGCCTGCCCCAGCTTTCATTTCCCGCTCAGGCTACTAGTAAACCCGCTAGGGATTACTTTTGCAGTTCAGTACTGGGCTGAAAGGTTCAGTACTGCCTTCTCTCCTGATCACAGGTGAGTATTTTCGAATTCGGACTTTGGCTGATTTTATAGGAATATATTCAGTTTTGAAAACTTCACACTTAGAATAGTTTCAAGTCAAACTGGGTCAATGTTATCCAATGGCAGGTAATTGAATTACCGGTTTCCAGGTGAGAACTTGGTTGGTGAAGTTAGGGTTCTGGGCGTAGACTCAGGGGTCCCCCAGGGTCAGGTGAGTACAGTTAGTTTAGTCCCAGTGGCACAGGGGCGGCCGGGTGCAAAGGTATGTAGGCCCAATGTTATCCAATGAGGGAAAGGGGGCCTTCGGTTGGTGGCTGCTGGCTAGCAGGCCATGCGGCTCTGGGAGCTGTGCTCCTGGTCACTTGCTCTGGGCAAGGGGGGAAGTAGGAGAGGGCAAAGAGGTCACAGTCAGCGGCACTCGGACGGCTGGGTGCAGGGTGCTTTTGAGCAGTCGGGCGCTCAATGTTATCCAATGAGGATCTTGAAAGAGGAACAAAGGATGCAGGCTCGGGGACGGTGACTCTCCAGGGGCAACCAGCACTTCGAGAGGTAAGTTGGGATGATGGAGCACAGGTAGGTACCCCAAATGGAGGCACAGGGGGCCGGGTGGCGCCGGGTGCAGGGGTGTCTTTGGGGGTCAGAAAAGCCTACCCTCTGCTGGTCGCGGTTGGGGTGGCCCCTGGTTCTGAGTCTGCAGGCATTGGCTGTTTCGTCGAGGAGGGTCTTTAGGCACTGGACTTCAGGTCCCAGTCGCCGGGTTGAGGTCCTCGTGGTCTTGGTTCGGGTTGGCCCGGCCCGGGCTAGGCTGGTGCAGAGTGGGCTGGTCCGGAGCTTCCTGGTGAGCACCAGGTGGGGTGTTGCAACAAAGCCTCTGCTGATGGGAGTCCCAATCTTCGAGAGGGTCAAGGCAGGCAGGTCCTCTGGGTGTCCCAAGGTAGCTGTCCGCGGAGGTTGCCGGGATTAGGCAGGAGCAGGTTACAGGATCAACAGGCCGGTAGGGCTGGGGCCAAGTCAGTTGTTGTTGTCCTGTTGTTAGCAGCTGCGCGGCGGGTCTTCTTCTTCTTGATCTTTCTTCTTTTGATATTGGGATCCAAGGAAGGAAGGCTCAGGGAGCCCCTAACTACTACATTTAGGGCCGTTACAGGTAGGGCAAGGGCAGGGACCACTGGGTCCATGTCCTGGGGTGAGGACACCCCCTAACCTGCTCCTCTCCTGTGGGAGGGGGGCAGGAGCCTAGCTGGGATTGGGCAGGGCTCTCCATCTACAAGATGGCCGGAGCCCGGGGTCGTGCTTCACCTCGCCTCCTCCACCTGAGGGGTGGGGTTGGCAAAGGTTGGCACACCCTCCTTCCTGACGTAGTTTTTCACGCCAGTCTTCCTGCCAGAGTGGGGGCAGAACCGGGGGGGGCAGTTGCTGGGTACGGCAAATGGTCTGGAGATGCTCTCAGAGGCGGTATGCCTTTGAAGCTTCCCCCTGTACATCCTGGGGGAGGAGACATATCACCTCGTCCAGAATGTGCATTGCTACAGGCCCAGGAGAGCGGGGGGCTCTCCACCCAGGGGTCCAGCAACATGTCTGCTGTGTGGCAGCCTCTGCAGCCACTCAGCCCAGACGTGGATTGTAGGTTCGGGTTTTGGAGGGCCTCTCTAAGATGCGCTCTTGTGCATTTTACACTAAATCTCACACTGGCATCAGTGCGGGTTTAATGTGCTGAGAAGTTTGGTACCAAACTTGTCAGTCTTCAGTGTAGCCATTATGGTGCTGTGGAGTTCGTAATGACAACCTCCCAGCACCATATACTCTTAAATGGCATCACTGCACTTACAGTGCCCAGAAATAGCCCTGGGTAATGTAGGGTCACAGGGCTCATGCCCTTGTGCCCTCACCTCTGGCATAGGGCACCCAGCTAGAGGGGTGACTGAAGTATGCCAGGGCAGTGGGTTCTGTCGGCATGGCACACAGGGATGTGTGCCAGGTCGACTCTTGTTTTAGTTCTATACTTAGGCACTCAGCCTGCAAAGGCAGGGTGTGGGTGCCAGGGTACAGGGCCCCTGAGGGTGGCACAATAAGTGCTGCAGCCCTAAGGGGTCTCCTTTGGTCACCATGCCCTGGGTACCTAGGGTACCATTTTACTGGGGGCTGACAGGTGGCCAGAGGTGCCAATTGGGTATTTTGTTTCAGCATAGCTTTTCTTTTTAGGGAAGGAACACAGGCACTGGGTACCTGATTGGCAGGGACCCAGGGCACACTCAGTCAAGCACATCAGCAGTTCAGAAAAAAGTGGGGGCATACCAAGGCAAGAAAGATGGCACTTTCTCACACACACCATCTGTGGCTCAATGGAAAAATTATATGGATGTGGCTAAATGTCCCAAAAAATGGAGTAGAGTATGGGAAAAATTGAATATGTATAGAGGAGATATATGAACCCCCCCCCCCCGAGGAAGAAAGTGACTCAGAAGATGATATGTAATAATAGGGAGAGGATTTGTGAAGTCGAATGTTGCTACATGTAATGGAATAACTGTAATGTAATGAAGTGTCTTTGCAGATGATTACTTGTACAAGCAGATCTTATTGTTTACAATAAAAATGTATTTAAAAAAAAAAAAAGAAATATGTCAGCATGGGGTGAAGACAACTCCCCTGCCCAATCAAAGACCGCATACCATCTTTATTGGAAACTTTTGAAGATGGGACATGCAGAATTAAACAGTATAATTAGGGTGACTTAAGGGAGAGTGATAGCCATCGATGCAGAGAGAGAGAGAGGGAGAGAGAGAGAGAGAGAGAGAGAGAGAGCGAGAGAGAGAGAGAGAGAGAGAGAGAGAGCTGCGAGAGCTGCTGCTGATGAGGAAAGGAGAGAACAGACTGGGAAGATTCACACCTGAATGACAGCCCGAGTAGTTTGAAGATTTTGGTAGAATATCAAGGAGGGAGAGAGTGTAAGAGAGGGATGTGCCCTGGTGCATTGGGTTTGTAGAGAAGTTTAGTATGTATTGCCCTGTCCTATAGTCTTTGTCTTCTGATTCTTAATCAGGGAACCTGCACCAGTCCTTTGGCCAGAGGGTTAGTTTCCCGTTATCACCATTGGGTAACTATTATACTGTCTTAAAATGTGCATATCCTTTGCAAATGTATGAGTTATTATGCCTTCTGTCTCTACATCTATCCACTCCTAATGCATTGATTTGTTGAATGAGTTTGTGAATTTGAATGTATTTGCTTAATGAATTTTCTCTCCCATGAAAGTTGATAGAGTTTGCACTGTGAGTTTGTACTAATGAGCGTTCATGACTGAGATTTAGATCAAATTAATTGAATCTTAACCAGAGTATTAGATTTGGGTGTCTCTAGTTGACACAGGTAGGTACTTGTGACAAATAGGGACCCTCGCCTCTACTCAGGGTAAGGGGGTACACCCCTAAAATAACCCCTGCTCACCCGCTTGATAGCTTGGCACGAGCAGACAGGCTTATCTCAGAGGCAGTGTGTAAAGCATTTGTGAACACATACAGTAATCAAGTGACAACACTACCGATGGACACCACACAAGTTGTATATTAAAAATATGTAGTCATTATATAGATTTAACACAAGACCACAAACAACAAAAATCCACAATACTGTACTTAAAATGGTGGGTTTAGCTTAGTTCTCTTTAAATCTTAAAATGCGACACTTTGAGTCAATGTACCTTAAGATGCGATACGCAGGGCAACAAAAGTGTTGCAATGATGGTGGTGCGTTGATTGACTGCTTTTCCGGGGCAATGCGGGGAGCAACGCCGCAATGCGATAATATTTTGGTGCAAAGAAATAAAGACGTTGTTTTCTTCTTGATGCGGCACGCTTCTCTGATGTTGCGAGAAGTCTCGACACAATGCGTCAGCTGCAGCGGATACACCCTTGTTCCGTGATGCGACGACAGCGGCTTTGGCGGCGACACTCTTCTCCAACGATGCGAGACGCTTAAGCTCGATGTGACAGCTGCAGCAGCGACACCCTTGTTCCGTGATGTGATGGCAGCACCCTTCTCCGTGGATGCGAGGCGCTTCTTGTGATGCGGTGCAATGCGACATCTACAGCGGCATCATCTCTGTGATGCGACGGCAGCGGCTGCGATGGTGACACGCTTCTTCCTTGTTGCGAGACGCTTATCTTGATGCTGTGCAATACGACAGCTACAGCAGCGTCATCCACGATGTGACAGCGGCGACTGCGACACGCTTCTTCGGGTTTGCGGGTCGTTTCTTGAGATTTGGTGCAATTTGACAACTACAGTGGCATCCTCCACGATGCGATGGCAGCGGCTGCGATGGCGACACGCTTCTCCTTCTTGAGTTGCGCTTCCAGCTCCCTGCGACATGCAGTCCCCTAGAAGGCCCAAAACAGCAGCAGGCACTTCCAAAGAACTCTTGGGGAGCTGGGGGTGGAAGTCTGTTGTCCCTGAGATTTCAGCAGGAGGCAAGCTCTTCTCTCATGCTCTTGGAGATCCTTCACAAGTTGAATAAAGAGCACACAAAGTCCTTTCTCCTTTATTTGGCAGTCAGGCAACCACTGCAGGTCAGTCCCCCAAGCATCACTTCAGCTTAGGGATAGTCTCTCCTGAGTTTCTTCAGGTTCCTCTCCTCAGCAAAGGTTTCTTCTTGTTGTCCAAAAGTGATCTAAATTCTTGGGATCAGTCCCAATACTTATACCCCAAAATCCCTTGTCTCTGAGGGCAGAGGGGCTTTGCCTAGTCCAAACCAGTTCTGGTCAGTCCTGGAGCACTCTGTTTACATGGCTCCGTCTCTCCTTTCCAGTGCAGGGCAGAGAAACCAGACACACCACAAGAGGTGGAGCCAGCATTGTGGAGGGAAGGCACAGTCCTATTCAGGTCCCAGGTGCAACTCCTCCCTCCCATCTAGATGCAGATCTTTCTATTCACCACTGGGCTGGCTCACCCTGTCTCCTGGAATCCCCCAGCCCTGTCACTCAAACTCTAGACAAGGAATACACAACCTAGCAGAGGCAGGCTTGGATCATTAGACAAGAAAATGCCTACTTTCTAAAAGTGGTATTTTCAAACACAGAATGTTAAAATCAACTTAACTAAAAGATGTATTTTATCATTCTGAGTTCAGGCATACTAAACTCAAATTCCTACCATGTTCCCTGAGTCAGTTAGGATTATAAAATGTAATAATCTAACTGCCCATTCTGGCCTATGGAGAACAGCTAGCTTTGCAATAGTGAAAAAAGAAAATGGCTGTAATTCACTATTAGGACATGCCATACACACCAGGACATTTCCTACCTTATACTTACAATGCACCCTGCCCTTGGACCGACCATAGGGGTGTCTGATATGAAGAAAACGGAAGGTTTAGGTACTGGCAAGTGGGTGCACTTGCCCAGTCAGCATGGCAGTACTAGACTGCACACAGGCTCTGCAATTGCAGACCTGAGACACACTTTACAAGGCTGCTTCTGTGGGTAGCACAACCAGTGCTGCAAGCCCACTAGCAGCATTTGGATTTACAAGCCCTCAGCATACTCGGTGCATTGTACTAGTGTCTGACAAGTAAACCAAACAAGCCAATCATGGAATCGCTAATCCATACATTAATTTACAATAGGGAGAGCATATGCACTTTAGCACATATCAGCAGTGGTAAAGTGCCCAGAGTCATAAAACCAACGAAAACAGGTCAGACAAAATACAGGAGGAAGGCAAAAAGTTCAGGGATGACCCTGCAAAAAGGGCAAAGTCCAACACAGAGTCTGTGGTTATTCCACCGAGATCGGTAAATTAGTTTGTTGATTGTTAATATCACCATCCACTACTCAACGATTGGTCCATCGACCAGAGGAAAGAGTGTTGATCTGTGAAGATTAGTTAGGTATTGGAATAATTTCCTTACATGATTTTAAGGGTACAGTAAATTAAATAATCAGAGCTGAAGTAGAATTATAAAACTTGATCCCCAGCGAAAGCAGCCAGGAAATGTGATTGTGTATATGGACCCATTTGAAATTTGTTTGACTGTGAAATGTTCATCCCTGGCTTTTTGCTGGATCACTACCACCATTTTTCCAAAATCCAGGTTAACCACCCATGCCCTGATGTAAGTGGCTTAGGATTTTTTTAATTATCTGGTTGCTATTCATGCTTCAAAGTTTAATGCCTTACGTCGTGCTGCACTATTGTTCAACCATTTGGGAGAATCCTGCCAGCAGATTTTTGACAATCTTTCGGTCATGCCTGCACCCGCTGGTGATAAAGCCTGGGATGTTTATGTTGAAGATCTTGCCAGAAAGTCTAGGCAGTACAAGGATAAGCCCTCAGTCATGCTAGAAAGGCACAAGTTTTTAAAACAAATTATCTATGAATCTGTGGAAGACTATTTGGCTGTTCTTATTGTTTTGGCAAGTGGGAATTTGTGTCTAACTTAAATACTTTTTTAAAGGTTCAGTTAGCGTTTAGCTGTTATAACAAGAAAATTCAAGAAAGTATTTTGACCTATGAAAATCCATCTCTCAAAGAGGTAATGGATATTGCTCGCTGCATTGAATGCTCAGTAATATACTTTAAAAATCTGATGGAGTTATTTAGGGTAAGTCTGTGGAGGGTCTTGTTGCCACTGTGTGTGAGAATAGTAATGTTGATGTCAATGCAGTTTCTAACAAAAGTAAGGATAGGAAGACAGTTGTTAAAAAAAAAAAGGTGCGTGCTACAGATGTGGTTCTAAGTTTCATATGGGAAATAGTGTGTCTTGGCAACAAGTATAACAATTGCAAAAAGAAAGTGGTCATTTTTATACTGTGTGCAAATCTGTCAAGCCCAAAGTCAAGGTGAGCCATATAGGTGTTGAAGAAGACAATCTGTGTGAGGAGCTCAATAATGTTTTGGAAATCAATACATTGGAAGAACAACAAAAGTGTTGCAAAGGTCCCATTTGCGATGTAAATATTGGGACTGTTAATTTGGGTGTCATGGCTGATTCTAGTTCGCCCATGTTCTGGCTGAAATCGCGTTTGATAAGTTAAGGTAAATATAATCAATATATATATATGTATCCATATATATGTGTGTGTATATATATATATATATATATATATATATATATATATATATATATATATATATATTCCAACCGTATGGCTCCCTTTCCTCTCCCGATAGGCGCTGCAAGTGTGGCCGCGTTACTCCTGCGGTTGAGCCCAACCACTATATTTGGACCCAACGTGCCAACCAAAAGAGGGGCTGAATTGGGGAAACCTGTTGCCGGATAATATTCCAAAAAAGTAAAGAATAAATAATCACGACATTGGAACAACACCGCACCCACTGGAGGGTATAAAAACTTTTGTTAAAGGAATCTGGGAACCGTTTGCACTACAGGTACCATCATGCTTAGTAACAGGAAGTGACCTGCCAAAAATTGACCACTGGAGGCTTGATAAACAATTTAAATTACTGTGTACCTGTGGAAACAAATCGGCTTTACCAGAAGAACGGTGTTCCACAACTGAAGAAGTTCAAAGGAGAACGAAACGCGTCTTGTGCAATGTCGTTCTGAAAATTTAATTGAAAAATAAAAGACCATTGGCAAACATCAGGTTATCGTGTGCGGCTCCACCTTCCTCTGCGGGGAAAATTGTTGCAATACAAAATCGGCTTGGTTCCGCCGAAGGAGACTGCGCTGCCATCCTGAGCGCCAAATACCCTCCGAATTGAACCCCACTGTTGCTCCGTGAATACGGCCCAGGAGGATATGGTGCTCCCGGGTACTGGACCCGGTTTTGGACCCAACGTGCCAACCAAAAGAGGGGCTGAATTGGGGAAACCTGTTGCCGGATAATATTCCAAAAAAGTAAAGAATAAATAATCACGACATTGGAACAACACCGCACCCATTGGAGGGTATAAAAACTTTTGTTAAAGGAATCTGGGAACCGTTTGCACTACAGGTACCATCATGCTTAGTAACAGGAAGTGACCTGCCAAAAATTGACCACTGGAGGCTTGATAAACAATTTAAATTACTGTGTACCTGTGGAAACAAATCGGCTTTACCAGAAGAACGGTGTTCCACAACTGAAGAAGTTCAAAGGAGAACGAAACGCGTCTTGTGCAATGTCGTTCTGAAAATGTAATTGAAAAATAAAAGACCATTGGCAAACATCAGGTTATCGTGTGCGGCTCCACCTTCCTCTGCGGGGAAATTTTTTGCAATATATATATATATATATATATATATATATATATATATATATTCCAACCGTATGGCTCCCTTTCCTCTCCCGATAGGCGCTGCAAGTGTGGCCGCGTTACTCCTGCGGTTGAGCCCAACCACTATATCTCACAACAACGATTCCTCCGATGGAGAAAGCCTGGAGTCGTAATAATAAGTCGCAATCACCACAAAACAAAGTTCATGTTAATTTATTCTTAAATCCATTGTGGTGTCAAAACAAAGCAAAACCAACGCGTTTCGACAGCCTCCGCTGTCTTGTTCACGGTTAATTTTAAAGTGCATTTTCACAAACTTATAAACAATAAAATTGCATACAAATTCACTCCCCCGGAAGGGGCGTTTCCCCAAATACCACCACAGTTTGTATGTGCCACACCCCTCAAGGTTATAAGGATTGTGGGCTTTGTAGTCAAACCTTGAACTTGGAGTATAATTGGCTGTTTTGAGACAAGATAACATTTCCGCGTCACACAAACTTTTAGAGTCTTTTGCTCCCATGTTATGTGGACCCTGTGGATCGTTATTTGTTTATCCCATTTGGGTTGTAGGATATCAAAATATGAACAATACCGCCCTCCAGTGGGCTAACCTATATTGTCATAAATAAGTTAAGAGGAGTAAGGGTAGGTGGTGGTGGGCATTCTAGCTGGTCCCCAACTTGTGGGTGAGTTGTTGCAATAAAGTGTGGGGGTTGTGAGGGAATATAAGGTTATGTACAATTGTGTGTGAAAACAGGATGTTATTTAGGAGTTAAATCGAAGTTATTGTGTCCTCATGTCAATTACAAATATATGTACATTTGTTTTGTCCTTATTGTGTCCTTGTATCATTACAAATGTATGTACAGTTCTTCCGATTGGTTGAGACCAAAAGGAGTCATTGTTCTGAAATTGAGGATGTGTCTGGACTCTTTTTGCCGCAAAAGGTTTTCTTTATGACCACCTCTGTCAGACAAAGACATTGTTTCTAAACCCCAAAATCGCAACATTTTCCAATCCCCATTATGGTGAGTCTCCATATGTTTTGCAACTGCGTTGCTTCTGTCCTTGTGTACAGTTGCTCGAACGTGTTCTACGATACGTTTTTTGAGTTCGCAAATGGTGCTCCCTATGTATCTTAGTTTGCAAGGGCATTCGGTCATGTAAACTGTATATTGGCTGTTGCATGTTATGCATTCTCTGATTTGCCACTTTTTCTTATTGGGCATCAGTATTTCTGTTGTTGGTCTGGCAATTTCACACGCTTTACAGTTGTAACATTTTACGAAGCCCTTAGTTTTTAGCCACAGTTTTTTCTTTGATGATTTTTTGAAATGGCTATGGATTAGTTGGTCTTGTAGGTTCTTGGCTCTCCTATAGGTGATGACTGGATGGTTGCCCATTTTTTTTACCGATTATTGGGTCTAGCTGTAGAATTTTCCAGTTCTTTTTTAGAATTTGGTTTATCCTACTAGATTCCTGGCTGTAAGTAAGGATCAATCTGATTGGTTCGTCCCCTTCTGTGGTTTGATCAGTTTTCTTTTTCATGCAATCCATTCTTGTTTTTTCATTTGCTCTTTCCCAGCATTTTTGAACCAATTTCTTGTTATATTTTCTCTTTTGGAACCGTCTGACGGTGTTTGTACTCTGTTTGTTCCATTCTTTTTCCTCGCTACAGATTCTCCTCAGACGGAGAAATTCTCCATATGGTATGCTGGATATTAATGACTGTTGGTGGAAACTTGTGGCTTCCAGGGTCGCATTCGTAGCAGTGCTTTTTCGATGAAGTGTAGTTTCAATGTGGTTGTTGTTTATATATACTTCCGTATCCAAGAAGATTGCTTTGGTTGCATTCAATGTGTATGTGAACTTTAGACACGGAGTGCTGTTATTCAGTATTTGAAAATATTCTTGAAACTTTGCTTCACTCCCATTCCACACTATGCTGTTATTATATATATATATTACCTACTGGCGGTCGCCAGTAGGTATATATAGTTAGGATTTTTTTCCTATGGGATTTTTGAAAATTCTATGTTGAATAACTTTGGCGTTTGAGGACGGAATTGGCTGAAATTTTCAGGAAAATGGAACATTTTGTTTCTGAGCAGCCCCTAAAAATTTGGGGGGGTTTCGTCAAGAGGGGGCCGAGAAAAAAGGGGGGTCCCAAAATGCGTTTTCCCATGCAATTTTCCATAGGGCGGTTGGACTCACTTTTAGCTCGAACGGCTGAATGGATTTCCACGAGACTTGGCAAAATTGTAGATATTGTTTGCCCGATGTGCCTTTGCTAGGTCTCAATATATGTGCTCCAGTGGATTTTGATAAATTAACGTTAAAAAAATATATATATCTGTAACAGCGCTCCGGTTAGCGCCCCGGTTACCTGACGCGTAACGGAACTTCGCGAAGCGAAGCTGATTGGCTCTCCGGTGTCTGTCAACATTCTAAACAGTCCGGAGCGGCCACCATCTTGTCTCTCGGTAGGATCGAGAGACAAGAGGTGAAGAAAAACGAAGGGGGAAATTAATGAAAGGGGGCAAGGTAGACCCCTCCTGACCCCCTAGAATTGATGAGGGGGCTATTAAAGGGTCCCGCGGGGCAAAAAAAAAATTAAAAAATTCTGTTTTTCGCGGTAGAGGCGCTACCCGGTACGCGAACCGGGTAGCTAACCGGTAGCGTAACGGGAGTCCGCCATCTTGTGTTTCGGTCAAATTTAATCACAAGATGGAGGAAAAACAATGTGGGAAATGGGTATAAGGGGGCACGGGAGACGTATCCTGACCCCCTAGGTTTTCTGAGGGTGGCTGAGGAGGCCCATATGTGCGAAAAAAAACCACATTTTTTTTCAAATTTTCGCACGGTTAGCGTCCTGTTCGCGTACGGATAGCGTAACAAGGGGAAAACCAAGGGAAACAGTAAAATAATATATTTAGAGTGCTTTGAGGTAGGGTAGCTCTGAATAGAGCTGTTGTGTTGTGTGGGTGATGAAAGTAGCAACATGTAGGTACCAATGAAGAGTCTAAAATTCAATGTACACCGTCTCCTCTGTAGATGTCTTGCATGTTCTAATATGGAATCCATAACATAGTCTGTCAGGAAAGCAGAAACAGATCCATTGAGCACTCCCTGAGCACATAGTAATATTAAAATGTTGAATCTTTCAACCTTTGTTTCCCTATTCCAACTCTGCTTTTTTCTTTTCTCCCTTGCACCATTTTCCAGCTTTTAGCCCTTCTGCTTCGCTTGTCTTTTCCATCTTTCCTCCCTTTGTTTACTAAATTAAATATTTTTGGGTTCTCCTTTTTTGGTGCAATCAGTTAGTATAACTCACCCTCACTCATTTATCTTTCTTTGTTGCCTCACTCAGTCTGTATCTGACACTCTTTCCTTCACTTCCTCTGTCTCCTCTCTCCCTCACTCTCTTTTCCTTATTCACCCTTTCCTTATATAGTTTACCTTACTCACTTTCTTTTAGTAGCTTACACAACTTCAATTTAGTTTTCTCTTCTATCCTTCTTTTCTGTCACTGAAAGTATCTTCCTTTTTTTCTCTTAGTAATTTACTCAATTACAATTTCTTTTTGTCTCTGACTGTCTATTACCGTTTCTTTCTCTTTTTTTCTGCATGTTTATCTCTAACTTTATTTCTTTGCAAAATTGGATGATTTTCAATCTTTTCCCTTGTCTTTTCTAATTTTTAAATACATGTTTTAATATTTTTCAAATTTTTGTTCTTTCTTTCACAGATTGAAAGTATAAAAATAACAAGTGACTAAGTTAACGACAATTATAAGGTAAGTGTTTTGTACTCTTTTCATTACATTTCTATCACATTTAACTTCTATTACTTCCACTGCTTCATTTCTTTAACCCTCAGTTTCCTGCCTTTGCTACTTCCCTCATTCCTTTTTCTATTACTTACTTACTCTACTCCTTCCACTCCTTTTCTCAGTCCCTCTGTTCTCATAGTTCCTCACTCCTGTTCACTCACTCCGTCTCTATTACTCTCACTGTCTCTGACTCATCACTCTTTCACTACTTGTTCATTATGCTTTCTCCCTGTAGTTCAAGCACACTATGTTATTTACATTTCTTTGCTGTTTCAATTATTCCTTTTCTGTCACTTCTTCTTTTCTGCTTTCTGTTTTTTTCTCTCTGTTATTCCACATGTTTTAACCTTAGTCACTGTCATACATCTTGTTTTATTCCTATTTACTTTCGCTCACTGTTTTCTTAACACTTTCCCTCAGGGTTGTTCTTTTAGTCCGGTTCTATCCCTACCTCTCATTCCACACCCTTTACTGTTTTTCTTCTTAATTTGTACATTCACTCACATTCTCTAAGAAACTCTTGTTTATTATTCTTCTACTCTCCTTTTTTTCTTTCACTTCCTTATCTATTTTGTTTTTCTCAATTATACCCTCTTACATCTTTTCTTTGGTAAATAGATCTATTAAACAGTATCTCTGTGTTACTCCCTCTAGCTGTCTTTCTTTTCACATTACTCTCTGTTTCCTTTCCATATACTCACTCTTCCTTTTAAAAAAAAAAAAAAATATCTGTTTCGCTTCCGGTTCGCGTACCGGCGCGCGAACCGGGAAGCGAATTAAAAGAAATAGAGGTTGCCAGAGTGCTAAACCTTATAGCAATTTTTTATAAATGGGAGGTAGTTCTGAAAAGAACTTTTTTTTAATTGTTTTTGTTGTTTTATATGTATATATTTTTTTCTGATTTTTTTTTTACTTTTTTTGTATTTTTTGAACGGTTTTATATTTTTTTTGTTTTTTTGGTGGGGAAACGAAAATCAATCATTATAAAGGGCTCAACAGGAGCAAAAAAAAAAGATAATTTATTTTCTGGGGCGTTTTGGACATTTATGATTTTCAATAGCTCTGTTGATTAAATTTATGCTACTCTCCCTATAGCAAATTAATTTGCCGTAAAAAATGCAGCCTTGCTTCACGACCCCGAAGTTCATCTGAATGTTTGGGACCGTCTCCCTCACCTCTGGTCCCGTCACTGCCTCTTCAGTTGATGTACTGACCACAGGACGGGGGTTTTCCTGCAGGTCACGTACCTGCGCAGCACTATAATTTATAGGGTGCCACCTCTCCATGTGCCGATGCATGGTGTAATTCCCAAAGCTGTACTTTTTATCAGTCCCTCTGGACAGAGCTTTGTCACAGATCAGACATGTGACGTAGCGGGCATTTACTTTTTTTTGGCCCCGGGGAAATGTATAGAATTGCCAGATATAACTATCCTTCACATGGGACCTCCTTGGCTCTTCAGGCAAAAACTGTCTCCTCCCTTGCTCCTCTTCCTCTTCTTCCTCTTCTTCCTCCTCTTGATTAAGGATGACCTGAGGAGGTGGTCCTTCCTTCCTAGGAGGTGGTGGTGGTGGTGGGGGTGCACCAGCTGCAGCTACTAATGAAGCCATTTCTTATCAATCAAAATAGGTCTTCCTCTCACAAAGTTGAAAGTCAGAGTGAGAAAAAAGGTGGGGGCTTTCATCATTTGGGAAAAAAAAAAATTCTAAACCAATGAAAAGTGTTATTTTTAGGTCACATGACCTAGCCTTACATCATTAGGAAAGCAAAAGTGAAATGAACCAATAAAAAGTTTTATTAACAAGTCACATGACCTGTTACGCTTACGTTACGCGCTGCGCGCCGCGCTCCGGATCGTTTCCGGGGTGCTGTGCTTCGCGCCTCGGTTCGCGCTCCGGAGCACTTCCGGGTGCGCTAACGCGGCGCGTCATAAGACGCATTACGCGACAACGCGATACGTCGCGCTTACGCGACGCGTCACGATGTTGTTTTCTAACGCGGCAGTTGCGCACACGGAACGTTTACCGGTTCGCGGACCGGGTCGCGGCACCAAATTGAGCTAACGGGAAGCTACCCGGTGCGCGGACCGGTAGCGAAACAAAAAAAACAAAAAAAAATATATATATACTTAAAAAAATTGGATTAAAAACATATAAAATATATTTTTCGATTTAAAGAAGAATACATTTTAAAGCTTTTGATATTTGCTATTAAAAAACCATTGAAACTCACTGAAAAAAACATAGGTTATAGACCATATATAGTTAGGAATTAGCATTTACAAAACCTTGAAAATTCACTGAAAAAACCATAGGTTATACACCATATATAGTTAGGAATTAACATTTACAAAACCTTATTTTACTCACACAAAACCATTGAAATTCGCATATATAGTTAGTTGCACTAACTATATATCGCGCACCCGCAATCCACTGCTGATCATGTCACATATTACATCATATCAATACGCAGAGTTGATATGGAGATAGTGGACCGCATCGAGAGTGACCATAATCCCATCTCCGCAGTGTTTACTTTGGGTTTAAAAAAGGTGGCTGAAACGTCTAGGGGACCCATTAAGTCGAACCTAGCTCTAACTAATGATGAGCGCCGCCTAAAGTGGTGCCAGGTGGCAGATCATCAGGACATCATTACAGAAATCGAGGATGGCCTGGAAGGTGTCCTGGCAACTATGGAGGTGGAATCTAATCATGGGCTCCCGTATAGAGCTTTTATGGATGCCCATGATATCTACTTTACTAGACTGAAAAGCTACTTCTGTAAGTCTCGTCAAGGCAAAAGCACGCAAATTCGTAGAGCAGAGAGTTGGTATGACGGCTCCTGTCGTGAAGCCAGGGGGGAGCTATCCAAGGCATTAAAAATAAAGGACCCAAGTAAAGTAAAGGCGGCTAGAGCCAACTACAGGCACAAACAGTTTACTGCCAAAAAAGCATGGGAAGAGTGTAGATGGCAGGACCTCAAAGAAGCTTGTAAAGCTAAGAATACAAAAGCTTTTTGGGACTTTTTAAATGGGGTAGGGATGGACAACATGAGACCCCCCAAAATAATGTTGCCCAAAGTGCATGAGTTGATTATTTTAAACAGCAATACGCCGCTAATGAAGCAGGTTGTACAGTGGGAACGCGGGTCCACGTTTTCCAAAATGAAGTAGTATTCACAGTAGGAGATGTGGACAGAGCATTAGATCTGGTGACCGCAGGCCGTGCACCTGGAATGGATTGTGTGCCCGCTGATCTGTTTTTACACAATAAGGGAAGATGGCGGTTGTATATTATGCATTTGGCAAATGCCATCGCCCAGGGGATGTAAGTCCCACAATCATGGAAATGTGCGGAAATAGTTCCGGTATTTAAAAAAGGGAACAAGTCATTAGCTGGCAATTACAGGCCCATCAGCCTGATTGACTCTGTCCAAAAAATTATGGGACGGCTGGTTTTGGTAAAAATCCAGACGTGGATGGATGATGATAACATCTTGAGCCACCTCCAGGCTGGGTTTCGACCCAAGACCAGCACCATAGACCAGGTCTTCCGATTCATTATTATATTTTGGCGTACTGTGGCCTTGGATAAAGGTACTCTTTATGCCGTCTTTGTAGACTTAAGGGCGGCATTTGACTTGGTGCCCCGCAATAAATTGTGGCAAGTGCTGGAGGAACTAGGGATGCCCCCTGAGTTGCTGTGTTTGGTCGTCCAGTTACATGAGGGTACGTTTGCTCGGGTACGGTGGGGGGGCCAGGGAAACAATCAAAAGCCTGTTGAGGTTTCTTTGACCAGACATATTTAAAACGAAAGAATGAAAAGGTATCTCAATGACTGGAATGTGACTGCATACCCTTGCACAAATCTGGCGTAATACTCACTGAGCCCTAAAACGCTCTGAGGGAATCTTTATCGTCAAGAAATGGGGCATCACTAATTGCCGTCAGACTCTCCTTAGGTTTGATTCCCTCATGTGATAAATTATGACCCAGATCGTCAACTTTACCCTCCATAAACCTGCGTGTATCTCTATTAACAGTCATACCATGTTTCTCCAGTTTTAGCATTACCACCTCTGAAAGTTCTAAGTGATGACTAATATCATCTGTGAAAACCAGGATAGCATCCTGAAAAACTTGAATCCCAACTTGCCCCTTGAAAATTGTATCAATTAATCTTTGAAACACACTTGCAGTAGATGCAAGTCTGATTGGCATACGTCTGTACATCTATGCCCCAAAAGGGGTAATGAACGTCATAAGAGGTTGCGATTCTTCTGTCAAAGGGATCTGGTGATAAGCTAACCGTAGGTCAATAGTGGAAAAAACGTTACTCGATCCTATATTAGCAAGCATATAATGAGTCCTGGGAAGGGGATGGCAATCAATAAAAATGATACAACTCAAGACTCTAAAATCGGCTCAGAAGCGGATGTCCCCACTCTTCTTACGAACTATAACTGCAACCGAAACTCATTCAGAGGATTTGACAGGAGTAATAATGCCCTGTGTACACACATTATCCAACAATGTTTTTAAATCCTTTTGCACGGTCTAACCTTTTTGATTGACAGGTGAACCATTGCTTTTCTACTTAATGGTGTGCTCAACTCCTCTTATGAGACCAACTTTGTCACAAAGCACACCAAAAAACCAAGTAAAGCATTTAACTCATTCCCACAATCACATTAAACACTGTGCACAACAGAAAACATAGGCACATAAAATCCCCCCTTCATTGTGATTCGTACAGACCACTTTCACTTATAAACTGGGACACCAAGGGGCACATGCATCAATATTGCATTTTGCGATTCCTTAATTGCGAAAAATAAAGAATCGCAATTAAGGAATTGCAAACTGCAATGCATCGAGAAATCGCGAAAAAAATAGCGATTTCTAAAAATTCCTTAATTGCGATTCTCTAATTGAGAATCGCAATTAAGGAATACCTCCCCATCCATTCCTATGGGCCTAGAGGCCCATAGGAATGAATGGGAAGACATTCTTAATTTGTGATTCACCATTAGAAATTCGCAAATTAAGAATGCAATGTGAAGGGTGCAGGGATGTCCAAAGGACACCCTGTTGCACCCCTGAAATCTGCCTATGAGTACATTTTGCACACACACATGCCCCAAGGCCATGTGTGTGTGTAAAATGGAACTTTGAAAAATGCACTATAGTGCATTTTTCAAAGTTTTCGCAAATTACCATGAAGGTCAACTTCATGGTAATTTGCTCCCCTTATTTGCGAATTCGCACATTTTTAAAGTTTGATGCATTGCATTTAAGGAATCTCAATTTGAGATTCCTTAAATGCAATCGCAATTCAGGAAATCGCAATTTTGCGATTTCTTAAATTGCGAAAATTACAAAAATGATAATACATCACAAAAATTGGAATTACATTCGCAAACGGCCGAATTTTGCGATTCGCACCATTTGCGAATGCAATTTCCATTGATGCATGTGCCCCTAAGATACTGGCTAAGGTCATAGCAAACAGACTTAATTTACTTATGGATAATTTGGCCCTACCAGACCAGGCAGGCTTCATTCCCGGCAGAGCAACCACACATAACTCCGCACGCTCTTTACAATCCTACATAATGTAGACCCTGAGCTGCCACTCGCTGCGGTATTCCTGGACGCCACTAAGGCATTTGACTCTGTCGAGTGGGACTACTTAATAGGAATTCTGCAGCACATGGGCTTTCCCCTTTATTTCTTTCCTCGATCATGTTGTTATACCATCTTCCTATGGCTAAGGTCTGCATCAATGGTCATCTATGGATATTTCCTGGGGCACTAGACAGGGGTGCCCACTCTCTCCCCTGCTCTTTGCCCTGGCAGCTAAATTACGCCAACATCATCAAGAAAAAGCATTGCAATGCAACCTGCGCCAAATCTTGCTTTCATTATACATGGATGATATCACCCTCTATGTCCATGATCCACAAACTAACCTTAACCCAATCCTCTGCGAATTTATCGTGTTTGGGAGACTATCGGGGATCCATATAAACTGGGGAAAGTCACAGATCTTACCCCTGCAGCCACCCCGTCCCTCTAGACTACCCATTATAGTGGTGTCATTCGGACATGCGGTACCTAGGGACCCGCATCACCATGGATAGGGAAGAACTTATGCGCTTAACTTACGGCAGAGCCTTGGACCACATCTCAAACAATGTCACCCGCTGGATTTCCCTGCCCCTCTTGATGGCAGATTCAGAAAAGGGGGTGGTGATGAACAGAGTGTCTGAATTAAGCAGACCACTCTTACCCAGTCCAAAGATCAGGGCTTGATCCATCACCGTTATTTAGCTCACTGCCCCATCCCAGCTCAGAACCTGGCTATATGCAAATTAGTCTGTCCCTGGCCCAGTGCATCATGGGAACAGGGCAGACCAAACTACCAAGCCAATTCTTCACCATAAAGGAGACAAGCTTCCGGGGACCGGTTTCTGCCATTACAGGCGTCGTCGGCCCGGCTTGCTTGAATCCTGATGGAGCAGTGAGCAAGGGACTCATGTCTGAGTATACCCTGCCACACCTATAGTGGCCAAAAACGATTCAGAAAAGGGGGTGGTGATGAACAGAGTGTCTGAATTAAGCAGACCACTCTTACCCAGTCCAAAGATCAGGGCTTGATCCATCACCATTATTTAGCTCACTGCCCCATCCCAGCTCAGAACCTGGCTATATGCAAATTAGTCTGTCCCTGGCCCAGTGCATCATGGGAACAGGGCAGACCAAACTACCAAGCCAATTCTTCACCAGAAAGGAGACAAGCTTCCGGGGACCGGTTTCTGCCATTACAGGCGTCGTCGGCCCGGCTTGCTTGAATCCTGATGGAGCAGTGAGCAAGGGACTCATGTCTGAGTATACCCTGCCACACCTATAGTGGCCAAAAACGATTCAGAAAAGGGGGTGGTGATGAACAGAGTGTCTGAATTAAGCAGACCACTCTTACCCAGTCCAAAGATCAGGGCTTGATCCATCACCGTTATTTAGCTCACTGCCCCATCCCAGCTCAGAACCTGGCTATATGCAAATTAGTCTGTCCCTGGCCCAGTGCATCATGGGAACAGGGCAGACCAAACTACCAAGCCAATTCTTCACCAGAAAGGAGACAAGCTTCCGGGGACCGGTTTCTGCCATTACAGGCGTCGTCGGCCCGGCTTGCTTGAATCCTGATGGAGCAGTGAGCAAAGGACTCATGTCTGAGTATATCCTGCCACACCTATAGTGGCCAAAACGATTCAGAAAAGGGGGTGGTGATGAACAGAGTGTCTGAATTAAGCAGACCACTCTTACCCAGTCCAAAGATCAGGGCTTGATCCATCACGGTTATTTAGCTCACTGCCCCATCCCAGCTCAGAACCTGGCTATATGCAAATTAGTCTGTCCCTGGCCCAGTGCATCATGGGAACAGGGCAGACCAAACTACCAAGCCAATTCTTCACCAGAAAGGAGACAAGCTTCCGGGGACCGGTTTCTGCCATTACAGGCGTCGTCGGCCCGGCTTGCTTGAATCCTGATGGAGCAGTGAGCAAGGGACTCATGTCTGAGTATACCCTGCCACACCTATAGTGGCCAAAAACGATTCAGAAAAGGGGGTGGTGATGAACAGAGTGTCTGAATTAAGCAGACCACTCTTACCCAGTCCAAAGATCAGGGCTTGATCCATCACCGTTATTTAGCTCACTGCCCCATCCCAGCTCAGAACCTGGCTATATGCAAATTAGTCTGTCCCTGGCCCAGTGCATCATGGGAACAGGGCAGACCAAACTACCAAGCCAATTCTTCACCAGAAAGGAGACAAGCTTCCGGGGACCGGTTTCTGCCATTACAGGCGTCGTCGGCCCGGCTTGCTTGAATCCTGATGGAGCAGTGAGCAAGGGATTCATGTCTGAGTATACCCTGCCACACCTATAGTGGCCAAAAACGATTCAGAAAAGGGGGTGGTGATGAACAGAGTGTCTGAATTAAGCAGACCACTCTTACCCAGTCCAAAGATCAGGGCTTGATCCATCACCGTTATTTAGCTCACTGCCCCATCCCAGCTCAGAACCTGGCTATATGCAAATTAGTCTGTCCCTGGCCCAGTGCATCATGGGAACAGGGCAGATCAAACTACCAAGCCAATTCTTCACCAGAAAGGAGACAAGCTTCCGGGGACCGGTTTCTGCCATTACAGGCGTCGTCGGCCCGGCTTGCTTGAATCCTGATGGAGCAGTGAGCAAGGGACTCATGTCTGAGTATACCCTGCCACACCTATAGTGGCCAAAAACGATTCAGAAAAGGGGGTGGTGATGAACAGAGTGTCTGAATTAAGCAGACCACTCTTACCCAGTCCAAAGATCAGGGCTTGATCCATCACCGTTATTTAGCTCACTGCCCCATCCCAGCTCAGAACCTGGCTATATGCAAATTAGTCTGTCCCTGGCCCAGTGCATCATGGGAACAGGGCAGACCAAACTACCAAGCCAATTCTTCACCAGAAAGGAGACAAGCTTCCGGGGACCGGTTTCTGCCATTACAGGCGTCGTCGGCCCGGCTTGCTTGAATCCTGATGGAGCAGTGAGCAAGGGACTCATGTCTGAGTATACCCTGCCACACCTATAGTGGCCAAAAACGATTCAGAAAAGGGGGTGGTGATGAACAGAGTGTCTGAATTAAGCAGACCACTCTTACCCAGTCCAAAGATCAGGGCTTGATCCATCACCGTTATTTAGCTCACTGCCCCATCCCAGCTCAGAACCTGGCTATATGCAAATTAGTATGTCCCTGGCCCAGTGCATCATGGGAACAGGGCAGACCAAACTACCAAGCCAATTCTTCACCAGAAAGGAGACAAGCTTCCGGGGACCGGTTTCTGCCATTACAGGCGTCGTCGGCCCGGCTTGCTTGAATCCTGATGGAGCAGTGAGCAAGGGACTCATGTCTGAGTATACCCTGCCACACCTATAGTGGCCAAAAACGATTCAGAAAAGGGGGTGGTGATGAACAGAGTGTCTGAATTAAGCAGACCACTCTTACCCAGTCCAAAGATCAGGGCTTGATCCATCACCGTTATTTAGCTCACTGCCCCATCCCAGCTCAGAACCTGGCTATATGCAAATTAGTCTGTCCCTGGCCCAGTGCATCATGGGAACAGGGCAGACCAAACTACCAAGCCAATTCTTCACCAGAAAGGAGACAAGCTTCCGGGGACCGGTTTCTGCCATTACAGGCGTCGTCGGCCCGGCTTGCTTGAATCCTGATGGAGCAGTGAGCAAGGGACTCATGTCTGAGTATACCCTGCCACACCTATAGTGGCCAAAAACGATTCAGAAAAGGGGGTGGTGATGAACAGAGTGTCTGAATTAAGCAGACCACTCTTACCCAGTCCAAAGATCAAGGCTTGATCCATCACCGTTATTTAGCTCACTGCCCCATCCCAGCTCAGAACCTGGCTATATGCAAATTAGTCTGTCCCTGGCCCAGTGCATCATGGGAACAGGGCAGACCAAACTACCAAGCCAATTCTTCACCAGAAAGGAGACAAGCTTCCGGGGACCGGTTTCTGCCATTACAGGCGTCGTCGGCCCGGCTTGCTTGAATCCTGATGGAGCAGTGAGCAAGGGACTCATGTCTGAGTATACCCTGCCACACCTATAGTGGCCAAAAACGATTCAGAAAAGGGGGTGGTGATGAACAGAGTGTCTGAATTAAGCAGACCACTCTTACCCAGTCCAAAGATCAGGGCTTGATCCATCACCGTTATTTAGCTCACTGCCCCATCCCAGCTCAGAACCTGGCTATATGCAAATTAGTCTGTCCCTGGCCCAGTGCATCATGGGAACAGGGCAGACCAAACTACCAAGCCAATTCTTCACCAGAAAGGAGACAAGCTTCCGGGGACCGGTTTCTGCCATTACAGGCGTCGTCAGCCCGGCTTGCTTGAATCCTGATGGAGCAGTGAGCAAGGGACTCATGTCTGAGTATACCCTGCCACACCTATAGTGGCCAAAAACGATTCAGAAAAGGGGGTGGTGATGAACAGAGTGTCTGAATTAAGCAGACCACTCTTACCCAGTCTAAAGATCAGGGCTTGATCCATCACGGTTATTTAGCTCACTGCCCCATCCCAGCTCAGAACCTGGCTATATGCAAATTAGTCTGTCCCTGGCCCAGTGCATCATGGGAACAGGGCAGACCAAACTACCAAGCCAATTCTTCACCAGAAAGGAGACAAGCTTCCGGGGACCGGTTTCTGCCATTACAGGCGTCGTCGGCCCGGCTTGCTTGAATCCTGATGGAGCAGTGAGCAAGGGACTCATGTCTGAGTATACCCTGCCACACCTATAGTGGCCAAAAACGATTCAGAAAAGGGGGTGGTGATGAACAGAGTGTCTGAATTAAGCAGACCACTCTTACCCAGTCCAAAGATCAGGGCTTGATCCATCACCGTTATTTAGCTCACTGCCCCATCCCAGCTCAGAACCTGGCTATATGCAAATTAGTCTGTCCCTGGCCCAGTGCATCATGGGAACAGGGCAGATCAAACTACCAAGCCAATTCTTCACCAGAAAGGAGACAAGCTTCCGGGGACCGGTTTCTGCCATTACAGGCGTCGTCGGCCCGGCTTGCTTGAATCCTGATGGAGCAGTGAGCAAGGGACTCATGTCTGAGTATACCCTGCCACACCTATAGTGGCCAAAAACGATTCAGAAAAGGGGGTGGTGATGAACAGAGTGTCTGAATTAAGCAGACCACTCTTACCCAGTCCAAAGATCAGGGCTTGATCCATCACCGTTATTTAGCTCACTGCCCCATCCCAGCTCAGAACCTGGCTATATGCAAATTAGTCTGTCCCTGGCCCAGTGCATCATGGGAACAGGGCAGACCAAACTACCAAGCCAATTCTTCACCAGAAAGGAGACAAGCTTGCGGGGACCGGTTTCTGCCATTACAGGCGTCGTCGGCCCGGCTTGCTTGAATCCTGATGGAGCAGTGAGCAAGGGACTCATGTCTGAGTATACCCTGCCACACCTATAGTGGCCAAAAACGATTCAGAAAAGGGGGTGGTGATGAACAGAGTGTCTGAATTAAGCAGACCACTCTTACCCAGTCCAAAGATCAGGGCTTGATCCATCACCGTTATTTAGCTCACTGCCCCATCCCAGCTCAGAACCTGGCTATATGCAAATTAGTCTGTCCCTGGCCCAGTGCATCATGGGAACAGGGCAGACCAAACTACCAAGCCAATTCTTCACCAGAAAGGAGACAAGCTTCCGGGGACCGGTTTCTGCCATTACAGGCGTCGTCGGCCCGGCTTGCTTGAATCCTGATGGAGCAGTGAGCAAGGGATGTGAGTCCCTTGCTCATTGCACCATCAGGATTCAAGCAAGCCGGGCCGAAGACGGCTGAAATGCCAGAAACCGGTCCCCGGAAGCTTGTTTCCTTCCCAGTGTAAGAATTGGCTTTTATAGTCTGGTCTGCCCTGTTCCCATGATGCACTGGGCCAGGGACAGACTAATTTGCATACAGCCAGGTTCTGAAACTGGGATGGTGCAATGAGCTAAAAAACGGTGTTGGATCTAGCCCTGATCTCTTGACTGGGTGAGAGTATTCTGCTTAATTCAGATACTCTGTCCATCACCACCCCTTGTTGTAAATATTTTTGTCCACCCTAAGCGTGGAAGGGTATACTCAGATGTGAGTCCCTTGCTCATTGCACCATCAGGATTCAAGCAAGCCGGGCCGAAGACGGCTGAAATGCCAGAAACCGGTCCCCGGAAGCTTGTTTCCTTCCCAGTGTAAGAATTGGCTTTTGTAGTCTGGTCTGCCCTGTTCCCATGATGCACTGGGCCAGGGACAGACTAATTTGCATACAGCCAGGTTCTGAAACTGGGATGGTGCAATGAGCTAAAAAACGGTGTTGGATCTAGCCCTGATCTCTTGAATGGGTGAGAGTATTCTGCTTAATTCAGATACTCTGTCCATCACCACCCCTTGTTGTAAATCCTCTTGATGGCAGGCCAAGCCTCTCTTATCAAGATGGTGGTTCTCCCACAGTTGTTATATTTATTTCTTAACATTCCTCATAACCCCGGCCGTAATTTATTTACGCTACTGCGAACAGAAATGATTAGACTTATATGGGGGGGCAAGCAGCCAAGACTACAGTGGAACATACACATCAGGCCCTATATACAAGGGGGCTTTGATGTCCCAAATTTTGAGCTCTACTATATATGTGCCCAAGCTCATTATGCCTATTATTGGTTCCACCCCCTCGTTATATGCCACAGGTCGTGGCACAACATTGGCTGGCTGACCCTATATCCCTTCACTGCATACTAACTGATTCTGCATCACCACATGAGAAAACACCTACTACAGTTACCTGCACACTTAATGTTGGTGTTTTAAAAAGGGTTTCCGGATACCCATATAAAAAGGACAAAAAAGGATAAATTGCAAGGTGGACTGTAAGGTTTTACCATCACACGGGCAGGGTGGCAATATTCGTTGCCATTTCTCTGTACTTGGAAATGCAATTAGATCATGTAAGGTACCCATCCTTAACCTGGTTAGGTAAAACCTGTGCTGAATATTCCGAACCAAAATTAGGTATAACTGGGTACCCCTCATGTATGGACGTTCACAATAAGCTACCACAGTCAGTTTTATGTTAGCCACACTTTCCCTTTCGTAGCCTTCAGTGGTTATATATCTTAATTTCAGTTCACTTTTACTGTATTCCTGTACACATAGGGGGTTATCTGTATTTACTTTGCATTTCATCAAGAGATTAAAAATGTGCCCTAGCCATGGTATTTTCATACTATGTTCTAGAGCTAGACAGTTAATAATTAAATCCTTAGAAAATTGTGTTTCTTCCTTCGTCCATATGCCATGCCAGAGGGTAAGACTAGCCATATTAATAGCATCATTTATGTATGGGACGGACAGTTCTTTATAAACAATGATGTTTGCAGTTGCACTGGTAACAGTCAATAATCTTTTTAAAAACTTGTTTTCATTAGTTTGAAGGATTGTCGTATTTGCTCTTCCCCATATTGTGGCTCCATAATTAACTGCTGGGACACACTTACTCCTATACAAGTTTAAAATTTCTCATATCGGTTTGTTCTCTAATTTAGCCTCAAATCTAAATATACCCTCAGTCGCTTTGAAAAATTTCAACCATTTTGACATATCATCCCCGCATGCAGCTTCTGCAAGAAAAGGGGTTTCACAAGTTACGGGAAAAGACCAACATCACCTCTTGAGGTGATCTGTGTCATAATGGGCAGTTTCGGTCACTTAACCATATTTTTAAATAGTACCAACCATCCCCGCTAGACGTCTTTCTCCAGGAGGCGCTTGAAATTGGCAACACCTCCGGTGGAGCGGGTGTCTGGAGCCACAACACATAATCCCCTACCTGGTTGGACACTCGCATCTGGGCAAGACGCTGCTGCTCACTCCGTTGGTTCCCCACCGCCACCGCTGAACAGAAGCCCACAGCGCGGTCGCCGTGCGGTGGAACCACAAGCCCCAAGCTGCCTTGTGGCAGAAATCCGCGAAGGGGATTTTCGCGCCAGGAGGCGCTTGAAATTGGCAAACCTCCGGTGGAGCTGGTGTGTGGAGCCACAACACGTAATCCCCTACCTGGTTGGACACTCGCATCTGGGCAAGACGCTGCTGCTCACTCCGTTGGTTCCCCACCACCACCGCTGCCTCAGAAGCCCACAGCGCGGTCGCGGTGCGGTGGAACCACAAGCCCCAAGCTGCCTTGCGGCAGGAAGCCGCGACGGGGATTTTTGCGCCAGGAGGCGCTTGAAATTGGCAACACCTCCGGTGGAGCGGGTGTCTGGAGCCACAACACGTAATCCCCTACCTGGTTGGACACTCGCATCTGGGTAAGCCGCTGCTGCTCACTCCGTTGGTTCCCCACTGCCACCGCTGCCTCAGAAGCCCACAGCGCGGTCGCGGTGCGGTGGAACCACAAGCCCCAAGCTGCCTTGCGGCAGGAAGCCGCAACGGGGATTTTCGCCCCAGGAGTCGCTTGAAATTGGCAACACCTCCCGTATCGCGGGACGCCGGGCGAAGCTCGGGCCAAGGGCGGGACAGTTTAAGCCCGTTCAAGACCGACCAAGGACAGGACGGGCCACCCTACCAACATCTTCTGTAAGAACTCAAGGCTCAAGGTTAGTGTCAAGTTAGATCATTCTTTGTGTGGCCCATTTGGACGGGAGGATAAGTAATCTCACAACAGTGAGTATGGCGACTTCACCAGAAGCAGCCCTTAATGGTAGAAAGTCTACAGGAGGTTCTCTATTGGGAACACTTGACAATTTTTTGATTAGGGTATCGTGAGCCCTAGCCAAGGATATAGAACTCACGGAAAACAGACTATCCCTGGACATCCTGTTTGATAAGCGTTCATCTTTGGGGAATCTAGCAACAGCTAGATCACCGTTGCCTCGGCAGAATGATATCCAGGGAACACTCCCTCCCTCGGGGGTGGTGGAGATTATCCCTTCTCCCCACCTAGATCTCACAGACGAGCTAAGTATGTCTTCATCTATGTATTTGCTCCCCCATCCTGGTGCTCGAAGAGTTCCCTTACCTAACATCAAAACTCGCTCAGCGTGTAATTTAAAATCAGGCCTGGCACAGCTAGAGGGGGGGATGTTAGAAAAAAGAAAACGTCCCGGCCCACCGATTCAAGCTGAGGGAAGGAAAGCAAAGTGTCCAAAGAAGACTGCTTCAAAGGAGGTCGCAGTAGTAACGTCATCTGGTAGCCAAACTCAGTCTGTACCACCTATTATTGAAGGGCAAGGAGTGCTACAGGTACCAGTAAGGAATGAGTCACATTTTGATTTGGGTCAACCTTTTTGGAAAAAAAATGGAGGGAACTATTAAGAAGCTATGCAACCCAATATATGACCGGTTGGAGTCTATTGAAAATAGACTGGTGTGTTTGGAACTCTCGTTATCTACAGTCCAGAAGCAGGTTGGAACACGGCGTAGTGTTCCAAACTCTCAACGAAAATCACCAATAGCTCAAAAACCACCGGATTCTTCCACTTCTGGGGCAATCAGTGTGGGGGCCAGAGTGTCTGAGGCAGTCAACATGGTGCCTTCTTTGGCACCACCGCCATCTACACTGCCAGACACTGGGAACAAAGTGGGGATGGAGCGAGGGCCTCATGTTACAGAGAATAGACCAGTAGTAACTTTGTCAAAACCATCATTGGGGTCTTTAACAAGTACTGTGGGGTCTGTAACAAGTTCTGTGGCTACCTTACCGACTATTGATCTCCCACCGGAATCAGCACCATATGTGGTAATACTAGTGGGAGTACCTCCAGTAGCCCAGGGAAAGCGGGAAACCTATGGGGAGTTGAAAAATAAGTGTGTCTTTTGGCTCAATAAGTATCGTCCATTACCACCGAACATTCTTACAGAAATTCTGTTTGCAAGGAGAGTGAACTGGTTGGGAAGGAGCCCTAAGGCGACTGAAGGGGACTGTGTCATTATTCATTTTAAAGACTGGAGAAGTGTAAACTACATTTGTAGCTGGCCAAGATCTGATCAGTCCCCCCAGATACAAACTTTCGCCTTATCATATTTCTATGGCCCTAGGGTACCCATTGGAAGGAATATTTTCACATTGGAAGAGCAAACTAATGCATGTCCTTTGGGTAATATAAGGCTGTTTAATACGTTTGAGGCTCTGTCGAGGTTGGGTGATTGTGACTGACTCTATGTGCCCCAAAACCCTGCATTAAGTGTTGTGTCTCCAGGTATAGGTGAGGATGGGTGTGATAAGAGGGCAGTTGAAGTGACTGCCCATGATTGCAGTCACATAGAGAAAGGTGTCTGCTGCCCAGTCATGACAGGTACTGGAAACATAGATGAGGCATCAGGAGTGGGATCAATGTCCATGCAGAGTGAGGAACACCAAGAACCCGAGAGTTCTCTAGAATCAGGAGAATTAGCTTGTGGTCATGCTGGGGTGGTATGTCAAACATCATTCATTTCATGGAATGTGGCGGGTGTGGAGACCAAACTTAACTCACCCGCCTGGATGGAATTTATTGATAAATTTGACATTTGTCTGCTCCTGGAGACCTGGGCGATTGATCCTGTGTTCAAAGAGGGCTATCTAAATTTTTATGTCCCCGCAGTAAAAAACCACCCAGGTCGCCCTATGGGGGGCTTAGTTATTTGGGTCAGGCAGAGTCTTAACTGCCATAGCCACTTACTTCCCGGGTCAAACTGCGATATTCTTACTGTAAGGCTTTGCTTCCCTTCGAATTTGAAAATAGACATTTTTAATGTCTATGCTAGGGGTCTCCCAGGAGGTAAGAAATCCAAGGTGGTAGTAGCCTTGGACACAATGCTTCAGGCAACCCCTGGAAATGTATTGCCAATAATAGCAGGTGATTTTAATACCACTTTCGAGCCATTGGGCCCTGACGATATGCACCTAACGGATGAAGAGGATAGTAGATTGGGAGTTCCCCAGTTAGATACTAATCCCATAAGAAAGTGGACTGAGGCTGCAATTCAATTGAAGGGCCTCTGTATGGGGCATCAGTTGAGGGCAGCTAATGGCCGTACACCATCGGATAGAATGGGCAAGGCAACGTTTGATAATGGTAATAGAGCAAGTCATATAGATTATCTACTTGTTCCTCTCAAATTGTGGTACACTCTTCTTGATATGGAGATAGTGGACCGCATCGAGAGTGACCATAATCCCATCTCCGCAGTGTTTAATTTGGGTTTAAAAAAGGTGGATGAAACGTCTAGGGGACCCATTAAGTCGAACCTAGCTCTAACTAATGATGAGCGCCGCCTAAAGTGGTGCCAGGTGGCAGATCATCAGGACATCATTACAGAAATCGAGGATGGCCTGGAAGGTGTCCTGGCGACTATGGAGGTGGAATCTAATCATGGGCTCCCGTATAGAGCTTTTATGGATGCCCATGATATCTACTTTACTAGACTGAAAAGCTACTTCTGTAAGTCTCGTCAAGGCAAAAGCACGCAAATTCGTAGAGCAGAGAGTTGGTATGACGGCTCCTGTCGTGAAGCCAGGGGGGAGCTATCCAAGGCATTAAAAATAAAGGACCCAAGTAAAGTAAAGGCGGCTAGAGCCAACTACAGGCACAAACAGTTTACTGCCAAAAAAGCATGGGAAGAGTGTAGATGGCAGGACCTCAAAGAAGCTTGTAAAGCTAAGAATACAAAAGCTTTTTGGGACTTTTTAAGTGGGGTAGGGATGGACAACATGAGACCCCCCAAAATAATGTTGCCCAAAGTGCATGAGTTGATTATTTTAAACAGCAATACGCCGCTAATGAAGCAGGTTGTACAGTGGGAACGCGGGTCCACGTTTTCCAAAATGAAGTAGTATTCACAGTAGGAGATGTGGACAGAGCATTAGATCTGGTGACCGCAGGCCGTGCACCTGGAATGGATTGTGTGCCCGCTGATCTGTTATTACACAATAAGGGAAGATGGTGGTTGTATATTATGCATTTGGCAAATGCCATCGCCCAGGGGATGTAAGTCCCACAATCATGGAAATGTGCGGAAATAGTTCCGGTATTTAAAAAAGGGAACAAGTCGTTAGCTGGCAATTACAGGCCCATCAGCCTGATTGACTCTGTCCAAAAAATTATGGGACGGCTGGTTTTGGTAAAAATCCAGACGTGGATGGATGATGATAACATCTTGAGCCACCTCCAGGCTGGGTTTCGACCCAACACCAGCACCATAGACCAGGTCTTCCGATTCATTATTATATTTTGGCGTACTGTGGCCTTGGATAAAGGTACTCTCTATGCCGTCTTTGTAGACTTAAGGGCGGCATTTGACTTGGTGCCCCACAATAAATTGTGGCAAGTGCTGGAGGAACTAGGGATGCCCCCTGAGTTGCTGTGTTTGGTCGTCCGGTTACATGAGGGTACGTTTGCTCGGGTACGGTGGGGGGGCCAGGGAAACAATCAAAAGCCTGTTGAGGTTTCTTTGACCAGACATATTTAAAACGAAAGAATGAAAAGGTATCTCAATGACTGGAATGTGACTGCATACCCTTGCACAAATCTGGCGTAATACTCACTGAGCCCTAAAACGCTCTGAGGGAATCTTTATCGTCAAGAAATGGGGCATCACTAATTGCCGTCAGACTCTCCTTAGGTTTGATTCCCTCATGTGATAAATTATGACCCAGATCGTCAACTTTACCCTCCATAAACCTGCGTGTATCTCTATTAACAGTCATACCATGTTTCTCCAGTTTTAGCATTACCACCTCTGAAAGTTCTAAGTGATGACTAATATCATCCGTGAAAACCAGGATAGCATCCTGAAAAACTTGAATCCCAACTTGCCCCTTGAAAATTGTATCAATTAATCTTTGAAACACACTTGCAGTAGATGCAAGTCTGAATGGCATACGTCTGTACATCTATGCCCCAAAAGGGGTAATGAACGTCATAAGAGGTTGCGATTCTTCTGTCAAAGGGATCTGGTGATAAGCTAACCGTAGGTCAATAGTGGAAAAAACGTTACTCGATCCTATATTAGCAAGCATATAATGAGTCCTGGGAAGGGGATGGCAATCAATAAAAATGATACAACTCAAGACTCTAAAATCTGCTCAGAAGCGGATGTCCCCACTCTTCTTACGAACTATAACTGCATCCGAAACTCATTCAGAGGATTTGACAGGAGTAATAATGCCCTGTGTACACACATTATCCAACAATGTTTTTAAATCCTTTTGCACGGTCTAACCTTTTTGATTGACAGGTGAACCATTGCTTTTCTACTTAATGGTGTGCTCAAATCCTCTTATGAGACCAACTTTGTCACAAAGCACACCAAAAAAACAAGTAAAGCATTTAACTCATTCCCACAATCACATTAAACACTGTGCACAACAGAAAACATAGGCACATAAAATCCCCCCTTCATTGTGATTCGTACAGACCACTTTCACTTATAAACTGGGACACCAAGGGGCACATGCATCAATATTGCATTTTGCGATTCCTTAATTGTGAAAAATAAAGAATCGCAATTAAGGAATTGCAAACTGCAATGCATCAAGAAATCGCGAAAAAAATAGCGATTTCAAAAAATTCCTTAATTGCGATTCTCTAATTGAGAATCGCAATTAGGAATACCTCCCCATCCATTCCTCTGGGCCTAGAGGCCCATAGGAATGAATGGGAAGACATTCTTAATTTGGGATTCACCATTAGAAATTCGCAAATTAAGAATGCAATGTGAAGGGTGCAGGGATGTCCAAAGGACACCCTGTTGCACCCCTGAAATCTGCCTATGAGTACATTTTGCACACACACATGCCCCAAGGGCATGTGTGTGTGTAAAATGGAACTTTGAAAAATGCACTATAGTGCATTTTTCAAAGTTTTCGCAAATTACCATGAAGGTCAACTTCATGGTAATTTGCTCCCCTTATTTGCGAATTCGCACATTTTTAAAGTTTGATGCATTGCATTTAAGGAATCTCAATTTGAGATTCCTTAAATGCAATCGCAATTTAAGAAATCGCAATTTTGCGATTTCTTAAATTGCGAAAATTACAAAAATGATAATACATCACAAAAATTGGAATTACATTCGCCAACGGCCGAATTTTGCGATTCACACCATTTGCGAATGCAATTTCCATTGATGCATGTGCCCCTAAGATACTGGCTAAGGTCATAGCAAACAGACTGAATTTACTTATGGATAATTTGGCCCTACCAGACCAGGCAGGCTTCATTCCCGGCAGAGCAACCACACATAACTCCGCACGCTCTTTACAATCCTACATAATGTAGACCCTGAGCTGCCACTCGCTGCGGTATTCCTGGACGCCACTAAGGCATTTGACTCTGTCGAGTGGGACTACTTAATAGAAATTCTGCAGCGCATGGGCTTTCCCCTTTATTTCTTTCCTCGATCATGTTGTTATACCATCTTCCTATGGCTAAGGTCTGCATCAATGGTCATCTATGGATATTTCCTGGGGCACTAGACAGGGGTGCCCACTCTCTCCCCTGCTCTTTGCCCTGGCAGCTAAATTACGCCAACATCATCAAGAAAAAGCATTGCAATGCAACCTGCGCCAAATCTTGCTTTCATTATACATGGATGATATCACCCACTATGTCCATGATCCACAAACTAACCTTAACCCACTCCTCTGCGAATTTATCGTGTTTGGGAGACTATCGGGGATCCATATAAACTGGGGAAAGTCACAGATCTTACCCCTGCAGCCACCCCGTCCCTCTAGACTACCCATTATAGTGGTGTCATTCGGACATGCGGTACCTAGGGACCCGCATCACCATGGATAGGGAAGAACTTATGCGCTTAACTTACGGCAGAGCCTTGGATCACATCTCAAACAATGTCACCCGCTGGATTTCCCTGCCCCTCTTGATGGCAGGCCAAGCCTCTCTTATCAAGATGGTGGTTCTCCCACAGTTGTTATATTTATTTCTTAACATTCCTTATAACCCCGGCCGTAATTTTTTTACGCTACTGCGAACAGAAATGATTAGACTTATATGGGGGGGCAAGCAGCCAAGACTACAGTGGAACATACACATCAGGCCCTATATACAAGGGGGCTTTGATGTCCCCAATTTTGAGCTCTACTATATATGCGCCCAAGCTCATTATGCCTATTATTGGTTCCACCCCCTCGTTATGTGCCACAGGTCGCGGCAGAACATTGGCTGGCTGACCCTATATCCCTTCACTGCATACTAACTGATTCTGCATCACCACATGAGAAAACACCTACTACAGTTACCTGCACACTTAATGTCGGTGTTTTAAAAAGGGTTTCCGGATACCCATATAAAAAGGACAAAAAAGGATAAATTGCAAGGTGGACTATAAGGTTTTACCATCACACGGGCAGGGTGGCAATATTCGTTGCCATTTCTCTGTACTTGGAAATGCAATTAGATAATGTAAGGTACCCATCCTTAACCTGGTTAGGTAAAACCTGTGCTGAATATTCCGAACCAAAATTAGGTATAACTGGGTACCCCTCATGTATGGACGTTCACAATAAGCTACCACAGTCAGTTTTATGTTAGCCACACTTTCCCTTTCGTAGCCTTCAGTGGTTATATATCTTAATTTCAGTTCACTTTTACTGTATTCCTGTACACATAGGGGGTTATCTGTATTTACTTTGCATTTCATCAAGAGATTAAAAATTTGCCCTAGCCATGGTATTTTCATACTATGTTCTAGAGCTAGACAGATAATAATTAAATCCTTAGAAAATTGTGTTTCTTCCTTCGTCCATATGCCATGCCAGAGGGTAAGACTAGCCATATTAATAGCATCATTTATGTATGGGACGGACAGTTCTTTATAAACAATGATGTTTGCAGTTGCACTGGTAACAGTCAATAATCTTTTTAAAAACTTGTTTTCATTAGTTTGAAGGATTGTCGTATTTGCTCTTCCCCATATTATGGCTCCATAATTAACTGCTGGGACACACTTACTCCTATACAAGTTTAAAATTTCTCATATCGGTTTGTTCTCTAATTTAGCCTCAAATCTAAATATACCCTCAGTCGCTTTTCAAAATTTCAACCATTTTGACATATCATCCCCGCATGCAGCTTCTGCAAGTAAAGGGGTTTCACAAGTTACGGGAAAAGACCAACATCACCTCTTGAGGTGATCTGTGTCATAATGGGCAGTTTCGGTCACTTAACCATATTTTTAAATAGTCCCAACCATCCCCGCTAGACGTCTTTCTCCAGGAGGCGCTTGAAATTGGCAACACCTCCGGTGGAGCGGGTGTCTGGAGCCACAACACATAATCCCCTACCTGGTTGGACACTCGCATCTGGGCAAGACGCTGCTGCTCACTCCGTTGGTTCCCCACCGCCACCGCTGAACAGAAGCCCACAGCGCGGTCGCCGTGCGGTGGAACCACAAGCCCCAAGCTGCCTTGCGGCAGAAATCCGCGAAGGGGATTTTCGCGCCAGGAGGCGCTTGAAATTGGCAAACCTCCGGTGGAGCTGGTGTGTGGAGCCACAACCACGTAATCCCCTACCTGGTTGGACACTCGCATCTGGGCAAGACGCTGCTGCTCACTCCGTTGGTTCCCCACCACCACCGCTGCCTCAGAAGCCCACAGCGCGGTCGCGGTGCGGTGGAACTACAAGCCCCAAGCTGCCTTGCGGCAGGAAGCCACGACGGGGATTTTTGCACCAGGAGGCGCTTGAAATTGGCAACACCTCCGGTGGAGCGGGTGTCTGGAGCCACAACACGTAATCCCCTACCTGGTTGGACACTCGCATCTGGGTAAGCCGCTGCTGCTCACTCCGTTGGTTCCCCACCGCCACCGCTGCCTCAGAAGCCCACAGCGCGGTCGCGGTGCGGTGGAACCACAAGCCCCAAGCTGCCTTGCGGCAGGAAGCCGCAACGGGGATTTTCGCGCCAGGAGGCGCTTGAAATTGGCAACACCTCCCGTATCGCGGGACGCCGGGTGAAGCCCGGGCCAAGGGCGGGACAGTTTAAGCCCGTTTAAGACCGACCAAGGACAGGACGGGCCACCCTACCAACATCTTCTGTAAGAACTCAAGGCTCAAGGTTAGTGTCAAGTTAGATCATTCTTTGTGTGGCCCATTTGGACGGGAGGATAAGTAATCTCACAACAGTGAGTATGGCGACTTCACCAGAAGCAGCCCTTAATGGTAGAAAGTCTACAGGAGGTTCTCTATTGGGAACACTTGACAATTTTTTGATTAGGGTATCGTCAGCCTTAGCCAAGGATATAGAACTCACGGAAAACAGACTATCCCTGGACATCCTGTTTGATAAGCGTTCATCTTTGGGGAATCTAGCAACAGCTAGATCACCGTTGCCTCGGCAGAATGATATCCAGGGAACACTCCCTCCCTCGGGGGTGGTGGAGATTATCCCTTCTCCCCACCTAGATCTCACAGACGAGCTAAGCATGTCTTCATCTATGTGTTTGCTCCCCCATCCTGGTGCTCGAAGAGTTCCCTCACCTAACATCAAAACTCGCTCAGCGTGTAATTTAAAATCAGGCCTGGCACAGCTAGAGGGGGGGATGTTAGAAAAAAGAAAACGTCCCGGCCCACCGATTCAAGCTGAGGGAAGGAAAGCAAAGTGTCCAAAGAAGACTGCTTCAAAGGAGGGACACGCCGGTGTGCGTAACTCAGCGCTTTACAAATGCCCCTATTATTATTATTATTATTATAGGAGGTCGCAGTAGTAACGTCATCTGGTAGCCAAACTCAGTCTGTACCACCTATTATTGAAGGGCAAGGAGTGCTACAGGTACCAGTAAGGAATGAGTCACATTTTGATTTGGGTCAACCTTTTTGGAAAAAAAAGGGAGGGAACTATTAAGAAGCTATGCAACCCAATATATGACCGGTTGGAGTCTATTGAAAATAGACTGGTGTGTTTGGAACTCTCGTTATCTACAGTCCAGAAGCAGGTTGGAACACGGCGTAGTGTTCCAAACTCTCAACGAAAATCACCAATAGCTCAAAAACCACCGGATTCTTCCACTTCTGGGGCAATCAGTGTGGGGGCCAGAGTGTCTGAGGCAGTCAACATGGTGCCTTCTTTGGCACCACCGCCATCTACACTGCCAGACACTGGGAACAAAGTGGGGACGGAGCGAGGGCCTCATGTTACAGAGAATAGACCAGTAGTAACTTTGTCAAAACCATCATTGGGGTCTTTAACAAGTACTGTGGGTTCTGTAACAAGTTCCGTGGCTACCTTACCGACTATTGATCTCCCACTGGAATCAGCACCATATGTGGTAATACTAGTGGGAGTACCTCCAGTAGCCCAGGGAAAGCGGGAAACCTATGGGGAGTTGAAAAATAAGTGTGTCTTTTGGCTCAATAAGTATCGTCCATTACCACCGAACATTCTTACAGAAATTCTGTTTGCAAGGAGAGTGAACTGGTTGGGAAGGAGCCCTAAGGCGACTGAAGGGGACTGTGTCATTATTAATTTTAAAGACTGGAGAAGTCTAAACTACATTTGTAGCTGGCCAAGATCTGATCAGTCCCCCCAGATACAAACTTTCCCCTTATCATATTTCTATGGCCCTAGGGTACCCATTGGAAGGAATATTTTCACATTGGAAGAGCAAACTAATGCATGTCCTTTGGGTAATGTAAGGCTGTTTAATACGTTTGAGGCTCTGTCGAGGTTGGGTGATTGTGACTGACGCTATGTGCCCCAAAACCCTGCATTAAGTGTTGTGTCTCCAGGTATAGGTGAGGATGGGTGTGATAAGAGGGCAGTTGAAGTGACTGCGCATGATTGCAGTCACATAGAGAAAGGTGTCTGCTGCCCAGTCATGACAGGTACTGGAAACATAGATGAGGCATCAGGAGTGGGATCAATGTCCATGCAGAGTGAGGAACACCAAGAACCCGAGAGTTCTCCAGAATCAGGAGAATTAGCTTGTGGTCATTCTGGGGTGGTATGTCAAACATCATTCATTTCATGGAATGTGGCGGGTGTGGAGACCAAACTTAACTCACCCGCCTGGATGGAATTTATTGATAAATTTGACATTTGTCTGCTCCAGGAGACCTGGGTGATTGATCCTGTGTTCAAAGAGGGCTATCTAAATTTTTATGTCCCCGCAGTAAAAAACCACCCAGGTCGCCCTATGGGGGGCTTAGTTATTTGGGTCAGGCAGAGTCTTAACTGCCATAGCCACTTACTTCCCGGGTCAAACTGCGATATTCTTACTGTAAGGCTTTGCTTCCCTTCGAATTTGAAGATAGACATTTTTAATGTCTATGCTAGGGGTCTCCCAGGAGGTAAGAATTCCAAGGTGGTAGTAGCCTTGGACACAATGCTTCAGGCAACCCCGGGAAATGTATTGCCAATAATAGCAGGTGATTTTAATACCACTTTCGAGCCATTGGGCCCTGACGATATGCACCTAACGGATGAAGAGGATAGTAGATTGGGAGTTCCCCAGTTAGATACTAATCCCATAAGAAAGTGGACTGAGGCTGCAATTCAATTGAAGGGCCTCTGTATGGGGCATCAGTTGAGGGCAGCTAATGGCCGTACACCATCGGATAGAATGGGCAAGGCAACGTTTGATAATGGTAATAGAGCAAGTCATATAGATTATCTACTTGTTCCTCTCAAATTGTGGTACACTCTTCTTGATATGGAGATAGTGGACCGCATCGAGAGTGACCATAATCCCATCTCCGCAGTGTTTAATTTGGGTTTAAAAAAGGTGGATGAAACGTCTAGGGGACCCATTAAGTCGAACCTAGCTCTAACTAATGATGAGCGCCGCCTAAAGTGGTGCCAGGTGGCAGATCATCAGGACATCATTACAGAAATCGAGGAAGGCCTGGAAGGTGTCCTGCCGACTATGGAGGTGGAATCTAATCATGGGCTCCCGTATAGAGCTTTTATGGATGCCCATGATATCTTCTTTACTAGACTGAAAAGCTACTTCTGTAAGTCTCGTCAAGGCAAAAGCACGCAAATTCGTAGAGCAGAGAGTTGGTATGACGGCTCCTGTCATGAAGCCAGGGGGGAGCTATCCAAGGCATTAAAAATAAAGGACCCAAGTAAAGTAAAGGCGGCTAAAGCCAACTACAGGCACAAACAGTTTACTGCCAAAAAAGCATGGGAAGAGTGTAGATGGCAGGACCTCAAAGAAGCTTGTAAAGCTAAGAATACAAAAGCTTTTTGGGACTTTTCAAATGGGGTAGGGATGGACAACATGAGACCCCCCAAAATAATGTTGCCCAAAGTGCATGAGTTGATTATTTTAAACAGCAATACGCCGCTAATGAAGCAGGTTGTACAGTGGGAACGCGGGTCCACGTTTTCCAAAATGAAGTAGTATTCACAGTAGGAGATGTGGACAGAGCATTAGATCTGGTGACCGCAGGCCGTGCACCTGGAATGAATTGTGTGCCCGCTGATCTGTTTTTACACAATAAGGGAAGATGGCGGTTGTATATTATGCATTTGGCAAATGCCATCGCCCAGGGGATGGAAGTCCCACACAGGCTGGGTTTCGACCCAAGACCAGTACCATAGACCAGGTCTTCCCATTCATTATTATATTTTGGCGCACTGTGGTCTTGGATAAAGGTACTCTTTATGCCGTCTTTGTAGACTTAAGGGCGGCATTCGACTTGGTGCCCCGCAATAAATTGTGGCAAGTGCTGGAGTAACTAGGGATGCCCCCTGAGGTGCTGTGTTTGGTCGTCCGGTTACATGAGGGTACGTTTGCTCGGGTACGGTGGGGGGGCCAGGGAGATGTTACGGAACCCTTCCCTGTTGAACGAGGGGTGAGGCAGGGTTGCGTCATGGCGCCTACCCTGTTCTCTCTTTTTGTGAATGGGGTAGCGAGTTTTCTCTCCTTGGTCCCGACTGATGCCCCTGTGATGTGTGGTGAGCGAGTCCCGATACTCATGTTCGCGGACGACACCGTAATAATTTCAAAAACTCCCAGTGGCCTTCAGTGTGCTCTCAAGCGCTTTGAGGACTTTTGCCTAGAACGGGGTTTGGAAATAAATATAGCCAAAACCAAGTATATGGTCCTTAATGACCGTAAACTTACTGGGTGTACCAAACCCAATAGTGGGAGGATATACATGAACAACTCCCCGCTTGAGCAGGTTGAAGCTTTTACCTACCGAGGGGTTACCCTTCAGAAAGACCTGGGATGGACTAGCCAATTAGAACTAGCAGTCCTTAAGCATCGCCAGCAGGCAGGTATCCTTCTTAAAAGGTTTAATTCTTCTGAATCAAAACCCATAAGCCCACTGCTAGAAATATATGGGATGAAGGTACTTAGTTCGGCTCTTTACGGAGCTGAACTATGGGGTTTTGAAAAATTGGGGAGTCTGACACTAGCAGAAAATGAATTCTTAAGAAAAGCGACTAGTGTCCCGGCAAGTACCCCGTTGTTACCTTTAATGTGGGACCTTGGGAAAAAATCTGTCCAAGATCTTGCTTTCCTACGCCCGCTCTTGTACTGGCGTAGGATATGGACCACAGAAGAGCTCCAGCATTATGCAGAGGGCCTAAAAGAAATAATAGCGAAAGATTCCTCACAAAAAATACATTGGCTAAAGGCTATAAAGTTTCTGCTAATTAGCCTGGGAATGAGGGAACTTTGGGATGACCCGGTAAATGCTGTTTTTCCCTCTAAAAAAGTTTTGAAGATAAAATACTGGGAGATGGTTACATTAAAAGCAAGAATGAAGGGCCTCTCTCTGCACCTCACAGGTCGCTTCTTGGAATTCAAGGTCCACCCTAAGCTGGAACTGTATTGGGATGCCATCCAAAAGCAGTTAGATCGTAAACTCTATTTTCAAATAAGAGTAGGCTCCCTTCCAACAAGGTAATTCACAGCTAATTGGGCAGGCGAAAACAATCATGACAAATGCCCTAGGTGCAGGGAAGAAGAAGAGACGATAAGTCACCTCCTTTTTTTCTGTCCCCTCTATGTGGCCCCTAGAGAGGTGTGGATCAAACCATTATGTAAACTAATTGGTATCCACAGACATGAGGAGGCGTTAAGAATCTTGTGTACAGACCCCTATCCCCCAATTGCCATAGCGGTGGCAACATTTTTAAAATGGGCATGGATAATTCGGGCAAGAGCACTATGAAAATAGATTGAGAATACCAATTAACCTGTTTATTTGCACTATAAACGTTAGGATGTAGCTGGGACATGAGCTTAGCAATATAGTATCTGACCCACATAACTGATGAGTTTTATACATTTTAAGATGTGTTTTTAGCTATGCGTTATTCGGCAATTGTCCTTTGGAGTTTAATTCTTTAAAAAAAAAATATTTATTGTATAATCTTCTTAATGACATTTTAATTAATGGGAAATTTGATTTTATGTCTTACTTTTATGACTTAATTGTCGAATAAAGTTTATGAAATGAAATGGGTTGTGTGGCCGCCACGGGTGCTGTTGCTTGGTCTGTTTCAGGGTTGTCCGCCACCTTTTTTGCCTGCGCAAAATTCAGTCTAGGCTGATTACGGTCCGGCTTGCCCATTTTCGCTGTCCTGCAGTCGCTGAGGCCCCAATCCGACGTTAAGCCACACCCAGGCAAAGGAACCAGAGTCTAATGATTGCTAGAGTACCTGCTCACGTTGAGCATGTGTCTGTGGGAGTGACTGAGTGCGATGGGTATACTTGGAGCAATGGCGCGTTTTAGAGGGGCATCAGGAGGATATTGAGCCCAGGCTCCGCCGTGTCATAAGCCCCTTGACCAGCATGTGTAACTTCGCTGATAACACGGCTTGTTTCAGTGGTTATGTTCCTTGGGTGGTCCCGGGGGCGATAAAGGGTGGTGGAGTGGCAGTTGTGGTGCAAAGCACATGAACCTCTTCACCTTATAGACCCCTGACAGGGCCTCCAATCACAGGTCGCTGGCTGGCGCTCACTATGTGCCCTCACCACCACTCCAGCAAGACCTCAAGGTGTCTGTAGTTCTTACCAGGACGTGGGTTATGAGAGCAACTTCTGACAGCAGGCTGGGGGGCACAGATTCACAACCTGCAGCCTATGCGGGACTCGCACCGATATGCGTGCTCTGCAGGGGAGCCATATAGAGCACGGCCGCACAGGTCGGGTCCAGGCCGCTGCACCGTCCACACACCAGAGGGGTCCAGGGGAGGGGTGCGATCGCGCCGAGTAGAGGCGCACTTCCTCAGGTCACGGTCCGCAGCGCTGCATGCTATCGTGGCGGCCTGCGCTCTCTCACCGCAGCAGGGCCCCTGATCCACCGCACGTCTCACCGCCCTTACCTCGACTTCATCCTGCGATCAGGGCGCACGATCTCCGGTCCCAACTGCTTTGTTACGGCCAGCTGCACGGCTCCCTCAGCGGCGTCCCCCGAGCAGTAGAGAGATCACACAGGCACTGTACCTCGGCCTCCTGGATACCATCACTCCGAGGCCATGTAGGCGGACCTCACAGGCCCTGCTCTATCGGCAATGTCGTCGCCATTATCGATGGCCTCCCAGGTGATGACTAGCTCAAGTTTCGGCAGCGTCGAGTGTTACAATGCTCCTGTTTGTGGATCTGTGGAGTCTAGGGCAGTGGTTCCCAAACTTTTGACTCCTGAGGACCCCCATTGAGTCACCACTGGAAGCCGGGGACCCCCAAGCAATTTGTATGAGTTAAATTTCAAATATTAAAACAGTAATTCGAAAAAAATACACACGTGTGCACACAAAACAAATACTCAAAGTACTTAGGGGCAGATTTACAATAAGTGGCGCATCCATGCATATCAGCAGGGATGCGCCACTTATTGTGCGCCATGCCTCTGCCACCATTGATACGACGCATTTACAATGCTGCGCCTCATGGGGCAAAAAAGCACAGATGCATGACGCATCTGTGCCGTAAAGGTGGCGCATTGCTGGAGTTGCGTCGCAAGCGCGACACAGCTCCAGCAATGCTCTGGGGGGCCGAATCTTGTTAATGCTGCGTCAATCCTTACGCCTGCTTCAAGCAGGCGCATGTTTTGACACAGCATGGCCCCAAAGTGACTGAGTGAAATCTTGTAGATTTCACTCAGCCACTTTTAGGAGGCGTTCCTGTGCCGGAACGCCTCCTTCTGGCGCAGGGCTTTACAACGTGGCGCATCTCCCAGATGCGTCACGTTGTAAATACCCTGCACCCTGGCGCATCTTTTGCGTCACCGCTGCATCACGAAAGTGACGCAACGGTGGCGTAAAAGAGTCGCAAGGGGCTTGCAAATCTGCCCCTAAGGATTTCGGGCCAGATGTACGACCATTTCATTTAGCGCCTCGCAATTGGCGACACATTGCGAGTGGCAAATTGCGAGTCGCTAAATGAAATGTACAACAGTGTGTTTAACACTGTTTCGGATTCCCAATGGGGTCGCAAATTGGGAAGTTCATTAATATTAATGAGCCTCTAGCAATTTGCGAGCATATTGGGAATGGCAGCCCTCCTAGGTATGCAGCCTGCTGGGCTCTGCAGGCCACCATGTCTGGGACTGCTTTTAAATAAAGCAGTTTAAAAAAAATGCAGCCCATTTACCATGCATTTTTAAAAAAAAGAAAATGAAACGTTTTCGTTTCATTTTCTAAGGGCAGGCAGAAGTCCCTGGGACCACTGCCTGCCCTTAAAAAATAATTTTGCATGCATTTGCAAAGGGGAAGGGGTCCCCAGGGGACCCCTTCCCATTTGCAAATGCATTACCATCTACTTGAAGTAAGTGGTAATTGCGAGTGTTTTGCGACCGCAAAACATTTGTACATGGTTTTAAGACTCGCTATTTGGAAGGGAATGCCCCTTCCAAATAGCAAGTTGCAAAACCTATTTAGCGAGTCGCAAACAAATTGCGACTCGCGAAATAGGCAATCTACATGGCCCAATACGTTTTTGCATGTGAAAGCGGGTTCACAAACCTGTTCATATAAAAACGGATCATACGTCTGGCCCTTAGTATTTTATATTGAAGTAATAGCCCCTCTGTCACATTCATTTAATTTGTTTTATAGCATCTCTCATACCATTGTAGGATGTCAGAGCACTTTACATCACACACATATAGAGACATTGAATCGTACATGTAAATCAGTGTCTATATAAAATGTTTAAAGAGTGCTTGGTCTGGAAAAGCACAAACTCAGGATTCAGAACATAACACAGTGGCCAGCACTGACTTTAACATTAAAAATGTATTTCCACCCAAATAAATCTTTTTAGCAGCATCAGGATAATGAATAACTGGGAAAAACAAAAGTTACTAACTGGTACCATGCAGTTTGCAAGCAGCTCTTAGATGACAGTTTATAGGTCCCTCTGCTACATTGCGATTGTCACTATGAAGTGCACAGTCACAAAAGGATCTGTGACAAAAGCAGTAACCACAAACCTATGCACATAAAATGCTGCTTTTTAAAATGCATGTTACACGTTCTTTTCAGTAGGCACATTTACCCTCTGTGCTACATTAGTTAAGTCAAAGCTGCCACTGAACAAAACTCTCCTCTCGCTCCAGCAGGTACATTAATCACTGGCTTTATCTTGACACTTTTATTGCTGCTGGAAAGCTGCTAATTATACAAGAAACTTTTCTGTGCTTTCAAAACTGTTGCCTGCGGACCCCCTGGGAATGTGTCACGGACCCCTGGGGGTCCGCGGACCACAGTTTGGGAAACACTGGTCTAGGGCATTGAACAGGCTGGAGATGGAGGATATTAACAGGATTATTCAGGCGACCGCAAGGAGCTCGCCTACAACGCGGCCATCTTGCAGACTAGGCTAGCTCCACCCTCCTCAGCAATTAACTACTTATGCAGAACTACTTCCCAGGGCGTGATGTCCCATGGTCATATGGGACCCCCTAAAGGCTTACCTCCTTACGCACCCTTCATACGTTGATGACCTTGATCCACCAACACATCCACCGAAATAGCTCTACCCTCAGGCACACATGAACCTTAATACGCCTTCTCATGTACTCCTCCTCACCCTTGAATTCTCCCCCTTCCTCACCACAACTTGATATTGACAAGGGAGGACTGAGACTCATATCATCTTATTGTCGGCTGCAAATGTAATGTTCCATATACTTATTTCATAGCTTCAAGTATCAATAATGTTGGCACTGCCTACCATCGCAGATAAGAACTAAGCAACAAACTGTACTGGAAACAAGTTTATATAAATAAGAAGCAAAGCGTAAAACTGCACATTTTCAAACGTTTAGTAAATCTAAACGAATTTAAAGTTGGAGGCTAAAAAAGAAGTTGGCATCCCCAGGTTTATTTTTGGGAGCAGTGCAAGTGCAGTAGTATATATGGATGAAGGATGAGATGAATTGAATTGAGAAAAACCTAAATCTTTCCTTTTAATTTAAAATTTTGATATTTGTATATTTGTTTGATAATTAAATAAAAGATTGCAGCATTTGAGTTTTGTAAAAAAAAAAAGAAAACATAGGCACATCTCCTAAAACCACAGGTTCTCTGTGGCTTTGTATAAGCACAATACCCAGCTTAGCTTAATCCTGCCATCCTAACAAATCGCGACCATTGTTAGCCACATAGATTTCTTTGAGAGGTTCCCTTCCTTTGAAACAAATAACATCAGAGAAGTAACCTTTCATCAAAATATCATGTTCCCCAAATGCCTTCAGATTGATAGCACCCAAGCTTTCGGGCCATTGCGTAACCAAATACACACAGCTGCCCTGCCGTGGGGAGCTGCAACATCCGAAAACAATAACAAAGGAGGCTGCCAGTCGGAACTATCCTGCTTTGAGATGCAGCACAACAGGAAGGCGTAAGAGACTCGCCTGTCATTTGGAGCCCACTGTGGGTATTAATATGCATTTAAAGTTGTGTGGTGCGCGGGACTTAATAAAGAAAATGATTCGCTCTTCAAGGGACTACAGGTCCCAGCATGCAGATTTGAAACTCGTCATGAACGGGTAGTACAAAGAGCATGCTGAGAACTTCCTGCGGTATGAACACATGCAAATGACCTCTGAAGAAAATGCGCAAGCATTGAAACTTGTCAGGTCTGAAAAATTATCCGGAATGCCAAAGTGAGATGCCAAAGTGAAAACCGTAGGTTTCCTGTTGTCGAGTGCGCTCCTAAGCTTTCGGGCCATTGCGCCAGTAGGTAGACATAGTTAGGGTTGTTTTCCATAGGGAAATCGCAACATTCTATTGGGAATAACTTTGGCGCCGGTTGAGGAATCTGCCTGAAATGTTCCTCAAATTTGCCTCGCGGCTTTCCGCTCCTTCCTTGAAAGTTTGGGGGGGATTCGTCAATCGGGGGATGAGATAAAAGGAGGGTCCCAAAACGTGTTTTCCCCATGTTAATTTCCATAGGGCGGTCAAACTCACTTTTAGCTCGAACGGCTGAATGAATTTTCACCAAACTTGGCAAAATTGTAGGGACTGGTAGCCCGATGTGCCTTTGCTATGTCTCAAGATATGTGCTCCAGAGGGTTTTGAGTAATTTGGGTTTAAAAAAAATATATATCTATAAGCGCGCCCCGGTACGCACTCCGGGGAGCGCACCGGGCGCGCTACGCGACTTGCGCACGGAAAGCTGATGTCTGTAAACATTCGAAACAGTCCGCAGCGGCCGCCATCTTGTGTCTCGGTAGGATCGAGACACAAGAGGTGGCAAAAAACAAAGGGGGAAATGACCAAAAGGGGGCAGGGTACACCCCCCCTGACTCCCTAGGTTTGATGTGGGGGCCATAAAAGGGTCCCGCGGGGCAAAACTGTTTTTTTTTTTTTCCGATTTTCGCGGGGGGAACGCCCGGTACGCGCCCCGGGGTGCGTACCGAAACGTGTACCCTGCAGAAAAAAGATTGACAGAGATTCTTTAAAACTATAGGTTTATTTTTATAAATTAAAGGTAGTTCTAAAAAGAACTGTTTTTTATTCTTTTTGTTGTTTTATTTTTTTTATTGTTTTTTGGAACATTTTTTATTTTTTGGGCTTTTCTGAAGTTTTATATATTTTTTGTATTTTTTAAGGGGAGAAACAAAAAATAGGGAATTCTAAAGGGCTCAACAGGAGCAAAAAAAAGTCAGAAAAAATCAATGTTTCTTTGGGCACTTGTGGTTATCCCAAGCAAGGTTAATAAGTGTGATGCTTTGCTGTCCATAGCATATTGTTTTGCCACAAAAAATACAAACCATTCTTAAATTGGAAAACTTTCTTTGTATGGTGGAGCACATCTCCCTAACTTCCGGTCCCGATGGGGTGGGATCATTAGTTTGGGAGGTGCTGGCAAAAGATTGGACAGGGTTTCTGGCCAGTTCCCTGACCTCTCCCCTAGCATAGTTATTTGGATGCCTGCGTAGCATATGCCTGATCATGGTGTGGTTGCCAAAGGAGTACTTTTTGTTGGGATTCCCCCTTGACAGCTCCTGATGACATATTAAGCAGGTTGCCTTAGGCGCATTTACTTTTTTCTTGTCATTGGGGATTGAAAAAAACTGCCAGATGATGTGCTCTTTAGGTTTGTAGGTAATATTGTCCTCTCGGACGAATCTCCTCTCCTCCTCCTCCTCATCCTCCTCCTCTTCTTGATCTCCACCACTGTGAAGTTGTGGTGGTCCTTGTGGTGGTGGTGGTGGTGGTGGTGGACCAGAAGCTCCAGCAGCTGCAGCTGCAGCTAATGTAGCCATTTTCTACTGAAATAACTGCAGGTCTTCCTCTCTCAAAGCACAAAGGTAGAATGAGGAAAAAAGGTGGGGTCTTTTATCATTTGGAAAAGAAAACTGTTCTGAACCAATGAAAAGTGTTATTTTTAGGTCACATGACCTGGCCTTACATCATTAGGAAACCAAAAGTGAAATGAACCAATAAAAAGTTTTATTTTCAGGTCACATGACCCGACGCGCTTACGCTACGCGCCCCGGGGCGCGCCCGGGGGCACGTAGCGTAAGCCCGTCAGGACGATGCTCGATCGTATGTGCTCGTGTGCTTCCGGGTGCGTTTACGCAGTGCGTCATATGATGCATCACGCGGTTACGCAAAACGTCACAATGTTGTTTTCGTTCACGAGAATAGCGCTAACGGGACGCTCACCGGTACCCGCCCCGGGGCGCGCCAATGCACTGCGCTTACCCATGCGTTCACCGGTACGCGCCCCGGGAGCCAAAAAATTCACTGGAAAAACCATAGGTTTCACACCAGTTATAGTTAGGAATTAGCATTTAAAAAACCTATTAAATTCACTGAAAAAACCATAGGTTTCACACCAGTTATAGTTAGCTGGAAATTTTACTCGCATAAAACCATTGAAATTCCCACGTTATAGTTAGTTGCACTCACTATAACTTGCGCGTGCAATGCACTGCTGATGACGTCACATATTACATCACTCATGACATGGTCAGTGACATCACTCATGACATCACTGAATGACTCATGACATCAGTGAATGTGTGTCTTTCGGTAAAATAAATATGTGTTATATATGTATATGTTATTGAATATCTTAGTGAATACATATATTAGTGAGTAATGTTTAAATATTTAAATATATGGATTAGCGTTTCACTTTGTGTATAAGTGGTTGCATGGGTTGGTGAGTAGCTACATGTGTATGTATATGGGTTATTAGTTATTTTTCTTAGTATCAGTATGAGTGTTTGTATGGTTTGGTGGGGGTATTACTTAGCACATAGATGCATGAATGAGTGACTCTCTCTTTGTATGTCTTTTGAAGACAGCATATGTGCAGGACTATATGGGTGGATGAGTGTGTATAAGGTGAGCTACGCCTGGATCATGTAACCCTGATGAAACTTAGGAAGTACGCAATATCTCTCCCTCATAATGGGACCCCCTCAGGGCTGTGCTCTACACTGAAAATAGCTAGCCTAAATACTCGCTCGCTCCACTGCCACCATGTGGAAGTTTACAATCTGCTTCAGGACAACGATATAGATATATTGACCCTTTCAGAGACTTGGATGGGCGAGAACTCGATGCCTGACATCATTGCCGCCCTCCCTAGCGGCTATGATGCTATATGAAATAACCGCCCAGGAGGTGCACAGGGGGAGGGGTAGCGGTCCTTTTAAAAAAGGCTCTGCTAGTGGAAAGACTGCTATCAGAGACAGTCGATCTAGCTGATTTACTTGGGGTAAAGGTCACCTTGAATAACTTCTGCTGGGTGGTGCTATCAGTTTATCGCCCACCTAACTCAACCCCACTTTTCTATGATCTTTTTGGTCCCATTATGTCGGACTTATGTATCCGATATACGAAAATCTTAGTAACAGGAGACTTTAATCTACATTGGGATAAGTCCCATTGGGACCTGCCTATGCGCCAATTGGAAACCATGATGTCAGCTCTAAGCTTCAAACAACTTGTGGAGGTTCCCACACACATCAAAGGTCATGTTCTTGACCTCGTGTGGACCACAGACCCAAATGCGGCCCTTAAAGACGTTGCCCCATGCATATGATCTGACCATCATTTAGTATCCTGCGAGGTACGCATTAATGGCCACATAAATAACTTATCGCCGGAAGTTAGGAGAACCCGTAAATGGGCAGAGGTTGCTTTGATAACCCTGACCAAGGTGCTCTCGCCAATGGATTAGTCTTTGGGCCCGGGACGTAGTCTGGACCGGGAATACGTGGATTTGATCATCAGCTTTTGGTGGCAACAAAGCAAGGCGAAGACCACAACAGGAGAGTTGCCGTATATTAATGACATGTGGGCTCCGGTGAAAGCACCCACGGTGGTAGGAGTGGCATGGACTACAGCTCCCACAGTGCCAGTTTGGCCACGCCCACCAGGGCGGGAGCATGTTTGAAACCCAAGTGCCGCAAGAACGCTTCCCATCAGCCCTTCACAATAGCCACCGACGAAGCGATACAACTCCTGAAAAGCGTTTGGCTGAAATGATGGCTGTATTTTGTTTTACCCACCTGATTGAAGGTTTGCCAGCAAGCTACCAATAAAGAAGATGTTGCTAATATTGGGTGTCCGTATGGCTCAATCCTAATGGGGTTCTGTGAGTTTTGGATATATATATATATTAGTGGACACAATCCCGCCCCTCAAAAGAGGAGGCAATAGAGATGCTAAATTGCGGCTACTGGAGACAAGATACATTCTGGAGTTCAATAGCAAGGCCCCGGGAGGCCTCAATGCCAGTGAGGATATGTATACTTGTTTATAATGAGAATGATTTAAATTAATGTACATCAGTCTACATGAGTGGTTGGGTATTAACTTTTCTTGGTTAAAATATCTGGGATCAGATAAAGCCAAGACCATAAAGCTGAGTGCTTAAATCCCCTACTGAAATAAAAAAATTATTATAATTTCTTAAATAATATTCACACTTATTCACTTTGGGTAGTTTTCCCAGTATGCTTATGAGGGATATTTGTATATCCAACAGCTACGCATTATAATATTAACTTAGACATTTCAGAATTACGGTAGACCAAGGGTAGGGGACTGGGGATTGCGAGGCGGGAGAGTATTGGATCTAGAACTTTCCACTCTCCCCATGTCCTCACCAGGTTTTATACTAGTGCAGCGAGATCAATGTAAATATTGAGGTTATATGAAATACTTGTTTACATGTAAATATGACTTTCTTTTAATTGGTTTTTTAACAATATGTAAATATGAATGTCAACAAAATGTCTATTTTCTACATATTTATTTATTTTGTATATAGTATATATTTTTCTTAACATTAGGAAAGTATATTTCTATATGATGTTGGGCACCATGGCCCAAATTTGCTGCTTGCTGCTAATATTACGTTTTGGCAGTATTTTCATTATGTCTATTGTTTTAATAGTGCACACAGCTGTAATTGGTTTGAATTAATCATTACACTATATATACCCTCATTTATGTCTGTGACACATCATGTGATCAAGCCTCTACGAGAGGCGAAACGCGTCATGACAGTTGCTGGCTGGATTTTTATGCACGAATAAAGCACTGAAAAAGATTGCACATACTTGTGGTTTCGTTCCGACGTTATTTGCCCCCGAGGTGAAGGAGCGTGATGGATGGCGTCTTTGAACATATATATATATATATATATATATATATATATATATATACTACTATTATAAAGAGAGAACAGAAACCTTTTGGCAAGGTAAACTCGGGAACCACAGCGCCAATCCACACACCCAATACATTTTTGTAATCTTCAGGGTGTGTAGATGGACATAGGCTGCATAAAATTTAAAAAAACGTAAATTAAAAAATTAAAATTTAAAAACAAAGTAGTGCCCTAAAAGTAGCGCCGACCGCGACGTAGCGCTGGCCGCGACCTAGCGATGTCCGCAACGTGCGTGATGACGACAGGCGGGGAGGAGCGGTGACGAGCAGCGAGGAGTGGCGGTGAAGTCCGGAGCGCAGGGAAGAGCGGCGGCTCAGGTAAGGCAAAGGCAAAGGCGAGGCGGGAGGTGGGAGGCGGAGGTGGGAGGCGGGAGGCGGGAGGTGGTCTGGGCAATGTCGGGGCGGGCGGGGGCCAGGGCAGGAGTGCACCCAAGCCTGAAATGTTGCCCCCAGCCCCCTTCTGCCCCGCGCAACGCTGCCGCAACCTGGAAATGATGCCCCCAGCCCCCTTCTGCCCCAGGCAACGCTGGGGCGGGCTGCTAGTATATATATATATATATATATAGATAGATAGATATAGATATAGATATATATATCCATCAACACAGGAGCCACAAATTGAAGGAGGCCACAGGAAGTTTTTAATCTGCTTCCTTTAATAAAGGTCAGGCACCTTGCTGGCAGAGCCCTGTGCAGGAGACAAGTCACAAATAAAACGCCGGACGCGTTTCAGGTTTCAAATCCCATCCTCAGCGGCGTTACTTTCAGCAGGGAATGGCGCGCAAACAATGCACTTATGTCTTCATCATCCCTCCCCTGGTAGGCGTGGCACTAACTGTGACCTTCTGGGATGTGTAGTGCAAGTCCATAATACCCCAGTGGGCACGCGTTCATTCCGTGCAAATTAAAACAATTATCCCATGTGGGTTGATATGCAGCCCCGGTGGGCACCTGCCCCGCTTTTTAGATGCCATCCAGAGCTCAAGAAGGCAGCTCCCTGTAAAGCGCCAGCTCGACTTCCTCCCCAAATTCGAACAACAATGTGATGTCAAAGCGGGTCTGCAACAGCAGTGGGCCTCCATTCACGACTTAGGCAAGCCGTTTAACATCCATCAACACAGGAGCCACAAATTGAAGGAGGCCACAGGAAGTTTTAAATCTGCTTAATTTAATAAAGGTCAGGCACCTTGCAGGCAGAGCCCTGTGCAGGAGACAAGTCTCAAATAAAACCACGGACACGTTTCAGGTTTCAAATCACTTCCTCAGCGGCGTTACTTTCAGCAAGGAATGGCACGCAAACAATGCACTTATTTCTTCATCATCCCTCCCCTGGTAGGCGTGGCACTAACTGTGACCTTCTGGGATGTGTAGTGCAAGTCCATAATACTCCAGTGGGTGCGCGTTCATTCCGTGCAAATTAAAACAATTATCCCATGTGGGCTGATATGCAGTCCTGGTGGGCACCTGCCCCGCTTTTTAGATGCCATCCAGAGCACAAGCAGGCAGCTCCCTGTAAAGTGCCAGCTCGACTTCCTCCCCAAATTCGAACAACAATATGATGTCAAAGCGTGTCCGCAACAGCAGTGGGCCTCCATTCACGACTTAGGCAAGCTGGATAGTCGACTTCAAGACCCTTCATGGCCCGTGGCGGCAGATATAACAACAACTTCGGGACTCAACAGTTTTACCCCCCGAGGCAGAGGTCCCGCGGACACCCCTTCAGAGGTGAACGAAGACAAAGCTCTTTCTCATCACGTAGGAATCTGGAAAGACCTTTCCGATACCCCTCCAAAGGTTGGAGGGAGGTTACATCAATTTGCAGGGAATTGGAACTTAGTGACCAAAGACCCCTGGGTCCTAGACACGGTGAGAGGTTACAAGATAGATTTCACCGATACCCCTTTCCAGAAAAGACTCCCGCGAGATATTACCCTCTCTCACAAGGACAAACTTCTGGTCTTCCAAGAGGTAGAAGACTTGTTAAAGAAAGATGCCATTGTCGAAGGCAATTACCTTGGCTTTCTCAGCAATATCTTTCTAGTGGAAAAGAAAAACAAGGAACAGAGACCAGTCATAAATTTGAAACACTTAAACCAGTGGGTAGTGTACCAACACTTCAAAATGGAGGGGATACACCTCCTGAGGGACATTTTACAAAAGGGGGACTGGTTAACCAGACTGGGCCTAAAGGATGCATATTTAACAATCCCTATATGGGGACCTCATCAGAAGTTTCTCCAATTCACCTGGGAAGGGAAACTATTCCAGTTCTGCAGCCTCCCCTTCGGGCTATCGTCTGCCCCTTGGTGCTTCACCAAGGTACTCAGACCTGTCACCACCTGGCTCAGACAGATGGGAGTGAGACTGATCATATAACTCGATGATATCCTCATAATGGCCCAATCGAAATACCCAGTCAGAAGTTATTTGTTTGAATCATCTGACTTTTTTACACTCTTTTGTTTTTAGTGTTGGAAGTGCACGACTCCAGAATAAAATTAATATTGCGTACACTCTCCAATCTTACCATAAGCACACTTTTTTCTTTTCTTTTCATTAACCACACATGCACTGCTTTCAGTTACAAACAGACAGTATCCACCAATCATCCTGGATGTAAATACCAGAAGAGCTATCCATCTCCTTTTAATATCTCAAGAGATGGTTAAAATACGGACTACTTACTACGTGAAGTAGACCAGATGATGAATTGGGCGGTACAGGAAGAGTAACTGATGGACACTTTTCACAAGAGGTAAATGTCCGGTTTTTTGCTCTCAGTTGGAAGCATACACATAGTCATCTGAACACAGACATAGTTTTCTCTTTGCTCAAGACCCACAGTTACTTTTTGTATTTTCGGTTATTTCCAATCGAAATACACCATGTCACTTCACACGGACCTTATTATAAACACAAAGAAATCTTGTATAATTCCAAATCAACAGACACAATGTCTGGGTTTCCTGGTAGACACAGTGAAAGCAGAATTGAGACTCCCAACGGAGAAAGTAAGAAAGGTGAGGAAGGAGCTCAGAAAGTTACTCGGCCTAGACTCCTTCCCCTTAAGGACCCTAGCAAGGATCCTGGGCCTACTTTCATCCACAATTCAGGCAATCTTCCCAGGTCCATTGCATTATCGAGCACTTCAGAGATTGAAGGCCAAGTCCTTGAGATCGACTCACTCCTACTCCCATCTGATCTCTCTGGACCAGGACTGGAGGGCCGAACTCTTCTGGTGGTTGAAGAACCTAGAGGCATGGAATGGCAGAGCCATCTTTGGGGAGGAACCGGACCTAATAATAGAATCAGACGCGAGTTTGGAAGGATGGGGAGCCAGATGTGGGAACTCATCAACAGGGGGTCGTTGAAATTCTCAAGAGAAGAAGTTGCATATCAACTGCTTAGAATTGTTAGCAGGTTCATCTGCGATTCGTTCTTTCACCCAGAGCTCTGCGAAATGCTGTGTAACGTTACGGATGGACAATGTCTCCGCGGTACCGTATGTCAGCAAACTAGGGGGTCCTCATTTCAAGGGTTTATCGGACCTAGCGATAGGTTTCTAGGACTACTGTTTGAACAAAGGAATATCAGTTGTGGCAGAACACATTCCTGGGTTGAACAATGGTGTAGCGGACTGGTTCTCAAGGAATTTCAAGGACTCCAGCAACTGGAGACTAGACAGGCAGATTTTCTTAACCATCCAATCCAAATGGGGTCCCTTCCAGACAGATATCTTTGCAGACCGTCTGAATACTCAATTGAGGAATTTTTTCAGTTGGAGACCGGACCCTCAGGCTCAAAAGTTGGATGCCTTTCTCCAAGATTGGAGGGGTTTGGCCCCTTATGCCTTCCCACCATTTGCATTGCTTCCTCGTCTACTTCTTCATGCTCAACGTTACAGAGAGAGCATGGTCGTGATAACTCCACTCTGGAGATCTCAAGCATGGTTCCTGATAATTCTAGAAATGAGTATAGACTTTTCCATTCTAATCCCTTCTTTCAGAGAAGTACTCCTAGGTCCAGACGGAGACACTCATCCCTTGGTAGAAGAGGGTCTTCTGGTGCTGACGGCATGGAAGATTTCAGGAGACAGTGGCGAATCCCAGGGCTTTCGTCAAATGCTTTCACACTCATTTCTGAGTCTTGGGCATCCGGTACAAGGAAAGCTTATCGATTGGCGTGGAACAAGTGGGTTCACTGGTGCCTTCAACGACATTACGATCCCATTTCAACTGATTTAGTTCACGTTGTCAACTACCTTTCAGAACTCTTAATATCTGGTCTATCTTACAGAACTGTTAATGCTTACAGATCTGCAATTTCTGCTGGCCATTCTTTGATTAACGGAGTCTCCGTTGGGCAGAGCTTATGAACTAAAAAGATAATGAGAAGCATGAGAATTCTCAACCCTCCTTCTGCTAAATATACCGCCCTTTGGGATGTTTCTCTTGTACTTAGAACTCTATCTTCTTGGGGAGATAATTCTTCTCTCTCCCTTAAATGTATCTCTTACAAATTTACTGTTTTACCATGTCTAGTATCTTTTAGGAGAACCTCCGATGTTAAGGCATTAGATATTTCTAGCAGAGCCTTCCAACCTGGAGGTGTTTGCTCCTATCTTAAGAAAAGAACCAAGACAATGTCTTCCTCTATCTTTTACCCTTTTTTTCCTCAGAATGAAAGACTCTGCGTAGTTAAGTGTCTGAAAGAGTACGAGAAAAGAACTAAATATTTAAGACTAAATGAATGCCAACTACTGATTCCCTATATAAACCCTCATAAAGGAGTCTCTTCTCCAGCCCTAGCAAGATGGGTAAAGGATGTTATGCATGAAAGCGCAGTGGTATATCTGTTTTTGGAGGTCACTCCCTCAGAGGTGCTTCGGCTGCTAAGGCCTTTTTTTCTGGGAAGAGGTCTGCAAGATATCCTTAGGGCAGCAGACTGGTCTAGTGATAGTATGTTTAAATCTTGTTATTTCAGACCAATCTCTTATGCAATTGATAATGTTCTTAATGCACTTTAAACTTGCATAATATGGCCTCCGTGTCGTGTCATAACATTTAGATTTTTCACAGCCTGCTGGGCAGAAAATCTGGATTTTATTAAGGACACGGAGGCTAATATTATCCCACCGCTATTTATGCTTTATCCCTCCCTTTTGCATGAGATATTACGTTATGATTGTTCCTTTTATTTCAGAATGAAAAGCTACTTTTCCTTTGGACCACTTTTGGAGAGATATCTTCAGTCGTATTCCTGTTTCCTGCATTTCTTGCAGTTCTAACAAAGAAGGAAGATGGCTGGTCACGAAGGGACTTTATACTTCTCTAGAATGTTCATTGTAATCTAAATTCTCTTCAATTGTTGCTGCTGAGCTGTGGCAATAAAGGAGTTTTGCATAATATTAGCCTCCGTGTCCTTAATAAAATCCAGATTTTCGGCCCAGCAGGCTGTGAAAAATCTAAATTGTCTTTTTAGAAGTCAATATAATGAAGTATTGATGGAATAGTAGGGTAGTAAATGTTATCCACAAAAATGTATCCTGTATTAATGTGAGTGTCAGTCAATTTTTCAGAGGTTCTGAGAAAGACAGTTGGCAGCTGGAAGTGGAAGCAGAGGGAGCACAGCTCTTTCTCTGTCACTATCCTTAATAAATGCCCATATTTGACCCTTTGTCAATGTTTACATAGTCTAATTTAACACTTTCTTGACAGGTTGAAACCTTTTAAATATTTTGAAGTCACCCCTTAGTATGCCTTATTTCCTGTAAGGCAGGGTGCATGGTATTTAAAAGAAGGGCATGTAAAGGTTTAATGTTAGATATTTCCTTACACTGAAAAAGCCACAAAAGCTATTTTCACTGTAGAAAGTTTGGCTGCTCCATAGGAAAACACTGGCTTACATTATTACACTTAATAATACTAATTTCGACTTTTGAGCATATTGAAAAATAATTTTAAAACTCTTTTATAGCTATTCAAAATCCAATTTAACAGTAAAATCAACTTTAATGCACAAATAAGTAAACTTTTACAATTGTCACCTGGCAACAGAATGGCTCCCCTTTGGTGAGGTGTGAACTGTTCAAATTGCAGTAACAAAAGGCTTTGGGTGTGGGGTGGTGTTTTCCTTCCCATGACAGGGTGGCCTGGGGACAGAGGCCCGTAACTTGAATAATCTCAAAGAGGCCTACTGTGTCACAGGCCGATGTAACTAACACCTAGGCCTACCTCTTCCTTTGTACATCTAGTCTGGCTGGTACCAATCACATGGGGGGGAGCAGCACTAGAACTGATTTAGAGTGGCCACTAAGGAGGGGCTGCTCATTTCCATGACCACACTTCTACGTGGGTACAGGAACTCTGCACAGAGGAAGAAAGCTTATGTCATGTCATGTTGTATTTGGGTAGAGAAGGGAACTCTGGGACTGTCTAATGTAAGATACACAAGAGATGCTTGCTGGAAAAGGGGGTTGGGCCATCCCTAGGAACTTTTAAACTATTGGTTAGGGAGTGGCTAGGGGTTGACCCTGCCACAGGGTGTTAGGCATAAATGTGGCACTTGCAGTAAGTAAGTACCCTCCTCAGAACACACAGACCGGACTGGTAGAAGAATCAAAAGAGGACTGAACCTGATTTTGTGACCAGTGAAGAGCCCTGAAAGGACAAGGGCCTGCTTTTCATGTAGCCAAGACCACGGAGGGATTTCAGTTGTCAGTGGGCTTCCTGTTCCAAGTTACAAAGGCACAAAAAGCTAAAAGATGCCCTTTCCTGCATTCGCACCTGACCAGTTCTGACTGGACCTGCCCTGGATACCGCTGCTAGCCTCAGCAGGAACAAGTTTTGACACCCAAGTGTTTTCCTTGATCCAGCGTTCCTAATGAAAAACTGTCTCACAAACGCTACCTATCACCATGATACTCACCATTAATCATGAAACTCATATAAAGGCCCATAAACCAACAAGACCATTTTTGAGCAACTGAATCATGTAGTCTGATTAACTAATCTACTCTCATATTATTTACAAAACTATATACAACTGCAGTTTATCTATTTTCACCATGGTTTTAAACATTTATCATTATTAATCAGGCAACTAAGGCGAATGGATCAACTGATGGAAACTAGACCATGAATAAACAAGATCAGCTTGTCATTTCAAATCTAATTTTATTAGCTTTATTTTTCAAAGAAAGAGCATTTACTTTAAGAATCTTTATTTTATTAGTAAATAAGAAAGCAGCATTTAATAAGGAAATGATTTATTAGACTGACACTCCCAAGCAAAATCAGAAATCATGAATTATTAGCAGAATAACAGTTTCCATTCCCTAAATCTATTTCCCTGTCTAATTCTCACTCCACCTAGAAAGAAAAAATCATTTAAAGTCTGCTGTCCTTACGTGAGCCAAAAGTCCAACAGCATGTCACGTCAATCAGGAATCGGAAAGTGAGAAGCGCCCTCCTGCTCATAACGTCAGGTTTTATACCTTTCTTTCTCGCTAAACTTTCTACATTTTACATTCTTTTCAGCGTATCCAAACTTCTCATTGGCTGTCCTGTGTCAGTCCATGATAAAAATATGAAGTCATGTCCGATTCTTAACCAAGTCCAGACTTTACTTAAGCCCTATTGTCTTTTACTTCCACGTCTTTCAGCTTCCTCAAGAAAGATACTTTTTCCCTCGAGTTTCAAACATTGACTTCCTAGCCTTGGCAGACATTTTAAGTTCCTGTCCTTGAGCCTTCTCTCCGAGAGTACGTTCAGCACAACCAAAGAACTGCTTTTTAATAAACAATGATATTGCAGTAGAAATCCTCACAACTACGCATGTGCAAGGCTCCACTCTGGACAAGTTTTCGCGTCTGCAGCTCTGTCAGCCATTTTCTGAAGCACCTTTAGGCCTCACTTTGGAAACTATTATTAAACAAACACAAGACATCAATTAATTAACGAATTGAGACCCATTCTGTTACCCACCCCCTGTACTAATTAATCCTGTTAATATGTTACCTAGCAAAGCACATACAAGCAGCATTATATTTACTTTTCTTCTTTGAACCACACAATCTCCATGAGCTTTTGTCACAGAAAGGACATAACATAAGCACACAAAATAAGCACATGCCATTAGTTTATCTGCCGCATTTAATACTGACAAAGACAATAGACAAGGTTAGTTTATTATTTTTCTTTGGGTTTGCAACATAAAGCACATTAGTTAATCCCGCATATATCAATGAATGTAATCTTAAACTAAGTTGATTAGTAATTTCACCACATGCCTATTAATTTAATTAATTCTGTTATGGGAGATAAACTTTGCAAGTTTGAACAAAATTTTGTTCTTCACCTTGCTCCATCAACTCCCTCATCTGGTGATTTCAAAATCACCAAATAATACCCAAAATTGATACATTTTCAATCCTTGAACATGTTTTGGACTTTCTTAATATTAGTATTTCTAAACTTTAGATTCATCTGTTTTTCTGCAACTCTCATATTGAGTTCTCCGAAACTCTTCTAATTCTATTCTTTTTCTTTTCTCAGTTTGTAAATTCTTTTCTTTTCTAAAAGATGTTTTCTTCTCCTGTGTATCATGCAACACATTTTTAACAATAGTATCACTATAGCTATGACTATTAAAGGAAAAACTATTTTACCTATAATTGAACTACCAATCTCTTGAAACCAATGTTTAATTGCTGCAAATCTTTTACTCAAACGTTCTGAAAAACTATCATCTTCTAAAGGTTCAACCTCATCATGTAATTCTGTGATATTTATAATATACGTTTCTATATTCTGACTCTTGTCAGGTATGTATGTACAGCAATGTTGGACATGTAAAATTCCACAAACTCCACCCTCTTTTGCTAGCAAAATGTCTAAAGCAAGACGATTTTGCATTACCATAGTTCTCATAGCAATAAGCTCTGTATTCACTAATTGAAATCCATTTGCAGTATCTGTTGATAATCTATCAACAATATTAGACATTTTTCTGATTTTGTTTGCATTCAAGGTTATTCCTACCATGGGTATTACTGCACCAAATATGTCTCCCAACATTTCTGAAAAACTTTCCCTTCTGAATCTTTTCAGGTGTTTGCCAATTTCAAATGAACTCTTTACATTTCTATCTACATTAATAATTTTTGGAAAAACTAAACCTACATAACATGTCCCATACCAGTGGTCTGGGAGGTTATTATAAGCTTTATTCCCACAAACAAAATAAATTCCAGGGAAAATTGGATCTTTGCCTCCTTTAAATCCCCATCCCCCTATAATACGATAAGTATCTTCACATTGACTTGCACCAACAAAATAATTATCAAACAAAGTATTATCTCTTCTTATACATAATTTTCCACTAACAGGTTTATCTATATTAATTGCATCATTTTCATTTCTACCATTAAGATTTTCATCTTCAACCTGCCAAAATTTTGACTTAGTATGTTTCATCATCTCATTTCGCTTGTAAATTGCCCTTCTCTCTTCCACCATATTTAAGAACAACTTCTCTTCTGTTCTCAATTTACATGTTAAATTATTTCTAAAAGCATACTCATAAGTTAGTTCACAAGTCACTAAGAAAAACTCCCTCATCTGTTTAGCATGTTTCACCTTATTCAAGCTATTTTCAACTTTTAGATTTGCAAAAATCTCATCAAAGTCTGAGTAATAGTACTCCAGACGTCCAGTTTGATAAAACAAACTAGCTATTACACTACACGTTATGCCATAAGTAAGAGGAAGCATATTATACGTCACACCTTCAGACACAGAAGTAGGTAATTTCACACAAATGTAGCAATCTTTTGCATCTATCACCTTAACATATTCAGATAAAAGTCTTGAAAAGGTATTACTAGAAAAATCTCCTACAGATCTATCTTGGTGAATCTCTGGTTTATGTACAATGATTTTGTTTGACTTATCATCTTTATCATGATTAACCACAACTTTACTAGTCATGTTAGTTTTATACATCTCTTTATCTATTCCAAAAGGAAAAATGACAGCTAAAATTAACCAAACTAATATTATCAGAATTACACATATTGAAGACAATTTGCAACATCTTCTTAAAATTGAGCATCTTGAATTACTATTAATAGAAGGCATCTTCACTTTAAACAAAAAAAATAAAATAAAATTAAATAAAATTAAAAATTACTCTAAATATACACCCCTCTTTTTTTTTAGATAAATTTACTTTCTAACAGGTTTTCTTCGATCTTATGTCATACATCAATGTGTTTTCCAGCTGACACAATTTCTTCGACCTTGTGTCACCTAACACAACTTCTTCAACCTTGTGTCACCTAATGAACAAAATCAATCATTATCACCGGCATCATCTAAATTCATCTGACTACTATTTACTTCTACTACTGGTGGAATAATTATATAGGTCCACTCAGGTGACTTATACTTCTGATTTGGCTTTATTACTCTTTTTGCTCTTCTGTTTATCACTTCAATTTTCTTTTCTGCTTGTTTTTTCTTATTTGAGTCTTCTTCCTTTTGACTTGTAATCTCGTTTACCTGCTCTTTTTCTTTATTCACCAATTTAAATTTTAGGTCTTCGTTTTCAGCTGGCCAATTATCTCCTTTTCTCGATAATTTCTTTCTTGGTTCTGCCAAATTATACTCTACTCTCCAAGCTCTTTTCCTTGACCTTTTCACTTTTGATTCATCTCCACTTTCATCTGTTTCACTTTCAGTGTTGTCAGCTGATTCAATAATAATCAATTTTATTGTATCAGAGTCTTCTTTAGATTCAGGTGCTTCTTTACTCGGCAGTTTCACTCCGTTAGGAACAGCATCCTTATAGCTGGTACTTGGAATTTCTTCCTCTTCTTCGATCACTTCCAATTTTCCAGTTTCAGAATTTTCGTTCCTTCTTCCAGAGCTTCCAATCTGCTTTTCAATACTCTCCTGATCTTGATCTTGAATCACTACTTGTTCAGTTTCTTTTTCTGCTACTTGATCTAGCAGGTCTTCTTCATTTTCAGAATCTTGTATCACAATTTCTTCATTTTCTTCATTCAATGCCTCATTCGCATTTGAATTTACCAGATGTCACCTTTCTTGTCAATCTTCAGGATCTGGATTTCTTTCAGGCTCTTCTTCAGAGTCTGAATCAGCTGTTGTATCACCTTCGTCTGGATTCTCAGGTACTGGCACTCGTATGGTATGGCTAGCATGAAACCATCTCTTCAGACCTCTACACTTTACAGCATTTGTTGTGACTAATATCACCTGTCTTGCCTTCTGCCACCTTGGTACTAGGCAGTTTCTTCTTCGGTGTACTTTTGTCCTTACCCAGTCTCCTGGTAACAGATCATGAGCTTGTTCTTTCTCTTTTGTAATTACTTCAGTTCCCACCTGATGGAACACAGAAGTCACCACATCAGATAGGTTTTTGTAGTAATCCATAATGACGCTATCATTAATGCTCATCAGTTTATCAAATGGAACAAATGCTTGCCTCGTGACCCTGCCCATTAAAATCTCATGAGGGCTCAAACCTGTTTTTCTATCTGGAATGCTTATCAGAGACATCAAAACAAGTGGAAGTGCGTCTGTCCACTTCATTCCTGTTGCTAAGCACATTTTTGCTATTCTGTTTTTTATTGTACCATTCACTTGCTCAACAACACCTGATACTTCTGGTCTATAAGCACAATGCAATTTTTGCTCTATATTCAGTGCTTCACAAATCAATTTTAGCAGTCTGTTTTCAAAATGTGTTCCACGATCCGTCTTGACCGTCACTGAAAATCCATACCTTGGTATGATTTCTCTCAAAAGCAATTTTGCCACAGTAACTGAATCATTGTGACGTGTTGGGAACGCTTCCACCCATCTTGAAAACCAACAGATTATCACCAAGACATATCTGAGCTTGTTATGTGGTGGCATGTCAATGAAGTCAAGCTGTAATCTGGTAAATGGACCACCCTCCCGTCCTATGGTTCCCATGCTTACCACTGTTTTTCTGTTTGGATTAATCTGTTGGCAGACAAGACACCTCTGACAAAGGGATTCTGCAATTATTCTGAATTTTGGATTATACCACGTTTGTCTAAATAATCTAATCATTGAATCTCTGCCAATATGTCCTGGACCATGGTACATGCGTGCCATGTCAGAAATCATACTGTCTGGCATTACTGGTTTTTCATCTTTGTAAACCCAAACCTGATCTTCTTCCCTCTGTCTGCATCCTGCTTTTAACCATATATCTTTCTCCTCTTCGCTTGCCTCATCTTGCAACTGCTTTACTCCTTGCCAAGTCTCAACTACAGATGTTAGCATAAGTGAGTTCAAAACATGTTCATTGTCTTTTTCCCGATTAATGGACACATTTTCTTTTGCACAAAATGTTGCTATTGTATCAGCATTTGAGTTTCCTTTTGTTATGTAATCTTCACCTTTTTTCTGGAAGCTGAATTCCATCGATCAACCTCTTGATCAACTTTGCATTTCGTATTGGTGATCCCGCAGAAGTTAAATAACCTCTTTGAGACCAGAGCTGGCCATAGTCATGGACTACACCATAACCATATTGACTATCAGTCACTATGGTAACTTTTAGCTCTTTTCCCAATTCACATGCACGAATCCAAGCAATCAATTCTGCTACTTGAGCTGAACGAATTCCTCTGAGACAGGAAGCTTCAATCACATCTGCAACTGTACATACCGAATATGCTGCACTCAGAACACCTTCATCTGTTCTTAAGCATGAACCATCAACAAACAAAACATAATCTGATTCTTCTAATGGTACGTCTTTTATGTCCTGCCTAGGTTTGGTGCAATATTCTAATACATCCAGGCATTCATGATCAACCTCATTCCTGACTTCAGTTTCTGTACCATCAGGTAACAATGTAGAAGGATTTAAATTCACACATCTTGCAATTGAAACATTGTCTGAACCAAGGATAACCTTTTCATATTTCGTTAACCTATTGTTTGTCAAATGCTGTGTTTTACTTCTAGTGAGGAGAATTTCAACTGAGTGTGGTACATATACTCTCACAGGAAAACCCATTATTATTCCTTCACTTTGTTCCAAACTTACACTTGTTGCAGCTACTGCTTTTAAGCAACCTGGTAATGCTTTTGCAACATGGTCAAGAACATCTGAGAAATATGCTATTGGCTTTCTCAGTCTTCCATGTCTTTGAATCAGGACTGATAATGCACATCCTTCTCTTTCACTGCAATACAGCTCAAATTCTTTTTCATAATCAGGCATTCCCAATGCTGGAGCTTCACACAAACTTTTCTTTAACTGTTCAAAAGCTTCTAATTCAGTATTTGTTAAACAAATTGGGTCTTTTATGTCTGCTTTTGTCAGTCTCTGCAGTGGTTTTGTAATCACTGAAAATCCACTAATCCATTAGCGACAATAACCTACCATTCCTAGAAACATTCTAACCTGTCTCTGTGTTTTTGGAGGTTGCATTGCTTGAATCATTTTTATTCTTTCTGTTGTTACTTGTCTGACTCCCTTTGCAATTCTGTGACCAAGATATTTTACTTCTTGCTTGCAAAACTGTAATTGTGATACTTTATCTCCCTCATCTGCCAGATGATTTAAAAGAGTAATGGTATCTGTCACACAATTATCTCTTGTTTTTGCAGCCACAAGGAGATCATCAATATACTACACTAACGTAGATTTTCCAGGTAAATCCAGATTTTCCAAGGATTTCTTTAGCAACTGATTAAAAATAGATGGACTTTCGGTGTACCCTTGAGGGATTCGACACCATGCTAGAATGCGCTCTTTGAACCGGAACGCAAACATTTGCTGTCTTTCTGGATGCAATGGAACAGTAACGAATGCATTACACAGATCAATAACCGTGTACCATTCTGCATCATGCGGAATCTGGTATAAAATTACCGCTGGATTTGGTACAACTGGGCAACATGGAACAACAATTTTATTAACCTTTCTCAGGTCTTGAACAATTCTGAAAGTTTCCGTATGGTTTTTTAATTCCCATAATCGGTGAATTACATGGACTGCTCTCAATTTCTTTTAGAACACCTTGTTTTAGAATTTTTCTATTACAGGTGTAACACCTTCAATCACTTCTGCTTTAATTTTATACTGAGGAATGTTTGGATAATCTGCTCCTTGTTTTATAGATATTTTAACTGGGTCTACACTTTTCATCAAACCCATTTCATCTCCAGTGAAATCCCACATTTTTACATTCACTGTATCTTTTAGTTCTTCAGGTAGATTATTCTTATCAAACACAGGAAATAATTTACTTTCTTCTGCCTCATCCACTGACATTGTTAATTTGTAAATCCCATCTTCTTCTGGAGTTTGGAGCTCAATACCATCCGGTGAACAATATATTGCGCAATTCATCTTGCACAAAATATCCCTACCTAACAGATTTACAGGACTGCTGTCACAAACTATGAATCTATGTATGTCCTTAAATTTACCTATTTCAACTTCAACTGGTTCAGTTAAATCTGTTTATATTTGCTGATTAGCTACACCTACTACTTGGATTTTGTCACCAGAGAGAGAAAGGTTTTCTATTTCCACTGATCTAACAGTAGAACGGGTAGCACCTGTATCCACTAGGAAAGTAATTTCTACATCATTCACTTTACCATTTACAAATGGACCAGATTGATCTACCTCAAGAGTGGCTCCAAGCACACACTCTTCCTCCTCTCTCAGGCACCGTCAGAAGTAATCCTCAGATTCACTCCCTCCATCTTCTTTCAACCAAAATTGTTGTGACACATTCGACACATTCACTCTTGGCGGTCTGTTTACCTGTTCACCTCCGCTGAATCCTGATTCTGCACTGTATCTCTGCACATTTACACAGTTTGGAAGTTGTGGCTGTGGAATCTGACTTTGCTGAACCACTACCTGTCGCTGTAGCTGTTGCTGCTGATTTATCTCATTCTGCATCTGTGGATTTAATGATGCATTTTTTAACATATTTCTGGGCGGATTTTTGTATTCGCGCTTCCAGTGTCCAATTTCGCCACAATTAAAACATGGGAGTTTCTGTTTTAGCTCTTCTATATTTCCCATCAATTGTGGTTTATTATAATTACCTTTAAATTTCCCTTGATTCTGATCAACATTTTTATTTGCCAAAGTTGCTATTTGTTGTTCAGCCACTTTTACCTGTGCCCACATAGCCTTTTCTTTCAACTTCTTTTGTTTAGCATCAATTTCATCACTACAGTATTTTGCCTTTCTCAAAATTTCATCTACTGAATTTGATTGCCAGCCAACTATTCCAGTTCTTATAATTTCACCAATTTCAGGTCTCAGGCCATATACGAATCTGTATATAAAATGGCTCATGTCTTTTTCACTCAAATGTTCGTAACCACTGTATTGTTTAAATACCAGCAGTAATCTTTCATAAAATGAATGTACTGATTCTTTTGGCTCTTGGGTTGTTCTATCTATTTTAACCCAATCTACTTCTTTCGGGGCAATCTTGTTTTTCAAAAACACAATTACTTTTTCGTACATTCTCATTACCTCTTTTGAAGGAGCAAATTCTTCCTTGGGCCAATCTACAGAAATTTGACATTCTGTCCAAAGATCTGATGGGACAACTATGTCAAAGAATCCATCTAGATCAACCCACAAAACTTTTGAAACTTTCACAAATCTGTCTACCTGTCGATACCATTCTACAGGTTTTTCTCTTAATCGAGGGAAATCATTTGTAAATAGCAAAATGTCCTGTCTTGTCCATGGGACATGCACATACCCTCCTCCTGGTATTTCTCTCATTGGAAACTCATTTACTACTGCTTCCTTTTCTCTGGCAGGGAAAGCTAAACTTGTTCTGTCTTCCTCTCTTTTCTTTGCCCATTTTATTCTCCATTTGCTTAATTCACCCAATTTTCTCAAAATGACAATTAACTCTTTTATATGAATTATTCTTCCTGTGGTATTCATGTTTTCAATGTCTTTTTCAGAGAAATCCACTCTGTACATTTTTTGCAAATTTTTCTGCTTAATTAAATCTACTTCTAATTCAGCAGCTATTTCCTCTAATTGATCATATTTGTTTTTCGTTTTCCATGATATGCTCTTACAAATAAATAATAGTTCATCATCCTGATATGCTTTCAAACTGTCAGTTCCAATTGTTCCAATTATTAATTCCTCTATATCTGCTTTCAATTTTGCAACATCAAGTAATTTGCTTTCTGGGGTTTGTGTTAAATCTATTTTTCTCAGGCTCTTTTCCAGAGACCCAGAATCAGATTCTGCACCAGATGGAGTTTTACATGACGAGCCTTGATTAAAAGTTAAGTCAGGCATCATCATTTTCTCTCGATGTATTTCAGACAAATCTGAATAAAAAATTTCTGTCACTTTCTGTATTTCTGAATTTAATGGAACAGTCAAAGCTGAATGTCTAATTTCTTTTTGATCAAATACTGGAAGAACAGGTCCAATTGTTACAGGTACTGTTACTGCTTCCATGCTTTTAGTTAACTATTGTATTAATTCATCTTTAGAATGAAAATATTCTGAGGCATTCGGTAATTCCTCACACCTTTCTGTTCTTGGTCCATTTCTTGGGGTTTCATTTCTTTGAACTGGGGTTTCAGTAAAATTTCTATTTTCCCCTGATATATTTGAAATACGTCTTGTTTCTACTCTTTCAGGTGAATTTCTACAATTCAAATTTGTTTTAGGGGATGTCTCATCAATAATTTCTCTTGGAGGGGCAGTTGGAGAAGTCCATGAACAAACTGGTTGATAAGGTGGCGGTTTTCTAGTATATATTTCTTCTAATACCGCATCTTCTGAATCACTTTCTTCATTATTTTTCTTTTTCTTTTGGGCATTCTTTTGTCCAGTTACCTCATTAATTAGTCTCACCGGGTACAAGCCATCACACATGTCTGCACGACTCCATGGATGCATTCTATCCTCATGCGTTTCCCTATCAAGACCTAATCCAGTACCTCTTGGTATTCCTCTACTCTCTCATTCTAATTCAAACATGTCATCCTCCCATTCAGCTAGAGCTTTAAATTGAGTAGGTCTAGGCTTTGGTACAAGGTTTGTCATCTTTTCTCTTAAGTTTTTCAAAACTCCTATATTAAATGATCCATCTTCTGGCCATGCTAGTACACCATCATTTTCAGTATACTTCATCCAATTCTCAATCCACAGACAAGTATGATAACCATATTCACCTAACATATAAGCTGCAGGTGTTTTGTACTTATGAAGTAATCTTCCATCTCGCGTTGCAATTTTCTTATCAGGTTTAATTTTATTTTTTAATTTCTGAAACCACGAAAGCTTCTTTTTCTCCTTTATATATAGTAATCCATGTTTTAAAACAATTCCCTTACTTCGGAAAAGATCATAACAACTTCCTTGTTATTCCGCTACACCAGCCAATCCGTGCGCGAAACTCACCAACAAGCCAATCAAGTTGAGCCTCGTCACTATTTTGCTCAGCCAATAGAATTACTGTATTTCAGGATGAGCCAATCAGCTGTAAGCTTGCCTAAATCACATGAACCTATCAATGCGCGAACACTGTGACGTATGTTAGCCAATCGCAGCGCGGCACCTGTGACGTACGCTACCGCTGCAGCTTCTCTGTCCCTCGCTCCTTAGGCTGACACCTCCTTTACAAAAATTTTTACAAATCCTTCAAATGAATTCAGTTAGTAACTCCACAAAAACAAACCATTTGTCTGTTTTGCTAAAATAAAGTGATAGCTTTCCCAAACACTCAAGTATTCTCTTCGCGTGAAATAGACGACGCTATTTTCACAGAATAGTTAGATTCGTCGATAAAGTAAGGCTACTGTACCCTTCTAGCAGGTAATAACAAACTCATTTCTCCCTGAATGCACATTCAGAAATATTTTACACCTCTTTAGAGACAATTCAGAGTTTCACTCGATCGCATATTACAAATTTATCTACGCACATTCATACAGAAAAAAATCCCTAACCATGTATACATAAATCTTTAGTAGGACTTTAACCCACAAATAGAAATCCTCACTCGCCAGTAAGATAGACGACGCTTCCTCACCCTTCACTCAAGCTTAGATAAATTCTACTACTCTTTTCACAGTGAGTTTTAAAACAGGACACCGGTCCCTATACTCGAAAGTTACGATTTCATAGACAATCCTCACTATACATACACTCTACCTTACACACACCTAAAATCTCTAAACTTGTGCTGTACGTCCACAACACATGTGATATACGGCGATACCACTATTTTGAAACAGAACAAATGCACTGTGTAACTTCACCTGTCACACTTCTCTTGCCGGCACAAACCAGGAATTTTCACACTGCTGGAAAAAACCTTTTAACTACATATAACAACTGTACAAACTTAACATGTTTTTAGACATTAATCCTATGTATTACCATGTAACATACTAGTTAACATAGTAACCAAACTCTGCTACCAAGTAATTGATCCAGCGCTCCTAATGAAAAACTGTCTCACAAACGCTACCTATCACCATGATACTCACCATTAATCATGAAACTCATATAAAGGCCCATAAACCAACAAGACAATTTTTGAGCAACTGAATCATGTGGTCTGATTAACTAATCTACTCTCATATTATTTACAAAACTCAATACAACTGCAGTTTATCTATTTTCACCATGGTTTTAAACATTTATCATTATTAATCAGGCCACTAAGGCGAATGGATCAACTGATGGAAACTAGACCATGAATAAACAAGACCAGCTTGTCATTTCAAATCTAATTTTATTAGCTTTATTTTTCAAAGAAAGAGCATTTACTTTAAGAATTTTTATTTTATTAGTAAATAAGAAAGCAGCATTTAATAAGGAAATGATTTATTAGACTGACACTCCCAAGCAAAATCAGAAATCATGAATTATTAGCAGAATAACAATTTCCATTCCCTAAATCTATTTCCCTGTCTAATTCTCACTCCATCTAGAAAGAAAAAATCATTTAAAGTCTGCTGTCCTTACGTGAGCCAAAAGTCCAACAGCATGTCACGTCAATCAGGAATCGGAAAGTGAGAAGCGCCCTCCTGCTCATAACGTCAGGTTTTATACCTTTCTTTCTCGCTAAACTTTCTACATTTTACATTCTTTTCAGCGTATCCAAACTTCTCATTGGCTGTCCTGTGTCAGTCCATGATAAAAATATGAAGTCATGTCCGATTCTTAACCAAGTCCAGGCTTTACTTAAGCCCTATTGTCTTTTACTTCCACGTCTTTCAGCTTCCTCAAGAAAGATACTTTTTCCCTCGAGTTTCAAACATTGACTTCCTAGCCTTGGCAGACACTTTAAGTTCCTGTCCTTGAGCCTTCTCTCCGAGAGCACATTCAGCACAACCAAAGAACTGCTTTTTAATAAGCGATGATAGTGCAGTAGAAATCCTCACAACTACGCATGTGCAAGGCTCCACTCTGGACAAGGTTTCGCGTCTGCAGCTCTGTCAGCCATTTTCTGAAGCACCTTTAGGCCTCACTTTGGAAACTATTATTAAACAAACATAAGACATCAATTAATTAAAGAATTGAGACCCATTCTGTTACCCACCCCCTGTACTAATTAATCCTGTTAATATGTTACCTAGCAAAGCACATACAAGCAGCATTATATTTACTTTTCTTCTTTGAACCACACGATCTCCATGAGCTTTTGTCACAGAAAGGACATAACATAAGCACACAAAATAAGCACATGCCATTAGTTTATCTGCCACATTTAATACTGACAATGGCAATAGACAAGGTTAGTTTATTATTTTTCTTTGCGTTTGCAACATAAAGCACATTAGTTAATCTCGCGTATTTCAATGAATGTAATCTTAAACTAAGTTGATTAGTAATTTCACTACATGCCTATTAATTTAATTAATTCTGTTATGGGAGATTAACTTCGCAAGTTTGAACAAAATCTTGTTCTTCACCTTGCTCCATGATCCTCAAGGTCCTGGAACCTTGGTTTGTGCCAAAGTGTTCCCTCTCCTATCACCTCCTGAAACCTAAATTTTAGAAACGTTTCCGCTCTGATGACCTTGGAGGACCAGGATAAACCCGCCAAGTTGATTCAATGAAGGTGTGTTGACTCTAGGGCAAAAGTTACCACAGATCCCGCTAGGAACTTTCCTGCAATAGCAGATCTTTTTCAGTTGGACTTCCTGATACAGTATTCAGCCTTGGGGAGTCCTGTTCGAATGCAGCCTTGCCCCGCTGGAAAAGTACGTTCTCCACAAAAATGACTAAATTTGAACATAAAATTTTCACCGGAAGTGGGTGCCAACAGTATCTGGCCATAGTGGAACCTTGAAATCAAAAAGGGGGAGTGAAGAGGTGGTGCCGATGGGCACCGAGGTGGGCACGTCCTCCTCTTAACAGGGATTAAGGTCAATCAAACAAGGGCCACCTCACATTGGGTGGGTGTATATCCGGATGTTATTGGAATACACCTTCTTTGTTAAAATACCCCTCACACACCAAAAGGGCCCTTGGTGTCATGCTTCATCATCGGGGTCTTCCCGTCCCGCTGCGGGGCGGGGCAGTGCTGCGACAAGCGGATACGCTGGAGCACCTTTAGATGGAAGTGCTATGTGTATGGAGTGAGTGTCAGTGGGGTCAGGAGTGAAATATTAGTGAGATGTTAAAAAATACCTGGCCTAGTGGAAAAAAGGAATTTTATTAAACACTGGCTGGTATTGTTAAAAGAAAAGTGAAGCGGAGAGATGGAGCTAGTTAATGGGCTCTCTCTCCTATGTGGGTCAACATGTTTCGAGGCACAGGGCCTCTTCGTCAGGACCTTAGGGGAGATCCCCCTGTCACTCACTAGTGTTTTCTCCACAAAGGTAGAAAAGGTGTATGTACAAAAAAGTGAAAAAAAGACTATGTGTGTAAATACAATTAATAATTACAACACTTTTATGCTACCACACTGATAAAGTAGTATGCCTGCAAGATAAGAAAACCTGATTAATAATAGCGCCGATCCCAGTATGCGCTTAACTCTAAGTCACCTGTAAGGGAAAAGAGACATACACACACAGATATACCGGTATGCAGTAAGGGATCTAGCATGAATAGTGAAGAAATATGAAGAATATCTTCAGACATACATAGTCACACACTCAGAGTAAGTAATGGGGGATGTGAATAGCCAGGGATAGAGGAATTCAAATACATACTTTTCAATGGAGGAATTAATGCCTCATGAGCCAGCTTTAGACAGAAGGGTATAGTGGGGTCCCAACTGCAGAAAGGAAAAGAGAGGGGGTACATTGTAAGTTCTATCACATTTGTAGTATCCCTAGGTACAGGTATTACTGGGATACACAAGTTCATCCTCTTGGAACCGGCTACGCCGTACTTACTGAGCCCCTTGCACGCTTGTGCTTCCTCCTTCGTCTGCTGCTTCCGTGGTTATGAGGGAGGACGGGAGCGGCGAGTATTTATATACTCCAATGATTAGATAATTGATCAATTAGCTCTGGAAAAGCCCGCCGAAATTACAAGGGCCAAAAAGGGTGGTAAGGCGGGCGGCCATATTGGAAGGTCCGCCACCCGCTCATTAGTATGCACATCCGATCTTGAGTTTTGTAGATGCGGAGATCGGTGCATGACTATAAACTGGAGACCGTTGCAGTTTCAAGCCTGGGGTACTCAGGGAAGGTTTAGACTCGCTTGGCGCTGAGCGGAGATGCTCGACGCGTGTGCAGTGTCCACTGCGCATGCGCCGGTCTCCCCGCGCCGCGCGCATGCGCGTCGCAATGACACTATCGCCTTGTGTGTGCGCGTGCGCACAGGTACCTCCATGGTAGTGTTCGTTGCAGGCACGCGACTCAATGCCTAGGAATAGGCAAACACGGGGGCATACAATGGCATAAATATAGTGACTCAATGTGGGACGGATTACAGGTTATTGGGCTACATCCATTGTCTGGAGGTTTATTAATAAGTTCAATGTCAGTTCATTCAAGGCTAGGGAGAGGCTGATAGTCAGACCATGAAGCTAATTGCTTTTAGTTGTTATTATATAGGAAGAATAGTCCTGTATAGGACTTACATTTTAAAAGGATGAAACAGTTGGGGAAAAGAAAGCAGTAGAGCCACATAACTGTTAACCAGGGACTTATTCATGAGGGCTCTGGTTGTCAGTGGCTGCATCCCACACAGCTGGCCCTAGGTATTCAAATGCGCCCACGGAATATCGTCATTCAAGCCTGTGCGATGTGTCCCCAAACGGTACACCCAGCGTCATAGTTGAACCTTGTCTGGGAAGGAAATTCAAATTGCCCCTGCTCAGAGCTTTCCTGCCAAAAGTCAACAATATCACTGTGACCTTCTCAGCCACAGCCTGCTGCCTTGTCCCACTGAGGATTTTTGACTTCCATTTCAGAAAATAAGTCAGAAGTTAAAACCTCCAGCCAGGCTAATACTGGTTTCTGTATCAAACCCATCCATCACAGTCATCCTTTCCTCATGACTAGGTAAATTTCAATTGCAACAAGATGCCCGCATTTGGCACTTAACATGCTCTTGAGCAATTTTTAGCAACTGTAGCATCTCTTTTTGTGACACTTCAGCGGCAAAATCACAGTCATATTTATGAGGTCACAAAAGCCACTTTGTGTGGCTTTGAATGGCCTTATAGATATGGAGTGAGGCAAGGCAGCGCAAATAGCTGCGTTGCATTACTCTGCGTTAGGGAGGCGTTCCAGGTGCGTTGCAGTGGGTGTTTCCACGCAACACCCATGGATTTTGACGCTTTTCCAGATTTACAAAACCATGTAAACCTGGGGATGCGCCAAAACCTTACGCCTCCCCATGTGAGGTGTAATGAGGAGAAAGAACTTTATTTATCCTTGCTTTTTCCTCTTTCCATGTGTGCGGCATTCCTTATTGCCGTTTTGGTACTGAATAAATACTTTACATATTAAGCCTGTCTGCTCTGTGCCACAGCCATCAAAGGGTTGAGCTCAGGTTGATTTAGTGACTTTAGTGCTTCACCCTGACAAGTATTGTGAGTATTACTGGAGGTGGATACTTACTAATATGACTAATACTCCAATATATTGCAAATACAGACTGTGCCACTAGAATCTCACTATGCTTGGGTCTTTTTGGGTTTCAAACATGAGTTGTTAGAAGATTCACCGCAGAAAAATTGGCTGGTGGAGACCAGGTGTTCTTAGCGACATTGCTTTTTGACCCTTCAGCATTAACTCTTTCTATCTTTCAAGTTCAAGTTTGGAATTTGTATAGCGCACTACACACCCAGAGGGTCTCAAGGCGCTTGAGGAAGGGGGGGACCTTACTTATCGAATATCCAAGTTTTCAGTTGTTTTCTGAAAGAGAGGTGGTTCTGTGTGAGGCGGAGGTGGATGGGGAGAGAGTTCCAGGTCTTGGCTGCTAAGTAGGAGAAGGATCTTCCTCCCATAGTGGATCTGTGGATGCGTGGAATAGCGGCAAGGGCTTGGTTGGATGATCTTAAATGACGGGTGGGGGTGTAAAAGGATAGGCGCGTGTTGAGGCATTCTGGTCCTAGGTCGTAGAGGGATTTGTGTGCGTGGGTGAGGAGACGGAACGTTATTCTCTTGTTGACAGGGAGCCAATGGAGGTCTTTCAGGTGACCGGAGATGTGGGCTTAGCGGGGGATGTCTAGGATGAGTCTGGCTGAGGCGTTTTGGATGCGTTGGAGTTTTTTCTGTAGTTTGGCTGTGGTACCGGCGTAGAGGGTGTTTCCGTAGTCCAAACGGCTTGTGACCAGTGCGTGGGTGACGATTTTTCTTGTTTCGGTGGGGATCCAACGAAAGATTTTTTTGAGCATACCTAGGATGTTGAAGAATGATGATGAGACGGCGTTAACTTGTCTGGTCATCGAGAGGGCGGAGTCCAGGATGAAGCCCAGGTTACGTGCGTGATCTGTAGGTATGGGTGCAATTCCCAGGGCCGGTGGCCACCATGAGTCGTCGCAGGCGGAGGGAGAAGATCCTAAGATGAGGACCTCCGTTTTGTCTGAGTTCAGTTTTAAACGGCTGTTATTCATCCACTCGGCTACTTCTTTCATCCCTTCGTGTAGGTTTGTTTTGGCGGTGTTTGGGTCTTTGGTGAGGGAGAGGATCAGCTGGGTGTCGTCTGCGTAGGAGATGATATTGAGGTTGTGTTGTCGCGCGATGGAGGCGAGGGGACTCATGTAAATGTTGCAGAGGGTGGGACTGAGCGATGATCCTTGCGGTACGCCGCAGATGACTGGGGTGGCCTCTGATCTAAAAGGGGGGAGGCGGACTCTCTGGGTTCTTCCGGCGAGGAACGAGATTATCCAGTCCAATGCTTTTCCTTGAATTCCGACGTTGTTGAGTCGTTGTATAAGGGTGCTGTGACATACTGTGTCGAAGGCTGCGGAGAGGTCAAGTAGGATGAGGGCCACTGTTTCTCCGTTGTCCAGTAGTGTTCTAATGTCGTCTGTGGCTGCGATGAGGGCGGTCTCGGTGCTGTGTTTGGCTCTGAAGCCGTACTGTGAGGGGTCGAGGGATTTGTTGGTTTCGAGGAAGGTGGTGAGCTGACTGTTGACGGCTTTCTCGATGATTTTGGCAGGGAATGGGAGGAGCGAGATTGGGCGGTAATTTTTAAGTTCATTGGGGTCTGCTGTGGGTTTCTTTAGAAGGGCGCTGAGTTCGGCATGTTTCCAGCTTTACGGAAAGGTAGTGGAGTTGAAGGAGCAGTTGATGACGTCTCGGAGATGTGGTGCGATGATGGAGTCTGCTTTGTTGAAAATGTGGTGAGGGCATGGGTCGGTTGGCGATCCTGAGTGGATGGAATTCATTAGGCGGATGGTGTCTTCAGTGGTAATTGGGTTCCAGGCGCAAAGGTTGTTGGAGGGGGGTTTGAGTTCGGAGGTGGGTGTGGTTGTATGAATGCCGGGTTGATTGACAAAGCTGTTGTGTATGTCAATGATTTTGTTGTGGAAGAACGAGGCAAGAGAGTCGCAGAGGACTTGGGAGGGAGTGATGTCGTTGGTGCTGTCGGTCGGGTTTGTAAACTCTTTGACAATGTTGAAAAGTTCCTTGCTGTTGTGGGCATTGTTATCGAGTCGATCCTTGAATGCTGATTTCTTGGTGGACCGAATCAGTTGGTGGTGTTTGCGGGTGGCGTTCTTGAAGGTAGTCAGGTTGTCAGTGGTTGGGTTTTTTCTCCAAGCTTTTTCGAGGGTGCGACAGAGCTTCTTGGATTTTTTAGGGTCGTCGTTGAACCAGGGGGCTTTTTTGTTACCTTGTTTGATTTGATGTTTTGTCAAGGGTGCTAATTCGTCAGCGCTGTGGGTGATCCATTGTGTGAGGTTGGTGGCTGCAAGGTTTGGGTCCGATGATTTCGGGGGAGGGTTTTGGAGAAGCGATGTAAAGAGTTGATTGGAGGTGATTTTGTTCCAATTTCTGCGGGATATTGGTTGTGGGTGGTTGTGGGTTGTAGTCTTTTTGTAGATGAAGTGGACGCAGCTGTGGTCTGTCCAATGGAGAGCTGTGGTGTGATTGAAGGAGATGTGTTTACTGGAGGTGAATATTGGGTCGAGCATGTGTCCGGCAGAAAGGGTGGGGGTGTTAACAAGTTGTTTGAGTCCAAGATTGGCGAGGTTGTCCAGAAGGGTGGTGGTGTTGTTGTCGTTGTTCTTTTCCAGGTGGAAGTTAAGGTCTCCTAGTAGGATATAGTCCTCGAATGGGAGGGCGTGTGGGCTGATGAAGTCAGTGATGTCTTCACAGAATTGTGTTCGGGGTCCTGGAGGTCTGTAGATGAGGGTGCCCCTGAGTGTGGTTTTGGGGTCGGTATGGATCTGGAAATGAAGGTGTTCGGCGGATGCGAGGATGTCTTCAGAGCTGGTTGGATGCGGATGGTGTTCTTATGAACGATGGCGATGCCTCCTCCTGTTTGGTTGGTACAGTCCTTTCGGATGATTTTGTAGCCGTCTGGGATGGCTATGGCGATGTCGGGTGCTGATGAGGCGTTCATCCAGGTTTCTGTAAGAAAGGCGACGTCCGGCGTTGTGGAGTCGAGTAGGTTCCAAAGGTTAATGGCGTGACTGTGGACCGAGCGAGTGTTGATCAGGATGCACTTCAGGTGGTTAGGTTCAGAGCTCTCTTTGAAGTTTCTGGGTTCGGGGTGGGTCTTGGCGCAGTCAAACTTACAGGAGTGGCAGGTGAAGGGTCCATGGGAGTGTTCAGGGACTGCTTGGAAGCAGTTTGGTGATCGGCCGGGGTTGATTGCAGAGAGGGATGCGGCGTCGTGCGTTAAGCGGGTGGGTATGGAGATGCGGGGACCAGGGGGACTGGCGCTGGGCGCGGTCCAGGCGCGGACGGGCGTATACGGGCTACCTTTGGCGCACCTTCGGCACGCAAGGGGCGCGCTCGCTGCGAGTGAACGCTGCGCGTCAGCTGTCCTGACATAAGTGGAAAGTGGGGGGGGGGCGGAGCGAAGGAGGAGCAGCTGGGAGGAGGGTGCGGGGTGGAGAGGCTGGCTTCAATGCACAACAAACAAAATGTCCGCAAAGGAAAACAGAAACTGAGCGAGATTGGGGCACGGAAGAGAGTTACGCTATGGCCAGTGGCACCGGTACAATCAGGCAATGATTTCAAGATTTAAAGCCAAACAATGCGAGCGCTACGATAAATAAATACAAATGTGAGCAGTGAAATGCAAACAAATACAATGCGACCAAGCACTGCGATGCAAGCAGTGAAATGCAATCAAATACAATGCGACTAAGCGCTACGATACCAGGTGGCAAGATTCTAATCAGGGAAGCAGTCAGAGCCAAGCGCTGTGGAACTCTGGCAGGGAGCGTGGGGAGCGACCGCTTCTTACAGCGTACATCTTTGCGCGTGGACCGTCGCGAAGCTGGTTAGTTTTACCCTACTGATGATGTGTTGTTGCTATAGTAATCATGCTCAGTCCGAGAGGAACTGCAGTAACAGGCATTTAGTGTCTCTGCTTGACTAAGGAGGCAATAGGGTGACGCTAACACTTGAGGGGTTATGGCTGAAACCCTCTAAGTCAAAAGAATTCCTCTAAATCATAACATTGCCACATTGCATTGGCATCTCCAATGGCCTGGGATCGCCTTCTGGACTGGTGAGTATAGCCTCATGCCTTGAACTGAAGGATTGAAGGAAGGGGCCGGATCTATCTCCACTAGTGATGGTCGTGAGGCACTTGGTTCAAAATCTTTTGTAGACTATCTGATTCTGAGCCAGGGTTTTGCAAATGGCAGAGAAGCTACCTTGCTTCTAGCTGCGCCTTGTTAAAATGCATGTTTGCACACATTTATCGTTTTTGTTTTATTTGCCCATTCAATATTAATGTCTGCCATTTTAGGCGTTTTCTTCATAACGTAGGCAGTCACATACGTGGTGACGCATGCACACAAATGTCATCACATTAGGTTGCCATGGCATCATGATGATGCATACACATGTACACACCATTATTTTTCTTCCTTTTTTGGATACGGTGCCCAGTACTAGGAAAAAGCATTTTTCCCTTTTTTTTGATGCATTAGTAGGCAAATCATGAGACTTCTTTACTTTGCCAGTGCATGTTAAATTGAACAACTGGTTTATAGCATGACCACTTCTATAGAGAAGACAGAGTTTGTTTCGCTTCAGTGTAAGCGATTCCATTACAGATGGTTAACAGTAGGCAGGATGTCGCAAGGTTTCCACTTTTCAGTAGGAACTGTTTAATTGTTGGACAACATAAACGTTCGGATGGTGCCAGACTGATTCCATAACCCTCTCAGGATATGTTTGCTAACAGACCTGTTAGCTCACAGTGTCACCATAAGCACCCCTAAAGTTAGTAAGGCAGTCCTGGAACCTAAATATGTCAGGTCACCTAGGGTAGCCAGGCCTAGGGTAAGGCAAAATCAACAGAGGCACATGTGTAAAGGTTGCAAACCACCCAGCAGTAATCTAATGCAATATCACTCAAAAATGACACTACACCAATGTTTGTGTAAAAATACGAGCTTGGTTTATAAAAATATTTTATCTACTCTTCAGTCATTTTACATCTCAATATACTGTACAAATTGGTCAGAAGATTCCAGTTGACATATAACCTCAGTAGAATTCAGTTCAAAAGAAGTTGGTCTTCTACAGTGTTAGGTTTCTCACCCCAGTGGAGGCTCTCTAATTATATCACCAGAACGTCCACAACGTTGACACTTCCTCCACTTCAGTTTAACACATTAGAAATGTCCAGGTCTTAGAACCCTGGAAGGTTACCTCCCCTTGACAGAGCAACACCCTCCTCGCAAGAGATCAGTAACCCCAAGATGACAGTTTCAAGTTTCAAACGGAATGTTTCTATAGCTCAATTATCACTTGCACATAGGTAAATAAAATGAGGTCACCGTTTCTTCTTCCCCTCCCCCTCTGTAAAAGAATCTCACACTTCAGCATTCAAGTTTATAACTTTCCGCAATTGCAGGACACTCCCCCAGTACTGTGGAGATTTTTCATAAATGCCTCCCTCTGAGCTTGTTAACCGTAGGCTTGTCTCCGGCTCTCCCGGGCCCTTCCTGACTCAACACGGAGATCCCCAGGAAATAGCGGGTAATGAGGGAGGGTTCTGTCAGGTGATTCCAATAAAGGGCTCAAGAGAACTCCTCCTCCGCTTCTCGTGTGATTCCCTCAGTCAAGCTGTTCTCCTCCCTTAAACCTCCACCTTACTTGATAATGGAGCGGAGGGTGGCGCTGACTCGGTTCCCCTCAGCTCTCCCGCCTCCGCTGCTACTCCGCTCACGAAGCACGCCCTAGACGCCTGGGCTCGCAGGGGGCGGCGTCTGGGCTGAGGCAATCGGGGTTTCCGGCTCCCGGGCAAGACGCACTACTCACTGTCAGGATGCGAGGCAGCGCAGGCGCGGGTGATTAGTGTTCCCGCTTGGCGCCGCCTCACTTGCTTGCTCGCCTGCCCTGACACCGCTTCTGGGCCTGCGCTCTCTCTCCTCACCCTGCCGCACTATTGGAACTGCACAGAGTCGAACGCTCACTTCCTCCTGTGCTCAATGCCGCACAAGCTCCGCTGTCACTCGCCTCTCTACTGCAGCTTCCTGGAGGCGCAGGGCGCCACACCTCGCTCCAATCCGCTTCCACCAAAACGCTGGTAGGTGAAGTTTACCAGGGGAATGTAGGAAGAAGGTCCCCAGCAGGAGCTAGGACAACGGGGGAAAGAGGGGCCAAGGGCTCAAGGGGGGGTCTTCCGCCACAGCCGGGCCAATTTCACAGAAGAAGAAGGCGGTTGGGAGGGTTTGGTCAGGGGCCAGAGGGGGAACGTCTCCCTGAAGTGGTTGTCTATCACACGGACAAACTAACTGCTTCCAGTGCGTCCTCCTCCTCACACCACTGCCTCTCTCCTCCAACTCCCTGTACTACACAAAATGGCTCCCTGACCCTTGCCCTTTTATAGCCAAACCACACAGGGTCCAGTAGGGTCCAGAAAGTTCTGGAAGGCCTAATGTTAACCTATGGGGCAGTCTAGGATGTGGCAGTTGGGGACAGTTGGTGGCCACCATTTTGTGAAACTCAGTAAATCCCTGACAGGAAAGGCACCTAAACTGAGGTGACTGTTTATGAGGGAAAAAGAGCACCTATCCCCCCAGGCCAACACCATAAAAATCTAGTGGACACAAAAATAAATAAAGGCATGAGGGGCAAAAAGGGCACTAAATAAATAATAAATAGGAGGGACTACGCAAAAATTCAGACAGGTCTAACACGCGTCCCCCCCAGCTGAAAGTGGGGAGAGCTACCCAACCCCTTGGGAGTCCTCATCACTAAGGCGGAAATACCTAGAGAGACCGTCTGCATTGGCGTGGTCCACCCCAGGCCGATGTTCCACCCGGAAGTCCATTCCCTGTAGGGAGATGGACCACCTCAACAGCTTGGGATTCTCCCCCTTCATCTGCATTAGCCAACGAAGGGGTCGGTGGTCAGTCTGAACCAGGAAGTGCGAGCCAAACAGGTATGGCCGCAGCTTCTTCAGAGCCCACACCACCGCGAAAGCTTCCCTCTCAATTGCACTCCACTTCTGTTCCTGGGGAAGCAGTCTCCTGGATAAGAAGACTACAGGCTGATCCAGGCCCTCTTCATTCAGTTGCGATAACACTGCCCCAATGCCATGTTCTGATGCATCTGTCTGGACAATGAACTCCTTGGAGAAGTCTGGGGCCCTCAGGACCGGTGCTGCACACATTGCCTGCTTCAGTTTTTCAAAAGCTTGCTGACAAGCTTTCGTCCAAACTACCCGTCGAGGTTGTCTCTTGGAGGTGAGCTCTGTGAGGGGCGCTACAATAGTGCCATACCCCTTCACAAAGCGACGGTAGTATCCTGTGAGGCCCAGGAAAGCTCGGACCTCAGTCTGTGTCTTGGGGGGTTCCCAGGCCATGATTGCCTCAATCTTTGCCTGCAGGGGCTGCACTGTCCCCCTACCCACCAAGTGTCCAAGGTACACAACCGACCCATGCCCAATCTGGCATTTGCTGGCCTTGATTGTCAATCCAGCTTGTTTCAGGGCCTGGAGAACTGCTTGCAAATGTTGCAAATGGTCCTTCCAACTGCTACTGAAGACAGCAATGTCATCCAGGTAAGCAGCGGAGAAACCCTCCATTCCAGAGAGGACCTGATTCACCAGCCGCTGAAATGTGGCAGGGGCATTTTTAAGCCCAAAGGGCATCACGCAAAATTGGAAGTGTCCCTCAGGCATGGAGAAGGCTGACCTTTCCTTCGCTCCATCTGTCAAGGAGATCTGCCAGTACCCTGAAGTGAGGTCAAAGGTACTTAGGTATTGGGCAGCTCCTAGCCGGTCAATTAATTCATCCGCCCTAGGGATCGGATGAGCATCAGTCTTTGTAACTGAGTTCAGTCCCCGGTAATCCACACAGAACCTCAGTTCTGGCGTGGTGCCCGGTGGAGCGGCTTTTGGCACTAGCACCACCGGACTGGACCAAGGGCTGTTGGAAGGTTCTATAACTCCTAGCTCTAGCATCTTGGCAACCTCTCCATGGATGCTAGCCTTCACCTTGTCGGACAGCCGGTAGGTCTTCGACTTCACTGGTGGGCTGTCCCCTGTGTCCACATCATGGGTACACAGGTGAGTCCTTCCCGGGACAAGGGAGAACAACGTACAGTACTGCTCCAGTATCTGGCGGCAGTCCTCCCGCTGTTCAGGAGTTAGAGCGGGAGAGAGAATCACTCCCTCCACTGACCCATCCTTCTCTTGAGACGAGAACAAGTCTGGGAGAGGTTCGCTTTCCGCTTCCTCTCCCCCATCAGTCACAATCATTAAGATGACATCGGGCCTCTCATGGTGGGGTTTGAGTCGGTTGGCATGCAGCACCCGTAGGGGCTGTCGAGGGGTCTTAAGGTCCACCAGGTATGTGGCCTTACCCTTCTTTTCCAACACTTCAAATGGGCCTGTCCAGCGATCCTGAAGGGCACTAAGCTCTCCAGGCTCCATCACCCACACTTTCTGGCCAGGCTCCAATTCCACCTGGTGAGCATTGTGGTCATACCACTCTTTCATGACTGCCTGGCTGGCCTCCAAGTTGTCAGAAGCTTGCTTCCACAACTTCGCCATTTGGCTCCTGAGGCCAGCATGTAGCTCACCACATCCTGGGGGGGTTTCCTGGGAGACTTTTCCCAACCATCCTTCACCAGGCTGAGAGGACCGCGTACAGGGTGCCCATACAGAAGTTCAAAGGGGCAAAAGCCCACTCCCTTCTGTGGCACTTCCCTGTAGGAGAATAGCAAACAGGGTAGGAGGACGTCCCATTTCCTCCGCAGGCTTTCGGGCAGACTTCTGATCATGCCCTTCAAGGTTTTGTTGAACCTCTCAACCAGTCCATTCGACTGGGGGTGATAAGGAGTGGTGAACCGGTAGGTCACTCCACACTCCTTCCACATTGCCCGCATATAAGCTGACATAAAGTTGGTCCCCCTGTCAGACACAACTTCTTTGGGGAAACCCACTCGGGTAAAGATCCCCATTAGGGCCCTAGCCACCCAGGTGCAGTGACTGTCCTCAGAGGAATTGCCTCTGGGTACCGTGTGGCATGATCCACTAGAACCAGGATAAACCTGTGACCAGCTGTTGTTGGTGGATCTAAAGGCCCTACAATGTCGATGCCCACCCTTTCAAAGGGGGTGCTAACGACTGGAAGTGGTTCCAGGGGAGCTTTCAGCTTCACCCCTGTTTTCCCACTGGCCTGGCAGGATACACATGTCCGACAGTAGGTGTTGGACGCCACTTTCATCTGAGGCCAGTAAAAGTGGAGGACAAGCCGAGCAAAGGTCTTGTCCTGACCTAAGTGTCCTGCCAAGGGTATGCCATGAACCAATTCCAGCAGAAAGGCTCGGTATTGTTGCGGGACTACCAAGGCCCTTGATGAACCAGGTAAGGGTACCTTGGGTTCACTGTAGAGGAGTCCATCCTCCCAGTAAATGTGGTAGTGTCCCGTAACATCACCTGCTGCCTGGGCTTCAGCCTGTCGCCTCAGTCCCTCAAGGGTAGGGCACTCCCTTTGCCCCTTACAGAATTCCTCTCCGGTAGGCCCTCCCTCCACATGCCACTCAGCAGGGATGGGTAGGTCCTCCAGCGAGACTACTTCCCCCTCCACGGACTCCTGGTCCACCACCGCAGGTGGCCGATCTGTCACATGGGGTGTGGAAGCCGAAGCAGGCTCTTCCTGTCTTCGGGTCTGTCCCTTTTTGGCAGCGGGTTGGGCCATTGTTCCAGGCTCCAACCCAGGCGAACTCCCTCTCCGGGTAGTCGCAGACCTTGTGCTCACACAGGCCCAGTCAGGTGTACCCAGCATCGCAGAATGCGTCCGGTATTCCACCTCTCTCCAAGCGTTGTGCTCCATATCATTCCCCAGCAGGCAATCAACTGGCACGGCAGGGCTTACAGCAACTCGAAGTGAACCCACTCAAAGGGAACCTCAGCCACGGGATAGTGGCCCATTCTGCCGTCAGCCATTGCGGCGGGGTGGAGTACATTGGGAACCACCTGCTCTGGAGACACCAGTTGACTTCTCACCATAGTCATACTGGCTCCTGTATCTCTCAGAGCCTCCCCTCTCTGGCCATTGATGGTGATCCATTGCCCATACTTAACAGTATTTGGGGGCACCTGGATCTTAGGAACCATCTCCCGTTCTCCCAGGGACACTAAGGTGACACCCGCCCATTCACCCCCCTTATCTAAGGGCAACTCCTCCCCGAGCGCTACACTAGCTACTCCCGGTGGTTTTCCTCCAGTGGGAGGGGGTGGTCTCTTTGGGCATCTGACATCTCCCTTATAATGTCCAATACCACCACACTCAAAGCAGTGGAGAACCCTTGGCTGCTGGCTTTGGCCAGGATTGGGGTTTCTGGGCGGGTTTGCCTTAGGGGTGAAACCTGTTCCCTTTCCCTGGAAATTGTTTTGGGGACCTTTAGAGAACTCTCGCTTTTTATCTCCCCCCTCCTTCTTCTGGGGGGCGCCCTGTCCGGCCTTTTGGGAATCCCCTCCAGTCCCCTTTGAGGACACCCGGGTACTTGCCCAGATGTCCGCCTCCTCTGCAAGCTTCCGGGGATTGGTCAGCTTGCTGTCCACCAGGTGTTGGCGCAGCTCGGGAAAGCATTTCTCGAGGAGGTGCTCTTTCAAAAATAGATCATACAACCCCTCATAATCCTTCACCTCACTGCCCTTTACCCAGCCCTCTAATGCCTTTCTTGCATAATCAAGGAAGTCCACCCAGTTCTGGGTGCTTAACTTGTGGCTCCCCCTGAACTTCTGGCGATACCTTTCTGGGGTAAGCCCAAACTTCCTTACCAAGGCTAACTTCATGGTGGGGTAGTTGGTTTGCTCCTCTGATTCCAAGGCCAGCAAGGTGTCCCGACCAGTAGGAGGCATGTGCTTATACAACCCACCCCCCCAGTGCTTCTCCTGGATCCCATGGGCTCTTAAGGAGACCTCATAGGCTGCCAGCCACTTGGCTATATCATCCCCCTGACTATAGCTGGCAATTATATCCTTAGGCAGGTAGGGTCTGGACTCCCTGGTTGGTTCTCTGGTTTCGCTGCCACCATTTGGAGTTGGAAAGGGTCCCCGTTGCAGGGCCTGGAGTTCTAACTCCTTTAGTTTGAATTCATGAGCAATTCTCCGCTCTTCCTTCTCCTGTTCTAACCTCCTCCCCTCCCTCTTTTCTTCCAACTCCATTTTTGCTATTTCCCACCTTAACAGTCTATCCTCTCTCCTGTCAGCTAACTCGGTTTCTGACAACCCTCTCGATGACACACTGCTGCCCTCCCGTGAGGTTGCCTTGGGGCTGATTGACATCTCACCCACCCCCGGGGAACATTCCGCAGTCCTATCAATGACAGTACCTCTGTCCGATTCCTCCTCTTCCACCGTTCCCTCCTCATTGCGCGCTTCCACCCAAGCCCTCAAACTGGTCTGGAGTTCCCCCTTCTTGGCACCACGCTTAAAGAACACTCCCAATTGTTGACAGATATCTTTTAGCTGGGCCAATGAATAAGTGTCCAGTTTTTCCAGTGCAAATTCCATTTTGCAAAAGGGCAACACAAGGTTAAGCACACAAAAAGAATAGAGTGGCAAGGGCAACCTGAAGCTACCTCCACCCTACTACCAGGAAAATTTGGAAAAACAAAAGTAAAAATTAGGAGGGCCGCTAGGAGAAAACTCTAGGTGTAGGCTAGTGGATTACACTAAATTACTACAGAGTAGTTGCAACTACAGTCAAGATCCCACCGCTAGACACCAACTTGTTGGAACCTAAATATGTCAGGTCACCTAGGGTAGCCTGGCCTAGGGTAAGGCAAAATCAACAGAGGCACATGTGTAAAGGTTGCAAACCACCCAGCAGTAATCTAATGCAATATCACTCAAAAATGACACTACACCAATGTTTGTGTAAAAATACGAGCTTGGTTTATAAAAATATTTTATCTACTCTTCAGTCATTTTACATCTCAATATACTGTACAAATTGGTCAGAAGATTCCAGTTGACATATAACCTCAGTAGAATTCAGTTCAAAAGAAGTTGGTCTTCTACAGTGTTAGGTTTCTCACCCCAGTGGAGGCTCTCTAATTATATCACCAGAACGTCCACAACGTTGACACTTCCTCCACTTCAGTTTAACACATTAGAAATGTCCAGGTCTTAGAACCCTGGAAGGTTACCTCCCCTTGACAGAGCAACACCCTCCTCGCAAGAGATCAGTAACCCCAAGATGACAGTTTCAAGTTTCAAATGGAATGTTTCTATAGCTCAATTATCACTTGCACATAGGTAAATAAAATGAGGTCACCGTTTCTTCTTCCCCTCCCCCTCTGTAAAAGAATCTCACACTTCAGCATTCAAGTTTATAACTTTCCGCAATTGCAGGACACTCCCCCAGTACTGTGGAGATTTTTCATAAATGCCTCCCTCTGAGCTTGTTAACCGTAGGCTTGTCTCCAGCTCTCCCGGGCCCTTCCTGACTCAACACGGAGATCCCCAGGATATAGCGGGTAATGAGGGAGGGTTCTGTCAGGTGATTCCAATAAAGGGCTCAAGAGAATTCCTCCTCCGCTTCTCGTGTGATCCCCTCAGTCAAGCTGTTCTCCTCCCTTAAACCTCCACCTTACTTGATAATGGAGCGGAGGGTGGCGCTGACTCGGTTCCCCTCAGCTCTCCCGCCTCCGCTGCTACTCCGCTCACGAAGCACGCCCTAGACGCCTGGGCTCGCAGGGGGCGGCGTCTGGGCTGAGGCAATCGGGGTTTCCGGCTCCCGGGCAAGACGCACTACTCACTGTCAGGATGCGAGGCAGCGCAGGCGCGGGTGATTAGTGTTCCCGCTTGGCGCCGCCTCACTTGCTTGCTCGCCTGCCCTGACACCGCTTCTGGGCCTGCGCTCTCTCTCCTCACCCTGCCGCACTATTGGAACTGCACAGAGTCGAACGCTCACTTCCTCCTGTGCTCAATGCCGCACAAGCTCCGCTGTCACTCGCCTCTCTACTGCAGCTTCCTGGAGGTGCAGGGCGCCACACCTCGCTCCAATCCGCTTCCACCAAAACGCTGGTAGGTGAAGTTTACCAGGGGAATGTAGGAAGAAGGTCCCCAGCAGGAGCTAGGACAACGGGGGAAAGAGGGGCCAAGGGCTCAAGGGGGGGTCTTCCGCCACAGCCGGGCCAATTTTACAGAAGAAGAAGGCGGTTGGGAGGGTTTGGTCAGGGGCCAGAGGGGGAACGTCTCCCTGAAGTGGTTGTCTATCACACGGACAAACTAACTGCTTCCAGTGCGTCCTCCTCCTCACACCACTGCCTCTCTCCTCCCTGTACTACACAAAATGGCTCCCTGACCCTTGCCCTTTTATAGCCAAACCACACAGGGTCCAGTAGGGTCCAGAAAAGGCCTAATGTTAACCTATGGGGCAGTCTAGGATGTGGCAGTTGGGGACAGTTGGTGGCCACCATTTTGTGAAACTCAGTAAATCCCTGACAGGAAAGGCACCTAAACTGAGGTGACTGTTTATGAGGGAAAAAGAGCACCTATCCCCCCAGGCCAACACCATAAAAATCTAGTGGACACAAAAATAAATAAAGGCATGAGGGGCAAAAAGGGGACTAAATAAATAATAAATTGGAGGGACTACGCAAAAAGTCAGACAGGTCTAACAGGTAGCAAATGGTTTGGGCAACCTCAGAAAATGACAACTCTGACCCCCTACAAGTCGTGGTTACAGATGTAGAATCCTTTCGCTCAGCCATTTGTGCTCCCTCAGATGTATACAAGAAATATACAAAAGGGTGTTTTCAATATTTATTGAACCATCGAGATTCTTGTATAAAATATATGCGCTTCGATGATTAATAGACAGAAGCAGATAAATGTGATTAGTAATATAAGGACAGTGAAAAGAATTAAAGATTCCACGATCATGCTTATGAAGTGTATATATGCCAGCATATAAATAATGGGTGTAGTGTACTCCTACTTGTGCATGCCTTAATCTAGAAGTCTAGGGTGGGTGTTCTACCAAGAATCCCTTACTGGATGATCTGAATCCCCATTACATGAAGGCAAGGTATGTAGGTCCCCGTCTTGGTCAAAGGTAGGACATCCTTCCTTGCAGAGGGTAAACAGTAATCCGCTGTGCTGAAGGGCCAACGATCGTGATGACCTCGCAATTACAGCAGATTTCTCCTCTCCTTTTAGCACGGCAATGCACATGAATTTATAACAATAGCATTCATGCTTCCGTGTCGAGGCTTACATTGTTTATTGTCTCTCTGATAGCGCCGACACCTTATGGACTAATACTAAACTACAACATTAGCACAATGTATGTTCAGGCCCTGTACCAAATGTTCAAGGAGTCGTGATTTGTATTTACGGAGGGAATTGTAAGCAATGTGGAATCAGAAAAGCTAATCCTGCACTGTCACGTAAACAAATGTGGGTCAAAAGTCAGCGTGTGAAAAAAGAAGGCCTAACCTAGCCATGTGACAAGGACTTGGGTCTCAAGGTATTCAGCATTCTAGTCTGTTAGAGTCCAGGAGCAAATCAAATGACATCTAGAAGTTTCTTATTTTTGCCCCTCGCTAGCTACATAGAGCCATTTTTTACAGCTACTCTACAATGGTGAAAATCTCTGTCAACAGATGTTTGCTGCCTTCCATACCTTCTTGCCTTTTGAAGAGTTATATTTTCTATAATGGCCTTCTTATGCAAAAGCATCTATTAATAAATCGTTGTGACTTTCCTCTAAGTTTTTAATTTTAAAATTGAGTTTTTTGGGGGTTTTCCCATACATATTTATAGATGTTCTCATATCTGTTACTTTGTGTCCAGGGAAAATGTGTCCACTTGCCTTCAGGATACTGTGTGAGTTGTGTGTTCATGAATAAAGATTAAAAAGCTACAACTATCTAACACATTGTTGTGGCCGATGATATTTTGGTAGAAAATATTTTGGCCCACATATTTATGTCAGAGGATGTTCTGCTTCCAAACCTGCTTTGAGGGCCCCTTTGGTCCCATTTCTAATTGTATTTGTCCTGCGCCAGGTGGGAGGATTTCTCTCTTCCTGTCACTGCTCCTGTTGCCATGGAGATGACAGCACAGCAGATGGTCATTATGACATCAGTGTTTCAGACAAGGGGGGACTTCCTGGCCTTTAAGCCTTACTTATTCATGAAGCTTTTATGCCTAGAGTCAGTGTAAGGTTAAAAACACTGTGCAGCATATTTATGAACCCCCTGTACCACCATAAATTAAATGAAATGAAAAATAGATTCATAAAGCGCTCTAATACCCTGAGGTTTTAGTTGTGTGTTCATGAATAAAGATTAAAAAGCTACAACTATCTAACACATTGTTGTGGCCGATGATATTTTGGTAGAAAATATTTTGGCCCACATATTTATGTCAGAGGATGTTCTGCTTCCAAACCTGCTTTGAGGGCCCCTTTGGTCCCATTTCTAATTGTATTTGTCCTGCGCCAGGTGGGAGGATTTCTCTCTTCCTGTCACTGCTCCTGTTGCCATGGAGATGACAGCACAGCAGATGGTCATTATGACATCAGTGTTTCAGACAAGGGGGGACTTCCTGGCCTTTAAGCCTTACTTATTCATGAAGCTTTTATGCCTAGAGTCAGTGTAAGGTTAAAAACACTGTGCAGCATATTTATGAACCCCCTGTACCACCATAAATTAAATGAAATGAAAAATAGATTCATAAAGCGCTCTAATACCCTGAGGTTTTAGGCTCTAAGCTCAGAACAGATCGCTAAGAAGGCGTAAGAGAAGACTTAATGATGAAAAAAACAGGTTTTTGGTGCTTTCCTGAATGACAGCAGATCAGTGTTTTTTTCAGTTCAATAGGAAGAGAATTCCAGAGACATGAGGTGCTGGTTATAAAACTCCTTCCTCTCCATTGGTATTTAGAAACCTGGGAACCACCAGACTAAAGGTTGAAGCAGAGCTGAGTGGTCTGGAGGGGGTGTACCAGCAGAAACGCATCCTTAAAAAGTCAGGGCCCTGTCCATGTAATGCCCGAAGGGAATGAGGAGGGCCTTAAAATTGATCCGTTTATTGGCAGGGAGTCAATGTAGGTGTTTGAAGTGCTGAAGAGAGTGATTGGCGTTTAGGAATGCCCAAAATGAGTCGGCCTGCTGTATTTTGTAAGCTCTGGATTTTGTTTCAACCTTTTTTCCGAAGATTGACAAACAGAACATTGCAATAGTCTATTTTTGAGAGAACAAGGGATGTGGTCACTGTTTTCTGCAGAGTTTTTGGAATGAAAGAGAAAACTTTCTTGAGAAGTTTGATGATAACAAATGAGACCGAGTTGATGGAGTTCATGTGGCCCTCAAAAGAAAGTTTACTACTGAAAAACACTCAGAGGTTCTTTACTTTGAAGGAGGGAGTATGACATGTCCCAGACTCTGTCGGCCACCAAGAAGAGGACCTCAGGGAGGAATTTCTACTGAAGAGTAGAACCTCCGTAGGATCACTTTTTTTGACGCTGTTGCGGTGTAAATCAAAAATTCATCTTTATGATGCCACGCAAAGTCACGTTGCATGGCTCTGAATGGCCTTATAGATATGGAGTAAGGCAAAGCAGTGCAAATCACTGTGTTGCCTTACTCTGTGTTAGGGGGGCATTGCGGTTTGTGTTTCCATTCAACACCCATGGATGTTGATGATTTCCCAGATTTACAAAACCATGTAAACCTGGGGATGTGCCCAAACCTTATGCCCCCCCACCCCCCCAGAGAAGTCGTAAAGAGGAGAAATAACTTTATTTCTCCTACATTTTCCTCTTTCCAAGTGTGCTGCATTCTTTATTACGATTTTTATACTGAATGAATACTTTACATATTGCCTGTAAGATCAGCCTGTCTGCTCTGTGCCATAGCTACCAGAGGACTGAGCTCAAGTTTATTTAGTGACTTTAGCACTGACAAGGATTGTGGTTAATACTGGAGCTGGATTCTTATTAATACAACTAATACTCAAATATCTTGCAACTACAGACTGTGACAGTGGGGCCTCACTATGATTATGGCTTTTTAGTTTTCAATCAGGAAGTGTCAGAAGATTGACTATAGGAAACGTAGCTTGTGAAGGCCTAGTATTCCTACCGGCATCGCTTTTTGACCCTTCAGCATCTGCTCTTTCTTTCTTTGTGAAGCAGAATTCAATCACTCCTATAGAATGTGAACTGGGTTTGGACCGTCAGAAAACTGGTTAATTTTACCCTACTGATGATGCATTGTTGTCATAGTAATCTTGAACAGTCCTAGCAGAACCGCAGGTTCAGACGTTTGGTGTCTGTGCTTGGCTGATGAGTCAATAGGGTGAAGCTACCATCTGTGGGGTTATGACTTAAAGCATCTAAGTCAGAGGAATTCTCCCTAAATCATAACAATACCACATTGTTATTGGCATCTCGGATGGCCTGGGAACCCCTTCTGGGCTTGTGATGAGAGCCTCATCTATGGGAACTGCAGGATTGATGGAAGGTGTTAGATCTATCTAGACTAGTGTACAGCACGTTCATGAGGCACTTGGTGCTACATCTTTTGTAGAATAACTGATGCCGAGCCAGAGTTTTGTAAGTAGCAGAGAAACTACCTTGCGGCTTGCCACTCCTTGTTAAAATGCACATCTGCACACATTTATCTTTTTTTGTAATTTTCCCATTCAACATTGATTCTTGCCTTCTTAGAATGGCAAATAAAAAATTAACTCTGCTTCATGCCATATACAGTCACATGCGTGGTGATGCATGCACACATACATCATCACACTAGGTTGCCATAGTGTCATTATGCAGACATGCACATTTCTGATGCATGCATGCATACACACCATTGAGTTTTTTCTTTTTTTTTATATAATGCACAGTAGGAGGAAAAGCATTTCCCGCTCTTTTTTCATGCATTGGGTGGCAAATCATAGGAGCTGTTTATTTTGCCAATATTTGTTAAGTAGAAAAGTTGGTATATAGCTAGGCCAGTGCTGTAGAGAAGACAGCAAGGTTGTTTCTCTTCCGTGTACGGGATTCCATGACTGATGGGTAACCGTAGACATGCCTGGGGTTCAAGATATTCAGCATTCTACTCTATTACATTCTAGGAGCAAATCAAATGACATCTAGAAGTTTCTTAGTGTTTCTACTAGGCTATTTGCAAAGAGCCAATCTTTACAGCAGCTTCACAATGGTGCAAATCTTTGTCAACAGATATTTTCCATCTCCCATGACTTCTGGCATTTTGAAGAGGTAGATTGGCTAAAATGACCTTCTAATGATAGAGCTTCTATCAATTAACTGTTGTAATTTTCCTCAGTTTTTAATTTTGAAATTGTGTTTTCTCTTAGTTTTTTCCATGCGAAATATTTATTGATGTTCTCATATCTTTTACTTTGTGTCTAGTGAAGTTGTCCGCTTGATCTTTGGATAGTGTGCGGGTAGTGTCTACTTAAATAAAAATGTAAAAACGAGAACTATCTAACACAGTGCTATGGGTTTGTATATTTAATATAACTATTGCCCAACATAAATACCATATCCTAAATATCGAAATGGTTTTCCATTGGGTGCAGTATTTTATATTGTTAACTCCAAAGGGCCGATATTTTGGTAGAAGACATTTTGGGGCACATGCATCAAAGGAAATTGCATTCGCAAATGGTGCGAATCGCAAAATTCGGCCGTTTGCGAATGCAATTTCCATTTTTGGGATGCATTAACATTTTTGTAATTTTCGCAATTTAAGAAGTCGCAAAATTGCGATTTCTTAAATTCCGATTGCATTTAAGGAATCTCAAATTGAGATTCCTTAAATGGAATGCATGAAACTCTAAAAATTTACGAGTTCGCAAATAAGGGGAGAAAATTACCATGAAGTTGACCTTCATGGTAATTTGCGAAAACTTTGAAAAATGCACTAAAGTGCATTTTTCAAAGTTCCATTTTACACACACACATGCCCTTTGAGTGTGCAAAATGTACTTCTAAACAGATTTCAGTGGTGCAACAGGGTGTCCTTTGGACACCCCTGCACCCTTGAAATTGCATTCTTAATTTGCGAATTTCTAATGGTGAATTGCAAATTAAGAATGTCTTTCCATTCATTCCTATGGTCCTCTAGGCCCATAGGAATGGATGGGGAGGTATTCCTTAATTGCAATTCTCAATTAGAGAATCGCAATTAAGGAATTTTAAGAAATCGCTATTTTTATAGCGATTTCTTGATGCATTGCAGTTTGCAATTCCTTAATTGCGATTCCTTATTTTTCACAATTAAGGAATCGCAAATTGCAATATTGATGCATGTGCCCCCAAGGACTCAATATTTTTGTCAGAGGATGTTCTGCTACCAAACATGTGATGGGATCTCCATTGGTCCCCTTTCCTATTGTATTTGTCTTGCGCCAGGTGGGAGGATTATTCTGTTCCAGTTGCTGCTCTGGTTGCCATGGAGATGACAGCACATAAGAGGGTCATTATGGCATCAGTGTTTCAGGCAAGAGGGGGACTTCATAGCCCTTAAGCCTTACTTATTCATTGAGCTTTTGTGCTTAGAGTCTGTGCCAGGTTCAAGGCACTGTGTCTTTAGACATGTTCTATGCTCAAAACTCAAGAGCAAATAGCTCAACCGTTCTATGCAAGCCAGAACTTCCTGTCATTCGCTGCTAGTCTCCTCAACGCATCATCATGATGGGCCTGGCCCTTCGTGGTCTGTATGAGGCATCAACGGAGACTCAGAGAGGAAGTCTCAGGGTATGTATAAGCCCCCTTTCCCTCCCCTACTATAACAGGGACCTTCCAGGCCATTCCTCACTTATGCTCATATATGTTCCCTTTCTATTTTTTTCTCACTAGTATTGCCACAAGAAAAGGAAGAAGAAGAAAAAAACCTGTTCAGCGCTGAAGGATGCCCAAGATGGTAAATAATTATTGTTAAAATCCGTGGTGGAGGGTGTTTCCTCAATTTTCTAACGTTGTCTCACAGATAGTTTTAGAGAAACACAGGATCTCAAGAAGCCTGTAAGAGGTTTCACCATTTGTTAACAATTTATGGTTATCAGAAGTTATATATGCTAAGCTGTAGATCATCACGGTTTAATCTTGTTTTGGGTTGCTCATTTGAAAGGGTCCAGTCCTGCTGTGTCTGTCTTCCACAGCACAGTGCCCTGACAGCACCGGTTTTCACATCTGATAATACTCATGGCTGCTCTGGTTGATGGGCTGGGTTGTCCAATAAACTGAGTAAGCTTGTCGTGTGCAGCATTATGAGCTGAGTCACCTCTGAGTTCTCCACGCTAACTGCATCAGGCTACTGATACTAGTATACATATCTTGACTTTAGATACAGTTAATATGGACTTGAAGAAATTGATTCATACGAATTTCCTCAAGGAAAGACGATTAGGCGAAGATCCCTTGTTGCCCTGAAAAGAATTCCCAAGTCTTGCTACACCTGTGAATGACTTGATTCAGCATTTATGAGTTTTGAAAACCATTGGGCAGCATGGTAATCACCGTTTGAATATTTATCAGTTATTTTCTAGTAAGGCAGTCGGGTGTCATAATGTGCATGTAACAAAAAGGTGTTGCCACAATTTATTACAAACAGCTAGGGAGGTCACATAACACCCCGCTCCGAACCTCTATTAATGTCTGATTTGAGTACTCCCTTCCTCAATTGCCTCACTTGAAAGAGCAGTCCAGCTACTACCTACAGCAACACCCCAGTCAGAGCCTATTCTTTTAATGTTAAAAATAGTTTATAAAAAGAGCACATTTGTATTTACTTATGTCATATTTTAATAAAATGCTAATTATTAGAATGCAGTCTATACATGACTTTTAATAATAATTATTAATGCATAATATTTTTTTCCTTTATGTGGGAATGTGTTTTTAATTTCAACTTCAGAAAAATAATGTCAATTCAATTAATATTTACATTAATTTAAGAAGTATTGTAGAATTAATGCATGTCTTCTTTAGTTCTACAATGATAATACATACAAATTATTTTCCGTGAATATTTAACATCAACATATTTTTCATGCTTTTTTTTCGCTTCATATAAATATTTTAACCTTTTAATTTTCTGACTTTATGGCTCAACCAGAAGTTATTACACACTACCTTCTCTCAACATCCAAGAGCATGCTTTAACACTTGCACTCTTCCTGTTTAAGGCACCTTCAAAGGAGAAAACATAATTCAGAATAGTTTTATTTTTTAGTCTCTGCTTAGCTGCTTGAGTAGCATTCAAACCAGCAATAGTTGTACTTTCGTATGTGATGTTTCGATGTCGAGGCTTCTTCGAATGAAATGTCATCTCTTTTTTCTAACTGTGTTCTACCCAACCAAGATGAGTTACCGCTCAAGACACTCAAGGCATGATGAATAACATTTTGCACATTGGAACAGTTTAGATCAGGGAAGTGGACAAGTCAGATAGATCTGTAGCATCTGGATAAGGGCTGACTCTAATGGCTGTGCCAGGTGGGTGGGGCTGGGACGCAGGGCTGGTTGCAGACTGTTCATAAAGGGGGTGGTGATGGACAGAGCATCTGAATTAAGCAGAACACTCCTACCCAGTCAAGAGATCAGGGCTTGATCCATCACCGTTTTTTAGCTCACTGCACCATCCCAGTTCAGAACCTGGCTTCATGCAAATTAGTCTGTCCCTGGCCCAGTGCAGCATGGGAACAGGGCAGACCAAACTACCAAGCCAATTCTTTACTGGAAAGGAAACAAGCATCCGGGGACCGGTTTCTGGCATTACAGCCGTCTTCGGCCCGGCTTGTTTGAATCCTGATGGTGCAGTGAGCAAGGGACTCATGTCTGAGCATACCCTTCCACTCCTATAGTGGCCAAAACGATTCATAAAGGGGGTGGTGATGGACAGAGCATCTGAATTAAGCAGAACACTCCTACCCAGTCAAGAGATCAGGGCTTGATCCATCACCGTTTTTTAGCTCACTGCACCATCCCAGTTCAGAACCTGGCTACATGCAAATTAGTCTGTCCCTGGCCCAGTGCATCATGGGAACAGGGCAGACCAAACTACCAAGCCAATTCTTTACTGGAAAGGAAACAAGCTTCCGGGGACCGGTTTCTGGCATTACAGCCGTCTTCGGCCCGGCTTGCTTGAATCCTGATGGTGCAGTGAGCAAGGGACTCATGTCGGAAGTCACCACTAACTATCTCTGGATGACAGATTTCACCCAACAGGAATGTTACAGAGAAAGGCCAAATAAGTGGGCTATCATTCTTGTGAGAGTTCTTTGAAAGTTACCCTTTCTGAAGTGTCACTCTGAATTTTTTGCCCCTATGCTGAACCTTATTTTTCCGGATGTACAACTCTGTGCACTTTACCCTTTGTACTCCCACGTTCAATATGATGAAATTTGTATACCCCTAATTGCCATATTTAAATTATCTATGAGTCCCTGGTATCTGGTAGAAAGTTATCCAGGGCCTTTAAATGATATGTCACTAATGGACTGCAGTCCATTGACCATCCACTGCAGTCGCAGAGCAAACATGACTGCAAGCATACCATTGTAGCATGGCTTTGCAGTTTCAAAACGCAAATCCGACCTTTCAAAATAACCCTTTTTTACAGGTCGAAACCTTTTAAGTATTTTTAAGTCACCCCTAGGAAGGCCTTATTGCCCATAAGACAGGGTGCATGGTACTTAAAAGAAGGGCATGTAAACGTCTAATATTATACATGTCCTTACAGTGAAAAAGCCACAAAAGCTAATTTAACTGTAGCAAGGCTGGCAGCTCCATAGGAAAACACTGGGTCACATTATCACACTCAATAGAATTCATTTCGACTAAGAAGCATCTAGAAAGATAATTCAAGAACTCTTTTTTATAACATAGCATATGTATTTGTAAAGCCACGTTCACCCAAGGATATGTTGGTTCTGAATAACAGCTGTTTATTGTTACCCAATCCAATGGTACTATTTTATTGACCTCAGAAGGATGAAAGGCTGAGTGGACCAACAGGGGTTTGAGCCTGTGACCATGAGGTCAAACACAGGCCCATTAGGGTAACATTAGTCCACTAAGTCACCAGACCTGGCATAGTCATTCAACATGCAATTTAACAGTAACGTCGAATTTTGTAACACTGTAAAGGAAAAGTTACTACTAGAAATGTTCATCTTCCCTGCTTAAAGCCTCTGGAGGCCTATCTGCAAGTTTTCAGCTGTCACCTGGCAGCTGAATGCCTCCTCTGTTCCTGAGGTGTGAACTGATCCCAGGGCAGGAACAAACGTCTTTTGGTGTGAGGTGGTGTTGTCTTCCTCCTGATAGGATAGGCTTGGGGCTGTGCCCATGAACTTGGTTAATTTCAACAAGGCCTACATTGTCACAGGAAGATGTAGGTAACACCTTTTCCTGTCCCTTCTTTTGTCCCTCTAGTCAAGCTAATACCAATCCCAGTGGGTATGGACAGCCCTTAGAACTGGTTTAAAGTGAGCACTAAGGAAGGGCTGCTCATTTCTATTGCCACACCTCTATGTGGGTACAGGAGCTCTGCACAGGAGAAGAAAGGCTCTGCCATGTAGGATTTGGGTGGAGAGGGGCACCGTGGGATTGTTTGCTGTAGAACACACAGGAAATGCTGGAAGACTGGGTAGGGTCAACCCTCGGAACCTTTAAACCATTTGGTAAGGAGTGGCAGGGGTTGCCCCGCCCACAAGTTAGTGCTGTGCATAAATGTGGCACTTACAATAACTACCCTTCTCAGAGCACTGCTAGAACAGACTGGTAGAAGAATCAGGAGAAGACTGAACCTGCTGTTGGGAACCTGTGAAGAGCCCTGAAAAGGACAGTGTCTGCTCTCCTTGTAGCCAGGACTAAGAAGTGATTCCAAGGGTCAATTGATGGACCTCCGGTTTCAAGATAGAGTGACAGAATAAGCTACAAGAGGCCATTTCCTGCATTCCCATCGGACCACTTCTGACTGAACCTGCCCTGAATCCCGCTACTAGGCTCTCCTGTAGTGAGGTTTGAAACCCAAGCATTGTCCTAAAGGTCCTGGACCCTTGACCGGTGTCAAAGTGTACCCCTCCTATCATCTTCTAAAACCTGGATCTTAAAGTTTTGGTTCTGATTACCTCGGAGGACCAGGACAATGCTGCCAAGCTGATACAACAAAGGTGCGCTGCTGCTAGGGCGAAAGTTGTCATGGCTCCTGTTAGGCCCTTTTCCATAGCGCAGATCCTTCAGCTGTACCTCCTGACAACAGTATCCACCCTTGAGAAGTCATTCAGATACTGTCTTACCCATCTGGAAGAATATGATCTCCAAAAAAGGGACTACGTCAGAACGCAGATATCCTCACTGGGAGAGAGCACCAACAGTATTTGGCCAGTGTGGGATCTTCCCAGGGTCAGAAATTCAAATTTCTCCTGCCTAGAAATTTGCGCCAAGAGTCATCTCTATCACCTAGACCTCATCCAACAGCAATCCAACGTCATGGACCCCTTCTCTGCCACAGCTTGCTTACGTGCCCCGTGAGGATTTTTGTCTTCCATTACAGAGACTAACTTAGAAGTTATAACCTCCAACCAAGTTAAACCTGCTTTCTGTATCAGAACCGCACTCCATTGCAGTCAGCCAATACTCATTCCTAGGTACCTGTCAAGTGCAACTAGATGCCCCTAGTTGACAACTAATGCTTGCTTGATCTATTTTTAACTTAAAGTTGCCCCTTAATGGATATTTGTCATTTCGAAATCATTGTATTTATTAAAAATATTCAGAATTTTTCCTAATTGTTTTTTTTTTGTGTTGTGTTTTGTGTTTATTACTGTTTTGGTGCTGAATAAATACTTTACATATTGCCTCTAAGTTAAGCCCATCTGCTCTGTGCCACAACTACCAGGAGCTTGGGCTCAGGTTTAATTAGTGACTTTAGTGTTTAACCCTGACGAGGATTGGTATTTTTACTGGAGGTGAATACTTACTAATACAACTAATACTCCAATATAGCTACTGCCTATGGGCGGGGGGAGGGGAATGTTGGGGAATTGTTGTTTTACGGCTAAGTTTACACCCAGCAGTCGTTCCAGACATCCTAACAACCAGGAACAGGTGTGTATCGATGTTGCAGTTAGGGGCTGTGCAGGGCAAGCATCCACTATGGGAATCAACCTGGCCATCAGGGATATTCCAATTACATGACAGCGAAGGGAAACACATATAAGTTGATAACATGGAATGTTCGGGGATTGAATAGTTTTGTTAAGCGTAACCGCGTTTTAGCTTTCCTCAAACGCTATCAGATTTCAATAGTCTTTTTACAGGAAACGTACCAGTGGGGTGACTGTCTCAAGTATGTTCAAAGACGCTGGAGAGGCCAGATATATGCGACATCCTATTTGGGATTTTCTATGGATACACTGGTGTAGGTGGCCCCGGGGATTTGCAGCCATTATCCCGCATTTTTTATCCCGCGGACTTTCAGTCCGCATACCATTATCCCGCAAGGTCATTGACCTCGCATACCATTATCCCGCATTTTTTCATAACGCATGTCCATTTATCACGCATGCCTTTACAACGAATTTCGTTTTAAAGGCATGTATGGTAAATGCATTTGCTTTGTGAAAACCACGATGACAAGAGAGGTAAGTGGGTATGGGTTAATTTTTTCGTTGTGCTGGGGTAGTGATTGTATAGTGTAGTGTTGTGTTAGTGTAGTGCTGGGGGAAGTGTTATAGGGTTTAGGGTAGTGTTGTAGTGTTTGTGTAGTGTAGGGTCATGCTGGGGGTAGTGTTTTAGGGTATAGGGTAGTGTAGTGTTTGCGTAGTTTAGGGTCATGCTGGGGTTGGTGTTTTAGGGTTTAGGGTAGTGTTGTAGTGTTTGTGTAGTGTAGGGTCATGCTGGGGTAGTGTTTTAGGGTTTAGGGTAGTGTTGTAGTGTTTGCGTAGTGTAGGGTCATGCTGGGGGTAGTGTTTTAGGGTTTAGGGTAGTGTTGTAGTGTTTGCGTAGTGTAGGGTCATGCTGGGGGTAGTGTTTTAGGGTAGTGTTGTAGTGTTTGCGTAGTGTAGGGTCATGCTGGGGGTAGTGTTTTAGGGTTTAGGGTAGTGTTAAGTGTTTGTGTAGTGTAGGGTCATGCTGGGGTGTAGTGGTTTAGAGTTTAGGGTAGTGTTGTAGTGTAGGGTCATGCTGGGGTGTAGTGGTTTAGGGTTTAGGGTAGTGTTGTAGTGTTTGTGTAGTGTAGGGTCATGCTGGGGGTAGAGTTTTAGGGTTTAGGGTAGTGTTGTAGTGTTTGTGTAGTGTAGGGTCATGCTGGGGTGTAGTGGTGTAGGGTTTAGGGTAGTGTTGTAGTGTTTGTGTAGTGTAGGGTCATGCTGGGGTGTAGTGGTTTAGGGTTTGGGTAGTGTTGTAGTGTAGGGTCATGCTGGGGGTAGTGGTTTAGGGTTTAGGGTAGTGTTGTAGTGTTTGTGTAGTGTATGGTCATGCTGGGGTGTAGTGGTTTAGGGTAGTGTTGTAGTGTTTGTGTAGTGTAGGGTCATGCTGGGGTGTAGTGGTTTAAAGTTTGGGTAGTGTTGTAGTGTAGGGTCATGCTGGGGGTAGTGTTTTAGGGTTTAGGGGTGTAGTGGTTTATGGTAGTATTGTAGTGTTTGTGTAGGGTCATGCTGGGGGTAGTGTATTAAGGTAATGTTGTAGTGTTTGTGTAGGGAAGTAATGTGCTTTATGATAGTGTTGGGGGTCGTGCTGGGTAGTGTAAATGTAGAAAAAGGACTGTGTGTCAAGGGTGGGTGGTGAAGGGGTACTACAGTAGAGTGTAGGGTAGTGTAGGGTAGGGTAGTGTACTTTTACTTACCTTTACAACTTTTACAACGAGTATACCTTTAACATGCATGCCTTTACATTGTAAAGGCATGCGTGCTAAAGGCATATTCGTTCTAAAAGTTTTCGTTCTTTTAATTTGCGGCCGAATAGTACATGCAGGATTGTTTTTGCGGACTGATGGTATGCGGGCTGTTTGTCTGCGGGATAACGTCATATATTCGGCCCCGGGGGTCCCCTTTAAAATGTTATGGATAAAACTAGATCCTCACGGCAGATTTGTAATGGTGGAAGTCTCCTTAGACTGTCACAATATATGTTTGCTTAACATATATGCCCCTAATGACGTTGATGGGGAATTCTTGAGGTCAACACTCAGTCAGGTCCAGCTTAACCCTGATTTTGAATTACTAATGGAGGGAGACTACAATTGTGCCCTTGACGGCACCCTAGACAGGTTCCCACCGAGACCAAGCGCCAAACCATAAGCCAGGGGGGCCATGAGGCAAATGCAATCCGACTATGGGCTGGTAGACATTTGGAGGCACCGACATCCACATCAGAGAGCCTATTCCTGCCATACACCGGCAACAAACACATATAGCAGGCTCGACTATTTCTTCATTCAGGCAGAGACCATACATAGAGTGGGTGACACACAATAGCTAGCTCGCTACCTGTCTGACCACTCCCCCTTGCTGCTGGAATACACCCTGAGCAGACCCTGATCCAAGCTACCACTGTGGAGGATTAATGTGGACGCTTTGGCAGACCAGGTTTACTAGGCGGCAATAGACGTAGAGCTGAGGGGGTATTTTACTACTAATTGGAAAACCACAAATACCAGGGGGACAGAGTGGGAAGCAATGAAAGTGGTAATTAGGGGTTGTGTATGGCAACAGAAGCGGGAGTCTGAAAAGTGTTAGAGCGTGACCTGCAAGAGCGTAAGTTGCCCATGCTGGAAGAGATGCTCCCCACTAATGATGGAAGAAGTCACCAATTTTCCCTATATGTTACCATGAGGCGATCTCTGCTCTAACTGCAGATTCCCCCCTTTGTGAGGTTAAGCAAAATTAAAAAACATTTTTTAACTCATAAATAAATATTGAAAATATTTTTATACTAAATAACAATGTAAATTGATTTTCTATATTTACTTTAAATATAGAACACAATAGAAAACATGCCACAACACTATTAGTTCAATTTAGAATGAAAACTTTAATTAATGCAATATATTCAATTGCATTTAAATTATTTTTTGAAGTTTAAAAAATATATATTATTCCCAACTCCAGATTTTTTTGTTTTTTAATGTGCATTAATAATTATTAAAAGTGACAAATGGAATTTATTAAAATGAATGTAATGTAAAGAAATTCCATAACATTTAATGTTACAAAATGTTTTAAAACAAAAAAGCGTAGTAAATATTTTATAATTAAAATATAAATATGTACTATTTGTATATATTTGTTAAAAGTAATTTACATAGATATACATTTGTAACTATTTTAAGTAATGTAATTTAATGTAACATTATTTATTGTGGAGTTTTATTTTAATAACTACAAATGTGTATGTAACTACAAAAGTGTAGGTTACTACAAAAGAGTACGTTGCATGCGTAACTTACTACAAAAGTGAAAGCTACTATACAAGCATAACTTACTACATAAGTGCAGTTTGTGAATAACGAAAAATAGCAAACTTATTTAAAAGTGTAAAGTTACAGAAAATGTAAGTTACATTTGTTAATCAGCCCCTTAGGCTGTATCATACAACTCAATTATTGTGCATGTGGAGTTATGGAACGACTGCGGTACAATGAAGAATATCTAGGAAACAACATGGTGAAGGGAGTTGGCAAACGTCTTTGAATTTATCAGGTTTCCTTACTTAAAGATAGATGCCAGTTGTTTAAAGCTCAGTCTTTCTTAGGTTGGACGAGTGCAAGTTCCAGACTTTGGGAGCATTCCAAATTACTTCAAAACTGGTTGTTGGTTTAGCCAGAGGGCTTCCAGGTGCATAAATCTGACGTGGTGCTAACTGAAATGGCAAGAATTTTTGTCAACTAGGAACTACCTTTAGTGAAGCTACCTAAGCCTATATCAGGAGAAGCTAGCAGATCAGTAAGTTATTGTATATGGTTTATTATTGTCATTTTTATTATGTGTGCAGATTTATATAATGCAAACATGCCCGAGGACATTAGAGCGCTTTACAGTGGAACATTAAAGTTAAATCATTGAATATAGATAATTACCCAAGGAGCAAAATTAATTACATAACCAGGAAAATGAATATAAGTAAAGCAGATATCTACCAGTGACAATTAGTACAATCCATTAAATAGCAATGATTTTCCTTTAACATTGGAATATTTTGAGGCAGTTGGTGGAGCATGTAGACAAAGGGGGAACTTCCTGTCTTGCCCTTCCAAACTCACAATTGGAATGTATAACCTTGGACACCATGGCAGATAGTATACAGTCTTTTGCTTTGTTCTTACAAGTCTACTCATGCGTCTTCTCTTTTGTTCCTTCAGGTACCACTGATATCACTAAGGAGGACGTGCATAGAGTTTCGCCTTCAATTATTTCACGGTAAGTGGAAGGGCATGTTCTTATATTTTTTTGCTACCCCATCTTAGGAAAGCAGTCTGGCCCAGTGATCTGCAGCCTCTAAAGATAAATAGCCTCCACCTTCTCAGTCTTCACTATGTTTTCCCTTTGATGATAAATTTCAAGGGCATCTCAAGCACTGATGGTAAGATGCAGGAGTAGAAATGACAGAGTGGCGTCATGTTGGAGGAGTGCACCTCCAGGAAAATTCTTGTAATTTGGGGTACATTGTTTTATAACAAATTTAGTGATATTTTCTTTAACTTGCATGTTGGACAGGTTGTGATCTTATCCATGAAATCAAGTCTATCTAATCTCTTGTCCAGATTGCCCAGCTTCTTTTATTCAACCCAGAGGCTGGTGGCCGGAGAACCATAACTCTGGGTGCATGAAGCCCTTATGTAGCTCTATCAACTGCACTTTCTACTGCTCTCTACCAGTACCTACTTAGGAACTAAACACCAACATGTCCCCTGTGGAAGTGCAGGTAGTGCCTTCTAGTTACTACGGAGTATATTTTACTGGGGAGATAGAAAGCTAAACCATGGAGGAAGCTGTCCAAATTCCATCTAAACTAATACTTACTGGGGGATTTTACTAACCGATTAATGTCCTCATTGTTTTCTCAAGACTTTCCTGTTTTGAAGCTGTTTTATGTACTGTTCTTGCAGGCGTGTCATTTGCGGGGGCATGTTGTCATTTTTGAAAGCCTCTTGAAACACTTGTAATCCCACAGCCCTATTGCTTGCTGTCTGCTGCTTCATCCCTCCCTTTTCATTTCTGTGATAGGCCTGACTTTATCGCTTTGCCCTTTGTTCTACAGTTTTCAACCATTTGTACCCACCGTCGACTTCCACATCAGAATGCTCCTAAAATTCAGCATTCCAAGGCATCCTGGTTTGGGAAGCCCACCACCTTAACTGGTATTTCTGTGACAACACTCCAGAATACAGCTATCTCAGAGAATTCCAATAATATGTGGTCAAACCCTCCATGTTCCAAAGCTCATCTTGGCAGGAAGGTTTAGCGTGTGTCGTCCAAATTCGCATCAGTCAGAGGGTTGGGGTCATATAAACCCTAGCAGGTTATTAAACAGTATGATTTTAAGTCTTGCATTCCTAGAAGCTTTGTGTGTTCATTCTAGAATTGTATCCCATTCCTTTTAGTGTATTCCCTTACACAGCTTGTCTTCCATTTGTCTTTCAGTCCTTCCAGAGAAACCACAACCCCCTTTAATGTCGCTCTGTAGAGCCATGTTATCAATCTCCTTTTATTTCCTAAGATGTATACTGTTGAATCTATTCATGTGTGGGGTGTTCTATATCTGTAATTCCCCAGAGTCTGCTTATACATTCTCCTATTGGTTGTCCATATTCCTTCGTCATTCACTAGAAAGAAGCTAACACTCAGTTCTGACATGGATCCCCTTTCTTGGTGACCCCAGTGGTCTCCAACATGTGAGACCCAGATCTGCTGGAAGTCCTGCCAAAGCAAGTTCCCAGTCAGTCGGTAGTACCAGCGGCATATTGACCAAGAAATATAATAGGTGGGGCAACATGAACATTTTAGCAACTGCTATTCTACCAGGCATTGCTGGAGGCAGTGTCTTCCAGAACACATTTTGTGCTTGCTATAGTAACCCCTATATTTCCAGCAAGCAAGCCTTGATCTGTAAGATATATGTATACACGTAAGTAACAAAAGGTGTCCATTTATATTCGACTATTTCTATCTATTCTGCCATCCTTGTCTGAGACTATGGTGGTTGTTTCTTTCTTTTAGCCCTTCCATCGCCCTTGGGTAGAGGTAGGAACACCCTTTGCCCAAATGCCCAATATAACTGAAAACTATGAACTTTCTTTCTCCTTGGCCTGTACCAGGACATGGGTCCTCTGAGGTGTCGACTTAACAGGTTTTGTACCCACTCCCATCTATTTTGCTGCTCCATTAAGCGTCATATGTGATTCCTATACCATCGTTCATCACATGTTTCTGACGTACTTATATATTCTTCCATTACAGAAGCACATCACTATTCTTAGACCCCTTCCCTTCCTCCAGCAGGACTTCACCACATATTCTCTTATCGTAGATGCTTCAGCATCATAGTCATAACAGGCTTTAGCATTTGAACCAGAATATTACACGTTATCTGCTACCTGCAGGGTTACCAGTGGCTTATCCTCTAGGATGCTACCTCAGAACATTCTGGCCCTAAATCTTCTGTGGTTGACGATGAATCACTCGTAAAGAGTAGCTGTGCAGATATTACTTCCAATCTAACTTCCTATGCATCCTTCGGGATAGGGTATAATTTCTGGACCAGTGTGGTGCATTTTAGCAGCTGACTGGTTTCTTTTTGGCAACTTATATTTCTTAACCAAGCCCTGTACCTCTTCTGGACCTGTAAAAATGGAAGTGCCTTCTCTTGTCATAATCTCCTACTTTTCTGGAAACAGTAGTAAATACTTCACTTTTGATCGTGTAGTCTCTTCTTTACCCCATGGATAGTGGATCTTTTGTGTGGCACTGGAATGTGTTATCTTGAAAATTCACTATTTGGTTATTCTCACTAATGCCATGCCCTTATTTTCTTTCCCTCCCAGTATACTTGTCTTTTCATGTGATATAGCAACTTCACTATAATCGGTCTGTGTTGCAATCCTGGGGGCGGTCTACGGACAGAGGCTCAATGTGCTATTTCAGAATATAAATACTGCGTCAATCCTTGGACTGTCACTGTTGTGCAGAGCCAGTGTTTCATGAACTATATTATGTCCTTTACCTCAGTGCTTTCTGAGAGACCCACCAAGTAGATATTGCTACTCCGGCAACAGGCCTCAAACCTACATTCCAGAAAGTGGGCTCTGTTCTTTATTTACTAGACCATTTTCCTCAATTTTGACATCTCGGACAGCAGATACTAAATATGTCTGATGATTTCAGTTCTCTCTTTCTTTCAAGTAACCCAGTTGACAATTTGGTGTTTGGTCATGCCAGCCCATTTTCCGCTCCAGGATCCTGACACCACTTAATATTGGGAAGTCTTTCCAAGAAGGAGACATGTGCAGCGGAGCTGTACAATAAAGTCACTGTATCCTCTTATGTCAGGGGATGTTGCTCTCCCTTTATGGTGGCCTCTGAATCCTGATAACTTTGTGGTTCACGCACTACACAGCAGAATGGTTGGTAATGGCAGCACTGTCTCTTCACTGAGTTTATTCACCAAAGCTGGGCAGTTTAGTCCACCTTCTGAGTTTGTGTTCACCACACTAAGGGGCCGATTATGATGGCGGACGGACTTGAGTCTGTCCGCCACCATGGAGTAGGAGGGACTGTCCGCAGGGGCAGCGGCGGTCCCTCCATACAGATTAGGATGTGACCGCCAGGGTGGCGGTCACATCCTCTATTTTTAACATTGCGGCGGGTGGAGCTTCAAGCTGCACCCGCTGCAATGTTAAAAATGCATGCACAGCATTTGCGTGCACAAAGCGGCAGGCACCGCGCGGTGCCTACCGCTTTGTTCACGCAAATGCAGGGGGGTACCTTAGGTACCCCCCATGTGCACCCGCCACCCCCCCTTCACCCAGGGGGCCCGCAACGGGCCCCCGAAGTGAAGGTCTGTATGCTGTTCCACGGCGGAAAATCCGCCGTGGAAAAGCATACTTTTTACTCCATCATAATATGGCTGGCGGTGTCTGATAGACACCGCCAGCCATGTTAATGCTTTTCCGCCGCGGTCGGAAGGCGACCGCCGCGGAAATGCGGCGGACAGATTCAAAGACTCACCAGCCATCCTAATTTGGCGGTGGGTCTTTAAAGCATCCGCAGCGGTTTTCCCGCATCCTCCGGGCCGGCGGTGGCTTCCGCCGGCCCGGAGGATGCGGGAAATCCGCAATCCTAATGAGCCCCTAATTTGGGTGGGGAGCAGGGAGAGAAGAGCAGCCGTTGTCCTCCCAATTCATACAGAGGTGTCTTATTCGGCAGTTCAAGGGGGGAAATCACGTGACAAGGGTAAAATCCCGCTTGCAGTCCCGGCCAGTGCTTTAAACGGACTCTTCTGTTCGTCACTACTCTGTGGCCTTTTGTGGCTTCTCCTTGTAGGCCAGTGATCAAGGAGCACCCCTTTTTACACATAATAGGGCTGCCACCTAATTTCTGATTTGGGAGACACACATCTCTAATCCCGGGCCTCTCAGATCAAGATCTCCTTTGTTGGTTAGAAGGATAGGGGGTAGGCGATCGAACATCGAAGAGCTGAAGTGCAAGACTCTCCAAGAATCTAGGCCCACTGGATCAGGGGCAGGAAGCACCAAGACAGCTCATTGCAGCGGCAGCTCCAAAGCACAACTGTATTCCTCCTCTGTCTTCTCCTTCATTGCTGGCATGTGCTTACATGACAGCCACTCCAGCTCTCTTCTTTTGTGTTTCAGCACAGACTTACAGCACTGCCTGAATTTTGATCTGATAGCCTCTGAAACCATCTTGCTACCCGTGGAATCCAAATGCACTGTCGGAATTTGCCAACCCTCTGCCAACTTGTAGCCTTTAATTAGTGCAAGTTTTGATGATGCTCATGACAGGATGCGGCAGATGATCAGGCAATTAACCTTTGAAAGCATGACTACCATGCTGCAATTTACCCACTCCTCCTGCATTAGAATATATTTATGGCAAAATGTAAGCTTTTTTTGCAGGCAGTAACAAGAGTTAATCAAACTTGGAATAACATAATGCTGAGAAGAACTTAGTGGGAAGTGGAATGCAATGGGAAGAGCGCTGTAGTTAAAGTATGACAATGTGTAAGGATATACTGAGAAATGTGGCATTATAGCAATGGAGTTAAAATGAAATTGTGATGATGAATACGAATATGAAAATCTTTATTGCTAGTTAATAGAAAGTAAAAACCATATCAATTATATTAATACCAACATCCACATCAATAAATAAAGGACGAGGTAAAGTACAGTATTTGCATAAAAAATGAGTGTTGGTTAATTTGTTAAAAAATCTTATGTCTTACACAATACTTCAGTTTAAAAGAAGCTGAGACTAATTCACAATGGTATTTTACACTTTTGAACAAGTTAATTACTTTTCAGTATTCACAAACTCCGAGCATAAGTTACTATTAAAAGAGATAATATTAATTCCAGCAATGCACATGGATAACCACTGGTACAGCAACACCCTCCTATAGAAAGTCATGGAGCTAAGGACTTAAAACCCCATAGGAAAAAAGCACAATTTTAAATAATTATTTAAAATAGTTAAAAATATAAATAAATATAAATGATTGTCAAATCATATATAAAAATAGTAGATATCTATTATTTAGTTATAAAATATTTTTAAAACCTATTTTGAATTAAAATGTAATACAACAATACATTTTAATTAAAGTAAATGTAATTTAATATAGTTTTTTAAATGTTTTATCTTAAAATCAATATATAGTGCCATAGCATTTTTTTATACATTTAAAGTAAACAATTACAATAAATTGACATTAATATTTATTTACATTTAACTACTTTAATTGTATTTAACATTATTTCTTATGAAGTTATATTTTCAGTACCTATCTCCATTATTTTTTATTGAAGGGTGTTGCAGTACCAGTGGTTGGCCATGTGTAGTGCTGCACTTACAACAAAAGTGCAGTTTGTGAAACCCACAAAGCACTAAACATACTCAAAAGTGTAATTTTACTCAAAAGTGCAGCTTTTGTGACTCACACATGCTATGTTTATTAGGTTCACAAAACCACATAGTGGGTGATCGTTATTACAGTTAAAACAGATCTCTACTGTTCCTCTGTGTGACCAGAGTCCAAACCTATGAAGTGAAGGGACAAATCATTTTTCACTCTTTCTAATAGAGACTGGGCATCAACAAACATGACCTAAACTCTCACGTTTATAACCTACGGAATCGACACTTGGAGTCTTGTCTTTTATACATTGATTTGTTGACTTTCACCGTAATCAAACAGGTCACAGTGAGGTTGCACGTATTGTTTTTTGATGTCCCAAAGCAAGGCTAAGTGATGGTATTAGAGTACTGTGTGCTGTTTTTTTTAAAAGTGCTAAATCATTATCAGTAGAGACAAGTACTTTAAAAAATATATATACTCAAATCACTCTTATATAAACTTTAACCCCATATTGAGATAATGAGTTCATCTGAAAAATTAATTCATAGAAGTTAAGACATGATCAAGAGGAGGAGGAGTCATGGTGTCATTAGAAGAGAGGCTTTATGGGTGTTAAGAAAATATGATGGGGGAAGGTGGAAATATGGATGTACTGGATATATGAAGGTATATGTTATTGTGTAGCATAAACCTAGCAGTATCAAAGGCAAATATATAGTCAATGAGTGATTGGCGAGGGAGCTATGTTTGATTGGAGAAGTTGACTAAATCTGCTTTGTGATTAAAGTGTTGTTTAAAGAGCTGTGCCTTCAGCTGTTTCCTACATTGAAGCTTGGTTGGGGTTTGTATGTATGAATGACACCATGGGAACAATGACATGGCAAGTATGATGCAGGAGTATGATGATAACATTATGGTTAGGACATCCTTAGAATTATGTTTGGGAAGGATGGTATACTTATTATTGCCATCCTACCTTTCCTCTCTCAAGTCTTAGAAGATATTGTTCTCCTCTGAATCACCTTCAATCTCACATCTTGATTCTTTGTCTGCCTTATTCAGTCATTTCTGCTCTTTTCCAGTCCACTGAAACTTCTCTTGTTCCCATGCACAACCTTCTAATTTCTGCTCAGCACATGAACCACTGCTGTGTCATTGACTTGTATGTCCCTTTTGACATAACAAACCAGTTTCTTCTTTGAGAAGCTCTGTGGAGAGTTTGGGTCTGTCCTGTTATTGTTCCAGTCCTACCAGCTGTTGTGCACTTTCTGTCCGTCTTGACATAGTTAACACTTCCCACCTTATTTATTTTCATTTTAGTGTCCCTCACAGCTCTGTGCTTGGCCACATCCTTCTACATTAATATGTTCATATCTTACTATGGTTTTTGCTATCTTATTTGTGCCGGAGATTCTCAACATATTTTTATTGCTTGTCTTTTCATTTGGCTCCTCCATGCTAGCCTTTCTCCACATATTTCTGCTCTTCCCATTTGGATGCATTCCTGCTTTCTTTCCTTCAAACCTCCAAGATGTATATTCTCTTCTTCCTTAGTTCACCTTATGCTTTCTATTCCATGCCTCCTGTATCACCTGTTCTACCTTCCTCCCCTTTTTCTCAGAATCATTTATAATTACCATTTATTATATGAAATGAAAAAGAAATTTCTAAAGCGCACTGAGGCCAAGCGGCTTCCTGGCGCTAAGGAGCACATCAGTAACTGCAGAGGGTCCCAAGGGGATTAGCCTGGGAAAGCCTGAAGAAAAAGAAAAGTTTTGAGGGCTTTACGAAAGTGGGAAAAAATAGGGATAGAGCGAATGGAAAGAGGGAGATTGTTCCAAATCTGGGGGGCCAGCACAGAGAATCGGGTGCCCCCGGTGCGGGATTTGCGAAAACGGGGGACGTGAAGAAGAGAGAGAGAGGAAGAACGGAGAGAACGACTGGGGGCATGAGAAGAGATTAAGGAGTTAATGAAACGCGGGGCAGAGCGAGCATGCGCCCGGAAGGCCAAACAGGCTAGTTTGAACTGGGACCTGAAATGAACAGGGAGCTAATGAAGGATTTTGAGGGCCGGAGTGATGTGGGAGGATTTGGGAAGACGGAGGATAATGCGGGCCGCCTGGTTTTGGATGGCCTGGAGACGGCGAGTTGCGTAGGCAGGAATACCTACGTACAAGCCGTTTCCATAGTCCAGGCGGGATGTAATAAGGGCCGTGATAATGGTTTTGAGAGCGTCAACAGAAAAGAACCGGGAAATTTTTCGAATAAGACGGAGGGAAGAAAAACAAGAAGACACAACGGAACTAATTTGGGCATGCATGGATAGATCATTGCTGATCTTGATACCCAAGGTCCGGACAGAGGAAACTGGGGAGGGGGGAGGGCCAAAAGAAAGGGGCCAGTGAGCTGAGGACCAGGGATTAGACGAGCCACCAGTGAGGACGAGCTCTGTCTTGTCGGGATTGAGCTTCAAATGATTGAAGCTCATCCACTGGGAAATGAAAACAAGAGTGGAACAAAACTTAGGAACAGAGTCAGTTGGGGAAGAAAGATCAAAGACGAGCTGGAGGTCATCTGCGTAGTTATACACAGAGACCCCCAGCTCGAGAAGGGAGGAGATGAGGGGGCGGATATAAAGGTTGAAGAGGAGGGGGGAAAGGGAAGAGCCTTGAGGGACCCCACAGGTGACCGGAAGGGGGGGAGCAGAAAAGTCAGAAAGGTGAACTGCCTGTGATCTGCCCTGAAGAAAGGACGCGATCCAGGAGAAGGCAGTGCCTTGGATGCCCGCTGCGCTGACACGGTCGAGAAGGATGGCATGATCGACCGTGTCAAACGCAGCGGACAAATCCAAAAGGACCAAGGCCTGGGGGAGGTTGCTGTCGGCCTTCCCCTTGAGTTCATCCAGGACCGCGAGGACCACACACTCAGTGGAGTGGCCGGGACGAAAGCCCGCCTGGTGGGAGGCCAGGAGATGGTTCTCCTCAATGTAGGTGGAAAGGCAGGATGTCACGTAGCTTTCGAGAATCTTCCCTAGGTAGGGGAGAAGGGAGATCGGCCTGAAATTCGATGGAAGAGAGGAGTCCAGGCCGGCTTTCTTCAAGATAGGAAGAACAATAGCAGATTTAAAGGAAGAGGGAACACAACCCGAAACCAAAGAAGAGTTGAGGAAAGTGAGGGGAGGGATGGGACAACTGGTGTAGAGAGTTCTGAGGATCCGTGCAGGAGCACTGTCCGCAGGGGAGCCGGACTTGACCTTGACAAGCAGGTCGAGGAAGAGCTCAGATGAGATTGGTTCGAAATGATCCAGAGCAGAGGGAAACAGGTGAGAATGATCAGGCAGATCAGGTTGAGGCACAATGGGAATATTGGCCTTAATGGTAATGATTTTGTTGATAAAGTAATCATTCAAAGAGTGGCAGAGAGATTGAGAAGGGGCAGGGGAAAGACATGCGCGGTCAGAGGTGGCAAGACTGTGAACCAGTGAGAAGATCTCACGAGATTTGTTGGCCGAAAGGGCCACTCGCTCAGTAAAATATTTAGATTTGGCCGCTAAAATGGCTTTTTTATAGTTATTGAGGAGGGCTTTGTATTTGAGGCGGAGGGTAGGGCAGTAGTTGCGACGCCAATGAGGCTCCGAACGCCTGAGCTCTAATTTCAGGGATTTAAGGTCGCTGGAAAACCACTTGTGGGCGTCATGAAGGTGAACTGATTTGATCTTTTTGAGTGGGGCGACCTGGTCACAAGCAGAGGAAAGCCAGGTGTTAATAACATCCGCCTGACTTTCCAAAGACAGGTCAGTCAGGATAGGAGCAGATGAAGACAATAAGGAAGAAAGATCGTTAAGATCAGTCTTATTCCAACTCCGAGCCAAGATGTTTTTAGGCGGGGAGGCTTTCTCGGCTTGGCCCAAGTGGATAGAGAAGGAGATCATGGAGTGATCCGACCAGACACAGGGGAGGATGGAGGTGGCCGAAAGGTTACAGCGTAAGGACCAAATTTGGTCCAGGATATGACCGTGAGTGTGGGTAGGGACCAAAATGTGAGGTAAGAAATTAAGACAGCGAAGTGTGGCAGAGAAGTCTTTGGAAGAGGAGTCCTCCCTCGGATCACCCGGCCAAAAGTTGAAGTCACCGAGCAGGAGCAACAAGGAATTATTTACCGCCAAGGTGGCCAAGAGGTCCTGCAAGGTAGACACAAATGATGGCATGCTTTGAGGGGGGCGGTACATGAGTACCACCGTAAGAGGTACAGGGAGATTAAGAGAGCGGGCCACCAGAAAGTCAACACTAGGTATGTGGGGGTGCGGAAGAAGCTGGAATTTCATAGAAGAGCGAACTATCATCGCCGCACCACCTCCAGTTTTTCCGTCGGGGCGGTCAGCGCGAAGGGCATAGTGGGTACTAGGGAGGATAGCTAGGAGGTCCGGGAGTGAGTCAGAAGAGAACCAAGTTTTGGTGAGGAAAAGAAAATCCGGGGAATCAGTGTCCAAGAGGTTGAAAAGGGCAGTTTGGTTTTTTACAGCAGAGCGAGTGTTAAGGAGGATAGCAGAGGCGGCAGAGGAACCAGAAGTAGGGCCAATAACAGAGGGCGTAGAAAAGATAGAGGAAGAGAGAGTAGGAGAGACAGGACAAGAGCGAGGGGGGACATAAACACCGTGCGAAGATAGGTGTTGGACTGAAGAGGGAGAAAGGGGGACAGAAACAGAAAAAGAAAATAGTTGGGCAGCGGAGTACACCAAAGGAGGGGCAGGGTCTAAGGCCCCTAGTCCCGGCCCGTCGCGGACGGGCGCAGACGGGCTTAACTTAGGCGCTACTTCGGCGCGCCTTCGTCGCGCCCGCTGCGCTCGTCCGCGGCGCTGCCGGGACTGGCCAACCATTATGTAGGGACACATGAGGGGGAGTGGCTAGGGGGGAGTGGCCCAAACGCTGCAACGCTGACCCAGAGCCGCCCAAGATGGAGAACTCGCCCGTCTCAGGAGGAGACGATCAGCGGGAGGCGCTCTGGGTGGCGTGCAGGAGGGAGAAGATGGAGGCTGCTAAGAAGTGCTGCCATGCGCAGGAAGTCCAGAGCGCAGCTGAGGGGCACAGCGAGCGAAGACCAAGGTCAGTGAGGGCTATTAAAAGTTAACGTTGCTCCCGGCGAAGCCTCGGGAGTTCTGTGTGCTGAGTGGTAGGTGCGAGGTTCACAGTGCGCCTAAAGTACTGGTCTGGGGGGGAGTGGCCCAAACGCTGCAACGCTGACCCAGAGCCGCCCAAGATGGAGAACTCGCCCGTCTCAGGAGGAGACGATCAGCAGGAGGCGCTCTGGGTGGCGTGCAGGAGGGAGAAGATGGAGGCTGCTAAGAAGTGCTGCCGTGCGCAGGAAGTCCAGAGCGCAGCTGAGGGGCACAGCGAGCGAAGACCAAGGTCAGTGAGGGCTATTAAAAGTTAACGTTGCTCCTGGCGAAGCCTCGGGAGTTCTGTGTGCTGAGTGGTAGGCGCGAGGTCCACAGTGCGCCTAAAGTACTGGTCTGGGGGGGAGTGGCCCAAACGCTGCAACGCTGACCCAGAGCCGCCCAAGATGGAGAACTCGCCCGTCTCAGGAGGAGACGATCAGCGGGAGGCGCTCTGGGTGGCGTGCAGGAGGGAGAAGATGGAGGCTGCTAAGAAGTGCTGCCGTGCGCAGGAAGTCCAGAGCGCAGCTGAGGGGCACAGCGAGCGAAGACCAAGGTCAGTGAGGGCTATTAAAAGTTAACGTTGCTCCCGGCGAAGCCTCTGGAGTTCTGTGTGCTGAGTGGTAGGCGCGAGGTCCACAGTGCGCCTAAAGTACTGGTCTGGGGGGGAGTGGCCCAAACGCTGCAACGCTGACCCAGAGCCGCCCAAGATGGAGAACTCGCCCGTCTCAGGAGGAGACGATCAGCGGGAGGCGCTCTGGGTGGCGTGCAGGAGGGAGAAGATGGAGGCTGCTAAGAAGTGCTGCCGTGCGCAGGAAGTCCAGAGCGCAGCTGAGGGGCACAGCGAGCGAAGACCAAGGTCAGTGAGGGCTATTAAAAGTTAACGTTGCTCCCGGCGAAGCCTCGGGAGTTCTGTGTGCTACATCTGTCACAACCTTACTTCACCTCTCATCATTCCATACCTTCTAAACCACTTTTTCCTCTATTCCCCTTCTCTCAGTTAGTGTTGCTTTGATCATCTTGTGCCTCTGCTCTGAAATGTTCTCTCTCTTGAATTCATCAGTCCTAGGCATTTCTAACACTAGTCCTAGAGCTGAGCGAGATTTTCATAATAACATTTTACTGTGTAAATTAATTCCATTTATTTTCAGGGTATGTAGAACTATCTTAAGTAGATATCCTCCAAAGGAGGCACAAATCCTAGTAGCAATTGTGCATCTTGCATTGTTCCCTTCCATCACTCTACTAAAAACTGACGGACCTAATCACAAAGGTAAATTTACATGTGAGTAAATCTACGCCTGTAAATTTACTCTTTCTGTAGTAAATGTATTAATCCTGGCTATTCTCTAATTCCAAGCTTAAATGTGCTACAAAGTGTAGATTTACACCTGAAGCAGGGGGTGGAGCCAAATGTATGAGTGTAAAGTTACTACAGCCAAAAAGGAATCAAAAGAGACGTAGCTCAGACCTTGAGTAGGTCCAGCACTACATATAGACAACCACTGGTGGTTCAGCACCCTCCCATTGAAAATAATGTAGAAATGGACTTAAAGGGAACTCCATAGCAAATAATTTCACAATAAATTCACTTATTTTGACTTTTTAAACATATATGCAAAATTAATTTCATGTTCAAAATAGTATATAAAAAAAGCATTCTGTTATAGTAAACAATTTTGATAAATGTTTGTAATTTAAAAAGAAATCAAATGAATTCTATAATAACTGTTTTGTAATTTACATTAGACAATAAGTAAATATAAACAGTAAACATTAGGTAAATGTTTTTAAATCTTTAAAAAATAATTTTAATGTATTTACATTGATTAAATACTAAATATTTAAAACCAAAGCAAGTAATTATTGCTGTACCATTTATTTATTTTGTTGTATATTTCAAATAAATAAAATAAAAAATGTGAGTTAAGTTACAATACGTATTTTTGATAATTCTTTTTCAAATTTACTTTACCATAGGGAGATCTTGGCCACCGGCATGGAGAACTCTGCTTTCATGTAAAATTTTACTATTAGTTGACTGATCAAAAGCAAATATACAAGGATGATGGCGATACATAGAAAAGAAGAGTGACTTCCCAATAGATGAGAGCTTAGTTATTGTATTTTAGCTCTGCCAAACATGTCTTGCTCCTGTCCTCCTCTTGTGACAAGGCTCGATATCACAAAAACTGTGCAAAAAATGTATTCTGTCTTTCAGTCTGTCTATCCTTCTGAGGATGGGAGCTAGTAGACTGGTGGACCTTCATATTTCGGTCCAGATGTACAAACATTAGAAATACCAATGTCCTAATTCCGATTCTCCCAAATTGCAATTAGGAAATTGGTATTCCTAATGTATGAAACTCTTTTGAGTTTTATTAGCGATTTCCAGTGGGTCACAAATAGATATACCTCATGCATATTGATGAGGTAGGTCCATGGGGTGACTGTCTGCTCTTACATGTTTTTTTTAACATTCTCAAAGGGGAAGGGGTCCCTAAGGGATCCCTTCCCCATTGTCAATCGGATACCACCATAAGTATTACTGTTTTGCGACCAGAATTCGGTTGCAAAACATTAATACATACCATTCTGATTCAGTATTTTTAAGGTACACCCCTTCCAAAACTGAATCGGTATTTGGCAGCAAACGCAAATTATGACTCGATAACAAGTTACTGAATCATAATTTCCCTTTTGTGTATTGTGAAAACCTTCTTTGCGGTCGCAAACATCCCACTTCTGTGAATCAGGCCATTTGTGACCACAAAAAGGCTTTGTACATCTGGCCCTTAGTTCCTTCCATAAGGCAGACCAACATTTTGAAATGTTATCGGTAATCAGGACCTTTCAACAACTCAAATAATAATGTAATTAACAAATATGCGCTAAATCTTTGGATATGTGTAAACCAAGCAGACATATAATTACCTATCTTAGTTAAATGATCCGGAACCACTAGAATTACTGTACGACCTTGACTCTCAATCCAAGGTCTAGCTTGAACAGGCAAACATCTCAAGTTAACTATGTGAACTCTTTTATTTAGCAGAGATTATGCTTGTTTTTACATAACTGTTAACAGAAAATAAAATTGGCCTACAAAAGTATATTCTTATTGTTAACAAAGTCTTTGAGGATACCAGAATGGACATCCACTTTAGGATCATGAACCCAAATCATAGCTTGTTGGCTTAACCGATCAGATGGTAAATACAATGCTTTTTCATTATACAGAAAGTCAGATTTGTATATCTATCCCCTTTTTTTAATCAAGACTCAATATCCATAGATTGACTGTTTACACATACTTTAGTCAAACATGAGTCTTCTAACCTCACCATAGAACCAATACCATAAACTATTCGCGGAGATGGAGCAAGGAAGGGCCTATAATTTAGACAAGACATTCATAATGTGATGCTACACTCACACAATGTAGTATTAATGTTATCAACTCCAAAGGCATCCCTCCCTTGCTTCCAGGAGCTCTTGGCTGAATATGAGGCTTTCTCTGTTTTTAAAGTCAGCATGTCCAAATCTGAAATATTACCTCACTCTCCCAGAGGCTGCATCACTCTGAAACTGCACTAAGCTAAGAAGGGCTCCAAATTTGATCAGGTATCTTGGAGAACTATAACTAGAACTATAACCCGAAACTGTAGAGATGTATATAAGGCGCATTCAATTCCTGTTCTAGTCAGACCAAAGGGGGAACTAAATAGGTGAAAGACGATTCCTATTTCAAGGATAGGTAGGGGGAATGCTATTAAAAATGTAAATCTAAAGTCTTGTACCTCTTTCAAGCCTTACCAATTATCATCCCAGAGAACGTATTTGCTGTTTTTAAGGGGGTTTTGTTGAGGTTATTTAGAATGGCGATCAGTAGTTAGTTACTTCTATAACAATGTGCCAACTTAGGGAATAGGTGAGCCTGGTCATACTGGGTCTGAAGCCTTACTAAAGAGCAATTCAGCTGACAGTTCTTGCAGAAGGAATCACAAGGGCTTCCAATGAGTACAATACAGCAGGCCCCTCTCTATGGGAGGCGGGTGAGAGCACACCACCTCATATCCCAGTACTCAATTTCCCCCAATGCATCATGCTAAATGCAGTGCATGATAACCCTTACTTCAGTAGTAGTCTTTAATTGTTCACCCATGTTGGTTCAGCTTGTGCTGTGTAACTCTAGAGACATGTTTCTGGATTCATTCTTTCATCAATAGAGAGCAGCAAGTCGTTTTGGGGGTGCTGGAAATGCTGCCCAAAGTCTTCTCAGGTCTCTGTACCACTCACTGGGCGCAGGTGCATCAAGACAAGTTCATCAGCTGTGAGGAGCCTTTTTAAGTAGCAGGAGGATGGGAGCACACTGCACTCAAATTGCACCAAATTACACCAATGCAGCATGGGAAATGCACTTTCTATGCGACCTCATATGGAAACCGAAATACGATTTCCCAGCTAATACCTACATCAGCACACCCACAGGCACAAAACTCCAGATATGGGACTGTCACAACTGGCAACTACATTTGATTTCCTCCTCCTCACCTCATACACCAATACACTTTAATATGACATGCACACCTGCTCTCCATCCAAAAGATAAATCGTTTACTAGGTAGTGAAGCACATTATATATTTCTGCTGGACTAGTATAGGTACCCAGTCAAACTGCATAACTTCTACTCAGTGATGGATCAAAAATGCTGGAGGGGATGCGATGTAATCGGAGATATGAAATACATTTGGTGGGACTGCCCACATATTCTGCTATGCTGAACGAAGATCCTAAAAGCACTTAAAACTATTTTCGGCTATTCTGTCCCTCAGAATGTCCCAACATTACTACTCGGAGTGAGAACGTCAGCTTTACACACCAGACCACAGTTGGCTAAACAATCCTATGGGGCTGCTTGGGGGCTTGGAAAAAGACTGACCTATTTCCTCTCTCCCACTGGCACACACAATATTTACCCTGGAAAAACTTAATTCCAATGTGGCAGGAGAAGCAGGACTTTGAGGCAGTTTGGGGCTTTGTGCTACCTTTCTGAGGGGTTCACTGCTCTGATATATCTGATGAGACTAAAAGGTTTAACATTACTTATATCCTAATTGAAGATGGGGGGGAATGTAATCATGCTTAATGAGCTCTCTAGGTTGCCTTGGAACAACTGTTATAGCCTGAGGGGGTTTTAACCAAAGGGGGCCTTCCAGTAGTCTTGGGAGGTCACATTGGCATAGGAGGATCAAAGAACTGCAGAATGATATTTGTATGAGAAGCCCTTATGGAGAGCAGGGAGAGTGCGGGGAGTCATTTACATGTTCCTTCTTTTACAAGGGTTTGTACATTCATTTCCTGAATAAATGCAAGCTGTGGGATTGTACCTATTATACGCAGCTCGTATTTCTTGCCTGTTGTGTCAGCTTGGTAATCCTGCTTAAGTATTTCTAAATGTATGAGTGACAATTGGAAATGTAATAAAATGTCAATGTTGAAAAAGAAATCTGCATTAATTAGGCAGTGCAATGTCATACAAACCTTTCTGAGACAAACCATCTCATCAGGACCGCCAAGAGAACCTCCTTCAAAGACCGCCTCGACAACAACGCATAAAACAGGAAGGAGCTCTTCAACGTTGTTAAAGAACTCTCCAACCCCAGCTCAAACGGCAACGACATCCCGCCGTCGCAAGCCCTGGTCGACTCCCTCGCCACCTTCTTTCACCGCAAGTTCACCGACATCCACGACAGCTTCAACTCCCGGATGACCCCATCAGGCCCTAACACGCTGGACCCACCACACCCCACCGACCACGACCGCCTAGCAACCTGGGCCAACGTGAGCATCGAAGACACAATCAAGACCATAGGACGATCCACTCCGGCTCGCCGATTGACCCCTTTCCACACCACATCTTCAACAAAGCCAGCAGCTCCATTGCACCCCACCTGCGCAAGATCATCAACCTCTCCTTCGAGACCGCGACCTTCCCTGAGTGCTGGAAGCATCTCAAAATCAACGCCCTACTGAAGAAACCCAAGGCGGAGCCGAGCGAACTCAAAAACTTCCGGCCCATCTCCCTGCTTCCGTTCCCAGCTAAGGTCATCGACAAGATAGTCAACATCCAGCTCACCCGCTACCTTGAAGACAACAGCATCCTGGACCCCTCCCAATCAGGATTCCGCAGCAACCACAGCATCAAGACCACCCTCATCGCCGCCACAGATGACATCAGGCTCCTACTGGACCACGGCGAGACAGCGGCCCTCATCCTTCTGGACCTCTCCGCCGCCTTCGACACCGTCTGCCACCGCACACTTTGCACATGACACCACGACGCAGGAATCCGAGACAAAGCCCTGGACTGGACCTCCTCATTCCTCTCCGGCAGAACGCAGAGAGTCCGCCTCCCCCCGTTCCGATCCGAAGCCTACGATATCATCTGTGGCGACCCACAGGGATCCTCCCTCAGCCCAACGCTGTTCAACGTCTACATGGCGCCCCTTTCATGCATCGACCGACATCACGACCTCAACATAATATCCTATGCCGAAGACATGCAACTCATCCTCTCCCTCACCAAGGACCCTCTCACCGCCAAATCCAACCTCCATCAGGGAATGAAGGCCGTCGCCAAATGGATGGAGGATAGCCACCTTAAGCTGAACACAGACAAGATGGAGATCCTCATCCTCGGGCCCAACCCCTCAGCATGGGACGACTCCTGGTGGCCTGCGTCACTGGGGACACCCCCCGCACCCACCAACCACGCACGCAACCTGGGACTCATCCTCAAATCGAAACTCACCATGACCATACAAGTTAACGCTGTCTCCTCCACTTGCTTCAACACCCTCCGTATGCTCCACAAGATCAACAGATGGATCCCGACAGACACAAGAAAAACAGTCACCCAGGCAGCAGCAGACTCGACTACGGAAATGCCCTCTACGCCGGCGCCCCGACCAAGCTCATCAACAGACTGCAAAGAATCCAGAATGCCTCTGCACACCTGATCCTCGACGTCCCGCGCTGCGACTACATCACCCCCCACCTCAGGAACCTGCACTGGCTCCCTGTCGACAAAAGAATCTCCTTCAAGCTCCTGATCCACGCACACAAGGCACTCCACAAGACCAGCCCAGCCTACCTCAACAGCCGACTCTCCTTCTACGTACCGAACAGGAAACTCCGCTCCGCAGACCTCTCCCTGGCCACCGGCCCACGCATCCGGAGAACCACAGCCGGAGGCAGATCCTTCTCCCACCGTGCCGCCACAAACTGGAACACCCTCCCCCTCATCCTACGACAAACCGAAGACCTACTAACCTTCAGGAGACAACTCAAGACCTCGCTGTTCTACCAGTAGCTACAGCACCCCCCCTTCTCCCATCCCTCAGCGCCTTGGAACCCTTGCGGGTATGTAGTGCGCTCTGCAAATTGATTGATTGATTGATTGAAAAGTAAGGATGGATCAGCTGTCACTTGATGTGTATTCTCCAACTGATCTTGCAATGATAAGGCATCAGGCTTCCACTGCTTAGAACTGGGTCTATAATTTAGCACAATATCATAATGAGAAAAAAACAAAGTCCATTTAGGGTAAGTGCTTGAGCACATTTCTATGATCTGTGCATACTTAATAGTGTCTCTGACCCCTAAAAAGTAATGTCTCCATTCCTTAAAAGATCTCGTAATGACAAACGTTCTTTAACAGCGATGGAACAATTTAACTCTTTTGGTAGAAGTTACTTAGTAAAATAGTTTACTGGATGAACCTGGCCAGTATTGGGCCTTACAGCCTGAATTAACCTACAAAAATTGGCAAGCCCCAAAAACTCTGAATTGCATTAACTGGAGTGGGTATGGGTCATTCCATTATGGCTGCTACTTCCCCAGTTGGAATATTTCACTTTCCAGTAAGACCATTGTATGTGGTGCAAGAAAATACATCAGTGGCAGGGAAAGTTAAATGTCACCTGTGGACTGCAGCACATAATGTGCCATCCACTAGACTGACTAGTAAAACATGACTTCAGACCTACCTTTGCAGCCTGACTGCCTCAGACTTTAAATGTGCAGAAGAACCTGCCAAAATAACGCTTCATAATTTTGCTGAATATACTCATATAATGTTTAGGTATATTACATAATTTTCCTTCCCTCATCTGTTTGAAACAGCTTTCATTTGAAGCTAGGGTTTCACACAAATCAGGGTCGTGCTACTTTGCAAGGCTTTAATTGATCAAGTTGCAAGGAAATCTAATAGGTTTTGCAAAGTGCCCACCCATTTATACCCACTTTCATTGAATTATCAGAGCTTTGGCGTTAAATGGTGGAATGCAATTTAGAGTTGTGGTTGCATCAACATTTAGAACAAAAAACCTTTAATGTGCCATTTGTGTGGTAATGTATGTGAGAATTTGTGATAAAATAAACACTTACAAACATAATTATTTTTGTACAAAGGGGAGGCGGAGCTTGCCTGGCCTCATGATGGCGGCAATGTAACAGCGCTCCTGAGGACAGTTTTAATATTTGTGAAATCCAGGGCCACAGACAGTGGAAAGAGGGCGTAACGGATAGCGCTGGGTATAGACTGTGTAGCGGTACCTACAGATCCAGGATCGGTGCACGCACGGAGCTGATTGCGGACTCGGTCGTATGATAGAGGTGGGGCCTAGCTGACTTCTGCGGCAGCCTGCATCCCCTGTAACGTACCCCCCTGGTGTCAAAACAGAGAGCAAGGGCTAAGGATATGAGGTTGCCGAGGGGGTGTGCCACCCTGCATTGCTGGAGCCTGTGGAGCCACTGCACCGCCGAGGTTCGACTGAGGGGATAACCACCCCTGAGTCCGGGGTGCTCCGGCAGAAAAACACGGTGAGTGGGGAGGGGTACGCTGCTTGGTCGCTCCTGGGCCTCGATTGTTTGCGGAGTGGCACAGTTTCCCTGAGGCTGGACTTGGCTTACTAAATACTGCACAGCCCACAGATTCATAGATGCAGCGCTATCCTGGTGGCATCTGCACACAGATACATAGCGCAAAATTGCCCGGTGTTGACAACGAGCACGGGCCAAGCTAAGCTGATTGCCGCCTCCTGTATCAACTTGCGGTGCCTCTCTGTAGGCTGGAACCAAACAGAGGCCACTGGCTGTTCTGTCGAACTGACACCATTGATGTTTTTGAAGTAATTGGGCCGCGTACAGTTTATGTTGGGTGGAGCGGTAGCTTCAGCCTGGTGGAGCAGTGCTCGCTAGGTACTAATGAAGGGCATTTGATGCTGCTGGGGGCTGCCAGTTGGAGTGCTTCACTACTGACAATAATTTAAAAATCTGCAGAGCTTCTGGGGTGGCAGGGCCATCTCTAGAGGTTCCTGGCCAGGAGCTACTACTGGTGCTGCACGAGACAGTGATCTTCAATTGAATGTGACGCAGTAACCTCCTAATCTGTGGGGTGCGCGATACCATAGTATAATGTGGAAGCCAGACAAAACCCAATCTAAATTACAATTTGACCAGCGCAAATCCACTAGAATAAGAGAGGATGGCACTGACACCGACCCTGGGGAACTGGGCACCTCAGGGATTGAGCCCAGAGGTGATTTGCGCCATATACTAGAGGCCATGGAACAGAGCCTATCCTCGAAATGACTGCAAAATAAACTCTCTCTCTTACCGCATGGACCACATGTCGGAGCGGGTGGACAAACACGCGGAGAGACTTGACATGGTGAAGAGGAGCGTCTTCGAAATTGAAGACGAGAATGTTGAGGCCTTGGGCTCTCAAAAGCACATGGAAAAACTTGTGGAGGTCCTACAGGCTAAAGCTGAGGACATGGAGGCGCGCTCAAGGCGCAACAACCTACAAACTGTATGTGAAGAATCTTCTTGTCACACTCCTCGGTCGTGATGCCTTTTCCTCAGTCTTTGTGGTTGAACATCTCATCACTCACTGGTGCCTAGCACCCACGGCCCGCACCCTATAATAGCCTGCATATTGAATTACCAACACAGAAATGCTGCATTAAGAAGAGCACAAGAATTTCGTACACTTAACCATGCGAGCTCCATGCTGTCTTTCTACCCAGACTTCACCCCTCAGGTTCAGGAGGCACGCAGGCGGTTTGTCCCTATCAAACGTAAGTTTAGAGAGCTTAACATCGTGTATGCCATGCTCTACCCGGCCCGCTTGAAGGTTACCCTAAATGGTCAAGTGAAAATGTACACGGATCCCGGCAATGCTCAACAGGCGCTTAAGGGCTACAACAAAGTGCCCGTTAACAAATAGGCATTAGTGGTGTACCCGAGGACAGAAACCCCACAAGCCCTCTTGATCAAAATGACTGATTCATTCACAGTTGCGTGTACTACGTTCAAATAGCAATGACAAAGTCGATAGGACACAACATATTTAGCAAATGATTACCTTATCTTACAAGACTGCATAGAGGGCAGATTCTGTGCTCTAAGAGGTTGACTATTATTGCTTTTTTTGGTTTAATACTGTCATTAAAGTTGGGGCAAGCGGAGTTGGGGGGGAAAGTCGTACTTTACATAATATGATGCTGGTGTCTAGCAGTCCAGTAGTCCAAATATTATGCTAAGCTGTTATATACATTATACTTAAAATGGTGATTGTAGCAGTGTTTGAGTTCGCCACTTTTGGTAGGGCACTCACCGCCCTCAAGTGTATTACAGACTGGCATTTGGGGGTGGGGGGTTTATGTTGCCATGTCAAATGTTTGGGGACACGACGTGGGAGGGTGAGTGGGGATTAAAGAACTCGCATTGAATCGTAGCAGCAGCACAGATGTTATTGTATGCTTCTGCCTGGGCAGTCACACGATCATTACAAAAGGCATTTTATGTTTTAAATATTAGTGGGGGCATGACCAAACAACTATACAGGGGACCACATAACCTTCTTAACCTGGAACATTAGTAGGCTAACCGAACAGAGAAAGATCCGCAAGGTGGTGCTAGGTGGTGCTATATTTGCTCAGACATCATATAGATGTAGCAGTGCTGCGGGAAACCCATTTGGCACCTAACAAGGGCTGTTAAAAATGAGGAGAATGAAGGGCACCTGTGTAGTCACCAGCTTTACCACACATGCACGTGGGGTCCCATTATGGGTTTGACAGGGGGCCAATATTAAAACACAATCTGTGGAACAGGTCACAGATGGGAGATACGTTATAGTGCATTGCCGCAAAGGAAACCTAGATGTGCGCATATTGGGAGTGTATGGCTCGAACTATGATAACCCCAATTCTATTGATTCCTGCATAGTAAGCTCACCACATATCAGGAGATGCTTATCTTATGGGGTTGATTTTAATTGTGTGCAATCTCCAGCGATGGACCACTCAAAAGGCCCTATGCATTCTACCTCAGCAGTGGCCAAGGCTATTACAGCAATTGCAGAAACTGATAATCTGGTTGAGATATGGCGTCACCTCGCACCAGCAGGAAGGGAGTATACACACTACTCGTCGGTACACGGCACACACACACGTATAGACTACTGGCTGGCTTCCTGTGGCTTAATACCCTTTATAACAAATTGCAAACAGGTGCCTCGTACATACTCTGATCACTCCCCAGTTAAACCATAGCTAAAAAGAGATGACCTTCAGCCGAGGATCCGAACATGGCGTTTTCCCCAGTACTCCTTGCTGGACGAGGTGTTTAAAGTGGAAGTCTCAAAGGAGATAGATCTTTTTTCCTACTAATCTTGGCAGTGTCCCTAAGATGGCCACCATATGGGAAACTTTCATAGTTTATATCAGAGGCGTGGTCATATCAAAACATGCAGGGGTGTTTCGCTCCATCAGAGGAAGATTACAAATGCTTGAGACCGAATTGTCAGACCTAGAGCGGCCGGCTGTTACAAACCCCCTCCCCCCCGATGTGCTTGCGCAGATCAGGTCTAACATAGACGAATACAATGAGGAGGTCCAAGCTGAGGTGGTTCATCTGAGGAAGTACGCCACTGCTGGAGTGTATGGGGAAAGGGAGAGGCCAAGCTCTACACTGGCAGCTTTGACCCTCCATTTGGAGATTCAAATGAGGTGTTGGAGCTGCGCCAGGATAATGGCACGATACTAAATGGAGCGGCGCAGATAGCGGATAGATTCCGCACTTACTATACAGAGCTTTCTACTTTTCGCCTTTCCAAGTCAGATGAATTGGATGAATGGGATGAAGAATATCTATCTTATATTGCCATGAAGTGGCTGTCAAACTCACATAGAGAACATTTGATGGCACCCTTGCACCCCAATAAGATAACTGCAGCTTTGAAAACCATGTCCAATCACAAGGCTCCTGGGTTGGATGGGCTAACTGAAGCATCTTATGGAGCCTATCAGGATCAACTGCTCCCTCATCTGGTAAATTTATTCGAGGAAATGGCGGTAGATGGTATAATGCCCCCCAGCATGAGAGAGGCCACTTTGATTACCCTACTAAAGAAGAATAAACATCCACAGCAATGCTCCTCCAAGAGGCCACTTTCTTTGCTGAACATGGACACCAAATATTTTCTAAACTCCTAGCGAACTGGCTCACCCATTTACTCCCAATGGGGGTAGCCCCAGAGCAATCTGGCTTCGTTCATTAACAAGTAACCTGCGGACCCTTTTTGGCACAATCGCCGGTATCGACCGGGAGATGCGTGCTGCGACAATTTTCTCAACGCCGTGAAGGCCTTCGATTCAGTCGAGTGGCACTTCTTGAGGGCAGTGTTGAAACGGGCGGGGGTGAGTGACATATTTAGTAAATTAGTGGATGTCCTGTATGAGAAGCCCACAGCGCGCGTATGCGTGAATGGACTGCTTTCAGAACCAATACCCATCACAAGTGGTACAAGACAGGGGTGCCTTCTGTCCCCCTGTTGTATGCGCTGACGGCGGATCCCCTTGCGTGTGAGCTGAGCGAATATCTCGGGCATCGTGGAATACGTTTTCCACAGTATAATTTGATTATAATGGCATATGCAGACGATACACTATTATATGTCAATGAGCTGGTGCGGAATTTTTCAGCAGTCCTGAAGGAGGTGGAGTGATTTGGACAACACTCAGGCTTACATATCAATTGGAGTAAGTCCATCGCATTCCCCATGACCCCCAATACTCTCCCAGTCGAAAGAACTTACCATTTTGTCTAGACATCAGAGCCAAAAAGATACCTGGGGGTGCAGATTCATACTGACCCGGAAGTGGTGATTCGCTTAAATTATGGCAGGGTAATGCAGAAGCTCTCGGAGTCCACTGGAAAATTGATTTGGCTGCCGTTTTCTTTATTAGGGCGAGTCTTGCTCATGAAGATGATAATACTCCCACGGTTCATGTTCTTATTTGTCAATATACCTATCTTATTGCCGAAATCATTCTTTCATACACTACGGTCTCTATTGATTCGACTTGTTTGGGCTGGTAAACAATTGCGGGTGCAATGGGAAACACTGACCAGACCCTATTCGGAGGGGGGCTGAGCGCTCCAGATTTTGAGCTGTACTATTGTACTGCTCAACACATGCATGCATTTCTCTGGCTACATAGAGCCCAGGACAGCCCACAACTGTACATTGAAAGGGAAGTGGTGGACTCCTTGACTCTGCTACAGTATCTTCTCGGGACACCGCTTAGGGGATGTATGTTGTTACAACGCAGTTGTAACAACGCATACCTTTACCACGCGGCCGCTACAACGCAAGTCGTTACCACGACTTGCGTTGGAGGGCGCGGATTTAGGATTTTTATAATTTTATATTCCAACACCAGTCCCCGTGGATACTAGGGAAGGTGTTGGAATATAAATTTATAAAATTCCTTATCCCACAGCGCCCTCCAGCGCAAGTCGTGGTAACGACTTGCGTTGTAACGGCCGCGTGGTAAAGGTACCGCGTTGTAAAACATTTGTGGTAAACGTTGTTTACCACGCTTAGGCGTTATCATACCATAGATCCAGTTAGGAGCACAAGGAGCCTGCTCTGGAGGGCCGCTGGCAGGCAGGGAGTGACTTTACTTTACTCCCCGAAATTGCCGCTAGAACTGTTCGGATGGTTGCCAATGCGGCAGGAGAGAGAATTTATCTCAGCTATGCATTCACTGGGCATAGCCACTGTTGGCGATTGCTTTCAGGAGGGAGTGGTTAAGCATTGGGATATGCTGAAAACAGACTCATTAGCTGCCCCCATGATTGCAAAATTAAAAAAATTCCGCGCTAGGCATTCGTTAAGTGCAACACTTAGGGAGGAAACGCTGGAACCTCTGGAATACACTCTCTTAACATATTTATTATGAGCGCAATCCCCGCAACACATGATCTCAATACTGTACAACCTTTCCAATGCAGGCATCGGTCCCCTAAATATGAAAGTATTGCAAGAATGGCGCTCAGAATTAGAGTTAGACATTAAAGGCGAACATTGGACATATTGCTGTGCAGGTGCGAAGTCTATATCACCGAATAGTAGACATCGTTTGATACACTTTAAATTTCTGCAAAGGGTTACTACTCTCCGGCTGGCTTATACAAGTGCGGACTTAGAGAAGATGATAGATGCGTAAGGTGCGGGCAGTGACCGCAAACTTCACCCATCTCGCGTTGGACTGCTCTGGAATTCAGAGGTTGTAGGAGGCAGTTCATGCTGCGTTACAAGACACTGTGGGGTGAGGCCGAGGTTGACCCCTTTGGAGGATTTGTTGGGCTATGTTAAGGAGTAAAGTATGTGCAAGCTACTTGCTCTCGGCATCTTGAAAGCAAAGTGAAGGGTTACTTTACGCTGGAGGAGGGGGCCTACACCTACATTAAGGAAATGGTGCGCCGATTTGGCCTATTTCAACAAACAGTATGCTCTTATGCCGCAAGTTGTAAACCAAGAGACATTTGGGACCCATTCAGGGCATATCTTGCTCGCCATGCCACGAAAGAAGAAACAGAGGTAAAACAGGATAGAGCAGGGATTGGCTGACTTAGCAAGGGCACAAAAAGAATGGGACATTACACTGATAGGTATCGGCACATAATGTATAAGGGCATGGCCAGATTTTCCGCTGAGCAGGTGTAATGTAAGCACTGGTTGTCAAAATGCAATATGTAAGAACCAATGTAAGGGTAATGCCTCCTCAGTCTACAATGCAGGATGATCATAATTAAGCTGTCAGTGTCATGCTGCTCAAGTCGATTTTCGGGCTCCCGGTCAACCCACATCCTCCCCCCGCGAGGTGCAGACTTCGGGCGCCATCTTGGAGCAGGTAGAGGACAGCGCTCTAGTGGCTGGGCGATTTGGGCCCTGTCCCTATAAAATGAACGCCCCCTCCCGAACGTGCAGCGGGCGGGCGCAGCCGATGCCAGAGGCAAGCCCGTCTGGGCCTGTCCGGGCCCGTCCGGGCTCAGGGCCAGACACTATGCCCATTTCCCCCAAACTTTGCATCAAATACTCGCGAGATGAACTCCTGCATTTAAGAACTAAAATCACCCCCTCTGAACCACTATCATCCCTCCAGGGTGACCCACCTTCGAAAAACAACCGCCAGATACAGAAGCACGTAAGCCTGGCCCTGCTTAATTGCAGATCTATACCCAAACACTGTATAGAAATCAATCTGCTAATTCAAGATACCAGCGTGGACATACTATTCCTCACGGAAACATGGCTGACCTCCAACTCTGAGGCAGACATTGTCAGTATGTTACCCCAGGGATTCTTAATACAATTCCATAACAGAACCCAGGGAAAGGGAGGTGGGCTAGCTATAGTTTACAGGGACAAATTCACCTGCAGGATACAAGAGGGAGGAATCTCGGACTGTGAAAGCGTTTATTTTAACCTACAAATTACGCCAAACAAATCCTTATCGGGTATTCTTATATACCGCCCCCCGGGATGCCTAGAACAATTCGTAGGCTCACTGCTAGAAACCACAACGACCTCCTGTGCCGCGACACCCAATTTTATTCTACTAGGAGACTTGAATCTTCATTTCGATGATCTCTCCGATAAAATAGCAGCCGATCTCAAATCAGAGCTGAATGCATTCGGACTCCTCCTTAAAAACTCTGAGGCTACACACACAAAAGGACACCTGCTCGACCCGATTTTCTCTAACATTCCCAAAATAGAAATATCGCCCCCCCTCCCATTACCTTGGTCGGACCACTTCCTCATCTCGTTCGCTTGGCAAACCAATTTGGTCTACCCTCAGGCTCAGATACCTTACACTCAGCAGAGAACATGGTCCAAACTCTCTTTTGAGAACTGGACCCTGGAATTAGAACACACTGTTCCTCCCGCTGACCCGACCCACTGAAAGCTGACGCGAATTTCACCAATTGGTTGACTAATACCCTTGACTCGGTAGCACCCAAGAAAAATTTAAAGAAAAAAAGCAAAGTTTTTAAATCACCATGGTACTCTCAAGAACTTAGAGACTTAAGAAAAATTAGCAAGAACCTAGAGCGTAGATGGAGAAAAGACTGGGCCCCCCTCAATAAAGAGAAATATAAAGCAGCCATGAGGACCTATAAATCAGCTCGGAAAACAGTCCAAGCTTCCTTCTTAGAAGAGAAAATTAGATCGGCCTCCAACTCGTCTCGAGAGACATACAAAATAGTAAAAGAGCTACTCAAAATACCCAACCCCCCGTTGGTGCAGGACACCTCGGACACCAGATGCAACCAATTAGCAGCATTCTTTGAGAGCAAAGTAAAAAACATCCTACAATCCCTACCGCCAAAATCACATATTTATGCCCCTGCGGAACTTATTGCCGCAAACACAGGCCCCACTCTGGACTCCTTTAACCAGATATCTAAAGAAGGCTTTCAAACTGCTCTGACCGCTATGAAAAGTGGATCTCCCAATGATCCAGCCCCCATGTATATCCTTCAGCGTGTGGGACCTACCATCTCCTCTTTGGCCACAGACCTTATTAAAGCTTCATTTGATCAGGGAGTGGTTCCCCCTGGTTGGAAACAGGCAGTAGTAAAGGCACTGCTAAAGAAACCAGAACTTGATCCCCATGACTTTGCAAACCTCCGACCAATTTCTCTCTTGCCAGGGCTTAGTAAGATCGCAGAGAAAATTGTAAACCAACAACTCTCGGCCTTCTTAGGAACCAACAGACTGCTCCGCCCCTCTGAAACCGGGTTCCGCCCGGGCCAGGGGACTGAGACCACCCTCCTAACAGTGGTTGAGGAAGCAAGATGCATCTTGGATTCAGGAGGATTGGCTTTGCTGGTCCTCCTGGATCTAAGCGCAGCATTCGATACCGTAGACCATAAGATCTTGGTCCAGCGCCTTCTTAACTTAGGGGTAAGAAGCACCGCTCTGCGATGGCTTACATCCTTTCTGAAGGACAGAACCTTCCAGGCGTGGGAAGGGAATGCGCGCTCCAAGCCTTTCCCCCTCCAGTGTGGGGTACCACAGGGCTCTTCATTGAGCCCTACCCTATTTAACATTTATATGGCCCCCCTGGAGGATGTTGTCTCTCCCTTTGGGATTAAGGTTGTTACTTACGCTGACGACACCCAACTGGTCGTCTCACTCTCCCTGGAAAAGGACAACCCCAAAAAGCTGCATAACTGCCTCTCAGAAATTTATAATTGGATGTGCGACTCGGGACTTAAATTAAATGGCACAAAAACAGAGCTTATGCTTCTGGGCCAGCGAATGACATCTCTTCCCATCTCCATATGGCCCATATGTCTAGGGGATCTTCCGCCACCAAAGAAAGAACTTAAAAGCCTAGGGGTATGGCTGGAGCTAGACCTCTCCCTCAAAACACAGGCCAAAAAGACTGCTGGCACCTGTGTAGGCCTACTCCGCTCAGCCCAGAAGATTCTCCCCCTACTTCCGATACAATCCCAAAAGTTGCTCATTCAGGGTCTTATCTTATCTAGATTAGACTACAGTAACGCCCTTTTTATGGCCGCGCCAGAATCCACCATTAATATCCTTCAGCGCATCCAAAATGCAGCAGACAGGCTGCTGACAGGCACCTCCCGGAGAACATCGGCTAAACCAGCACTCAGAGCTCTTCATTGGTTGCCTATCCGGGAAAGGATTAAATTTAAGGCTCTGTGTAGATCCCTTCAGGGCAAAGGGCCCCCTATGCTTAGGAAAATGCTCTATCCCTACAAAACTACCAGGTCCCTGCGCTCCTCCCAAGGTAACCTGGCCACTGTTCACAGAGTTAGGAAGGCCCAAACTGGAGGACGACGTTTTTCGGTCACTGCAGCAACCTTGTGGAATTCCCTGACGATTAGTCTTCGATCCGAACCAACTTACATGAAGTTTCGTAAACTTCTGAAGACACACCTCTTCCCACAAAAGCCATAAGTTTACCTGTCCACCTCCTTAGCTTCCCCTCAGACTTCCATTGCACCCTCAGCGCTGGGACGCTCCCGGGCAGCCATGCGCTTTATAAATCTTTTTTCATTCATTCATGCTGTTGCTTGCCGCGGCGGCACTAGGCTCATGGCGGCCATGGGCAGGGAGTGTAGGTAGGGGGCCCCGGAACAGGGGTCCGGGCGTGGCAGAGCACAGAGGCTAGTGAAGAGGGGGGGTCAGGGTGTTTGGAAGTGGAACAGAGCCGGAGGCCACCAAATCCCTGCCAGGGGCCGCCACGCAAATATGTATCCATCCTCAGAGGATTATTATATTAAGGATATATATTGGTGTGGTGGCCCCTGGGGTTTGGTGGCCCTGTGCAGGTGCACAGCTTCCACATGCCTAAGGCCGCCCCTGGTGCTTGCCTCTTCCAGCTGCTGCTGCACTTAATTTAATGATCATGGGATTAATGTTTGTATATAAAATGAAAAATAAAGTTGAAAAAAAAATATATTTTTTTTGCACAAAAAGCAAGTATCCCCTCATACTATAAAATATTGTACAACAAACACTTTTCCATAAAGAAACTGGACAAATTGTTTATCCTTTTCACCTCTTTTGGTAAAGGGATGTGCAGGATGTGGGGACAAAGAGGTAATGAATGCTAATGGATAAGTAGGAGACCTGCATAATGAGACCTGCTTTGAATCCCAGTTCCCCTCTTGATCAAAATATGTGATATTGCCAAAGTCAGTTTCTCATTTCCTTCATCTTGGTAGCTCATCATGGCATTCCGGTTTGCAATCTGAGCTACTGTACTGTATTTACATTTACAAACACCATTTATACAGAGCAAGCAATTCTTTAGCGTGCCAAAAGGCATAAGGAATGTCACCTCAATGGCAGACCGGTCGGTAACGCCAAAATTCGTTACATTTCTGCGTTACCGACCGGTATTTAGCCATGTGCAATGTAGGTAACACCAAACGCCATCGCAAATAAGGAATCGATAAAAATAAGGGAAACCAGTTACTGATTACTTAATTTGCGATTAGCACACACCAAAACCCCTAAATACCGAATCGGTAAATAAAAAATCCTTAAATATTTGCGAATCCGATGTACCAAAAATCGGTAATACCAAATTTTCGGTATTTAGGAGTCGCTAATTACCACTGACTCAAATCAGGTGGTAATCAGGTGCACTGCATTTAAACATCCCCAAAATGCAACAGTGTGAACACAATGGTGGCCCTCTACGTCATTGCAAGGCGGCTACGTTTGCGAGCAGCAGGACTGAGGATCTGGAGACAGGAGGAGCGCGTGTACAGACTGCACGTTACACTGTTCCAAATGACTGAGGCTGAAATCCATGGGAGGTACAGGCTACACCCCCAAACCATCTTAGACCTGATACGGGACCTGCACCCACTGCTGTAGAATCATACACCAAGGGCGCACGCCATACCAACTTGCCACATGTGTTGGACGCTCCTTCACAAATAGATATGTAGAGTAGATAGGGGATTATGAAGACCTATAAAGAGATTTTTGTTCACTTTCAAAATGGAATAATATTTTTCTACCTTGATGTTTTTTACAGGACAATCATTAATTTACTGTTAAGAGAAGGCCTTCTTGTAGTAGAAGTGGTAGTTATTTGCTTGGCCATCTGTCCAAGCTCCAGATCGACTTAAAATGATGGGGCAAGAACAATCAGTTAGAGTTAGCTGGAAGAATCCAATGGAAACAAATCAAACGTTAAGATAAAAACAAACTCTGGAATGCAGACAAATGGTCTAACATATATAAACAGGATCGGAAAACATGATAAAAGTAGCAAAAACTACACCTGAAACAGTACAGAGCAAGCAACAACTAAATCAAATGTTGCAATGCCCTGACAACCATTCCAGGATCGCTGCTATACTAAAAGGTCACTAAAGGGTGGTTCACTAACTTGAAGTAATTTCAACCATTTTGGATTTAGAATACTGGTGAAATACAGAGGAACAATTGATAGCTTCACAAAATAAAGTATCAAGTGGATTGAACACTCCTTACCTACCATGGATCTGAAGCCAATGGCCTCACACACATGATCGCTCGCTGGGAAACACAGTGATTGACAGCTAAGATGCAGTAAACTTCAAACCTTCTCAGTTTTTCGGACCTCCTCCATGACCTATGTATGAGTTCGGCAAGTACCTCACCTATATCTCTCTGCAAGAGAGACTCCCTGCACAACTTTAGGCTCCAAGAGATGAGTAAAGAGGAAATAAATTATCAGTGAAATTACTGGTTGCATCATGATTAATTTTCAGGTAATATTTGATGTCAAACTAAATCAACAGAATTAAATAGAAGGAAACTCAAACTTTATTTACACTCTTCACCCATTGAGAAAGGCCTGATTTATCTGTATATAAACAATTGCATTTCTTTATTAATCAAGGAGCATGAACTGAAGAGGCCAGTTGCCAAACTGAAACATGGCTGCATTTGAGCCCCTCACCTGTTAATCTGTTTATGGCCAACCTCTCCGCAAAGTTGGACCAGCCAAACTTGCATCTGCCACGTCTAGGCCCACTGGGTCTAACGTATCTGTCCTAGGCAGAAGATATAGTTCTGCTAAGTCAAACAAAAGTAGGTCTCCAAAGAGGGATCAATTAACTGTACGACTTCGCAAAGGAAAACTTATTAGAAATAAACATAGCAAAAACAAAAGTCATGATCATAAGTCACCGTTTAAAGACACAGCAACAATTTAAGTTAGGTAACATGAACCTGGAGGGAGTCACAAACTACAAATACCTTGGTCTACACATCGACTACCGATTCAATTTTAAAATAAATGACAATAATTTAATCAAGAAAGGAAATTGGTTGATATATGCTTTCTGCACCATAGCGAAGAGTTTAAGTGGTCCTTCCTTTAAACCATTAATATTAGCTGTCATAAAAGCGAAACTCCTGCCAACCTTAGCCTATGTTACTGAAGTCCAATACGGCAAAGAAGCAGCAATCCTTGAGAGAATACAAATAAAGACATACAAAACAGTTTTTGGTCTACCCCAGCACAGATCTGCCTAGAATTTGGACTGCTGCAGCAACACCTAGCAAGAAGGTACCCGACAATAAAACAATGGTATAAAGTCTGGTCAAACTGTCAGAACCCGGTTAATAGTGCCATCTAGAAAGCTCAGGAGAATGATCCCCGATCAGCCTATAACAAGTACCTGTAGCTATCAATAAAGTCGATGAAGGTGAATAAAGTAGAAAAAAGGCACTCGCTAATGGAAGATAAAACTATATTCAGTAAGTGCTTTCATGCATGGATGGTACGGCAATCGTATTCGAGTTTACATCCTGCAGCATACCTGAGAATAACATACTCCCTACACTAATAAAAGGAAACTGCTAGCAATATACCTTGGGTCACTACCGACTAATGCTTATCAACCAATCTGGAAATATAATGGCCCGCCGCCTTGCACTCTATTGGGGGAACCAAAGCAGGACTTTGTTCATTTACTCTGCATATGTCCCGTTTTAAAACCAAATCGGCTTTTATTGCTAAAAAAACCTTTAGCGCTAGGGGCATTCTTACCTGCAGATCTGCCATACTAAAGTGTCTTGATCCAAATGACCTGCAACTTAACTGCAATCTGATAAAATTCTTACTTTTGTACAAGAAATTAACCTGAACTAGTATCCCAACAAGCACAACAGCACTTTATCAAAAAAGAGGAAAACCCCTTGACACATTTTTTCAAATACTGTCTTGTCTGCCTGTAAACGTGTCTTTGCTGACCATCAGTTTTCAATATGTATATTATATTTGTGAGAAAATTGTCCCGACATGACTCTCTCAACTGTAAACATACTACTGGTGACCTATGATTTTAACATGTATATTATATTTTTACATCATCTCTGGTTTTATCGAAATATTGTTATGGTTTTAATTAACTTTAACAATAAAGATTAATTCATTCATTAAGTTGCTGGGACCTATCATAACTTCCAGCTCGAAGGTGAATGGGAGAAAGCCAAACCTCATTTCTAATGTTACACCTAGGTGGACGTCTTTGGTGCCTATTTGCTTGCTTGGCCTGCTTTTTCAGATTACTTTGCAAATTAGACATGAGATTGTCTCAAACCTTTTTTGCATGCTTTAACCCATCGCTGCGGCGGCAATTCCGCCGCAGCGCTAGGGGGAGGGGGGCCGAGTGGCGCTCACATGCTCGTGACGGAACCGCTCCGTCACGAGCCTCGGTTGAGCTGTGCTCATGACGGAGCGGTTCCGTCATGGCCCCGCCCGCTCAATGGAACGTCCAGCGCAGGCACGGAATTCGTGCCGCGCAGGCGCGCCGAGCGGGCCTTGACGGAACCGCTCCGTCATGAGCACAGCTCATCCGAGGCTCATGACGGAGCGGTTCCGTCATGAGCATGGAACGAGTTAAGATATATTGTACGGCTGAAACAGGAGTATCAGAGGATGGTAATAAAGCTCAGGTTTAAAGATGATCAGAAGGATAAGCAAAGAATGGACTGTATACTGTGGAAGAATGTTTAGCATTTTTGTACACAAACTTTACTGATGTCAACAATGTTTCTAGTTAGTTTGATTGGTGTTTACAAAGCAGTCTACACACTTTTCCAGTGTCGTATTAAGTTATTCAGCCTGGCCATTTGTTTGTGAATGTAAACCAGACAAAATAACTCTTTGAATTCCTAGATTATAACGTAATTGAGCCTGTCTGGGAGAATAACTCCAATTGCACAATTTGAGGAATCTGTCTCTACAATAAATGGCTTTAAAGTGTCAGATGACTATAGGATTGGAGCTTTCGTTAGTCTTTTGTTTAACTCAGAAAGGTCTAGCGAGGCTTCAGTCCTTTGGAAAGTTTTCCCTTTCTTTCACATATTATCCCTTTTCAGGCTTAGCTATTGAATTATTCCTTTGACAAATTTCCCATGAATACAGCTTGGTTTAAGGTCTGATCAGATCCTTCATCAGCGAAACAATGTTGAGTACAAAATTCTAGTTCTAGTCTAAAAAAACTGCGTCTTAGCTGTCTAATTAATGAAATGATTATGTAGAAATATTCAGTTCATACCTAGGATTACTGTATACTTAGGAGTGGCAATTAGATCATGTCCATCAAACATGGTCTTAAAAGTGCTTAAGAGGGGGTGTGGCCACCCAAGATGGCCATATAGACCAAACCCACTGTGGCGCCACAGCGAATTTATAGAGTAGACATTAATAAAGGCGGAATAAGGGGAAATCTCACCCTGCAAATGATTTCCCGGGCTAACAACGGAAGGGTCACTGGAAAGAAGACAGCGGGAAAACATGCAGTGGGCTGATGGTGACAGATACGAACCGTGACAAAGAAGCCCGGCCGTGACAGTGATGACGTGAAAAGTGAAGACCAACGCGGCAGGCGGAGACCAGCAAAGATCCCCAGGCACTCCCCAAATCTGACCGGAAAAAAGTAGGAGGGGGTATCAAGTATATGAACCACTCCCATTAGAGAATGCAGCGTGAAGTCAAGCACTAGGGAAAATAAGGCACCGACCATTAGCAGCACCACATACCGCGGGACGCAATAAGGCCAGCAAATTCGAGCCGAAGATTGGGAGAGATGAGCTAACCGGGGGCATTTCAGGCCCGGTGTGCAAGAGGAGGTCCCGTTTGAACTCACCGAGTCGAGGGGAGCAGCCTGCGGAGTCCCGTGCCTGACAACGAAATGGCAGCCATTTGGGATATGGAAGGAACAGCTGAAAGAGCAATGCCGGTGAGTGAGCCTTGCAGACGGAGGGCAACATTATGCAAAAGGAGAGGCAAGGGGGAATAAAAGTTTCACTTAGCAAAAGAACTAACAGGCTTCACTGAGCGGACTTCAACCTCTACACTGCCTGACCCTAACATGGTGGCTGATAACCGCGGTGACCGTTCGGTGAAGTGGACAGTAGATGATCAAGGAAAGCCAGAAAAACCCCTCTAAAGAGCAGACAATTAAGTGGTGAGGAAGAGCCTGCTCAAATTGCTAGGAGGGTCGGGCTCAATCTCAATGTATCCACGCTGGCCCTTGAGAGATACCGCAAAGGCTGCTGACAAGGCTCATACAGGATGTTAGAAGGAGTACACCACCCGCTGTCAAATCCAAGGCGAGAGAAGATAGAAAACATGGAGGAATGAGCCAGCCTGTAGGTATGTGCAAACTCAAATATGGAGGCGACCAATAGAGCCTGATAGAGTCACTCCCTGGTGAATTTAAGAGACTCCATCCCACGAGGGGTGTAGGAGTGTAGGATCTGCTTACTACGGTTACCCCCACTTTTTGCTGGTGTTTCACTGTTTTTCAACTTTAGTCTGGCTGGGGCCCTGCTAACTAGGACCCCAGCTTAGCTGCTTTCTCTCTAAATTGATTGCATGTACATTAGGTACACTCCAGATTGGTTACTGGGTTACCCTTGTGAGTCCCTAGTATATGTACCTTAGGTACCAAGGGCATAGGTACCCCAGGGGCCTACCAGGGGCTGAAGCATGTAATATGCCACCCCTGGGAGGCCTTCCAAAATGGCACCACAGGTCTGCTACTGCAGCCTGGGTAAGGTGGTGCATGCACTCCTTACTAAGATATAGGCTACCTATATCTACCTTTAAATACAGAAAAAACAAACAATATCCCAACGGGTATTATTGGAAAGACAAATGATTACATATGCATCAAGCATTATGAAAACAGAATTAAGGAGACTCAATACGTTTTTTGAATGTGCTCATGGCATCATGTAATAAAGAAATAGAAGTAGTAAGGCAATTTACAGTTGTAACAGCACTGTAGGTGGACAAATAGCAACACAACCCAAATTGTACGGGATCCTTAAGGGGAGGGTGTACCATCAGGGTGATCAATGCAGGTCTGTCCAGGACGCGAAGTCCCGATCTGCGGGGGACCCAATCATTGTTAAAATCGCGTCCTGGACAGACCTGCATTGATCACCTTGACGGTGCACCCCCCCTCCCCCCCCACCCCCCCTTAAGGATCTGGACTCCTTCCTGCTATTCACAGCACCGTTGCCCTTACAACCTAGTCCTGAAGATGATTCTGATTGAAGAGGATCGAAACGTCGTCGACTGCTCCGCGCAATAAAAGGCACATCCCCCAGTGTGATCTATCCTAATTATAGTCAACTCAGCTGAAAATTCAAGCTTAAAGATTCATTTGGAGCCACATTATTTTCCAATCACAATTGTCACTTGCGTCGCCACTCTGTATGTCACTCGCACATTTTGAGCACCAAGTACAAATTGGGTAGTGTTGTTATTTGTCTACCTACAGTGCTGTTACAATTGTAATAATACCGGTTGGGATATTGTTTGATTTTTCTGATTATCTGCCGCAATCTCAACGTGGTTGATGGGTCATTCTCCTGTAGTACTTTACACTAACTTTAAATAAAGACTCATATAAACCTATAAGTCACTACTATGGCAGGCCTTAACAATCTTGAAGGCAGAGTGATTGGTTTTGTGTGAGAAGGTGCCCATGCATGAGCAAGACCCCTCTGAAGCTTTCAGAATCACTTCCCTATAGCTGTTCTGTGATACAGCCATACCATATACTCTTAAGTGCATTATAACCTCGCGGTAAATGCTAACTTTGGAATGGCGGCATCAAAACATGTTGTGTTTGGTGTCAAACACTTTGGAATCCTATACAAACCCCCCACCAGTCCTGGCGCCGGGGGTAGAACTCCACCCTTCTAGAGGGAGAAGACTTGTACACACTTACCTGACGGGTAATAGTTTAAAAGGGCCCCAACATCACAAAATGAATACTGCAGCCACAGACACGAGTCTGACCTCCTGATGCTGGACGAAACTCCGACAGGGGAGGCCTGGACAATAGGGTTCCTGTCATAAGGAGGTGTAACCCCCTCCCCAGACAGGCTTTAGTGTATTTGGGCTGGATGGGAGCATTCAGTGAATGCTTTTCAGACAGTGCTGGGGGCACACTTGGTGTCCCTGTTCATATCCCAGTTCAAACCGGTTGCAGGGGCGCTCAGCCCCTGCTCTAGGGCAAATCTGGACAAAGGGTAGGGGTTGTAACTACCCCCTCCCCAGGTCCTCCCATAGGTGGGACCCTAGAGTTAGTCCAACCCCTAAACTAAGTACATGTATAGGAACCCAGTCCTTAGGACTTTAGATTACACCTGGACGAAACTCTGCAACATACATCCTGGAACTTCGACATTCTATTTCGACTAGAAGACGGAAGAATCTCCCTTGGAGTCAAGGAGTGACTCCCCTGTTCAAACAGGCACCAAAGAAGCATCTTGCCGGTCTGCCTTTCTAAGGCTCTCGCCAGATCCCGCTGGATTTGTGACACAGGATATGGACTTCCAGACATCTCTGAGGCCAACACGAGATCCCAGCAAAGCTGACACCCGCAGCCATCACGAGAGATGTGGGACCGGAACTCCTGAACACCGTGTACATTTGCTAGTGCCCCAACTTCTCAAGCTTTTCTGATTTTGTGCATTGGGCTACTCGTAGTCCAAGCCCTGAGCACCATTTGCAGCGAAAATTGTGGGCCTACACTCCACGAGTGGTCCATGGGCCCGCTTCTAGCATTTCTGCTCAAGGCTCTTTCGGGATCCCTGGTCTGTCGACTGGTGGGTCCCCACAAAGGTACCTCTTCTGTTTCTTGGGCTTCCCTGGTTGCTACAGACATGCCCTGACTTTCGTCCAAAGGGTGAGTCCCTGAGACCTTGCTGGTCTGCACCGAAACCAATCTCTGCTTTCTGCATGGGTTGCTGTTGCCAAGGCTTGTTGGGCCCCATCTGGAATCCGACACCGCAGCACTCGACATCCTTCATGGGACAGCTCAAATCCAGCACCTGGTCATCGTCAACACCTCCTGGTCCTCGTGGCTGAAGAGTCAAACTTCACCTTCTTCACCTGCAAGCACCTGACATTGGTTGGCATCTTCTCTTCGCCTTCCTGGTCACTGGCTAGTGATCCAGATTCTGTCCTCTCTGCTTTCAGGCTCTTCTCAACTCCGATCCAGGCTTGGATCCATCCGGACACTTTCCACTTGGTCGCCTGCAGCACTTTACTGCAGCTCGCCATAGAAAACATCGACGAAACCCGACACGAAAAAACACCTATGCACCGCGCGTCCATGGGTGAGGTAACGCGAGTACTCCGGTGCTCCCGTGGGTGTTGACTCTAGAACTGCCTAGTTCTAAAGGGGTTTGCTCCAAGTCCTCTTCTAAGTCTTCTTCCTTTGTAATTTCCCAACTGCGACATTCACCATAATAATAATGAATATAATAATAATACAGAATTTTGTAAAGCGCGTGCGGTTACCTCAAACGGAAGTGTCCCGGCGCTAAGCGTGCAGTACAAGAGATGGAAGTGGTGAGGGGAAGTCCATGGCTCTGATCTGATGGGTAAAAAGCCAGGTTTTCAGGCCCTTTCTGAAACCAGCCTCTGAGGGGGCTAGCTGTAAGACAGGCAGCAGGGTGTTCCACAGCTTTGCCGTATTGGCAGAGAAAGTCCTACCACCCAAACGTACCCTTCTTACTCGCGGAACGAGTAGCTGGAGTAGAGCGCTGGAGCGTAGGATTCTCGTCTGTGTATATCTGGGGTGTCAAGCTTTTAAATACTTGGGGCAGCTCCCATGTAAGGCTCTAAAGGCCAAAGTCAGAGCCTTAGATTTTATCCTGCTTGCTACTGGCAGCCAGTGAAGTGCGCCCAAATGCGGCGAGACATGCTGCTTGTACGGGATAAACTTTATCAGCCTCGCAGCCGCATTTTGAACGGTTTGCATCCATTGGATCAAGTATTTGGGCAAGCCCAGGCACAAGCCGTGGGCATGATCCAGCCTTGAGGTGACCTTAGCATGGATTACTGTTTTCCGGCAGCCTTCAGGTAGAAGCAGGAGAATTTTTCGCAAATTCCTCAATTTGCTTAAGCAGCCTCCTACGACCTGTTGGATGTGGGGAGAGAAAGATAAACTATCATCCCACTTCACCCCCAGATTTTGTGCCTTTGTGCTAGGGAGGGGCGCCTGACCCAACTCAGCAGGCCACCACAGCTCTGAAGAGGGGTAAGGGCCTTTTCCGAAGAAAATAACCTCTGTTTTACCGACATTCAGTTTCAATTTGTTTGTATTCAACCAGCTCGCTACATCGCGAAGGCAACTGTTGAAATTGGCCAACGCTGCCTCCGACACCTCAGAATACGGGAAAACAAGCTGGGTGTCATTGGCGTACAAGACTGCCATGACTCTCCAGTTAGCAATTAAAGAAAAAAGAGGGGCTAAATAAACATTAAAGAGTAGCGGGCTAAGAGCAGAGCCTTGAGGAACCCCGCAGCCCAATCGCTTAGGTTTGGAGGAAAAGGCGCCCAGCGCCACCTTCTGTGATCTATTAAGCAGATACGAGCGCAACCACCCTAGTACTTGTCCCTGAAGGCCAATCTCCTCCAGACGTTGAATTAGTCTGCTGTGGTCAACCGTATCAAAGGTGGCTGATAGATCCAGGAGCACCAGCATAGCAGAGGCCCCTGAATCCAACGACCACCTAACTGACTCAGCCACCTCGATCAATGCGGTCTCGGTGCTGAAACCGGGCCTAAAACCCGGCCTGGGTTTCATGCAAGATGTTATTATCCTCCGTGAATCTATTCAATTGACGTTGAATCAGTTTCTCCAGCATTTTGCCTGGTGCTGCCAGCAACGAGATTGGGCGTAGATTGCTGAGATCCGCCGCATCTCCGTTAGGTTTCTTTTTCAGAGGGAGGAGTGTGGCGTGTTTCCAACAATCAGGAAACACCCCCGTGGAGATAGACATATTCCATATATGCCGAAGAGTGGGCGCGATTGAGTCCGCCATCAGACTCCAAAGCTTAGGTCGACAAGGGTCATCTGGTGACCCTGATTTGCATCTCTTTATTTCCTGCAGAGCCTCAGAGAGTGTTATCGGCTGAAATTGACATAGGGTCACAAGAGGGGCGCTAGCCTCCGCCGTATCGGACATTACCGTGGGCCTAGATTGGGTAAAGGTGCCATTCACTTTTGTTATTTTATCATCAAAAAATTCAGAAATATTATCACAGAGAGTCTCCAAAGTAATAACCTCCGTTTCAATGCTTCTAGGTTTGAAAAAGGTCTGCACCACTTTAAATACTTCTTTGCTAGAATGTTCTGCTTGTTGAATGGAGGTGGCAATACAAAGTTTTTTTGCCTTTTTTATTGATTTATGAAGCTTGCGGATGGCTGTCTTATAGCGCTCCCTAGCCAGTTCGCAATAGTTTGCCCTCCACAGCCGCTCCAGCCTCTTGCAGGCTGCTTTTTCTGCCCTCAGCTCCTTTGAAAACCAGGGGGCAGAGGGAGAACCCCTCCGTGATACTGCACGTTTAGCTGGTGCAATAGAATCCACCATGTCGCCTATCCACCGATCCAGCGCCTCAGCATTCGCATTAGCAGTAAGTGCAGGGGGGTTCAGTGCCAGGGCTGGGCCAATGGATTCAGGTTGTAAATGTTTCCATTGTCTCTGCAGGAAGGAGCGTCTTCCCACCTCCCGCCCCCCACCTGGCAGTGTAACAACGAAGGGGATCAGAGCGTGATCTGACCACAGCAATGGCTGAGGCGCCTCAACTGACGTGTCCCTAACGTTGGAAAATATCAGGTCAAGCGAGTGTCCCGCTCTGTGCGTGGGCCCAGTGATAGTCAGTGTCAGGTTGGCCGCGCTCAGGGTAGAAATTAGCTGCTCCGCCAGGGGGCAATCGGTTCTATCAGCGTGCATATTGAAATCCCCCACTACTATGAAATGTGGGTGGAGAAGGGAGCTTTGGACAATAGAGTCCATAAGTTCAGCTGAACTAGCCTCAATACAGTCCGGTGGTCGGTAGATAACTAAGCCAGCCAGTGACTGTTGCGGGTTGACTTGGAGGCAAAAATGCAGCCCTTCCACCCCTGGAATCGTAGTCGGGAGAGAAGATGTAAGCGTGTACCGTTCTTTAAAGATGAGAGCCACCCCTCTGCCCCTTCTGGCGCCAACCTGATTTAAAAAGCACTTTTTAAAGCCTGGAGGCACAGCTAAGGCAATACTGGTCATATTGTGGTCATTCAGCCAGGTTTCAGTCAGAAACATGGCGTCCCACTCCAAGCTCTCCAGCAGCAGCCAGATATCTTCTGCATGCCTCGCTAATGATCTGCAGTTTAGCAGGCCTGCTCTAAAGTTACAAGTGAGAGGGCCTGCTGAAGCATTAGATTTGTATGTGCTAGTAAAGTTATCCTTGCCGAGCGACTTCCCACAGAGCACACACTCCTGAGGTAGTATGGAAGTGGCCAAATCAACTATGTCTGTTTTGCACGGCTGTGCTAAATTCAGCGCCAGTAGATCCTCCCTTAACCAGGAGATCCGCCTGGTATCTCTCCCCAAACTAGCAGCGTATCTGGCCCTGGCCGCGTTCCGGTCACGGACGGGCGCAGACGGGAACACTTTTGGCGCGCCTTCAGCGCTACAACGGTGCGCCCACTGCGCGCGGTCGCGTGCCCATCTCCCTTTATGGCAGAATTCCTGGAAGTGAGGCAATAAGGGGGAGGAGTCGCGTCCCTCCGTTCAAGCGGCACAGCAGCCGCGACGGACTGGGGACCGACCGGGTAAGTGCAGGGGAGAAATGTACAAAATAGCAATGTGCAAAGTTCTGCCTGTAAAATCACACACGTAATTAAAATGTTCACAGATGCTCCAGCTAAATCACGGAAGTTTAAAAGTAATTTTAAAAGTGCGGCGGTTCTTGAGTCAACCACTCTTTCCCTTGAAGGAAGAACAAACACCTCTTATCACCAGCGCCTAGCTCCCGCTGCTCACACCAACGCGGCCGATCACCCTGGCGCTTTTGTAGGCAATGAGGGGGAGGAGTCGCGTCCCTCCGTTCAAGCGGCACAGCAGCCGTGACGGACCGGGGACTGACCGGGTAAGTGCAGGGGAGAAATGTACAAAATAGCAATGTGTAAAGTTCTGCCTGTAAAATCACACACGTAATTAAAATGTTCACAGATGCTCCAGCTAAATCACGGAAGTTTAAAAGTAATTTTAAAAGTGCGGCGGTTCTTGAGTCAACCACTCTTTCGCTTGAAGGAAGAACAAACACTTCTCATCACCAGCGCCTAGCTCGCGCTGCTCACCATAGAAGTCAATGGTGATTCGCGGCTATGTTTAGACACTGCACGTGTCCCCTTGTGTCCCCTGTGTCACTACCTTGGGTGGTTCCTGGTGGCCCCAGCAGTTCTACAGGCTCTAGGCCTGGTATCTATGTCAGTCGTGGTTCTTATACCACTTTCTTAGTATATGGTCTGTGAGGCCCCTAGGGCAAAACGTATACTGTGCTAATTTACTGTGTGCTAAATAAGTTTAACTGGTGCACTGTTGCCTCCAGCCTCATAAAGAGACTAGAGGGGTGTGTTTAGAATAAATACATATATTTTATATATATACCTGGTGTGGTTCTCCTTTCATTTGGTAATTCACGAGTTTATAGACTGGTAAAACAAGCTGCTTTACATTCCTTCAAGACTTAGCCTGAAGGCTGCTCTCCACAGCTACCACTAGGATAGCTTTCTATAAGGTTGTCTTTAACCTACCATCAATAAGGGGTCGTTTGGACTGGTGCAAGGTGCCCACTAGAATAGTGGAAAGCATATGCCAGGCCAACTTTTCACAAGGGCCACCATACTGAGATGCGCAGGGGGATGGACAACAGAGATATCGATCTGCACGACAAACGTATACACTTATCTCACCTCCACCAGTACAACATCTAGCTTAGATGGTAACTCTCTAAATGGTCCCCGAACTCTATGAGCTAAGAGATCCTGTCCTTGTGCCCTCTCAAATGGCTATCAGCGCACATTGTGACCTCGATTAGTGAGGGTGGCATCCACCAACGCCACTGAGTCTCTGCCACCCAAAAGACACAGACCAACAGTCTCCAGCTATTTCTCACCTACAGAGACAAGAGGATCTATCGAGGGAGGAAGCTCAACGGAAGATGTGGCGCTCACCAAAGATGACCTCCTAGCCTCGTTTAGAGACTTTAAGAAAGGGCTGAGGGAAGAGCTCAAGGCAGACTTGGAGGGTTCCCTGGCAGCCTTCTGCTCAGACATCCAGGGTAAGCGCATATCCCTGCAACAGGATGTCGTCTCAGTGGACACACGTACGCTGGATATCGAATCCAAAGTGCAAGAATTAGATCGCAGAACAGTTGGGATAGAAGTTATGACGAAAATGCTCAACAAACAACTACTGTCACATTGAGGCGTAGATAGGGTGGTTGGGAATACACATATACATGGATTGAGTGGGATCAGATGAATGTGTATGTGTGGACTACATCACCCATAATCTTGAGCGAATCACCACGTGAGCTCTATGCCTCAAGCCATACATAAGCACCGCTCCCTGGCTGCTCGGTGCTTATCAATCCTGAAAGCTTCACTGAGACATTAGCTCAACTCTCAGCTTAGTGCCAGTTGTAGGAAGGTATTCACCTTCTCAGCCCTTGTCCCACATTATTCTGCCAACTTGGGTTGTGGAGGAGCGCTTCGCAGCCAAACCGAAGGCACCTGGGTCCTTCCTGACATTTTTTACAGCAAACACGCTGAAGCAAGTCCTGGAGCCGTTACTCGGCTTGGTCCTGTTTTCTTTTTGTTTGGTTTCCTTTTCACCCGCTTCGCGAGTGAAACAATTAAACGCCCTGGAACGCGTCTAGGAGCTGCTTGGAAGGCTTGTATTCCTTTAGTTTTGATCTCACTCGTTGTGTTGGGCATTTTTTTACCAAACGCGCTGGAGCGCTTTCCGGAGCCGTTTGAAAGGCTTGTATTTCCTTTCTGCCATTTATCTCGTGGTTACTGGACATTCCTTACTAATCGCGCTGGGGGCATCTCAGCGTCATTAAGAGGCTCGGGGAAGAAAGCTATATTTCTTTTTTGTAACAGTGCACCAACTCACAGGAACAGCGTAAAAGACCCTGAAGGAATACATCTCAGCTAAGTACATTGTTTGTTCTTTCAGGACGCTGTTTAACTGCAGGATATAGTGCAAGTGCAGTATCTACCATTCGAAGGCATGGTTATTTCTTTTTATGGTTTATTTTTGGAGTTTGTGATTTTTCACTAGTATGAGTGCGGTGTATTTGAACGTGAGTGCTTACACATATTCTTATATGCATTACTCTCTCTACAGGCCGTGGCTGCTCTATATATATCTTGTGCTTGTGTTTTGTTACAGGGAACACTGGACTAGACAGTTGGAGTGACAGGACTAGGTTTGAGGTCTACAACTCCCAGTACATTCCGCATCATGTGATTTCGCAGCCGCATCTTTATTGTTTCCTTTGTCCCTTTTTTCACTTTCCTCTATGATGGTGATACCTACTTACTCACAGCTTGCTCCATATCGAAGATAGGGTTACTCAGCATCATTCATCGCTCCCTCTATATCCGGTTTTGAAGGTTAGTGGTTACCCTGTCGGTGGTTTGACAGAACAAGCCAATATATAGAAATGCGAAGATCTCGAGAATAGGTCCCGGAGGGATAATGTACGAATACGAAACCTGGAGGAGAGAGCGGACGGCCCGGACTAGAAGGCATTTGTCATGGGCTGGTTCGGAGAGGTACTCAGCCCGGGGGCATGAAGATCAAAATAGGTAGAGTTCATAGGGTGGGACCACCAACTTCGGGAGGAAATAGATGACAGAGAGATGTCCTAGCCAAGTTTCATTCCTTCAAGATGATGGAGGCGGTGATCCAAACAGCAAGATTAAAAGAGGAGGTCTCCTTTCAGGGATTCACGTGCTCCTTATATCAAGATGTGGCCCTGGTGACATTAACATGCAGACAAGAGTTCTGACCAGTCACAGAGAATCTGAGACATGACATAAAATACCGCTGGACTTACCCTTTCAGAGTCACCTTACCCTTCCAAAATAATCAACCACCATGTGACCACTTAAGCGGAAGCGGCGGAGGTCCTGGGATTACCACTTCCCAATGACCAGTCCATAGAGAGCGCCTCGAATGTCACAAGCCACAAGGTGGCAGAGAAGGGCAGAGGTGAGTGGTGGCAGACACAGAATCATCAAAGGCTGCAACAGAGGAAATAGGCTGGAGCCACGGAGAAACGGTATGTTGTCGGGGTAGTCAAGGGAGCAGTCAATCAGCCAAAAGGAAGTGATACTGGCAGGCCTTGCTGGACCTGTGGAAGCTGATAAACTGTATAGGCTTGCATGTGGACACTAAGGTAACCTATACCCGGGCTGCGACGTGCCAACCCACTGCAAGGCTGGAGACTAACGTTGGAAGGGTGAAGAGACAACCCTTTAATGACTCCCGATAGAAGCTATCAGTTAATGACTTATTTAGAGTTAATTTGGCTTACCATGGGTTAGATGTAGGTAATTCGTATTTACCGATTCATAAATACCGAATTTTACCGATTCGGTATTTATGAAGGGGGGAGATGTAGCTAATTTTAAACATTGAAATTCCGAATCGGTAACATTCGGTATTTACCGATTCGGTAAATACCGAATCGGTATTCCCTATTGATTCCTATGGGCTGTGAAGCCCATAGGAATCAATGGGAAATACCGAATCGGTATTTACCGAATCGGTAAAAACCGAATGTTGCAAGGGTGCAGGGGGTGTCACTTTGACACCCTCTAGCACCCAAAGTAAAGGCATGTGTGACATGTGACACACAGACATGCCCTAAGGGCATGTCTGTCTGTCACATGGCATAGGTGTGCATGCACACATGTGCATGCACACCTGGATTCGGTATTTTACCACCCAATTGGATTGGGTGGTAAAATACCGAATCTGTAAGGCCTTTGGGACTCAGAAGAGTCCCACCTACATCAGGAAGTTACCGAATCGGTAAAAATACCGATTCAGTATTTTACCGATTCGGTAAATTTACCAAATCGGTAAAATAGGGCCCCTATATGCCAATTCCTAAATACCGGTCGGTAACGGCCGAAATCGGCCGTTACCGACCAGTATTTGGGCTCCTACATCTGGCCCCATATGTGGTATTTGACCAATACTTCTATAATAAGTTTAACACAAAGTACTTTTGTAATGCAAAAAATGGATTCTTGAGTTACATTGACCCTAAATGTTTCAATTCAAGGGTTTCTTGTTGTTTGGGTTTTGGGTGCACGAGTGCTAACATCTTCATACGAGATAAGCATAGGCTGGAGGGGGGATCCGTGAGGCAAATTACCTGGGACAAGGAAGAGCGGGGAGCACAGCTGAGAGAGGAACACACAACAGATACAATAGCGTATAACACCACATCTTAGGTAGCAATGGTTTTTACCATGCTCACATGGAATATAAAGGGGCTTAGCTCACCTGCCAAATGACAAAAACTATGAAAATACCTCTTAGACCAGAGATATGATGTGGTAGCCCTACAGGAAACACATATGAAAAGGTCTGAAGAACACCGCTTGAGACACACGACCTAACCCATTGTATATAGATCATCAGCTTTGACTAAACATAATGGGGTGGCTCTATGTTCCACAACTCTTTGAAATATCAACCAGATGTCAGTAAAACAGACAAAGAGGGCAGGATAGTCATGGTCAAGGGCAGGTTACATGGCTGCCTTTGCCCTTTTGCCTCCGTCTATGCACCTAACTCTAATCAAGCCTCATTCATGACATCTGCCTTGTCAAGACTAAGCAGATTGGCAGAAAGAGAAATTTTTTGAATGGGGAAACTTAACCTTACATGGGACCCCAGTTTAGATAGCAGGCAAACCCAGAGGGCGACCTCAAGTAACTTTATCAAAAATTTGAAAAGGGAATTCACCTCCTTGGGCCTGCTGGATGCCTGGTGCACGCTCTGTCCCACTATTAGGGACTACACTTTTTTTCCCACACGCATAGGTCATACTCTAGAATTGACTATATTTTTGTGGGCAGTAATCTAGTGTCAGTGTTACAGGCTACTTCCATACACTCGATCACTATATCTGACCATGCACCAGTTACACTCACTCTAGCTTGGGATGCTGCACCACCAAAACTTAGACAACGATTCTTTCCCATACCGCTGACATGAGATTGTCTCTTGTGCGATGAACTACGAAAATCTATCAAGGAGTATTTCCTTTTAAATTACTTCAAAGACACCTCCCTGGCTATCAATTGGGACACCTTCAAGGCAGTATTCCGAGGCAGATGTATATACCTCCATGTGGCACTCAATCCACAAGGACCCGAGAAGAACTAGCACTAGAAGCAGAACTATTAGAGGCAGAACGGTTCACTGATAGAATATCGATTCCCAAAGTATCCCCATTCACATACATCGATGCAAAAATATCGGTCAAAAATATCGACATCCTATATTTAAAATTGTAAGTAAAAAAATATGAAACAAAAATATCGATATAAAAAATATAGATGTTCAAAATATCAATTTTATATTTAAATACAAATTAATGTTAAATATATTAAATAATACAATTACCTTTACATTTTTTTGATTTATTATCAATTTTAACAAATATAATAAAATAAATTTCATTTAAAAATATTTGAACATTCATATATAAATTGTAATATATATATATATATATATACATATTTCTTTTCAAACAATTAATAATCTATTCATTTTAATTTATTTTATTATTGTTTTAAGATGTAAAAAGTTACAAACAAATATATATATTTACATACACTTATAAAATCTAATAAAAAACATTATATTATACATTAAAACATACAAATATGTAATAGTCTTTCAAATTAAATGTTGCACTCCATTTCAACAGTAGGGAAATTGTTGGATAGCTAAGGGGTGAAAATTACTATTGCCACTCCAGTGAGTGCAACAGTAGAGAAAGTGTTTGATAGCAAAGGGGTAAAAATAATTATTCCCACTCCAGTGGGTGCAACAGTAGGGAAAGTGTTGGATAGCGGAGGGTTAAAACTTACTATTCTCACTCCAGTGAGTGCAACAGTAGGGGAAATGTTAGATAGCGGAGGGGTAAAACTTAATAGTCCCACTCCAGTGAGTGCAACAGTAGGGAAAATGTTGGATAGTGGAGGGGTAAAAATTACTATTCCCACTCCAGTGGTTGCAACAGTAGGGAAAGTGTTGGAAAGCGGAGGGGTAAAACTTAATATTCCCACTCTAGTAAGTAAAATAGTAAAGAAAAAGTTGGAAAATGACTATTCCCACTCCAGTGAGTGCAACAATAGGGAAAGGTTTGGATAGCAGAGGGGTAAAACGTAATATTCCCACTCCAATGGGTGCAACCATAGGGAAAATGATGGATAGCGGAGGGGTAAAAATTACTATCCCCACTCCAGTGAGTGCAACAGTAGAGAAGGTGTTGGCTAACGGAGGGGTAAAACTTAATATGCACACTCCAGTGAGTGCAACAGTAGGGAAAATATTGGATAGCGGAGGGGAAAAAATGACTATTCCCACTCCTGTGGTTGCAACAGTAGGAAAAGTGTTTGATAGCGGAGGGGTAAAAATTACTATTCCCACTCCAGTGGGTGCAACAGTAGGGAAAGTGCTGGATAGCGGAGGGGTATAAATTATTAATTTCCACTGGAGTCAGTTCAAAATTAACAGCAAACAAATAAACAATAACACAAATGATTTTAAAAAACAAAAATAAAACCTATATAAATGTTTTAAATAATACCAAAGATATAAACAGATTAGAATGTTAAAAAGATTAACAAATACCTAGAAAGATTATTTAAATACTTAAAAAAATAATTTAAAAACAATTTTTAACCCCATTGCTGCTGCCGTCGGCCGCTGAACATTCGGAGCACTACCTGGCTGGTGCTGCGAACGTTCAACGGCCGACGCAGCCCCGCCCACTCTTCAGAACGCTCGCACTACGCCGAAATAACGGCCGCAGTTAAGGCGTTAATAGAACTTTTTATAAACAAAAATATTATATGCTACATAAATGTAATAATTTTCATTTCCTACCCTTTAACAACACACAATTCACGACCCACATTTAAATTTAAAAAAATGTACCTCCATTATTAACATAATTAATTATCAATTAAACAAATATTATTAATTTTAAAAAATGTCGAACAAATAAAAATGTATGTACTCCCCAAACGTTACCCCTATAAAAACAAACCACACACACAAAATAACAATAAACAATTGCCATAAATATTTATCAATTGATAAATTAATATTAATAATCAACTAATTATTAATTAATTAAACATAAATAACTTTCCACCCTCTACCCCAAAAAACACCTCAACACACTTGTAAAAATCATTGCACAATGTCATAAATAATTTTACATTAATAAATTAATATCAATTAACAACAACTTATTAGTTAATTTAAAATAATTTACTTCCCACCCTTTACCACTATAAACCCTACAACTTATATATAATTACACAATTGCCATATTTTAATTTGATTTAATTAGTTAGAATTAATTAACATACAATGAATAATGAATTATAAATAAATTACTTCCCACCCTATTCCTCTATAAACCCTACCACACACTCCTGAAAAAATGACACAATTAACAATATTTTGTTTTATTTATTCTTTTTATTCACATTTAGTGGTATCTTTATAGCATCAGTTTACACATAAAACAATATACTATCATTCAATACAAATCCCATCCTTTTACTACATTAGTATCATACTCATTATATTTTGGTTCATACATCGTCACAGTTACATATTTTAGTGTCCAGATGACGTCAACTTGTTTCTGTTTCGCGGTTCACTTTTGGCAATGCACATATATATGCCCCTATAGGTGTTCCAGCCTCCCCATGATCTCATTCATTTTTTGGGAGACCCTCTGCGCACACATATACAGTTTTTTCCGCCACCATGGCCATGTCCATATCTTTACACCATTCCGCTTTCGTGGGGTGGTGAACACACCCCAATGTTTAGCAATGTTTCTTTTGGCTAACATTATTCCTAGTGTCGCCGAAGTCTGTGCTGTGGAATATATTCAAGAGGCAGCGTTTGAGCTCTGGAGGAACTGGGCTCCCGCTCACTCTCGTGATGATGAACATGACTGATTTCCAATATGGCACTATTGCGGGGCATACCCAGAGTGTATGAAAGAAGGTTCCGGGCGCCCCACACTGTCGTTGGCAGAGTTGGTTGTCAGTTTTCCCTATATTATATATAAGGGTTCTAGTGTAGTAGATTCTGTTGAGGATCTTAAGCTGTACAAGGCGTAGTTTGGATGTGATCACTACTTCTCTGGGTGATGTTAATGCTTCCTGCCAGTATGTAATATCTAGTTCCTCCACCTCCTCCGGCCATTTTTCCCAGAGCCTTTGCATGGGATCGGACATGTTATTAATGATCCTTCGATATGTCATGGATGTTGCTTTCGTGGCCATGTGATCTGTCAACAATCTATCCTCGAACGGTGAGGCCTCAGGGAGACTAGTGTCTGGGGGGATTGCTGCCTCCAAGGCGTGCTTGATCTGATGGTAACGGAATCGCTCCGTGGGTGCCATTTCATATTGGTCCTGGCGTTGCGCAAAAGAAATCATCTTCGCCCGCACCCAGAGATCCCCCACTTTGGTTATCCCTATATTGTCCCAATGCTTGAAGCCTTTACTTTTGCCAGTCTGCCCAGTCCGTGTCCCAGAGGGGTGTTGCTTGTGTGATTTTGTTGTTCCACCCTAACCTTTTGTCTACTACGTTCCATACCTGGAGTGTGTGATTCATTGGGCCTATCAGGACCCGGGTTTTATTGTAGAGTGCCCGATATAGCCCTCCTTCTCCCAACTCCAATCTATCAAGGCTGTAGGCCGGATCTGTGTGAGGGACATGCAGCCAGTGGTTAATCACTGTCAATTGGGATGCCCAATAGTATGTTTGTTTACTTGGAAGTGTGATTTCCCCTTTGTACCAGGTTCTGAACAGTTTCGTCATAGCATAGCCTGGTCTGGTGGCTCAGTGGACTAATGCATCCACTGCAGGGGCCTGTGTTCGACCTCATGGTCACAGGCTCAAATCCCGGCGGGTCCACTCAGCCTTTCATCCATTTGAGGTGGATAAAATGAGTACCATTGAGTTGGTTACCAATATACATCTGTTATTTCAGCGCCAAGATGCCCTGTTGCTGGGGTGAACATGCGCTTTACAAATACACCTGTTATGTTTTGCGAGGTGGTTTGTTATTCTAGAGGAGTTTGGTGACTTCTGCTTCTATGGTTCGGAAGTAGGACTGGGGGACCAGGAACTGTGTATTTTGAAGGGCATAGAGGAACCTCGGGAGCGCCATCATTTTTAAAAGTGCTGCTTTACCAAGGAGCGTTAGTGGCAGTGATTGCCAGCGCTTAATGTACCTTTGGAGCCATCTCAGGGGGGCTTGAAGGTTCATCATAATGAAGCCCTCTGGGTCATGGGTGACATGGATTCCTAAGTACTGGAAACTACCATCAGCGATTGTTACGTCACAGCCAGTCGGTAGAGTTGGTGGAGGCCCTCTCAGGGCATATAAAACGGATTTAGTCCAATTGATCGTATACCCCGAGTGCCTTCCATAGGAGCCACATATGTCCAGTATTCTAGATAGAGAACGTTTGGGAGAGGCCATTTAGAGGAGAACATCGTCTGCGTACAGGGATATTCGATTCTCGTGTCCCTCAGTCCAGCAAAGCCTGCGAAAAATTGGGATCCTGTTGTATCCAGGTTGCCAAGGGCTCTAGTATAAGAGCGAAAAAAGCGGCGATAGCGGGCAGCCCTGTCTCGTGCCTCGATGCAGTGGAAACTCTTTGGATATATGCCCATTAGCTACCACATGGGCCAGGGGATTAGTATATAGTAATCTATTCTAGGAACAAAATTTTGGACCAAACCCCATCTTGGTGAGGACCGCGAAGAGGAAGGGCCCTTCGACTGTGTCGAAGACCATTTGTGCGTCTAGGGACAAAATGATGGCTTCCTCTTGTATGGTGTGCCTACGTCCCAGTACATTATGGAGACATCTTAAATTTAGGGCTGTATTTCTTCCTGCCATGAACCCTGACTGATCTGGGTGTATTAATGTATCTAGGTGCGGCGTAAGTCTGTTGGCCAGAGTTTCGGCCAGTATCTTGGCCTCTGCGTTAATCAGGGATATGGGCCGGTATGAGGCACATTCCCGAGCGGGTTTACCGGGCTTGTAGATGGCCACTATTGTTGCCGTTCTTTGGTCCCGTGGAAGTTCCCGCCTTTCCAAACTGGCCTTATACATATCTAGTAGGTAGGGCATGAATGCAATTGCACTTCATTTATATCACTCTAATAGGATACCATTCTGGCCCAGGGCCTTTCCTGATTCGACTTTTCTGATTGCTATCGCTATTTCTTCTGTGGAGAGTTCTGCCCTTCATAATTGAGACTCCTCTTCTGGGAGCTTGGGAAGTCGGATATCACGGAGGAATTCCTCCGCATCTTCTTGTTTTATTTTAAGCGTCGAGGTATACCCTTGCTCGTAGTGATGCGCTAAGAGGTCTGTTATGGCTTGAGGATTCGGTGTAACTATTCCTGTGGGAAGCTGAAGTTCTGCGATCTATCTATCTTCCTTTTTTCTTTTGTCAAGCCAGGCCAGAAGCTTGCCCGCTTTATTGACGACTTCGTATATTTTATGCTGAGTAGGGGACAATCGCGTCTTCGCGTCCTCCCACAGGTGGTCTTTATATTCCTGTTTTTTGAGGAGTAATAGATGCATATTTTTGTCTGAGGGGTCCTGCCCATGGGTGTTCCACTCTAGGTTGCCCACCTCTTGCTTGAGTGCCACTACTGCCTGAGCCTTTTCTTTTTTGTGGTTTGTTATGAGTGAGATCTCCTGTCCACGAAACACTGTTTTGCTTTTGTATGCTTCCCATAAAGTGGGGAAGAGACTGAGGGTGGGTTCTCATTAACATAGTGTTTGGTGGTGTCGGCCTGCCCCTTCCAGATTTTAGGGTTCTTAAAGTACCCAGGGCATATAGGGAATATTCGACACCGTGTTGTGGCATACCACATGTAGACAGCATAGATGGGGGAATGGTCGGAGATGCCTCTTAGTAGATGTGTAATGTCTGCGAAGTTCCCTATTTCGCCAGCCTATGCTAGTATTTGATCTATTCTGGAAAGGCTGTTATGTGCGCCTGAATGATATGTGTATTGCCGTACCTGCGGATAGTGGAGTCGCCAGATATCTACCAGGCCTTTGGTATCTAAAAAATCCGCTAGGTTAGAGTGTGTCCGGTGCTGGTGCCGGGGAGGTGTTCGATCTGGATTGTCATCCAGTGTTGCATTGAAGTCACCTCCTTTGAATAATTCGCCCAGTGGGAGCTGATGTAGGAACGCGCTAAGTGCTGGGAACCCAAATGAGTGGAGCGCAGGGGGGGATATAGACTGACACTATATTGACCACACGTCCCTCCCATTGACATATCAGTGTCGTCTGTGTATGTGCGTTTAATAACAATCGGGTATTGTTTTTTAATTAGTATCCCTACCCCCGTGAGCCGGACGTGAACTCTGAGTGGACCGCTAATTTGAAGCCCCATCTGTCGAGTGCTTTGCAGGTCGTCCCCGTTAGGTGGGTTTCTTGTATCAGGGCAATTGCTGGTGCTTTGCGCTTTAGGTATTGCAGGACCACTCCCCTCTTCAGCTTATCCCGGAGACCATTGACGTTCCAGGATATTATAGGCAGGTGTTGTGTGCGTGCTACCACAGGGTCGGGTGGGTCAGGTGGCGTTGCCATGAACAGTGCTGAAAGTGTATGCTTTAGGATCTGGACTCGAAATGAAAGAACAAGGGGACCCTACTCACAACAGAACCAGGGTATAGACTTTATATAGGAAAACAGCGGTTCCAATAGGATTATATATTCACTTTGTATAATAACAGTAGAGCATAAAAGCAATAAAAACAAGGGTTAACTGGGATGTCAAAGAGAGAAAAGGACGCTCACAGAGAATTTTTTTTTTGGAAAATGCAGTTGTATTTATATAGATACATAAATCAAGTTATATACATTTACATAATTCTTTCAGTGCAAAAAGTGTCCCCAGTGTATATATAAAGAGAACCAAACTAACATTTGGGTGGTTATTTATGACTGTATTTACAAGGTTTCTGTGCAATTCTTCTATTAAGGAAAGTGACCATTCTGAATATGTACAAGATAGATATACAGACACTTTACACAATTGTAAGTGCTGTTTGCAAGGTTCGTTTTCCTTTTTATCGTCGACGGCATTTCGACCCTGTGGTGAATGAAGGGTCTCATCAGGACCAATAGTAAAGGGACATCTACAGGATAAAATAAGGATAAGGTAAGGACTGGACCTATGGCAAAACATGTAACTGATGTAGACACTACAGACCATTGGGGCAATATGTACCAGGTTTTAACAATAAAGGTCACGTGCGGTGTCCGGTGTAAACCCTGTGCATGGAAGTGAAGTAAAAGTACTCACAGTGAACCCGGCCGGGTTCTAGATGTAGAATGAGTGGGGAAGGAATAGCAAGAGTACAGTTTTAATTACTGGAAGGCTGTAATAGTACAGCAGACAAGTAATGTTGGTGGTCACAGTAAAGGTAACTCACCACTGGTACAGTTGACTTGTCACTGAATGTAGTCAAGGGTGAGTCGCAGTAAGGATAGAGCGCGATGCTGTCTAAAGGGGAAATTAATCCAGAAGGCTTGATATGGCCCAAATGGGGCGATCGTCTAAGGGTTAGGATGGCAGAGAGAGAAGCGCCTCTTTACACTGAAGAATATATTGCGAAAATGACGAGTGGACCTTCATTGTTTTCTAACCTACCCAGTAACTCAACTAGTCCTAGACAGCAGCTTATTGAAAAACTAGAAAAAGCCAAAAAGAAACACGTAAGAAAGGAACTGCATGCACGGATGCTTACAGACTACTTAAGGGCAGGCATTATACCACAGGGCCTTCAGATCAGAAACGTACCAGAAATCTTCAGGGAAGATCCTAAATTTAAAGGCAGCTTTTGTGGTATCTCTATTACATGTTCGCACCACTGGATGGTGCTAGGGGTAGAGACGGCAATAGAACACTCAAAAGCAGAAAGAAATTGAGGATTTAGAAAAGGAACTCCTTGGGGGAGACGGGGTTGCTGAGGCTAAACTACTATTAGACAAACTCAACAAATCAATTGACAAATTCAATTCCTTTGAGCTTAAGAAGAAAGCAGACAAGGTATCTAAAGATATAAAAAACTTCAACAAGGAACAGGCCTATCCCTATCTTAAAGATAACTACTACACCAACTTTCCCAACCAAAACAGGCAAAACACCTGGGGTCGCTTCAAAAGAAATCAGCCAGTGACCTTTTCTGAATCGTCAGGAGGTTGTAGCGACTCAGACAACCAAGCAGGCCCTAGTCGTTTAGATAATCACCCCGGCCAACCTTTTGTAGAGAGAGGAGGCAGACCCAAAAGGCGAATCTGGCACCAGTACCCCGGGGAACGACAGACCAGGAACAAACATTACCAGTGGGGCCCCTAGCCATACTAAATCTCAACACTGGAATCATGGATACAATCCCCATATTTAATGTATCCAAACATACACTATCCTCCTCAGAAATCTCACTCCTCAGTAAGGGACTCTCCTTTGTGATCACAGAGAAAACCAATTTTTTCAATCTAAAGGCAGAATTTTTTAGAAAGATTCACCTTAACCTGTTCTTCAAAGACCGGGAATACAGTACACAGGACTTAGACCACCATCTACCTTCTACCCTACCAATGGGATGATGCCCCCTGAAGTGATCACTTTTGAAAAAATCATCCTTAACAGTGTAGATGCCCTAAAAAACTCTAAACATTTCACACCCTACAATATCTCCCTACAGGAACGTCAAGCCCTCAACACCCTCAAAAACGATACTTCCATCATACTCAAATCAGCAGATAAAGTTGGGGGCATCGTCATACAAGAACGTTCTTACTACGACAATGAGATTACTAAACAGATCTCCGACCTCAAACACTATAAAAAATTGAACCAAAATCCCATATCTGAGATTCGCAACACTATAATGCACATCACAACTGAAGGCCTAGAGCAAGGTTTCCTTACCAAAAAAAGAGTTTGAGTCCCTTAATGCTGAAAACCCCAGGTCCCCGGTCCTCTACACATTACCCAAGATACACAAAGACCTCACAAACCCACCAGGGTGTGGTTCCATCTTGGAACCCATTGGGAGATATATTGATTTTTTCATTAAAGAGTTTGTACCTGGGCAGAATAGCTATGAACGTGACACCATGCACATGATCAACCTGGTAAAAGGGCTTACATTCGATGCCACCACAGACTGGCTGGCCACGCTTGACATATCATCTCTCTACACCAACATCCCCCAAAATGATAGTATCACTATCATTGAACAACTTTTGAACACAAGACCTAGGCCGTTTACTGTCCCGACTCCTTTCATAATCTCACTATTACGTGTAGCACTACAGACCAACTATTTTGTCTCCAACGGCCAATACTACCAGCAGTGCTCTGGAACCAGTATGGGTGCAGTTTTTTCTCCAAACTTAGCTAATATTTACATGAATCATGTGGAAGAAACATATGCACTGAGTAACATGAACCCCCATCTGGCACACATTAGATGTTGGCACAGGTGCATAGACGATTTTCTTATTTGGAGCGGCATCGAAGACAATTTTAAGGAATTTCTCACCTACCTCAACCAAATCCAAACACACCTGTCATTTACTGCCACTCTACACAAATCGTCAAAAGCCTTTTTAGATCTCAACATCCAACATCCAACATGCAGAAGGCAAACTATACACATCACTCCACAGGAAGCCCACCGAGAGGAACACTCTATTATCTTACAAAAGCCACCAGAGCCCTAGGAGATGGACTACCATTTGGACAATTCTTGAGAGTACGCAGAAATTGTGCTCTCAATGAAGATTACCTAAGAGAAGCAGATATACTCAAGACCAAGTTAATCTCTAGAGGATATCCCAACAAAATTGTCAAAAGATCTCTAAAACGAGCATGGTATTGTCCAAGAGATGAATTGCTTGTCACGAGACCCAAAAAAACAAGTCAACAAAATTGTCTGTGTAACCACTTTTGGTGTACATACCAACAACATTTGTAACTTGATCACCAAACACTAGAACTTAATCAGAAACATAGACTCATCCATTGAAGTACCATTGTTTGCCTTCAAAAGGGCAACAAGGACCACCTTGTTAGATCCTCCACAGAGACCGCCAAAAAGAAAGGAGATACTCTTGAAGCTACATGGGGTCTCCCACCTGTGCTAGGCCACCACAAATGTGGCAACTGTGCAGTGTGTACATACACGGAAAACACCACCACATTTACACATAAGAACCACAACCATGCTCTAGATTTCTTCTCAAATTGCAACACACGCAATGTTATGTATTTCATCTGGTGCCCCTGTGGACTTCCATATGTCGGACAGACACAACAACCTGTGAAAGCCAGAATAGGCCAGCACCGCAGCCGCATAAGACGTCTAGTGACAACAGCACCCTTGGTCTCACACTTCATGGAGAAACATCATACAGCAGATGAGACCAAGTGGCAGGTAATTGACATTGCCAAAATCCCTGAAAGAGGGGGGGGACATTGCCCAAATCCTGCAACGGCGTGAATGCCATTGGATCGACAAAATTTACTCTATCAATCAAGGCCTCAATTCTGCTGAAGAATGGCACGGCTTCGTCGCCACCCTCACGCATTAATATATTGATCCTGTCTCATGACCCCTTGACAGCTCTAATACAACAGAACCTTGTCACGACATTGTTTGCCTTACCTAAACTCGCTCCAATGCATATTATTGCAAGATTGTAAATATATGCCATGGTAACAATGCATGTGAGACAGCCACACTTATCTCCACCAGCTACAACAGCATTCACCACAGTATTACATGCTATCAATGCCAACGCGGTGTTACAATTGAGGTCGCAATAACTCACGTTGTCTTCACACTATTCATGTATGTAACTGTTCATTATACAAATGCTCATGTGTTACACTATGTAATGCCATAACATGAGGCGTACACTCTATTCAATTGCCTCCCAGTTTATTCAATAATGTCGGTCGTTGTGATCCTCAACACTGTGGGAATGACAGACTGTTTTATGGCCATGTACGAATAACGTAACACGTATCCTTGCTAGCTACATTCCTATCTGTGTTTATAAATTGCCGTCGTAATAACCGGATCATCACACTCATGTCCATGTTTTACACTATGTATTGCCGCAACAAGAGCCTGATACATTACTCATGTGCCAACCCGACTCTCACTGCTGTCGACTGTTTTGCATTATATATTACAAATGTGAATGCTTATGCCATATACAGTTATCGAGTAATGTAACACGTATCCCTGCTAGCTACATGCCTATTAATGTGTATATATTGCCGTCACAATAACCTGATTATCACACTCATGCCCATGGTTTATACTATGCATTGCCTTAACAAAGCCTGATACATTATTCATGTGCCGACCCGACTCTTACAATTGTCGACTTTTTAATTATTAATGCTAATGTCATATACAGGCAACGCACACGGGTTTCAATTGTGTTTTGATCTTTGTTAAACTTACACTGTGCATCTGCCGCCCAGTCCATGTAAACATGACCGACAGTCACACTGTCACAGTCGTGGCATCACAACACAATATGGTTGCTGTAGCCACGTCCTTAATTGGGACTCAATGTCACTTTTGGCTCCCTCGGTGTAAATACACACAGACATGACCTACAGCAGCCCACGCTATCGGCCGTCACACCATGCCCTTGCGCCCATATCGATCTTTCAAAGATTTCCTTTTTCCCTGCGCACGCTTTACTGCATATTCGGTCTCCCCACGAGGACGCTCAGTAACGCGGAAATCATTTCCCGAGCAGGCGGATTCATTCGGACTGCCATCGTAGCAAATTCTTGAGGTAAGCCACACATCTAGTGACCCCTCCTCTACCCTCATTTGAGCCAGCAGACTCTAAATTGCTGTCCCCTCTTAATAGGCATCATCCTCGATAAACGATCGCCCCATTTGGGCCACATCAAGCCTTCTGGATTAATTTCCCCTTGAGACAGCATCGCGCTCCATCCTTACTGTGACTCACCCTTGACTACATTCAGTGACAAGTCAACTGTACCAGTGGTGAGTTACCTTTACTGGGACCACCAACATTACTTGTCTGCTGTACTATTACCGCCTTCTAGTCATTAAAAGTATACTCTCGCTATTCCTTCCCCACTCATTCTACATCTAGAACCCGGCCGGGTACACTGTGAGTACTTTTACTTCACTTCCATGCACAGGGTTTACACCGGACACCGCACGTGACCTTTATTGTTAAAACCAGGTACATATTGCCCCAATGCTCTGTAGTGTCTCCATCAGTTACATGTTTTGCCATAGGTCCAGTCCTTACCTTATCCTTATGTTATCCTGTAGATGTCCCTTTACTATTGGTCCTGATGAGACCCTCCATTCACCACAGGGTCGAAACGCCGTCGACGATAAAAAGGAAAGCAAACCTTGCAAACAGCACTTACGATTGTGTAAAGTGTCTGTATATCTATCTTGTACATATTCAGAACGGTCACTTTCCTTAATAGAAGAATTGCACAGAAACCTTGTAAATACAGTCACCAATAACCACCCAAATGTTCCTTTGGTTCTCTTTATCTATACACTGGGGACACTTTTTGCACTGAAAGAATTATGTAAATGTATATACCTTGATTTATGTATCTATATAAATACAACTGCATTTTCCCCAAAAAATGTTTTCTTTGTGAGCGTGAAATGAAATGAAATGAAATGAAATGAAAATGAAAATGAAAAATGAAAAATGAAATGAAATGAAATGAAATGAAAAAGGAACTTAATTAAGCGCACTGTGGCCAAGCGGCTTCCTGGCGCTGGGGGTTAGGGGAGGAACAAGGTGGGGGGGGGGAGGGGAAGAGGAAAGGGAAAGGAGGGAGAAAAAAAACGGTTTCGACACTGCAAACAGAGGGGCTAGCCAGGGAAGGCCTGAAGGAAAAGAAAAGTTTTTAGTGCTTTCCGGAAAGCCAGGTAGGTGGGAATTGATCGGATGGAAAATGGAAGACTATTCCAATACTGCGGGGCTAGCACCGAGAAGCGGGTGCCGCCGATGCGAGCTTTACGGTAGCGGGGGATTTGAAGAAGAAGTTGAGAGGACGAGCGAAGAGTGCGAGAGGGAATGTAAGGAGTGACCAAAGAGACAATAAACAAAGGGGCAGAGTGGGTGAAGGCTAAGAAAGCTAAGCAAGCTAATTTGAAAGAAGAACGGAAGCATACAGGAAGCCAGTGAAGGGACTTAAGGACAGGCGTGATGTGGGAGAATTTGGGGAGATGAAAAATGAGTCGGGCGGCCTGGTTCTGAATGGCCTGGAGTCGGCGCATTTCATAAGCGGGGATGCCGGAGTAGAGGGCATTCCCGTAGTCGAGACGGGAGGTGATAAGAGCTGAAATGATAGATTTAAGGGCGTCAGTGGAAAAAAAGCGGGATATCTTACGAATGAGGCGGAGGGATAGAAAGCAAGATGAGATTACAGCACTAACTTGTGAATGAATGGAAAGGTCACTGCTGACTTTAAGGCCTAAAGTACGAACAGTGGGAGCTGGGGTAGGGGGAGTGCCAAGAGGGAGGGGCCAGTAAGAAGGGGACCAGGGATTAGAGGGACCAACAGTGAGGACAAGCTCCGTCTTGTCAGGATTTAATTTGAGGTGGTTCATGATCATCCAGTCCGAAATAAAAGTTAAAGTGGAACTAAAAAAAGAAGAAGAGTCAGGAGTGGAAAGATCAAAGATGAGCTGGAGGTCATCAGCGTAATTATACACGGAGACCCCCAGCTCACGGAGAGAAAAAATAAGAGGGAAGATGTAGAGATTGAAAAGAAGCGGGGAGAGGGAGGAACCTTGGGGGACCCCACACACCAAGGGGCGGGGAGGGGCAGAAAAGCCGGCGAACTGAACTGCCTGGGACCTACCCTGAAGGAAGGACTTCAGCCAGGATAGTGCAGGCCCCCTGATGCCGGCTGCGCTGACACGGTCGAGAAGGATGGTATGATCAACCGTGTCAAACGCAGCCGACAAATCGAGGAGCACCAGCGCCTGGGGGAGGTTGGAGTCAGCCCTTCCCTTAAGTTCATCCAGGACAGCAGTGATGACCATCTCGGTCGAATGACCCGGGCGGAAACCCGCCTGGTGAGAGGCCAAGAGGCCATGTCTCTCGATGTAAGAGGAGAGGCAAGAGGTGACATGGCTTTCCACAATCTTCCCCAGGTAGGGGAGGAGAGAGATAGGCCTGAAATTAGAGGGTGAAGAAGGATCAAGACCAGGTGTTTTTATTATAGGAAAAACAGAAGCTATTTTGAAAGAGGAGGGAACAGATCCTAGGGCCAGTGATGAATTGAGAAGTGTGAGAGGGGGTCCAGGGGAGTGAGAAAAAAGAGTTTGAAGGATCCGGGCCGGCGCAACGTCAGCTGGCGATCCCGATTTGACCTTGGCCAGCAGAGCAGAAAATTGTTCAGTGGTAATGGGGGGAAAGAGATCTAACGAAGAAGGCGGGGGAGGGAGAGGCGGGATAACCAGGGCTTGGGAGACTACAGGAATGTTAGCTTTGATTACGGAAATTTTGTCAATAAAATGATTATTGAGGGAGAGACAGAATGAAAGGGAGGGTGCGACGCTAGCGTTGGTACGGTCGGACGTGGCCAGTTGTTTCACGAGTGAAAAAATCTCTCGAGGTTTGTTGGAGGAGCGAGCGACTTTTCCAGAGAAGTATTCCATTTTTGCCGAGATGATAGCTTTTTTATAATCGTTGAGTAGTGACTTATATTTAGTGCGGAGGAGAGGGCAGTAGTGATGCCTCCATTGGCGTTCTGATCGCCTGAGGTTGAGTTTTAACTCTTTAAGTTCACTAGTGAACCACCGGTGGGCCTCATGGGGCCGACCAGATTTGATGTTTTTTAGAGGGGCGACGAGATCGCAGGAGGTGGATAACCAAGCACCAACCGCATCAGCTTGGTCTTCCAGGGAAAGGTCGGTCAAGTCAGGTGTGGCGGAGGCCAGAGAAGAAGAGAGAAGGGAAAGATCAATCTTATTCCAGCAACGGGCTGTCAGGTTTTTGGGGTAAGGGATTTTGGGATAGGAGGAGAGGGGAATGTTAAAAGAGATTAAAAAATGATCTGACCAGAGACAGGGGAGAATAGAGAGAACAGAGAGGGGGCAACGCAGGGACCAAATTTGGTCCAAGGTATGACCCTTGACGTGAGTAGGTGAGAATACATGAGGAGAAAAGTTTAAAGAGCAGAGCGTTGCAGAGAAGTCTTTAGAGGTAGGGCTTTCTCGAGGATCGTCCGGCCAGTAGTTAAAGTCGCCTAGTAGGACAACTGTCGAGTTGTTAACTGAAAGAGTGGCTAAGATATCTTGAAAGAGAGGAACAAATTGGGGCATAGGCAGAGGGGGCCGGTAGACAAGAACAAAGGTAAGGGGGTCGGTGAGATTGGTGGACCGAGCGACCAGAAAGTCCACATTGGGAATAGGAGAGAGGTCAAGAAGCTGAAACTTCAGCGTAGACCGAATGATCATTGCCACTCCACCGCCGGTCTTGCAGGCCGGTCGGTCTGCACGGAGGGCATAATATGTGTCAGGGAGAATGGTGAGAAGGTCGGGGAGAGAATCAGGAGAGAACCACGTCTCCGTAAGGAAGAGGTAATCAGGGGAATCAGAATAAAGAAGGTTAAAAAGCTCAATCTGATGCTTAATAGCTGAACGGGTGTTTAACAAAAGTGCCGAGGCTGCAGGGGGTGACAATGGGAAGGGAGGGGTTGCTTGATAAGTTTTATGAGGGGGAATGGGGGGTAAGGGAAAGGAAGATGAAGTCGGACAAGGAGGTGCAGAGATGCCAAGTGAAGCAATACGCGCAGCTAACGGGGGAGAGACAATGGAGGGAATCATGAATGCAGATAATTGGGCAGAGGTATGTGACACGGATTGGGCAGGACCCGTGGCCCCTGGTCCCGGCTGGTCGCGGACGGGCGCAGACGGGCTTGCCTTAGGCGCGCCTTCGGCGCGCAAACGGCGCGCCCGCTGCGCCCGTCCGCTGCGCGAACGGTGGAAGCACATGTTAAATAGGGTTGCAAAGGGGTGTGACCAGAAAGAGTGGGCGTGGCCGGGGCAGCGGCCGCTGAAGGCGGCGAACGGGAAGTCCTGGGTCCGCTGCAGCGTCCAACTCGGCTGCGCGGCAGGGCTGTGACAGGGAGGGATCCCTGGAAGCAGGTAAGGGTATTTTAAAATGAGGCGCTGAGCGAGCGCTGTGCTGGCTGATTAATTAAAAGGAAGTCAGGGCGTTAGCTAGTGCTCCCGCGGAAGGCAGGGAGGAATCCGTTGTTTGCTTGAGCTTGTATTCAGCTCCTATAAAAGGTCCCAAAGGGGCGTGGCCAGAAAGAGTGGGCGTGGCCGGGGGAGCGGCCGCTGAAGGCGGCGAACGGGAAGTCCTGGGTCCGCTGCAGCGTCCAACTCGGCTGCGCGGGAGGGCTGTGACAGGGAGGGATCCCTGGAAGCAGGTAAGGGTATTTTAAAATGAAGCGCTGAGCGAGCGCTGTGCTGGCTGATTAATTAAAAGGAAGTCAGGGCGTTAGCTAGTGCTCCCGCGGAAGGCAGGGAGGAATCCGTTGTTTGCTTGAGCTTGTATTCAGCTCCTATAAAAGGTCCCAAAGGGGCGTGGCCAGAAAGAGTGGGCGTGGCCGGGGGAGCGGCCGCTGAAGGCGGCGAACGGGAAGTCCTGGGTCCGCTGCAGCGTCCAACTCGGCTGCGCGGGAGGGCTGTGACAGGGAGGGATCCCTGGAAGCAGGTAAGGGTATTTTAAAATGAAGCGCTGAGCGAGCGCTGTGCTGGCTGATTAATTAAAAGGAAGTCAGGGCTTTAGCTAGTGCTCCCGCGGAAGGCAGGGAGGAATCCGTTGTTTGCTTGAGCTTGTATTCAGCTCCTATAAAAGGTCCCAAAGGGGCGTGGCCAGAAAGAGTGGGCGTGGCCGGGGGAGCGGCCGCTGAAGGCGGCGAACGGGAAGTCCTGGGTCCGCTGCAGCGTCCAACTCGGCTGCGCGGGAGGGCTGTGACAGGGAGGGATCCCTGGAAGCAGGTAAGGGTATTTTAAAATGAAGCGCTGAGCGAGCGCTGTGCTGGCTGATTAATTAAAAGGAAGTCAGGGCGTTAGCTAGTGCTCCCGCGGAAGGCAGGGAGGAATCCGTTGTTTGCTTGAGCTTGTATTCAGCTCCTATAAAAGGTCCCAAAGGGGCGTGGCCAGAAAGAGTGGGCGTGGCCGGGGGAGCGGCCGCTGAAGGCGGCGAACGGGAAGTCCTGGGTCCGCTGCAGCGTCCAACTCGGCTGCGCGGGAGGGCTGTGACAGGGAGGGATCCCTGGAAGCAGGTAAGGGTATTTTAAAATGAAGCGCTGAGCGAGCGCTGTGCTGGCTGATTAATTAAAAGGAAGTCAGGGCGTTAGCTAGTGCTCCCGCGGAAGGCAGGGAGGAATCCGGAAAGCGTCCTTTTCTCTCTTTGACATCCCAGTTAACCCTTGTTTTTATTACTATTATGCTCTGATGTTTTTATACAAATTGAATATATTATTCCACTGGAACCGCTATTAGGATCTGGACTGTCGTATGATGATGTAGGAGCAGTATGAGTGAATCTATAATGTACCAGAAAATATTTCGGAACACAGAAACGAACTAAAACAAAACGTCCCTAGTTAACCCTCTTTCCCTCCCCCTCCCTGCATGATGGTTAAAGAACTGCCTGCCACCCCAACTTTGCAGAGTGCCTATTTCCCAATACCCCGGTACCTTTGTAGGGGTGGGAGAGCTCCTACGTTGTTGCCCCAGGGCCGTCTTGTAGACATGTATACCCTCTCAGTATTACACAGGAGGCCATTCTGGAGGGTCGAAAACCCCCGGTTCATACACAGCAATACACAGGTCTGTCAGTGACCCGTTCCTGAAAGTGTCACTATTGCAGTGGCTGTTCGAACGTGGGTCCTCGCAGGACATCCAGATCGCGCCCACTTATGAATAAGTGACGCAGTTTCATAGTTCTTTTCTAGGTGTGAAATGAGTCCTTGTAGTAGCAGTACCTTATGGGGAAAAGGTCCATGGAGACTATTCAGCTCTCTTTATTCTGGGCCTACATCGCTGTCGTTGTTTCTTCCAGTTCTGAAGAGATTGGCCGTGTCGCTTCACGATTGGTACTTTGTCCGGGTTTGCCGCAATGTGGAACCTAACGCCATCCCTCAAGCCAGTCTTGCGCTTCCTCCAGAGTTGTGAAGAACCATGTCTTCCCATCGGCTTCTACTCTCAACTTTACAGGGAACATCAGTATTAAGTTCACGATTCCTGAGTTCTTGCTTTACGGTGATGAAGTTCCGTCGCTGTTTAGCCACTGCAGCCGTGTAGTCCGGGAAGAAGGAGATCGTACTTTGCTGATAGCGTATCGGAGGGGCCGCCTTTGCCGTCTGGAGAATAAGGTCTCAGTCTCAAAAATTGAAAATGCGTGCCAGTATGGGCTGAGGGGGCGCACCTGACCTCGGTCTACCCACATGGACACAATGGGCCAGTTCGTCCGAGAAATTATTGGAGAGTCCTCTGGGTTGCAGGTGGTTCTTTACCAGGTCTTCCACAAAGAGGTCCACCTCAGGACCCCCTTTCCCTCGGGTACTCCCACAATGCGGATGTTATTGCAACAAGAGCGACCTTCATAGTCGTCCAGTTTCGCTGCCATGGCTTTATTTTTCATTTCTAGATGCTTCATCCGTTTCTTCAGAGAGGTAGTGTCTACACATAGAGCGTTTTTTGTCGTTTCTACGTCTGTCATTCGGGAACTGAGTTTCCTGAAATCCGAGCGGATTAATGAAAGTTCAATAGTAACTGTGTCTATGCGGGATTCCAGAGACGTGCACTTTGTTAAGTGTAGTCATTATGTCCTGCAATGTACTCTCTTTTTCTGTCGTAGGCCCCTTAGTGGCCACCGCCTCAACAGCGGCGCGGTCCCGCAGATCTTGATCCGGTTTAGAGTATGCATACTTTTCAAGTTTTTTCTGGTGAATCACACGTTGGCCATGGCGCCCCATTGTGCCTTGTCTTGTGGCGAAGGTAGGTCGTAGCTGGCCGCTGGCTGGAAGTACTCACCGCTGCTACCTGTGCAACGGCTTGGTGCATGCGGCCTATCGGGTTTCCTGCCAACCAGTCATTGCGCCAGCGTCGTCGCCATAGAGGCTCCAAAATCTATTTCTCTGTGGGTGATGTACTCCAGTTGTCTGTCTGAGCCCCCGATGCAGTCGGGTCCATGGGCGCCACAGGGGAGGGCGGATGGAGCCCCAGTGCCCCCACAGGAAACAGCCGTATGGTGCACCTCCGGGCGTTGACTCGGAGTCAGCTACTCTTCTCTGTCGGGCAGCCTCTCGGCTGAGGACACTGCCTCAGAATGTGGCTCTATCGGCCGCTGGTGGGCCCCGGCGCCTCACCGGCCGATCACGCATTCAGTAGTTGCGTCCCCTGCTGCCCCCATCGATCGTTGTTGTTCTGCTATTGGGCCTCAGTGTTCCCACCCGCACTCTTGTCGAGGCGTCCTCTACAGTTAATTTCCAGCCAGGTTGTTTGTGTTATAGGCGCCGCGCTCCTCGTTTGCCAATGTCCCGACGCAAGTGCCTTCACGGTTGTCCAGAAGACGCGACTGGCGGGTCTCATCTAACTCTGCCCCCCACGGGCCACACCACCGTTCCGGAGGCAGGATCGCCCTCATTAGAGCCCCAGGAGAGGGTTCTCGACTCCAAGGTTCGTCCGCGGCGTACTCCGTGCACACGCACCGCGGAGCGCCGGATATTGGCAATACTCCCTGGGTGCTACCTGCAATCAAGTTCACTCTGCTCCCTGCGGGCCGCGCCGCCGCTCCGAAGACAGGATCGCCCCCGCTAGAGCCCCAGGAGAGCGCCGTATGTTGGCTGCAATCAAGGTCCCGGTCTCAGCGTGGTTCCAAGGCCGTGTCTCTCACAGTAGGCCGAATTACGCCGGATCAACAAATTGTGGCATCGCGATCAGCCCGTCTTGGTCTGTAGGGGTTACGACACTGCCATTTTCAGTCTGTTTTGGGTGCGGATAAGTGTGCGGATTGTCGTGGAGGACTCTGGAGGTCCGGAGCTCTCTTAGGTGGCGGCCATCCTCGTCGACTGCCGGCCTCACCCTCCACAATTAACATAAGAATTCATTAATAATAATTAACAACCATTAATAAATATTTAATAATAAAATAACTCCCACAATTAACACTATAAACTATATATTAAATAAATATTAATAAATACAAATTTGTAATTTATTTATTATAATTAAATGACTTCCCACCCTATTCCCCTATAAACCCACAACTAGCCCCTAAAAATGACACAATTAACATAATTTCCAATTAATTAATTAAAAATAATTAACAACTAATTAATAAATAATTAATAATAAATTTTTCCCACAATTAACACTATAAAATCTAAATTAAATAAATACTAATATATAAAAAATAATCATTCATTTATTAAAATTAAATTACTTCCCACCCTATTCCCCTATAAACCCACAACCCGCTAGAGAACTTTAAACGGAAGATGTAATTAAGATAAAATTATAACTTCTAAAAATTTAACACCTATTAAAAAACACAACAAATTCTTGTACAAAAAAATAGTTCACATACTTTTAAAATACATACTTAAATACATAACACTAATTAAAATATTGATAGTTTAAACAACTATCTTTTTACAAACGATATTAACAACTTCGATATTTCCAAAAACAATATTTCTTACCTGCAAGTCAATATTCTTGACCACGATATTCTTCCTGTCGATATTTCTGTATCATGATATTTTAAACTCAATATTTGTGTATGTCGACATTTAAAACTTGATATTCTGTCTGTGCACCAGGCAGAACAGTCTCACAAGAGGCATCCGATCCTTAGTTTATAAAGAAAGGTAACGGCACTCAGGGGAAAGCTAAACGCTATTCATAATAACAGGGCTGAACTCAACCTTTCATGATTGAAACGCACAACCTATGAAAAGGGAAAGAAGGTGGGCACACATTTGGCTAAGGAACTACGACTCAAAACAGAAAGAGAATATATAGGGGACATTATGTTGCCAAGGGGGGGCAGAGCGTTTACAGACCTGTAAAAAGCCTTTTGCCACTTCTATAAAACTCTCTATAAGGCTGATAGCTACGAAGTACCTGGGGGAGGTGGAGCTTCCAAGGGTGTCAGCAGTACACAATGCATCACTGCGGGAACCAATAGATGCAGAGGAGGTCAGCAGGCCCATTGCATGTCTTAAATCGCATAAATCACCAGGTCCCTATGGGCTTTCATCCCACTTATACAAAACATTGGGGGCAGAATTGATCCCGCAACTAGGAAGCCTATACAACTCGATTGCGGAATCAGGGACAGTGACTACATCAATGGGGGAGGCTGTTATTTCGGTACTGCCCAAGCCGGGGAAGGATCTACTCTTCTGTAGTTTATGTCGCTCAATAGCGCTTCTCAATCTAGATGCTAAGATATCATCTTAGCCAGCAGACTGGAAAACCTTAATGCCAAACCTAATACACTCGGATCAGTCTGTGTCTGCCATGTGTCGACAGACACATGACAATCTATGGAGGGTCTTCCACCTGGTAGAGAAGGCGAATAAAAAGTCACTTCCAGCTGCCTTGTTGGCGCTAGATGCCGAGAAAGCCTTCAACTGAGTGGACTGTCCCTTCTTATTTCACACCCTGGAGAGGTATGGATTTTGTGACCGATTCCTTGCCAGGGGTAGAGACTACTACACTTGTTCTATCGCTCGGGTTTGAGTCAACTGGGTGAGCTCTAACACATTCCTATTGGAGAGAGGGACACAACACGGATGCCCTCTCTGGCCATTATTATTTGCCCTAAGCAGCGAACCCCTAGCAGCCAAGATATGTATGGCACCTAACATTAAGGGTATACCGTTTGGGGCAGACAAGCACAAAATATCCCTGTTTGCAGGCGACATGCTGAGTCTCCTCTGGCGGCAGTGATGAAAGAACTGAGGCGCTTTGAGCAGGTGGCAGGACTCCCGGTTAACCTAACAAAATTGTATCTGCTGAGTCTCACAATGCCACAGAGGGAAATGGAATCACTGGTGGCCTCCACCCCCTTCCAATGGCCTAAAAAAGAAATCACATATTTAGGAATAAAGATAGTCCCTAAACTCCAGGACCTCTTTAGAGTAAACTACCCACCCTTTCTTCAACAGTTAAAGGCGGACTTCTGCAGATGGACTCCCCTATACCTCTAATGGATAGGCTGCATCAATGCGGTCAAGATGATGGCATTACCCAAACTTCTATACCTCATTCAGGGCCTTCCGGTCGAGCTAGAGCAGGAGTTCCTAGCCACATTAATATCCATGGTCATCTGCTTCATAGGGCAGGGTTGTAGGGTGAGGCGATCATATAGACAACTCTGTCACCTTAAAAACAAGGGGGGGGTCTGGACTTACCAGATATGCATCTATATTACAAAGTCAGTCAGTCAGTCAAAAATCTTTATTTCGATAAATGAATATCAAAAAAAGGCACGGTACAGAAAGAAATATGCAATAACAATAAAAACAAACATTATACAATATTAAAAAATGTTAAAAAGCCCACGGCGTGTTTGTAAAAAGACAAAGACAACAAGAAATAAAAAACCATTATTAAAATCATCTCTAAATTCATAAATATATTACAAAGTTACCCAGCTATGGGTGAATACAGTGTGGTCATCCGAGAGTCCGACAAGCATTGGCTACATATGGACAGGAAGTAGCGGGGAGGTGCATCTGGGAACCTAAAGCAAAGCGCCCACCCAATGTCTACTTGAGCATGCCTACCAAAACGACTTTAAAGGTATGGGATGACATCCACAGGACCTCTTCTTTGACCACCTTACCATCTCCATTCCCACCCATACTCAATAATCCAGCGTTTCCACCTGCACAGATATCGGGCCCCTTCGACGCATGGAGGAAGGGAGGTTTGATCTGTTCCATAACTGGGATGCCCTCACTTTCGAACAGAGGGAGTGTAGCCTGCCAGTCACTGAAGACTACCACTACCCAACAAGTCAGGCACTAGGTTCTAGGTACTGGAGTCAGAGAGGCGGTGACCAGAGATCCCACACCAATAGAGCGGCTAGCAAAGAAGGGGACTGGCACGAAGGGTATACGATATCACATCTTTATATGATACAACAATCTACAATTTACACTACCCAACCTTCACACAAACTCTTCTGGGAGCATAACTTGGGGGTGGAAATTTCGGAGAAACAGTGGGACAAACTATTTATGGATATACATAAATTTAACCAATCGTTGGGAATGCCAGAGGCCCATTATAAAGTACTATGTGAATGGTATTTGTACCCAACAAAACTAAAAATAATCTTCCCTATGGCTTCAAACCTATGCTGGAGGGGATGCAGGCTTCAGGGGGAGTTTAAACATATCTGGTAGGACTGCTCAACGATTAGTCCATTCTGGTCAGAAATCCTGGCACAAATTAAAGACATATTGGGCTACCCCCATACCGTCAGACCCGAGCTCAATACTGTTGGGCCTAAGGTCAGACATCCTCAAACGCCAGACAGTCGGTGATAGATCCATTCTATGGTTATGCTTGGGGGCAGCAAAAATGGCAGTGGCTGCGGAGTGGAAACAGAAAGATGCACCACCTGTGACTCAGTGGCACTAATGCTTATGGCAAGCCATCACTATGGAGCATATGGCGGGCATGATATCGGACTCCTTAAAAAATGTCAAATATTTTTGGGGCCCGCTAGTAGAATATCTATCACAAGGGCTCCCCCTGTTTTCTTGCCCAACACGAACCCGGGCGCTTCACCTCTTCCAATTCTAGACACTCCAGGCGAGATGGAACTAGAAGACAAAGGTCACAGGGTCACTCCTGGGTCCGCCTGGCGGCCATTCGGGTGGCTCCTTTTCTCAGGGACATACAGATGAGAGTACCATGCACTCTTAGGATGGAGGACGGAGGCACCTCGGCGGTTCTGGCAGTGGCGGAACATTTCATTTTCCGCCCTCCAGCAGCGGTCCTCTCACCCGCCATATTACAATGGGCAAACAGAGTCCATTTCCCATCCGCCGCGGTGCGACGTGAACCGCCACAAATTTGCACCCGCCACCGTGGCGGTGGGAGCCAATAGAGACCCACTGTCATGTGGAATAACGTTCCGTCTGCCGTACAAATCACAATGCCCCAAACAGCCTGTCACACCGCAGCGGAGAAACCACCCAACCAGAGACGGCGGAAGTACGACAGTGGAGCGTGAAACCAGATTCCTGGGCCTGACCCCAATGGATCCAGCTCTGCAAGCCTTTCCGTTGCTGTACCTCATCCACTACCAGAAAGTAATGCACTGTTGTGGACCACACCACAGGTATGCAAATACACAACTCTGCACACAACCACAACACACAACTCCTGTGCTGACACACGGTTCCTGTCCACATCAGACACCCTGGTGGGGATAGGAACAAATCCCCAAGTGTACCCACACATGTCCTACCTGTCACAAAATCACTCCTCCGCATCCGGGTCACCCATCACCCGCGAAATCACTGCAATGTCCCAGTCACATAACCGCAGCGGTGCAGACGCTTGAAAACCTGCACAAAATGTAGTAGGCAGGACCTACACCAAGCATGGGCAGTCCACAAAGATTTACTGGGCCCCACCTCCACCCTTCACACACTACACCCCCCACAGCCATTTGGGGACATGCTGTGTGTTCCTCCTGTGCCCCTACCGCACAATTCATCGGCCAGGTGTAGCCCGACCCTGCACCACACACACCAAACAACCAGGGAGCCTGTCTTAGAAGGTGTAGGTGAAGTGGAACACCCTGCAGATAAGCTCAGGGGCAGGGCATTCCTCCTCCTCACACTTACCCTCCACTCACGTCAAGCAAACTGAGTCCAATCATAAAATAAAGACTCACACTGCATATGAACATCCACTAAACTGTCCACACTGCCTGTCAAGCCACTCAGAAACACCCCAAACTGACACACAGCCGCATGCACATACCAGATGTCAGCAGTAATGGAGGGCAATACATGGGCTAGCCAAAAGTGAAGTGGACACTGATGGAAAGCCATGGAGCAAGCCACAAAGCATGTCTACATCACATGCAAGAGAAGGAACACATCACACCACCCTTAGGCCATCAAATCGCACATGGGTGAAACAGTGAGTGGAATTAAACCAAAGTGACCTCTGTTCAACAACTCAGGGAGACTTCAAGGCAAACCATGCATAGGTACAGGAATGATAAGAAGTGTCTAAAGTCAAACAGTGATCAGCCACACATATGTCTCAACTCGCTTGACGTGTGTATGCCATCAACACAACACACATGGCTCATTGTCACATTCCCTGACCATCAAACCCAAGTTGGACCTTCACACATACCCCTCCTCTACTCAAATCACACCTGCAGCACTCAACACCAGTGATAAACACACAGAATGGTGCAAATGATGTCCTGTGAGTACACTGACAACCGATCACACTCCAAGGGATGCATCCACAAATATCACACTCGCCAATGCTAACACAAAAAATAGCCAAACACAAACCTCACAAACAACAGATACAGAAGCCCAACAAGCCCACATATGGCCAGCCAAACAGTGGAAAGGCAATGGGACCCCAGACAGAACAGGAGTACACAACATTGTCACTCAGGACCAGTGCACAGACACCGTAACCCAACACAAACAAGAATAGCATCATTTCAAAACAGTCATAAACACAAACTGCGATCAAAGGGACAATAAGCTAACACAGACATAAATACCACACCACCCATCAAGTCAACATGGTGTCATAGTGTACCACAAGCATGCACATGCACAATCCTGACAAGTGACAGGTCAAAGATAGGAGGAAATAGCACAATTGTGCACTCAAAACAAGACCAGTAACAAGAATACACCTTGCTGCATGTGACAGACATACAAGTAATGCACACTACACTTGAAACACACATCTAAATATATCACAATCCACAAACTACTCACACACAATGTCATGCAAATAGAACATCACACACACAGAGCATCTGTCAGCAGAAAGAGCCAACACAGGCCAAACACTGTATCCATACACAACAAAAACACAACAGATGCACATGCCAATACATCACATTGCAAACTCAGCTGGACATCAGTGGAATGCACACCAGGCAAGTACAAGGCAACATACACTTACAGCACCGCATGCAGGCCAAGCTCTGTGTGCACACCAACCAATTCAGTAGCACACACATCTCAGTGCCAACATGTACTCTGACAACACAAATCAGCACAGCACACAGACAACATCACTCTCAGGAAGGGTAGCAGTACCTCAGAGAACACACATACAGCTAGCCCAACACTCATAGATGCACAACTCATGGACACCCAGGTGTAAACAACATGACCAGAGGACTGTGCAGCACAAACAGTTGCACTGCACATGAGCAACCATGACTGCAAATCAGTACAAGCAAATCACGCATGACTAATTGGGAAACTGTTCTGAGTGGCACATTGGTCCTGTGCACAGATCAGCACCACAAAGCACAGTGTAACAAATGAAGTGGTGGGGAGGCTCACACACTGGCAACCCAAGGGGTATGTGAGATGAGATTGAAGTGGTGTGTACGTCAGTAGTGGACAGGTCAGGAGTGTACTGTACACAAACACATAGAGGAGTCACTCACAATGGGCAGGCATCATAAGCACAGATAGGGGATGGTATGACTCCACATCCCACATATCATACTGGAGCCAAAAATGGCTCAAATGACAGCAATGCATGAGAAAAATCACCAACAATGTCAGTGTGGCTGAGCAGGTCTGCAAAGTGAGCACAAACAGTAACAAGATACGTGGCTGATCAACAAAACACAACACTGACTTGACTGTCACACACTCTGCATACTCACAACTGGCAGCAACAACAAGTAGGTGTCCCCCAGGAGTGCAAGGACACACCAACACACAGCACAGTGCCCATCCGACAACTCCTACATGTGCCCACAATCACAAGCACAGGGCTGACAATTCAAACAAACAGGCACTCAGCTCCTGGGTCATACATGTGTGCAGTTGGCACTGCAGGGACACACAAACATCAACACTACTTACCAAGTCACCCCTTTCACACGTCATGACCACTCAAATGCACGCATTCAAATGTACCCATATGACTAGGAAGACAGACACTCACAAGATGACCATACATCCACACTGCTGTTCACACATCAAGAAAGATCAGACAGACATGATGGACCCTGGCCAGCCTGCCTGTAATCCTGTGGGTATAATTCCCCTCTGTCCTGGTAGTGCATCCTAACATGATATGTGTACAATTTAGCAAACCTGACCATAGAATGATTAGGATAACAGTTGATCATCACAATGTTAAAGGTGCATACAGAGCATGTGTCACATGGAACCATACCCATACATAAAACATTTTATTTAGCAAGGACACTGACAAAGCAGACAACAGGAGTAACTGTCTTTATTACATATCACCCAGATAGGCATCAAAAGTAGACCAGAGCAAGGCCAGTAGCCAGTTCATAGTTCAAAGTAGGCACATGTGTGCGTGAGAACCTGCACCGGGAATGGGCATCCATCATTAAAAACAGCATCATTCTTTAGCTCACTTTGCCACCCCAAGTTCAGACACAGCTGTATGCAAATCAGTCTTGACCCTGTGCCACATGGGAACATTCTAGCACAAACTGCCAAGCCATGTCTTCCCTGGACCGGAAACAAGCATCCTGGGTCCGGTATCAGGCTAACAGCCCTCATCAGCCAGGCTAGCTTGAATCCAGTGGCAATGTGAGCAAGGGACCCACATCTGGGCATACCCTGCCAACTTAGAGCAAACAAAGCAAGCACAAGATGATGGACGGAGTGCTGAAACTTTTCAAACACTCATCCCCAGTTACAGATCTGGGTTGAATCCATCATCATTCTTTAGCTCACTTGGCCACCCCAGTTCAGACACAGCTATATGCAAATCAGTCTTGACCCTGTGCCTCATGGGAACAGTCCAGCCCGGACTGCCAAGCCATGTCTTCCCTCGACCGGAAACAAGCATCCTGGGGCCGGTTTCGGGCTAACAGCCCTCATCAGCCAGGCTAGCTTGAATCCAGTGGCAAAGTGAGCAAGGGACCCACGTCTGGGCATACCCTGCCAACTTAGAGCAAACAAAGCAAGCACAAGGAGATGATGGACGGAGTGCTGAAACCTTTCAAACACTCACCCCCAATCACAGATCTGGGTTGAATCCATCCTCATTCTTTAGCTCACTTAGCCACCCCAGTTCAGACACAGCTATATGCAAATCCGTCTTGACCCTGTGCCTCATGGGAACAGTCCAGCCCGAACTGCCAAGCCATGTCTTCTCTGGACCGGAAACAAGCATCCTGGGGCCGATTTCCGGCTTACAGCCCTCACCAGCCACGCTAGCTGGAATCCAGTGGCAAATTGAGTAAGGGACTCACGTCTGGGCATACCATGCCAACTTAGGGCGAACAAAGCAAGCACAAGGAGATGATGGACGGAGTGCTGAAACTTTTCAAACACTCACCCCCAGTCTCAGATCTGGGTTGAAGCCATCATCATTCTTTGGCTCACTTTGCCACCCAACTTCAGACACTGCTATATGCAAATCAGTCTTGACGCTGTGCCTCATAGGAACATTCGGGATAACAGCCCTCATCAGCCAGGCTAGCTTGAATCCAGTGGCAAAGTGAGCAAGGGACCCACGTCTGGGCAGACCATGCCAACTTAGGGCGAACAAAGCAAGAACAAGGAGATGATGGACGGAGTGCTGAAACTTTTCAAGCACTCATCCCCAGTCACAGATCTGGGTTGTATCCATCATCATTCTTTAGCTCACTTTGCCATCCCAGTTCAGACACAGCTATATGCAAATCTCTTGACCCTGTGCCTCATGGGAACAGTCCAGCCAGAACTGCCAAGCCATGTCTTCTCTGGACCGGTAACGAGCTTCCTGGGACCGATTTCCGGCTTACGGCCCTCACCAGCCAGGCTAGCTGGAATCCAGTGGCAAAGTGAGTAAGGGACTCGCGTCTGGGCATACCATGCCAACTTAGGGCGAACAAAGCAAGCACAAGGAGATGATGGATGGAGTGCTGAAACTTTTCAAACACTCACCCCCAGTCTCAGATCTGGGTTGAAGCCATCATCATTCTTTAGCTCACTTTGCCACCCAAGTTCAGACACTGCTATATGCAAATCAGTCTTGACCCTGTGCCTCATGGGAACATTCTAGCCCAAACTGCCAAGCCTTGTCCTCCCTGGACTGGAAACAAGCATCCTGGTACCGATTTCGGGCTAACAGCCCTCATCAGCCAGGCTAGCTTGAATCCATTGGCGAAGTGAGCAAGGGGCCTACGTCTGGGTATACCCTGCCAACTTAGGGCAAACAAAGCAAGCACAAGGAAATGATGGACGGAGTTCTGAAACCTTTCAAACACTCTCTCCCTGCCACAGATCTGGGATGAATCCATCATCATTCTTTAGCTCACTTTGCCACCCCAGTTGAGACACAGCTATATGCAAATCGGTCTTGACCATATTCCTCATGGGAACAGTCCTGCCTGAACTGCCAAGCCATGTCTTCCCTGGACCGGACACAAGCATCCTGGGACCGGTTTTGGGCTAACAGCCCTCATCAGCCAGGCTAGCTTGAATCCAGTGGCAAAGTGAGCAGGGGACCCACATAGTTCAAAATAGGCCCATGTGTGCATGAGAACCTGCACAGGGAATGGGCATCCATGGTTACAAACAGCAAGGCCAGTGGCCAGTCCATAGTTCACAGTAGGCCCATGTGTGCATGAGAACCTGCACAGGGAATGGGCAAACAAAGTGACAAACAGCAAGGCCAGTGGCCAGTCCATAGTTCACAGTAGGCACATGTGTGCATGAGAACCTGCACAGGGAATGGGTGACACTGTACACTGCCATGGGAAGCAACACAGCTAGGGGGAAAACAATGGGCAGTCCAGGCACCGCTGTGGGAGAGATAGGTGTGGGTGGGGGACTTTGCCTCAGACTTGGCTGTCAGTCGAACTGGGAGGTGGCTGACTGTCGGGCCCAGTTGGGGGACTGGACCTGGGAGAGAGAGGGCCAGCTGAGGTAGTGGCATCAGTGGCTTTGGGAGCCTGAGGGCTGCTTGGACCGGGTGGTGTGGTGGAACATGGAGACATTTGCCGTGAGACATAGTGTGTTAGGGAGAATGTGGAGGGGTGCCTTTCCACTTCTTGGGGATTCAATGGGGAATAATTGTCTTAGTAGGAGTGGGAAGTGGGGTGGGCCCAACAGACTCACTCTCCACCACAGGTGCATCTGTTTCAGGTGGTGGCCCTCCTACTGGGGATATGCTGGATCGGGCGGTACGCTTGTCATTGCCTTGCATTTCCCCTCCATCCCCTGTTAACCAGAGGAACCCCCTACAGTGCCCTCCTTTCCCAGCTTCACTGGGGTGTGGGCGGGAGTTGAGGTTGTGGCTGAATCTGCCTTAGAGGACCTTTTCTTTAGACTCTTAGCACGCACCTGCATCACAGCAGGCATGACAACTATATGCCTGTCTTTGGGAGACGTTTTTGGAACGGGAGTGTCCTTGGATGGGACTGATTTTGAGATATGTGAGCCTGAGGCCTGCATCTTGGCTTTATGCCCCTGAGTGTCACCTCAAGGGCTTTTGCCTTTGCGCTCCTGTGTCACTTTAGTTTGTTTGGGGGATGGTGTCCGCTCTCTGGCCCGCTTGGGGTGCTACTGTTGTGTGCTGCGTGTGGTACACCTGGAGCCTGTGGGCTGTGGTGGGTGGTCACTTTTGTCAGATGTAGCCAATGGCAGGGGAGTTGACAAAGGGACTGGAGCTGGACTCTGAGCCTGTGCAGCTGAATGGCTGCCGTTAGTGTGGAGGACAAAGATTGGACAGTCCTGTTTAGCTCGCCCACGTCTGAATGAATCCCCTCCATTAAGGCAACTACCTGTGCCAGCTTCTTGTCATGGTCTTGGAAGGCATTCAGGAGAGTTGTCTGACCCACACACAGCTGGCGCAAAAGGTCCACCGCCTCAACACTGAGGGCAGGAGGGGTGACAGGGGCAGCGGTGCCTGGGGGAAGTACACTCTTCCCTTCTTAGAGCACGTGCAGCACTAGTTGAAGTAGCTGGGAGGGTGGGCACTGGACGATATGTGGTGGCAGAGGAGGCAGATTTCCAACTACCTCAAAATCGAGCATTCACCGCTGGCATCAGATGACGTAGAGGTTGGTGTTTCTGGGCGTGATTTCTCAAGGACACTCCTGTCCCACTCCGAGGCGCTGGTCACATCAGTGTCAGTGAGATCATGTGTTGCCGTCGAGCAAGATGCCTCATCCCTGGTGTCCATGCCCTGTACTTCAGTGCCCTTGGTAGATGCTGCAAGAGACAGAGCTGTAGGTTCAGTTTACTGCTATACACACAACCATCATATGCAAGCAAAGCACAAAACAAGATGATGATACCCCCAAGTCGCACACCACCCTGTGCAGTCACATTGTGGAACCTTAATTCAAAACTCAAAAGATGCATGGTAACATGTACACTTGGCATTATTGACCCATGTGATGTCCACACAGCCAAATAGTTTGCCCATGCCTACTTGTAATCTGACATACAAATCCCTGTGAGCATACCTAGGTCTCTGTGGGTGAAAAAGGAGTACATCCCAACATGTTGTCACAGTCACATATGGAGTCAACATAAGGGAACTACACAGATACAGACTCCAAAATGTCATTTAGTAATGTCCATGAGCTCCTGCCATCCACCATGTCATGCTTTGGTGCACAACTACTGTTGCACATTGGTGTCAGATGTATAGTTCTCACAATTTCGAGCTCAGGCACTGCACACCTTGACGAAAGCACACTCAGATGAGAGACACTGCCATTCACTGCCATTGGATGTCCCTGACTCCTCTAATGCAGCCGTTGCCATAATGCCACAACTCAGAATGCAACGTCAAGGGCCATTACATCAATGACATGAGAAAGTACATGTTGTGAAAATGCATGACAGCTGCACTCAACAGAGAAGCCACTTACAAGCCATTGCATCACACTAGCATCATCACAGAGCTCAGCACTGGCTCCGGGTTGGAATACATGCAGTCACCCACAACCAAAGTCAGCCTTCCCAGAATACTCACCCCCAGCTTGCTGCTGATGGGCCCACAAACGTTCATCCAGCTCTGGCTGTGTCACAGCCAAGATGCGGGCCATTAGTGGTGTCATGCTCCTGCTCTCCAACCTGCCAGTCCGAGGGAGCTGCCCCAGCGTCATCTCTGCCATATTTTTGCTCATCCCACCTCTTGTGACAGTGTGTGTGTCGTCGGTTGGAGACACCCAGAGCCCGCACCTTGTGTGAAATGGCCCTCCATACGTCCTTACGCTGGTGGACTTTAAGATGCAGGCATGGGAGCAAGGAGAGCAAATTTCAGTTACACTGGGTTATGTACCACTGTGTCTCGGTACAGGAGCATGCACACAGTCAGCACAGCTATTCAGATATGTTTAGCAGAGACAGTACAGCATGACACATAGAACATTAGCATGAGATAATTATATAGAAATGCATGCAGGTATGAGAATGTACACAGTACCTCGCCATCTTATACACATGCAGAATGCCAGCACAGAAAGCAAGGTGAAGATGGCCCACATCTGCAATGCAGTATGTAAGGGAGCAAGACATACATTACATTGCAAATGATGTTTATGGGCAGACTCACTGTGTCCACCACTGCACACCCCTCAATGTCCTTGGCCTGTGAATGGCTACCTGTGTTATTGAGGTCACATATAGGGACATGATCCTACAATCTCACACCCTTATTACAAGGTCTGTCTTGTGCAATCCACAGGCTTAAGATAGCTCATTGAGGAATATGGTAGCAAACAGCCCATATGTCTCACTCTGTCCATTCAGTGATAAGTCCCAGACAAATTGGGCAGTAACTATACAGGCCAGGGGGCTCACACTGCGGTCTAACGCGGCCCATCCGAACTGTCACATGCATGTGCATTCTGAGAGGGGAAAATGTGCCTACACATGCGAGTCAGTACACATTATGATGAAAATGGAAGGGGTATGTTCCAAAAGTACAACAATCTGCTGTGTCATAGGTGAATTTCCACCAAGAGTGTCACCCTCAGGCATTTCACTCTTGTGCATTATGCCGACATATTCATGGTGGCAATATAAAGTGAAAACCACGTATATCAGTACCCTCTGGACAGAAACTCTTTGTAATGTCAGTAATGTCACAGATGAGCCTGTGAAGAACCTCATGGACCCAAACATCCATTAGCACAGGCAATGTATGTCCTGACTCTCACTTAACAAACTTGCAGTGTCACTGTATGGCTGCAAAAACACTGCATGTCCCTCCCATCCTGATATGCAGCCAGGGAAATGTGTAGAATAGGCTACAAACCCCTTTCCCCTGAAGTCAGCATGCTAGGCAGTGTATCACACAAACCCTCACTCTCAGGCACATACTGTAGCAGATTAACTTCATTTGTGCACTCCCTGCACCCCCTTACGTTCGCTCTGAAACACTTACCATGACATCAGGAGCACCATATAGCTTCCCATACTGTGTGAGTACCTCGTCCAACAGGACCTCCAGCTCTTCTGTGGTGAAGGGATGGGCCCTGATGTTCTCAGTCCTCGCCATCACTGGGTCCAGGAGACAGGAACAGCAGCAGTTGGTGGTGAAGTGTGTCAGTAAGCAGTGTCTGGAAGCAGTGGAAATGTGTGGCTCTCTCCCACACATATATAGCCCCCTGGGGTTGTTTCAGTGGTACTAAGCTGTTACAATTGGTGTTCCAGGTCAGCTTTTTTCAAATGCATCCAATGACCGGCCCGCAGTAGCGGAGCACACCTACCGCTATTTTCAAAACTGCATTTGGCTACCGTGATTGCGGATCCCATTGGCTGTAAGGCCATGGGCATTGGTAGTGACACATCGCAGGGGCCAGGCGGTTGCTACCGTGCATCTTACAATTGCATCCAATGACCGGCCCCACACTAGTGGAGCACTCCTACAGCTATTTTCAAAATTGCATTTGGCTACCGCAATTGCACTTCCCATTGGCTGTAAGGGCATGGGCATTGGAAGTGCCACTCCGCAGGGGCCAGGCGGTCGCTACTGTGATTTGGTCGCTTGATGTAGTTGCCCATGGCCGTGATTGTGGTGGTGGAGCACACCAACCACCATTTTACAATGTGTATATTACTATCCTAATTGCGGTGGACAAATGGCGGTGCCATACCTGAGTAAACGTTTGCATAAAATTAAATGCAATTTGACTTTGAATATTGCATCTGTTACTCTACTTCAGTGTACTGAATAATATGTGGTGTATATTGGTATGAAGTAATACGAAATAATGCACTTTCCTTAATTAATTTGCAACCCGGACCACCTCTTCGGATACCGCCATACCGCATGGGCCAGGCGGTCGCTACCGTGATTTGGCTGCCAGATGTTGTTGCACATGCCTGTGATTGTGGCGGAGCACACCAACCACCATTTTACAATGTGTATATTTCTACCGCGATTGCGGTGGGCATTGACGGTGCCACACTGCGGGGGCCAGGCGGTCGCTACTGTGATAAGGCTGCTTGATGTTGTTGCCCACCATGCCCGTGATTGTGGTGGCAGTGCATGCTTATGCCACCTATGGACACATCATGCTCTGGCAGTGTCTATGGCCAGTTCTCAAAATTGTACAGTAGACACATGAATCATGCCAGCAGATAGTGCTAACCAATGCTAGTGTGACATTTAGCCCAGTGATGACTCCACATACCATGTCAGTGCACAAGATTACATGCACGGGCATGTACTCACTCACATTACACTTATGAAATTGTTGTGCATGTACACAGATTTGTGGTGTGATAGAGTCTCACATGTGTACACATTTCAATGTGTGAGATGTTTAAGCAACACACAGTAATGGTAGACTGACCATATATTGTGCCTATTTCACTGTGTAGATTGCTGAACTCATGTTAATACTTGATCTTTGTGAACACACTGTGCACATTGTGTTGTTAATGCGTGCCATGTCTGAAATGCGCAAGAAGATGTGGCAGGTACAGCAGCTACGTAGAAGCTAGCAGTGTTGCTATTTCACACATGTGCTGTGTCAACTACTCTAAGGGCTGGTGGCACAAGATGTTGGAATGTACCTTTTTGAATTCACCTTGTCTGAATCTGTTTTGGGGGACATCTCTGGATGACTAGTTTAGGTCAAGGTGTCCCTACATGTGAGTTGTGCTGTAAGCTGAACTGTTTTTTGCCAGTCATCGTTGGTGCTGTCTCAGTCAACAAGTAAGATGTTGGATACATCACATAGGGGGATTCAATTGAAATGTGTCCTCTTTCATCTCACCTAGTAGGCGACCAAATGTGCATCGTACATTCACAGTGCTGGCGGACATGGAGGATGAGGACATCATACGGAAATTCCGTCTTGATCGACCTACCCTTCAAGACCTATGTGCTCGGTTGGAGCCCCATCTGAGGCCTCGAAGAACCTATCCGACTGCTTTGACACCAACCTGTAAGGTGATGGCAGCCCTGCATTTCTTTGCTACTGGTTAATTCCAGTACATTAATGACCACCGCAGGTGGGATGTCGCAGCCTATGTTCAGCATGGTGCTACGTGATGTCCTGTCTGCTATGATGACCTACGAGGACACATACATCCATTGCCCCAGGAGGCATGAATTAGTAGCTGTGAAGGCTGATGTTTATGTCTTTGGACACATCCCTAATGTTGTTAGTGCCATTAACTGCACACATGTTGGCCTGGTTCCACCACAGGCATGTGAGCACATCTACAGGAAGAGGAAGCATTTCCATTCCCTTAATGTGCTAGTGGCATGCCATGCAGATATGATAATTTCACATGTCTGTGCCAAATTTCCTGGATAAGCCCACAACTTCTATATCCTGCATAACAGCATCGTACCACACCTGATGGCAAATCTACATCCAGAGCATGCGTGGATTGTGGGTGAGTATGCAGAGACAAGTAGTGTGCTGTATGTGTGACATGCTGTTCTCAGCTACTGTTTATATGACAAAATAGGTCTGTATATCTTACACCTAGGTGACTCTGCATATCCCAACCGGCCTTGGTTGCTAAGCCCACTGAGGAATCTCAGGACCCCTGGTGATGTCCGCTACAATGATGCCCATGACAGGACAGGTAGTGTGGTGGAGCGTACTTTTGGTCTACTTAAGTCACGATTTCGCTGCCTGGACAAGACCGGAGGTGCACTGATGTCCTCTCCCCAAAAGGTGTGTCAGATCATAGTAGCATGCTGCATGCTCCACAACCTGGCCTTGTGCAAGGAGATCCCCCCGCTCCTGAAAGATGATGAGCAGCCGAGGCCCCCGCCTGTAAACCCACACATATCCAGTGACGAGGATAGTGGAGAGGAGGAAGGTGTCTACCTGCTAACAGCTCATCAACCGCTACTTCCCTTCAAGGTGAGTGAAACCATACAAAGCTGCCATTGTCTGCAGATTTTGCTGTTGGTTAAAAGGCCTAGGTGAGCTTTGTGACTGCTGCCTGTTGTTGGCTCTGTGCTGGCTGCTAATATTTCTGGGACAGGGTGGTCATGCACAGCTACAGGATGTCTATGTTGGTACTGTTGCTCATTGTAATGTATGCAGAATTGAGTACCTTGATGACAAGTGTTGTGTAATGGCTGTGATGCCATCACCTGACAAGTGAATATTGTTCTCTTGTGTTTTCCCTGGTCCCTTCAGCCTCTCAATGAGTCCAGACAATCAGTGCTCGTGGTAGATGGTAAACAGAGTCAACATTGTACATCCTGTGATAAACATGGAGATGACAAGAAGACATAGGTGTGTAAGGAGTGTTTATTTACAATGGTTATATGTGACAGGGAAGTGAATATTTACAAAATGGTGAAAAGGGAATCAATGAGTTGTCAGTGATGGTAGATGAGACTATCGAGTAGTCACCACATCCAGTCGAACAGACGCATGCCATTAGCCTGGCAGTGTGGGTAAGGACAGTCAACAAAGTCAATGGCAGGGTGAAGAGGGGTGGCTCCTTGACTGGCATTTGGCTGGTGATTTGCCACAGGATCCTCCCTGGGATTTCTTTGGACGGCCCCTTGATCATTACACAGGGGGGCCTCTGCTTCAGGCTCAGCGGGTTCTGAGGACTCACTCCTCTCTGTGGCAGCAGGGGAGGTGGGGGAACTGTCATCCTGCAAGCTGTTGTTTGGGCTGCAGGCCTGTCTCTCAGAACCCGCGAAAGCTGGCCCAAGAGGTCCACGATTTGGCCCATGCGGGTGTCTATGGACCTCAGCAGCAGGCGGAGCTCATGGGAATCTTTAAGAGCCTGGCCCGTGTGTCCCTGGGCTAGTTCATAGGCCCCAAGCAAACTGGCAATGTTGGCCAGGGCTTCGATCCCAGTGTCCGGTTGTGTTTGATGCCCAGTTGCCCTCCCACCTGCCCTGCTGTCCAGTACCTGTGCCGTCACAATTCTATGTACATGCGTACTCTCCCTGCCCTCCTCAGATTGTGGGGTGGGGTGGTCATATACTGAGGCAGGGAAAGTGTTGCATGCAGTAGTGGTGGTGGTGGTGGAGGCCGCACAGGTTGTTACAGCAGGGGTCAGCGTAGTTGTTGTTGCTGTGGTAGTGGTGGTGGGGACAGTGGGGTCCTGGGACCTGATGCGCCCTGGCATCCCTGATGGGCCAGCTTGTGGCTCAGCATCCAAGAAATCTAGGGAGCCTGCATCAGAGAGTCCATGTTCAGGGGGTGGAGCCTGGCTCTGGAGGTTAATGTGGTCATCTTCAACTGTCAGTTTCTGGTCACTTGTGGAACAGAGGTGAAATGGTCATTGAAGTGCACCCCTCAAGCTTGGTGTAAGATGTATTTTATTTACATATTATACACCACCCAGTTTACATTGATATCACAATGTATGTCTGCACAGTACTGGGCATCATGACATGATGGGGAGGTACATGCATTACTTGTCCATGGTGTGACATGTCAATAGATACCATGCGCCGCATGCAGATTTTGTGATTACAAGGACATGTTGTCATCTAACGACTGGCAGCACAACAACTTCATGTGATGCATCTTTGTTGCTTACTCTGCATGGAAGATTTTACATCTGAGCACAAACTAGACATTGCAATCTCATGAATACCTTTGTCATGTAATGTGCTTTGCTTTCTTTTTACTACAGACCATGCTTGTTTTGTTTTCATATTTGCCTTGATGCTCTGCCCCCATGGCAATTACAGATAGCATTCTGTGCTCTGCATGATTGTACCCTGAATTTGTGCAACATGTGATTTGGTGAGTCACGCTTTGGTTTCTGTGACAGTTACATATGCTTGGCTGTCTGACAACTGTAAGTGGCTATTGGATCTGTGCCAATTTTGGTTTGATGTGGGGGCTGGTGTGGTCATATGGCTCCATGGTTTTTGAGAGAATTGGCAGGGTGGACGCACAGTCTACTCACCTATTCTGTGGCACATTTGGGGGGAAATTCTGACACATCTTTCGGGGTGTGTGGTGGAGTACTCCATCTTGCTGAGCTGTGGTACATGGAGGCCTGGTGGGAGTTGTACTGCTGGCCTCCCACACACACACACACACACCCCTCCCCGTTAAGATGGCTACCTACCTGTAGGTTTGGTTGGTGAGGTACAATGGCTGCCACATGGTTGTGGGTGGGGGGAGTGCTCCATCCTGCTCAGGGGTGGGACAAGGGGGCCTGTTGGGAGCTGTAGTGCTGGCCTCCCACACACACACCTCCCTGTTAAGATGACTACCTACCTGTAAGTTTGGTTGGTGAGGTACAATGGCTGCCACATGGTTGTTGGTGGGGGAGTGCTCCATCCTGCTTAGGGGTGGGGCAAGGGGGCCAGTTGGGAGTTGTAGTGCTGGCCTCCCACACACACACACCCCTCTCTGTGAAGATGGCGACCTACTTGTTAGTTTGATGAGTGTGATTCAATGGCTGCTATATGGTTGTGGGGGGGAGTGCTCCAGCCTGCTCAGGGTGGGACAAGGGGGCCTGGTGGGAGTTGTAGTGCTGGCCTCCCACTCACACACACCCCTCCCTGTGAAGATGGCTACCTACCTATAGGTTTGGTTAGTGAGATACAATGGCTGCCACATGGTCCTGAGTGTGGGGAGTGTTCCATCTTGCTCAGCTGTGGGACATGGGTGCCTGTTGGGAGTTCGAGTGCTGGCTTCCCACACACAAACACCCCTCATTGTAAAAATGGCTGGCTCCATTTGGAGCAAAGAGGGAATGGTTACACATGGCTCCTGGCTGGGAGGGGGGTGGGTATTCCATCCTGCTCAGCTGTGGGTCATGGGGGCCTGGTGGGAGTTGTAGTGCTGGCTGCCTGGGGTGAATGAGAGGAAGTGAATATTGAATCATGTGTTGGGGAGAGCGCAGTGCACATGAATGGAATCTGGCCTAGGAGGTGTAGCTTTGTAGTTGTGCAAGACAGTACATAGCAGTGTGATGGTGGACATTTGTTTGTACTTACCAGCCTCCACTCCCACGGCTATTCCTGTGAGACTCTCTGGATGCAGTATGGCAGGCACCTTCTCCTCCCATGCAGTGAATGTTCTAGGTGGCCCGGGAGGGCCACCGCCAGTCATATGAGCCAGCTGATGGTTCTTGTTGTTCTTCGCTTTCATCTGCCTCTTCAAGTCATGCCACCGCCTCATGATCTCCCTCTTGGTGCGAGGGGTGGTCCTTACCGCATTGACCTTGTTGACTATCCTTCCCCACATTTGTGCTCTGATGGCTAATGGTGTCTGTTGGACCAGGTTACCAAACAATTTTGGTTCTACTCTGATTATCTCATCTGTCATGACTGACAACTCTTTGTCAGTGAATTTGGGCATTTTCTGTTGTGCCATGGTGTGTGATGTGCAAATGGTTTGGGGTGCAGGTGTGAGGGTGGTGTAGGTGGTGTGTGTGTTGTTGTGCTGGTGAGATGTGTGGTAGTTTGCCTTTCCAATGTGCTGTAGGGTTTAGTTCCTTCAGGACTGGAGTGGTGCAAGGGATTGTGGTCGGGGAAGGGGCATGTTTTATACTCACCTATGTGGGTGTGTCAAAATGGTGTATTGCTGTCAGGTGTAGTGGGTTGGTGGTCCTGATTTTGTTGAGTTGCCATGGGGGTGTGTACTTGGGGTGTGTTAGAGGTTTTTGAGGCCTGAGCTAGTTTGATGTGTGCACTTGATGGCCTTGTTGTGGGGTTTTTTTGTCGACCGCCATAATAGTTACGGAGCGACCGCAGCGGTGGGTTTGCAACAGCCCTTCCGCCTGCTCTTTCATTCATCACTGTTAGCGATCGCAGTGGACTGTAACAGCAGATCGTTCCGCTGTCACCTCAATGTCATCCCAATTGTGTGTGCGGTCACTCCACTGGCCTTGCGGCGGGTTTGGGTTTTTCCGCCATGAATCTGACTGCCGCGGACGGAATTTCACCTGCTCCGCCCGCTACCGGCGGTCTTTTGTGGAATCCGTCTGCCTCTGTGGGATTTTTCTGGCAGTTGATCTTAATCGGACCCGCGGTACCTGCGGACGGTTCATTTATGCTACCATGGCGGGCGGAGTGCTTTTCTGTCCGCCATCCTAATAGATCATTTAATGTTTGGGATGGGTGGGAGGGAGGGACGGGAGTTGGGAGGGATTTTTGGAGGGATTTTGTAATTTAATTCTGAGGCTATGCAATAGTGCTTTTCTCTTTGTTACTTCTGATTGTAATCCAGTTAAATTCCTCCGTGAGAGGCAACTGTGTTAATCTATAGACCTAACACATTGAGCCATAGGAAGTCGATTGTAATGCATTATATTGTACTATGCTTGGAAAAATCTCAATAAAAACAAAGTTGAGAAAGGGTGCTCAAGAATATTCATTGTAGTTGTGAATAAGTACTCCTCCTATTCATAAAGGGCATACAGCCGTATGTAGAAAGCCAAATTGCGATCGAAAATGCTGAAAATGCGACTTTGGCTTAAGGAATCGCAAATTACCACCAACTTCAGGTTGGTGGTAATTTGCGATTTCTTTGAAAAATGCAGTTTTTGCATTTTTCAAAGTGCCATGTGGCGCACATAGATGCCCTTAGCGCATGTATGTGTGCCACATGTGCACACATGTTTATTTCAGGGGTGCAAAAGGGTGTCCTATTGACACCCTTGCAACCTTGAAATTGCATTCTCAATTTGTGATTCTCTAATTGAGAATCGCAAATTGAGAATGTCTTCCAATTCTTTCCTATGGGCCTTCTAGCCCATAGGAATGAATGGCAAGGTTTTCCTTATTTGCGAATCTCAATTTGCGATTCACAAATAAAGAATATGTGGGATTCGCAAAATATTTTGCTAACCCTACCTACATTGCGTTTTGAGATTCTCTAATTCCAATTCCCTAAAAATCTCAATTTGAGAATCGCAAAACACGTTTTACCTACATATGGCCCATAGACATCAAGACCAATTCCTTGGGGGTAATACAATTCTTGTATCCTACATTCAGCAGTTCCTGACTCTACGATTTTAGACACTTGGAGAAGAGGAAGATCTGGAACAAGATGAGGATTCCCCTTTGAATTATGTGGTGCTTGTCTTGAATTATCTGCTCACAAATCAACTTTTAACCCTTGTCAAATAAACAGTGACATGGCAATTTAACTAAACTATTATTACTATTATTGTGAGCTGCAAGTACATGCACTTTCGTTCACATAGTGATAATGGTAGGATACCTGTGTGAGCTTTTTATTATACTGCACTCTAGCTGTAATGGAAAATGTAATTATTAAATTTTCACAACTTTCCTTCACATTTTGAAAACACCTTCTCAGTAACATTCAGGTACATCCTTCTCTGTCTCGGCCTTCAAGCTTATTGTATAAACACTAGTTTCAATGATTTATATAATCGAAATAAAATGATTATTAGCCCCTTCGCTGCTAGGCCTTTCCCCCCCTGTGCTAAGCCTTTTTCTGGTTATTTGGGGTAGTTCGTGCTTAGGCCCCTGTAACTTTTTGACCACATAAGGTATCCACGCCAAATTTACATCCTTTTTTTCCAACATCATGGGGCTTCTAAAGGTACCCAGGGTTTGTGGATTCCCTTGGAAAGAACCCAGAAATTAGCCAAAATACAGCAAAGGTTTTTTTTTTTTAATGGGGAAAAAGGGCTACAGATGATAGCATCTGTTTTTTCCTTACAAATGGTATCAAAAAGGGGTTGTGGTGCTGAAATCACCATCTTCCCAGCATACTTTTTTCATAAAACCAAATTTTTTACACAGTTTTAGTATTTTTCTGGGATATAGCCTATTTTTGCTATTTTTTGTACTTTCAACCTCCTTCCAGTTAATGGTGGAAATGATCCTGGAAAGCTATACATTTTAGAAAACATTCTAAATTCAGCAAGTGGTCATTTGTGTAGATCCTCCAAGGTTTCCTTATAGAAACTAACAGTTAAATATAGGAAAAATTGAAATTTACTTGAAAAAAACAGCCATTTGTGTCAACGTTTTCACCTGTAACTTCTTTTAATTATGACAGCTGTTTGAAATCAATATACCGTTACATCCGCTGGACCTTTCTGGTTGTGGAGATATATAGGACTTGTAGGTTCACAAAGAACTCAGAGCCAATAACTGAGCAGCGACTTGCAATGTTTTTTTATTATGTGCCGGGTATATAGCAATTATTCTGGGAAAATGTATACATGGAAAAATCGGTATGAAAGACACCTATGTATTTTTGAAGTGGGAATAAAATATAGAGTTTAGAAACAGTAGGTATTTGCACATTTTCGAAATTGGGAATACCCATACTAGCATGAGAATTATAGGTCATTTTTCAAAATTACTTCTTTTTTACACATTGTCTTTCATTTGGAAGGCAGAAATGCATTGAAATTCAATAAGTAATAACAGTTGCTCAATAATTCTGTGTTACCCTAAGTCTCCCGATAAAAATGGCACCTCACTTGTGTGGGTAGGCCTAGTGCCCACGACAGGAAACGGCTCAAAACGCAAGGTGGACACACCACATTTTCACAATGAAAAATTACCCCTTTTTTGCAAAGTGCCTAGCTGTAGTTTTTTAATCCTAGCTCTGCCGGCACCTAGGGAAACCTAGAAAACCTATACATTTTGAAAAACTAGACATCCAGGGGAATCCAGGATGGGGTGACTTGAATGGCTTTCACCATGTTCTGTTACCCAGAATCCCGTGCAAACCTAGAAAATTATCAAAAAAAACACATTTTCCTCACATTTCTGTGTTGGAAACTTCTGGAATCTGCGTGGATCCACTATATTCCACCCACCCCGCGTTCTCCTAAGTCTGCCGAGAAAAATGGTGCCTCACTTGTGTGGGTAGGCTGTAGTATCCTCAGGTTGTAAATATGTTCATTTACTCCTCTTCATCTAGCTGCTCAGCCAGTGTGAGTGTTCAGGTTAGAATGTTAGTGTGAGTGGAATGTTTGGGTGCATGAGTGTTGTCAGTTGAGGATGGGCTGAGCAGCTAGGAGTCTGCTCCTGGTGGGGTTAATTATATCTACATCTAAAGAACTTAATAAACTACTTCTGCTTATACCTGGCCACGTCTACAGCGTCTACTTATGACACATGGACATGTGGGACCAGCCCACTACATAGGCCTAGTGCCCACAACAGGAAACGGCCCAAAACTCAACGTGGGCCACCACATTTTCACACTATAAAATGACCTTTTTTTGTAAACTGCCTAGCTGTTGTTTTTTAACCCTAGCTCTGCCGGCACCTAGCAAACCTATACATTTTTTTAAAATAGACACCCAGGGAAATCCAGGATGGGGTGACTGGACTAGCTCTCACCAGGTTCTGTTGCCCAGAATCCCAAATGGTCAAAAAAACAAATGTTCCCCACATTTCTGTGGTGGAAAGTTCTGGAATCTGTGTGGATCCACAAAATTCCACCCACCCCGTTCCCTAAAGTCTTCTGAGAAAAATGGTACCTCACTTGTGTGGGTAGGTCAGTGCCCGTGACAGGATACGGCACAAAACGCAACTTGGACACACCACATTTTCACAGTAAATATTACCCTTTTTTTGCAAAGTGCCTAGCTATAGTTTTTTAACCCTAGCTCTGCCGGCACCTAGGGAAACCTAGCAAACCTATAAATGTTTGAAAACCAGACACCCAGGGAAATCCAGGATGGGGTGACTGGACTGGCTCTCACCAGGTTCTGTTACCCAGCTCCCTTGCAAACCTAAAAAATTGTCCAAACAAACACATTTCCCAAAATTTCTGTGATGGAAAGTTCTGGAATCTGCGCAGATCCACAAAGTTCCACGCACCCCGCGTTTGCCAAAGTCTTCAGAGAAAAATGGTACCTCACTTGTGTGGGTAGGTCTAGTGCCCGCGACAGGAAATGGCCGAAAATGCAACGTGAACACACCACATTTTACAGTGAAAACTGACACTATTTTGCAAAGTGCCTAGCTGTAGTTTTTTAACCCTAGCTCTGTCTGCACCTAGGGAATCTTAGCAAACCTATACATTTATGAAAACTAGACACCCAGGGGAATCCAGGATGGGGTGACTGGACTGGCTCTCACCAGGTTCTGTTACCCAGAATCCCTTGCAAACCTAAAAAATGGTCAAATAAACAAATTTTCCTTACATTTCTGTGGTGGAAAGTTCTGGAATCTGTGTGGATCCACAAAATTCCACCCACCCCATTCCCCAAAGTCTTCTGAGAAAAATGGTACCTCACTTGTGTGGGTAGGCCTAGTACCCGTGACAGGAAACGGCGCAAAACGCAACTTGGACACACCACATTTTCACAGTAAAAAATGACCCTTTTTTTGCAAAGTGCCTAGCTAAAGTTTTGGAACCCTAGCTCTGCCGGCATCTAGGGAAACCCAGCAAACCTATACATTTTTGAAACCCAGACACCCAGGGAAATCCAGGATGGGATGACTTGACTGGCTCTCACCAGGTTCTGTTACCCAGAATCGTCTTGCAAACCTAAAAAATTGTCCAAACAAACACATTTCCCAAAACTTCTGTAATGGAAAGTTCTGGAATCTGCGCAGATCCACAAAATTCCACGCACCCCACGTTTGCCAAAGTCTTCAGAGAAAAATGGTACCTCACTTTTACAGTGAAAACAGACACTATTTTGCAAAGTGCCTAGCTGTAGTGATTTCACCCTAGCTCTGCCGGCACCTAGGGAAACCTAGCAAACCTATAAATTTATGAAAACTAGACACCCAGGGGAATCCAAGATGGGGTGACTTGACTGGCTCTCATCAGGTTCTGTTACCCAGAATCCCTTGCAAACCTAAACAATTGTCAAAAAAACACATTTTCCTCACATTTCTGTGGTAGAAAGTTCAGGAATCTGCATGGATCCACAAAATTCTATGCACCCCGCGTTCTCCAAAGCCTTCCGAGAAAAATGGTACCTCACTTGTGTGGTTGGGCCTAGTGCCCGTGACAGGAAATGGCACAAAACGCAACATGGTCCCTCACCACATTTTCACAGTGAAAAATGACCCTTTTTTTGCAAAGTGCCTAGCTGTAGTTTTTGAACCCTAGCTTTGCCTGCACCTAGGGAACCCTAGCAAACCGATACAGTTTTGAAAACTAGACACCCAGCGGAATCCAGGATGGGGTGACTTGACTGTCTCTCACCAGACCAGGTTCTGTTACCCAGAATCCCTTGCAAACCTAAAAGATTGTTCCAAAAACAAATTTTCCTCACATTTCTGTGGTGGAAAGGTCTGGAATATACGTGGATCCACAAAATTCCACCCACTCTGCGTTTCCCGAAGTGTTTCAAGACAAATGGTACCTTACTTGTGTGGGTGGGTCAAGTACCCGCGACAGGCAAGGGGCCAAAACGTATTGAGGCGACATCAAAATTACCTATCACAAACCAACCTGGTTTTGCAAGGGGGATCCCATGAGTATTTGGCCCGGGGCTCGGTGGCCATCCAGGGAAACCTACCAAACCCCCACATTTCTGGAAACTAGACACCTGGTGGAGTCCAGCGAGGTATAGCTTATGTGGGTCCCCCAAAATTTTCCTACCCAGAATCCCCTGCAAACCTCAAATTTAGCTGGAAAAATCACTTTTTCCCCAAATTCCTCTGTTGGAAAGTTCTGGAATCTGCATGGATCCACAAATTTCCATCCCAGCCAGCATTTCCCCAGGTCTCCTGATAAAAATGATACCTCACTCGTGTGGGTGGGTCAAGTACCCGTGACAGGCAAGGGTCCAAAACGTTTTGAGGAGACATCAAAATGACCTATCACAAAACAACTTGGTTTTGCAAGAGGGGTCACCTGGGTTTTCGGCCACGGGCTCGGCCGCCTTCTTGGAAAACTACCAAACCCACACATTTCTAAAAACTAGACACCCCGGAGAGTCAACGAGGTATGGTTTGCATGGATCCCCCAACGTTTTCCTACCCAGAATGCCCTGCAAACATCAAATTTAGCTGGAAAAAAACTATTTTCCACATATTTGTGGGTGGAATCACCACGCCGGCACATATGTCCTACCCCACAGCTTTACCCTCAGTCTCCTGAGTGAAATGATACCTCACTTGTATGGGTGGGGCAAGGGCCTGTGATTGGGAAGAGCCCAAAACATAGGAAATAAGGGTATGGCAATGGAGAATTCTAAGTGCTACATTAAAAAAAAATTTGTTTTTTTAGCCAATACTTCATTGGACACCTACCCAAGTAAGGAGGTTTTTTTTACATCTATCTTGCTACCTGGCCTAAAGCAATGCTCTACTTTGCCATCTTTGCTATTTACAATCGACAACAAGCTATACTCAAGTAGTTAAAAAAATGCCAAATGAAATGACGATATCAAAAAATGCAGTTAAATCATTTGTCACTATTTCCCCTTTAAAAATACCATAAGAAACAAACAAGTTTCCTTTGAAAACGGCTTGTTAACGGGCAGGCTGGAATCCTCACCATCATGGCCTAGCCTTTATTAGACATAGACAAGATGGGGAGTGGATGGTGGTCTCTTTTTATGTCAGTGTGCGTTTTTGCTACCTTGTTACTAACAAGAGGGCTTGAGAGAATATGGGAGAGTTTGTTGCTGTTATACCTCAGAGTAGGATGATTTTATTCAGTTTTTGAAGATATCAAGGTATGCTCCAGTACCATATACTAGGGACTAAGTTAACTTATGCCAATTGGGTGTAGGTAATTTAACATACACTTAGTAGAGGGTTAGAACACTGAGGGTTAGAACACTGGCACCGGAGTCTGGTTAGCAGGCCTCAGTGCACTCTTAGAGTTGAGAAACCAGCAGCATCAGTCCAAAAACGTGTGTGTGTGTGTGTGGGGGGGGGGTGATCACGTAAAAAGTGGCATTTCCCTACATTACTAATTAAGAGTAAGGTCTCTGATGCCTTACTCCTTATTCCTCTCTGACCTCAGCATTTCTGCCTTGATTTCAACCCATGCTGGACCTCTTTAGCCCATTGGTGAAAACCAGGATTGTTTGGGGACTTCCAGGCCCTTTCTTTGCATCTCTTTGCAATGACCAAAGCCAGATCTATGAATCTACTGCATAAGTGAATTATCCTTGGCTCTGCACATTAGGACTAGCATGTATGCTGCTGGGCTATAGAAAGCAAAAGACACACAATTGATGGACGGAATGCAGAACAAATCAAAACACTCACCCCCAGTCAAGAGATCTGGGTTAAATCCATCATTCTTTTGCCCACCATTCCACCCCAGTTTTTTAAAAAAATTTTTTTAAAACCTTTATTAGCATCAAAAGGATATACAAGTCTAGGCCTACAACCAAATCGGCCAGCATCAATGTGTAAAGCGGTCAAAGGTTCCAAGGCAAACAGTACAAATTCAATCAACAAAAAGCAGCGGCAAAACAATCATAAAAAAGGGGGAAAAAACACCTAGGAACCAGACGGCCAAGAAACAGGAGTAAAAAAAGGTTAATTTTATAATATGGGGATAAGGAGTACGATAGGCTCACTTTCAAGATAGAGGTGTCCGAAGTCCCAAAACCATCCTCAGCGACAATAAGGGGGCATGGGGCCGTAATACAGGAGAGGCAACACGATACACACCGGGAGACAGGGACATTTTAGACATAATCTACACGTGTTCATTATCATCTTCACATGCCACCACCCAAACCACAGCCAAGCCAGGACAGAGGGATCGGACAAACATTACATCAAAACTAACCCGTCATAATGACCTCTAGGAAAAAAAGGGGGGGGCGAGGAAAAGGGGAGAGAGGGGGAAAAGAGGGGGAGGGGAAAAGGGCAAAGCGGAAAAATGAGAAAAGGAAATGAAACACAAAAACGAAAGAAAGAAGACCACGCCGAAACAGGCGTCCCGTGGCGAGAGTACAGGAGAAAACAGGAGCATCCGTAACAAGGAGGGTACAGCAATCGAGACGAAAAGTAACCAACCCAGAAGAGGAGGATCGACGAAGCCACACACCCCACACCGAACATACCACGGGATGCGAGGACAGACGCGGCATTACGAGAAGAGATACAAAAGGGCCATATAACCATAAAACAAACAACAAATAGAACCCAGCCCACCCATCCCACCCTGCACCCCTGTAGAAGGCTATGGCCTACCCTTCAGACAGCGTGCCTGTCGCCCTAAACCAGAACCCGAAATATAGCAAGAAAGAAAGAGAGAAGAACGAGACAAAAAGAAACAGAAACATACAGAAAGAAAACAGGAGGGAGGAGCATGAGAACAGAAATCAATACGGTCGGCCGCAGCCCTCCGCCCAACCAGACAATCGCAGCAAAAAACAGACCAGGACGACACCATTTCAAGTGCCATAAAACTTACAGAGGAGAGTACCTCACACCTCGCAATGGGTACAAACAATCGCGCCACGAAGTCGTACCGCAATAATCCCCAGGAGTGGCGCATATCACCCCCAGCCCTTCCGAACAACAAATCCCACCCACCACATGACAATGTAAAGTGAGCTACTCAATACCAAACCAGCACACAATAGAAAAAAAAAATTCTGCCATGTATACAAGGGGGGGTCAATCAATACGCAAGTGAGCAAAAGTCCGAGTAGAGAGTTTATAAGCATCAGCAATCGCCGCACGGGTGATGAAGAGCAGGAGATCAGTTCCGCCGTTTGGGAAAGCGAGGGGTTCTCTGTAATAGACAAATGCGAAGCCATCGGTGCAGGCGCAGGCGGCAGTCCACCAATACTTCCGGGCATCCCAGCCGAACAGGGCCGCGGCACAATGTCCAAGTCCCCGGGGTCAGAACCTCGAAAAGCAGGGAGTTCCAAAGTCACCGGCACACAAAATGATCGTCGATCAGCGGCGGCAACACTTGCAGCAGTCGAGGGGGGCGAGGCAATGGAGTCTCTGAAACAAGAGGGAGGCAAGAAGAAACGGCTGCTCAAAATGGCGGCAGATCGTGGCGGGCTCCCGGGGACATCGGGGGCCAGGAATGCGCGCAGGGATCGCAGAGCTTCCAGGATATCTCTGAGTGTAAGCTCCCGCTCACCAGACCAGACCCCCGCGCAATCAGGCAACCCAAGCCCGCCGCCACGAGGCGATACAAGTTCCAGATGGTCGGCCGCCATTTCGCGAAGGCAGCCCAGTCGCCACCCTCCGCGACTCTCAAAAAACAGTTCAAAAATGTAGGACTTTACAGAGCTCTGGGGGGCTCCCAGCAATGGCAGCCTTGGTGCAGAAAGGATGTCTGCCCAATGCGGGTCTCCGCCTACACCAGCACCGGCGCCCCAAACAAGCAGAGTCTGGGCGCAGAGGTCCAGGGCCGCCGGACACAGCAGCGGCGGGGGGGACACCTTCACAGAATCAGTCACCGGTGCATCTCCCCCACATCAGCCTCGCGGCCACCAGGGCAGGCCCAGATCAGGATCGCCGGGATATTCGCACAACGGCTCTCATCATGGGTTCACTCTCTCGACCGGGGCCGACAGTCGTCGGATCCCACCGGCTAGGTCCCGGTCTAGGTTCCACGGAGGCCCCGGTCTTGCGGAGGGCACAACTTCGGAACCGCTGCACGTCGAAACCTCCGGGCCAAACGGTAAGTACAAGTGAGGTGTTCCGTCTCCAATTCTCCGATAATGTGTCGTCTCCGGACAGGATATAATACAGGATATTCGATCAGGCCGGAGGGCTGCGGGAGCCGAGCTAAAAGGCGACCATTACGCTCGCGAGCTAGGCTCCTCCCCCCATTCCACCCCAGTTTTGACCTTGCCATATGCAAATCAGTCTTGCCCTGTGCCTCATGGGAACAGTCCAGCCCGAACTGTCAAGCCAGGTCCTCCCTAGACTGGAAACAAGCATCCTAGTACTGGTTTCGGGGTTTCACCCCTCTTCAGCTAGGATAGCTTGATTCCAGGGGCACTGTGAGCCCAGGACCCAAGTCTGGGCATACCTGGCGCACTTAGGGCGAGAAAGCAAAAGACACATAAGGGTCGACACATCTCACCGCATAAAATGGCTATGAGCGGTTAGAGACACTCTATCTAGCATTGGTATGATTTCACTGTGAAAAAACCCAAAAAACTTTTAATTTCCCCTCAAAGAAGATTTTGAAAGTAAAATATTGTGAATGGGTCCAGTATAACACACATAGAACCAGCGAGTCAACTCACCTAACTGGCCTTTTCCTGGATTGTAAAGTTATCCCGAAGCTGGAGGCATATTGGGATCAAATCACAAAACCTCTTGATCGTAAACTACTTTCAGTTTAGGGTAGGCACACTGCCATTGAGAGCATTCACCGCTAGATGGAACAAACCCAGTGTTGATGAGTGCCTGGTATGTAAGTCTAGTGGAGAATCATTGGCTCACCTACTGTTTGCTTGTACTGGATATGATGTCCCACGTCGTGTTTGGCTGATACCAATATGTAAACTTTTAGGGACAAGAAGGGCCAGCGATACCGAAAGAATCCTGCGTTCTGATACATCAGACACTATTGTCACTGCGATGGCAAAATATTTAGAGTGGTCATGGGCATGAAGATCTAACTCCCTACTTCTAGCCCAGGATAAGTGAGGCAGTCATTGACTGTACCTAATCAAGTTACCACAGTATATGTTAGACTGAACCAAGTGTCAAACTTTCCTAAAAATGCTATGTAAATTGTAAAAATTGAAAATATTTTAAACAATGCTCTATTATATGAGAAATTAATAATGTTTAAGATTTTCAAGGTAAATGTACATATTGTATTACCTAAAGGTTATCTTTGTTTGTCCTTCCATCCAGGACATTTGTGCCGCCACGGTTATTCCACTCAAAAATATGTGGAAAATGTGTTCTTTTCAGCAAAACTTTAGGTTTGCACGGGATTCTGGGTAGGGAAACATTGAAGGATCCGCGCAAGCCATAACTCATTGGGCCCCCCCAGGGTGTATAGTTTTCAGAAATGTGTAGGTTTGGTAGGGTTCTCTAGATGGCGGCGAGCGCGGGGCCAAAACCCGAGATGCCCCCCCAAACCAGGTAGTTTTGTTACAGGTACTTTGGAAGTCTCCACAGTACGATTTGGGCCAATTCCTGTTGCAGCCACTATGCCTAACCACACAAGTGATGTACCATTTTTATCGGGAGACCTGAGTGAACTCTGGTTGGTAGGAAATTTGTCTCAGCCCGGTGATCCTACAACTTCCCACTCTGAAATGTGAGGAAAAAATAGATTTTTATAACAAAAGTTGAAGTTTGCAGGGGATTCTGGGTAGGGAAATGTTGGGGATCCCACGCAAGCCATCCCTTGCTGGACTCCCCCGGGTGTCTTGTTTTTAGAAATGTGTTGGTTTGGTAGGTTTCCCTAGGTGGCCGCCGAGCCCGGGGCCATAAACTCAAGGGATCCCCCTTGCAAAACCAGGTTGATTTGTGATAGGTAATTTGTAAGTCGCCTCAATAGGTTTTGGGCCCCTGCCTGTCGCGGGTACTTGACCCACCCACACAAGTGAGATACTATTTTTCTCAGAAGACTTTGTGTAATGCAGGCTGGGTTGAATTTTGTGGATCCACACAGATTCCAGAACTTTCCACCACAGAAATGTGAGGAAAATGTGTTTGTTTGGACAAGTTTTGAGGTTTGCTAGGGATTCTGTGTAAAAGAAACTGGTGAGAGCCAGACAAGTCACCCCATCCTGGATTTCCCTGGATGTCTAGTTTTCAAAAATGTATAGGTTTGCTAGGTTTCTCTCGGTGCTGGCAGAGCTAGGGTTCAAAATCTACAGCTAGGCACCTTACAAAAAAAGGATCAGTTTTCACTGTGAAAATGTGGTGTGTCCACGTTGCGTTTTGGGCCGTTTCCTGTCGCGGGGACTAGGCCTTCCCACACAAGTGAGGTACCATTTTTCTCAGAAGACTTTGGGGAATGCGGGTTGGGTGGAACTTTGTGTATCCACGCAGATTCCAGAACTTTCCACCACATAAATGTGAGGCAAATATGTTTTTTTCGACAAATTTTGAGGTTTGTAAGGGAATCTGGGTAACAGAACCTAGTAAGAGCCAGAGAAGTCACCCAATCCTGGATTCCCCTGGGTGTCTAGTTTTCAGAAATGTATAGGTTTGCTAGGTTTCCCTGGGTGCCGGCAGAGGTAGGGTTCAAAACCTACAGCTAGGCACTTTGAAAAATAGTGTCAGTTTTCACTGTAAAATGTGGTGTGTCCACATTGCGTTTTGGGCCGTTTCCTGTCACAGGCACTAGGCCTACCCACACAAGTGAGGTACCATTTTTCTCGGAAGACTTTGGGAAACGCGGCGTGGGTGGAATTTTATGGATCTATGCATATTCCACAACTTTACACCACAGAAATGTGAGGAAAATGTGTTTTTTTGTACAAACTTTGAGGTTTGCAAGGGATTCTGGGTAATAGAACCTGGTGAGAGCCAGACAAGTAACCCCATCCTGGATTGCCACTGGTGTCTAGATTTCAAAAATCTATAGGATTGCTAGGGGCCACTAGGTGCCGGCAGAGCTAGGGTTCAAAATCTACAGCTAGGCACTTTGCAAAAAAAGGGGTCAATTTTCACTGTGAAAATGTGGTGTGTCCACGTTGCGTTGTGGGATGTTTCCTGTCATGGGCACTAGGCCTACCCACACAAGTGAGGTACCATTTTTTCGGAACGCTTTGGGGGACGTAGGGTGGGTGGAATTTTGGGGATCTACGCAGATTCCAGAACTTTCCACCACAGAAATGTGAGAAAAATATATTTTTTACAAAGTTTGAGGTTTGCAAGGGATTCTGGGTAACAGAACCTGGTGAGAGTCAGACAAGTCACCCCATCCAGGATTGCCCCTGGTGTCTAGCTTTCAAAAATGTACAGGTGTGATAGGTTTCCCTATGTGCCAGCTGCCTAGGGCCCAAAATCCACAGATAGGCACATTGCTAAAAAAAAAGTCTGTGCCTAGTGGGCTTTCTGCCGCCCTAGGAGGAATCGGGGGGATGTTCCCGATATGTCCCTAAGTGGGGGCAGAAAGATTGTGGATATTTTTTGGGGGTGGGGGCATTGGTATGCCCGTTCTGTGCAGCCCCCACGCATAAAAAAAGCCAGCATAGTCGCTGCTGCCCAGTGGGCTTTCTGCGACCTCCCACTGGGGGCAGATCAGGACCACTGCCTCCATCTGCCTCCTGGTGTGGCAGAAAGACTGGAATTTCTCTTGGGGGGGGATTTTGTCATGCCCATGTCATTTTGGGCAGTCCCCATGCCTACATGAATACAAAAAAAAATCTCTGGTTTCTAGTAGACTTTCGGCCCCGAGGGGGCAGATTGGGGGCTATAGCCCCCATATTCCCCCCAGGGGGGCAGAAAGACTGGATTTTTTGCGGGAGTGGGGGCATTGGCATGTCTATTTTGGGCAGCCGCCACCCCTGATTCAAACTGGCAAAAAAAATCCCCGGCGTCTAGTGGGCTTTTGCCCCCATGGGGGGCAGATTGGGGGCTACCGCCCAAATTGCCTGCCAGGGGGGACAGAAAGGCTGTAATTTTGGTGGGGGTGGGGGCATTGGTATGCCCGTTTTGGACAGCCCCAACCTAATTAAAATTCCCCCCAAAAAATCCCTGGTTTTTAGTGAGCTTTCTACCCCCCCCCCCCCGGTGGGCAGGTTGGGGGCTACTGCCCCCATCTGCTCCCCAGGTGGGGCAGAAAGACTGTAATTGTTGTGGGGGGTGAGGGCGTTGTCTTGCCCATTTTGGGCAGCCCCCACCCTCATTCAAATTACCCCCAAAAAAATCCCTGGCTTCTTGTGTGCTTTTTAACCCCCGGGCGGGCAGATTTGGGGCTACTGCTCCCCAGTGGGGGCAGAAAGACTGTAATTGTTGTGGGGGTGGGGTCATTGACTTGCCCATTTTGGACAGCCTCCAACTAATTCAAATTGCCCCCCAAAAAATCCCTGGCTTCTAGTGGGCTTTTTACCCCTCGGGGAGCAGATTGGGGGCTACTGCCCCCATATGCCCCCGGGGGGGAGCAGAAAGGCTGGAGATTCTCCCCTTTCCAATGATACTTCTCCTGTCTTTCTACGTGCTCAGGGGCTGAGATAGCCCCCTGAGCACATAGAAAGTGAAACTGAATTGAGCCTAAAGACTCATTTCATTTTCAGTTTCTATGAAATGACGTCAGTGCGACATGCGCGCTGATCGTCATTTCATAGAACCTACGGGGAAGGGCCTCGGGAGCTGGGGAAGCTCTTCCCTAGCTCCAGAGGCTTTGGGGATGAAAAAGAAATCCCTCTGGTATCTGCACCAGAGGGATTTCCGGTGCCATGTGCCATGACGGCCGTTGTGCGCATGGAAGGGGTTAAGATCCTTTCATCTAAGTAGAATCAGTCCTTACAGTTTCTTACAGTTCTTTCCAAAATTTGCCTTTCTAAAGTTCTGTACTCATCTTTGTGTCCCACACCCTTACATAGCCTGACTGCAGCCCGTATAGTGCACTTGGATCAACTATTTAGAGCCTGCTTCAAAATAGGAAGACTACTCAAAACTACTCAGTGCTGGGTATCTGCTGCTCAGAAGGAGCACTGGTTCTCTCTTATCTGCACTGACCTTTCCAGCAAATCTCCAAAATGTATTTTCTTGAGCCGAAGGCAAACTCTTTCAGCTGTGCACTAAAAGCTGCACGCTTCTGTCATCCAACCTCAACCATCACCAAATAAAGACTAACAAGCGCATGAGTAGGATGAGGCCCCTTTTATAATTTTTCAATCAAAATGGCTGCCAAGACTTGTTGTGCTTTAAATGTCAGAACAACTTGCTATTCCAGACTCACAGTAAATTCTGTATAAATATACAGTCTTCTTTCTCACTGACCATGCCTTGAATGCTTGACTGAAAAGTTACCGAAGGTTGACTACTGTTTTTTGTTCCAGGTCCAATGGGTACAATGTATAAAGCTCTGGGTACATCTGACCATGGCAAGGCCAGACACATAGATTTGAGGTTTGAAGGTGAAATGCTCAGTACACAAATACAAACATTCTATGGGCCTTATTTACAAGGTCATTGCGACGCTGGTGCATCCCTTTTTTTGACTCACCAATAGCGCAGTATGCCTACCCATATTTACAAGACCACGTAAAGTCACCCTACGGGACTTTTCATGGCCTTGTATATATAGGCCACTTTCCCACATTACTGTGCGTGAAAGGGGCATTCCATGGGTGTTGATGTTAGTGTTCCCACGCAACATCCATGGAACCTGATACATTCCCAGATATATAAAGTTTTATAAAGCTGGGAATACGTCAGAATTCTACACCTCCCCAGGTGAGGCACATTAGTGGTGCAACAAGAAGAAATGCTTTTATTTCTCCTACTTTTTTCCTCTTTCTATGCATGCTGCATTCTGCAAAACACATAGAAAGACGAAAATGCCTCAATGACAGACAATTGTGTGCCAGCGCAAGGGAAAGTACACGGGTGTGTCATATTGTTGTTAATAAAATGCCTCCTTGTGCTTTTAAAATAGCACAGCTCGGCACAGCAAAATGGCTTGCGACGCTGCTTAATTTTCTTTAAATTAGGCCCTTTGTGTTTTCAAAGATTGTAATGTGGCTAACGTTGGATTCAGAGTGCCCTGTTTAAGAGAGAGAATGAGAACCAAAGAGCAGCATTCTCTGTAGATAATGCTTGAATTTGAATTTAAATTGTAAGAGTGGGTAACATGTGATGGTGAAATCCATAAGAAGGATGGAATGGTGATGATTTAAAAAAACTTTGTAGTGAGTTATTGCACATGAATTCAGCGGTAGGGAGCCACCTCCTCCAATCATCCTGGTACTGGGCCACAAAGCAACCAGCATTCTGTTCTATGACTTGCCTCATTCTTTTTGTCTGGGCATCTGACGGAGGATGGTATTGACTAGATTTATGTAACTTTACTTCAAAGAGATTCTTTGAAGGGGACCAAAATTTAGAAGCTCATTGTGTTTCTTGGTCCGATACAATAACCATGGGAAGGCCATGCAGACAGACTGTCTCCTACATGAATATTTTAGACAGGGCTTCAGCTGTTGGAAGGGACTTACTAGGTATGTCATGTCCCATCTTAGTAAACGAATCATTTACTACCATAGGGTGGTTTATGTATTTGTGGGTGGTAATTCGGCAATTAAATCCATAGATAGGGTTGACCATGGCAGACAAGGAGGAGCAATAGGATATAACATGCTTACAGGTGTTTCACAAACATTTTCCAACTTTAAACATACAACCTAAGTGGCATTATATACTCTTGGATAGACGTTCTCATTTTTGGCCACCAGAATAAACATGCGATTAATTCTGCACTGCCAATATGTTCAGACTAGCCTATAAAGAAGCCTAGTGGCAGCACTGTAGAATTTGATTTTGCATTTCTTTTATCGTAGCAAACAGCCTTTTTTCTGTGAAGACTCTCTTCTTGACAGTGTATTAGTCCTGGGTCTGTTGCCAACCACTCTTGCTGAGAAATGTCTTTTGGAGGCTCTTCGATTCCAGGAAGGTGTTGAATGTGATAGGTCTGGTATGCCCTACAGAAAAAAATAAAGGCGGAGATGTTCTTTCCTTGATGAAGTGTCTGCTTTACCATGTGCATTTCTATGTCTATTATTGATGGAAAAGAGAAAAGAATAGCATAAAACATACGAGTCTCGGTTTTCACATCTCATAAATTTGAGGAAACCAAGGCTTTTGTAAGCTGTTCAAACTTCCACCTTATGGTTGGCTCCTTTCAAATAGTGCTTCCAGTGTCCAAAAGTATCTTTGATGGACAATATTTCTCTATTGTATATAGCATAATGCTGATAAGTCTCTGATAAAGTTTGAGAATAAAACGCTACTTAGAGCATGACCTATGCCTGTTAGTTTCTTTGAGACAGGATAGCTCCAATGGCACTGGTGGAAGCATCATTTTCTACAATGAAGAGCAGAGAGACATCCAGATAATGAAGGATTGGAGCGAGAAACCAAGTCTTTTTCAAGGTTGCAAATGCTTTGACTTGTTTCACTCCCCAGACAAAAGAGACTCCTTTTTAATTAAACTGTTAATAAAGGTGATGAGGTGGGAAATGACTGAATACATTTAGCAAACTCCACATAATGTTGAACTTCTGAGAATCAGGCCGTTCGGTCTCAACCTTCACTTTCCCTCATCCATGCCTAAGCGTTTTTCGGATATAACATAACCCAAATAAGACACCGAGGAGGCTTGAAAACACATTTGGACAGCTTTGAATTGATATGGTATTTTCCTAGTCATTGCAGAATTTCTTTTACATGCTGTCTGTGTTCTTGGGGAGAATGTGAAAAGATGAGCATATTATCTGATCAAACCACGACAAAATTATCCAAAATGTAGCTCATGATATCATTTATAAAGTGTGGAAGGTGGAAGTCGTATTAGAAAGTCCAAAGGGCATGTCTAAGTATTCATAACTGCTGTACTTGGTGTTACATGCTATATTCCATTCGTAACTGTCTTCCATTCAGACTAAGTTATAGGCACCTTGATGATCTAACTTTGTGAAGTATATTGCAAAGGGAAGTTGGTCTAGTGATCTAGTAATAGGAGATGAGAGGTACTGGATATCTGTTTCTGATGGCTATAGTGTTTAATTCTCTATAGTCTTAAGTATCTGATTTTTTCTTCAATTCTCTCCGTATTGATCAATTTGTAGAGCTGGATCAGTAAGAGCAGTGGTTGATGGGGCTCTATTGGAAGAGGTGTGGCGCCGCGGCCAGGGCGACTGACGCTGGAATCTGGAGACCACGGTTCGATCCCCGGCTCCGGCGGCAGGTTAGCCCAGCACCATGTGACTCTGGGCAATAGCTCGCTTAATCTTCCCGACGGCCCCCAGCGCCTAGAGACCCTTACGGGTGATTGTGCGCTTTACAAATGTGGACTTTATTCACAACAGTAGGTACAGCAACAGTAAGATATTCATTGGACCACGATAAAAATTGCAGCAACTTCTTCATCAGTTCATCTGCCCATGAGGCAGGATCGAACGTTGGAACTGTCTCATGGACAGATAAATCCTCGGATAAATGTTGTGGAAGCAGAATAATGTATGATACCAATTCTAGAGAGCATTTCCCTAAATGGGCCTCTTATTTGGTCTATTGTATTTCAAAGACCCTACGAAATTGAGTAAAAAAATTTGTGTGATTTGATAAACATGGATCATTCCTTAGTGTTAATGGAGTCGCCAATGTTAAGGTATCCTTAATCAAACAGGACAACATAAATAAGACTTTTGCCACACCTTTGGCAAACCGTAGTTGGCGGTGCATAAAATGCAATTGAGATTGAGCTAAAAAGGATGAGAAGTGCTTCGCATCTTCTAATATTTTTCAGATGCCATTTATATTCCAGGACAGTGAATACCGGTGGTGCAGTATTAGAAGAACCGGCATCACCATTTTGTGAGGTGCAGGAACCAATTAACAAATGGAGTGCACATTGTTTTAGAAGGAGTTGGAGAGGTTCTACTTTGCAACTGATTTGTCCAAAAAAAGGCTCTTTAAGCTTTAGTACTTCTAAGTTCTCTCTGCATGTACATGCATCAGGGGGGCACGAACAGTATTATTTGGATTCATCTTTTTGTCCGGCAAAGTGTCACAACGATGGCTAGAATTTGATTCTTGATTGAAGTCTCCCTGAAGTCTAAGATGCTACATACTTATTTACTAGCCACAAGCACTTTGAATTCAGTCTTTGGGAAACAGGGAAATGTAAAGAGAGAACATAGGAGTTCCATTGGTACTACCTGCATACACAAAATATACACATTCAGGGTTGAACACACTTTACAATTGGAGAATTAGTAAGTGAAAAACATGCAGTTGTTGGTTATTCCATTAATCAAAAGAAGGCTAGGGGACAGCTTAGCCAACAAGAAGAATCCAGAGTAGCAACAGATGAGCACTATATTCTTACCTAGCAAAGCTAACTACAAGAACGCTTGAAAATAACAAAGGTGAAAAAGGGATGAGAGCCAGGTGTGAAGTGGAACGAGAACTGACTCGTAGTTACAAGGCGAAGACTGATTGTGACTGCAACCCTAAAAGACTGTTCCGCATGTTGTGACACGGAATAGAACGAAGGTCGTAATATTGCATTACTATTCCCTACATCAGGAAGCCATGCTAACTTCGAATGGTTAGAATGACAATACTGCAATCCCCAACTCCCCAAACTCCATCTCCTCAACATCCATAGGTGCCATGTCCTCCCTTGGTTTCTGAATCTTCCATGGATTCGCAACCACAATGGGACCAGTTCTTGAGTAAGTCCTGACACTAGTACCTTGAACCAGGTCTGTACTCGGAGAAGTGAAGACCTGTTCAGAGAAACCGCATAATCAAGTCAGACAATATACATGGTTGTATTACCTCTGTGTTAGCAATTTTAATGATGAACTGTGTGGGGGTGGGGCAACTTCTTAGTATAAATGAATTAATTACTCGTGCACCTATATGATCGATTTTATATGTAAGCCGCCATCAAACGAACACCGACCCACACTAACCCAGGACAATTTATATATGACCCCTAAGAAGAATGACACTGGAGAAGTGGCCCTATTTGTGAATTGATTGCATATGTATTTTAGCTCAGTTCTAATCTTTTTGTGATGTTTCTTCTAAGTGTACTTTTATAGTATTGTATTTATGCCGAATAAAGTAATCTTGAATTGAATTGAAAAGTCAGACATTTGGTGCAGAACCATATATAGAATCTGTCCCCACAGATGACTGGCAGCCCCCCAGCCAACCCATAGTGGTAAGTGCATAATGTTGTAAAATAAGGGAGTGAACACCACCTCTAGTTTGCTTCTCAGTATATGGGAGCTCTTCACTTTAACAGATTTTTGGGGAGATGCTGCTGGATCTCCTGACCCCACCTGACCATTGTGGAGTAGTCGATATCAGACATAAAATGAAAATTAATTAAGATTAAACAGAGCAAATAGCTGCTACCTCTTTCATGCCCCTGCACTGCCCTTGTTACCTCAGGTCTTGGGAGTGATGAAGCAGTGGCAGGAACCAAAGTTAAACAATGTTTATCTCATAGTCTTGTCTTTTTTCTCGACTAAGAAGAGGTTGCTTATGAACCCCCTGTGAGAAGGGTCTGCCTTTTCTATTGCGCCTTTCTTTAATAACTCTTCTACTTCCTGAGAAACTAGATGTTCCTGATCTATTGCAAATCTTAGAAGGGGAGGTTCCTTTAGTTGAATTGGGGGAGCAACCAGGTCTATTACATAACCAGAAACTGTCTGAAGAACCCATGGGTCTGTCGTGATACGTTTCCAATTGTCTATAAACAAGGCCAGTCTGCCGCCCACCTTTGGAATGGTAGAAGAAGGGTCGTTTGCCAAACATACCTTGATATCTGCTTCTTCTTTCTCCTCTGTATCTGCCTCCTCTTCCCCCTCTTTGTCTTTGTGGAAAGAAGTTAGGAGAGTAGGTGGACGATTGGAAGGACGATGATTTAAATCCACCTCTGGAGAAGGAGCCTCTTGAAATACCAAAGCCACGGCCGGGGAAACGGCCCCGCATCCTCCCGGCCGAGCCAAAAACACGTTTAATGTCTTTTTGTACTTTTTGAATCGAGTTGAATGCTCCTGCATATTTGGCCATTTCTTTAACGAAGTCTTCACCGAAAAGCATTCCGTCTGCCCTTTCGCCAGATTCTTTTGAAGCTAATTCGGCTAATTTAGGGTCAATTTTCATCAGGAGGCTCTTTCTTCTTTCGATACAAAGGGAGGCATTAGCATTGCCTAAAGGGCAGATAGCCCTTTGTATCCATTGGCGAAGATCTATTGGGTCAATAATGCCATTTTGTAGGTAGGCCTCTTCACAAACGTCGAAGATTTTGGTCAAAGGTCCAAATACGTCTAAGAGACGATCTTGACAGCCTTTCAGACCTTTGTCGAGACCTCGTCTTGGGTCTCTACCCATTTTGTTGAGGAATGTAAGCATTTTAGAGTCGAGCTCAGGAGTAAGAGCAACTTTATTAGGTTAAGAGGGTCTGGGGCACTCCGATCTCAGTTTTGTTCTTACTTCTCTAGATATTTCCCTTCTGATCCAGAACTGGACGTAATCGGCAACGTGTTTGATTGGTTCCCATTGAGGGGAGAGGGGGTGCTGAATTGAATTAGGATCAAACATTTGTTCCCCTAAGGGGTCAAAGAGGGAATCCGCATTTTCTTTTTTGGCCTTTTTAGCATCTATTTCATCTTCCTCCTCGGAGGTCTGAAGGTCAGAGGAACATGAGACCAGTATGTCTCCCCTACTGGAGGATTCATCGCAAATAATAACTTTGCGTTCCCCTTTCATGGCCTTCATAGCCTTATCTGTAATCTCCGTATGAGATGATCTTTCCTTGCCTTTCAGCATAAAGGGCCTTTTACTTTGAGGTACATCCTCAGTATGCCTCCTCTTTTTACTGGCCTTTACACCACTACCCGAAGGTATGGAACCAGATCTGTCTATCTGAGCAGACTTGAGCAACTGTATCTTTGTTCCTTGACAGCCTCTCCTCCATTCTTTCAATACAGTCATCGAGCTTTTTACCCAATTGCGTGGCCAAAGTTGACACTGCCTTGTCAACTGAATCTTTGATTCTCAAATCAACAGTCTCCACTCAAATCTGGTTGATCCATAATGAATGTAAGAGGGTTCAATGTAGAGCTGCTCTAAGCACCCTTAAATATAAATATATTCCTCATCTAAAGATTTTTCTGCCACCCTTCAGTCCTTAAATTTTATGTCTCACGTCGCTGCCCCCACCCATGTCAAGGGCCACACTTTGGACCAAATTTGGTCATTGCGCCGCGAAGTTTCCCCCCCATTTATTTCTCCGTGCATTTGGTCGGATCACTTTACTATTTCCTTTAGCATTTTTTCTGCTTCTCCCGTTAAACCCCCCCTACTCAAGAACATGTTAGCCCGTAGCTGGAATCAGACGGACCTCACTCTTCTTTCGTCTTCCCTGACTTCCTCAGCGCCTGACTTGACGGATCTCTCCCTCGAATCTCAAGCTAATGCCATCAGCATTTGGCTCTCTTCCTCCTGTGATCAGGTCGCTCCACTTAAGAAAGTCAAATCCGTCCGTCCACATGACGCACATAGATGGTTTACGAGTGAGCTTAAAGACCTTAAACTCAATCTCAGGCGCTCGGAACGCCACTGGAGACGAGATTATTGCCCTCTGCTTCGTGCTAAATACAAACTTATGCTCAACAGCTATAAGAAAGCAATCCTGTTGGCCAAAACAAATTATTTCACGGAGAAAGTTGCTCTTTCTGTAAATAAACCTCGCAAAATTTTCTCCCTTGTTCAACAACTTGCCACCTCCGATCGCACGAGCACTAGTCCTGCCCCTACTCAATCTTTCTGTTTCGCACTTAATGATTACTTTATTGACAAGATTGCCAATATTAAAACTAACATCCCTGCAGTCCGTCAACCCCGCGTCACTCCTCCCCTTTCCCCGCCCTCTTCCTTTCTGGATCACTTTCCTTCTATCTCCACTGACAGATTCTTCCACTTGCTCTCTAAAGTCAAGTCCGGCTCTCCGGCCGATTGTGCCCCGGCCCGGATCCTCAAAACTCTTTTTATCAGCTGCCCCGCCCCCCCCCCCTTACTTTGCTCAACACTTCGTTGGCTCTCGGTTCTGTCCCTGTTTCTTTTAAAACCGCTATGGTTCTCCCTATCATTAAAAAACCAGGCCTGGATCCCTCTTTCCCCACCAATTTCAGGCCTATTTCTCTTCTTCCTTACTTGGGGAAGATTTTGGAAAGTCACGTAACATCTTGCCTGTCCTCATATATCGAGGAAAATCGCCTCTTGGCCCCCCATCAGGCGGGCTTCCGTCCGGGCCACTCTACGGAGACTGTGATTACTGCTGTTCTGGACGAACTCAAGGGGAAAGCGGACTCTAACCTTCCCCAAGCCTTGGTGCTTCTCGATTTGTTGGCTGCGTTTGACACGGTCGACCATGCCATTCTTCTCGACCGTGTCAGCGCCGCCGGCATCAGGGGAGCAGCACTCTCCTGGGTGGCGTCCTTCCTTCAAGGCAGGTCACAGGCCGTCCATCTTTCAGGCTTCTCCGCCTCCCCGCCCAGTTGTGTGTGGGGTTCCCCAAGGTTCTTCTCTTTCCCCCCTTCTCTTCAACCTCTATATCTATCCTCTCATTCTTTCTCTCCGCAAGCAGGGGGTCTCCATGTACAATTACGCGGATGACCTCCAGCTCGTCTTTGATCTCTCCACCTCGCCAGATTCCCCTCTCTTTCTCAGCTCCACTTTAGTCTTTATCTCGGAATGGATGAGCATTAACCATCTTAAGCTCAATCCGTATAAGACGGAGCTTGTCCTCACGGGTGGTCCTTCTAACCCCTGGTCCCCGACTTATTGGCCCCCTTCCTTTGGCTCCCCCCCTTTACCGGTTTCTTCTGTTCGCACCTTGGGCATCAAGATCAGTAACGACCTTACCATGCATGCCCAAGTTAGCTCCGTCGTTTCCTCCTGTTTCCTATCCCTCCGTCTCATTCGAAAAATATCCCGGTATTTCTCCACGGACGTCCTTAAATCCATAGTCATGGCCCTTATCACCTCCCGCCTTGACTATGGGAATGGCCTCTACGTGGGCATACCGGCTTTCGAAACTCGACGGCTCCAGGCCATTCAGAACCAGGCAGCCCGTCTCATTTTCCACCTTCCCAAATCCTCCCACATCACGCCTGTACTCAAGTCCCTCCATTGGCTCCCTGTGCACTTTAGATCTTTTTTCAAATTGGCCTGCTTAGTCTTCCGGGCTTATACCCATTCTGCCCCCCTTTTTATTGCTTCCTTAATCACTCCCTACACCCCGGCTCGCACTCTCCGTTCTTCATCTCACTCTTTTCTCCAAGTCCCCCGCTTCCGCAAATCCCGAACAGGGGGCACCCGTTTCTCGGTTCTTGCCCCCCAGTTCTGGAATAGTCTTCCCCTCTCTATTCGTTCCATTCCTACCTATCCCTCTTTTCGCAAAGCCCTGAAAACTTTTCTTTTTGCCCAGGCCTTCCCTTGTTAGCCCTCTCGGATGCTCTGTAGAGTCAGGTACTAGTTCTCAGCGCCAGGAAGCCGCTTGGCCACAGTGCGCTTTAACAAGTTCCTTTTTTTCATTTCATTTCATTTTCATTTCATTTCATAGAGAACAAGGTCTTATTTAAGTATAGTATAATTATTATTAGGCCCTTTAAAAAAATCAAATCAGGGAGTTAAACTGGTGAAAAAGGGGTTAAATCCGATCAGTTTGTGAGCAGCATGAAGGTTTCGTCGATCGACGCTGGAGTCCCGAGGGAAAACCATCAAACCGGCTCTTTTGCATGTCCAAAAGATGGCCGATAGTTTCCCATACGTTTGATAGGCAGGCTCCCTATCAAAGATGGCGGTCGCGTCAGGTGACCGGGGATGGGAAGCTGAGAGGGTCAAAATGCGTCCGAGTGCAGTCCGAAGACCGCGCGTGTGGAGGAGAAAAGCGGAGGGGGGCCTTCGATTAAAGGAAGGAGTGGAGTCGGGTGAAGGTGAGTGAGGAAGTGGAGAGTCTCTCTCTCTCCGTGTCACACATCCCAGATGCGGCGGCGAATGGGATTCCCGGTCTTTAGCGGTAAGGACGGGAAGGGGAAAAGGTCTGCTACAACGTGGAAGCTCAGGAATAACAGGTCTAGGAAGTCTGGAAATCTAGCCATATCTGAATATGGTTAGAGCGAAGGAAGGGGGGTGGACAGCGCGAACTCGCGATTCAGTAGGTAATCGGGGAAGGCAACGAGGGGGGGCTTATCAAAATTCGTTTATGGGAAAAGAGGAGTGTGAAGGGATGGATTGAGCTAATGGTAGAGTAAAGCGCACATCGGTGCAACGTCGAACGTTTAAATCAAAACACATTGAGGAGTAAGAAAAGGGGCAAAATAGAAGGGAAAAAGCATCCTCAAGATCAACAAATACACTTACAGAGTGTCAGTGCAGTAAAACCAAGTTCACAAGCCCCCAAACATGACCAAAATCAGGCGAAACACGGTAACCAACAGGCACACAAAGAAACATGACTTATCTTGGCTGTGGGCAGCAACAAAGAAGGAATATGGCTGCCCTTCACAGAACCTTGTTGACTTTAGAATGTTACCTTTTAAATTCTAAATTCTTTTAACTCATGTCCTGGAGCGAAAATGAATTTTTGTCTCTCAGGGATTTATCTTTGAAATTGGTCATGTTGTTATGTTTAATTTCATTTCGGAGAACTTCTGATGTGAGAGCTCTAGAAATTTCTGGTTGCAGGTTTGTTCCAGAGGGTATTTGTTTCACCATTTCAAAAAGAACCAAAACTATGTCTAAGACTATTTTCTATCCCAATTTTGATGATTGTAGAAAACTTTGTGTTGTAAGATGTATACGTGAATATGAAAACAGAACAGAATGTCTGAGGGCAAATTCCGAATCACAATTAATTATTTCCTTTAGACACCCTCATAAGGCTGTTTCCCCTCCTACTCTAGCTCGCTGGGTTAGAGAGGTAATGTCTAGGGCGGGGATTGATTTATCCAAATTTGGGGCGCATTCTGCTAGAGGGGCAATGGCTTCAAAGGCCTTCTTCTTAGGTGGTGGTTTATCAGCCATCTTGTCATCCGCTGATTGGTCTTCTGATTCTGTTTTTAAGAAATTCTATTTCAAACCTCTGGATTGCCCGGTTTCGAATATTATGGCAAGGCTTTAAACATGCATAATATTGGCCTTGCCATAAAATTCAGATTTTCCACAGTTCAGTGGGTTGAAAATCATGATTTTATTAAAGACACGGAGGCTGATATTATCCCTCCCTGTCTTTTTTCCCACCCTTGATAACTTCTATTTAACTTTTTCAGGTGCTGATAATAAGAAGTAATCTGCTATGGATTCTACTCTGGTTGGATTTCAAGTTTCTTAGTTTTACTCAATTCTTCATGGATTAATTCTATGGACTGTTCGCAGCTCGAAGAAGGAATATGGCTGCCCTTCACAGAACCTTGTTGACTTTAGAATGTTACCTTTCAAATTCTAAATTCTTTGCATTGTTTGCTGTTGCTGCTGTGAGTTGGCAATTAAAGAAATATGCATAATATTGGCCTCCGTGCCTTGCCATAAAATTCAGCTACCCATAGCATTTTGGTGAATCAATGTCCATGCATCCATCTCTTTCTCTGAGTCTGTTGTCCTTTTTTGCTGGGGCCTTGCTGTCCAAATGGGCATCATGAAGTTAGGGCTTGTGATAGAGCTGACACATGCCCAGGAAATTATCTTTCAGATGATCCACTTTTTTTTTTTTTGTTTGAATTTGTTTATTGGGTTTTAGGTTGCATTTACATGAATAATACGACAGTGTTCAATCAAGATTAAACGAAGATTACAAAAAATTGCAGTCATAGAGATACAATTAGAGATGCGGATCCTGTTAGGCATTTCACAGTTCAGGGTCATTGTCAATCTAGTGTTCTTATCTGTGTGCCTCGGAGACTCGTATCACGTGGCTTCCCACCATTACTTCTGCATCCTCCATGAGCGGGACCATTCTGAACATGTTAGACTATCGGCTGCACCCGTGGGGGTTTGAGCTCGTGTCGTGTCAGGTACTGTGAGGGTGAAGCTATGGGCATCAGGGATGTGGGTGTGATACGTGATAACATGTAATATCGTGGTGTCTCCATGCGTGAAGTCAATCAGCTAGTAATATGTACGAGTAGCATTCTGTCTAGTTCAAGCTTGCCTTCTTTCCCAGAAACTATGGGGGTGAACTGATGAACTTGGGGGTGGGATGGGAGTGACGGAAGGACAGGAGGGAGGGGTTTCTAGGTCACTTTGTCGAAGCACAGTATGTATATTTTCAAGGCGTGAGGGATAGGTCTATATCGAGTGTCAGTGGTTTGTGTCTGGGTTTCAGAGGGCCGTCGCTTGTGATCGCTCACAGCTGGTGTGTAGACTCCATGATATGTTTATGGGGGCACGGGGGTCGGCGTCGTCGGTCGTATCTGAGATTGTGTGGCTGTAGGGGACTCCTGAGGGCGTGCCGTCTGTGTGAAGGTGTATAGTAGTTGGGCCCACTCCTGGGATATGGGATGTTTGCGATGTCCCCGTACCTCCTCCTCCCGTAGTATCTCTTCCTCCGTCTTCCCCCATTTAAGTACCGCACCTACCCACGCGCCTCCGGTGGTCCCGCCGGGGCTCTCCAGTGCATGGCGATACCGCGTTTTGCCAAGAGGATTGCTAGTGATAGGAATCGGTATTGTGTTTTCTCAGTTTTCCGTTTGCGGAAGATTCCGAGTGCGCATGCCTCCCACGTGTTCATGGTGGCAATGGTCGTGGCCTCTGCTAGGGTTCGGTGGAACGTGTCCCAGTACTGGCGGAGAACGGGGCAATCCCAAAACATGTGTCTGAAATCTGCACCCGGGGTTCGACATCGGGGACATTCAAAGTGAGTGTCCGGGAAGAATCGTTGGAGGCGGCTCGGTGTAAGATAGGCCCTGTGGAGGACGTTGAATTGTATGTTGCGGAACCTTGCGTTCCTGGAGACTTTTTTGGGATATTCCAGGGCTGACCTCCATTCCCCGTCATGGACCACTCTGCCGAATTCCGTCTCCCACTTCTGGCGTAGAGACTGGAGGGATGGGAGAATTAACGAGCGCACCGCTTTGTAGAGCCACGTTACTAGGTGTCTCCCCACCCCCATGTGTAGGACCGTATGAATCACTGGATGTGTCGCTGGTTCGCCGGCCCCTAGGTTCCAGTGCGTACCGCTGCTATCCAGTAATTGCCTATGTAGTAAAAACTGTCCAGGGGGTATGTCGTAACGGTTCATCAGCTGTTCAAACGTCAGCAACTGCCCGTCGTCGAACAGAGATCCGATCTCCGTGACCTCCAGTTCTGTCCAAACCCGCAGCGTGCCCGGGGAATAATACGATTCCCTGCGAGGAAAACCCACCAGTGGCAGCAATGGCGAATACGGTGGTTGTGTTTTGGACATGCGGTGTATCCGCATCATGCACGTTCGGGCAACGGCCACCTGCAGGGGACGAGTCCGCAGGGGTTTAGTGCCCGGTAACAAGAGTCTGACGATCGCGGCCTGCGAGAGAGGACCAGTAGTTGTGTTGGTCTCTCCTGTGTGGCGTCCCACCGTCCAGTAGGACAGCCACTGGAGCTGGGCCGCTAGAAAGTATGCCTCAAAGGCCGGCGCTCCCAGTCCCCCCTCCGTGGTAGGCAGGTAGAGTGTGGCGAGCGCCACTCGTTTTCGACCCCCTCCCCATATCAAGTCTATCAGAAGAGTGTTCAGTTCTCCGAAGAATGATCGAGGTGGGATCACTGGGAGATTCGCGAAGCTATATAGTAGGCGGGGGAGCATGATCATTTTTGCCAGTGCCACTCTGCCTATGGGTGCCAGATGATCCACTTTAGCGAGTAGGAATCAACGGCAGACGCCAATGGCCGCACCTCTTAGCTGTGTTCCTGTTATTTATAGTTTATAGTGTGTTCGCCATTGGTGTGCACAAACAGCTCCTGCACCTGCCGTTGGGAGACGCAAACTGCCAGGCAGATAAACAAGAATCTGAGAAAGAGTGGATCGATGCACTATCCCGGTCTTCTGTTTCAGTAACAATACATAGTCGCTTTGCGACCGATGGATTCCATTTACACCCAGAGGCGTCACGAGGAAGGAGCACGGCTATTTTCTGTTCCAGGTAAGCAGAGCACTGCAATATCTGGGCTCTCACCAGCCCAGGACTTAATTATCACCCCCCTCCCGCTTTTCATATCTTATTACATTTATTTCCTTCGTCTACCATATTTATGTCACACTTCGCAGCCCCCTTATGCTGCTGGACACCTGTGTGTCCCGCATGGCCCCTCAACTAGATCTAAGCCTTACATGGCGTTTCTTTCCCACCAGCCTTACCGTTGTGTTCGCCCTGCATAGCAAGTCGAAGTCTCCTTTTGCAGACTCTCTGTCTGTCTGACTGTTCTGCTTTAACTCGTTCACCTACTTCGATTAATTCCCTTTCTTGGGCTCTTTCTGAGGATTCTCTACTTAATTCTGTTTTTCTGATTTCTTTTTCGGTTCTTTTATGAGATTCTTTGCGCCATAACTCGATGGCATCTTTCTGGGACTGTCTGGCTTTCTTTTTTCATAATGCTTCTTCTACTCGCATGATGCACTCGGCATCCCATGTACCTGATATGGGCCATCTATATTTCTCTTCTAACTCCTTGGTATAGTCCACCCATAAATCTAGATATAATATGGCACCTAAGCCATGCTTATGATACATAAAATGTCCGGGACTGTCCCTAGGCGGGACAGGAACTGCTTCCTCGAGTAACCCTTTTCTGGTTTTTAACTGACATAACTTGGAAAACAGAGGCATTCTAAACTTGAATCCGAACACAATACAATACACGATAAACACAGTAATGAATAGAAAAACAAATCACTCATACCACGACATTGAAAACACATTGAATAACATTTAGAACAACAGTTCGGACAGAATATTACCTGGTATACTGAAAACAGAACACATGAATTTCTCGAGAACGAAACTTACTAGAATTACTAGATGCACTGCTAAAACAGTACGAAACATACCGGTCCCATAAAGAGACACGTCAGGACCCGTGTCCACCTAGGTGAACACTTCGGACTGGATCTGTGTACCCAAACCCACTGTACCAGAGACAAATTAATTGACCCTGTCTAGATACTACCCCAGCAACGGTACTCACCGGGCAGCAAGAACGGAAGGCCTCGGACTGGACTGGACTGCTACGACGTCGGACTACGAACTTCGGACTTCAGTTACAGGTGGGCCTCCGGATACCTCGGACCTTGTACTCTCGGCTTGGGTTCTGGTCGGGACTCGCCGCGTTCCTCACCGCCTCGTCTGGATGCTGGACCGCAACCTCCGTCTCCTCAGTGGGCCTGAGGGATACTTGAAGCAGAAATATCTGCCGGTGCGCAGTAGAGTTCCGTCACGGCTGCAGAGGGTCAGGGGGCCTGCGTGGCTTCGCCGGCGCGTGGGGAAAGGGCAAGTCCCTATTCGGGCGCCATTATGTGGTAAATAAATAATTAATTACCGGTACTATTTTTGATTATAATGAATAAAACAGATAGCTCAATAAATAAGAGACAGGATTCGAGGTATCAGAGTCTGACAGGCTTTAATCAGGCATAAGGGAAGGGACAGGAACGGGATAGCCTGCACGGAAATAGAGTGGATGGCAGCTGCCAGGGAATGGGAATGGCATGGGGGCTTTCAGTAACAGTACACAGTATATATATACTAAAACAATTACATTACATTCAATACAGTAGGCGTAGCAGTAGGCGTAACTCGTAGCAGTCGCGAAAGATAAGGACAAAATGGGTGTAACAAGAAGGCGTGTACAGGGCGTATACATAGACATGTGATGTAGACGTCACAGAAATGTCATAAATAGGGCGGAAACTTGGGGGGGGCTACCTGAGCAGCTGGGACCTTTAACCTAGTGGTGCGCGCAAACAGGCAATGACGTGTTACCAGGAGGAACTGGGGCTATGACTTCTGCGCTAGAAGAGGAGACTAAAGTCTGCGGTGTCAGAATGACATGTGCCTATATTGTATCTGGTATCTGGTATCTGGTGTTTGGAGTACATGTTGATAGAATCCAAAAGTTATCAGGGCAAAGGCTACTTGACACTAAGGCTGGTGCATGCATTATTCTACATATATTGCGTGTGCTAGGAATATTCTATGAATATTAATACAGTATTTCTCTTACATGGAGACAGAAAGACTAGACCATGGCTGAAACTGTTGATGCGATTCAGTAGCTTAGGAATGCAGAGAAGGAGGGCTGGACTGATAACTAAAAGCATAACATACTCTTGGCAGACTGGGAGGCAGAGCCAGGCCGGGCCGGGCACTGCGAGGCAGGAAGTAAGTGAAGGGTCAGGGATGCAGGTGGGGGCTGTATCGCTCCTCGGAGTGGGTTCAGGAGACTGGAGCTGAATCTGATGTCCGGGCCCTTTCGAGGCCTAGAAACGGGGACAATTCAATGACTTAACGTGCACACTGTGAAATGTGGCAACATAGGCCTAATACTCGTTGCTTTCACGAGGACTGGAAACTGGCATACTAGAGTTGGACACAACTATGATTGCGTCTTTAATCGATCATAGGGGTATACATGCATATCGATCATGCACATATAGCATAAAATGGGGAACACGTAGGCACATATAACATGGCAAAATTTACTTTTCCACATTCCCTCCTTGTGCCCTACGTTTCCATCAGGAAACATCAATATTCATGATACCATCTATCTGTTCATATAGCATCATTTGCTCGTCTCGAATTGTCTTGGAACGGGATTTAGGACTAGGAATACAGGATGTAGCACACAAGCCGCAAATCGCAGGGCCACATTGTAAACAGAGGCAGCAACTGAATACGATCATTACTGCTATACCTAGGAATGACAATACTTTCCATCCCCATGCAGATATAATACTCCAGAGCCAACCGGACCATGTCCAGGTGCCTGGATTCTGGTGTAACTGATGGGCAATTTTATGAAGTCTGGTTATAGCTGAATAAACAGACGGCGCGTTATTAGGAATGAAAATGCAGCAACTAGATCCGATGACTCTACAAGCTCCTCCTCTATCGGCCAGTATGACGTCAAGAACGAGACGATTTTGGAGCACAACAAATCTCATAGCAGATTGCTCTTCAGTTAAATTACCTAGAGCGGAAGTAGTCTCATTCACTACTGCTTCAAGGGTTCTGGTTAACCTACGTATTAACTTACTATTCTGGACAGGGCCTATAAAGAAAAAGAAACCTTTATTGAAGTCTTGATATTGTTCTAGAGCAGTTTCAGTTTGATCGACAATTGGGGACTCGGTCTCCCTTCTATGTCTAACGTGTACTAGATGTGTGTTTCTGTGATAATCGGATGGGGCTAGAAAAACTGGTGGCAGTAGGAAGGCAATGTAACATGTTCCATCCCAATCGAGGGGCAGACGAACATATGCGGTCTGACCACAAACAAAATAAGAATGACGTGAGGCTTTGAAAATAGATTTCCCACTGTCACTATACTCGACAATAGTAGTACAATCACTATGTCCTACATGTGCGGAACCATTCTTTCTGACACATAATTCGCCTTTGACTGGTAGTACTGAAATAGCAGGCAATTCTGGAGTTGTATCGGACTGAACATTCAGGACCATGAAATTCGAGGAGTAATTACCTAAATCATATACTTCATTTTCTAGATCTAACCCTGTTCTATGAGAAAGACCTTGCTTGTCTGGAAAACATGTTCGATTCAAAAAGGACATATCAGTTGAGGATGACGTTAACGTGGACCATGCTCCACACGAACCATTATGTGAAAACGGATAGGGAAAGAGTGGCAGAACTCCCTTCGGTGTCTGGAAAGGGGGGAGTCGACCACACACCCAACAATTAGTAGTGTTGCTGGTCTGGTGTGAATAGTGCAACATTCGGATGAATGTGTTGTTACGCATAGCAAGACGATAGGATAGCTCGTGAGGAGGCAGGTCACTGAATGTGTGCTCTATTGTAGCATTAGAAAACATATGTACATGTGAAATAGGAAAACATAAATGTAAAGCATAACTTATGCATGTAACCATAAGACTCAAAAATAATAAAAAGAATAGAACGATAATACATCTTTTAGAGTTTTGACTAACTCTCTCACTGTGTGGGTCTGTCTCATACATGTCAGGAACCTGTCTAACCGTTTCACCCGAGAGGGACTTAGACAATTAAACTGGCTGACTTATTTTACTAGACCGGAGTTTTACTTTATACTCCTGCTGCGGAGTTTTCTCTAACAGGGGAAGTTTGAATTTAGAGTCTGTCTTTGGGCAGTCCTTAAGAATAGGGCAGTCTTTGATAAATGTCCTTTGTCGCACTCCATGGAATTTCTTGATATGGCTGGTATGCACCCAGCCCTTGCGTCCTTCGAGCTTGACTGCGGTCCTTGTTGTTAATAACACCAGCTGGGGCTCCTTCCAACGGGGCTCCAACGGACTTGAACGATCAAAATTGCGCACCAGGACGAAATCCCCTGGAACGACTTCATGTAGTTTCACCTCAGTGTTGTCTGGAAATGCAGCGGCAACCTGTGAACGACAAGAGTGTAGGGCAGACATCAAGGAAGCTAGGTAATCTGTCAACATATTACTGGAAACGTCTGTAATCTTTCGGGGCATAGGTGTACCCCACATATTAGGAGGACGGCCGAATACGACCTCGTACGGGGACAGACCTGATCTAGAGTGTGCAACCATTCTCATATAAAAAAGGGCAACTGGCAGTGCTACCAACCAATCTACACCTTTTTCTGTACATACTTTGGCAATGCGGATTTTCAAAGTCTGGTTATGTCTCTCTACGAGACCGGCTGCTTCAGGATGGCGTACACAATGGAACTTCCACTGGTACCCTAACAGAAGGGAAACTTGTTTCATGAGCTCGGATGAGAATGGCTGGCCGTTATCTGAATACACGACCCTAGGTAATCCATAGCGGGGAAAATACTCACGAACCAACTGCCTGGCAGTGGTCGCAGCTGTGTAATCTGGAACTGGATATGCTTCTGTCCACCTGGACAAAGCGCATACAACTACGAGGACATACTTGAAACCTCGACATCGCTCCATCTGAATATAATCCATTTGGAGGACTTCAAAAGGGTGGTCAGGAGGTTGGAATCCACCTTGTTCCACCGGGACACTTTTACCTGGATTGAACTGACAACATATCATACAGGTACGTACTTTCTGCTTGGCTGCTGCTCGTAAATGCTTGTTGAACCAAAGGTTCTGAATACTGTCTAACATAGCTTTTTCTCCTAGATGTGCTGGACTATGTGCGGTATTAATAATGACTTGAACCATAGAGTCGGGGAGAAACCATGTGGCTTTTCCCTTTGTCAACCATCCTTGATCTGTCTGGACCCCTCCTTGTTCGGACCATTTCTTGATTTCTTCGGAAGTAGCATGTAACTGTATATCTATTACATCTTGTGTAGGGTCCTTAACTGTCATACAAGTAGTCTGTTCTGGAATGGGTGTCTGTGTCGTGTTAACTGGAATGTCTGGAGTCTGAGCTGTGAGCTTGGCTGTTCGATCTGCTAGATCGTTACCTTGGGAAATAATGTCAGTGACTTTCGTATGTGCTTTGCACTTCATGATAGCAATAGCTGTTGGTAAATGTATTGCATCTAACAGAGCTTGAATGAGGAGACCATGTTGAATCTTGGTTCCATGAGAAGTCATGAAACCTCGTTCCTGCCAGAGCACTCCAAAGTCGTGTACGACTCCGAATGCATAACGTGAATCTGTGTATATATTTACTTTCAGGTTCTTAGCACGTATGCAGGCTTGGGTCAGAGCGATTAGCTCTGCTGCTTGAGCAGACAGGGTGTCAATACGGTGTGTTTCTATAACTTCGGTGTCAGTAGTCACTGCATACGCGGCTACTAGTTCTCCTGTACTTGTTCTCATACATGAACCATCCACATAAAGTGTCAGGTCGGGATCAGGTAATGCAATATCTGTCAGGTCTTGTCTTGGTTTTGTCATGATGTTAACAACTTCCACACAGTCATGTGTGGCAGGATTTGAAGTAACTGACGGTAACAGTGTAGCAGGATTTAGAATGTTGCAGCGTCTGATTTCTATGTGTGGCTGAAATAGTGTCAGTTCATAACCTGTTAAACGTGCAATTGTCAAGTGCTGAGTCTGTGTTCTGTTTAAAAGAACTTCCACGGAGTGTGGAACTTGTACTGTCAGGGAATGTCCTAACACTATGGAATCACTTTGTCTGATAGCTAGAGCTGTGGCTGCAACTGACTTGAGGCACGCAGGCAGAGCCTGGGCTACTGGATCTAATGTGCTCGAAAAATAAGCACAGGGCTTGTATTGTCCTGCTTGATCTTGTGTGAGAACAGATAATGCAGTACCATCACGTTCTGTAACAAAAAGTGTAAAAGGCTTACTATAGTTTGGTGTTGCTAGAACAGGTGCATTACATAAAGCTTTCTTTAACTCATTAAAAACAAGTGTATGTTCCTGGGTCCAAGGGAGGACAGTCGATACCGCTGCCTCCTGTGTCGTTAACTGTATCAGTGGTTTGGCTAGAAATGCGTACTGAGGAATCCATTGTCTGCAGTAAGAAGTGAGGCCGATAAAAGCTCGTACCTCCTTCTGTGTCTTGGGCTGTGGAAGACGTGCTATTAACTGGATACGGTCAGGTGTCAACTGCCTACCCCACTTGGACAGTAAGTGTCCCAAGTATACCACTTGCTGGACACAGAATTGTAATTTGGAAGGGGACACCTTGTGCCCCATCTCGGCCAGAAAATACAGAACTGTAAGTGACGCATGCTCGCAGTCACGTTCAGAACGGGCTGTGATCAGTAGATCATCGACATACTGGAGCAGGGCAGTGTCAGTTGGCATGTGAATATTGTCTAGTCGTCTCTTAAGTGCTTGACTGTAAATACTAGGACTTTCTGTGAAACCTTGAGGTGCTCGTGTGAATTTATAGCTTCTTCCATTTAAGCAGAAACCGAAAAGGAACTGGCTGTCTGGATGAATGGGGACACTGAAGAATGCGTTCTTGAGATCGATAACTGTGAAGAACGTAGCTTCAGAATCAATGGCTGTCAATAGGGATGAAATATCTGGGACTACTGGGTACTGGGGTATGATACATTTATTAAGTTCTCGAAGGTCAATCACTAATCGATAAACTGGAGGTGCATTTAGATCAGGACGTTTCAAGACTGGAATGATAGGAGAATTACATACATTGGAGTCAGTTTCTACAACCACTCCTTGAGCAATAAGTTCGTCAATAATTTTGGATAAGGCTGCTACAGCATCAGGTGGCAATTTGTACTGTCTGATTCGTGGTAAAACAACACCTTGCTTTAGAGTCACACGATGGGGTGTGATATGCATACAACCTACATCAGTTGGACCTTTCGCCCATAATTGCTGTGGTACATTCAATAATCTTGGATCAAAATCACGTAATACATAATGACCTTTAAAATCTCGCAGGAACAGGCGGACCCCTTCTGGGGAGCAGCAAATTATGGCACCTAATTCTTTCAGTGTCTTAATGCCTAATACATTTTCTGGACATGACTTCGTGAGTAACAAATCAGTAGTTCGGGACAATGGACCGACTTCTAGAGTAACTGGTTTCGATATTTCATTAACAATAGGCTTTCCTGAAAATCCAAGGGAAACATTTCTAGAGCCTGAGAGCGGAGCCCCTGGAACCTCGTCATGACTGATGGTAGTCCTACTTGCCCCTGTATCAATCAGAAACTTTCTGTCTTTCCCCAATACTTGACTGTGTACATAGGGACCCTCTTGATCTACAGGTATCTCGATGAGAGGCAAGCCTACCTCCCTCTCTAGGCTATTTCATGAATATGGCTCTTAATCTGGATACTCTGTCTGTGCATACTGGTACATCTGCTGTGTAACATGCTGTGTTGCAGCTATAGGCTGCGGTACTGTAACTGTCTGTTGTGCATTCTGCGGTGGCTGGGAAGTCTGTGAAACTTGTTCTTGTCTAGGCGGACGTGGTCTTTCTTTAGTCTTGCCAGTAGCTATGTTGTGTTTCAGAACTGCACATTCGTTTATAAAATGACCTGGCTGTTTACAGTAATTGCAGGTCCCTTTAACGGGAGCTGTAGGATGACTGGCTTGATTCGGACCCCTCTTCTGACTGTCTTGTGGAACAGATTGTGCAACTAGTACTTTCATTTTCGTGTCTTTCATACGTCTCCTTTCATGTTCCTGCTCTTCCCTGATTCTGTTCTGGTGATACTGGAGCATCTGGAGCATCTGTGACGGAGTATTAGCTTGCCAGGTACTGTCGACTTTCAATACTCGATTTTTAACTTGTGGACTTGAATTCTCGACTAGTTTGGTAACAAAAAGATGAGGGTACGATTCACTACTTGTTTTCAGACCACTGTTAATAATAAAACATTTTTCAAATCTAGAATAAAAAAAAAATCACTAGTATCTTCGTCTTGTTTCTGTTTCTGTTTACAGGCCGAGATGGCATCCCAATCTTCCTTTTTCGTGGCTAGTAATCTTGGCAAGACTTGTATTAATAACTCGGGCAATTCTTTAGCTTTATCCCCAAGACCGGTACCTGGTACTCGTGTATTATCTTCAGCTTCTAGAGCTGTCCAATCTATCTTTTTCTCTCCCACCTCCCATTCCTTTTCTTTGAGTTTTTCATATATGCCCGCGGGCAACAGGACCTTTAGCATTTGATATCAGGATACGTGTATTCTCCCATACGGAGCATGTCTTTTAATTCACGGTGGAACCCTGCTGGATCTTTATCGTGACAGGGAATTAGCTTTTTCATCTCTAAGAGTTCCATCTTAGTGATGGGGGTGTAAACAAATACTCGTTCTAGACCACCACCCTCTTTCTTGACTGGATGTACTTCTCGTAACGGATTCTGTCTGTCTATGTAGAATGATTTACTTTCTGGGGGTGAGACGTGAACAAAATGTGGATTCAGAAACGTTCGGTATTTGTGGCGCTGTTCTAGAATGACACTAATTAAATCAGTACCTAGACCTTTCCATCTGTACTGGAGTAACTTGTTCAATACATCATGTAGAGGACCTGGATCAGAATGCTGTTCCTCATACAGCGTAATGAGGTGTTGGATCATATACATACCCACCAGTCGCTGCTCGGCTGGGGGCAGTTTCAGAAACATTTGTGCCACTATTTCGTCTGGAAAAGTGGTAGAATCAGTAGTCCACCGGACTGCTGATCGGGCTAGTTCTTGTTTGTGCATGGTACTGAGCTCGCTATAACCTATTCGTGATTTCAGAATGTGATCGGTAGCTTGGAATACTTGCTCAAGAGAACACTGTTCTGGTGCTGGAGGAGGAAAAACTTTCTTGTAATCTAGACGTGAATGTCGGTCGGAAAGTCTAGTTCTACCTACATACGCTATTCTGGAGGGATTCTCGTCGTCTACCTCTTCATTAGAAGAGTTGTCTTCTTTCTCGGTTGCTTGATCTACTTCTCGTTTCTCGTGTAACTTTATTATTTCCCTACGAATTTTCTTGTACATACTCTCTATACAATTGTGTGTCTTGTGTCTTCCCTCGGCTATATGGTCACTCCACCTGGTCAGGACTTTCATTTCTTCTTGATCTTTTTCCGGATAATCTTGTTCTCTTATTAAACAGTTAATTAAAAACTTTAAAAGCATGAGCTGAGTCTCGACTTTTCTTTGAACCATGGCTTCGTGAACACTTTCTGGATTTGCTCCTGTACGGATAAAACAATATATTCTGTCTAGATGTTCTCTCATATCGGGCAGGGTGTCCAAATAGTCGGTCACCCGTCTTAAACGTAATGAATATATGACCATAGTACCATCGCCTGGAACTGGATCATAACGACATTCGGTAAGTGCTCGCTTGATATCTGTGAATGTATGAACTTTTGGCGTACGCTGTAACGCTAGTTCATGTAGCGTCATACGTCTGTGTTGAGGCGGGGTACCAGGAGAATCTCCCCCCTGCGGCTCCTAAACTGGAATCGTCGGTGGGTACTGTACGTGCTGGCAGAGTGACTGATGTAGCGGGTACATGCACTATGGGCTGGGCCGGGGGTGCTATAACAGATGCTGTAACGGGTGCTGTAACGTGAACTGTACCCACGGCCCCGGTGGCTGGAGGAGCAGGAATTACATTATTTACAGGAACTGGCGGAACGGGATTTGCATATTCTGGGACTGTATCGTCCAAATAGGACGAGAGAAAAATATCAGCTGCGGTCGGTTTGTGACGTAGCTTAATCGGGACCAATGGCGGCGGGAAATTACATGGTGCTTCTGGGGTTGCTTTTGGCAAGCCCTCGGCAAGAAGAGGATACATACCCTTAATAAGGGCATTTCTCTGTCTGTCTGACTGTTCTGCTTTAACTCGTTCACCTACTTCGATTAATTCCCTTTCTTGGGCTCTTTCTGAGGATTCTCTACTTAATTCTGTTTTTCTGATTTCTTTTTCGGTTCTTTTATGAGATTCTTTGCGCCATAACTCGATGGCATCTTTCTGGGACTGTCTGGCTTTCTTTTTCCATAATGCTTCTTCTACTCGCATGATGCACTCGGCATCCCATGTACCTGATATGGGCCATCTATATTTCTCTTCTAACTCCTTGGTATAGTCCACCCATAAATCTAGATATAATATGGCACCTAAGCCATGCTTATGATACATAAAATGTCCGGGACTGTCCCTAGGCGGGACAGGAACTGCTTCCTCGAGTAACCCTTTTCTGGTTTTTAACTGACATAACTTGGAAAACAGAGGCATTCTAAACTTGAATCCGAACACAATACAATACACGATAAACACAGTAATGAATAGAAAAACAAATCACTCATACCACGACATTGAAAACACATTGAATAACATTTAGAACAACAGTTCGGACAGAATATTACCTGGTATACTGAAAACAGAACACATGAATTTCTCGAGAACGAAACTTACTAGAATTACTAGATGCACTGCTAAAACAGTACGAAACATACCGGTCCCATAAAGAGACACGTCAGGACCCGTGTCCACCTAGGTGAACACTTCGGACTGGATCTGTGTACCCAAACCCACTGTACCAGAGACAAATTAATTGACCCTGTCTAGATACTACCCCAGCAACGGTACTCACCGGGCAGCAAGAACGGAAGGCCTCGGACTGGACTGGACTGCTACGACGTCGGACTACGAACTTCGGACTTCAGTTACAGGTGGGCCTCCGGATACCTCGGACCTTGTACTCTCGGCTTGGGCTCTGGTCGGGACTCGCCGCGTTCCTCACCGCCTCGTCTGGATGCTGGACCGCAACCTCCGTCTCCTCAGTGGGCCTGAGGGATACTTGAAGCAGAAATATCTGCCGGTGCGCAGTAGAGTTCCGTCACGGCTGCAGAGGGTCAGGGGGCCTGCGTGGCTTCGCCGGCGCGTGGGGAAAGGGCAAGTCCCTATTCGGGCGCCATTATGTGGTAAATAAATAATTAATTACCGGTACTATTTTTGATTATAATGAATAAAACAGATAGCTCAATAAATAAGAGACAGGATTCGAGGTATCAGAGTCTGACAGGCTTTAATCAGGCATAAGGGAAGGGACAGGAACGGGATAGCCTGCACGGAAATAGAGTGGATGGCAGCTGCCAGGGAATGGGAATGGCATGGGGGCTTTCAGTAACAGTACACAGTATATATATACTAAAACAATTACATTACATTCAATACAGTAGGCGTAGCAGTAGGCGTAACTCGTAGCAGTCGCGAAAGATAAGGACCAAAAGTTATCAGGGCAAAGGCTACTTGACACTAAGGCTGGTGCATGCATTATTCTACATATATTGCGTGTGCTAGGAATATTCTATGAATATTAATACAGTATTTCTCTTACATGGAGACAGAAAGACTAGACCATGGCTGAAACTGTTGATGCGATTCAGTAGCTTAGGAATGCAGAGGAGGGCTGGACTGATAACTAAAAGCATAACATACTCTTGGCAGACTGGGAGGCAGAGCCAGGCCGGGCCGGGCACTGCGAGGCAGGAAGTAAGTGAAGGGTCAGGGATACAGGTGGGGGCTGTATCGCTCCTCGGAGTGGGTTCAGGAGACCGGAGCTGAATCTGATGTCCGGGCCCTTTCGAGGCCTAGAAACGGGGACAATTCAATGACTTAACGTGCAAACTGTGAAATGTGGCAACATAGGCCTAATACTCGTGGCTTTCACGAGGACTGGAAACTGGCATACTAGAGTTGGACACAACTATGATTGCGTCTTTAATCGATCATAGGGGGATACATGCATATCGATCATGCACATATAGCATAAAATGGGGAACACGTAGGCACATATAACATGGCAAAATTTACTTTTCCACAGGTGGTCCCGCCGGGGCTCTCCAGTGCATGGCGATACCGCGTTTTGCCAAGAGGATTGCTAGTGATAGGAATCGGTATTGTGTTTTCTCAGTTTTCCGTTTGCGGAAGATTCCGAGTGCGCATGCCTCCCACGTGTTCATGGTGGCAATGGTCGTGGCCTCTGCTAGGGTTCGGTGGATCGTGTCCCAGTACTGGCGGAGAACGGGGCAATCCCAAAACATGTGTCTGAAATCTGCACCCGGGGTTCGACATCGGGGACATTCAAAGTGAGTGTCCGGGAAGAATCGTTGGAGGCGGCTCGGTGTAAGATAGGCCCTGTGGAGGACGTTGAATTGTATGTTGCGGAACCTTGCGTTCCTGGAGACTTTTTTGGGATATTCCAGGGCTGACCTCCATTCCCCGTCATGGACCACTCTGCCGAATTCCGTCTCCCACTTCTGGCGTAGAGACTGGAGGGATGGGAGAATTAACGAGCGCACCGCTTTGTAGAGCCACGATACTAGGTGTCTCCCCACCCCCATGTGTAGGACCGTATGAATCACTGGATGTGTCGCTGGTTCGCCGGCCCCTAGGTTCCAGTGCGTACCGCTGCTATCCAGTAATTGCCTATGTAGTAAAAACTGTCCAGGGGGTATGTCGTAACGGTCCATCAGCTGTTCAAACGTCAGCAACTGCCCGTCGTCGAACAGAGATCCGATCTCCGTGACCTCCAGTTCTGTCCAAACCCGCAGCGTGCCCGGGGAATAATACGATTCCCTGCGAGGAAAACCCACCAGTGGCAGCAATGGCGAATACGGTGGTTGTGTTTTGGACATGCGGTGTATCCGCATCATGCACGTTCGGGCAACGGCCACCTGCAGGGGACGAGTCCGCAGGGGTTTAGTGCCCGGTAACAAGAGTCTGACGATCGCGGCCTGCGAGAGAGGACCAGTAGTTGTGTTGGTCTCTCCTGTGTGGCGTCCCGCCGTCCAGTAGGACAGCCACTGGAGCTGGGCCGCTAGAAAGTATGCCTCAAAGGCCGGCGCTCCCAGTCCCCCCTCCGTGGTAGGCAGGTAGAGTGTGGCGAGCGCCACTCGTTTTCGACCCCCTCCCCATATCAAGTCTATCAGAAGAGTGTTCAGTTCTCCGAAGAATGATCGAGGTGGGATCACTGGGAGATTCGCGAAGCTATATAGTAGGCGGGGGAGCATGATCATTTTTGCCAGTGCCACTCTGCCTATGGGTGCCAGATGATCCACTTTAGCGAGTAGGAATCAACGGCAGACGCCAATGGCCGCACCTCTTAGCTGTGTTCCTGTTATTTATAGTTTATAGTGTGTTCGCCATTGGTGTGCACAAACAGCTCCTGCACCTGCCGTTGGGAGACGCAAACTGCCAGGCAGATAAACAAGAATCTGAGAAAGAGTGGATCGATGCACTATCCCGGTCTTCTGTTTCAGTAACAATACATAGTCGCTTTGCGACCGATGGATTCCATTTACACCCAGAGGCGTCACGAGGAAGGAGCACGGCTATTTTCTGTTCCAGGTAAGCAGAGCACCGCAATATCTGGGCTCTCACCAGCCCAGGACTTAATTATCACCCCCCTCCCGCTTTTCATATCTTATTACATTTATTTCCTTCGTCTACCATATTTATGTCACACTTCGCAGCCCCCTTATGCTGCTGGACACCTGTGTGTCCCGCATGGCCCCTCAACTAGATCTAAGCCTTACATGGCGTTTCTTTCCCACCAGCCTTACCGTTGTGTTCGCCCTGCATAGCAAGTCGAAGTCTCCTTTTGCAGACTTGGCCGTGCATGGGGTCACAACTCGGCCTCATTTGACTGTGGTTACACGCATCCCTGCCATTCGTATCAGTTCTAGCATGTATACCCTCCTGTCCTGCCCGTGTGCGCTACGCATTTGATATACTGTGAGCATTCTTGGTACCCCGGCCGAGGTCTTAGCCCAATATCGCTACCACCCCGGGTAGCCGCAAGAGGGGGCATCTGTAGTTTCACACTTTCCTCCGCCTGCATGCAGTGGGCTGATAGAGATACATTCAACCCCTTCCTTCTCCCGCGCGCAATTCCACGTTCGTTCATGGGTACATTCATCACTGTACCACTCAGTGACTTTTTGCGCATCCCTGACGTGTCCAACACTTTCACGGCGCCCGGTACATTCAGCCGTCTCCCTCCTATCTCTTTGTCTCCCCCAGCAGCTACACCTTTTGCCTCCCCCCAAGCAACCCCTGATGTAATTGTACTGTTTATTATCTTGTTACAAGACACCTTTAGCATTTCCCTGATCATATTTTAATTTTCCCGACAGAATGCTCGATTGGGCCCTTATCAAGGAGGCTCCATCTGCCTTCGGATCCGCCATATCCGCCTTCGGTGCCTGCTAATATAGCATTAATTCGGCCATTTCCTGAATAGGAGACTGCATCCACATGAAACTCTTCGGAAGCAGTCCTGATTATTTCACATGGTATGTGCTATTGGGCGTTCTTGTATTGTTTCTTCCCATCCCTTGCGATTGGTATATGCTACTATTTCCCCTCCATGAAGCCCCTGTGAACAGGCCACCAACAGTGCCTTTTAGCCCGGACCGTGCTTAGTTGTGTGTCCATTAGCCTTTTGGAATGCACTCTCACGCATAGAAATTGCTCTTTACTATGATACACCTTGAACTCTCAAACTTGCAGGAAACACGGGCAGGTCATGGCCTGTCGTTTTACTGTTTAGGTTTTGCCTGGCGATCCGCTGCGCAGCAGCGTTCGTGCAGGCGAAATCTAATGTTAGAACAGTATGGGGGACTTGAACCTGCCCCTTCTTCCATTGGCTAGCTCCATAAATAGAGGCTAGCCATTGGAAGACATCGTTGTCAATCACTCTTTCCCCGTCAGAATGCGAATCGTGGGCGTTTCTGACTCTTTTTCTAAGTCCCGCCCCCACACCCTCCCTCTCGCCGTCCCGTTGTCCGTGCCTTGTCGAAGTTCTCCCTCCCGCCCGCCCACTGTCCGTGCCTCCTTCCTCCCGCCCGCCCACTGTCCGTGTTCGATGCTGTCCAACCTATCTATGTACTCTTAAGTTCATCCGAGCCTACCTCGTCTTGTTTATCCCCCGCCCTTCCTCCCGTTGTCCTGCCTTCTCCCTCCCGCCCGCCCGCCCGCCCACTGTCCGTGCCTCCTCCCTCCCGCCCGCCCACTGTCTGTGTTTGATGCTGTGAGGAAGGCCCTGCCAAGCTGCTCAGGTACAGACTCGGCTGTCATAGCCCGGGGGGTCGGAGACAACTTGTTTAACAAATGCAATTCATTTGCTTCAAAACATTTATTATTTGCTCGCTTTTTTGGTGTCAGTTTTTCTCGTGATGTCACGTCTGTGCATCCTGCGTTGCCGTAGTCTTTGGGTGACTTGTTACCCACACAGAGCGGTTTAGAAGCCAAGTGCGACCACGAAGAGTTACACTGTCTTAATGACGGCGCTTTTCTTTAACAAACGGCCAAAACTCCCGAGTGAGTTTCCCAGCGCTGTTTCATATAGAACCAGCCCCTCTGCGACTTCCTGGTTTCTGAGCGCTGCTTGCGCTGACAAACTGGAGAAGGCGGGGCCAGCTGTCGTAGGGAGGAACTCACTCACTATTCGCCGGATCCCCGTTTACTCAACTGACCGCTGGCGAGCCAGACATGTCTGCAGGGACAAAAGCCGGTCACTGAGCTCAAGTGGAAGTGGAAACATTGTTCATGCCCCCTGCACCCTGTGATTCTCTGCACACAGGGACCCGTCTTGCTCGATCACTTCCTCCCCCCGGCGAGAGCGCTTCAATGGAAGCTTATTTCGGGCGCTAAGAGTGGAAGGGGGAGGTATCAGGGGGCCAGCTCGCCCGGTCTGCCTGCTGCATTAGGATGTCCCCACTCTTCAGCTGGGTGGCTAAGGTATGACTTTTCTTTAACGTGTTTCTGAATGATGTAAGTTGCGCATGCAATTCACCTACACCGGGGTGTAGACCTATAGGAAAATTGTTTGGACTGGCTGATTTAAGATGCAGCGTATCGCTTTTTAATTCACTATATTTTCAGAAGCTTTCGTGCTTTTTAAACCACTTTAAACATTGAGGTTAAATGAATAGTTGCCTTTATCGGAATAAAATAAAATAAATACAACGCCGCTATTTTTCTATTATCTGTCAAGAAATATGTAAACTGTTTTGATGAGATATGGTAACCGCAAAGCAAAGATAAACACAGATCACTGTGCCATGATGCACAATGCAGATTAACTCTGTCGCTGTTGGGGTGTTATCGAACTTATGAGTCTGAGCTTGTTTTTTAAAAGTAGACTATAGGTTGTTCAGGCACAAGTTCCTCTTTGATATCTTTGTGCACCCATGCAAACTATTTTTGATCGACATATTCAGGACCATGTGTTGGTTCCAAACTTCCAGCAATATCTCATTGCTGCCCGAAAATATTATGCAACATGTGGAGATACTTTCTTTTTGAAATACATCTTCTCAATGTTTTGTGGTATTTCTCAAATGGACAGACCTAAACCCTGGAAAGCTAACCAAGGCAATGTAACTCTGAATACCTGGAGTTCAGCAGTGCCAAATATGTGTGGGTTTTTCTAGGGGTGCTCCAAACAGAGGCTGGCCATGCACAGGTCTAACGTGGTCTTATTCTAGTAAAAACAGTCCGACCTGAACTGCCAGGCCAAGTCCCCCCCTCCCCCAAATACGTGGTCACCAGCAATCCCAGACTGCTGCAGCACTGTCTCTCTTCAATGGGGTTTAGTTTGAGTCCTGTGGCACATGGAGCATGCGCCCCTCTCCTGGTCAGACCAATCACACTTATGGTGTCTCATATACTAAATCGAAAAAAGTGATGGGTCGAATGCTTTGATCTCAGCTACTGGTCATTTACTGTGTCCACATCCCAGAGCCGTTGCCGTTGGCAGAACACCGTATTAGGCACTTTTTCATCGGACCCTGCCAGTAAGTCTGAGCGGTCGAGCATTCCCATGTGATCCTACCCCTGGAGACCTTTTAGTTTAGTTTAACTAATATGCTTATTTTCGCCACTCTGCTCCTTAGATACCTGCCCAATCATCCTTGGGAACCCAGGTTTGAATCCAAGTAACCATCTGTACCTTATGGGTTACATGTCGAATCGTTGAAATGTTGAGCAACTCGATACATCTTTGAGCTGGCTGCTGAACCGTTCTATCCCCCGGACGCACCCTGACATCCTTAGTAAGTAAGAGCTGCTTCTTCCAATTTGGTCGACCATAGCTCCCCAAATCGTGCCCGGGTGACCACAGCTTGTGCGTATTTCTCATTCGCCCTTCCAGGTACCCGCGCTGCATCTTTTTAAATATTCCTGCCTGGACAGAACCCTCTATCCCGTTCTCCCACAAACTCCCTCGAACTGTGCCCCTGTAAGTTAAACAAAGTTTTCCTAATATGAACTTTCGGGCAACGGAATGCGATCTGACGTACCGACTACTCCTAAAATATAAGCCATTTACCGGTAATTTGGTTTTTTCCCCATTGGCCATAGGAATTGCCTGGAAAACACGAAGAAAGCAGGTCTTCATCCGCCTCTTCTACTGCTTACCAGTCGAACCACCTAAAGGTAATGGTCCATTGTATGGGCTGACCCCCGCGGTATTGGGCGCCTCCCCTCTCTATCCCCCCTTATTTATGTTTAAAAGAGAGCTCAGGTATACCAAACGGAGCTATGTCCGAATCAGCGGGCCTCCCCCCATGCCAAGGTGAATATATAGCACCCACTGCATCCTGGGCACTGAGCAATACCGGTTTACCCGTGGATTGTCCAGCTGAGACCCACTAAAACTCTGGGTTAGTCTCCACAACATGGCATAGGCGGAGATATAGCACCCACTGCACCCTTGGCCCTTAGCAATACCGTTTAACCCGTGGATTGTCTAGGTGAGACCCACTAAAGCATTGTGTTGGCCCATGCAAGATGAGGTACCTGTAGAACATGGACTATGTACTCACCTATACGCGTCTCCAGTGTTTTTGTCTTTGATGTTTATTCAGTTCTGAGATCATTTTAAAACATCCCATTCTCATCCATAGAGCCCTCCGAACTACCCTGCTACCTGACCCATCGAGCTGTTCTCATCTTTCTCCGCCCCGCTTTTCGAAGGTGAGTGTCCCCGTCTTAAATACCTTGGACATCACTGGTAATGGGTACCATGGGTCTTTACCACCGGAGCCAGTGGGACTAGGAACCTTCCCATCATATATCGTGAAGAATTTTCTCTCCCTCCATGGTATAGTCCGCTAAGGGGACGTTTACCCATACTCTAATTTCTGTAACCCCGACGCTAGGCCACTTCAGATTAAAAACTATAGGAGGAAATCCCTATCCTACTGAGACATATAAAACAGGAAATGCCCCCCAGTCCCCGGTTAAGTTTGTCCCATCTTGTTTTGAACTGCTATTTCTCGAAAGTATGGTGTGATTCGTAATATGTGTGCGATGTGAATAGATACCCGAGTGTATGTCTGGGGGCCCCTAATGATTGCCAGTTCTTTTAAGCTTATCAATGCAATAGAGTTATATCTGAGTGACCCCATGAGGTTGGAGCCACCCACATGGTGATCATCCCGTGTGGACTGATATGGACATGTTATTAAATCAAATAAGACCTAAAGTATAAAATATATAAAAACCGAATCAATGTGCATCTTTCTATATGTATGTTTTATTTTTCAGTGTCGTGTGTCCCCCACCCGTGGTACCGTTGTGCCCTGACGAAGGTGCGGCCCTATCCGGGCCCTACACCGAAACGCGCGTAGGCGCTTTTCCAGAGGGCGGCAGTTATTCATCTGAAGAAGATGTTATGATCCATCCACATGCGCCCCCTCTGTTGTCTTTGTCATTTCAACCATTTCTACCCTGGTTGCATTTACTGGCCTTGATGTACCCATGTATACATTGAGTGACACCTTGCGCGAATGATAGTATATTTGACAGATGTGAATGTATGTTGGTTTGATTGTGGTACGGTGTGTGTGGGACCTCTAACTTCCCTATTGAACTTGCTGCTATGACCGATATTTATTGTGTGTTTTTTATGAAATTTCTATGAGAACTTCCCTATATCAAAATGAACTTGGCTAAGTCATTGATGAATAAAAAGAAGTGAACGACATACATGTGTGTCCGGCTCCTACCTTAGAGTGTCACTCTTCATGTAAAAAATAGGATCCTTTCAAAGGACCCCGATATAGCAATTTGACAGGGTCTTTTCTCTTTCTCCACATCCCAGTTAATCATTTATTGTTCACTATGCCACTCCGGACTGAAAACATCTATTTGCAGATCGGATTTGGTCGTGCTATAATGGGAAGAGCAAAGCCTTAATTGCTGGGTCTCATGCTGTGTAGACTGGAAGACAAGTAGTCCCAGAAAGCTGGTTATATGCGCCAGTGTTTCTGTTTACTCTTCTGTGCGTGACTTTGTAAAAACAGTCTAGTGACCAGTTGTAAGTCCCACCCTCTAGGTGTTGATCGCCCCTCAGTCTGAGCCACCGGTTCTGTGCTATACTGGCACTCTGTGTAGGTAGGGAGAGCATGGGAAAATCTGTTGAGTGACAAGCTGGATTCTTATTTGTTCTAGGTGATTAAAGCTTTGGGACTGACTTGCCAGTTTCTAGGCTCCTTTTAGGTGCTTATGCATTCTAAACCCAGTCTTCCTAAGTATCTGCAGCTCCTGAGATGGCATCCTTCAGCCAGCCTGGGTTCTACATGCTTGCAGCATTTCATCAGAACACATGTGCAGCCCTCTGGTGAATAGTTGGCCAGTCCGTACACAGTAGGCCTCACCCTTTTAATGTGTCAAGAGCGCTGGAGTGTCTATCTCTTTACCATGAAATCCACCTGTTTGAATTGGAACGCCTGTGATCTGTTGAAAAGCTTATACCCAGAGGTGTCATAAGCTCTTGAGGCCTATGTGCTTTTAACAACTCTTCTGTGTGTGGGCATTAAGAAAGCTGTGGAGATCTGCTGTAAGCCCTGTTCTACCAAGTTTGCAAAGGGTTTCGTCACCTGTCACCGGGCTGCACCTGCGCTCAGCTGATTTCCTATGCTTGATGGGATATGAATGCACCAGAATTGCCTCACTGAAAGCCCTGTCCGAGCTCTTGACCCAGAATCCATCTGCCACCAGTTCTACCTTCTATTAGCTGCTCTTCTGTGCTTGGCAGTGGTGTATGGATGGGGGTTCCTGTAACTTGATGAAAGCCTCAATAGCTTTGTGTGTTTAGAACTCTTGACCCTGCATTCCTGAGCCCCCAGTTCTTCCTCCTTTGAACTGCTTTTCTGGGCTCGAACTCAAGTTGTAGGCACAGCTCTGTGGTGACCTACTGTAATTCTCTTCACATTCAACAGCCCTTATTTTCTATAGCTTCTGCGATCTCATGAACGTCTATTGCCTACAAATGGTCTCCATTACACTTCTGTCTGTCTTTGTGTACATGACATTAGGATATGGTTGAAGCTTTTTGATCTTCTCTTCGCTTCATCCTCTGCGTGTGACACTTCTGAGCCTGTAGCTCTCTGTCCAAGGTTTTAGCGTTTTTTGTTGTGCTTCATCAGGACTGTGTTATGCAGCAACCTTGTGTCTAGTCACACACATTGTGAGGCTCTGGGTGTGTGTGTGTGTGGCTCTGGGTGTGTGTATGTGTCTTTGTGGCTCTGGGTGGGTGTGTGTGTGTGTGGCTCTGGGTGTGTGTGTGTGGCTCTGGGTGTGTGTGTGTGGCTCTGGGTGTGTGTGTGTGTGTGTGTGTGTGTTTGTGGCTCTGGGAGTGTGTGTATGGCTCTGGGTGTGTGTGTGGCTCTGGGTGTGTGTGTGTGTGTGTGGCTGGCTCTGGGTGTGTGTGTGTGGTAGTAATTGCTGTCTGCTGAGCTCGTCCAGTAGGGTACAATAGGTCTTACATTTGCGAGAGATTAAGCTGTTGGCAATGTAAATGACAATGCCATTTATTTATCTGTTTTCAAAACCAACACATAAATAAAAATGTTGTCAATTACAATGCCAATAGCTCTAACTTTTGCAAAGGCGAAACCGTTGCATTGTAAATGCTTGTTTTTAACTTACGCACGTTTCTTGATTACTGACCCTCGCCGACCATCCCCGAAGAACGTTTGTAGTACAAACATGATTGTAGTAGTCACATTGCCTTCTATAAATGGCTAGTTTTTTTCAAAGATGTAGGGGGACGAGATATCCCTGTGCAAACTGACACGCATAGTAGAATATGATTGTAGTTATTACACTGCTTTCCGAAAATGACCAGTTGTTATCAAACATATAGGGGTATGCGATATTCCTGTACTAACCGATCGGCATCACGGTTCATCCATGCTGCATGAGCACTGTCTTGCACTGCTTATGTTAGTACCACTGTGTCATGTTTGTAGTGTTTCCAGCACAGACTTAGCCCCTAAGTAGGTTCATCTAGTATTGTTGGGGCCTTGTCCCATGCTAACACTGTGGTGTAGTTTTAGAGTATATATTAAATGTACATATCCAAGTGTAGTGTCCTGTGCCTAGTTTTGTCATTTGTTAGAATGGTGTTTCTTTGAAATATGTTTGTAGATAGTCATGTGCTTTGTTTTTGTCCTGTGTTCACCAAGTCAATTTGTGTATATGTACATTATCTATGTTACACCTCTTTTCAGCCCTGACAAAGTTCACTCTGCTGAACGAAACGCGTTGGCTGAGACTCTTTGCACAATTTTGTTGGAATATCAGAATAAAGAAAAAATTTTCACTAAAGAAAATTGACTATGTGTTGTCACTGAAACAGAAGACCGGGGGTAGTGCATCGCTCCACTCTTTCCCAAGTCCAGATCCACTGATCATACTAGACAAGGTATCAGATTGCATTGCTTGCTTCCCAAAACAATAAGCAGGAACACGATTACTCACAGCTTGCCCTCACTAGGGAAGTGCAGCCAGCTAAACCAGCAACTGGAATGTCTTGTCATCTGTAATGTTTCATTCTTTAATAACCTGCAAGGGCCATTTGCTAAAATTCCATGGTCCACAGATCTTCACAAGGCACACTTCAAAATCTTGCATTCTGATCAGAACCCTTCTCTCTGGTACAGGCCAACTCCAGGTTATTCATGAATACCATTTATTTATGATATTCCACTGTTATATACATATATATATATATATATATATATTTTTTTAACTTTATTTTCCAATTTGCATTATACAAATACAGAAACAAATCGGCATCAATATAGCGTACATAGGCATATTGTTGATATTATCAATGGCACGCATCGGAACTGGGGTGGCAGAGTGGGCTAATGAACGGTGATGGATTAAACCCAGATCTTTTGACTGGGTGTGAGTGTTTGATTGATTCAGATGCTCCGTCCATCACCACCCCTTTTGTACCGATTTTGGCCGCCATAAGTGTGGCAGGGTATGCTCAGACGTGAGTCCCTTGCTCACTTTGCCACTGGATTCAAGCAAGCCGGGCTGAAGACGGCTGGAATGCCAGAAACTGGTCCTCGGAAGCTTGTTTCCGGTCCAGGGAAGACATGGCGTGGCAGTTCGGGCTGGACTGTTCCCATGAGGCACAGGGTCAGACTGATTTGCATATAGCCATGTCTGAACTGGGGTGGCAGAGTGGGCTAAAGAACGGTGATGGATTAAACCCAGATCTTTTGACTGGGTGTGAGTGTTTGATTGATTCAGATGCTCCGTCCATCACCACCCCTTTTGTACCGCTTTTGGCTGCCATAAGTGTGGCAGGGTATGCTCAGACGTGAGTCCCTTGCTCACTGGATTCAAGCAAGCCGGGCTGAAGACGGCTGGAATGCCGGAAACCGGTCCTTGGAAGCTTTTTTCCGGTCCAGGGAAGACATGGCTTGGCAGTTCGGGCTGGACTGTTCCCATGAGGCACAGGGTCAGACTGATTTGCATATAGCCATGTCTGAACTGGGGTGGTATAGTGGGCTAAAGAACGGTGATGGATTAAACCCAGATCTTTTGACTGGGTGTGAGTGTTTGATTGATTCAGATGCTCCGTCCATCACCACCCCTTTTGTACCGCGAACAGAAGGTCGCATCCGGGGGGGAAAGATATCATGGAGTCACATAAGCATCCAGAAGCATATTACAGTGAGGAGGGAGCATGGGGTATAGCACGCTTCCCATTGTGCATATAACTGAGGTCAGTTCATTCACTCTGTGGCAAGGGGATGCCCACTTTCAACATCCAACCCACTCTCTTCGCCATCAGTTGTATCCTGCAAGGAGGACTCCCTCTCCGCTAACCCAGAGGAACACAACTCCCGCCAAATCATTAGGTCTTCTTGCAGCTTCTCGTCCCTTTGGGTGAGCTGCATGTGTGTTTCTTCTGCTAGGGAGCACTCTCGGACATCTTTAAGCCAGGAGGGCAATTCTGGGCCCCTCTGCCCCACCCAGGTCTTACCCACCGTTCACCTAGCGAGCACCATCATTAGTTGTAGGAGCTTAAATGGGAGTTTCCTATTCTTTGGCTTCCGGACAAATGCAAGGGGTTCAAGGTGCATTCGAATGCCAGTGGCCGCTATAATCCTACCCACCACCTCTACCCAAAACTGCTTGACCATTAGACAATCCCAGGCTAAATGTAAAAAGCCCGCTTTCTCTGTGTGCACATCTGGGGCATCTATCTCCCTTGTCAGGCCAAATGCGGTTCAGGGATATCGGGGTTAGGTAGGTACGGTGCAGGAAGTAAAAATTTCTTAATTTAAACTGGGCATTGCAGGAGATTTTTCTCGTGAGGGCGCCTATGCGTGTCCATTGTTTCTCCTCCAGCTGAAGAGAGAGATCCTTCTCCCACACAGCCCGAGATGGCGGCACTAGAGGGGCAGAGTCTTGTTTCATAGTCTTGTAGAGGAGAGAGATCAGTTTGCCACCTATACCGCACATGAGCAGGATATCTAGGGTGTGCGTAAGGGGTGGAATATCCGGGAACTGTGGCGAAGTGGTTTTCACTACATCCTGAATTCCACGGAAGTGTAGGAACTGACCCTGTCGGAGACCAAAATTCTATTCTGCTTGTTCGTAGGTGAGGAATGTCTCTTTAGGAAAAAGGTCGGCAAGAACTTCGCATCCACCCTCCCTCCAAGGTTGAAAGGACACGTATCGTCCCATGTCTATGAAGGGGGCCAGTATCCAAATCGAGAGCTCTCTGTGAAAGGGTGCTTTCCGTAGGATTTTATCATCAAAACGCTGCCATGTACCAGCTGTGTGTCGCTATGTAGGGAGGAGCTTTGTCGGACCCCCTGCCCTGCATCAGAGTTTCCTGCAGTGCCTGAGTATCCACCCTGCCAGAGAGAAGGCGTTTTTCCCAATTATCCGCGTCTGACATCCATCGTGCCACATGTTGCAATTGGGTCACGAAATATTATAAGTCGAAGTGTGGGGCTTCCAAACCACCCTCGTCATAGCTTCATATGACAGTGCTGAGAGATACTCTGCTGTGCCGGCCCGCCCAAAGTAGGGACGTGAGCAGCATGCTGGAGGGTTTTGAAGACATGCGGCGGTAACGGACATAGGGAATTCTGGAGTACATATAGTGTCCTTGGGAGCATCTCCATCTTAGAGATGGTCAGCCTACCCATCAATGACAGTGGAAGAGTATTCCAAAACATCACTAATTGTTGTAGAGACTCGATTATGCGGTCCACATTCCGGGCTAGCGCCTGTGTGTCCGTTGGGGCCACCTGTATCCCAAGGTAGCGGAATCCCACCTGTTCCCAATGCAGTCCCAGGTCTGGACGCTCCCCCAGGGGCACCGAGGCCAGTCCCGCCAACGGGAAGATCAGGGACTTACCACGGTTGATTCGCAGGCCAGAGACCTCACCAAATCTGCCTAAGTGGTGCAGCGGGATCGGTAGTGCGTCCCGGGGAGAAGTCAAGTAAAACAGGGTATCGTCAGCATATAGGGAAATGATATGACTCTTGCCACCCAATGTAATTCCCCATCGTTCGATGTCAGTCTTGATCCGGACCACGAAAGGCTCTATGGTCTGGGCAAACAATAAGGGTGAGAGGGGACACCCCTGGCGGGTGCCACTTCCCAGTTGCCCGTCCTCCAATCTTGCTCTCCCAAGTTTAACCCTTTCCACTGTTATATTTAGATACAGACTATGTTGTACCACAGCAAGAACAGATAATTTGACCTTTAGTGTTAGGATAGTTGAGCATTTATAGGAGTACCCATGTTTTATTATTAACCATATGTAAACTGGCATTTCCTAAAAAGTATTACTGTAATTATACTTTATATGAGTGTTTCTGTGAGAGTGTATGACATTTTTTGTGATATAAATTGTAAAATATGAGTATTGAAGCTAGAATGTTTACAACTGTGAATAGTGAAGGCATGTTGTTTACAGAGGGATATTCCAAACAGTAATGATTTAAAAATTGTAAGGTAGGCATAAATATTCCTTTATGGCTGAGGTGGAACAGCACTGTGTGTTGCATAATCTCTTTCTTTGGGAATCTGTTGAACATTCACATCTTTTTTTTTATTTCCTCATACAGAGTGGTCACTGTGCTTGAGAAATTGTTTGGTTGCCTGATGATGATAATATCTGGTGAAGTCCCATCTGACACTGCAACGTGTCAGCTTTGTGGAAATGCCATCTGCCAGAAGTGCACTGTTTTTATTCATTCCGATGAACTCTCCAGTGATTTGGATGGTAAGGTGAAAAAACACCAAAAGTGCAGCTCAAGTAAAGTGAGGCAAGGCAAAGTCCCTGCAAGCTATCAAGGGAACAGAAAGGGCATACCTAAAGCTAGAAATGATTCTGTGAAATTGATACATAATTCAAGATTATTGTCATCCACAACTGAATCAAAACATAATCCGCCACTTTCTAGTGCTCCCTCAAGGGCAAAAAACTGGGTGGAGTGCAAGAACAAGACTTGTCCCAGAAACTGTTCCTTTGAAACCAAAGTAAATAAACACTCAAGTGGAATTGCTACCTCCCACCCATCAAATAAAATAGTGAGGGAGCCGGCACACAGTGACGGGGGAAAATGCCAAACTGACAGCCTGCAGGTTTCCAGATGCACAAGGAGCACCACAACTAATGAGAACAATTCAGACATCTGCTTCTTGTCTAGCTCTGCCTCTTCTGTATCCAAAGTGCTGCCTTCAGAACAAATTTTACCTACAAATTCATCTAGCCCTCATGCCTTATTGTTGGATGACGCATTGGAGCAAAGCTTGAATAGAAATAAAGTAAGCCAATGCACTGAGCAACTTATGCCTGAAAGCCAGAGAATGGAAGCATTATTTGTTAGCAACAAAGTAAAGAAAATACTTGAGTCTAACCTTAATAAAAAGGCCTTACAGAATATTTTGGGTATGCCAACCATCATCAGGAAATCTCTCAAAATGTACATACCCTCAGCCCCTAGACCTATTCAGACTACAGCTGGCAAAAAGCTTTCCAAAACAATGCATGTAGCTTTGAGTACACTGTGTTTCATACCCGAGTGTACAAGAAGATATCTGGACGGCCACTTGGGGATGCTAGCAGATGGCTACAATATAGGTCTCCATCCCCAAATACAAGAAACTGAGAAAAAATGTAAATCTTCAGCACCATGTATGAGGGCATTCACCTCTTTGTGTGATGAGGACAAAGTTTCGCTGCTGCGAAAAGTCAGAGCTCTGCCCGATATGAAAATTCTTGAACACCCACATAGTAAATTTAAAGCCTTAGGCAAAGTCTTGGCGCCTGTGCCTGAGGGTTCTACCTACAACCAAAGTCTATTGCCATTGCAAACACATCCAACAAACCACAAATTTGGAACATCGGCGATTAGTATGACATCAGACACATGTCAGAAGGTCATTAATCAAGACACACATAGACTAGAAAATAATTTTAGTGTGACCCATCTACATAATGATCCACATAAGGTCTTCCAACACAGACCTCAACTACAGCTGGATCATATAAAATCAGGGTTTAACGTTCACACAAAGGGCCTTCTGTCAGTGTCAAGACCATGTTATGAAAGTTTAAACCTTCAGGAAAAAATCAACTTTCCAAAACGTAGTCATCTTCAGGTAAGACATTTAAAGTCAAGAACTACTGTTTTGCCATTCGCAGAGCAAAACATTATTGATGCTGTTGATTGGAACTTTGAACAAAAATTTCGTAGATACCTCCGGGGGTTCATTCCTGTACACCACGATAACATCCAAGAGCATAACACCAAAGATTTGCTTCTTCCACCACCTACCGTGGGGGTGACTGCTGATATTGAGTTCTCAGAGATGGAAACTGATTTTCTGAAGTCCATGGAGAGGGCCATTCTTGAACAGCACATTCAGATGAAGATGCTACACTCTGAATGGTGTTTACCAGGCTTACTCCGAAGGTCAATCCAAGCATTCAAGTCTTCAGCTCCGGAATGTTTTAATATTAAGGAACGTCAAAAGTCTGAAGTTGAGATTGTTATGACTAGAAAAGAGGCATTCTTTATTCCTAAAACAACTAGAAAGTGTATTGAATCACATGCCAAACAGAGAATCATGCATCAGGATTTCGGACTTCCAAGTATAGTAGAGGAATCTTTAACAAAGTTTTTCCTACCCGCACGTCAAGATGAAACATTGCTAGCTCAACAGGAAGCTACTGTCGAAGTTCAAGGATTACACAGCAAGATACAGGAGGCTTTGACGCTGTTTCACCGTGCACCACCACCATTCCACAAGGGCTTCTTCCTCACTAAAAAAGAGAATATGTCTGATTTATGCTATGCTTCACCCTGGAAAGCTGGTCGTGGAAAAATACCTGTTCATAGAACGTATAATCTATGGGCTGGCGAGCAAAGAGACAGGTTTGTGCAACCTGCCTTGAACCAACTTTTGTTCCTGCAGCAGAGGACCCTACAGTTACACATGAGGAAGAAGTGTCTGGAAGTGCACTTGGAACAGAATTCTTCACCAGTAAAGTGGTCAATGAAAGCAGTTTGTGCCCTGATGAAAAAGGCACGGCCAAAAAAGTCTTGTTCTGGAAACCCTCCTGCCTACTCTAGGAATCCACATATAGCATTCTTGGAAGCCAAATGTATTTGTTCCTTACAACGCAATATAAATCACAAATATCTGATGTTTCTATGGGGGATGCGTACAATTATGAAGGAATCATTGTCAAAACTGATCCCTAGATTCCAACAATTGACCTACATACACAAAGACAGCCAGATAAATACTGAACTATTTGAGAGGGACATGCCTTTCCTGAAGCTTTACTGTAGAGAAAGACTGGAGTGGCACGTGGAGAGGAAGAACCTCAACCTAGAATGCAGTCTACTAAATGTTGTAAAGAAATCTCAGGAGGCTTTCCTGCTGCCATCTCCCGAACTTGAGAATCCTGAGAAGAGGAAGTACCAGCCACTAGATGTCCTCAATGTAAAAGATGATTTGTTATTCTTGAGCGAATGCAGCCAGCAAATTCTAGAGAAACATATCAAGACAAAAATAGTACAGAAAAAAACAGGACTGCCCCTAAAAATGGAGGACGTTTTAAAAACTCTCATTGTTTGCAAGTCACCAAGGAGCGAAGTAGTGCTCCACTGTTATAAAATCAACTCTGTCCTTCGTGGTTCATCTTCCTCTGTAGAAAACAGAAAGGGCCAGATAGAACCACTCAGAAGCATTAAGGAATTAGCCATGTATTCCTCTGATCTCAGAAAAAAAACAAGGACCAATTTTAGGACAATTAATCTGCACAAATATGATGATCTTCATTTTCAACTAAAAAAAAGATGCTGTGAAGCTGGACTCAGACATACCGCTCAGATTGATGGTTTGCCAAAGATTGTTCTTTCTTGCATAATTCCAAAGTTGCCAAGATCCACATACCTCACATTTATTGAACAGTTTGCCATAGAGCGAATACATCTGAATTTGTCACACAAGCATTTGATGTTGTTGTTGGCAATGCCCATAGCCTATGAGGAGTCTTTAAAGGACTTAGCGCCTCAAACATATAATTGGTCCACCCCTGGAATAGCCAAACAGGCAATAGTTGAGTTTGTTGACATACTAACACCCTTCCTCTCAGGTGAAGAAAGGCATGCTTTAGAGTTGCATGTTGACTATAAGAGTTTGCAGTTTGGCTGTATGTTGCCTTTTGTGATCCAGAGAACCTTCACATTGTCTTTCCCAATGCCTCCAAAACTCACTTTAACAATACCAAAATCTAACGCTGACGTGGAAACATATAAAAAATGTCTGCCTGTCTCCAGTGCCATCGTGGCTTACTTCCAAGCACCACAAAATATTTTACAACTAATTTCTATTATTAACTTTCACATCAGAAAGAGGAATCCTCAAATCCATTCTAATCTTCCCTGTTGTGTCAATGGGCCCAGTAATTTTGAAATTCCTCAGACTGATACTGATGTCAATGTCATGCTACCTCAGAAGGATATCACAGACATTGATAGGTTGAAACAGAACTTTTTTACATTGGAAAATATGCATAATATGAATGCAACCCCAATTAATACACCTACAGTGAATGAAAAACAGATCACGCATGATATGGACAATGGATTCAGCAGCCAAATGATTAGAAAGGCCTTTGCTTGGGCATCACAAAAGCACCAAGTTCTTCCGTCCCAGGAAGTGCATTTTCAAAGAAACCATTTCTCCGACTTTGATCACTGTTATAACATGCTTGACAAGAAAGAACTGGAACTTTCTAACCCTGCATTGTTCCCAGCATTGACCACAATGCACAGTACAATGGTGCATAGAATGAATGTGAATTTTAGAAACAGCTCAAGGGGTCAGGATACGGTTGGGCTCTCAATACAGTCTCTCCACCAGAGTGCAACAAGGGAGATAGAATTGAATGCCTCCGTGATTTCTTCCAGTGAAGAGTCATCAATATACACATCAAGCCAATTTGCCAGTTCTGTGGTGACACCTTTCTGGATTCCAACAATCAGGGCCAGTATTTTTTCCTGCACTGTGGATATAAAAAGAACTCTAGCTGCACACTTACAACATAAAATTATTATGAATATTCTCACACTACCACTCTGTGTTATTGAATCTAGAAAAATTCATCAGGAGTTGCTGACTCAGAGAAAGAGAGAAGAAGCTCAACAAATCAGAACAAAGGGTGCCAGGCCCAGACTGGAAACAGAGACAACATACAACCCCCACAGAGTGAGCAAACTTGAATTGGTCAACAGAATTCAAAACCTGCACATAAGGCATTTGGAAACTAACGTAAAAGACTTAAAGATACCACAAGACATTTCCTGCTTATTGAAATCGTTTCAAAGTAAACATTTTAAAAGCATATCATCTGATAGGCAGTCTTCTAATGATGATTCAAACACTGAACATCAGGGTATTCCTACCCATTTACAAGAACCAAAAAGGGAGATACGGGCCATGAGAGCTATAGGCTCTCAGCCTCCACATGTGTGGGATCTACCTTCTGGGTTATCAGTGCCAATTACTGGATTAAGTACTTTTGAAAGAAGTGCAGATAGAAAACCTTATTGCAGAATAATTTTATCATCTCAGGCTAGCTATAATAAAGACAACCCAGCATTGCCTAACCAAACGTACAAGGTTAATCCAAGCAGCACTGATACCTCATTCAAAATGACATCTAGTGTAGCAAGCACATGTGATACATGTGAGACAGTATGCCATGGGGAATGTTCTACGATGACCCGAGGGGAATCGGGAGCGGTGTTTAAAACGGATTTCAGACCGCGAAAAGGAAGGCATGAAAGAAGGTTGAAAAACCCCACAATCAAGGTGTATTCATCAGTTGACAGTGACACTAGCATGAAAACAAACTACCCCTTGATTGGAAAGAACCAACCTAACAGTAGCACAAATCTTTCCTCCTCCTCCACAAAATGGTCAAGCAGCAGCTATAATAAAGACAACCCAGCATTGCCTAAACAAATGTGCAAGGTTCATCCAAACAACACTGATGCCTCATCCAAAATGACAGCTTTAGGAGCACACAAAGGTGGTTGCATTGCTTCTCCAGTACACAAAAAGACCACATTTTTTCAGAAGTTGATGTCATTAAGCAGAAAAAGTGTGCTTAACATATGTAGACCAAAGAAAGTAAAGCACACAAAGATTGTGGCTAAAGGGAATGGACCAGCACAAGAAAGTAGGCTAGCTTCTAAAAAGAAAACTACTCAAAACCATAATTGGGAAAAAAGGAGAACAAGCAATGTAACAAGGTGGATCCCCAAAATTCCAAAGGGCAACAAAAAAATATGTAGGAAGATAGAGCTTGCTAATTCAACACCTCTGCCTGGTCAACCAACCAGGACAATAACATCACAGTTATCACTTGAGGACCTAGCTTCAAATGTTATGAGGAAAAGTGACAGAGAGGGTCACATGTTTGCAAATTTACTTAAAAAAGATCTCAGACTTTATCCAAAAAACATCCTAGATAGAAGACTATCAATTGAGGCAAAGACAAAAGCATATCATGTGTTATCTACAACTAGTGTTAAAGAGAGCACATACTCTACCAGACACACGTTGGAGAGAGACACCTCAAAGTCTGCCCAGGAATGTGAAAAAACCCAGGATATTCTGTTTAGCAGGGCAGAAAGAGTAAAAAAAAGCTTTGCCTTGAGATGGCATATGCCACCTAGTGTAGCTAGCACATGTGATTCATGTCAGACAGAAGGCCACGTGGAAGGTTCTCCTATGACTCAAGGGGAATCGGGAGGGTTGATTAAAACAGATTTCAAACAGCGAAAAGGAAGGCCTAATAGAAGGGGGAAAAACCCCACAATCAAGGTGTATTCATCAGTTGACAGTGACACTAGCATGAAAACAAACTACCCCTTGATTGGAAAGAACCAACCTAACAGTAGCCCAAATGTTTCCCCCTTCTCCACAAAATGGTCAAGCAGCAGCTATAATAAAGACAACCCAGCTTTGCCTAAACAATTGTGCGAGGTTAATCCAAACAACACTGATGCCTCATCCAAAATGACAGCTTTAGAAGCACACAAAGGTGGTTTCATTGCTTCTCCAGTACACAAAAAGACCACATGTTTTCAAAAGTTGATGTCATTAATCAGAAAAAGTGTACTTAACATATGTAGACCAAAGAAAGTAAAGCGCACAAAGATTGTGGCTAAAGGGAATGGACCAGCACAAGAAAGTAGGCTAGCTTCTAAAAAGAACACTACTCAAAACCATAATTGGGAAAAAAGGAGAACACGCAATGTAACAAGGTGGATCCCCAAAATTCCAAAGGGCAACAAAAAAACATGTAGGAAGATAGAGCTTGCTAATTCAACACCTCTGCCTGGTCAACCAACCAGGACAATAACATCACAGTTATCACTTGAGGACCTAGCTTCAAATGTTATGAGGAAAAGTGACAGAGAGGGTCACATGTTTGAAAATTTACTTAAAAAAGATCTCAGACTTTATCCAAAAAACATCCTAGATAGAAGACTATCAATTGAGGCAAAGACAAAAGCATATCATGTGTTATCTACAACTAGTGTTAAAGAGAGCACATACTCTACCAGACACACGTTGGAGAGAGACACCTCAAAGTCTGCCCAGGAATGTGAAAAAACCCAGGATATTCTGTTTAGCAGGGCAGAAAGAGTGAAAAAAAGCTTTGCCTTGAGATGGCATATGCCACCTAGTGTAGCTAGCACATGTGATTCATGTCAGACAGTAGGCCACGTGGAAGGTTCTCCTATGACTCAAGGGGAATCGGGAGGGTTGATTAAAACAGATTTCAAACAGCGAAAAGGAAGGCCTAATAGAAGGGGGGAAAACCCCACAATCCAGGTGGATTCATCAGTTGACAGTGACTCTAGCATGACAACAATCTACCCCTTGACTGAAAAGAGCCAACATAACAGTAGCCCAAATGTTTCCCCCTTCTCCACAAAATGGTCAAGCAGCAGCTATAATAAAGACAACCCAGCTTTGCCTAAACAATTGTGCGAGGTTAATCCAAACAACACTGATGCCTCATCCAAAATGACAGCTTTAGGAGCACACAAAGGTGGTTTCATTGCTTCTCCAGTACACAAAAAGACCACATTTTTTCAAAAGTTGATGTCATTAATCAGAAAAAGTGTACTCAACATATGTAGACCAAAGAAAGTAAAGCGCACAAAGATTGTGGCTAAAGGGAATGGACCAGCACAAGAAAGTAGGCTAGCTTCTAAAAAGAACACTACTCAAAACCATAATTGGGAAAAAAGGAGAACACGCAATGTAACAAGGTGGATCCCCAAAATTCCAAAGGGCAACAAAAAAACATGTAGGAAGATAGAGCTTGCTAATTCAACACCTCTGCCTGGTCAACCAACCAGGACAATAACATCACAGTTATCACTTGAGGACCTAGCTTCAAATGTTATGAGGAAAAGTGACAGAGAGGGTCACATGTTTGCAAATTTACTTAAAAAAGATCTCAGACTTTATCCAAAAAACATCCTAGATAGAAGACTATCAATTGAGGCAAAGACAAAAGCATATCATGTGTTATCTACAACTAGTGTTAAAGAGAGCACATACTCTACCAGACACACGTTGGAGAGAGACACCTCAAAGTCTGCCCAGGAATGTGAAAAAACCCAGGATATTCTGTTTAGCAGGGCAGAAAGAGTAAAAAAAAGCTTTGCCTTGAGATGGCATATGCCACCTAGTGTAGCTAGCACATGTGATTCATGTCAGACAGAAGGCCACGTGGAAGGTTCTCCTATGACTCAAGGGGAATCGGGAGGGTTGATTAAAACAGATTTCAAACAGCGAAAAGGAAGGCCTAATAGAAGGGGGAAAAACCCCACAATCCAGGTGGATTCATCAGTTGACAGTGACTCTAGCATGACAACAATCTACCCCTTGACTGAAAAGAGCCAACATAACAGTAGCCCAAATGTTTCCCCCTTCTCCACAAAATGGTCAAGCAGCAGCTATAATAAAGACAACCCAGCTTTGCCTCAACAATTGTGCGAGGTTAATCCAAACAACACTGATACCTCATCCAAAATGACAGCTGTAGGAGCACGCAAAGGTGATAGCATTGCTTCTCCAGTACACAAAAAGACCACATTTTGTCAGGCGTTGATGTCATACTTCAGAAAAAGTGTACTCAACATATGTAGACCAAAGAAAATAAAGCGCACAAAGAGTGTGGTTAAAGGACGTGGACCGTCACAAGATAGTAGGTTAGATTTGAAAAAGAACACTACTCACAACCATAATTATAAAAAAAGGGGAACGAGCAGTATAACAAGGTGGATCCCTCAAATTGCAAAGGCCAACAAAAAAACATGTAAGAAGATAGATCTTGATAATTCAACACCTCTGCCTGGTCAATCAATCAGGACTATAACATCACAGGTTACACTTGGGGACACAGCTACAAGAGATATGAGGACAAGAGACAGCGAGGGTCACATGGCTGCAAATTTACTTCAACTAAATCTCAGACTCGATCCAAAAGACATCCTGAATAGAAGACTATCAATTGAGGCAAAAACAAAAGCAAATTATATATCATCTACAAGTACTGATAAAGAGAGCACTTATTATACCAGGCACACGTTGGGGGAAAACACCTCAAAGTCTGCCCAGGAATGTGAAAAAAACAGGAGATTCTGTTTGGCAGGACAGTAAGAGTTAAAAAAAGATTTTCCATGAGATGGCATATGCTACCTAGTCTAGCTGGCACATGTGACTCATGTCAGACAGTAGGCCATGCTGAAGGTTCTCCGGTGACTCAAGTGGAATCAGGAGCGGTGGTTAAAACAGATTTCAGACAGCGAAATGGAAGGCTTGATAGAAGGGTGAAACCCCCCACAATCCAGGTGGATTCATCATCTGACAGTGACATTAACATGACAACAATCTACCCCTTGACTGAAAAGAGCCAACATCACAGTAGCCCAAATGTTTCCTCCTCCTCCACAAAATGGTCAAGCAGTAGCCACAGATTAGACTGCTGTGACAGTGATACTGCAGAACATATCGGACAAATGGGTGGTGAACAAATCAGCCCTGGAATACATCTGTAACCTCAACAGTAGGAACAATCTGTAAAAGTAGATTTATATTTTTAGAATATTTTCTTTAATATGTTAATGCAAGAATTAATAAATGATTAGTTATGTGCCTTCTGTGTCTTTGACATGCTAAGCAATCCGAGATGGAGTCCTGCTTCTAGGGACTTCTATAAATGAAATATTGACACCAGGGTAATGCTTGTAAAATATAACTTTATATACTCTTCAAACCTACTTCCTATCTGCACCTAAACGTTTAGTATATTACCTAGATTCTACATTTCCATGTTGAACCTTAGTGATGCCTTAGACACTGTAGAAAAGTCTTCACCTTTTCTTGTCAACCAACAACATCAATTCCTGAAAGAGAAAACGAATTAAGATCTTTCTCTTAATGGCAAATCAACTGGGAAAAGGGATAAGAAAGTGTCAAATTATAATCTTCCCCCCAATGCTGGCCTTCCACTATTGCGGGAAAGAAATGTAGATAATAGTAACGCTCTACCTAGAAGGGGGGTGTCTGGGGGGGGTGATAGGGAACGTGGTTCAACAATCCCAAGCCAGCACAAATATTGCTGAGGATGAGCATGTAAAAGCCCTACCCTGTATTGATCTTCCCCCAGAGTCATTACCATATGTGGTGGTGCTTGTAGGGGTTCCAGCGTTAAGCCAGGGGAAAACTGAGGAGTACACCAAACTTAAAAATAAATGCATACATTGGCTCAACCTCAATAGGCCTCTCCCCCCACAGGTCTCTGGTGAAATAATGTTTGTAAGACGAGTCGACTGGGTAGGGACAAGGCCGAAAACCATTGCAGGAAACTGTGTAATAATTAATTTCAGGAATATCCGTGCTGTGGAGTACATCTGTAATGGGGCTCCAGTTTGGTCTAAAACACAAATCCTACCTCTACATTTATCCTATTTCTATCCTGCTCCCGAGTTGGGTCCTAAGCGAAATAGAGGTGGGCAGTTTTGGGGGGCTCAGAAAATACCGGTGAACAACCTTTACAACGCAACTTTTACCACGCAGTACCTTTACGACGCAACTTTTATAACGCAAACCATTACAACGCATTGCGCTGGGGGGCGCTCTAGGATAGGGAATGTATTTAATATACTATCCAACACCTTCCCTACTATCCACGGGGACTGGAGTTGGAATAGTAAACTAAATATATCACTATCCAGCGCCTAAAAGCACTATGCGTTGTAATGGTATTCGTTGTAAATACCGCGTTGTAAAGGCATGCGATGTAAAAGTATGTGTTGTAACGTCATACATCCAAAATATCACCCCACAGAGTTCAAGAGGGGGCAATAAACTGGAAGGGTCCTCAACCAACTACCCCTGTACTCTCACTGTTTCCCCAAAGTAACAGGTTTAGTATTTTAGACCTAGTGCACTGACGCATTGAGAGCCAGCGGCCCCCACCCTTAACAGCCAGTGATCTAGGCCCCCAAGTAGAGAGTGTGGGGAGTAATTATGATGCTAACACTCTCTATGCCCCAACTATTATCCAACAAGAGGATGCGGGGGGCAGGGTGGTAATGGGGGTTAACGTGGGACAGAGTATGGGGAGGGCCCAAGCGGCTGTAGATTTTGATGTTCTATCTCCCGAGATACAGGCGAATGTTCGTGGTTCTATTGCTGAGTTGTCAATGGGTGAAGAAAAAGAAAGAAGGCAAGTGACTGACAGGCCAATGTGCCCTAGTGGGGTAGTAACTGGTGAATACGTCCCAGTGAATGATTTAAGCCCAAATAGTACCGTGGAAATTGATGTTAGTATAAAAGTCTTGTTCTGGAACCTGGCAGGGATGAAAAATAAATTATCTTTGCCTGAGTGGAGCTGTTTTATAGAAAACCATGACATCTGCTAGATGCAGGAGACGTGGGCATTGGAAGAGACTGTGAGGGCTGGTTTTGCCACTTTTAATATTTTGGCCACAACACGGGGTAGGGGGAGACCCTCGGGAGGCCTGTCGATATGGGTGGGTACGCACCTGGGTGCTAAAGCAGTAAATATTCCAACCAACTCACTCGATGTTCAATGTGTACTTCTAACGCTCCCAGACTTCACCCAGGTTGCCCTACTTAACATCTATTCTAGGCCTGTGCAGGGTGGGCAAGAATCTGAGACGATCAACACATTAAAACAGTTTATTCTTTCCCTTGACCCAGAAGTAGCCATACTAGTTGGAGGAGATTTTAACTGTCAGTTTGAACCTCTTGCTAGCACAGATATGGGAGAATTAGATGATGAGGACCAGTATTGGTGCATCCCTGAGCCGCAGATACCCCCTGTCAGAGCTTGGACTCCGCTGGTTCTCCAAATCAAATCACTTTCCCTTACAGCGTCTTTGCGGGCGTGTAATGGGAGGATGGAACCAGATAGACCAGGCTCATCTACCTTCAACAGATTAGGGCAAAACTCCATTATTGACTACATAATGGTTGAAGCCAGACACTGGGACAGGGTTCTGGACTTCAGGGTGTATCCAAGGAACGATAGTGACCATAACGCCCTGGTCCTGACATTGAAACCTGGCAGTTTTGGGCTGTCCAATTCCACCCCTGAGCCTTATGCTGCTCAACCGCCCCACCTGCTAGCCAACAATAGGCGGAGAATCAAATGGTGTAATTTCCAGGGCTCTCCGACTAAACTTGCAGGAATATACCAGCTGGCATTACCGCAGCTGATAGAAATGGGGGAGATGGGAGAAAAGGATTCTGATCAAGACTCCCAGACCAATACTTTAGAAATTCACAAGCAGCTGGTTGCCAAATTATCTGATGCGTTCTACCCTCATGGTAGAATGAAGGTTAGCCCAGCTCTAACCCATCCCTGGTATGACGCATCCTGTAGGAAAGCAAAAAAAAATCTGCTAACCGCAATAAAAGAAAAGGATAGAACCAGAATTAAGCAGTGTCGGCTTAGGTACAAACAGGTTATTATTAAGGTAAAGAAAGACTGGGAGGAGAATAGATGGGAAGAACTAAGATCAGCACTTTCACGTAAGGATTCCCTGTCATTTTGGGCCATTGTTAGCACTGGGATGCGAGGTGGTGGATTAGCACCCATATCGAATATAGCACCTGTAGTTTGGGAAGCCCATTTTGGAGCACTATATGCTAACCCTGCTGAAGAGACCCCTTTGCTCCCTACCCTCGGACCCCTCCATGAGTATAGATTGGAGGGGCCGATTGATCCTGTGATGGGAGAGGCTGAAGAGACGCCCCTGCTCCTTACCCCAGGACCCCTCCATGAGCATAGATTGGCGGGGGGCCTTGGATAGTGAGCTGGGCCAGGCTGCAGTTGCCCCCCTGTGTGAGCATCAACCGGGTGGGCTCCCAGACATTACGCTTACCGAGGTTGAGAGTGCAATAGCTAAACTTTTACCATACAAGGCCCCTGGCTTAGATAAGTTGCCTGGTGACTTACTCCGGTCTCAACCAAAAATTTGGGCACCATATTTAGTTTATTTAATGTAATACTTAAGGGGAATGACCCGCCAGATACCTGGCTCGGAGCAGAGATCGTCCCTGTCCACAAAAAAGGTTGTCCGCTAACCCCGTCTAATTATAGGCCCATCAGTTTGATAGATACTACATAAAAACTGATGGGCAGGATTATTTTAGACAGAATCCAGGGGTGGATAGAGGAAAATGAAATTCTGACTACGTTACAGGCTGGGTTTAGGACGGGCATTTCCACACTAGACCAAATATTTAGGCTTCAGGTACTATTTTGGAAAACGGTGAAAGTGGAGGGTGGCAGCCTCTACCTCATCTTTGTGGACCTGCGGGCCGCATTCAATCTAGTGCCGAGGGAAAAGTTGTGGAGAGTATTGACAGATTTGGGTTTACCCACTTATATGTTGAATATCCTGATTAGACTCCACATGAACAACTACACCCAAGTGAGGTGTGGGAGGCATGGGGAATTGTCGGCTTGTTTCCCTGTGAGGAAGGGGGTTCGACAGGGGTGTGTCCTGGCCCCAACCTTATTCTGTCTCTATATAAATGGGCTGGTAGACCATCTGCTTAGAGTAAAAGACAACGATGCCCGAGGCTGGCGACAGGGCGGGTGCCCGCTCTGATGTTCGCAGATGACACTTTGTTGTCTAAAACTTCAACGGGCATTCAACGCATCCTGGACGGCTTCGCAGCATTCTGTGCACTGCGTGGGCTAGAGATAAACTTGGATAAGACCAGGTTTATGATTTTTAATACCCCTGAATAAACCCGCCCTAACCCCCTTTTAAATGGTACTCATCTGGAAAGAGTGAAGACTTTTGAGTACCTGGGTATTACCTTAACGGAAAACTATGATTGTGGATCTCAGACAACAAAGGCGGCCCTTAGGCTATCCCAAGTGGTGGGAGGAATTAGTAAAGTGTATAGAATTTTGGATTTTAAACCAGCGGCCCCAGTCGTAGAAATCTATAGACTTCAGGCCAGAACGGCTTCTATGTATGGAGCAGAATTAAGGGGATACCAACGCCTAACCAGCCTCATGAGGGTAGAACATGCCTTCATGAGGAACTTATTGGGCCTACCAGCAAGCACACGCGTATTGCCCTGCATATGGACTTGGGGTTAGAACCTATCGAGAAGGCAGCAGCAGCACGGCCGTTGCTGTATTGGAAGAGACTCTGGTCCGTGCCTGAATTAGCTCCCTATGAAGAAGAATTTATAGAGCTGTGGGCTTCTCTAAAAACTAAGAACATCCCGTGGCTCCTGCACATTAGGGAACTCAGTAAGCAGATTGGTTTATCTGAGCTCTGGGAGAATCCCGAAGAAAGATGCCCAGGGATAACCAATGATGAGCTCAGAACCTAATATCTCTACAGAGATGTACGACTATGGGAAGACTGACGGTGGAGTTCCTCCAAGTAAAAATTGAACCTAGAATGGAGGATTTTTTAGACGTAATCTACCCTTCTCTTGCGAGGAAACTCTACATACAGCTTAGGATTGGTAGCCTCCCACTTAGGGCATTTACCTGTAAATAGGCTAACACAGAGAATATCCCGTGCCCGGCATGTAATTATAAGCAAGAAGATGTATGCCACGTCCTGTTTTTCTGCCCTGCCTATCAGGCAATAAGGAAATGTTGGTTGATCCCACTTTGTGGGAACTTAGGCTTTAGTCAATGTGCCCAAGCCTGTAGGGTCCTAAGGTATGACACCCACCCCCTATCGTCTTTGCTGTATCACGGTTTCTATTTGGTATGTGGCATAGACGGAAAAGTTTTTTATAATATCTGTGTCTATTTATCCATGATACTTTGTTTAGTCTGATAACTATCAAGTTTAAAAAAAAAAAACTTTTTATTGAGGAAAGAGAAAAGACACATTACAACACAATGCGGTACACCATACAGTGCATAGCCTGGCGGCACATGTCCCCACTCATATATATCACCAAACTAGGATATGACCCTCCAATACCGCCTGTGGGACACTCCAGCCACGTATGCATATTATTCGTCTCATGAAGGCCGCGTCATTGGTGCAAAATATTATCGACTTCTTTACAACATACAAACTGATCTCAACCTCTACCCCCCACCCCACCCCCACAAACCCAGCACCACTATAATATGCCATATCTTGCATTAAGGTAGTTCATCGCTCCCTGACATCAGCTACATCATGTTCAGGTATCCCCCCCAGTCAGTTCTACTGCCATCGAGCATCGCCCATCAGATACGGTCACTTTAAACATGTACATCCATTGCATAGGGCACCTGAACGATAGCACACTATGGATGCAGGGCTCTGTAACCCAGAAACCGCTGCCACAGTCTTTAACGAGGACCGGAGGGCGCATCGCCCATGGGGATACATTCAGGAGCTCCAGGGATCGGGAGCACTAGAGCGGTGCAAAGAAAAACGAAACAAAGGAAACTTACAAGGACTATAGGAACAACATCCTCCCCTCCCTCCCGCTAATTTGCGCAACATTCCATCGGGTTCACATCACTGCACAGTATAGGGTCATAAGATGTGCGTACACAAAGCCACTGAGCTACAGTTCCCCCCGGATTTGGCCTACCCCTGATCTTCCCCTCCCGAGCACCCCTACCCCCACCTAGTAAGTCCCCCTGGTCACTCCCCAGGGAGATCCACAGGCTCAGCTGGGGCATTAACCACAATCCCCTCTAATCGGCCCACTTCTTCCAGATTTTATAATGTTTGCGCGGACATCCACGTGCCTGAAAGATGGGTTGCTCCAACCCCATATTGAAGTCAAAGCCATTTTTCCAGAGTGACAAGGGCGGAGCCCGAACATCCTTCCATTGCCTTGCAATGTCCCGCTTTGCCAAGGTGAGCCCCAGGAGTAACAGGTGGCGCTTATAGACATTGCCCCCCACTCCCTCCATGACATGCAAACGGGCAAGCTGGGGCATCCGCGCAATCTCCCGTCCCAGGACCTCCGCCAGGCAGGAGAACACCCCCCCCCAAAACCGATCCAACCCAGGGCAAGACCACACAGTATGCAGAACGTGCCCTCCTCCCGACCACACCGAAGGCAGTCCGGGGAGGCCACCAGTCCCGCCCGCCACAGCCGGGCCCTCGTGAAGTAGACCCGATGCAGGTACTTGAACTGCATTAGCCGGAGGCGCATAGCTATTGCCGCCCCTCGCGGAGCAGCCAAGGCCTCCCTCCAGACTTCCTCCTCCAGGGCGCCTACATCCGCCTCCCATGTCCTTCTCAGATCATCTAGGGCTGGTGCACTATGAGTGACCAAGGATTGGTATATCTTAGCTATTTTCTTGGTCTCCAGGTCACCCATGAAAACCTTAGCCTCCCAGGGGCTAAACTCCGGAAATATGGCCACTCCCTCCAGGTAAGGGGACAGCGCGTGCCCGAGCTGTAGGTAACGAAAGAATTGTGTCTTTGGCATGCTGAACTCCCTCTGAAGCTCTACAAAGGACCGGAGAGTCCCCTACCTGAGCGCGTCACCCAAAGTCGAGCCCCCAAAGCGTCCCAGCCACCAAAGCCCCGGAGGGCAGCCAGCTCCGGCAGGCGCCCATTGTGCCACAACTGGGTTTCCCCAGTGAGAGTACCCCACCACCCCATGCGCTTCAATGATTGTTTCCATATGCGGAATATTAGTCTAGTGCCCGGCGGTAGCTCCTTTAACAAGAGTGTCGAGTACAGAATGGTGTGGAGGGAGTGCAGGTCCATTAGGCCACGTTCCAGCACGTACGCCGGGTCCCCCCTGTCCCCGTACCACCAGTCGTTTATTATCAGAATGTGGGAGGCCTGATAATAGGACAAGATATCGGCGGTAGCCATCCCTCCGCAGCAGGTGGAAAGGAAGCACTTATGGATTGCCACACGGACCGCTACCCCCGCCCAGAGGAACTGCCCCAACGCAGAATTAACCTGCTGGAACCATTTGGGCGCAATCGGATAAGGATGATTCTGGAGCTGATGCAGCAACCGGGGGAGTGCAACCAATTTAAAAATAGCCGAGCAGCCGTAGATGGTAAGAGTTTCATGTTGGTTCGAGCCCGCTCCCACACTGGCGCAAGGTTTTTCTCCCACGCCACCGCCGGCACGTCCGTAAAAAACACCCACAGATATCGGTGGCCGCCATCAGCCCGCTGCAGAGCAGAGGCCCAGGGGCCCACCGACCCGGGATCTCCCAGTACCCACAGAGTGGACTTCTGGGGATTCATGTACAATCCAGAGGATTCCCCAAAGATGTGCATGATCTCGAGGATCCTCGCACCGGACTTGTTCAAGTCCGTCAAGAAGAAAAGGACATCATCAGCATACAGCGCGATCCTGTCCGAAATCCCGGGTGTCCACTCCAGGCCCTTCAGCTGCGCATCTATACGCACTCAGGCCGCAAGTGGCTCCATCGCTAGAGCGAAAAGGTAGGGCGACAGAGGGCAGCCCTGACGGGTTCCACGCCGCACGGAGAAGCTCGGCGATGTGGCCCCGGCCACCCGGACCGATGCTGTCAAGTCGGTATACAACAGGTGTACATAGGACAGAAACCGGGGGCCCAAGTTCAGTCTGTGCAAGAGGGGAAAAGGTAAACCCAGCTAAGGGAATCAAAAGCCCGATCCATGTCAGCAAGCAAGAGGGCCGCAGGATCCCCCAGCCGTGTCGCCAGCGCCACATGAGCCCTCCGAATATTGTGTCGGGTCGCTCACTGGGGCATAAATCCGGCCTGGTCCGGATGCACTAAGGACTTTATGTGCGGTAGGAGGCGGTTCGCCAGGGCCTTAGCCAGGACCTTGGCCTCGACGTTCAGTAAGGAGATTGGGCGGTATGAGGCGTGTTGTTCTGGCGGTCTGCCCGGCTTTTGAAAGACAACTACCTCCGCATGTCCCCAGTCAGGGGGAAGCCTGCCCGCCTCCCTAGATTCCTCGACCACGGCTCGATAATGTGGAGCCAGCTGGAGAAAATACTGCTTGAAGAATTCGCAGGGGAACCCGTTTGGGCCTGGGGCCTTCCCGGAGTTCAGCTCCCCCAACGCCCCACCCAGCTCTTCATCCGATATGGGGAGATCTAGTAACTGCCGCGTCTCATCCGAAACCGCCTTGGGCAGAAGGTCCGCTATGAACTTATCCCCCCACTCCTCCGCTAGGCACTCCTGGGGGGCGTAGAGGGCTGCATAATACATAGCGGAGCTATTGGCGATAGCCTGGGGGCCTGCTAGCGGCGCCCCGCTAACATCAAGGACTCCCGGAAGGACCTGTGGACTAAAAGTGCCCTGGCAGAGCCTATGCAACATTTTGCTGGACTTGTCTCCCCAGTGGCAGATCCGAATTCGCGTCGCCAGCCACGCTTGCCTCGCCTCGTCCAGCAGGAGGGAGGCGTAGGACTGCTGCGCCTGCATCAGGCATATCACCCCTCGACCCCAATCTGCCTCCCCACACTGGCGTTCCAGACGCACTATCTCCGCTTCTGCCTTGACTAGTTCCTCCTGACGCTGCCGCCGAGCCTCTGTGCACCAGGCTATATCTACCCCCCGAAGGGTAGGCTTAATCGCCTCCCAAACCGTTGTCACTCCAGAAACCGAGCCTACATTCGCGACCAGGAAGTCCGCAATCGCCTTCCTCATCTGATTGTCATAATTGTCATTGAGTAGATGCCAGACCGATAAGCGCCAACGAAACGGCGATCGCCTCCCATCCAACTGCAGCACCACATATATGGCCAAATGGTCAGAGAGCCCTCGTGGATGAATACACGCAGACACCACCCTCGGGGCCACCCCTCTAGGGACAAAGAGGTAGTCCAATCTGGAAAAGGACGCATGCACCGAGGAGATATAGGTGTACCCGCTCTCATTGCCATGGTGAAGGCGCCACGTATCCACCCAATCTAGGCTGGAGACCAGGGAATGCAACCTCGTGGGCCACCCCAATACCCATCTGTCCGGCGCCTGTCTCGGGAAAGGTCCATAACATCGTTCTAGTCCCCCCTATGGCGGAGATCCCCTCCCGGATATCAGCCCACACTGCCAACAATTTTTCAACCAGGTGCCACTGCAGGGGAGGGGGTCGTAAACACTGCCAAAGACCACCGGGGCCTGTCCAATGGTACCCCGAACAAAGATATAGCGCCCCTGGCCATCCGCCCACTGCTTCACATGAACATAAGGGACCCTGCGGTGTACTAAAATAGCAACCCCCTGGACCCCTGAGTAAAACCAGCATGGAAAATGTATTGATAGCCATAACACTGCAAAGACAAAACCTTCGAGCCCAGCAAGTGGGTCTCCTGCAGTAGCAGGACATCAGCACCGATGCTCTTGGCCTGTCGCAGTACCGCCCCCCGTTTATTCTTATCGAGGAGCCCCCAAACATTCCAGCTGACAAAACATAGTGTACCCAGGGGGCCAGAAGCCATCAATCGTCCACTAGCCATTCAGATACACACACTCCCCCCCACCCCAATCCTCCAACCCATCAAAGAGGAAACCCTCCAACCGGAACCCAGTATGAATGCCCGCCTCAACCCCTGAACAAAACCACCCCAACCCCCAACAACCCCCCCACCCCATACCTCAAAGAACTCTGAAGTATCTGTCGCGGCGAGACAGGGAGCGGGCCCCCAACAGGAGGACCTGGGCCTGCCCCACCAATGGATCCCTAACTTAGGTGTAGAGTCAGTAGGGTAGGAGCCCATCTCTGAGCTCCCTTGGACATTGTAAAGCAACTATCCCATCGTGTCCACTCAGGAGGCCCCATCGGTCTGATGAACGTCCACTAGGGCTGAGACGCCAGTGTCGTGCTGCTGTGATCCCTCGTATTCCACCAATGCTGGACTGCAGGACAACGACCGCCGCCTGGAATGAGATCGTCTGGTGCCACACCTGCGCAACCTCTGCAAGTCCTTCCGCAACCCTTCACTCAAGGAGGAGTCCGAATGCATGCCCGGTGGAGTGTGAGGCCGCACACGCACAGTTTCATCCGTCCACCTGAAGACGTCTTCGGGAGTATCAAAGAGCATGGTGCGGAACTGGTACACCACACGAAGGCGCGCCGGGAAGAGTAGGGCATACTGCAGTTTAAGCTCCCGTAGCTGGGCCTTGGCCACCTGGAAGGACTGGCGCTGCTGCTGCACCAGGCGCGTGTAGTCGGGGAATGATGCGGTCGTTGTCGTATAGCAAGGAGTCCTTGGCCCTGGCCTGCTTCAGGATTGTGTCTCGGTCAAGATAGTTCAGGAGCTTTGCAATGACCGGGCGAGGTCGGGCTCCCACCGGCGGTTTCTGAGTGAGCGCCCTGTGCGCCCGTTCGATCACGAAGCAGCGGGACATGGCTTCCGGGGGGAGCCAACCCTCCAGCCACTGTGTGAGGAATATTTCCATATTTCCAGACTCACACTCCTCTGGAAAGCCCACAAACGTAGGTTGTTGCGCCTGGCCCTCCCTTCGGCATCTTCAACCCGTAGCGCCAGGCCCTTCTGGGTACTCTCCAGCTTCGCCACTTTCTGTTTGAGGATGGTGACATCATCCTCCACCCCCGACACTCGCGCCTCCGCCTCCGTTATGCGGGTCACCGCGTTGCGCAGTTCCTGCCGCAGCATCATCACGTCGGACCCAACCGCACCAATCTTAGCGTCCAGCATGTCTCGCGATTGGGTAATCGCCGCCAGTAGAGCTGCATTGTCCGGTGGGGTCCCCTGCGTTGAGCCCGCCGATCCGCTTGCCATACCGGGCCCAGTAAATGTATCTATAGGTCCATGCATGGTCGGGCCACCGCCGCCTTTGCCCCTCGTCATGTCGAGCGCTCCGCCCGGGCCCACAGGGGTCCGTCCAGCAACTTCCCGGCCCGACTGCCACCAACCAGACATTCCGCCATGCGAGGTACACTCGCACACCAAGGGCCGGGACCAGCCACCACGCCAGAGTTAGGTAGAGCGCCACCCGGACCATCAGCAACCAGCAGGCATCGTTGAATGAGCGGGAAGAACAGGGGGACCGCCACCTCCGCTATCGCGTCCACCTGGCAGCCGTACCTGCCCCGGCAAGGGTCCAATGCATCCACTGGCCGCCAAGCCCGCAGCCGGACCCCGGCATCCCACCAAGCAGCACCCCAAGGAACAGGAGCTGATGATCCCGGCGGCGCCCGCCGCCTACAGCACGCCGGAGTGGCCCGACCCAGCCACCGAGCACTGGCCTGTCCTGCTCCTGTCCCGGTCACGGGCCGCCGTGCGCTCCTCACCGCGTGGCCTCCGCTTCTGGAATGAGGCCCGCGGACGTCTGCGGCCACCTACACCCTCTCAGGGCCGGGTTCGATCTTGCCACACCGGCGCCTCTCCTCTGCAGCCCCACACGGCGGGGCAACCCACAGGTAGGCGGGGGTCGCGTCACCTCCGGCGGGGGACCCGAAGATAATCCGTCGCGGCCTCCGACCGGCCGCCGCCCCGCCCTCTGGCCGCCACCAGCTGCTCCCAGCCGGGTCTCAGATCACGGCACCTCCCGGCTTCACACGCGGCGACCAGGCCGCCAGCCCCGGGGCCGCTTTGTCACCTCACAGCTGCGCTGGGTGCCCGGAGCGGGGAGACTCGAATGAATGTGCAACAGAGGGAAAATAAATATAAATAAAGGAATGATTAATATGAGGGACTTTCCTGACGCAGGTTGGTAGAACATGGGATAGACAGAGAAGGAAAGGATTATGTTATGTTGAGTTATGTTCGCTGCTAGGCCCCCCTCCTTCCCACCATGTGCTAAGCCTTTTCTGGGCTATTTGGGGTAGTTCGTGCTTAGGTCCCTGTAACTTTTTGTCCACATAAGGTAGCCACAACACATTTGTGTCATTTTCTTCATACATCCTGAGACTTCTAACGGTACTCAGGGGTTGTATAGTCCCCTGCAGGGGACTGAGAAATTAGCCAGAATACAGCAAAATTTCCTTTTTTGGGGGGAGAAAAATGAAAAAAAGTGCTGTAGAAGAAAGCATCTGTTTTTTTCCCCGCAAATGTTATCAATGAAGAGTTTGTGGTGCTAACATCACCAAGTTCCCAGATTTCAGGAACAGGCAGTCTTTTGTCAGAAAAACAATATTTTTGGCATTTTTTTGGGACATTGCCTATTTCTGCCTATCTTTTATGCTATCAACCTCCTTCCAGTTAGTGGTAGAATGGGTGTTAAACCAATAATGGATCCCAGAAAGCAATACATTCTGAGAAGTAGACAACATTCCCAATTTAGAAAGGGGTTATCTGAGTAGATCCTTTCAAGGGTTTTCTATAGAAACTAACTGTTGAAATAAAAAAAATATTGAAATTGAGTTGAAAAAAACAGCAATTTTTGCCTACGTTTTCACCTACAACTTCATCTACGTACGGCAGATTTTTAAAAGCAATATACCATTACGTTCACTGGACCCTTTAGGTTGTGACAATATAGAGGTCTTGTAGGTTCACGAAGAATCTGAGGTACCCATAGCCAATAACTGAGCTATGCCTTGCAGAGGTTTTTCATTGTGTACCTGGTATACAGCAATTCATTTGGTAAAATATGAAGGGTGGAAAGTAGGTATCAAGGAAACATATGTATTTCCCAAATGGGAACAGAATATAGAGTTTAGAATCAGTGGTTACTTGCACATCTCCAAATTTGTGGTTACCCATACTACCATGTGAATTAGCATTTTTCAAAATGACTTCTTTTTCACACAGTCTTACATTTGGAAGGCAGAAATGCATAGAAAGTCAATTGGTATTAACATGTGTTCTACCATTCTGTGTTCCCCTAAGTCTCCCTATAATAATGTTACCTCACTTCTGTGGGTAGTCCTAGTGCCAGCGACACGAAATGGACCAAAACTCAGCATGGACACCACATTTTTCCAGTGAACACCTACCCTTTTTCCACAATGTGACTAGCTGTAGATTTGGGACCCTAGCTCAGCCGGCACCCCAAGATAACCTAGCAAACCTGTATATTTTTTTTAACTAACCACCCAAAGGAATCCAGGATGGGTTGACTTGTGTGGCTCTCACCAGGTTCTGTTACCCAGAATCCATTGCAAACCTAAAACTTTGTAAAAACAAGAACACAATGTCCTCACATTTCTGTATTGGAAAGTTCTGGAATCTGTGGGAGCCACACACTTCCACCCTACCAGCATTCCCCTAAGTCTCCTGATACAAAATGGTACCTTACTTGTGTGGGTAGGCCTAGTGCCCGCAACAGGATATGGCCCAAAACGCTACATGGACACATCACATTTTTTCAGTGAGAATTGATCCCTTTTTGCAATGTGCCTAGCTGTGGATTTGGGGCCCTAGCTCAACCGGCACCTAGGAAAACCTAGCAAATCTGTACATTTTTTAAAACTAGACACCCAGGGAATCTAGGAGGGGGTGACGTGTGGTTTTCACCAGGTTCTGTTACCCAGAATCCCTTGCAAATCTCATACTTTGTAGTAAAACACAATTTCCTCATATTTTTGTGATGGAAAGTTCTGGAATCCTTGGGGATCCACAAACATCCACCCACCCAGCATTCCCCCAAGTCTCCCAATTAAAATGGTACCCCACTTCTAATGGTAGACCTAGTACCCGCGACAGGAAATGGTCCAAAACGTACTGTGGAAACTTCAAAATTATCTATCACAAAAAAGACTTGGTTTTGTGAGGGAGTCATCTGCGTTTTTGTTCCTGGGCTCGGCAGGCATCTAGGGAAACCTACCAAACCCTGACATTTCTGAAACTTAGACACCCGGGGGAGTTGGAGTCCAGGGAGGTGTGGCTTGGATGGATCTCCCAACGTATTCCTACCCAGAATTCCCTGCAAACATCAAATTTAGCTACAAAAAACTACATTTTCCCACATTTCTGTGTGGGAAAATTGTGGGATCACCAGGACGACACAAATATCCTACCACCCAGCATTCCCTTATGTCTCTAGATAAAAATGCTACCTCACTTGTGTGGGTGGGCCAAGTACCCGCGACAGGGAAGGGCCCAAAAAATATCGTGGAGACATCAGAATTATCTATCACAAAACAACCTGGTTTTGGAAGGAGGGCATCTGCGTTTTTGGTCCCAAGTTTGCTGGCCATCAATGGAAACCTGGAAAACACAGACATTTCTGAAATCTAGACTCAGAAGTGTCAAGGCAGGTGTGGATTGCAAGGATCCCCCAATGTTTTCCTACCCAGATTCCCCTGCAAACCTCCAATTTAGCTACAAAACCCATTTTCCTTACATTTCTGTCTGGGATGTCTGCGCCAGCACAATTTTCCTACCACCCAGCGTTCCCCTTGGTCTCCCGATAACAATTATGCCTCACTGGGTGTCCAATGCAGTCAGCCTAAAAACGTATATAAAAAATAATATATCGCTTAGAGCTTGTTGTGCTATCCCCTCAATCTCTACATTTTTGGCCCTTCCCAGTCACAGGCCTTTGGGCCACCTACACAAAAAAAGTATCATTTTACTCAGTAGAACGAGGGGAATGCTGGGTGCTAGGAAATTTGTGCCGGCATAGTGTTCCCACACAGAAATGTGAGAAAAATGAGATTTTTAGCTAAATTTGACGTTTGCAGGGGATCTGGGTGGGGAAACGTTGGGGGATGCACGCAAGCCACACCTCCGAGGACTCCCCCAGGTGTCTAGTTTTCAGAAATTTCTGGATGCCGTTCGTTTCCCTAGATGCACGATGAGCCTGGGACCAAAAATGCAGGTGCCCCCCTTGCAAAAGCAGGAAGTTTTGTGATAGATAATTTTGATATCTCCACAATATGTTTTGGGCCTTTCCCTGTTGAAGGCACGTGGCCCACCCAGACAAGTCACTTTTCCCATTTTTATATAGAGTTCTGGGGGAATGTTGGTTGATAGGTAATTTGTGTCAGGCCAGTGATCCCATAAATTTCCCGCACAGAAATGTGAGGAAAATAAGATTTTTGTTAGCAAAATTTGAGGTTTCCAGGATATTCTGGGTAAGGAAGCTTTGCAGGATCCATGCAAACCACACCACCCTGGACTCCTCCAGGTTTCTAGTTTTCAGAAATGTCTGGGTGTGGTAGGTTTCCCTACATGGCTGCCGAGATGGAACTAAAATGCAGGAGCCTCGTTTGCAAAAACAGGTTGTTTTGTGATAGGCGGGCACCTGAGTTGTTCCCGGGATTGCCGGCCATCTAGGTAAACCTACTCAACCCATACATTTCTAAAAACTAGACACCTGGGGGAGTCCAGGGAGGTATGGCTTGCGTAGATCCCCCAACATTTTCCTACCCAAAAACCGATGCAAACATCACATTTAGCTAATAAAAATAACATTTTCCCCACATTTATGTGTGGGATCAGCGTGCCAGTACAAATTTCCTACCACCCAGAGTTCCCCTCTGTTTCCCGATAAAAATTATACCTCACTTGCCAGCCTAAAAACATCTAGAGTGAAAGACTGAGGGGGAACCAAAGCGGGTCTATAAGGGCAGTTTTATTTACACATTTTTAGGCTGACTTTGCTTTGGGCACCCACACAAGTGAGGTATAATTTTTTCAAGAGATCGAGGGGAATGTTGGGTGGTAGGAAATTTGTGCTGGTGCAGTAATCCTTTAACTTTCCCACACAAATGGAATTTATAGCACAATATGAGGTTTGCAGTGGACTTTTGCTAAGAAAATGCTGGAACATCCACGCAAGCCACACTGCCAGCCAAGCTACAGTCCGCCCACACCATCAGCAAAGTGCCAGTCCATGTACACCTTTTCAAGGGTAAGGGATGCACACCTTGCTTCCAAAAAACCTTATTTCCCAAATGTCTCCATTATAATCTCTGGTAGCGTGCAGATTGGCAATGTGGCATGCCCAAATGCCACAAGGTACGACCTAGTTAAATACAAATGGGACATTTCCATGCCCCAGCCAAATGCACAGCGTTGTGCCGGCCTTGCGCCATTGTAAACTTTATCAATCTTAATCCTTAAATCTTCATTTTTTCGCATTGCTTATTTCTCATTTTTTCAGAATATTTCTTTCTCCCATCTTGAAAGCCACGTGTAAAATATATTGCAAATTTTCAGATTTCTTGTATGTACTCTGTGCCCATCCGGGCCTCTTGAATAAATACGAATGATGCCAGGCTCATCTTTTAGCAGTGTTTATCCATAAAACCCAATGCATTTCGGGCGACACTACGCCCTTCTTCGGGGGTCACTAAAAAACAATGAAACATATGCCTATTAAACCTCCATTCTCCGATGTGCATTTTTTAAAAAAGCAAACAGTGATAACACAGGTTACATTCAAAACATTAAAACCCATAACCTATTTGAATATCTGCACTGAGGCACATAGAATTCCTAAAGCCTGCTCTTGAAACGCTGGTAAATTAATCCGTGAGTCTTCCCTCCCGCTGTAAAAAATAATTGGTACAAACTTCAGTAATCGGCGATGTATTCATGAAACTTTTCTTTCCCCTAAACCATTTTCACCCGCTTATCTCTTCAACCCACTGTGCTTGTAAACATGTTAAATTAACGTTTCTGTACAAAACCCTTCACACTGACTTGTGATTCCAAAGCGCATATACACATTAGTCGTACCACGCTTCTTCTCTCTCTTTCCAGCTCTTAACCTTCCAACCCTCCTCGACATACATATTTCCTCCTTTCGCACTTTTGCTCCCTTCATTTTACCAAATCCTGTTGCTCCAGAATTTCTCCGTACCTGCTTAGTGGGTTAAAAGCCTCTTCTCCTCACCAAAGGCATATGTTTCATTGTTTTTTAGTGACCCCCGAAGAAGGGCGTAGTGTCGCCCGAAATGCATTGGGTTTTATGGAATAAACACTGCTAAAAGATGAGCATGGCATCATTCGTATTTATTCAAGAGGCCCGGATGGGCACAGAGTACATACAAGAAATCTGAAAATTGGCAATATATTTTACACGTGGATTTCAAGATGGGAGAAAGAAATATTCTGAAAAAATGAGAAATAAGCAATGCGAAAAAATGAAGATTTAAGGATTAAGATTGATAAAGTTTACAATGGCGCAAGGCCGGCACAAAGCTGTGCATTTGGCTGGGGCATGGAAATGTCCCATTTGTATTTAACTAGGTCGTACCTGGTGGCATTTGGGCATGCCACATTACCAATCTGCACGCTACTAGAGATTATAATGGAGACATTTGGGAAATAAGGTTTTTTGGAAGCAAGGTGTGCATCCCTTACCCTTGAAAAGATTATCATAATTTTGCCCACACAGGGATTGCACCCGTTTAAGATTTGAATTGAACTATGAAGAAAATGAGAGCATAAGAACCCACGTGGCTAAAAGTAACATCGTGGCTCATCTCCAGCAATTGAAATACAGACTGCCGAGTTAAACTGATTTCTAGTGGACTCAGAAATGTTACATTCTTTTCACACATAACCAGGGGTTTACATATTAATTGAGGAATACGGATTATGTGGGAACACATGGAAACTGCATTGTGGGAAATGGAGTTTATTACAGGAGTGAGGAAACGTGGAGGCGGGCTAGATATAATCAGGGCCAAACGTGAGTCAGGAAACATCGGGCCAATGGGGAACTAGGATGGTGGACCCGTAGGTAGATAAGGAGGAAGGTGTTACGGTTGACTTTTAGATTGCAATCGTTGGTGAGGAGAAGAGGCTTTTAACCCACTAAGCAGGTACGGAGAAATTCTGGAGCAACAGGATTTGGTAAAATAAAGGGAGCAAAAGTGCGAAAGGAGGAAATATGTATGTTGAGGAGGGTTGGAAGGTTAAGAGCTGGAAAGAGAGAGAAGAAGCGTGGTACGACTAATGTGTATATGCGCTTTGGAATCACGAGTCAGTGGGAAGGGTTTTGTGCAGAAACGTTAATTTAACATGTTTACAAGCACAGTGGGTTGAAGAGATAAGCGGGTGAAAATGGTTTAGGGGAAAGAAAAGTTTACTGAGATTACTGAAGTTTGTACCAATTATTTTTTACAGCGGGAGGGAAGACTCACAGATTAATTTACCAGCGTTTCAAAAGCAGGCTTTAGGAATTCTATGTGCCTCAGTGCAGATATTTGAATAGGTTATGGGTTTTAATGTTTTGAATGTAACCTGTGTTATCACTGTTTGCTTTTCAAAAAAATGCACTTCGGAGAATGGAGGTTTAATAGGCATATGTTTCATTGTTTTTAGTGACCCCCGAAGAAGGGCGTAGTGTCGCCCGAAATGCATTGGGTTTTATGGAATAAACACTGCTAAAAGATGAGCCTGGCATCATTTGTATTTATTCAAGAGGCCCGGATGGGCATAGAGTACATACAAGAAATCTGAAAATTGGCAATATATTTTACACGTGGATTTCAAGATGGGAGAAAGAAATATTCTGAAAAAATGAGAAATAAGCAATGCGAAAAAATGAAGATTTAAGGATTAAGATTGATAAAGTTTACAATGGCGCAAGGCCGGCACAAAGCTGTGCATTTGGCTGGGACATGGAAATATCCCATTTGTATTTAACTAGTCCATGTACACCATCAGCCAAGTGCCAGTCCATGCACACTCCCAGCCAAGTGCCATCCACGCACACCGCCAGCTAAGCACCATCCAACGCATACTGCCAGCCCGCACACACACCGCCAGGCAAGTGCTAGTCCACAAACACCGCTACCAAGCACTAGTCCATAAACACCACCAGCCAAGTGCAAGTCCACACACACCACCAGCAAAATACCAGTACACACACAGCCAGCCAAATGTCAGTACTTGTAGACCATCAGCCAAACTCCAGTTCACACACACAGAAACTTTCCCTGGTATCTAGTGGTTTTCTGCCCCGCTTGGGGGCAGATGAGACTAAATATATCAATTATCTGCCCCCAAGGGGGTCAGAAATGGCACGAATGTTGGCCTTAAAAAAAGGGGAGCAACCCTTGACTATAGGACTGCTCCCTGAGATACCTATAAACATATCCCAGGTGCCTAGTGGGCTTTCTGCCCCCACCCGGTTGGGCAGATCAGTTGTAATAACCACCATCTGTGCCCCGGGGGGCAGAAAGACTGCCCATTTATTGGTGGGGGTGGCATTGGCATGCCCATTTTGGGCAGCCCCACCCCTACACAAAGTCAATATAGTCCCTGGTGTCTAATGGGTTTTTTGCGAGCCCAGTGGGGCAGATCGGTGGCAGTTACCCATATTTGCCCCCATGGGAGCAGAAAGACTGTGCCCATTTTTTGGTGGGGGTTGGGCAGCCCCAGCCCTACACAAAGTAAATATAGTCCCTGGTGTCTAATGGGCTTTCTCCCACCCCAGGGGGGCAGATCGGTGGCTGCTACCCATATTTGCCTCCTCCCCGGAACAGAAAGACTGTGCCCATTTTTAGGGGGGGGGGGTTTGAGGCAGCGGCATGCCCCTTCAGAGCAGCCCCAATCCCTGCACAAGGAACAAATTAGTTCCTGGTGCCTAGTGGGCCTTCTGCCCCCCTGAGTGGGCAGATCAGGGGCTATTGTCACGATATACCTCCAGGGGGCGCAGAAAGACTGCCCATTTTTTATGGAGGGGTAGGGGCATTGGCATGCTCATTCTGTGCAGACCCCACCCCTACACTAAGAAAACAAAATAATCCCTGGTGCCTAGTGGGCCTTCTGTCCCCCCAGGGTTCAGACCAAGGGCTATTACCCCCATATGCCACAGACTGTGGCCATTTTCCTGGAGGGTGGGGCCATTGGCATGCCCATTCTGGGCAGTCCCACACTTCTCTTATAAGAAAACAAATAAAACCATGGTGTCTGGTGGGCTTTCTGCCCCCTCCCCCCGGAGGCAAATTGGGGGTTAATAACTCCCATTTGCCCCTCAGGGGCAGAAAGCCTGTCCCTTTTGTGTTGGGGTGGGGGCATTGGCATGCCCACTCTGGGCAGCCCACACCCCTATTTTATGAAAAAACAATAATCCCTGGTGCATAGTGGGCTTTCTGCCCCCCCCTGAGGGGGGGTGATCGGGAGATTTACTGCCCATCTGCCCCCCAGGGGGGCAGAAATACTATCCTTTTTTGTTTTTCGGGGGCTGGGGACATTGGCATGCCTATTCTGGGCAGTCCCCTACCCTCTTTTATAAAGAAAAAAAATCCTTGGTGTCTAGTGGGCTTTCTGCCTCCCTGGGGAGGGCAGATCTGGGGTAATAACCCCCATCTGCCTCCCGGGGGGCCAGAAAGACTGTCACTTTTGTGTTGGGGTAGGGGCATTGGCATGTCCATTATGGGCAGCCACCACCCCACTTTTGTTGAGAAAAAGCAATAATCCCTGGTGCGTAGTGGGCTTTCTGCCCCCCCCAGTGTGCAGATCGTGGGCAATTGCCCCATCGGCCCCCCCAGGTGGGGCTGAAAGACTGTGGCAATTTTTGGGAAGGGTGGAGGCGTTATAATGGGAAACATCACTTACAACGCAACTTTTACCACGCAGTGCCTTTACATCGCAACTTTTACAACGCAAACCATTACAACGCATTGCGCTGGGGGGCGCTCTAGCATAGGGAATAGGTTAATTTACTATCCAATAACCTTCCCTAGTGTCCACGGGGACTGGAGTTCGAATAGTAAATTAAACTATTCACTATTCAGCGCCCAAAAGCACTATGCGTTGTAATGGTATGCGTTGTAAAAACCACGTTGTAAAAGCATGCGATGTAAAAGCATGCGTTGTAATGTCGTATATCCCGTTATAATGTCCATTTAGGGTAGCCCCCACTCCTAAGTATAGAAAACAAAAATCCCTTGGGACTAGTGTGCTTTCTGCCCCCCAGGGGGGCAGGTTAAGGGCTACTGAATGTGGCCAAAATTTACGGGGGCGCAGAAGCCCTTGCCCAAGGGGCCGTCCCCCTCCCTGGTGTCTAGTGGGTGAATTCCTGCTTGGGGAATTGCCCTCCTGCGGCGTTCCCCAGGGGTAGGATACTATTGGAATGGAGAGATTTCATTACAAGACCAGAGACTACCGTTATCCAATTTACTGTTATTGCTACCCAACATATAGCCCTTTAAAGAACACATTACATCATGAATAAGAACATTCAATATATAATGTCTTGGTAACTAGGCATCATCCTCTTTTATTCGTCGCTCCTGGACAGTTAAGTATACATTTCTTTACTCTCCTACTTAATGACCATTATGAGCCTTCTTTAGGCTCCTTACCATTATTTTTTAACTTAGATCGCTGGCAAGGAAAGTAACTTTACCAATTATAACTAGTTACAACAAGTTTTATGCTATTGGTAAATGTTATTCCTTTTTTCAGGTAAGTTACCTCCTATCTTCTGTTTGCTTTATTACCCTTCCAATGTATGGTTGGGCTACCCTCCCTCCCTTCATTTCATAGTCCTACTCACAAGTGGAGGACTGCCTGAATGGTCTTAAATTGACCGTTACCTTTGCGCCGGTTGCTCCACGAGGTGCAGAACCGAGCTGCGTTGGGAGGCAAACATTCTCCATGTGCTGCGGGACCTCAGAGGGGCTTCGCGTTTTCGGGGAGAGAGGTCCTTCCACCCGACTCTCCCACGGCCACGACTGCACTTTCTCCCCAAGCAGCGATCACATGCATGCAGCAACTTTGCACCCCGGAGACTGGCAATTGAAACCTCTGGAAAGCAAGACGGCAAAAGTCACGTTATGAACGTGACCCCGCCCACAATTCTTTCCATTACCGCAATTTCCCGTCGAATCAAGACAGAAGGGGCTAATAAATTATAACGACGACGAGAAGGCGACAAACCCAAATCTGCTCACACTGTGTGTTGTCATAGCAATGCACAGGGCAAGCAATTAACGTTCTTCCTCAACCCAACACACATTTGTAAAGCGGTATGACACTCCCTTTGCCTCTTGAGAAGCTTATTAAATAGAGATAAATATAATATTAACAAGAGGGTTCTTAATACAAATAAAGGTCATAGAACCTATTTAAAAAAAATGGAAAATGGCAATGAACCACACGAGGAAGATAATACCTTCCCTAATGAAGCCATATATATTTTTTTAAAGCATTTTAAGTCCTCATTAAAAGAGGCAGTTGAAACTATTATGAATAAAAGAAAAAGGGATTTTGTTACTGAGGAGGATTCAGTGATCCTCTCTGAAGAAGATGAACCCACACCTAAAAAAGGAGGCAAGGTTTCAAAGAAAACTAAACACATGGAGCCTCATGATAGGCTATGCGCTACAAAAGAATGGGATTTCTTCCTATGTAGCCTTAGCGCTACAAAAGACCAGGATTTCCCACAAGGTTGCCTACGCGCTACTCACAAGACAGGTGCCCATAGCGACACAATGAGAAAAAGCAGCCTTATTGGTGCAAAATGTTTGGGTGTCCCTTGCGGCACAAGAAGGCACAGTGACCTTTATGGCACAGATGACCTCAGTCTTCCGACTGACAACGATGAGTTCCCTTGTCCTACAAATTTTGATGGGTACAATGACGACTATATTTTTGATCCCTTTGAGACCTTGGACAATTATCTCCTCGACAAGGATTTAGTCCAATCAACTGATTCCAATTCAATTACGGACCCTTCGGAGGTGGAGATGTTTAATCCTACCCACATTTCACACCCAAGAGGGTCTGAGTGGTGGCCAATGGACCACGTATCCAATTTTATTAAGTAAACCTGATGAGGGCCAAGTGCCCCAGACCCTTCTTAGACAATAAATCTGGTTTAACACCTAATCTGGACCCTGAACTACTGGCATTTCTATTCAAAACAGCCTGAGACCCTAGGAAGGTACTTGAACGCTGCCTCAAACAGTGCCAAGATAGAGTACTAGACACTCTAGACCCATTAGCCAACATCATGGACTTGGCAGAAGAGGCATCCCTGTAGGGCACCCCAGTAGACGTGAAACTACTGAGGGGATGGAGTCAGCGTGAATTATGCCTCCTTGGCAATGCTAGTGCTGGTCTAACGTCAGAACGAAGAAGGGCAACATTTATGAGAATTAATTCCAAACTGGGGGACCTCGCCACTAAAGATGTCCAAGGTGACCCCAATGGCATTCTCTTTGGTGAAGATTTTGTTAAAATACTAGGAAAATATGTTTACACCTTCTCAGCCTTCAGCAAGGCACAATCAAAAATGAGACGGATATTTGGAGGCAATAGAATTTTTGGACGGGCTGACAGGATAAGACTGCCTGTCAGCAGCGGACAATACAGGTCCCCATACTATCAAAACCATCGGAAGACCTTTCTGAGGACACAATTCTTCCTTCTTCCCACAAAGAGGCAGAAACTTCTGTACCAGTGGCGGGGGCAGAGGCAGATCCCAAAACTATGAACAGCAAGATAAGAATGCCTCCTCCTCCTGTTTTTTCCCATACAAAGGTAGGGGGAAGACTACTACTTTTGGCCAAAATTGGTCACTACTAATGAACGATCGCTGGGTAAGATTACATCAAAAACTATCTACTCTAGTAGACACAGAGGTATTTGCAGGGTGACATAATGTTATTTGCAGGTTGACAGAATCAGAACAGGGCTTTGTGAGCATGATATTTTTGATAAAGAAAAAATACAAAGGCTGGCAACCACATTATACATTGAAAAGAACTGAATACCTTCCTAGTTTATAGACACTTCAAAATGGAGGGGAACACAAGTCCAACATTCGAATAAAAAAACATTCGGCTCCCCTAGTCTGCCATTGGCTCAAGAAAAATCATTCTGAAAATGATCTCAAGTGGTCGATTTTGGAAAAAATCATTGTGATCCCAGGAAAAGACCCCACTTTGATCCGTAAAATAAGAGAGGTATTCCGCATCTACCTTTTGAATGCTGTGAATAAAGGCCTTAATGAATACTGTCCTTGGGAGAATGCTATAATATAACCTGTGCCGACAATACTCCCTCTTTTTTGCTGGGACCCGAGGGCATTCTTGCCCGGATTCCGGAGTCCCCCCTGATTCATGCATTTCCCTCCTTCTATACCTGCTCGCGGGTTGCAGCTCATTTTGTGTCTTTTATATTTTTTATATTCATCTTTTTGTCACTGGGAAGGTTACTCTTATCTTTGCCATCTTTGTGACTTTAGAATTTCCCTTTGTGCCCTCCACTCCTTAGAGCGTGGGGCTGGGGGGCACAGCCATCCTATCTGAGTCCTGCATCTAAAGGATTGCCCCCTTCTAGTTGATCGAGTCTCTTTATCATTCTAAGATGGCCGCCGTCGATACCGGGGAAGGCTATGTCTTCCGCAGTCCTTTCTCTAATATGCCTTGCAAACTGTTTTGAGCCTCCCATTGGTCCGTCGGGCCCGGAAATTAATGAAATTACCCTTCCTTTTCCCGATGCTTTCTACTCCAGGACAGCTGTCTCGCTGTAGCCCGGACGAGTAACCCCCTGATAGAAGTTATCCCTGCATGCAGGTAAGCTTGATTGAAAGCGCGGGAATGAAATTCGACACATACTTTTATGGCACTTTGCGAAATTCCCCTATGAGGCCTGTTTTTTCATTATTTTTCACTCATTCTCAGTGGCGAACAAGAGGCCCTTCCCTCTGACCACTTGGACTGCCATGCGGTTCTTCCTCACTTTCCCGCCAACCTTTAGTAAGCCATATGCGAAGCGCCCATGAGAGGTCTATTTTTTGTCTCCCATGGTGTCATAATTGACGCCTTTCCTTCTGACCTCTCCTATTGCTAGGCGGTCCCTTCGTACTCAGGCTGGTATTTGAGGGCCCCACCAGTCTTGTGTTGGATGCTGAATCGGCTCTTTAACAGCCCAAATGTCCGCTCAATGCAATTCCTAGTGCGAATGTGTGCAGCATTGTAACGCCGTTGCTGTGGTGTGGCAGGGTTGAGGTATGGGGTGAGGAGGTACTTACGGAGGCCGTAGGCGCTGTCACCTGAATGAAAGGAGCAGAGGGTGAGTGCCTGTTATGCGCAGCAACATGGTCTCGATGTACTGTTTGTTGGCATGTGTACTTACCTAGGAGGTGTCCTTCGCCAAAGTCTCCCCTGGCCAGGCGTGTGTGCATGCCGCTGTGCCGGAATATGAAGGAATCATGCGTGCTCCCCGGGTATTGTGCCACTATGTCGGTGATGATTGTCTTTGCGTTGCAGACCATCTGGATGTTCAGTGAGTGGTAGGACTTGCAGTTCCGGTACATGTATTCTGTCTCAGCGGGTGGGAAGATGTGGATGTGGGTACAGTCAATCCAATTACATGGGGGAATTGAGCAATGTTGTAAAATTGTAGCTTTGTTTGATTCAAGTCCTGTTGGGTGGTTGGGAATGTAATGTAATGGTGTAGCCGGATCAGCATGGCGTCCAGGAAACTCCTTAGGCAGCGGGACAGTGTGCTCTGGGAGATCCCCCCTGCAACTGCAACTATCCCCTGGAAGCTTCCGGAGGCCAGGAGGTGCAGGCAGCACAAGACCTGGACATGAGTGGGCACGGCATTGGTCCTCCCTGTTGGGTGCTGCATCAGGGGGTCAAGGTCCTGGATGAGCTTGGTAATCATTGCCCCATTCAGCCTGTACTTCGAGTAGATTTCCTCCTCAGTCTGGCCCAGAAGTGTGATCCACTGCCGGAAAATTCGCTCCTGGATCCTGCGTCTGTTACTGGCTGCTGCCTGGAGCCTTCGCCGCATTACCACCATGTAGAGTCCTGGCATAGTGAATGTCCTCATGCTCCTACTGTGTCTCCTTAAGTGTGTTTGTTCAGCCCCGCACCTGTAGCAAGTTAGAATTTATTTATTTATTTTTTAACTTTATGGTTACCACCTGGTTTGAGTTCTCCTTAAATTGCGCCTCGCAAATAGCGATTTTTAGGTTTTCGCAAATTGCGATTTTTCATGCATTTGGTTTGCGATTATTTTGCGATTTTGCAAATGAAATTGTAGAATCATTGGGAATTCGCAATTTCAGAATCGCAAAGGGGTTTCCACCTTGATTCTGCTATTCTATTTGCGAAGTCGCAAAATATATTTTGCGAATTCGCAATTTGGTTGTTTTTCTTTTCATGAATTGCGGTTCATGGAATTGCGATCGCAATAGCTATTTCGCAACTTTTGCGATCGCAATTTGTGTTGATGAATCTACCTGTTAGTCAGTTTACGCGAAAAAGCAAGAGTAGTTGGGCTTCTATCCTCTTCTATTCAAGCAGTATCACCAGGCCCTCTACAATACAGAGCCTTACAAAGCCTGAAATCTTCAGGTCTAAAGAAGGGCCTTTGATATTCAGATACAGTCCCTTTATTGCAGGAGGCCCGAAAAGACCTACTGTGGTGGTGGAACAATCTAGACAGCTGGAATGGGAAGGCAATCTTCGGGAACACACCAGAGCCCACTGTAGAGGTCAGACACAAGCAACCTAGGATGGGGCACCAAGATGTGAAAGATAGAGACGGGAGGAAAGTGGTCCCAGGAGGAACTTTTTCTCCACATAAACTGCTTGGAAATGTTGGCATGCATGAACGCTCTAATGAGTTTCAAGTCCACTCTGAGAAACTGTGTTGTTCTAATCAAGTTAGCCAACTTCACAGCAGTATCCTATATCAACTGCTTGGGGGGTGCAAGATGAAAGTTCCTTGCAGACCTAGCCAAGAGTATCTGGTACTTTTGCTGGAGCAAGAAAATCATACTAAAAGCAGAATTTATTCCTGGTCATCAAAATACAAAAGCAGACTGGAACTCAAGGTTCCTAAAGGATTCGAGTGATTGGAAATTGAATCCTTTAGTCTTCAAAATAATCCAGAATCTGTGGGGCCCCTTTCATGTAGATCTGTTTGCCAGCAGACTTACCTTTCAGGTCAAAATGTATTACAGTTGGAGACCAGATCCCAATGCACAAGCAGAGGATGCCCTGGCCCAATCCTGGAACAATCAGAATTGTTATGCTTTTCCCCCCTTTGCTCTAATCCAGAGAGTTCTTCTAAATGTCAGAACAGAACAGTGCAAGATAGTTCTAGTTACTCCTTTCTGGAATACACAGGTTTGTTTTCCGGGAACGATGGAACTAGCAATAGATGTTCCACGTTTTATCCCCTGGAACAGTGGCCTTCTTCAAGGGCAAGATGGAGAAGAACATCCTCTCCTCCTCGAAGGCAGCACAAACCCTATCGCTTGGAAGATTTCAAGAAATCCAAGAGATACTCAGGCCTTTCGGGTAAGACTAAAGACCTACTGGATGAGTCATGGGCAGCAGGGACAAGGAGAAGATACATTGGGATTTGGAAAAAATTTGGTAGTTGGTGCCTGGAAAAGGACTTGGATCCTGTGGAGGCTCCTGTATAGAATTGGCAAATTATCTTACAAGGTTATTTAACTCAGGCTTATGCTATAGAACAATCAACTGTTATAGATCTGGTATATCGGCAGGACACTCACTAATGACTTTTCTTTTGGTTCAGATCCTCTGATCCGTAGCGTAATGAAGGGAGTTAGACTTAAACGTCCTCCCAAGACAAGGTATGACTCCCTATGGAATGTTAATCTCATTTTCGAGCTTTTCTCTACATGGTCAGACAACTCTTTCCTTACAAGAAAACAATTAACAACTAAGCTAGCAACCTGACTCTGTCTGTTATCCTTTAAAAGAATTTCAGATGTTAGAGCCTTAGAGATGTCTAATAGGTTCTATTCTCCTGACAGGACTAAAACTAAGACCGACAGCATCTTTTATCCCTGTTTTCCAGATTTAAAAAAATATGTGGAGTGGACTACATCAAAACTTATGAAAAAGTAATGTGTAACATTAGACCTAAGGATGAAAAACAACTCTTCATTTCCTTTGTTAAAGCCTATAAAGCAGTATCCACAGCTACCATTGCTCAGTGGGTTAGACTAATAATGTCAGACACAGGAATAGATCTGTCCAAATTTAGGGCTCATTGTTCCCGTGGGGCTATGGCCAGTAAAGTGTTCCAGGCAGGAGGATCCCTTTCTGATACCTTGAAAGCTGCAGACAGGTCAAATACATCCACCTTTGCACCGTTTTACCTTAGACCTGTGGCACATGTGAGCAGTACAGCGTTAAAAAGCTTTAAACATGCATAATGATAGCCTACGGTCTTGTAATGAAATTACGATTCTTCAATTACCATACAGAGAGAATCTTGATTTCATTAAAGACAATGGAGGCTAACATTATTCCACCCACCACACCCTGGTTGAAGATTGACTGAATTTACTTGATAAAGGAACAACTTTGGTTAAGTTTATGAATTTTAAATATGTAATTTTATTTTGTAACTCTATATAACTTTTTTGTGATTACCTATAAGTTTATAAGTCCAAATTAATCAGAATTACCAACTTTACCCTTTTTTTCTTTCAGACACTTCATCCTTGTGAGAAACGCTTCATCGTCTATACATTTTATGTAGAAGTAATTTTAAAGAATTTATGATTGTCCGTCGCAGCTCTAAGAGGATGATGCCTAGTTAACATGGTGTTATATATTGTTGTTTGGAATGTTCTTTTTCATGTGTTCTTTAAAGGGCTACATGTTGGTGCAGCAATAAAAGTATATTGCATAATGTTAGCCTCTGTTTTCTTTAATGAAATCAAGATTTTCTCTGTATGGTAATTGGAGAATCGTCATTCTCCCCTTTCCAATGATGCCTCTCCCATCTGCCTACATGCTCTGGGGGCTGAGATACCCCCATGAGCATGTAGGCAATGAAAGTGAAACGAGACGATCAGCTCATTTCACTTTCACTTTCAGTGTAATGACGTTGGTGCACCATGCGCTCTGATCGTAATTACACTGAAAAAAATCCCTCAGGAAGTTGGGGAAGCTCTTCCCCAGTTCCTGAAGCATGAAAAAAATAAAAGGAAATCCCTCTGCTGTTTAAAGCTGAAGGAATTGGTGCTCGCGTGCAGAGGACAGAATAGTTCTGTCCTTAGCACACAACCACTGTAGCGCGTGATGGAACCATTCCATCATGCGCATGGATGGGGTCAATGTTTATTTATGTTTAATTATGTTATGCTTTGTTATGTTTAGTTTTGTTTTGTTTGTGTTCAGCTATATTTTGGTATGTGTAGTTATCTTATATCATGCTTAGCTATGCTATTTTATTTTTATTTAAGTTATTTTTAGCTATGTTATGTTTACTTATGTTTAGCTATGTTTACTTATTTCATGTTATGTTATGTTAAGCTATGTTAATTTGTTAAGCACTCTATCGCCGGGAGGGAATCCTGGCACTGACAGAAGGAGTAATCCTGGCCTGACCTATGGATAGGCCACTAGAAACCTATTTGAAGATGCATGTCTTCCTGAAGAACTGGAGAAATGAGGTGGTTCTGATGTGCAGCAGCAGGTTGTTCCAGACTTTAGGAGTGATCAAATAGAAGGCCTGACTGCTGGCTCTCATTTTGTGTATGCGTGGGATCTTTGCGATTAGGAGAGTCCGGTGAAGCGGAGGTGTTTGGTGGGCTAGTGGAATGTGATGAGGGCCTGTTTTGTGTAATACTTTAATGGTGTGCACGAGGAGTTTAAACAGCAATTGTTTGTGTATCAGAAGCCAATGAGGCTCCCTGAGGTGTCAGGTGATGTGCTTTTGGTGTGGTAGGCTGCCTTTGGTCCTGGTAGCAGAGTTCTATATAGTCTTGAGTTGTCTGGTCAGTTGTATGCTGATTTCAGCGTACAAGGTGTTTCCATAGTTCAATTTGCTTGTGATGAGGACTTGGGTGACCGTTCTGGGGATGTTGGTAGAGAGTCACTTGAAGATCTTCCACACCATCTTCAGGGTATGGAAGCAAAAGGTGAAGACGGTGTTGACTTGGGCAGTCAAGGTAAGTTAATCATGGATGGCTCAATGGTTAGAGTGGCAGACCCTGATGCAGAGGTCTAGCCCGGGACCAGGGTTCAATTCCCGCCTCGGCGGCTCTTGGACTCAATTTCCCCGGACCTGATAATTCTCGCCTCGGTGCCTAGTCTAATCATGGGTCCCACTCTGGGACTCTGGGCAATAGCTTGCTTAATCTCCACAACGGCCCCAGCAGTGCTTGGATGCCTGGCTTCACCTTGGGGGTGCCCAGGAGTGGACATTTCACAGAAAAGCCAGGATGGGTTCCACAGCGGTATGAATACAGCGCTACGAGGCCTCTGGGTAGAAGTGCGCTATATATAATACAAACACTCACACAATCCCCAGGATCTTGGCCCTGAGGTGGGGGTGGTTGTTGGTCCAAGTCCTGTAGGCCAGCGGGTGGACCCACAGTAAGGAGTTCCTGCTGAATATCGCAACTTCTATCTTGCTGGTTTTCCGTACCAGACAGAGGTCTTTATCCCGTTGTGAATCAGAGAACCACTGGCTTGGAGGAAGAAATATAAGGCACACCTGCATGGAACTACAGACCAAGGGCTACAGACTTGGTTGCAGCATATGAATACAAAAATATTGAACTGACAGTGGGTTTGATCTAAAGATCAGGCCACTTTTTTATGTACTGAGTCTCCAGGGTCATAAAATTACCATTTGTAACATAAAACTCGGAGTTTGTGAATACACAAAAAATAGTAAACGTACACAAAAATGTATCTTCACGTTTGTGAATGGGGCTCTGAGTTTGAATATCGAAATTAGTGAAATTACTACAAAGTGTAAACTTACTCAAAAGTGGGACTTAGCTTGGTGAATCAGACCACATGACTCGAAATCCTTTCGAAAGGTGTAGGATCTGTTATGACGTCAGTAGAGATTGCGTGCTCGTGACACATTTTCACTATTTTTCTTTTACTTAATACATGTACTAATGCATATTAAAATGATTCATATATAAGTGTGATTTTATGATTAAGTATGAAGATAATTAGTAATTCACATTGTAGTTAACCATAGTTGGAGTGTGTTCATGTGAAGTTAGCCATAGGTAATGTAGGCCGCAATTACAAACTCAAACGCTAACATTTAAATTGTGCATCCTTGCTGCTGTTAGTTTCTCACTATTCCTTTTGCTCCAAGAGCTAAACCGCAGTAGGCCAAATAGGCTAACTGTTTTAAAATTTGTTGTGTTTCATGAAATGTTAATTATTGTTAGTTTCAAAGTAACTGAATAATTGGTTTCATGCACCTGTGCCCAGGATGGTCTGACCAAGATGTACCAGCCGGTGATAACCTCTGAAGGTCATGTAGCTGTGAATTTCCTTTGTGTCATGCATGAGAAGGGAGAAAGAAAAAGTATTTTCTCTGAGTGTTACATTTTGATTGTTTCACGGTTCTTGGGAACTGTATGGGTGTTGTGATTTTCTTTAGAAATTGAATATTTGATTATGCATTGCTGAGTTAGTTTGTTTCAAATGCTCCCATCTACTCTTTCGAGAGAAAATGCCCCTTTTCCAATTTCTTGAGTTCCCTTCTTTATTTTGCCTGCTCAAAACTTTCAGCTCATGATCCTTTCTCATTGTGCCTAACTGAAACTTTACTTGGGTTTGTCTCAGAATCTTTACTTACTGACACCTGCTGCCTAAATTTTCCCTGACCCCATCTGAAGTGTTTCTTTAATGTTAGGGAACTTCCTTTCAGAGGAAAATATTCTTGGGTGATTTGTATTTAACAATCTTTAAATAACTTGCCTTTGGGCTTGCTATTCTGTTTTGAAGTATGCCAATTCATGCTGTTGTGAGGTGACTATTGATTTACGATTAAATCTGAATAATTTGAGTTTGTAACTGTGCTAATCTGTCAATAAACCTTTATGGTTTGCAAATCTATTGTTTGCCTGTCATTATTGTAGAGCCTAATATGCTTCATTGTCATTAATGTACTGCTACACCCTAAACAGCCCAGTGACCAAAGCCAAAGGAAATGTGGTAAGAACACAGACTTTGTGCTGTGCAATTTTTAACTTTAAAATTGCTGCTTTTTTTCTAAGTGTGACTGTTTATATTTCTTTCCCTGTTTTCCATAAAGTGTGATAAGGTTACTAGAAAGCATCTCCCCACCCCCATTAGATGCTAAGAAAGCAGAAATACACACATAAGCATCACCTGAGTGTTTAGGAGACTGCATAATCTGTTTTGTGGTTTCTATTGTGCTTGGAAAGTGTATGTAGCACCTGTTTGTGGCTAGAAAAACACGATTTTGTAAGAGTGTGAAAAACTTTATTTAGTGGCTTTTACATTTGGGCCTTACCTGCAGGGTTGAATAGGAACTACAGAGTTTGTATTGGGCCTGTCTGTATTTAATGAGATTCTGAGCTCAGGAGCATTTCCCTCCCCCTGCATACCAGTTTGTACTTGAGTGATTGTCCCACAGTTACCTCAACAGGTCTGTCCCCTTCCCTAACATATTACACAGCCCTTTAAGTTTAAGGTCAAATGATCTTTAAATCTGTTTTTATAGGTTTGTTGCATTCGTGTTCTGATTGGTACTAAGGCCTAGGGTTTGCTTTGGACCTATGACTTAGGGTTTGTGTTTTAATTAGTTGATAGGGCTAGGGTTCTGATTGGTTCCTAGGGCTAGAGTTTGTATTGGACCTGGGGTTCAGGGTTAGGGTTCTGATTGATTGATGTGACTAGGGCTGTGATTAGTTCCCAGGACCAGGGATCTCATTGACCATTGGGATTAGGGTTTGTATTGGCGAGGGTTAGGGCTAGGGTTCCCATTGACCCTAGTGGAGTTCCGCGAGCTGCAAAATGTCGGCACTTTGCACAGATTTGTAGTTACAGGAGCTTGTTGTGCACGTTAAAATCAGCGCAAACGGCACCACATGGTACCCCAGAGGCCACATGCTTCTATCTGACACTTGAGTAGATTTTCTGCTCGAGCTGCAGCTTGCTCAACGCGAGCAGTAGCGACCTGCTACGAAAGCCTATGTTGAGAAATCTCACCAGGAGGTGTTCTAGTGCTCAAAAATCACATTATGGAAAGTAAATTCTCGCTTTCCAACTTAACGTTGGGGAGCTGCACATGAGAAAAAGCGTGGCAGTTAGCAGAGGTTTGCCGGAACTCTGCACTCCAATCGGAGCGTGGAGTGGACAAAACTCTGCGAACTCCGCCTACATAGTGCAATTTCTTGACCACCCCCATAATATTTATTAGGGAATGGGAGGCAGGGCTTGCAGGCTCCAAAATGGCCGCATATTAGATCGCCTGTTCGAGCCGTCTCATCTATCCGTTATTATTTGCGCTTTCCCAGGAGCCCGCTGTGTACAAATTGGTGGAGGTGCACATCAACGCTGGGGCTATGTTTTTGCTGCTTCAAAGGAATCTGAATGTCCCCTCCCTGCGACGCTGACCCCAAGAGACCTGCGGTGGGCGGTGACGGTGTTGCCGACCTGCGAGGGAGGAGTGAACATCGACTAGCTCCAGAGTGTGGTCACACTGCATCTGTGGTGAGCTGCTGGGGTCCCCCTGATATTTTCTACCAGGGCCCACGTCTGTGACACCAGGCTTGTGGGGAGAGGCGGGTGCTGGTGCACTCCTTTCCCGCTGCAAGTGAAGCGGAGGCGCTGGGCCATTCCTTGTACCTCTGCAGCTCGGGCACGGCCCCCTTGCTGGCACCAAAATATCGCTGGTGCTGCTGTGGCACAGTGCCGCTGGGGCCTTCCCATTGTATGATACCCCCTGGCTCAGTTGTTGCTGCCCGGCCTGCGGAGATACCCAGCCCACCTTCTCTCTCTGGTCATCTTGCTGCACTCTGCTAGGGCCGGATGTTAAGCTCGAGGTGAGGAGACTACGCTGGCCTTGGGGGGCGCCTACATTTGGATATTCCCTGGTTCACCGCATTTACAGCTGATTACGAGGGGGCATCTCTCAGTGAGGCCAATTGCTTCCAGCGAGTGCCACAGCCCTGCTTCCATACCCCCATTGCCCATATCTGATCTTCGGTCTCCTCCTTCTTCTGCATGTTTTTGCCTGCGTTGGCTTCCCTGCCGGGTGTGCTGGAAGCAGTGTGTGTTTCCTGGCTTCTTGTACTCCTGGACTGGCGGGAAGATCGAGGGGGCTTAGCCTACTAGCCTGGAATCTTGTCTCTGGGGGCTGTGTGCTGTTTATCATAGCCTTTATGACCACCAGTCACCAGACTACAGAGTAGCCAGCCCAGTTCAGATACCGTTGTTAGACAGCATTAAACTATCTACACGCAAAAGTCACAATAGACGAATGGGATCCCACAACTACTAAGACAAGATTCATTTGGATGTGGCCCCAGCGCTCGGCTGACACCTGAACTGTTATAAAGGATTTGCGAGTCTTTATAGGCACATACGCAATTGTCACGCTACATTCTGACCCTGTTCCTGCATTTAGCTCTAGGGCTTACAAGGAGGCCATGGTCATGTTGTGCGTTGCATTGCGGTATTCTAGTCCCTTCCATACCGAGGGTAATGCGGTAGTGGAAAGAAAAAACCGTGACATAAAGCAATCCATAACAGCCAAGGTATTAGGTTCGGGTGACGGGTGGGTCAAACATCTAATAAGTGTCCAACATAGTCTTAATAATCTGCCAAGAAATTCTCTGGGTGGAGTCACTCCGTATGAACTAATGTTTGGTACTAGAATGATTATCGGGGACCTCGATAGTCAGACTTCAGTGGTAGAACAAAAACCCTTTGATATCAAAGATCGTTTGGCTGTTTTACAGGACTTAAATGAAACAAGAAGAAGTCTGAGTAATACAATACAGAAACAAACGGCCGCTGAATAAAAACCACCTGTCCCAGCAAGACCTGTCTGGATTCCAAAGATTGGGGATCTAGTCAGAGAAAAAATTGAGGTAAAGAAGGAATTTGGGCCTTCTTATAGAAAAGCTGTACCTGTCTTGGCAATACACGGAACAAGATCAGTAGTACTACCGCCCCTTGCTGGTAAAAGGGAGAACAGAGTTGTGTCAATCGACCTGGTCAAACCACAATCATGTGGCCAATAATAAGTAGTAGGCCCAGTGGACTCCCAAGAAGTAGCAGGTGTCCGAATCTTGCTACAATCCAAGAGGTTCAAACTGAAAGACTTATCACATTTGATAAACCTGCAGTAAGAAAAGAAGGACTATGCAACAAAGCAATGGAACTTATGCCTCTGGATACCCAAATAACAGTTCGACAAGGCACACCTATCTACAATGATGTGACATCTGACTACATAGATATGGAAAAAAGAGAAAAGGCTCCAGTGACTTCGAATAATCCTGAAGCTATCCCTACAATTGACAGAACTGCTTCTGGCTATTTCATAAACTTTGATACATTTTCAGAAGATCCCAGTGAAATTGAAGAAACACCAGGACAAATAAAAACATACAAAGAAAAGTTAACAGAACTCTTTCATCAACTTGGAAAAACATATCTGGTTTCACCATGGGTTGAATTTTGGATTGGGTTAGGTGCATTTTTTCTCCTGCTGTGGCTCATACTTGTGTTAAGCTTGGGAAGGATGATAGATGGAAAATATAGTCCTATGGACACAGCAAGTCAGAAAATCAGCTTGGTCCTGACACCTCACAAATCATCTCATCGTGAAAAAAAAGACCTGACATCAGTGAAAATCACAGCCGTACCTATACCTGGTGGTATAGCATGGGACACTACTGACTATGACATTTATGGCCCGGTGGAACTGCTGAAGATTCTACACCAATTTAAGGTTTCTTTAAGTGACTTTGCATCACCCAGCACATTCAGTGATGATTGGGACTTTGAAGCTGTTAATAACATGATGTCTGATTTAGAAATGTCAGCAAAATTCACAGAACATGAATACTTACAAGGTTCATCAGATTATGAACAAATGTATTGTTTTAATCATCACTATGGTCATCATTATTTGCATAAATCTGCTAACCCTAGAAAAGTTTTTTACTTACAATCAATGGGAACATTGTCCAACGCCAGCAAAAGGCAGCTCGAAAACATTTTATGTGAAATTTCAATACTTCTCAGGGTATAATGTTACCAATCCAGAAACGTTTTATTTTAGAAATGAAAATAAGACAGGAATGAAAACAATGTTGACCAACACTAAACAAATGTATTCTGCAAACTTTTATGCTCAAATGTCTACATTGGGTTTTGACTTTTGGAACGACAACATTGAGACGAAGACAGTCTGGGATACAAAAGATTGGCAGGTGCAAGGTTTAGAAGCATTATTCAGAGCCTGCATAATACCAGAACAAATAATGTTCTTGTATGACACTGTTCAACAAACATCTTGTCTTGGCATTGCTAAGATAAAAGATTTAAGCAAACCGTCTATTCCTAATCCCATACCTGACAGTAATAACAATACTGATAAGGACTTAGACATATCCCACATTTTAAAACAAAACAGAACTGATCCTGACTGGAAAAAATGGTTAATCTGGCCCACAGACACTAATAACTGTCGAGATAGATTCCTGAACAAAACACAAGGTTTCAAAATGAACAGGCCAGATCCAAGATACTCCCAGAGACAACATCCAGGGATAGTAACTACTTATAGTGTAGGGAAGCTATGCCTTGAATGGCTACAGACATCTACACTCTCGGAGATTAAACAACACTTATCTTTACTTAAAGAAGGCAATGATTTGCAATATTTCTTACTGGGACCTCGCAAACCACGTCAAAAATGTTTCATATACACCGGTATATACGCTGGGTACAACGAAGCTTGAAAAGTAACGCAAATGGAAACTGCAGAAAAGATACGAGAAATTGATCGTATTAATTTAGAGAAAAGTCTCTCTGTAGTGGACAATGGGTTAACGACTCTGTCCTCCAGAATTTATTCCTTGGACAACATTGTATCTTCTGCCATTGACATAATAGAGCAGGACTTGCTAATGCTACAACATGGCCAGTCCCAATTACGTTCTGTCATGCAGTTAGGCTGGACGTTGCAAAATCTGTGTTCAGGCTACGTGCCTTGGCGTCTAATCAACACTACGTCATTGTTTTCTGTATTTCACCTTACAGATAAACAAATCTTGTTAGAAAGGCGACCACCGGGGAGGCAGAAGATGTCTGACTGACCACCCCGAGATCCACCTCTCCTTCTGGAGTTGGCTGAGCGCCGTCGAGAGGCCCCCTTGGCGAGGCTCCTCTCCTAGAATCGTAACAGTCGAGCAATACCACCACTATAAAGGGACACCACACAAGAGATTAGATTCTTAGAGTCTTTATCAGCATTAAAGGTAGGTTCTCTCAGCAATATATACAAACGGATAGAGGGACCCTTAATGTCTCGGTACTGCGGGAAGGGGGTAGCGGGATAGTCTTAGTACCAGCCTGGCACGAGGATACCCGGCGCACAGCTCTCAATCCTCGAGCTGGGGGGGTTCCGCAAGGTGGAGCAGCGACAGCGTCAGCAGGGCTCCGAGGATGGTTCAGCGAGGTCGGGCCGCGACAGCGTCAGCAGGGCTCCGAGGATGGTTCAGCGAGGTCGGGCCGCGACAGCATCAGCAGGGCTCCGAGGATGGTTCAGCGAGGTCGGGCCGCGACAGCGTCAGCAGGGCTCCGATGTTGCAGGGTTCAAAGTAGCTAGTTCTTCTCAGGATCAGCCGCGATTCAATCAGCAGGGCTCTCGACTCCAAGATACAACTGCCGACCCATTCCAGAGCTGCCCCAGATATAGGTCTGGAGTCCTTTGATGTCCGGACCCTCGCGCCTGGGGGTCAGAGGGGCCGGGATGAGAGTGTCCAGACACCCAGCAGGGGGGTGGAGCCAGCGCCCAGGGAGGCCGGATGGCGATCGAAACCAGGCGTCCGGGGACGGCTGGAGGGCCATCGAAACTTCCCTCCTCCTTGATCCGTCAAGTGGCCGCTTTACCACCTGGTCGGATCTTGGTGCCTCGATGTCGGGGCTTCGCTGGGGATGCGGCCGAGGTCGGGCCGAAGCCACGTGGCCCGGACGTGGAGGGGCCAAGATGGAGTTGGGGCCGGAGATGGCGGCCCGGGGTAGGGGTCGGACCCGCAGAGTGGGGCGAGTAGGGATTGTGTGTTCCTGAGGGGGAGAGCCGGGGGTCGCCCGGAGTGGCGGCTCTCGTTGAAGTCTGGAGAGGGTAGCTTCAGGGAGGAGATCAGGGGTCGATGCTGTCCAGGGCCCCCCATGCGGGAGGAGTGGGACCACGCCACGAGGCCGGGTCCAACAAATCTCTTTGGCACAAAAAGGAGCAGACTATACGGTGCTGAACATTGAAAAACTGGAAAGGTTCCCATTGACAGTTTCTGAGAAACCTGTCACTGAATGGATAATTCATGGCACCATAACAATACCGGTGACGATTTTCCAATTTTAGTATTGTCTACAGCATATACCAGCGGGCCTGTATGAAAGGTTGGGTAAAGAATACATTAAGTCAACCTGGACTTTACCTTACACACACAAATGTTGGAATAAGGGAACAGAGGTATTCCTTAGTGGTAATAATTGTAAAATTCACTAAGTGGTACACTTTTGTGCCAAGGTATTAATTTACATGGAGGCTGCGATGGTTCTGCAAATAACCTCTCATGCCACCTGCACGGAACTCCCTCCACAGTAATAGAACCAATTTTCAGACAGCTATCCAATGGCAGCTACGTTTTACTGAATGATCACAGCTACTGTGGCATGTTGCCAGAAAAACTTATCTCGTTAGTGTGTCTTCCAGGGTTACTTGTTGTATGCAATTATTGTATCCAAGAAGCAAGTCAGACAGAGGGACGGCGTTATTTCCTTCACTGAATATCTCTTCTATACGGATTAATACTTTAAGCAGAATGAAAGCCATTCTTTTGCAAAAAACGGTGCCACTGTCTCGTCTAGAGAAATGTATGATCTGCAAGTCGCAAGGACTTCGGCAGAGATACATGCCTATTATCAAAAAATTGTCCTACGCATTTTGTAGAAATGTTGAGCCAAATCTTAAACATGTCTGATACCAGCGGAATCGCACATGTATTTAAGACAATTTTTTCGGGACTGTTAGCACCTTTTGAAGCAGTCCTCGGCATTTTTCCAAATTTCGTACACTCTGTGTTCGGCGGACTACCTCTCATCTTGGGACTCTTAGCTGGGATACTATTTTTATTTCTCCTGCTTCTATAAGGCAAGTCCGGCAAACAACGATACCCAGATATCCATGGAAGAAGCCCTCCGTGTAATGAGGTATCGTGAGCGGATAACACAGATTCTCGGCTTAGCTCGTTTAAGAGACCTGAACACCACATGGTCTCTTTCGTTCAGACCAATCTGGCAAAATTGCATCTTACCTGTTCTGCGATGCCTGCTTTGCGGAGAAGAATGTGTGTTAGAGATCTGTCTTACACTTCCATCAGTACTGCCATCGGATGTTCACGCTTTGCCAGGTCCTGTAACCGCTCATGCATCGTGTTGTCCCCAATGGCTGCCAATTCTGATGACGGCATTCATTGAGGTCGCACCGGCAAGTTTAACTGCGGGTGAGATACGAGAAACTACAGGCATACAGGTAACATCGACTGCTGACGTTGCTAATGCTTTCTATGCTGACGGCAAGGATCCACACCTATGCGCATTTGATCTGCTTGATCAAGTAGTTCCACTTTCGCCTACTACGGTAGACGGCTTCTTTGCCAGCCTCGATGATCTGATGTTTTCTCCTGACTCTGGAAATAACTTTTGATAATATTGACACGGCATTCCCTGAACTCTGCAATTCGTCCTTCATTTTTCCAACCAAACCCTCCGGCTTACAAACTTTTCTACAAATGCAACTTTTGAACTATTTCCAAAATTAGAAAACTTTTTTTGGGCACAGAGTATTCTGCTTAAAGTAGAACTATTCATAGAGAACAACATTTCTTTATAGAACTTCCTACTGACAATAGTTTGGCCTAGCCATCATAACACAATGGTTTCAAATATTATGCTATGGAATGGTCTTGATTTAATTTTTCAAGTAATTGCCTGCTGCATGTGGCTGACAAGCAGACAAATGACGGCAATAGACGTGCCAATGAATTTACATTTATGTAAACAGGGAGGGAAAAGAACCCAAACGTGCTGCACTGAAAGCGATCGCTATTACAAAAAAAAAAGCCTGCGAGTGGTGCGCGCCCGCGCCACTGCGAGCATATGTCTTCAATTACCACGGCCGTGACGGCCGCGACAATTGAATATATATGGCCTTCTGGTGCGCGTAACAGACACCAATAGGCCATGGGCGGAGCTACGCGCCCGCCCATGGCCTAATGCGTGTTTTGTTTTAAACACACACGCACACTAAGGCCAATGAAAATGGACCTACCAAATAACACACACGAGCTGCGTGGAATTTCTAGGTCCATTTTCGAAACCCCGGGAATAGGACTCTTGCTGAGCGACACTGCTTGCGCAGTGTACGCTAGGCCCAAGCCCTAAAAACTAGAGTCAACCTACAAGTGAATAAATAAAAATGTTTCATTAAATTTGCTCATCATAATCGACTAAACAGATCGTTTTTTAAACGATTGTGGGGGAAAAAATGTAAAGAAGTTTGCACGTAAGCTATTTGAAAAACGAAGAACAGGGCTGCACATGGTTTCCATCCATCTCCTACAGCACATCTCATCTTAAAGACATGATGCCATTATTAATGTCAAGAGGTTAAACAAGGATATATAAATTAGGAAATAAAATAAACACCAATTTCAAAAAGTTGCTAATAGTACTGTATTAAAAAACATCCCTCAATCAAAACATTACATGATAGACAGGACCACTGGAATTATGCGGCTGGAGAGTGCCAAATTATGCGGCAGAGTTCATTAAACCATGCAGCAAGAAAGGGCAAAGTATGCTTCGTAACATTTCTTGATAGTATTACTTCATTATTTTGTACTTTTTACACTTAACACCTCATTACTACCAGTTTAATGCCCAAACATAGGGGTCGATTAGGATGGCGGTGAATCCGCATCCTCCAGGCCAGTGGAAGCCACCACCGGCCCGGAGGATGCAGATTCACCGCCGCGGTCACTGTAAACGCCACCGGCCAGATCAGGATGGCGGTAGGATCAGCGGCGGACGACAGGTCCGTCCCCCGCTGATCCGCGGGGGGTAGCCTGCTATTTGGTGGCGGTGTCTGCAAGACACCGCCAGCCATATTAGGAAGCATGTGTAAACATGCTTTTCCGCTGCGGTTTTTCCGCCGTGTAAAAGCATGTGGACCTTTGCTTCTGGGGGGCCCTTGCGGGCCCCCAGGGTAAGGGAGGGGTGGGGGTCCACATGGGGGGTACCTATGGTACCAAAGTGGCAGGCACCGCGCGGTGCCTGCCGCTTTGTGCATGCAAATGCAATGCATGCATTTTTAACATCCTGTATCTTTAACATTGCGGCGGGTGCTGCTTCAAGCAGCACCCGCCGCAATGTTAAAGATACAGGATGTGACCGCCAGGGTGGCGGTCACATCCTAATTGGCATGGAGGGAACGCCGCTGCCCTTGCGGACGGTTCCTCCACCTCGGGGGTGGCGGACGGACGCAAGTCCGTCCGCCTTCCTAATAGGCCCCTTAGTGATAAGCAATAGTAAGATGACCAGTCAGCCTTTGCCAAAGACTTTCCCCTTGCACTGCAACATGTGCTGCTGCGATTTTTGTAACCTTTGAACCGTTAGAGATAGAGAAATGATTTTCTTTGTTAAAATCTGCAGATTATGCATCAGATGATGGATTATGTAGCAAATCTATATTATACGAAAATTGGTGCCGCTTCACAACTGCAGAATTCCAGTGGCCCTGAAAGTAGCCAAAATACGTACACCCCAATATAAACAGTGCTGTTAACATTTTATGTCTGTGAGAATCAGCCCTAAGGACATCCTAAAACAGCCCCTCTTCCCCATAAGTAAATCCTGGCTTAGGCGAAGGAAATCAGACAGATATGCGACAGACGCTGAAGGGACGAGAACAGCAATCTCATTCAACAAGCCCCTAGAGACCGCTGCCTGTTAGGTTTTTAAAATGTAAACAGTGCTCTAAAGAAAGTAAGTAAGTAATTAAAAGTTTATTTGCACAATTAATTAAAATCATTGCAATTTACACAATCATGGCTAAAAGTTAAAAAGAGACACTTATCAATTCTGATAAAAAGACAATAGGAGCATAGGATGAGAAGGGTCAGTTTTGAGGAATTAAAGCTCAGTCTTGATCATCTGCTGGTATCAAGGAGTTAATTTCAGAGATAAATTTTACAAAGCGCGTCGCCATTTGAGGTGAGTCGCCCCTCATGCATGCATCCAGTGCTTCTTGGCATGTCCTGATGTTAAGAAAAACCCAAATCAGACGAAGCCAAAAAGTTCTTTGAGCTAGTAAGCATCTACAGATGCACAAGATGTGAATCAGGTTTTCCTCCTCCTGGTTGCAGAAGCGGCATTGAGTGGAGGCGGCTCTCTTGTATCCTTGGCCGAACTTATATGCCATCAGTGGAATTAGGCCAAAACGTAGTCCCATTAATTGATGTTTTACATAAGGTTTCATGGGCGATGAAAGATAGAGCGGTAATATATTTGGGGCGTAAAGTTTAGAGGCCCAGCTGCCGTGTGAGAGCTTTAATACTAGTTGTGCGTCATGGTCATTGGAAATAATTTTTGCTTCTTTGGTTAAAAGTTTGGATTTGGACTCTTTGGGCAGCGAGATTGACCATATATCCTTAGCCTTTAGAGTTTCCAGACAAAAGATCAAATATTTATTCCACGATGTGTCAGGGTTGCTAAGCAATGTCCATATACAGCTCTTTAAAGTGTGAGAGGAGGCTAATTTTGTTTTTAGACTGTAAGCGATGAATCTTGCGCTCATGATCCAGTGCTGGGAAGATAGAGAAAATTCCTTTCGGATTAGGGCATGAGAGGTCGAGTTTGGGAGTTGGAATACTCTACTGAAGCATGATGATTGAGCTCTATCTAACCAGTTGATCATTTTATCTTTATAGGTTATAGCGCCAAAAGATATTGTTGGAAGGAGTTTTGCACCTATCAGTTTTATTAGTGGGACAAAGTCCGGGAAATGGAGAGCTCTCTTTGTTCTTATAAAAGCCCGCTCCAGGCTACAAGCAACAGCCTGCATTGCGGTTATATGAGCTGTCGGTCTCCCTTTATGATCTATCCAAACACCCAGGTATTTATATGCAGTGACTGATTCCAATGGCTTCCCCCTCAATAAACCAAGTGCTCTTTTTTGTTTTCGAGGAAGATATTACCATTACTTTGGTCTTCGTAGCATTTATCTCTAGCATGTTGGTGTTGCAGTACAAGACGAGGGAGTCGAGAAGTCTTTGAAGACCCACCTGAGTTTGATCGAGAAGAATGGTGTTATCAGCGTATTGCAGGGTTTGGATTTTTGTTAGGTCAATTCTTGGTGGAAAGGCTCGACAGCGAGACAGCCATTCAGGAAGGTCTGCGAGGTACAAGTTGAAGAGTAAAGGAGCAAGAATACATCCTTGCTTTAGGCCTCTGTTGGTATAGATTTTATTAGTGGATTATCATCTCGAGGTGACTCTTATTTTAACCCAGGTGTCTGTATGTAGAGCTATTAGCGCATTCAATAAGGTCTGGGGAATGCCCCATTGTGCCAATTTCTCCCAGAGTTTGGGCCGAATCACGCTATCAAAGGCTTTCCGAAAATCAATGAAGCCCAAGTATAGTGATTTGCCTTTTGTGGCTAGGGTGGTTTCCATCATATGGGCTATGCAGATCAAATTATCTTCGATATGGCAACCCCTTTGGAAGCCAGTTTGTGTAAAGGGGATTAGGGAGCTTTTTTCGACCCACTTTGTTAGTTCTGATAAAAGGGCACTTGCATATGCCTTCCCATACACATCAAGGAGGGCTATCATCCGATAATTATCGGGGCTGGAGCGGGAGCCTTTTTTGTGGATGGGAACGAGTAGTGATCCTCACCAAGAAACCGGAATAGGACCTCCCAGTATTGCTGTCTCAAAAATAGGTGCCAACTTCAATGCCCATTTCTGGGCGGAAGCTTTATATACTTGGGTGGGAATTCCATTGGGTCCTCGGGCACCACCTGAACGCATTTTCTTTATTATTAGCGCTATTTGGTTTGGGGTTATCTTGGCTGTTGGCGTCGTATCATCTTGGGAAGTGGGTTGTTTGAAGATGGAAGGGCTAATGCAGTTAGAACCGTATGGTGCTGTATAAAGTACTTTGATGAAAACCTCCCAGTCAGCAGGTGAGATATTAGTTGCACTAGGAGGTTTAGTGGTTTTAGTAGTCTTGTTTACCCAACTCCAGAATTTTCTTTGGTCTTTAGATTTTATGATCTCGTGGCCTGCTGCTGAATGGTGTTCATCCTCCTATTTCTTTAGAATAAACCTGGCCTTCCTGTATCTTTTCTGGTAGCTGATATTTCACTCTGCAGAGATTTATATTCACTTTCATTATTGGCATTAATTCGCTGTAGCTTATTTAATTTATTTTTTGTGATGATTGTATGTTGTTTCTGATCTAAAAGAGAAATTGGAGCCGGAAGGTCCTTGACTATACTTTTTGTTCGTTTTGGGGCTAATTGTTCTTTGAAATCGATCACTATAATTTCCCATGAGGGTGCCGTCAAGTGACTAATGCCATCCGGGGCCCATTTGGTCAGAAGATCATCCACTTCCACTTCTATTACTTCCCGATTGCCCTCGGACCATCTCAATTTTCTTACACTCTGTAAGTTCGATTCGTTGCCAATCAGGGGAATATTCGGGCGGTGGAACTGCCAAAGATCAATTTTGCACGTTAAGATTGCGTGGTCACTGTCTGGGGATGGAGTTACCAAAAACTGTCGCACCAACTGGAAGTGGGTTACTGATATCCATATGTAGTCCAAGGTGGCCATTCGAAAGGAGGATACATGAGTATATGCAGCTGGTTGATCCAAAGCAATTCTTCCGTTTAAGATGCGAAAGCCTAATTGGTTTAATTTTGTTGCCAATTTTTTCCCTTTGGCTTCCTTCCGTTGGAACTGAGATTTTATCTCCGGAATTGCCCATATTTCTCCACTAAAGAAAGAAATACAACAAGCTTTGGCAAGTCAACAGATATTGGCTTAAGGACCTGTTGACCTTTGTAGAAAGAAGGCCGCCAGGGGAGAGGCTGTAGCAACGAGGAGGGCAGGGGCTAAGAACCGGGCAGCAAAGTGGGTCTTTAGGGCCACAGCTGCAACTTTGGAACTGGGAAATCAGTTCCAGTGTTAGCTTGACATTCTGGAGACGTCAATTATTTTTCCTGTGCTCACAAAAATAATGTGACTGTGTGTTCCTGCTCCATTTTTTTAAAACCAGGAAAAATGCACCTCCATATGACTCCGCTCTCCTGTGCAACAACAATGCAGCAAGTATCTATTGCCATTTTAAAAAAAACAAAAAATAACTGTCATGGCTGGCTTGTATACACTGCATATTTGTGGGATGTAATTAAACTGTGAGAAGAGCAGTAGTATGACGCACGCGCAACTTGTTTGAAGCAGCAGGAGCTCGATGGCATCAAGACAGCCCTAATATGGCAATAACAAGGACCCCCTGTGAAGGTAAATACAGTTCCTAGGACAGGGAAATAATTATGTGCATAACCCTAGGCATTCAAATAACGGCATGAAGGGAACATTGAGATCACAATAAGGGAGAACAAACAGAGCACAGAATTCATGAAAAATTAAATTATTTTTAATCTACATTGGCATATAAAAAACAATTGGTGTCACACAGATATAATCCAAATCAATAATACATAATTAATCATTTAAAAATTCAAGCACAATCTTAAACAGAACAATAAATCTAAAATCAACCAGTGGCTTTGATAATTCTCTACGCGCGTTTCGGCGTCAAACAAAACGCCTTCTTCAGGAGCCACGAATATTTCTGTAAAAAAAAAATATAATAAAAAACATAAAAATTCTGACTGTTAATTTAACATTCATATAATACTATATATACTTAATAACATCGTTATCTTCTTTATTAATGAAATGCTTGGTCTCCTCTTTTAACACTGTTTCCCTTTCCTATATTAATCACACATTTATCCTCTACAATAATCACAGTTTTTAGTTAGAACAAGATCACAGACAATTTAATGAGCATTTGCATGTGTTTCCTTTCACCTTATTTCTATCATTATGATGTTAGTTTATAGGCAGGTACTTATATGATGCTTGCAATGTAGTGAGGCACTACATAGTTGATATCCCAAGTCCTTCTGGAAATTGATAATTTTCTCAGAAATCTAAGCCAGATTCATAACAAGGATTTTATAATACTGTGAATTACCCAAGGAGGCTAAGATTATTGTACTTTACCATTTCTAAATAGAATGATAAGAGCCATGTTGCTAGAGAGTACTTACTTAAAATAATTTATAGATGTTGCCTTTTCTGCCCAAACTAAAATATGTTGACCGGTGAACTCTATAAGATGTAATTGCGTTGTCTTGTTACAACTATTGTAACCTGCACCTAGTAAATGAAATCGGTAAGGTCATGATTATTGCACCTTATTTGAGACAAAATTAAAGCAACGAAATTCCTAACTATGTTTTAATCCTTCTCATAAAGCCTGAATGGAGGGAATATATGATATGGCACTCACCAATTAAAAACTACGACATCTGTTTATATATGAATTCGTATAATAACACCTTCAAAAGTGAATTCTTCTTTCTATTTATGTCTCCACTTTGTTTTATATCTGGAAGGCAGAGGAATTCACAGACGTTTTAATACATTATGTGATATATGATCAGTTGTCCATGTAGGTGTTAAAGGTATATCTATCCGAATTGTCTTACCAATAATATCTGCATTAATGAAGGGATAATCCTTATATTTATATCATAGGCGTTCGGTTAAGTTTCTAGTCATTGAAGTGTTGGTGTCCATCAGATCGAGCCCCTAGAAATAATAGCATAGGCTCGTAAGGGTTTGTTTAGTTGATCTGACATAAGGGTACAGTAAACAGAACGATAATTACTAACCGTGAGCGGTGGCTTCTCCGGTTAAGATTACAAACAATTCTAGCGCTTTATCTGCGTAAACATCGGGATAGACTCAGACGCTTCTCGTTCGCCGATTCGGTGGTACTCGGTATAGTTTGGGCACTTGGGTCTATATATAAGGAATAAATTAAAATTCAAAAAATTATGTCCGCTCATCAAGTTATATTAGCGCACTTCCCTTCCTACAAATGGTTGCGCCTCATTCTTATAGCGCAATTACCAAGATAGACAAAAAGATATAATAACTAACCGTAAGCGATACTTTCTCCGATCCAGTTTATAGAAAATTCCAGCGTTCCAAACGCGGAGACACAAGGATAGACTTAGGCGCTTCCCGTTCACCGTTTCAATGATACTCGGTATGGTCTAGGCATTTGAGTCTGTATTTAAGGAATAGATTAACAAGCCGAAAATCAAAATCCGCTCCTCAAATTATATTAGCACCATTCCCTTCCCTGAAATAGTGGCATCTCAATCTAACAGCGTACTTACAGAGAGAAGACTTTGTACGAGCCCGAACGACGGATAACCGGTAGCGTCTCCTTGGCAGTTGAAAAGGAACGACAAATGCTTCAAAACTATTCGCTTTAAATAATTCCTTTCCCATAGTCACATGACCTGCCGTATTTTGAATTTTAAAGTGGCAGTGGTGGAGTGTACGTTTTCAGCTGCTAAAAGCATTCAGCTGTGTATTCCATCAAGACGATTAGTTATTTTAAAGGGCCGGATTACAACAGTATAATTGCGCTCTATCAGCAATGGTCACAAAGGTGTACTGTCCTAGCCTAGAGGAACCGGCACATCGCGATCACGCCCAAGGCAATCGGCAGACAACAAGGGTTCGATACCCATTGTTTCCATCCAAGTATTACGATCAGGCAGAACCTTTATAGTTATATTGTTTTAAGATTAGGTGACATATTTTCCTACCTATGTAAAGCTAAACTATCATTTATTAATATATTAAAGGATATTCTCAAACATGAGGCTCCATAAATATATAACTATACGGCAACTCAGAATTTCAGTTTAAAATTTCGCATTTTCCCACGGAATTTCACCGTTCAAACCAAGTTTGAATGTATTCAGAACAAAAATCCAATAAACCTCTTTCTTTTTTCGAATAGCGCATCCCCCTTTGTTTTCAGGTGTCCTGATTTTTTCAAGGATGCGCCACTCGAAGTCCTCTGCTTTATTATTATTCTCTAAAAAATGTTTTACTAAGGGAGCTGCCAGCTTCTTAGTTCTTATTGCAGAACGATGTTCTGTGAGCCGTACTTGAATTGGTCTACAAGTCTCTCCGACATAGCCCAACCCACAAGGGCACTTTAAAAAATACACAACATTCGCTGTTTTGCAATTCCATATTTCACAAGCTTTGGTTTCAAAGCCATTATGTGAAAAATGTTCACCTGCAAGAATGGTGGTACATGACTTACATGTTGAGCATTTAACAGTGCCACGCACTGGAAGGTTGTCAATTAAAGATCGCTGATTAGGTCCAAGCATGGAAGATTTTGTACCAAACTTGGAATGGACAATATATTCCTTGATATTCTTGTTTCTTTTATGTGCAAATAAGGGCTTAGCCAGATTCTCTTTCGATGTCGGGTTGCAATTCAGAATATGCCAATTGGCATTGATAAGTTGTCTGATGCGTTCATCTAGGGTTGAGTGTCTTGTAACGCAGACAAGTTGATCTTTTGTTGCTGGTTCTTTTGCTCTCAATAGAGCGTCGCGGTCATAAAATCGCGCTCTTTTGTAAGAATTTCTCACAAGTCTATGTGGATAACCACGATCTAGGAACTTTTTTCTCATAATTGATGCTTGTCTATCATAGTCAATGAGGTTAGTACAGTTCCTCCGAACTCTCAGGAATTGAGAGAACGGAATGCTTTCACGTTGATTTTTCGGGTGAAAGGTTTGAAAATGTAAAAGCGTGTTGCGGGCCGTAGGCTTTACATATAAATCAACTTCTAATCCATCATTTTGATTTTTTATTAGGAGATTAAGGAATTCCACTTTCTCAGTACTGTACTGAGCAGTGAATTTTAAGTTCACATCAACAAGATTAATCCATTCCAGGAATTCCATCAGAGAATCTCTCCCATTGGTCCAGACAAAAAAGATATCATCAATATACCTAGACCAATGGGAGATAGATTAAAAAAAGGGGGCAACCTCATTTTCAATAAACTTCTCCTCAAAGGCAGACATATAAATGTTTGCGATAGAAGGGGCAACAGACGCACCCATACTCACTCCCCTTATTTGTTGGTATAATAAATCTCCGAATGCAAAAATATTTTCAGTTAATACAATGAATAGACAGTCAATTAGAAAACTCTTGGGGCAATTTATGTCAAACTTGTCGATAAATCAATCTGTTGCTATAATGGCCTCATTCAAAGGGATGTTGCTGTACAGAGACTCAATATCCATAGTCACTAGGATGTCTCTATTAGTCATAAAAGACAGATTTTCCACTATATTAATCATATGGCCACTATCTCTGATGTATGATTTAATTTTGGGTATATGTGGTCTTAAGTAATGATCGACAAATTTAGATAGAGGTTCAGTTATAGTTCCTATTGTTGAGACGATAGGTCTAAAAGGAGGATTAGTAATGTCTTTGTGTATTTTTGGGAGACCGTAAATACATGCAGTTTTATTTTTATGGGAATTTAAAAATTCATATTCTTTAGAACTAATGTCTCCATTAGATAAAGCCTCATTTGTTAAAAGTTGGATTTTCTTGGAAATGGAATGCAGGGGATTAGAATTAATCTTACGGTAGGTAGAATCATCGTTTAGCATCTCAATCATTTTGCATTCATAGGAATGTGAATCCAAAACAACAATTCCACCACCTTTGTCGCATCCTTTGATTACTAGGTCTTTATTCTCAGATAATTTCTTTAGGGCTATTGACTCCTCTCTACTCAAATTGTAGATAGGTTTAGGAATGAACTGTAGTGTTTTTTCAAATTTTTGTAATACCACCAGTTCAAATGCTGCAACTTCTGGGCCTAGTTGTTCTAGCCCCGGGCAGAATGTTGATGGTAATTTCAGCTCATTTTTGTTGTATGGTTCGGATTGCTTTCCTCATTACTCTGAAAGAATTTTTTTAATCTTATTTTACGAAAAAACAGAATTATATCTTGATATAATTCAAAGATATTTGCATGAGAATGCGGAACATATGAAAGTCCCCTCGATAATAATGATTCACTCTGGCTATCTAGTCTAGTGGATGATAAGTTAAAGATAGGGATTACATCCCTTGACCCCAATATTGGCGGTTCCGGGTCTCTCTGATAAACTGGGGCTCCTGTGCCTGATGTTGTTGCTGGTTCTGCTGGAAATTCCCTCTGCCCTGGCCTTGAAACCTCACTCTTGGGCGAACCCGTCGAGGCCCTCGATTGGATAAAAAAGAGGACTGTTGTTGAGGCCGTGAGCCAGGGTAGGGATTAAAGGCTCCTCCTTGGTCATAATAGTTATTTGGGCCTTCTCCCTCTGAGTCTGATGTTTCTGAAAAATTATTGACTCTCTGTGGGGCACTTCTAGTCTCATCAACATAATGATTTTGTTGGTAAAATTCCTTCTTTAAATATGGATAAGCTATTTCTTCTGTATAGTATCTCTTATCTTTATTTAGTTTATCAGTTTTTCTTTTATTAGGATAGCTAATGAAAGATTCAAGTTCTTTGTTCGATTCCTCTATGTTTTTCATTGCTTCCTCAACTCCATTTAATTGCTTAAGCTTCTCCTCTAGCTCATCTATTTCTGTTTTAATGGTGGCAGCTAGTTCTCTTGACGTCTCTACGATCAACATCATCAGATCGCGAGAGCACCTACTAGCTATCTGACTCCACCTTTCGAGGAACGGCCTGTGATGAACAAACAGACCTGGTAAATTCCGTACCCTTAGTCCATTAGGTATAATGCCTGTTCTTAGGTAAGCCAACATAAACTCTCCGTGAGCTTCCATTCAGATGAGTTTCTTTTTAAGATCTACTAGCTTATTCTTATCGTCGTGGCCCCTGTTGTTGGTATTAGTGCTACTAAATGTAGCTGTTGTTCCAACTAGTAGGGCAAACTCAGCATCCGTAAACCCAAATGTTTTTAAATTGGCCATAGTGGATTATCAGGGAAATACAATATAAATTGGGAATAAAATCAAATGCAAATGCTCAATTAGAGAATGGTTTGAGGAAATGATAACAACAACAAGGCCCTGCACAGACAAGCTGTGGGAAATAATATGGCAATAACAAGGACCCGCTGTGAAGGTAAATACAGTTCCTAGGACAGGGAAATAATTATGTGCATAACCCTAGGCATTCAAATAACGGCATGAAGGGAAAATTGAGATCACAATAAGGGAGAACAAACAGAGCACAAAATTCATTAAAAATTAAATTCTTTTTAATCTACATTGGCATATAAAAAACAATTGGTGTCACACAGATATAATCCAAATCAATAATACATAATTAATCATTTAAAAATTCAAGCACAATCTTAAACAGAACAATAAATCTAAAATCAACTAGTGGCTTTGATAATTCTCTACGCGCGTTTCGGCGTCAAACAAAACGCCTTCTTCAGGAGCCACGAATATTTCTGTAAAAAAAAATATAATAAAAAACATAAAAATTCTGACTGTTAATTTAACATTCATATAATACTATATATACTTAATAACATCTTTATCTTCTTTATTAATGAAATGCTTGTTCTCCTCTTTTAACAGTGTTTCCCTTTCCTATATTAATCACACATTTATCCTCTACAATAATCACAGTTTTTAGTTAGAACAAGATCACAGACAATTTAATGAGCATTTGCATTTGTTTCCTTTCACCTTATTTCTATCATTATGATGTTAGTTTATAGGCAGGTACTTATATGATGCTTGCAATGTAGTGAGGCACTACATAGTTGATATCCCAAGTCCTTCTGGAAATTGATAATTTTCTCAGAAATCTAAGCCAGATTCATAACAAGGATTTTATAATACTGTGAATTACCCAATGAGGCTAAGATTATTGTACTTTATCATTTCTAAATAGAATGATAAGAGCCATGTTGCTAGAGAGTACTTACTTAAAATAATTTATAGATGTTGCCTTTTCTGCCCAAACTAAAATATGTTGACCGGTGAACTCTATAAGATGTAATTGCGTTGTCTTGTTACAACTATTGTAACCTGCACCTAGTAAATGAAATCGGTAAGGTCATGATTATTGCACCTTATTTGAGACAAAATTAAAGCAACGAAATTCCTAACTATGTTTTAATCCTTCTCATAAAGCCTGAATGGAGGGAATATATGATATGGCACTCACCAATTAAAAACTACGACATCTGTTTATATATGAATTCGTATAATAACACCTTCAAAAGTGAATTCTTCTTTCTATTTATGTCTCCACTTTGTTTTATATCTAGAAGGCAGAGGAATTCACAGACGTTTTAATACATTATGTGATATATGATCAGTTGTCCATGTAGGTGTTAAAGGTATATCTATCCGAATTGTCTTACCAATAATATCTGCATTAATGAAGGGATAATCCTTATATTTATATCATAGGCGTTCGGTTAAGTTTCTAGTCATTGAAGTGTTGGTGTCCATCAGATCGAGCCCCTAGAAATAATAGCATAGGCTCGTAAGGGTTTGTTTAGTTGATCTGACATAAGGGTACAGTAAACAGAACGATAATTACTAACCGTGAGCGGTGGCTTCTCCGGTTAAGATTACAAACAATTCTAGCGCTTTATCTGCGTAAACATCGGGATAGACTCAGACGCTTCTCGTTCGCCGATTCGGTGGTACTCGGTATAGTTTGGGCACTTGGGTCTATATATAAGGAATAAATTAAAATTCAAAAAATGATGTCCGCTCATCAAGTTATATTAGCGCACTTCCCTTCCTACAAATGGTTGCGCCTCATTCTTATAGCGCAATTACCAAGATAGACAAAAAGATTTTAGATTTATTGTTCTGTTTAAGATTGTGCTTGAATTTTAAAATGATTAATTATGTATTATTGATTTGGATTATATCTGTGTGACACCAATTGTTTTTTATATGCCAATGTAGATTAAAAATAATTTAATTTTTAATGAATTTTGTGCTCTGTTTGTTCTCCCTTATTGTGATCTCAATTTTCCCTTCATGCCGTTATTTGAATGCCTAGGGTTATGCACATAATCAAGACAGCCCTACCCACAGCCCCACAAACTCATAATTTTAAGCACCCACCACGCCACCGCTGGAATACATCTCCATTTTGGGTCAGGGATCCTCCAGCCCAGCAAGTGCCATTTCAGGGCTGGCCAGGTATTGCCACTGCTTCTCCCTGCCGCCGCCGCCTAGACTGTGAAGCAGAAGCCGTGCAGCACAAACAAATTAACCACAGCCGCAGTGGCCTGGGAGAGCCGCCTCCTTCAGCCAGGGTCACACAGCTCTCTGCCGCATCCCTGCTGAATATGGCCACAGCACTCCTACTTTTAGAGCCCGTGACTATTAAAGTTATTTGCATGGCGGCCCAGTCAGGGCGCCATGCTGATTTAAAAAAATATATATAAATAATGGGGGAAAAGCGGTATACTCGACAAAATAACATACAACACAGAAAAAAGTGGGCACTGTGCTAACACATATAGCGTGGCACCTGTGCCTATTAAAGATATTGCATGGTTGCCATGCTGATAAAAAGAGCCCATTAACGGAGAAAAGAAAATAAAAAACACCAAAAGACAAAAAAACGGGCTCCATGCTACAGCATATAGCTCGGCGCCCGTGCTCATTACAGTTATGGACATGGCGGCCCGTGCAGGGCGCCATGATCGTGGCTTGGCGAAAACAGGAAAAAGAGTACTCCCAAAAAACAGATTAACAATGCACGCGAAAGGTAACTGTAGTTGGTCAGTGCTGCTCTTCCGAAAATGGAAGTGACATATTGTTGCCTGAACCATTAACGAAGTAGCAAAAAAGACTGCCAATGCATTGAACCAATGGGAAGGCAGCAGACAGGATGTGAGTCCTTTTCTGACTACACAAGGTCTTCCAGACAGCGCATGTGCTGTCTAGGCACAACCTAAAAAATGGCTTCATTAACTGTTGTTGGGTTAGGAAAATGCAGGGATTATCGCCGTTTAATGTACTCCTCAGGGCCCAGGGCCCCAATACCACTGCACCTTCTGTAACAGTAGCAGTTACTTCCATCTTGGGTTGTGCAACCACCTTCTAAACATGTCTAATGGCATAGTCCCTCGATATGATGGATGGGAAGCCATCCGACAGCTCATCTGAGGCTTTTCGCCTGACATCATAGGTTCCCATCTGAGTGCCGTATTATGATACTGGTGGTCAAAGGGAAACCAGCGGGAGAATTCCGCTCCGCTCTGTGAGCCCGTTTGGGCGGCGGGCAGAATTGTAATCCCAAAATGGCAGCGGAGTTAGCCTCGGCTCTGCTGTCTGGATTACACTCCTGCGCTCTGCCTACCCCTTAAAGGTGGTCTGCCTGCCAAGAAAAGGCAAGTTGAAAGTAACTTTGGGGGCCCCTAGCAGTGCTCCTTTCCCCCCTGACCCTCTGCTATAGGGCCTAGGGGGCACCTATGGTGCCTCGCTAAACATCCCTGCACCATGTGGCAGGCACAGCATGGTGCCCGCCACACAGTGCAGGGATGTTTGAAAACATCAATTTTTCTATTGCAGCTTATGCTGTGGCCCAACATGTAACAGGGATCAAAGTGTGTTCCTGGAAAGCAATACTTACCCAGGATATTTTTATGTTAAAGATCATTTTATTAATATATTTCACAGACATAGAAGTACCAGTCCTCAAAATAAATGACCTGAATAGACTGTAAAAGCTATTTATGACTGGATTTATAGTAAAGTAAACAGAAATAATGGGGAACAAGCAGAGTAGGCCATGCACACATATATATAGAGAAGTTACATAGACCATATAAGCAAAGTATATGTGATCAGTAAATACAGTAAGGAATTATAATCAGGACCGAGAAGAGTATATTATAGTAAGTCTAACATATACAACAATATTTTAGCTCAAGTAGGTTTTTCTACTTCTTTAATACCAGCAGTGACTGACATTCATCCTGAGAACCTATGGTTTTTTGTCCCAAATAGTGAATAATACTTAGGGCCTCCTTTAGTGCCCTAGTAATGGGTCTGGTATTTCACCCCCTCACCCCCCATTCTTGTACCCTCACCCCCAGGAGTTATTGATACCAGGTGCATTGGTATCTCTGGGAGATGGGGGCATTTTGTTGGATTAAGAACTGGACCCTGAGGTTACCCTTACAAATGAGGAATTACCAGGGCAACTGGTATTTCCACACCTGATTCTCTCCGTTTTTCTGCCCAGAGCTAAGCTCAGACATTTCAGCTGCTCTCAGTACATCTACTGTACCACCGATTTAGTGGCTACACGTTTCAGAAACCAGTCTTTAGTGGATATGATCGTGGATAGAAGGCTGATTTGCTGCTATACGACTGAGTTTGCTTTCTATATAAATTGCCATATCATAAATAAATATAATACATGTTAAAGGGATGGGATGTGAGAACATGCTGAGAAGCCTGTATGCCCAAATTAAAGGAAAACTAGATCATGCCACATGACGTGGCCTTCTTCATTAATTGAATATTTATTATGAATAGTATTTTAACCTCATATTTATAATTCACTGCGTTTTCTGGTTTGTTGTCTATGTATGCAATAAGGTACGCATTGGCCGGATATCTAAAAAACACAGAATATCGTGAAAGTGCTAATTACACAAGTGGCAATTACATCTACATGAGATGTGCATCAATTTCCATTAAATACATAATAATATACATTTCTTTTGTGTGAGAGTCTGAATTTAAACTGCTTTTTGAACTTCAGTGGCTGAATTGCACAGTGTTAGCACCCACATGCCAAGTCTATGCAATATGCTGCGGTTTACCACTTTGTTTGGGACACTATACATAACGTTTTTGGTTAAATCTGACTCAATTTCCATGGAGTTTATCCCAACTGACCAAATGTGGACCAGTTCTACTGGATTGGGTGGCTGCTCTCCCCCATTTCTGCTGTCTGTTGGTGTTGCCACCACACCTTGACACACCTAATTGGGGAAATAGAGACGACCCTGCTTGCAGGGTTTCTACCATGTACAAGGCTCTTAATTGGGCTGCTAAGCTGGCGAGATCGCAAACAAATGATCCACCATTTTTGGGCTAGAAGTATCCCTTCAGTGGTACACAAGAGTATGGCATATTATTCAGATGAGTGTGTTTGGATTCCCAAATTGGATGGCATGCATTTCCTTGATGAACAAATAGAATTCTGTTCCTTTCATATATGAAGTCAGAGTCAGATAGAAAAGGTATTCTTGAGGGAACCTTGGCTGATTGGCCCCTTCTGCACAAGAACCTGTGAGGTCACAACTCTTCTCTGCTCATTCTATCCTTAATCTGTCAAGATTTATGGTCCTGTAGTGATGTAGTGTGTTCAGTTGCTGCTGTTTAGGCCCTTTTGTGTATTTTGTTTTTCATGTAAGTTTGGTTTCGGCACTTTTTTCCTTACACATGGGCATGGAAGAAAGACTGAACCTTGAGATGCCCATTACTTATGTTTTTGACAACAAGTATTATTTTAATACACATGAAATATTGGCTGATGGGTTGAGGAAATATAGCGTTGAACAGAGGCAAAAAGGGGACTCGAGGGAATGATAATGACTCTTAAACAATGGCAGCAGAGGGCTTGTTTTATTTTTCGCCGCTCAAGATACTCCTTCACAAACAGATATTGCGCCCGCTGTATTACAAGTGCCAGTGGATACAATGCACTTATAATACTGCAGAGGATATCCGTCACGTTTCTGACAGAGTGTCCTGAAGTGTTGCAAGACGGTGGGCAACACCATGTTGTACGCTGTGCAAGGGGCAAAGCATGTAGACCCCCGCACGCGTGAGTAATGTGGTAGAGTCTGGCATACGGTCAAGACAAGATAATAAATAGACCGGGGATCTCGGCGTGGTCAGATTGGAGACTACCACCCTAACACTAATGTGCGTGGTCTTTCACCCGGCACCCTGGACCTTGCCGTCACCACACGACATGTCCCATCCACCGAAATATAAATGAGGCCCTGAATATGGTTAGCATGATGAATCTGAGGAGTTCAATCAGCTCAGACTGGAGGCCATGCTGGTCGTAGTTGGCTAAGGGATTTGGGAAGCAGTCAGCAAAAATGAGACACAAAGAGGTCAGAAAATATAATTGACCTATTATTTTATTCCTAACTTTTTTCTGAATGGCCTTGGCTTGCTACTTAATCTTGACACATTTCATTAGATGGGTCCAAAAAGCTATTATAATTAAAATTATATTGGAACCTGTTGAACCTTTCTATCATGTCTAATTTAATGTCCAAAGTAACAATCGACGCATTTATGGTATAGGCGGTCTGCAAGTGCTCCTTTCCCGTTCCCTTATAAGTGCCACTTTTTATTGAGTACAGTCACACGTAGCAAATGGGGGCCCTTGACCTCATTTTCTGAAAGAGAGTAATGTCTGCCTTTATTACCACTTTCAATTTCAATCTCTGGTGACTCTCGAAACGCAGTCTTACTTCTAATTCAAAACCCAGACCAACACGTATAGAATATAAAAACTCAATGCGTTGAACTCTTTTTTACCTGGCGCCTTCATAATCAAATCATTAGGCTAATGGTTATTTCTCTCCATACTTCTGTTTAAAGAAATATGTGAAAATGTTAATATCTTAACGCCATAAAATTATTATAGCTTTTAAACAGCCTGCAATAAACCATACAATAAAGCCAACGAATGACTTCCTCTTACTTTATAATTAGTAAAATGACAGTCGAGTTTTACGAGGAACCACCCAGCGCCATAAAAAGTGAATCTGAAAGTTATGCCAGCTCAATATTTCAAATAGAATTCCTTATTACACCATCTGTCTCACTGAAAAAATATGAATGCGAGCTGCCCTAGAAGGATTTCATCTCCCCTATTGGTTAATTTCTGCATTTTTAATGTATCATATCTTATTCATTCCAACACTTCACTAAATGCAGCGTTTAAATTTGGATTCTGAGTGTGGCCATTGGGGGGATTTTCAGGTAAAGCAGCCTGGGTTCACCAAGTGGCGTTATTTCTACTGTGTGAGCACCATAGGCCTGCTCGCAGTGCTTACTTGATTCTCTTTGGTTTGAAGACTTATGGGGGTAAGTCTTGAGGTCTTGTTAAGTGTTACCCAGCTGAGGTGTAGCTTGAGTACTGATTGCTGGGTCTGAAGCGAACCCATGGGCATTTTGTGAAGCTCTATGTACGTTCTGAGGGATGATATTGCAGGGTTGTGAGTAAGCTTAGGTGGTTAATTCCAACCAGCACCTTTTATAGAGGAACAGCATACAAATCCTTTGTTGTAATACGTAATTTGAGGCCTCCTTTATGCTGGACCTCCTCACTCCCCTTTGAGTGGCAAACAGGCAAACCGTCCCTCCCTTTGTTGTTTAAGCTTAGGTGGTGTCACTGACCCCCTTTGACAATCTAAACACAAACAGGGCAGCAGCGGCTGGTGTTAGGGCAGAGTGGTGAGGTAGAGGGGATGGACGAACAGAGGACGACAACAAAAAAAACATTTATGTGCTGCGTGCTGCATTGCCAACTTGGTGCTCCTCTGCTGCACTGCACAGGCTCCCAGACTCCCCTGCGGCCAATCCTGATGTTGTTCTCATGCATGAGAGCAGTGCCAGGATTGGCCTGAACGCCTCGATTTGCACTCCCAAGGAGACTGGGAGCCCGTGCCTGCTGTCTCCAACCTGGCAACGCAGCTCTGGTTGGAGACAGCTCAGTGCTCAGGACGGTTTGGCCGTCCTAAGGCAGTCGGCCAAACTGCCATGCGCACTGAAAGCAGTGCACCTACCACTCCCCCTCCAGTATGTCATCGTCTGGCCCCACCTGCAAGACTTGTTCGTGTTAAAAATAAAACGATAATAAAATGTGTTGAAAATAAAACAATAATAAACCCAAGTCATTCTTTAGGGTTTTGAGGTCTGCAGGGAGGGGGCGGTGCTCCTCCACCATAGCCGAGGAGCCGCTGCTGAACCGAGGCCACCCAAATAAACTTGCAGGAGTCTGGGACAACATAAATAATCACAATAATTGCCTCAGAGGTTATCCCCTGAAATACATGTTTATATTATTTTAGCCAAATTAATACACACTTTTTATTATTGCAACTTACTTAATAGCCATAATCTTACAAACAAAATAATGGAATACCTGAGATGAAAGACGAGTTTATTTTACAAAAAAAAATCACATCGCATTTATTCTAAATTAGGTCAATGAAAACAGACAAGCACATACATTAAAGGTGTGCATCAAAATTACATGAATGAAATGGACTACTTCAAGCATCTCACAAATCAACAATACTTCAAGGTAAGCACATTACATTTGTCCTATCAGTCGATATTGACGAATTTTCAGTTCTTTACATAAGTTCATCATGGGCCATCATGAGAAAAGCTATTCTTACATGAGTCAATATTGTCTAATTGGTATAAAACAAAATTGATTTTATTGTGAAAGAGATCCTAAAAATATACCAACATGCTAAAACAAGTGTTTAAAGTTCCGACCAGAGCACATGATATTGGGCCCATTATTGCATAGTTCATCTTAAGCAGTGCATATAGTCAATTATGTGTTTGCATCGTAGAACACAGGTATTTCTTGGTGCCAAATAGTCATGTTTTGTTCCAATCATTTTCACTACTGGCAATCAATTAAATATTACCATCAGGAGACCAATTTGATTAATCAACCCACAATAATATATCCAGCTTGAAACACAACCATAATCCTGGGTCATCCTTAATAATTAGGATAATGCACTTTTAATAAATCACTTCAGTTACTCCAACACAAACACGTCTCAAACACACTATTTAAAAAAGTGGATCATTCATAACACACAAGCCCTCTTTGATATTTGTTATTTAAATATTGTTTAAGATAATATATTCACAGAGGCTCAGCTGAGGAATACAATAAAAAATAAATTGTAACTTAGAAATAGATATGAAAACCACTGATGTAGCCAAGCTTGCAGTTTACTATTATAAGAAGAGAAACCTACATTATCCTCAATTAACCCTTCTATTGAATCAATCTGTAAATATCCGTTCTGTTACGGAGTGGGGCATGCTACAACCTATGAGTCGCATGGGGGCACTACCCTATTCCTTTTTCAACAGAATGCTTCTGTTCGGATTGGTGTCACTACAACGCGGTTTTTTACAACGCATTCCGTTACATCGGAATTTTTACAACGCAGGATCCATTACATCGGATGCCATTACAACGCATGGCATTACATAGCAGATGCTATTACAACGCATGGCATTACATCGTAAGTATAGGTAAGTATATCTTTTTAATTTTTTTTTAATTAAGTTAATTTAATTAATTTAATTTAATTAATTTAATTAAAATACATTTTAAAATAGTAATTATTTTAATTTAATAAATTTAAATCTATTTATTTAATTTAATTTTAATAAAAATTTTAATTAATTTTAATTAATTAATATAATGAAATTAATTTAATTTAAATATTTTTAAACATTATAATTAAAATAAATTAATTACAATATTTTATTTAATTTCATTAATGTAATTAAAAATGTAATTAATATAATATAATTAATTTAATTTAATAAATATATTTTAATTAATTTATAAATGGTAAATATAATTTAATTAGCCCTAAGCACAAACCCAACCCTGAACCCTAAAACACCCCTGTACCCCAAAACCCAAACCCTACCCTGAAACCTAAAAACACCCCTGTACCCCAAAACCCAAACCCTGCCCTGAAACCTAAAAACACCCCTGTACCCCAAAACCCAAACCCTACCCTGAAACCTAAAAACACCCCTGTACCCCAAAACCCAAACCCTACCCTGAAACCTAAAAACACCCCTGTACCCCAAAACCCAAACCCTACCCTGAAACCTAAAAACACCCCTGTACCCCAAAACCCAAACTCTACCCTGAAACCTAAAAACACCCCTGTACCCCAAAACCCAAACCCTAACCTGAAACCTAAAAACACCCCTGTACCCCAAAACCCAAACCCTACCCTGAAACCTAAAAACACCCCTGTACCCCAAAACCCAAACCCTACCCTGAAACCTAAAAACACCCCTGTACACCTGTACTTATTTTAAAAATTACTTTAATTAATATAATAAATAATAAATTAATAATATTAAAAAACATAAATAAATATATTTAATTATAATTAATATTAATAAAATTTAAAAAAATTAAATACTTACCTATACTTACGATGTAATGCCATGCGTTGTAATAGCATCTGCTATGTAATGCCATGCGTTGTAATGGCATCCGATGTAATGGATCCTGCGTTGTAAAAGTTCCGTTGTAAAAGCCTCCCGTTGTAAAAGTTGCGATGTAACGGTGCATCACCTTCTGTTCATCTGACAGGTTGCAAACATGCCCGTTCCCTAAAGGAACAGGAAGGAACTCTATGATGAAGCAGGCCACCAAGGGGTACCCCTGGCATGAGAGTTCTTTAAAGCAAAAGGATTATTTTCTCCTTAGGTCTATGGAAGGGTTCTTAGATTGATTCAGTAATAGCTGGACTCTTGTGTCACGATTTCGATGCCAGTTATTCACTGACTGTTTTCGTTTCAGTGTTACCGGGTGTGGGACGATTTTGAGTCTATAAACTACAATCCCCGACAAGCTTTGTGAGTCATGCCCCACGTGACTATCATGCAAAGCCCATCGAGGGGTCAAGAGGCGACGGGAGGATCAAAAATTAGCAAGCATTCGCGCCAAGAATTTTCAATTCTATTAAGGACACGGAGGCGAGGATTATGCTTCTCCTTTACTGCAAACATCACAGCAGCCAATGAAAATGCATATTTTCATTAAATAACAGTAAACAAACTACATTTCCCATCATGACATGTATATAGGCACGTCCCCATAGTCCATAAGAACCCTTTGCGTGCGGCCATCTTCCTCTTTCTTTGTAGCGAACAAGTCCAAAATAACTTGAATAACATCATAACTCCTCCAAAATGGAAGAAAAAACATCCTCTTCAGGTTGAATATCCTGGCAGTCTTCTGCGTTTAGTCAGATTTCTTGTCTGATCCTGAAACAAAGCAGATGAAACCGTAACCACCGAAAACAACTGGGTGGGCAAGATGTTACACATAACCAAGCCGGGTGGGATAATCCTCGCCTCCGTGTCCTTAAAAGAATTGAAAATTCTTGGCGCGAATGCTAGCTAATTTTTGATTCTATTACAGGACCGGAGGCTTCAGATTATGCTAGTTTAACGCTCATTGAAAACAACAGAGGTAATATCCCCCACCGGCTTATAATAGTACGTTTTAAAAGTGGACTCTGAGGACCAATCTGCGTTACGCATAATGTCCTGAATGCTGGACCCCAACATGAATGATTTTGACGCCATAGCGCCTCTTACAGAATGAGCACCGAATATGGTGATGTCAATGCCAGCTTCTTTCATAATATAACGAAGCCATCTGGCGATGGTGGCGGCTGCCACAGCTTTAAAAGGTTTTTGCAATGCAATTAACAATTGTGAACAGCCCTGAGGTCTGATGTCCTTTGTGCATTCCTCATATGCCTTCAAACATCGTACCACACATAATTTCTCATTATCATTAAATGCATTATAACTAATATGACGTGACATTGTTTTGGTGCGTCCTGTAATGGTAAAGGAAACTCCTTCCGGAGTAAATACTCTACCTGTAACGTCGAGAGCTCGCACGTCCGACGAACGTCTGCATGCTGAAAGGCAAAGTAGCATGGCCAATTTGGGCGATAATTGTTTCCTAGTTAAAAGCGTGTTTACAGGCCATCCGTTAAACAATGCCAGAACTAGCGAAACATCCCACAAACCTGTATACTTGGGTTTCGGTGGGTTGGCCACCCGAATACCTTTAAGCAACTTGCACACCACTGGGTGCATGCCTACCGGTTTCCCGTCTATCTGGGCATGGCCCGCTGAAATGGCAGACCGGAAATTGTTCACCGATCTATAAGCCAATCCTTCTGCTGCTTTATCCGATAAAAAGTTCAACACGTGGGGAGCTCTGCCCCCACGGGATCCAAGTGTCATTCCACGCACCAATCCACCCAGTTTTTCCAGGCCGAGGAATACCGTTTTCTTGTGGATGGAGCCCAGGCCTGCCTGATAAAATCGGAAGTCCTGCTCGAAACCCCTGGCAGTTGCCATTGTTCCCTGAAAGCCACCAAGCCATCATCTGAAGCCTGCCTTCCACTATCAGTGGATGTCGGTACTGATGAGGGCCCAGCAACAGCAATTCCGACTCTGGAAGGAGTCTGGGGAGATCGCAACTCCACTGCAATAACTTGGGGAACCACGACTGGGATGTCCACCATGGCGTCACCATAACTATCTCCACCCGTTGTCTGATCACCTGCGACATTACTCTGGGTATCAACATGAAGGGGGGAAAGGCATATTGAATTGCCTTCGACCAATCCTGGAGAAAGGCATCGGTCGCCTTCGCCAGTCAGTGGGTCCGGCCTCCAACTGAAGAACTGCGGGAGTTGGTATGTTAGTCTGGAGGCAAAGAGGTCCGTCTGGAATGGACCCCAAATTCTCTGTATCCACTCAAAGACCTCTGGAAGCAACTTCCAGTCGCTGTAGTCCCTGAGGTACCTCGAGTTCCAGTCCGCTACCTGATTGGACTGGCCCGGAAGATATTCCGCTATCACCGATATTTGATTCATCAGGCAATAATGCCAAAAATCCTTGGCTATCTGCACAAGAAGCGACGACCTTGTGCCGCCAAACTTGTTGATGTACCTCACTGCTGACACATTGTCCATGCGAAGGAGGATACAGCAGGAGGTCTGCCTCGGGGATAACGTCCGCACGGCGAATGACCCTGCGAGCAGTTCCAAGCAATTTATATGCAAGGCAAGCTCTTGTGGAGACCATCTGCCACCTGTGGAGATGTCTCCGCAGCGTGCCCCCCAGCCCCACCGGCTGGCGTCGGACTCGATTATGACCTCTGGTTGGGAGCCGAAAATCGCTCTGTCGTTCCGCGCGTCTACATGGCCTAGCCACCATTGTAGCTCGGTCCGTACCTCCTCTGATAGAGGGATGACGTCCGAATAGGACAGTCCCTTCTGAAGATGTCTGATCTTTAGCCTTTGCAGGGCCCTGTAGTGAAGAGGGATCGGGAATATCGCTTGGACAGATGAGGCCAAAATCCCTACTACTCTGGCAATCGCCCTGAGAGTTACTGTCTGGTTGCTCAACAACTTCCGGATTTCCTTCTTGAGATCCTTCAGTTTCACCTTTGGAAGGCACAGCTGGGCTGACGTCGAATCTATCGTGAAACCCAGGAAATCTATTACTTGAGTAGGAATGATCACTGATTTCTTTGAATTGATGACAAACCCTAATGTTTGAAGCAGCATCGTCGTAAGGGCGAGATGCTGCAGAAGAACCTGTTGACTCTGTGCCATTATCAGGATGTCATCCAGATAAATTATAAGACGTATCCCTCTCTCCCGTAGATGAGCCACAATCGGCTTCATTAACTTGGTGAAACACCAAGGAGCTGAGGAGAGCCCGAAAGGCTGAGCCAAATATTCGTACCATTGGCCGTTCCACCGGAACTGTAGATACCTGCGATGCGGAGGGAAGATGGGAACGGAGAGGTAAGCGTCTTTGAGGTCCAACCTGACCATCCAGTCTCCTTCCTGAAGCAAGTCCGTTAAAAGATTGATGCCTTCCATCTTGAAGTGATTGTACATTAGAAATTGATTGAAATCCTTGAGGTTCAAAACCAGTCTGTTCCCACCTCCTTTCTTTTGTACAATAAAGATGTTGCTGCAGAAGCCGCGAGGCCCTTGGATGACTGGTGCTATCGCTCGCTTTTGCAGCAAACCCACGATCTCCACCTCGATAAAACTGCGATCTTGTTGAGTAAAATGGAGATCTGCAGGCGTACCTGATTGAACAGGACGAGAGTAAAACTCTAGGTGAAAACCCTGCACTGTCTGTAACACCCAGGCGTCCTGTGTTAAGTCTTGCCACTGCCGCAGGCAGTGTTGAGTACGACCCTCCAACGGAAGAAGAGAAAGGTCTGAAATGCTCACCTGTGTTTTGCTGAACCTTGAAGTTCGCTCTGTTGTTATTCGACTGGTATCGTCCCTTGTTGAACCTCTTGCGAGATGGGTAGAAGGTCCCGCCTCTGGTGGAATCGTAGTCGCTTCGTCCACGACCAAAATCACCTCTCTGGGAGCCTTGGGGACCTCCACGGCCTGACGAGCGACCCTCGCTCGTCCGGCCCTGTTAAAAACACCCTGGCTAAGGGCTCTCTTGATCCCTGTCTAGGCCTTATCCAAGGCCGTGAAAGTCCCGACGTACTTTGAGACGTCTTTTACGAACTTGTCGCCAAAGAGTTGACCGGCTGCTAGGGGTCCTGGTTCTGCATCTGCCAACTCGGTCAGGTTACTATCCATTTTGATTAAGAGAGACTTTCGTCTCTCGGAAGATATGGCACAGTTGGCGTTGCCAATGAGGCATATGGCCCTCTGGGTCCATCCTGCCAATACATCTGGATCTACTGGGGTAGAGGATTCTTTGGCCGCTAAGGCCATCTCTAGGATCTTGGCCAAGGGGCCCACCACATCCAGCATTTTGTCCCGGCATCCTCTCCATGCTCGGTCAATACCTCGCTTAGGGTCTTTAGAAAATGTGCGGAGAAAGGGCAAGAGGCTAGCATCAATCTCTGGCGTTTCCGCCACCTTGTCCGGGAGTTCCGGCCGTGGACACTCCGATTTGTGGCGATTGCGCACCTCCCTTGGGAAACTCTTCCTAAGGTTCTCATGCAGGTATGCTGCGACTGCTGTGGGAGGCACCCATTCAGAGGATCTGGGGTGCATTATATCACAAGAGTCGAAGGTGAATGGGGTATTGACAGGTGTCGCACCAGTTGGCTGAGGTGTCTTCGCCTTTTTTAGTGGAGGAGGCTCCTCCGATGTGTCGGTATCAGTGTCCGTGTTCGTGGTATTAGTGTCGGTATCAGTATCGGCATGGGTCTTACGTTTGGCTTTAGCCTTGCCCTCTGAATATGAATGATCAGCTGCCTCGCTGGCAGGCAACTCCGTGAGTGCTTGCGCATGTGGCCACTTAACTGCGTCAGACAAGCCAGATGTAGATGCCTCTGCTTTTTTCTTTTTGCGGCTTGTCATAGCCGTGTCTCTTGGCGAAGCCCTCCAGCTGTTTCCTGATAGGGCGTAGGGCAACAGCTAGGGCTTGTTGAACCGTTTGGGGGACCGTGGTCTCCATGGCCCTGTTCACTGAGGACTGGACCGAAGCGTCCAAAGCATTAACTAAATTGTCCTCCAAGACAGCCTCCTGCTGTCCCTCATAAGTCTCCTCCTCAGCAAACTCTTCTTGGTATTCTCCCCATTCAGCCATCGCGTTGGCTTGAACTATAAACAGATCCTATTAATAATCTGTTTCACAGGGCACTAAGTCCCCTTACTGAATCACAAGGAGGGTAATGGGGGGGCGTCAGCCCAACAGCACACTAAATTCAAATCAATTAAGCCCCCTCAGCAAAGCTGTAGTCTGTAGGATCAGTGATCCAGGCCAATAGCACTGTACACAGAGCGTGTGCTCACTCTTAAAGGCCAGAATTTTACAACCTTTCCAGGCGCTAGTAGAGGCAGAGCTATCACCGATGAAAAAACACGAGTTTTGTAATGCAGGGGATTCGCGCAGAGAACGCGCCGCCCAACGCTACCAAAACCAGCCCAAAAGGAGCACAAATTCAGCGCGTTGAGGAGCGCGCTACAGCCGAGAGCCACCCGGACTGTACCGCGTCATAGGGCGATGAGGGAAGCCCTTGCGCGTGCGCATGAAGCGCGTTAACACTGTGGGAATACTCGGGACCAAGGCTCAGTGGATGTGAAGGTGATGGTCTGCCCTCGGTCAGCGACCGTGATCCCTAGGCGCCCACCGGAGGCGCGGCGCTCGCGCAAGCACAGAGGAATGACTGAAGGCGGGCTAACAAGATGCGTTGCAGTCACGCGCTCGCCCACCGAGCACCCAAAAATCCCTCAACAACGAAAAACAAGGCAGGTATGAGATGCTATGCTCTAACCCATTAAATACAAAGCAAGTATCGTCAGAAAAATGTGTAAGCACACATATAGTCAATTAAACAAGTATAAGTCAATTAAACAAGTATAACCATATAGGCCATGCACTACAGCAATAGGAGGGAACAAGGTGCACTTATCTCTTGCTGTGAGCAGCAAAGAAAGAGGAAGATGGCCGCACGCAAAGGGTTCTTATGGACTATGGGGGCGTGCTTATATACATGTAATGATGGGAAATGTAGTTGGTTTACTGTTATTTAATGAAAATACGCATTTTCATTGGCTGCTGTGATGTTTGCAGTAAAGATTGAGAAGCATAATCTGAAGCCTCCGGTCCTGTAATAGAATCTCCGCCTCGCCGATGATTCCGTGCATACAGCCATTTGCAGACTCCTTCATTGAGCCACGTTTGGTGGGGCGGTAAGAGTGCACAGGCACCTTGATTTTCGAAACGCTCTGAATAGCAGGAGATTTCTCCTGCTGTTGACTCTCGCTGAGCTCCCCTTCTGATAGAGACCAATTTTCCCTCAGTCTCGGTCTCGGGAATCGCTGCGCTTGGTTCCGCAGACTTCTGACTCCTCTGTTGGCAGAGACCGGTCTTCCGTGGTCTCATGCAGAGGAGCTTTGTGTTTATTCGAGCAATCTGAACAAATTCCTCTGTTGGCAGAGACACGAAACTACGGTCTCATGCAGAGGAGTTTTTTTGCGTTTATTTAGGTTTGTTTCCAACTTGTGTCAGAAGGTGAACTCCTCTGTTGGCTGAGACCGGTATCTACGGTCTCATGCAGAGGAGCCTGTTTTGGTGAAATACCTAAAGGAGGTTACTAACCGACAAGTTTCAGGTGAAAACTGGTGTTGGAATTGACTCCATTCAAATGTGTATATTTGAACCTTGCATACTGGTGAATGAGGTTACATTCATCGCCCTATAGTGTCTGGGCTGAAGACAAGAGGTTATTGTTTCTGATCCGGAAAAGTACTCATCAGTTCTTTTGTTCTTTATTTCGTCCCATCAATTGGAGAGAGGTTCGAAGAGGGGGTGTTGTCACATATGACTAGGGGTCTAGCTTCCCTTCATGGCACCTTGGTAGGTGAATAGGAGGGGGATAAAGGAAACAGCAATATCTCATACAATGCAAACTATTGGCAACTGCTGTAGCATAACTTCTTTGTTTGTCTTTTAAACCTAGTGTCAGGAGGGGAACTTGCCGCTGCCCTCTATTCTCTTCTATGTTCTGGTTGATACTTTTTGCTTTTCAGATGAGGGGTGGGAAATGTGATAAACACCATTATTTGCTTACAGATTGCTTCTTTACCTCTTATAGGTGGTATCTATGCTCAAACTGTGTTCTTGTCTCTTTCGCAGATCTCCCTCCTTGCAGTCCCTACCCTTTCCTTCCTCCGCTCGATTACCCCAAAAGTTTGTGTGTTTCATATGCCAGACTTGGGGTTGTCCAGAGGTAGGCCCCTTTAGAGCATCAACACAGTCCTGAGGATTCGGAATGGTGGAGCCAGACAGTTTGTGTAAAGTGCACTTGGATCACTCTGTGGGCATGCCCCAAAATAAAGAAAGCTCTTGGGGCTGAGTACTCAGAAATCAGCCCTATCACGTAGATCATCCTTCGCAGACCTTCAGAGGCGGTTTGACCCAAGGGTTAGGCAAGGTAAAATCCCACATATTGTTAGTGACAAATCAGGTAATCCTGTCACACAGAGAAACACAACCCTCTTGCACAAGTGTTGAGTTGCTGGGAATGGAGAAACTAGACCAAAGATAAAAGGCACAGATAGGGACTTACAGAGTTTGCAACTGCAAATGGACTTTTCTAATTATAAAAGCTCTTTTAAGAGTAGGAAAATTATTTTCGACTCTTAAAAAGATTTGTTATCCCTTCCAAATTGCAAATAGAAGGGGGCGGATTTGGAGAGAAATATATCAGTTGTTTATGACACTTAATAAGGTTGCAAAACATTGATGACTTATTGGACCCAAGTTGGGGTGGTAATTGATTTACAAAGGGAAAGGTATACCTTTGGAACAACTTCTCCTTTGTGTTGTTGCAGTCTCAGTGGAGCAGACAGCGGGCCAGGAAACCACTGCCTGCTCCCTCTGATGTTTTAACAAATCAGATTTTTTATTAATTTCAAGAAGCACCTGTCTCTTTAATGGACATGGGCTGTTTTTTAAACAAAACCCAATGTGAGAATACAAATGCAGGAATGGAGGTTTGCTATCCGATTAATTATTCAAACTTTTATTTTTAGCCTATTACATAGTGCCGCAAACTATCACCTGCCTGATTAATATTTATTAGGCAGGTTGTTTTTCAATCCCAACAAACATTCCGTTTGGGATGCGACCTGATGGCATATAGTTTGCACAGCAAATTGCATTCCTATTCCCAAACCATTCAGAGTGTCAATTTCATGATTTGGAAATGAATATAGTATATCAGACCCTTAATTATCAGTATTCTTTTATTTGTCACATTCTTCACTCCTTGACTTTCTGGGTAGCTCATCACTCTTGCGGCAGACAGTTTTACCATTGTATGCACAAAGCTTCCACTGGCCTGGTGTGCCCTTGGTGTGGTTGGCTAGAAGGTTTTACTCCAGGTGTGACAGAAGGCCAAGGGCTGTGGCCCACCCCATGAAGCAAATCCAACATCTCTGAGCAGCGGGGTTTGACTGCATGTGGAGATTTGGCTCAGGACCTGGCCAACCACCACAGTGCATAGTCAAAGCCAGTGGGGGCTGGCTGTCCATGGTTAGTTGTAGTGTCATCTTAAGGGGTTTAAGGGCCCCTGTGAAGACATATTTTAGGGGCCTGTGCCCTAAACAACTTAGCATTTCTTACTCATTTTCTTATGATTTAACCCCCATGATGCCAAACAATATTGAGTAATAGGTTAAAGGTTGAGATGGGGATATAGACACAGTGAAACAGCAAGAAAGCTCACTTTCCTGGCACCCCATGGATGGGGCCCCTGGGCAGTTGCCCACTTTGCACCCACCTTAAAATGGCTCGGGTTAGTTGGACATAGGAAACGGTGTATGTGGTATATGATAACAAAACCTTCCAAATTCACTGAAACAAAGGTGAAGGTATGACTAGTTTTGGTTATAGGACATTTAATTTTGTTCAAAGAATACCTTACAAATTCACTAAAAATACCATATTTAAACCACAGTTAAAATGAACCACTGAAAATTCGCAAGTTGTGGTGAGGATACCAAACCTAGCACAACAGACATGCAAACCGTAACTCACACACCATCATTATACCCCAGGCCTGTGCTGTTTCAGGGCCTGTGCTTGTGCTGCAAAATGCATTCATAGGTTTTAAAGCAAGCCTATCTTTTTATTAATGATGAGGCATCTAACATAAGTAGATGGCAACAACTTCTTTGGGAAACGTCAGACGTCTACAGGAGTGGAATTTCCAGGCAACAAGGAGCAGTTTTAGCTTACAAGGAGGGCTACTGCTTCACTACATTTTCCGTGCTCCTATTTTAACATATTTGTGTTAAATAACTAAATGATTGCTAAGTACTTTGCATACTGTACACAGACAATGAGCTCGAGACTTTGTAATTAAATGACACAATTAGCAGATAAAGATACCTGTGTCGGATTTTTTTTTTTTTTTTTGCAGAACGAGGCTGCATCAATCATGGTAATGACAAGTTTAATACATGTAAACAGTTCTTGCTCTCACATAAGGAATGCTCTTCATTCAACATACAGTATATACCTAAAAATAACCAATAAGCCTGTTCGATGATTACTGGTTTTACATTTATTCAGACACATGGGACTGAAATGTGTGTTTGTTTTACTTTGACAATGCATTTATGTGTCTCTGTGTCAAAAGTTCTGTATGTTTGTGTGTGCTTGTTGAAACGTGCCTATGCGTTTGTATGTTTTGTGTGTGTGTGTGTGTAAAGATGCGTGCATACATGTGTGTTTGTATCTTCATGTATATGCAGATGTTTTATGCGTCTTTGTTAGTTGCTCTTTGTGCCTCGAGATGTAAAGCTTTAGGAGCTTATTTAAAAGCCCCTTGAGCTGCCGGTGTGTCACCTTTTGTGATGCACTGGTGGCGCATTTTTCTGCCCCATATTTACAAGGACATGTAAAGCCACCCTGCGTGGCTTTTCGTGTCCTTGTAAATACGGCCTCCTTTCATGCAGCACTTTGCATGAAAGGGGCGTTCCATGGGTGTTGCTGTGGGTGTTCCCACACAACACCCTTGGATTCTGCCACATTACCAGATTTATGAGAAATCATATTAAAGAACTCTTTAATAAACCAATCAATTTACTCTGGCTTTTTGAAAGGTTCCTTTTGGAACTTCTTTACTTCAGCCTAGATGATTTTGCTCCTCATCCTCTTGGCCTTCATGACGCGATAGCGGTCAAAATCTGTCATCTTGGTTTTCTTATCTCTGGCATTGATCTTCTTTGTCCATCTTGTTTGAGCCCATTTTTCATTTACATTTTCTTTCTCCCAGGCACTTCTTACACACTTCTGACAAGCGCTGTGGGGGAACTTGAGTACAAAGTCAGTAAGCTGCATGCACTTGAAGGGCATATCTTTCTTGCATGTTGGCCGAACGAGATGAAGGCAACCCGGCTAACCTGTACATAACGCTTGGAAACCATGGTGGCGTTCCATGGACAGAATGGCTGAGAAATTGTGAATCTGGGAATGCATCAAAATTCTACGCCTCCCCAGGGGAGGCGCAACAAGGAGAATTTCTTTAATTTCTTCTTATTTTTTCCTCTTTCTATGCATGCTGCATTATGCATTATGCATAGAAAGAAAGAGGAAAACTCCTCTCATGATTGTTTTAAAAAATAATTTCCGCAATGCATGGTGCAAGGGGGTCTGCATCGGCAGATGGCAGTCAATTGTGCGCCAGCGCAGGGGAGAGCACAGGGATCCGTCATATCATTGTAGATATGATGCATCCCTGTGCTTTGAAAGTGACAGTGCAGTGCAGCAAAATGGGTAGTGGCACTGCTTCCTTCTAAATAAGGCCCGTGGATACTACCATGCACACACACAGTCGGGGCCAGACCTTTTGGGTTTGCCAATATTTGCTTAGATATCAAAGCGATGGCAAAGAAGTCTATTAAAGAATTCCTACTGGGAAAATTCTTGTTAAATTCAAGCAATAACGGAGTAAAGAATAGATAGGTTCCAATTGATCTGTTACCAGCTTGATGGATTGAGAATCGTAGAAAACAAAGATTTAGCGCCATACTTTAGCACCATTTTGGATGTGTGGACACATTTTACAATAAAAGAAATAATATAAAAACACAAGTGTCATAAACAACAGCCGCTTGCGTTCTGGTCATAGTTCCTGCGCTCCCACGCTTACATTATGCCACTTGGGGTAACACCTTAATTTTAGGAATTTCACAAAACAAGCAAAGCACACAATTCCTGAAACTACATGAGATTACACCAGCATAACAGAAAGTTCACATCCTACATTCCAGGGAAAACAGGTTTTATTATCAGCCACAATTGATATCGTATCCCAGTGCTAGAAAGCTTTGCTTTACTCTAATACTTTCTTAAAACTTTAATTTAGTTAATAGGAATTGGGGCCTGAATTGTTAATGAATTTAGGGGCATATTTACTAGAAAATGATGGAGCGTGGCACCGCAAGCCATCTTGCAGCGCTCAGCTGCGTCATTAAGAAAGTGCAGGGATGCGTCGTATTTACAGCATTACGAACCATCCCTGTGCTTTCCTCTGTGTTGGCGCACAATTGGCTATTGCAGAGGTACCTGCATTAGATTGAAGGGACACCTTCCTGCACATAAACAATCATTCATGGTGTTTTCTACCTTCTATGTGTGCTGCAGAAAGCAGCTCACGTAGAAAGAGCAAAAAACGAGGAGAAACAAAGGTATTTCTCCTCGTTGCTCCACTTTTATGCCTTCCCTGGGGAAGCGTAGGAATCTGGCACAGTCCCAGGTTTACGCAACTTTGTAAATCTGGGAGTGCATCAGATTCCATGGGTGTTGAGTGCAACACCCATGGAGCGCCCCTTTCATCCAGAGTAATGCATGAAAGGGGGCCATATTTACAAGGCCATGAAAAGTAATGCAGGGTGGCTTTACGTGGCCTTGTAAACACGGGCAGGTACACTGCGCCTCTGGAGCATCATAAAATTGACACTTCGGCAGCGTTAATGTGCTGCAGAGGTGTTGTACATATGCCCCTGTGCCGCTCGCAGCCTTGGTCCTGCTCTGGAGACTCTAACTGTGACTGCTATCATGGGGAAAAGCTGAACTCTGCCGTAGCTTGCCTGGATTGTCTGGATTACACGGGGAGAGTTTGAAGTTTGCCCGGTCTGCGAGGGCGGGACTGCGAGTCCCAGCAGGAGTAGCGCTTTGGACATCAGCGCACCTGCGACTCTTCCCGCCCTCTCTCTTACCCCTGCTGCTTTAAGACAGCTCGCGGCCCCCGCTCCGCGGGAGCCGCTCGCAGCCTTGTTCCGGCGCTGGAGACTCTAACTGTGACTGCTATCACGGGGAAAAGCTGAACTCTGCCGTAGCTTGCCTGGATTGTCTGGATTACACGGGGAGAGTTTGAAGTTTGCCCGGTCTGCGAGGGCGGGACTGCGAGTCCCAGCAGGAGTAGCGCTTTAGACATCAGCGCACCTGCGACTCTTCCCGCCCTCTCTCTTACCCCTGCTGCTTTAAGACGGCTCGCGGCCCCCGCTCCGCGGGAGCCGCTCGCAGCCTTGTTCCTGCTCTGGAGACTCTAACTGTGACTGCTATCACGGGGAAAAGCTGAACTCTGCCGTAGCTTGCTTGGATTGTCTGGATTACACGGGGAGAGTTTGAAGTTTGCCCGGTCTGCGAGGGCGGGACTGCGAGTCCCAGCAGGAGTAGCGCTTTGGACATCAGCGCACCTGCGACTCTTCCCGCCCTCTCTCCTCCTGCCTACATAATTCCACCCACATACGCGCACGCGGGACGCGCGCGGGCCGAAGCCAGGGGCTAAGACCGGGCAAAGAGCGGGCCGTTTGAGGCCGTTCGAGGACGGTAAGGACTGGACTGGGCCACTCCCCTTGTTGCTACCCTTGTTGCCCTATCATCCCTTGTTTGCACCCTTGCCAAAGAGAGACTATGTGTTCACGCGCAAGTCGCAGTAAGACAGCAAAGGGAGGGTAATTGTTGAACGGGACCCTTGATGATTTCATAACCAAGACTAACACGGCTATTGACATTGAAATCACCAAAATGCAACACAGAGTATCCATAGAGCTAGATGCGGCTAGAAGATTATCCCAGGACCTAGCCATGTCGAAAAAGTCTTCTTTAGGCAATATTGCATCTGCCAAAACTCCCGAGCGCCTGACTGGCCCTCGGCCACTAATAACAAAGGCGGTCATCCATCACACTACAGTCACATCACCATCTGAGCAAGCCACTACCCCAGAGCTGGTCTCTCTCAAGTCTAACCAGAACCATTTGATAAATTTTCCTGTATTGGATATAAGCATTTCCAAAAGCTCTGAGGCGAATAAGTCGATTGTGTGTGTTAACCATAGGGATGCTGTTCTAAAAAGAAAACGCATTGCAAGATCTGCCTATGCCAGGAAGAAGGCCAAAATCGCTAGGGCACAATTCTTTAATAATAGAAGACCTTCTGTACTAAGTAGGGTGGGTGGAGAAGTACCCCAAGCTGACCCATGTTTAAGTGACGAGGAGAATTGCACAAGCACAGATAAAGCGGAATTAGATACACCAGTCGGGGAGACTCGCTCACACCTTGTTGCGGGGGTTAATGGGGGACCCGCGTGCGAGCTAGAGGGTAGTGACGAAGAATTTCTAAAAATAGTATGGGAGACTCTGAAAAAGCTTTTATCCCCCCTCGAACTCAGACTCTCACGCATAGAAAATCACCTTCTAGAGATGGACAAGACCATTGTTACACTAGCCAGCCTTAGCTTAAAACAAATGGAACCAAATATTTTGCTGGGAGTAGAGAACATTGCACAGGCACCAGCAGTAGCCCCACCTATTCAGCCCCCGTCCAAACCAATACCCAAACCACGTACAAAGGCTTATGACCCCATAGCCATCATTCCCCCAGTTAATGCCCCCACTCACCATCCTGCACAACGTATGCCACCTGCAAAAGAAGTTGCTGCCCCTAGACCAAAAAACGCCGTGACCCACCGTACATATCCACAGGGACTCCCAAGTGCACACAACTTCCGAGGGGGTTTTATAGATCTCCCCCCTGATGCAAGGCCTTACGTTGTGGTGCTGGCTGGAGTGCCTGCATTGGAGACGCAATCCCAAGAGAACTTCTTGTCATTAAAAAACAAGGTAATTCATTGGTTAAATACAAACAGGCGATTACCTAACCATTTAAGAAGCAACGTCTTAATGGTACGAAGGGTCCCTTGGGTAGGCCCTACATTCAAATCCATGCCAGGCGACTGCATTGTTGTCTCCTTTGCAGACCCCCACACGGCACAACACCTATGTTCATGGGATGCACGCGGTGAGAATTCATCAATTGTTGTTAGGCCACTTACCTTCTTCTATCCCCCACGGCCATAGACCCTGAGGGGAATTGGTCTTTAGCTCGAAACTTTGTGCGGGGTGGGCGAAGAGGTGGTTGGCAAAGCCGTAATGGTTGGTGGGAAGGGGCTCCAACCTTTAATCGGTTTGGATGTTTGGACGAGGTAGATTGACTCTCTAGGAAAAAGGCTTCCGCTTATGGCCCCGAACCCATCCCCCCTACTGTGTGTACTGACTTTATTCCACTAAGCCGCACCCTACAGAACAACCGACCTATAAGCCCAAGATTAGGTAGAGGGAGATCAGCACCAGCCTTTTTGGGCCCTAGCGCTCCCCCAAATCTCCTTATTAATCTGACCTCTGACCACCGACAAGTAGCGGCTAAAGCAACACATACTATCCCAGAGATTCAGCGGGTTCCTGTATTTCTGGAAACTGAAATTCGACAAAAGGATCTCCCTATGGGTAGTCCTGTATTGCCACTGAGGGCACCTACAGTCCCAGAGACTACTCATACCCTCTCGTCGGTGTTTAATGGGGACCAGCCAACTGTAGTTATGATCGGGGCTTCAAGCTGTACCTCCATCCCTCTAGCGGCCGCCCCTGCCCCAGTAATAGGGGATGCTGGCGGTCCTACTCTGAAGGTGGTCAGCTGGAATGTAGCGGGCCTTGCACGTAACATTGATATACCCGAATGGAATTCCTTTGTGGATTCCTTCGGGATTTGCCTACTACAGGAGACCTGGTGTCTCGAACCACGGCACAGGGTGGGATATTCCACCTACTTTGTGCCAGCGGTCCATTCGCTAGGGGGTAAAGGCCGACCATCTGGCGGCTTGTTAATTTGGGCTAGCATTTCCCTGGGTCTAAATATTAGGTCAATACCCACTAAATCTCCTGACCTTCAGAGAATTTCAATCAAAGGGCTCGGAGGCAGGACCTTAGAAGTTTTCAATATTTATGTTAGAGGGGCGGCCGCTCTACGCTCTCACTTACAGGACTCGATGAGGAACTTGGATCTTGTAAAACAGATTCCCTTGTTTTACTCGCAGGGGATTTCAACTGCTCATTTGAGCCACTTGCTGGTGAGGATATATTAGACGTGGGGAAGATGATGCTAGGAGAGGTATCACCCCCCTTACTCTTGCACCTATCAGGAGTTGGTCTCAAAGTGCTATAGATATTAAAGCCCTTTGTTTGGAACATGGCCTTAGGGCAACTAACGGCAGATCCCTGTCTGACTCTCAGGGGGCACACACATTTAAAAGAGTGGGCCACTCATCTCGCATTGACTATATACTTCTGAATTTTAGTCTTTGGGCTTATTTGATCGACATGGCGGTGTTGCCAACAAGTGATAGTGACCATAACCCTTTAGCATTGTCCTTGGTTTCACCTTGGTACGTCAAGGCTCCAGCCCTTACCCCCCATATTTGGAAAACAACGCATGAAGTGCGCCCCTCCAACTGTGGTAGGTGGCTAAAATGGAACAAAGTTGCTCTTGATGAGGGAAAGATCACTCAAATAAAATCTATAATGTCAAACGCACAGTCAAAGCTAGACACTCAGAGCCATAACAAACTTGATGTTCCTTCTTTGTTTTCTGAAATCATAGATACACTGGGTGAATTGTTTATGGTTCGCCCAGCACGCTCGAGGGGTAACTTAAGAGCAGGGCCTTTAGCCAAAGCAGGTTGGTACTCATCTGCTTGCCGTTCTTCCAAACGGGAACTAATCAATGCAGTAAAAGCCAAGGACCCTGGTCGAATTAGACTAGCGAGAAATAACTACAGAAGTGTCATTCTGAAGGCAAGGGGCGACCACGACACATAGTTTTGGAATGATCTTAAGCTAGCTAGTTTTAGGAAAGACCCTAAAGGTTTTTGGGACTTGCTGAGAGTAAGAGACAAACCCACAGACTCTTTGCTAACTTGTAATATAACTGGCGAAGTATGGTTTAACCATTTTTCCGGGCTCTATTTCCAACCAATGGGCCCGACCAATTGCATACTGCCACAGCCTCCTGCTGATCACACAGAATGCTTTGAAGCCAACCTCTTTTCGCCTAAGGAAGTTATTGGAGTACTCAACCGCCTGGTGCCAAACAAGGCCGCTGGACCTGACGGAATTCCAGGTGATTTGCTCCAGGTTAACCCAGCTGAGTGGGGGTCACTTATTGCCTCCCTCTTGAATAACGCCCTAAATGGGGGTAACCTCCCGGAATCATAGAAGTGTGCAGAAGTCGTCCCGATTTTTAAGAAAGGTAGTCGGGACAACCCTGCTAATTATCGCCCTATTAGTCTTCTAGATTCCACCCAGAAGGTGGCCGGTAAGGTAGTCCTAGGGAGGGTTACACAGTGGATAGAGGAGAAGCAAATTCTCTCAGATTTTCAGGCGGGTTTTAGATCTGGAACGGGGACCATTGAACAGTCTTTCCGGTTACTGATGATTTACTGGAAAGTGGTTGTACTGGGCAAGAGCAGTCTGTACCTTGCTTTCATAGACTTGCGGACTGCCTTTGACCTGGTCCCACGTATCCAACTTTGGAGTGTTCTTGACGCCCTGGGCATTCCTCGCTATTTACTTAATCTTATCATAAAGTTCCATGATGACAACTTCGCGCAGATCAGGTGGGGTAACCAGGGCCAAAAAACGCCACGTATTCCTGTAAATAGGGGTGTCCGCCAGGGTTGTGTGCTAGCCCCCACTCTTTTTTAGGGCTCGGGCCTCCGCCTCCACGAAGTGGGGAGGCGGAGCTTCCCGAGATCTTATGCGTTCAAAAGAAGAAGGAATTCAGAAAGGGCTCTTTCCAGGCACATTCCTTAGTGTTTTCTGGTATCTGCCTAGTGATTCGTCTTCGCTGTGCTGTTTTTTTTGTAGCGTTGACCTGATAGGCTATAAGTAATTTACGCGTGGCCGATGTGGCATATTGTGTGCGCGAACGAGCACGGCCGAGTGATTAATCTTAATTAGGAGCTGTCAGAGTGCCCGTGTAATGCAATCCAGATGGTGCGAGCGCGTTCACCATGGCATTGCATACAAAAAGTCATAAACACACACACACATGGCCGTGGCATCATGTTACAGTTGGCACGCGCACCGGGCGGGAAGCGGTGGAGGTCGTGCAGCTTTAAAAGTGGTTTTAAGGGCCTCGGTGTTTGTTTGCACCTCCTGTGGGTGGGTGCAAGTCCGAGCATATTTATTCAGGGGATGAATGGGTTTATCGCGGTTTCGGCAGCTTGCTTCTTTCATTTGGAGTTTTACTGTTCCAGTGCCGAGGAGCTGTCAGGGGGATAAATCTTGCGTTCGGCGAGCATGTCGATTTGTTCCCACCCATCCCAGAGGCTTAGTATCGAATTCAATGTACACATATTTAACCCACACTCATGCACGAAGGGGTATTAGTCAGCTATTGACAATAAATACTGATTTTCATTTTATTAATCGGTTGTCTTTGCCTTGTGACTACCAGCGCTCGCTGTCCAACGGAGAAGCGCTGGTTTATAAATCAGGGACACTCGGTTTTATCGACCTCAGAAGCATGAAGGCTTGAATCTTCATACGGAATTCTGCAGCAGGTACACTATTCTCCTGAGCTGCCTACACAGTTCTGAATGCATTGTTCTATTAGTTGTAACTTGCAAACGTTCCAAAGAAACCAGCATCCTTTTCGAAATGTATCAACGACATAAAATGAGTAACAGGAACTTAGGTCTGAGGTAGTAAAAAACATGTCTACAGATTGTTGTTAACGCGTAGCACTAGGAATTGTTTGAAAGAAGACAAGACAAAATGTAAAGGTAAAAAAAACAGCTTACCTATTGTAGCATGGCGCCTTGTGAGCTAGGGGTGCTTTAAGGGCGCAGTGCAATCTGAATCAGCTTGCACAGGAGTTTCAAAATGCTGCCAAATAGGAAGCGCTATATAAATGCAATTTCAATATATCAGTGCAAGCCGGCTCCAATATTGTGCGTACATTTCTGTGCGGGTTTCGTTTCTAACTTGCGAGACACGTTGTTGTTCGAGCTGTGACTCCCTCACTTAAAATGACTTCGGTTTCTTGATTCATATGCGCCAATCATTGTGGCGCCTAGATGCGGGTCAGCTAGCATTAAGCGCTGCAAAGGGACATGCCTTTTTTATGAAGCATTTCAAACAGAGAGGTTTGTAAATCTTGGCAGTAAGAATTAAAGCTCTGTTAGAACTTGTGTTTGGTTTGCTGTGGTTGAAGAGACTGCAACTCTGATGGAAGGGGTTAAAAGTGTACATGTCGGGTTTACTGGCATGCTACCTAGCCCTGGGATTCGCTTTTGTGTGCATGACTGTCTTCGGCGTTTTTTGACCAAATCAAACCCCTGTCTGTTCACCCTGCACTGGGCGGAGACCGTATCTCACATTTTTGGTTTATAAAAAAGACATGTTTATGAGCGTAGGGTCACCACCTGATTTATCGATTCTTGTTTCCTGCAGATTTCTGCTTTTCCAGCCGAGAAATGCAGCGAGCTCAGCCCTGTGGGTCTGTCATGTGTTCAGATGTGAAATGTTTACCCTGCCTCTTATTTACACCTTCCAGGTGTTTCGAGCCGTCCATTCCCTGCCAAGACTTCGGAAACATGAACCATCACTACAGCCTCCGTTAGATAAAAATACCCAAAGTACAAGTCTAGGGGAGAGAACGTGGATCTACAGACAGAGCTTCGAGTTTGGGACTAGGGAACGATAATCGAGTCTCGGCGTCGCTTCAACTTCCTGTGATTCTAGGCAAATCACTTAATGTCCCCGTCCCTCCAAAAATAAATTAATACATAAATAAATAATAATGTGTCCTTGTGTTAAAGCAACTGGTGCTGTTGTAAAGCGACCTAATACCTTCGAGTCGAATCGTGCAATATAAAACTACCAAAAATGATTTCATCTAGGGGACTTACCCGTAGTGAAGGCGGGTGATTTCCTAGACTGTTCTTAATTGAAGCTATTGCCGTTTAACATTTTACTCCAGCCGAAATAATCTGTGCGTATATATATATTTTTTTTTAAATAACTTTCTTTTGAAAATGTGCTTAAAGTCAGCAATGCAAAAGCTAATATCTACGGGTAGAAAGTTTGTGCGAGAATCTGATGACGATGTGAAAGTAACAATTTTGGGAAAGAGAAGAAAAATACACTAATTCTTTGCAACATTACTCGAGGAAATAACATATTGCATTTTTTACATAGAGCAGACGCAGTCATTAACCATAAAATGTGATAAAAAAATAGAACAGTAAAAAGGATTAAAAGGAACATTCGTTATATGCAGCGCTTTTTAAAATCAGGGTTGTTTAAATACGATTTAATTAAATCATTAAAAGTCTATTTGTGAAAACTGAAATCATTCACTAAAAAAATAACAAAACACTGACGCGGTAACAACCTGTGATTTCTGTTATGTATAGGACATAGTAAAGCCTATAACTCGCAATTCAATGGAGTAAATGTACTCGATCAACAGACATCTGAAGCCTGACAGCAGGTCACAGCAGGGAGCAGTTAATCTGCTGAGTCACATTACATGCACGTGCCAGTGACACGACTCTTTATTTTGAAAACGCGCTATATTTACTGTGAATATGGGCTTCCTAAGACACCACAGCGAGGAAGCATCAAACACTATTGCACTGCTCCAAAAAGGAGAGATACGTGTGCGATGTGTAAGAGGAGAAAAACAATGACGTGTTTTTATGTCGAGTTACTTTCGTTGAATTTGCCGTTTGCCAGTGATGGAAATGAAATGTCACTTAACCACTTTTCTCAACTGAATTGCATTCAGGCAGTTTATCCCTGCAAAAGCAGAACCTTCGTGTCACCCGCAGTGCGCTGCAGGGGGCGCATTACCCTGTGAGTTATCTTAACGGATGTTCTGTTGAAAGGAGATACTGCAGGCTTGGTATCTTTATGTTGTCCGTCTGTAGGGCTGTAAAAACAAGTGTGGACAGTACACAAAGCCCCCGAAACGGCGAAGGTGGGTTCCTCGGGATAAAACGAACACGACATGGATGACTCGGCCTGCTGCTGTAAATGCGTGACACCAACCTCAAAGAGGAATCAACAGACAGCTGACTGCCTGCATGTCACGCGCGGTTTGATAGGTGAGCGGTGTTTGTTGTGTTATTGGGGTCGGAGATGCTACTTCTGCTACACACATAACATGCTAGTTTTGCATCAGAATCAGACATCTTCACTCTGGTCTACAGATATGAATCAACTCCACGTGTCACTCTTCTTCACGCTTTTGGTACATAAGTCACGCTTCAAAATATGTTTTTTCATTTTTCCAAACAGATTTTTTTACATTGAACATAGTAATTAACATAGTGGACTATGTCGTTTGGTTGCTCGCAGTAAAATGACAGAACAGTCCTTCATTATATAGAGAGGGGTGTATAATTTTTACTAAAATAAAAGGTACAGTTTGCACTGTCAAAAACAAGTTCTGTTCCCAGAAGGGAGGCATTGTTGGAGTTGTTCGTTCAAGTGTGCGGCTAACTATGGACACTGTTTGAAACTAGAATGTTCACGTTTTGTTTGCCTTTCACAAATGGCATGTTAATAAAGCAATAGAAAATTGCGAGGGTCAGAAAAATATGCAATTCTGTCACTTTGGATGCAGGGTTTACAGCATAATTATGAACTTGCCACATTGGCCACATAATCTGCCTCATAATTAGCACTTTTATCAAAAGTAGTGAGTGCAGAGTAGTGAGTAGAGTAGTGAGTGCAGAGTAGTGAGTAGTGAGTGCAGAGTAGTGAGTAGTGAGTGCAGAGTAGTGAGTAGTGAGTAGAGTAGTGAGTAGTGAGTAGAGTAGTGAGTAGTGAGTGCAGAGTAGTGAGTAGTGAGTAGAGTAGTGAGTAGAGTAGTGAGTAGAGTAGTGAGGTGAGTAGAGTAGAGTAGTGAGTAAAGTAGTGAATGCAGAGTAGTGAGTAGAGAAGTGAGTAGTGAGTAGAGTAGTGAGTAGAAAGTAGAGTAGTGAGTAGTGAGTAGAGTAGTGAGTGGAGAGTAGTGAGTGGAGAGTAGTGAGTAGAGTAGTGAGTAGTGAGTAGAGTAGTGAGTAGAGTAGTGAGTAGAAGGTAGAGTAGTGAGTAGTGAGTATAGTAGTGAGTGGAGAGTAGTGAGTAGTGAGTAGAGTAGTGAGTGCAGAGTAGTGAGTAGTGAGTGCAGAGTAGAGTAGTGAGTAGAGTAGTGAGTAGAAAGTAGAGTAGTGAGTAGTGAGTAGAGTAGTGAGTAGAGTAGTGAGTAGGTTAGTGAGTAGTGAGTAGAGTAGTGAGTAGTGAGTGCAGAGTAGTGAGTAGAGTAGTGAGTAGAGTAGTGAGTAGAGTAGTGAGTGCAGAGTAGTGAGTACAGAGTAGTGAGTGCAGAGTAGTGAGTGCAGAGTAGTGAGTGCAGAGTAGTGAGTGCAGAGTAGTGAGTAGAGTAGTGAGTAGAGTAGTGAGTAGAGTAGTGAGTAGAGTAGTGAGTAGTGAGTGCAGAGTAGTGAGTAGAGTAGAGTAGTGAGTAGGACATCACAGGCAGCAGCTGTGCAAGCTTCTTACACTCACAAGGAGACCACAGGCAGCTGAGGTGCAATCTTCTCCCACTCACAAGAACGACATCACAGACAGCAGCAGTGCAAGCTTCTTACACTCACAAGGAGACCACAGGCAGCAGAGGTGCAAGCTTCTCACACTCACAAGAAGGACATCACAGGCAGTAACGGTGCAATATTCTCACACTCACAAGGAGATCACTGGCAGTACACACCACATGAACACACTCCATAACACATAGCAACAATACATTGGCATTTACAATGCCATTAGCTCAAACTCAAATAAATCCGAGCCCGATTGCATTTCTAATGCTTGTTCTTTATATGTCAACGGAGTGGTGGAGCACCTGTTAAAACATCCTGCAGATGCACCCTCCCTGGCAGGCAGGAAGATCCCCACCTTACTATTTGCAGATGATACCCTCCTGATCTCAAAAAGCCCAGTAGGCCTTCAAAGCCTTTTAACTAATTTCAAGGCCTTCTGCGACTTACGGGGACTTGTTATTAATACGGGGAAAACCAAATTCCTGGTGCTAAACCCCCTTAAGAAGCCTATTTTTCCACCCTCCTTGGACTCCGTCCCTCTAGAGAGGGTAAAGGAGTTTGACTATTTAGGGATCCGCCTTTGCGATTCCATGAGCTGGAAACCCCACCACCAAAAAATGCTGCTCATCCACAAGAGGGTGGCGGGGACCCTCCTCAAGGAACAACGCACTTCGTCTTTAAAACCCATCGCTCCAGTACTCGACATCTACAGGGCCAGAGCGGTGAGTGCGGCGTTGTATGGGGCAGAGCTATGGGGCACGCAGAACGTGGATTCCCTATCCAGTGCTGAAAATAAATTCCACAAAGATCTTATGGGGCTCCCGTATAGCACACCATCCCTCCCACTCCTTTTTGATGCAGGTACCCGGTCGATCAGTGATCTAGCGAGACTGCGTCCCCTTTTTTTGTGGGCACGTATTTGGAGGGTCCCTGAATTGTGTAGCTATGCAGAGGGCCTTAATGAGCTTCTTTCTTTACCAGGTTGGTCCAAGGTCCGCTGGTTAAAGGAAGTTAAGCGTCTTCTTTGTGACCTGGATCTCGAAGAAGCCTGGCTTAGTAGATCTGCCCCTCCCAAGTCAAACCTGAAAAAACTATATTGGACTTGGGTCACGAATGGCAGAATTAGTAAGGTCAACCTTTGCAAAACAAGTGTTGAATTTCTGATGTTTAAGGATGTTCCCCTATACGAACCATATATGGACACGATCACAAAATCTAGGGAAAGGGCACTATACATCCAATTCAGGGTGGGTTCACTTTCGGTGGGTAAACTAACTGATAGTTGGAAGGTTCCTGCACAGAGGACCTTGTATTGCCCCTTTTGTGCGAACAGACCAGAGTCAGTCCCCCACCTATTATTTGAATGTCCAGTCTATGCTGCCCCACGTGCCAAATGGTTGAAACCACTCTGTAGGAGTCTTAGCACTAGATCACATGAAGAAGCATTACGAATCCTAAGATCTGACCCTCGCCCCCTGTTTGCTTGTGGCTTGGCCAAATTTTTAGGGTGGGCCTGGCATTTCAGATCTTCTAGGATACTGTATCTTACCTAAGTATATATTTTAGCTTTTTCTCATGTGCAAAATTTTAATTGTTTACTATGAAATGTTCAATATTTCTGCGATGTACTTTTTATTGCTTTTATCTAAATTTGTACTGCTTTTTAAGATACATGATATCGAAATAAAGCTTGTTACAACAACAACATATGCCCCTTAGTTTATAAAATAATCCAATATGTATAGGAATTCAGATCATAAGAATATGTGAAGGGAAGCTTCTCTGCCTCTAAAGTAAGGCTGTTTTGTAGAAACGTAGGCCCAGCAGAGAAGACAGAGACCCATTGGATAGCAACGGTGTTACATATTGAGTGCCCTTTCATCAGTTTGAATGGGACTACATGACACTGCTATAGGTTGTCCCGTATCTATTTTTAGGCATAGTTATATTTATTTGGAGGCTAGAACCACTCCATGAAAAAATTCACATAATTTGAAGTGACCAGAGGTGCACCCATTGGTGATAGGGTACACAATTTAGCAGACTGTGTGAACTGCATGCTTTTAATACCATCCGAGCCTCCATCATTGCTTCTAGCTCTGCTCCAGCTAGAGGAGGCATTCTGTGAAATAAAAGATGATATATGTTGAACACTGCTAAAACCTAAATGCAATATTCTTTAAAGTTTTGCTTCAAAATGACATTCTGGACAGGGGCACAACTGGACTTGAACTTCGGGAGGGGTGGCTAGAACTAAGCAGCGTTGATGGGGCTACCATTTCACCCACTGCAGGCCAAGACAGTAATATATTATACGTTTGGAAGGCCAATTGGTCTGGCTTTAATGTTCTAACGCATGGAAAAGGTACATGTCCATCCCTGTTTTTACATGCAGTAGCACATTAAAACCAGATCTTTTGCCTTCCTTCACTAATGCATTTCCCTGAGACACTGAGCACTGCTGGAGTTCACAGAGAGTCCAGCAGACCTGCGAGCATTAGATTTCTGCAAGATGGCTGGTACCAAGTGAGTCCTGTGCATGTCAGAAAAGAAAGCACTGAAGGCTTATGGAAAAGTGTATTCTCTGATTAAAAGTAGCATTAACTGCATAATGATAACAGGCTTCAAGGGAAGAAGAAAATGTGTGTGAGGGAATCTCCCAATGTGCCCGATAAAGTGCTCCCACACAAATTGCGAAGTTGACTTGACGTGTAAAGAATAACACGAGATAAAGAAAATCATGGAATCTTCTATCTGGTTGTCACAAATTGAGTTGAGCTCACCAACAGCTCAAATACGCTTGATACCTGTTTGCAATGTAAAAGCATGCATGTGTTGGTATTTCTATAGCATGGACCTAGCCTGAGAACAACAGAGCTTTGTTCATTATGAGAGGTGATGGAAAAGGATGCAAGATTGTATTCATCAAGTGGTGACATATTACATTAGTATCTCACACATTTACATTTTAGGCACATTCTGATTAAATGATTTCCAAGAACTGCACAATTTTCAATCAATGCCAAACCTGGTTCAAATCAAGGTCCTCAGATCGACAGCTCAGCCACTAGACCACATCTTCTTCCTTGGTTGATGTATTAGAACTTTCAAAAAAAGCTTTAAACATTCAATTTCACCACTCTGTTTGAACACTCATGTTCTGTTGATGTTTTAACATAGCTGTTAGGCCGCATTCCTCATGTTGTGTAGTGAGTGAAACGAATGCAAATTATTTTGATATTTATGTTTTATACATAGGTAGCACCTGAACGAGTGGTCTTTGGTTTAAGGTTGAGGTTTATCTATCTGCATATACACAATGGTTTAAAGTTAACTACATTAAGAGTAACCATAATGGTTAACTATGTTATCTGATCCAATATTACCATTGATGGGTTCTGGTTATATCTTTTGCCTGGTAGTTTGTAAATATCACCAGAAGTCTGAGATGGCAATCTGTTTTTTACATTACTAGCTGTTTTATTCAAGTTGCAGCTAACAATCGGCATTGACTGGATTGAAATCTTGAAGTTTTGTTTACTTGTCACAAATACGATCTTGATAAAACAATAGATAATCGCGATATCAGTGGATTTATGTGACTCTGCGGCTGCAGAGTTTACATCATAATCATGGATTTACTAAATTTGTCACATAATTTCCAAAATCTGCACATTTCACCAAAATTGTTTTTTCCAGGTCAAACTGATGGATTTATTATCGCCAAACAAGGGTTCCACATAATTAGCATTTTTGGACCACATCATTTTGATAACCTTGTCAAAGCTGCATACTCCTAGTTGCTTGGGCAATAGCAAACCTTTGCACAGTGGCAACAAAATCTGTATTTCACACCTAACCATCAAATAATGTCCATATTCCACTGTTCCTTAAAAATATGTATGTTACGCCAGGGGTGTCCCCTCTCGCCCCTTCTTTTTGCTTTAAGCTTAGAACCCTTGGTGATTAAACTTCGCGCTAATGATGAGATTCGGGGCATCCCTTTTGGCAAGGTTGAGCATAAGGCTTCGCTCTTCGCAGACAACATCCTCCTCTCCCTTACGAATCCGGCCCAGTCGCTGCGCGTGGTGCAGGGGGTATTGCGTAGTTTCGAACAGGTGGCTGGATTTAAGGTAAATTATACAAAATCTTTCATACTTAACCTTACTCTTCCTTCTGCGGAGGTAGCTCACTTGAAGTTTACAACACCCTTTCAATGGGTGAAACACTCCCTCCTCTACTTAGGGGTGCGTCTCACGGCCAAATTGTGTGATCTTTATAATGTGAATTACCCGCCTCTTTTAGTCCAGTTCCAGCAGGATTGCAAGCGATGGTCACCTCTGTATATTTCCTGGCTAGGGCGGATTAATGCTATTAAACTGACGGTCTTACCAAAAATATGTATGTTTAATACTGCTGCTTTTCATGCAATAAAAGCATCAAAACATTTAATGGACATATTTTTACTCTAAGATGTAATGACTTCTCAATATTCTCCCTTATATCCATCAGTGTGGAGCATGGTGGGGATGAGTATCTGTTTTAAAGTGGTATTTTCTGTCATCTAACGGTTGATTAATCTTTTTTCAGTTTTTAGTTCTGCAATGCTTCTTTAAAATGGCTAAACACTGCTGTGTGCGAAGTTTGGCTATATTGTATATTACAACTATACAGCCAATTAGCTCTAGATTAATTTTCTTAAGAAAATGCACACTTACACCTGTGCCAAATCTGCACCTAGTCACTCTTTTTTTTTTTTTCCAAATGAAAAAAGGTCAGACAAAGATGCACAGATTTAAATGCATGCATGCTGCAACAGAAATCCGGTACAAAAGGGGGTGGTGATGGACGGAGCATCTGAACCAATCAAACACTCACACCCAGTCAAAAGATCTGGGTTTGATCCATCACCGTTCTTTAGCCCACTCTGCCACCCCAGTTCAGACATGGCTATATGCAAATCATTCTGACCCTGTGCCTCATGGGAACAGTCCAGCCCGAATTGCCAAGCCATGCCTTCCCTGGACCGGAAACAAGCTTCCGAGGACCGGTTTCTGGCATTCCAGCCGTATTCAGCCCGGCTTGCTTGAATCCAGTGGCAAAGTGAGAAAGGGACTCACGTCTGAGCCTACCCTGCCACACTTATGGCGGCCAATGCGGTACAAAAGGGTGTGGTGATGGACGGAGCATCTGAACCAATCAAACACTCACACCTAGTCAAAAGATCTGGGTTTGATCCATCACCGTTCTTTAGCCCACTCTGCCACCCCAGTTCAGACATGGCTATATGCAAATCAGTCTGACCCTGTGCCTCATGGGAACAGTCCAGCCTGAATTGCCAAGCCATGCCTTCCCTGGACCGGAAACAAGCTATGTCTGAACTGGGGTGGCAGAGTGGGCTAAAAAACGGTGATAGATTAAACCCAGATCTTTTGACTGGGTGTGAGTGTTTGATTGATTCAGATTCTCCGTCCGTCACCACCCCATTTTGTACCGCTTTTGGCCACCATAAGTGTGGCAGGGTATGCTCAGACGTGAGTCCCTTGCTCACTTTGCCACTGGATTCAAGCAAGCCGGGATGAAGACGGCTGTAGTGCCGGAAACCGGTCCTCGGTAGCTTGTTTCCGGTCCAGGGAAGACATGGCTTGGTAGTTCGGGCTGGACTGTTCCCATGAGGCACATGGTCAGACTGATTTGCATATAGCCATGTCTGAACTGGGGTGGCAGAGTGGGCTAAAGAACAGTGATAGATTAAACCCAGATCTTTTGACTGGGTGTGAGTGTTTGATTGATTCAGATGCTCTGTCCATCACCACCCCCTTTTGTACCGCTTTTGGCCGCCATAAGTGTGGCAGGGTATGCTCAGACGTGAGTCCCTTGCTCACTTTGCCACTGGATTCAAGCAAGCAGGGCTGAAGACGGCTGTAATGCCTGAAACCGGTCCTCGGTAGCTTGTTTCCGGTCCAGGGTAGACATGGCTTGGCAGTTCCGGCTGGACTGTTCCCATGAGGCACAGGGTCAGACTGATTTGCATATAGCCATGTCTGAACTGGGGTGGCAGAGTGGGCTAAAGAACGGTGAGAGATTAAACCCAGATCTTTTAACTGGGTGTGAGTGTTTGATTGATTCAGATACTCCGTCCATCACCACCCCCTTTTGTACCGCTTTTGGCCGCCATAAGTGTGGCAGGGTATGCTCAGACGTGAGTCCCTTGCTCACTTTGCCACTGGATTCAAGTAAGCCGGGCTGAAGACGGCTGTAATGCCAGAAACCGGTCCTCTATAGCTTGTTTCCGGTCCAGGGACGACATGGCTTGGCAGTTCAGGCTGGACTGCTCCCATGAGGCACAAGTTCAGACTGATTTGCATATAGCCATGTCTGAACTCGGGTGGCAGAGTGGGCTAAAGAACGGTGATAGATTAAACCCAGATCTTTTGACTGGGTGTGAGTGTTTGATTGATTGAGATGCTCCGTCCATCACCACCCCCTTTTGTACCACTTTTGGCCGCCATAAGTGTAGCAGGGTATGCTCAGACGTGAGTCCCTTGCTCACTTTGCCACCGGATTCAAGCAAGCCGGGCTGAAGACGGCTGTAATGCCAGAAACCGGTCCTCGGTAGCTTGTTTCCGGTCCAGGGAAGACCTGGCTTGGCAGTTCCGGCTGGAATGTTCCCATGAGGAACAGGGTCAGACTGATTTGCATATAGCCATGTCTGAACTGGGGTGGCAGAGTGGGCTAAAGAACGGTGATAGATTAAACCCAGATCTTTTGACTGGGTGTGAGTGTTTGATTGATTCAGATGCTCCGTCCATCACCACCCCCTTTTGCACCGCTTTTGGCTGCCATAAGTGTGGCAGGGTATGCTCAGACGTGAGTCCCTTGCTCACTTTGCCACTGGATTCAAGCAAGCCGGGCTGAAGACGGCTGTAATGCCAGAAACCGGTCCTCGGTAGCTTGTTTCCGGTCCAGGGAAGACATGGCTTGGCAGTTCGGGCTGGACTGTTCCCATGAGGCACAGGGTCAGACTGTTTTGCATATAGCCATGTCTGATCTGGGGTGGCAGAGTGGACTAAAGAACGGTGATAGATTAAACCCAGATCTTTTGACTGGGTGAGAGTGTTTGATTGATTCAGATGCTCCGTCCATCACCACCCCCTTTTGTACCGCTTTTGGCCGCCATAAGTGTGGCAGGGTATGCTCAGATGTGAGTCCCTTGCTCACTTTGCCACTGGATTCAAGCAAGCCGGGCTGAAGACGGCTTTAATGCCAGAAACCGGTCCTCGGTAGCTTGTTTCCAGTCCAGGGAAGACATGGCTTGGCAGTTCGGGCTGGACTGTTCCCATGAGGCACAGGGTCACACTGATTTGCATTTAGCCATGTCTGAACTGGGGTGGCAGAGTGGGCTAAAGAACGGTGATAGATTAAACCCAGATCTTTTGACTGGGTGTGAGTGTTTGATTGATTCAGATGCTCTTTCCATCACCACCTCCTTTTGTACCACTTTTGGCTGCCATAAGTGTGGCAGGGTATGCTCAGACGTGAGTCCCTTGCTCACTTTGCCACTGGATTCAAGCAAGCCGGGCTGAAGACGGCTGTAATGCCAGGAACCGGTCCTCGGTAGCTTGTTTCCGATCCAGTGAAGACATGGCTTGGCAGTTCGGGCTGGACTGTTCCCATGAGGCACAGGGTCAGACTGATTTGCATATAGCCATGTCTGAACTGGGGTGGCAGAGTGGGCTAAAGAACGGTGATAGATTAAACCCAGATCTTTTGACTGAGTGTGAGTGTTGGATTGATTCAGATGCTCCATCCATCATCACCCCCTTTTGCACCGCTTTTGGCCGCCATAAGTGTGGCAGGGTATGCTCAGACGTGAGTCCCTTGGTCACTTTGTCACTGGATTCAAGCAAGCCGGGCTGAAGACGGCTGTAATGCCAGAAACCGGTCCTCTGTAGCTTGTTTCCGGTCCAGGGAAGACATGGCTTGGCAGTTCGGGCTGGACTGTTCCCATGAGGCACAGGGTCAGACTGATTTGCATATAGCCATGTCTGAACTGGGGTGGCAGAGTGGGCTAAAGAACGGTGATAGATTAAACCCAGATCTTTTGACTGGGTGTGAGTGTTTGATTGATTCAGATGCTCCGTCCATCACCACCCCCTTTTGTACCGCAACAGAAATCCAACATGGGAAGTAGTGTTGGCAACCATATTAGGGAAGGAGCTGAAGCGATGTAAAAATTGACATTTAATCTTGTTATGGTGAGCATCGACAGCATAAGTCACTTCTGCAGGATTAGATTGAGATAGCCTATAGGAGACCTAGGAGTAGACCCATGCATGTGGGAAAGTGTTTTCATGCCCATAACCCTGCTGCACAATAGATAGGGTGAAATATTTGGGTATTTATATTACACATGACTGGACTCAATTCTATTCAAGTGATGGATAATCTGAGACCCTCAATTAGGTTTTGGAATGCACTGCACCTCTCCCTGATGGGAAAAATATCTCTTATAAGGATGGTGGTATTGCCACTGTGTCTATATGCTTGCAGAATGCTTACTATGAGCTCCCCCGTTCAGTGGCAGGGCAAGCATTGCAGAGTATGGCTGTCCACCCTAAGGAAAGAATTGGATAAGGGGGGCATGGAGGTCCTAGTTCTTGAGCTGTATTACCTCGGAGCACAGTTGCAGCATGCAGTTCATTGGCTGGATGGGAGCCTAACTGGGAGCGATCCCTGTTGGTCGGCACTTATGGCGAGCATCAGCTTGGGGCCCTCCTAATGTGAGGAGGTGGTATGCTGGAGACCCTTCCACCTGACGGGAAGGTTATGAGAAAGAACAGTGAGACAGGTGTTAAAAAGAGCACCATATGCCCCAGATCACAACATCTGGCTGGTTTACCCGTTTGAGTAGATGACTAGAGTAATGTCTGTTTTTAAATGGTAGGAAGGGGGTGTAAAAGCCATAAGTGGGTTTAATTTAGGTCATGGTCACTTTCTTCATTATGCCACAGTAGCAGCAATAGTTTGGCAATTGTGGCCCATTTTCTCAGAGGCTCCAGAACATTTGCATACCCTGGTGACGCTCTTATCCATGGTAGGGGGGTCCCAGTCATTACACACTTATACCGAACTTTACGCTCTGACAGACAGCTCCAGCAGCTCAAAATAGAAGAAACATGACAACAGTACACTGAACTACTCCTTACTCCAAAGGACTGGTGAAAGATACATGTGGGGGTTCGCCAGGTGGCAGTGGGTGCTCGGTTCAAACTGATCCAATATAATGTAATCCATAAGATGTACTTGTCCACAAAAATGCTGCACTCTGTCTACCCCTCAAGAGGGCAGGGATGTCCTAAATGCCGGGCAAGAGATGCAGATTTTTTGCATATGGCGTGGCATTGCTCTACCCTGGTCTCCTTCTGGGTTCAGGTCTTAGCCCAACTAAAGAGGGCGACAAGTTGGGATGTTCCCTGCACAATTGATAAATGTCTATTGGGGCTCCTCTTGGAAAGCCAGAAAATTAAGCTCTGTAGGTGATATGTCATGCTGGGCCTGACAGTGGCTAGCCATACAATGGATGGGTGCAAATCCTCCTACGAGACAGGCATGGGAGACGGGAATGTTGGAGTGGGCTGGTGCAGAAGAGGCTCATTTGAAGAAGGCAAGAAGGGATGAGAAAGCTCAGAAGGTCATAATGGCTTGGGATACAATGACACAGACCCTCTTGCAATCCTCAGACCCCGATACACAAGTTAGCCTCCCAGTGCAGGGGGGGACTTGGGAACTTCAAGGAGATGAAACAGCCCCTTACCTTCGATCACAAAGATTGTCCATGCAGAACATTGAGTAGCATTAATACAGTGGGTCACACATTTTTGTCTTTGCATCTGGGGAGGACGTTGGGATGGGAGAGGGAGGGGGGATGGAGGAGGGTTCTCTGACTTTTTGCCAGGTGGTATGTTGGTTCTGCATTCCGGATGCGAAGACAACTTTACTATCCTTATGGTCTCTTCTGGACAGGAGGAGGTGTTGACTGTTATACGGGATCTGATCTTTATAGTTTATGAAAATGCCAATATAGAAATACATTTTTTTAAACCTCCTGCACTGCTCTTAAAGGGCTCCTGGAGCTCCAGCCAGTGCACAACGCCTGCACCCTTAGTCACTGTGGAGCTCATGTCCCTTCATCTGAACCGGTACCTAGTGCTCTCTCGCAGGAAGCTGGAAGGTACGGCTAGAAGTATATGGGAGTATGCAGAGCTTTTGCCCAATGAGGGGACCATGATTTGAGGGCATCATGATTGGAGTCCTTCAATTTATTTGTGGTGCCACCAAGCCATACATTAACGATTAGCTCACATGCAAGAAATCCCTCCTCTTACACACTTACAGTTGACCTGCCCTCACAAGCGTTATGCTTTACTCTTCCGTCCACTCACTTTCGGGTTTGACTGTTACAGCCACGCAAGGGAATGTAATATAAAAAAAAACTAAACTCCTTAAGTTTGTGAAGGATTTACGTTTGATGTTCCATGTGAAACACAATTTAAACATTGCTGAAACCACCTTTTACAATTTAAAACAGAACTGCCACATGAATCTGCATATGTGCACACCTTGACTCCAACCCAATGCGTAATTTGTAAAACGTGTCCTAGTAAGCAAAATGTTTCTTTGGAGATTGGTATCGGAACCAAAAGATTTTTGGGGAGATTTGTAGAGGCACTATCCACAAGCAGCACCAGCATTGCCCAGTCACCACAGTGAAAGAAAGACTTCTTATGAAGGGAACAAAAGGAATGGGTGAAATGTGTGGTAAAGTTTGCTTTAGTCAGCTAAGTCACTGCCTCCTGCTTCCACACCCTCAAAATGCTCAATGAAATCTTCAAATAGTCTGATTCAGCACATGCAGAATGGTCACCCACAGGGCCGGACTGCGAACCACAACCGGCCCTGCCAAAGTGCTCGCTCCCCCCCCCCCACTCGGGGGGGTTGGAGGTGCCGCCAAGCTCTTGGCCGGTTTTCGGCCGGTTTTGGTACAGACCGATTTTGCAACGGCCCTGTAACAAAAACGCCCCCCGAGGGCCCAAAACCCGCCCCCACCCATGCGGCCCACGGGGGGATTACCCGGTGCCCGCTATGGCCAGTCCGGCCCTGGTCCCCCAGGCCCTCATCATCAGCAAGCTGGACTACAGCAATGCACTCTGCCAAAATATTACAGTCTAACTGCTAGAAGACTTCAGACCGTACAAAACCTAGTGTCCCGACTCAAATAAAGGCTTTATCCCGTGTTCATATAACTCTGCCTGACAAAGACCTCCAGTGGCCCACCATTCACTTAACCACAAACAACACACCCTCCAGACACCTCTTTTCAGTGAGAATCCTGCTTGCACATATCCCCCAAATACAGAGACCCTGAGTCAGCTGTTGTGCTTTCACCTACCTTGTGCCCTAAGCCTGAAATGACTGCACATTAGGGCTGCCTCTAGAAACATTAGAGGTCTGCAAGAAACTGAAATATTTAATTTCTCCTTGTTTTTGCTGTTTCCATGTGTGCTGCGTTGTGCAGCACAAATGGAAACAGCAACACGCCAATGATTGTTTATGTGCAGGAAGGTGTCCCTTTCTGCACATACACAATCCTTTTTAAAAAACTGACGTTTTGCAACTTCTATGTGTGCTGCCTTGACCAGCAAACATAGAAGTTACAAAACACCATTTAGGATTGTTTATGTGCAGGAAGGGACATCTTCCTGCAGATAAACAATCTTCCCCTGCAACGCAGACACCCTTGCTCTATGGTTCAAGGGTGCCTGCGTTGGTGCTAGACAGCTAAGTATAGTGCCCTCGCAGGAGGAAACGCAGGGCTGCACCGTATTCTTATAAATAAAGAAACGGAACGTGTCATTAGCCTTTTTGGCTTAACAGCATGCTCCCCCACTTTACTAGTAAATATACTCCTTAGTCTCTGTGCTTTTCCATCTCAGTTGCACTCTCCTAATTTCTTTCTCAACTTTCTGTCCCTATTCGCACACATTATTAATTCTCTTTCACTACTATCTACCTTATATCACTCTCTCTCTCTCACTGTAATCCTCCCTCCCACCTTTTCCTCCTTACTCCCTATCAAGAAGATGAGCCTGCATGATGGATGTGTGATACTCCCACGGAATATCATCTGCTCCTGGTTTCTCCGTTCCCACAGAACTTTGGGTTTTACTTTATAGGAATGAATGCTGAAAAAGCTCAACTCTAGCTGTGAACTGGCTCACCTCGATCTATGTCTGCGCAGGAAATCACCAATGTCTGCAATAGAGCTCATTTGCATACTTGGAAGAACTCAGAACTATCTGCACAGGTTTGCAATGCCTTGTATGCAGGACCCAGTTCCATCTTAATGCAAGAAATTACCTGTGGGTGCATGGTCTCTGCTCTATCTGTGCATGAGTTCCACACTATGGGGCTCATTAGGATGGCGGACGGAGGAGCTACCATGGCCCTGGAGTACGCGGAAAATGCCTTTTCCGTGTCCGCCTGCCGCGGACACTCCGTCCTCCATATCAGGATAGGAAACAGTGTCAAATTTCCGTCCGCGACGGAAAAGCACGCACCGCCGCCCAACTACACCCGACCACGCGGCGGACGGAACACATCCTGAGACTCCGCCGTACGTACTGACGTCTAAGACCGTCACCCAAATCAAGATGGCGGAAATTACACATAAAACCACAGCGGAAAAACAACCTGTCTGAACACGGCGGATTCCCCACAGCGAAGAAAAGATACATAGCAGAGATACCCACCACAAGCTGCTCGCCACCATGGACCCAGCGCTACACGCTTTCCCGATGCTCTTCGCGATCCACCACGTCCTAGTCTTGGCCCACCATGGACGCCGACGCAGGTAAGGCACAAACCATTGGCTGCATGGAGGGGAATACCTGCAAGGGTCGTGACGTAGGGAGGGGGAGTGTCATGTTACCGAAACCACTGATGAGAAGCAAATAGAAATACACATTTGTAGTACGCAAGCATGAATGACAACGACAAACAACGAGACTTGATAGACTACCTTTATTGCACATAATAGGGGTATAATCACAGTGTATGCGTGAGTATGGGCAAAGTGGGCACCAGAGCATGAACATCAGAGGCAGCACGTGAGAGGGCAGAATGCAGTATCAGAACAGCTACAGGGCATTGTGGACAACAGAGCAGGTACATCATTGGCAGTAAACGAGAGGGCAGAATGCAGTATCAGAACAGCTACAGAGCATTGTGGACAACAGAGCAGGTACATCATTGGCAGTAAACGAGAGGGCAGAATGCAGTATCAGAACAGCTACAGGGTATTGTGGACAACAGAGCAGGTACATCATTGGCAGTAAACGAGAGGGCAGAATGCAGTATCAAAACAGCAACAGGGCATTGTGGACAACAGAGCAGGTACATCATTGGCAGTAAACGAGAGGGCAGAATGCAGTATCAGAACAGCTACAGGGCATTGTGGACAACAGAGCAGGTACATCATTGGCAGTAAACGAGAGGGCAGAATGCAGTATCAGAACAGCTACAGGGCATTGTGGACAACAGAGCAGGTACATCATTGGCAGTAAACGAGAGGGCAGAATGCAGTATCAGAACAGCAACAGGGCATTGTGGACAACAGAGCAGGTACATCAGAGGCAGCACGTGAGAGGGGCTAAGTGCATCAACAGTCCATAGCACTGAACATGTCCATCAGAGGCAGCACGTGAGAGGGGCTAAGTGCATCAACAGTCCATAGCACTGAACATGTCCATCAGAGGCAGCATGTGAGAGGGGCTAAGTGCATCAACAGTCCATAGCACTGAACATGTCCATCAGAGGCAGCACGTGAGAGGGGCTAAGTGCATCAACAGTCCATAGCACTGAACATGTCCATCAGAGGCAGCACGTGAGAGGAGCTAAGTGCATCAACAGTCCATAGCACTGAACATGTCCATCAGAGGCAGCACGTGAGAGGGGCTAAGTGCATCAACAGTCCATAGCACTGAACATGTCCATCAGAGGCAGCACGTGAGAGGGGCTAAGTGCATCAACAGTCCATAGCACTGAACATGTCCATCAGAGGCAGCACATCAGAGGCCAGAATGCAGTATCAGAACAGCTACAGGGCATTGTGGACTACAGAGCAGGTACATCAGAGGCAGCACAAGTACGTGTCCCAACCAACCCGTCCCAGGGACCACAACAGTGCAAGGCTGTTCTCAATGGACAATGGACACACCATGTGAAATAACATGTGAGTGAAGTGATCAGCACCTCACATCACAGAATCAGGTGGACTGCGTGAACTACCTGCCTCGGACACACTGCCAGCACCAGAAACAGGAGTGTGAGACACAGCCACAGCCCGAGTGACAGACACATGTGCCACAGACCCAGACACACTGCCAGCACCAGAAACAGGAGTGTGAGACACAGCCACAGCCCGAGTGACAGACACATGTGCCACAGACCCAGACACACTGCCAGCACCAGAAACAGGAGTGTAAGACACAGCCACAGCCCGAGTGACAGACACATGTGCCACAGACCCAGACACACTGCCAGCACCAGAAACAGGAGTGTGAGACACAGCCACAGCCCGAGTGACAGACACATGTGCCACAGACCCAGACACACTGCCAGCACCAGAAACAGGAGTGTGAGACACAGCCACACCCCGAGTGACAGACACATGTGCCACAGACCCAGACACACTGCCAGCACCAGAAACAGGAATGTGAGACACAGCCACAGATGTGGTGACTGACACGTGAGCCACTGACCCAGACAGACTGCCAGCACCAGAAACAGGAGTGTGCGACACAGCCACAGAACTACTCACTGACACATGCGCCATAGACCCAGATACACTGCCAGGACCTGCAACAGGAGAGGGCACAACTGAGACTGTGCTACTACATGATGCATGACCGCAAACAACAGACACAGTGGCACTATCTGATACATGAGAGTCAACTGCACCTGCGGCACTGGGACCACTGAAATGATGAGCCACAGGGCTGTATGGGCCAGGAGGCAGGGTGGCCCTGGGAGCTGGGGATAGCTGACCTTGAGCTACATCGGGGTGGGCAGGTGTCAATGGTGTGTGTCTGCGTTTCTTAGGGATATGTGAGTGCACCCTGGACAGGACAGGACTGGCAAGTGGTGGTGACTCTAAACAAATATCACCCACCCTAGGTGGAGCATCTGCAGCCGGGGATCGGGTGTCTGGGGACGTGCTGGAGCATGCTTGTCGTTTGCTGTGTGCCTGCCGCCTGGACTCAGAATCATGTGTAATGGGGGATGCAACAACAGGGGACTCCCTCCTCTGCTTCTGACTGGCCTGGATGGGAGTGGAGGTATGGGGGGACTCCGCCGAGGAGACATCTGTTTGGTGTTCATTCGAAAACATCAGCCGCAGTGCAGCCAGGAGTGATGTATGCCTGTCCTTGACTGCGCCATCGTCCATGGTAGAAGCCTTGTCCGTAGGAAGTGCCTTATCCCTAGGTGGAGTGTTGTCTCTGGATTTTGCCTGTGCCTTGGTCGGTGCCCTGTTCCTGCCAGCAGACTTGTCGTCTGTGGTGTACCTGTCTCCAGTAGACACCTGCTCTCTGTGTGTGTCCCTGCCCTTGGGAGATGGACCTTGCTCTGTTGTGTGTCTGTCCTTGGGACTCTCCCTGCTCCTAGGATGTGCCTTTGTCTTTTGACTGTCCCTGTCCCTGTCTTTGGGATTGGCCCTTTCCTCTGTTGTGGGCCTGCCCTTGGGACTCTCCCTGCTCTTAGGAGGTGCCTTTGTCTTTTGACTGTCCCTGTCCTTGGGAGTGGCCCTTTCCTCTGTTGTGGGCTTGCCCTTGGGACTCGTCCTGCTCTTAGGAGGTGCCTTTGTCTTTTGACTGTCCTTGTCCCTGTCCTTGGGAGTGGCCCTTTCCTCTGTTGTGGGCCTGCCCTTGGGACTCTCCCTGCTCTTAGGAGGTGCCTTTGTCTTTTGACTGTCCTTGTCCCTGTCCTTGGGAGTGACCCTTTCCTCTGTTGTGGGCCTGCCCTTGGGACTTTCCCTGCTCTTTTGAGGTGCCTTTGTCTTTTGAGTGGCCTTGTCCAAGGGACTGTCCATGGACTTGTGAGTATCCCTTGCCTTGGGAGTACCTTTTGTGTTGAATGCCTGTGTAGGATGTGAAGGCATGTCCCCCAACAACACTTGTGGATCCTGTGTGTGTACTCCAGTGTATCTGATGTTGTCTTCGTGAACAGATTTTGCTGACCTAGGGGATGGTGTCTGTGCCCTCCGTGCCCTGATGTGCTGTCTGACGCTGCTTCTAGTGCAATAACCTGTATTAGAGTCCTGCTCAGAATAATCACTACCCCCTGAGACATCCAGTGGTGTAGATGGGGAAACAGAAGTAGCACCCTGTCCATGCGACTGTACTATTGCAGACGACACACTGCTTGCCAATGACTGCACTGTCCTGTGTAGACCAGCAAGATCGCCATGCATCCCTTCCATGAATGCCACCACCTGCCCCAACTTCCTATCATGGTCTTGGAAAGCATTTGTCATATTGGTCTGCCCCACACACAGCTGTCGCAGCAGATCAACGGCCTCAGCACACAGTGCATTTTGGCTCACCGTGGCAGGGGCAGCGGTGCCTGCACCGAACGCCACTCTGCTCCCCCTACTCCTGCGTGCACGAACAGTACATGGTGCAGTTGGCGGAAGTGTGGGCCCTGTGTGCTGTGTTCCGACAGAAGGTGTTGATTGCCCACTCCCAGTCTGTGACAACAGTGCTGGCTCACCAAGATTTTCCGAAGATGAGGACGATGGTGTCTCCACATGCGAGTCCTCAGGGACGGTCCTGTCCCCCTCTCCGGCGCTGCCCTCCTCTGTGTCAGTCTGCGTGTGTGCGAAGTCTGACCCGGACTCATTGCCTCGACTAATCTCCTCCGTCTGTGGCTGAGTGTCCTCGGTCATAGCTGAAATGCACATAAAAGAGGTGTAAGTCATGGGCACACTCACGTACAGAAGGACAAGGATTCCCTAATTCCATAGCTGACAAAGTTCTTGTAGCCCCCATCCTGCACACGACCCACCTCTACCAGTCATCCTCACATTACATAAGCGTTGGTGGCCGTGACACATGTACAGCATGCAGACAGGGCAGGAGCACGTACATCTGCACACATGTCTTGCCATGGGGCCACGGACCACTACGGCATGTGCCTCAACACTCAACTACTAAGCAAGTGGCGTGTCAACATGCCGGACCTGGATGTCAAATTACACCCACCCAATGGGACCAACATGGCATCGCAGAGATACATACGCACCACGGAACTCAATACTGTGTCTGTGCACCAATACCTGCATTGCACTCACAAGTTTGCTACACAGACAGTATGCTCACCGCTAGTTTGCTGTTGATCGACACTCAGCCGTTCGGACAGATCAGGATGCGTCACAGCAATGATACGGTGCATGAGAGGGGTCATGGAGCGTCGGGCCAGACGTGGCGTCCTTGGAATCATCCCCAGTGTCACTTCCGCTACATTCTTGCTCAGCCTGGAAATGTCGTCCCAGCGTTTGTGGCAGTGTGTATGTCGTCTGTTGCACACCCCCAATGCCCGTACTTCACGTGCAATGCTCCTCCACACGTCCTTGCGAAGGTGCAGCTTGACCTACCATGATGGGAGACAAAAGGGTGTAAGTCAGTGGACAGTTGGCCTGTCACACAGATAGGGGCAACACGTATCTGTCATCCGCCATGCACAATCCTGAAAATATGTCGAGCCCACACTACACAGCTAAGATTGCAGTAGCCAGGAGTCATTGGCCCCCTCATGCACACCAACATGTCCCACACTGCACTTACCACCTGTCCGGGTGCGCCGTAGAGCCGTCCATAGTTGCGGAGCACACCGTCCACGAGGACATCAAGCTCCGCGGCGGTGAAGGGACGAGACCGGATCTCTTTGCCTCTCGACATGGCAAGATCACGGAGTATGGCACTAGAGCAGCAGTCGGTGGTCAGCTCAGCAGCAGCAGCAGGTCGAGGTGATGGTCACAGGCAGCAGTCGTTGGTCAGCTCAGCAGCAGCAGCAGGTCGAGGTGATGGTCACAGGCAGCAGTCGGTGGTCAGCTCAGCAGCAGCAGCAGGTCGAGGTGATGGTCACAGGCAGCAGTCGTTGGTCAGCTCAGCAGCAGCAGCAGGTCGAGGTGATGGTCACAGGCAGCAGTCGTTGGTCAGCTCAGCAGCAGCAGCAGGTCGAGGTGATGGTCACAGGCAGCAGTCGTTGGTCAGCTCAGCAGCAGCAGCAGGTCGAGGTGATGGTCACAGGCAGCAGTCGGTGGTCAGCTCAGCAGCAGCAGCAGGTCGAGGTGATGGTCACAGGCAGCAGTCGGTGGTCAGCTCAGCAGCAGCAGCAGGTCGAGGTGAACAGGCAGCACTAGTTCCCAGGGTAGGATGTGTGCTTTTGGACAACACACATATATAGGGCCCTCAGCACGTGTCAGTGGCATACGTCGCCAGCAATTGGTCAGCCCTGGATGCGTGTTCGTAAAAGGGCCAATGACTGGCCCTGGTGTTGCGGTGCACTGCTTCCGCTACGTTCGATTGGGCATACGTGGCCAGCGGCCCTCTTCCCATTGGCTGCATGTGCACGGACCGTCACGGTCACACATCGGCAACCGCACGTGCATGCACAGGCACGGATGCTTGAGTTGCAACAATGTTCTATCACTGGCGCCACCATGGCGGTGCACGTACTCAGCGGGGGAGGTGCAGGCCTATACACCCTTTAGATGTACTCAATGGACATGGCAGTTCATGTCCCCTCTTACAGTCACATTGCATCATCCACCGTACACCGGCCGGAGCGGCCGGGCCTATGACGGCCGTGCCGGCCATGTCCACACCCGCCGTGCCGGCCATGTCCGCACCCGCCGTGCCAGCCATGTCCACAACCGCCGTGCCAGGCCGGGCCTAGGACGGCCGTGCCGGCCATGTCCACAACCGCCGTGCCAGCCATGTCCACAACCGCCGTGCCAGGCCGGGCCTAGGACGGCCGTGCCGGCCATGTCCACAACCGCCGTGCCAGCCATGTCCACACCCGCCGTGCCAGCCAGGTCCACAACCGCTGTCCTAGGCCCGGCCAGGCACGGCGGTTGTGGACATGGCTGGCACGGTGGGTGTGGACATGGCTGGCACGGCTGTTGTGGACATGGCCGGCACGGCCGTCCTAGGCCCGGCCTGTCAGGCGGTTGTGGACATTTCTGGCTGGCACGGCGGTTGTGGACATGGCCGGCACGGCCGTCCTAGGCCCGGCCGCTCCGGCCGGTGTACGGTGGATGATGCAATGTGACTGTAAGAGGGGACATGTCCATTGAGTCCATCTAAAGGGTGTATAGGCCTGCACCTCCCCCGCTGAGTACGTGCACCGCCATGGTGGCGCCAGTGATAGAACATTGTGGCAACTGAAGCTTCCGTGCAGGAAGCTTGCACGTGCGGTTGACGATGTGTGCCCGTGACGGTCGTGCACATGCAGCCAATGGGAAGAGGGACGCTGGCCGCGTATGGCCATTGGAAAGTAGCGGAAGCTGTGCACCGCCATGGCGGCGCCAATGATTTTATCTTGTCAGACGCTGCGCCGTGATGTGTTGTCTGCAGTTGCGTCATGAGGGTTGTGAGCATGATAGGGAAACTTCATATGTCATTCACTATTCCATGTGTGTCCATACTATGCCCATCGGTGGGCACACAATGTGCAACAGATGTGCATTTTGACGTGTTGACGTTATTGGTGTTGGCATTGGTGCATGATGACATGGTGTGTGTGTATCATTATCGTTTGTGTGCATGCACTTGCATGTGTGTCTGTGATGTGGCTTCTAAACATTAGGGTCCAGACACACGTATTGTCAGTAATGTTCACATGTGACTAAGTTGCGTTGTACGTGTTGACACACTTCCTGTTGCAAGTGGCTGCACATTGTTAAAGGGCCACTCCGTATTGTATTAACTATCAGAGATGTCACACATATGACCATTCTCCTAAACATTTTTGGTCTTGCTAATGTTGGCTTACATGTGATGGAGTTGCACACGTATGCGTCGTTTGTAAGTTGACTCAAGTTACATCTCTCTCCCACACAGGAGGGCTCCAAATGTGCATCGGCCATACACTGTGCTGGAGGATATGGTTGACGAGGAGGTGATTAGGAAATTCCGGCTGGATCGACGTCGGTTGATGGAGCTTGTTGCCCAATTGTCTCCTCATCTGCAGCCACGAAGGACGTATCCTGGTTCTATTACACCCACAGCAAAGGTTATGGCGGCACTACATTTCTTTGCTACTGGCACCTTTCAGTACACAGTTGGATATGCCGGGGGGATGTCACAGTCCATGTTCAGCACGGTACTTCGGGACGTTTTAAGAGCTATGATGCTGTACAAGAATGACTACATCCATTTCCCACGGCCGGAAGAGTTGCCAGCAGTCAAAGCAGACTTCTATGCACTGGGCCAGATACCACACGTAGTGGGTTCAATTGATGGCACACATATCGCTATCATTCCACCACGGGCACGTGAGCAGGTTTTTAGGAATCGCAAGCACTTCCATTCGCTGAACGTGCAGGTGGTGTGCCTGGCAAACAACATCATCTCCCATGTGTATGCAAGATTTCCATGCTCCGCACATGACGCCCACATCATGCGGAGCAGCATTGTCCCCCAACTGATGGCAAATCTGCGACCCGGTCAAGCGTGGCTTGTTGGTGAGTGTGCAGTGGGGACTTTTGTGATCTCATTGAGGCATGGGGTACCCACCATATCTTGTTGTGATATTTGTGTCTGTCATCCCCATACATAGGCGACTCGGCGTACCCAAACCGGCCCTGGCTCCTGAGTCCCCTACGTAATCCTACAACAGCGGGTGAAATGCGCTACAATGATGCACATCGAAGGACACGGAGAGTGATTGAACGTACCTTCGGACTGCTAAAGTCTAGGTTTCGGTGCCTGGATAAGACCGGAGGGGCCCTGCCTTACTCACCAGGAAAAGTATGCAGGATCGTGATTGCCTGCTGCATGCTCCACAACCTGGCCGTGCGCAATGACATTGAACTGCTCTTGGACCCTGAAGACGAAGAAGTTCCTCGGTCTCCCATCCCACCCATGTCGACTGATGAGGATAGTGGTGAGGAGGAAGGTGTGGACCAGAGGCGCCAGCTCATTGATCGCTACTTCCCTTGAATGTGAGTAACTACCTCTTGTGCCGGTTGACAATGCCTTATGTATGTTTGCTGGTGTTGTGTGGATGTGGGGTGCATCAGCTGTGTGTTCTGGTTTGTGATGGTTGCATATGTGTGTCTTCATTTCTTTGGACATACAAGTCTCCATGATGTGTGTCCTCTCATCCCATGCTTTTGTGATGAGTGTAGTTTGTGGAATGTTGCTGTGCAGTGTGTTGTGATGTTTGTGAATCTGTTTCCTGACGTGTGTTTGCTGTCTCCCTAGGTCACTCCCGCAGCGCCATGATTATGTACGACTAGGATCCCTGCACCTGTTTACGTCTGTTTCTGAAGGCAATCTTGTGAATAAACATGGAGGCAAAACATCATTGAGTGTGTAAGTGACATTTATTTACAGGTTGTGCATTTGTGCTGGTGATTATTTACAAGTAAGTGGGGGGGGAGGGAGTTGGAGTTGAAGGTAATGGCAGATGAAATGTCCGTGCTGACACCACATTGGGGGGTGTCAGGCTAGTCCAGCAGACCAGTGGCAATGATTGTCTATGTGGGACAGGATGCTTTGCAGGGTGAATGTCTGGCACAGGCAGTGACAAAGTCATTGGCGGCCCCTCTTGGAGCGTGTGGATGGCGCTCCAACACTGCTCTCACCCACTTCCAGCCTCGGGCGGCCCCTCCGTCTTGGAGGTGGAACTGAGTCAGCTGGGGGTGCAGGTTGTTCATGGGCACATCCGTCGCCAGGGGCACAGGTGGTGGTGGCGGTGGAGGTGGAGGTGGAGGTGGAGGTGACGGTGGCGTTGGAGGTGGAGGTGACGGTGGTGGTGGCGCAACGACAATTGGTGGAGGGGGGGTGGGGTTGTTCCGGGCAATCCATTCCCTCCACATTGTTGTCTGCTGGCCCATGATGTGCACTATCTGGCCAAGGTACCCCGAAATTTCGCGCAACATGTTCGTGTTGTCCACCGAGTCCTGGTGTGCACGATCTGCATGTTCCTGGGAACGGTCGTATGACACCTGGCTAGGGCTTGAAGGGACTCTGCCACAGGATGGGGTAGCTGTCCTTCCTCTGTGCGGCAGAGTGTGGGTCGCCTGATTGCCTGATGTGCTGTCGCCTCTCTCCTTTGTGGCCCACTCACCCTGCTTGGGTGTGAGGCCGATGGACCTGCGTCGTGCGCTGGGTTAGGCAGGGTGGCACAGGCAGGAGTGGTGGTACTGGTGGTACTGGTGGTGGTGGTGGTGGTGGGGAGTCTGCAGATCACTGAGGCAGGTGTCGCTGGAGTCACACATGCAACGGTTGTCGGGCCCGGGAGTCCCTGTGAGCCAGATGGCCCTGGCTGTCTGCTTGGCCCCGCACCATCCTCCGCACCGGAGCTGCCTGTGTCATCGTCCCCAGAGAGTCCGCTATGTGTGGGAGGCGAGTCTTGCGGCCGGGTGCTGGTTTCCCCAGTCAGTTCACGATCACCTGAGGGACAAGATTGAGCTTGGTTTGTACTTACCAGCCTCTTCTCCTTCCTCAAGTCCGTCTAGGCTCTCTGGGGGAAGTATCACGAGCACCTTCTCCTCCCAATCGGTGTAGGGTATGGGCTCCGGGGGTGTTCCGCCGGCAGTATGATTGGCTCTTGCATTGTTTTTGGCGCGGATGCCTTTGACCCAGGTCTTCAGGTCATGCCACCGCCTCTGAATTTCGTGCTTCGTCCTTGGCACGGTCCCTGACGCATTCACCCGACTGACGATTCTGTCCCACATGTGATTCTTTTGCGCCACGGAAGTCTGCTGGACTTGGGCCCCGAAGATGTGGGGCTCAACACGGATGATTTCATCTACCATTACCTTCAACTCCGTCTCCGTGAATTTAGTTTTTTTTTTGGGTGCCATGGTGTGTGGTGCTCAGTGTGTGGGTTGAGTGAGTTGGGGGGTGCAGGTGTGTGGTGTGTGATGTGTAGGAATGGTGTGGTGGGTGTTTGTGTGGTGGGTGTGGCAGGGTGGTGGTTGTGTGTCTTCTATTTGAGTAAGGTGTATATCGATTAGGGCCTCTTGCTAGCAGCAATGCTGTGATGCAAAGGATTGTGGTAGTGGGTGCTGGTCATTTTATAGTCGTGTCTCAATGGTTGTTGGCAGTCAGGTGGTAGGTGGGCGTGTTGACTAGTGTGCATTATTGGGTACTTGGGGGGTGTCATGGTGGCTTGTGCTTGGTGTTGGTGTATCAGGTGGGGGGGGTTGTCAATTTTCGTGTGTTTGCTAATTACTTGCGGTAGACTTTCTGACATTTGTTTGACGTTAGGGATGTTGTGCGTGTTGGCCTTCCGCAGGGATGCACTGTTTATCGTTACAATCTTTCCACCGCGGACGTGGATGGCTGTGCGTACTGTGGTACAGGCGGATTTATCCTAATTGCGGACACGGAGTTTTCACAGGTATGGCGGTAAATGTGTATTTTTCCGCGGTCATTGCCGTCCGTGGCCGTGGCTGTTCATTAGGCTCCGTCCGCCGCGGACGGAGTTAGATGTGTTCCGTCCACCGCGGACGGTGTTTGTTATGATCCGTCCACCGCGGTCGGAGTTTCGTGACATGAATATCCTAATCGCAACCGCGGATTCTCCGCGGCGCGGCCGGGAGTAAAATTTCCCCGAACATGGCGGACAGTACCCGTTTCCTTCCGCCATCCTAATCGACCCCTACGTATGCAGGGACTTGGACTGCATCTGTGCTGGAGCTTAGCTCTATCTGCATAGGAGTGAGTTCAGCTCTACAAGATGATAGGGTCTGTTTATAGCAGAGCTCCACTCTCTCTGCATATGCACAAGAACCTACTTTTCTCCATGGAACTTATGTCTTCTAAGTGCTCAGCCTATCTCCAGAACAACAACCAACTTCCTCTCCTTAATCCTTAATAAAAAAGGCACTGAAATGAGCTTCTTGATACTGAGCAGACTTCACCTTTTTGAATGGTGATTTTTTAATTGACTTTGCGCTGCAAGAGTTTGGACACATGATGCTGATCTCTATTTACCCTGTCTTCTTCTCCCCTCTCAATGACACACCCTCTTCCTTCTGTGATAATAGCTCGCATTTCCTTGCATTACTGCTTCTTGTGAGGCCATAGAAATACTGCACCTTACCAGAGTGCACTTTGTTGTGACGTGTTCTTGATGTTCATTGTTTTTATGTCATTTTGGTATATCCTTATGTTCTACATTTGTAATGAGAACATTTAGAAAGAGCAGGGAAGATCAGGCTGAGGCACAGAGGCAATGTTAAATATGAAACAAAACATAGGGGGAATGTATGGGGTAGAAAGGGGCAGGTTGCGAAAAATAAAGAGGGAGGATGACAGGAAACAGGAGAAAAAGCAGCGACGTGGAGAGAGAGACAAGAGGGACATAGACTAGTATGAACACTGCTGAGGTCAAGGTGGCTACCTATAGGCAATGGAATAGAAGTTAAACTGCACCGTAGCACATGGGAAGGAAACATTGGGCCTGAGCCAATCAATTAAACTGGCAGCGTGAATATATGAGACTAGCTTAAAATAAATAAAAGATTCACTTACCTCTGCCCTCAGTGCTCGCAGCTTCTCTGTATGCTCATCATGGCTCCAACTCCCCTCTTCCAATCAGGGAGCTACTCTCATGCAGCAAAAGCCTCATGACAGAAGCACCACGATTGGCTGTAGCCAACTGGAACCATGCTTACTGAGGCACTGGTGGCATCTGCTTGCTCTCGACCTGGCTGTCTTGGAGAGCCTGGTGGAGAGGTTTATACTGTGCATGTCAGGCAGGCCGTATCAAGACGGCTGTCCAAAGTGACTTGCACAGTGTAAATTGGTGGAGTGAGCACCACTCTCCTGCTGCCAGTCAGCTGTGGCGCCGTCCCCACCCATGGGACTGAATGTAGGTTTTAAATTAGTTGGATAACAACATTGTGCCTTTTGTATAATGTATTATAGAAAAACAATTGAAGAGATTACAAATAGAAGCTCAAAACAAATATTAAACAATATTGAAGCTTTTTTTAGCTTTGATTATTGATGGCCTTCTCTTAGCGTGGTCTCTCAGATAATATACAAATGTTAGTAGCATACTGTCTGGTGGATGGGCGCAAAAAATAGCATGGAGGCTTAATGTGTTGAATCTTGGCTATTTTGGATTGCGTATAGTAAATGATGGTTTTAACAAGGCCAGTGATTTTCTTCTAGGAACCTTCAGTTTTCCTTCTTCTTTCCTTTAGGGTTGTCATCTTCTTCTTTCCAGGAGGGAGTTACCCCAGAGGCTCAGGAAAAAGAAGATGTGGCAGTAAGAATGAGGGTTATGTAGGGTATTTGCAGGATAAAATCCTTCACCACACTCAGGTTGAATTTTGAGAGATGACAAAGAAAAATGGTGTCTCAGGGTAGGTAGTCTCACTAGTTCTGACTTTATACAGATAGCCCCTTGACTTCAGGACAAAGTAGAGGTGTGAGAGAAATTATAAAGATTCAAAAAGAAGGAACAAAAGAATTTGATTCTACCAATTGCACCTCCCTTCCGGCATGTACGGTAACTGACGTGTAATTTTAGTCACACACAAAAAAAAAACAACCATAACAAAAAAGAGAGAACCCCAACCCCTAGGTGTCCCAACCCTCCCCTTCAATGCGCTCCCCATTTTGGGTATGTACAGCGGATGCCGCAACTCTCAAGAGTTGTGGCGGCATATAGGCATCTTCTGCGGGTGTCCACCACTCCTCACTCCAGCTTGTAAGATCTTCTTTGTCTTCATTCCTTTCGGGTTGGCATCCTCTGTCTGTCCCTCTTCTGCATCCAACCAATCTTCCTCAGCTTAGCAATCCTGGCGCCCTCCACGTTCCTCAGGCTCCACCCTTCAACTTCTCTTTCCCCTTGTGGTTGGGTGGTGTACGTTTCTGGTACGGACGTAGAGGGTAGGTGATCCACTGCGTTCCCCCCACTGGACACGACTTCTAATTTGGAGGAGTCCATTTGACTCACCGTACCATCTGAGGTGAATATCCCACAATCAGGTGGTTTTCAAAGAGCACTACTGGAGCGACTTGAGGTTGTGTTTTTCCTACGGTAGTTAGCCATTAGCTGCCCCATTTAGTGTAAATATTTTCACTTTTCACATAATATGTCCTGAAGAATTGCCACTGTATTTAGTAACCAGCAGGAAAGAAACATGTCGACCCTAAGAGATGAGCATAGTTACAACTGACCCCCCCCTCCATAGGGAAATTGCTACTCTACATGTTTTTAACGAGGTGGATTACCAACCAGAATAAAATATTATTTGGAATATCCAACCTTTTTTAACACACTCACTGCACCTCACCATATCTACACCTTCACGGGCAACACACCCCCACTTCATCATACGGCAAAGGACCAAAAGATCTCCGACAAAGTGCCTGTTGGGTATTGCAGCGCCGACCCAACAAGGAGCAGGTCCAGATGATGAAGCATGACACCTAGCTTGCTGGATGTGTGAGGGCCCTAGTTCTGCAAAAGCGGGATCCCCATATCCCTCTTCCTCCTAGTATTACCCCTTCACCACCACTTATTTGTTGGTGGTTGGTTCTCGTACCTAAGTTAACTAGGCTCCACCGGTAGAGGAACAGCATCCATTCTTGCTTAAATGGTGTATGTTTCACCCCGGTCCTTGTCTTCTGATTGGTACCCCATCTGGGGAGGTCCTTTCACGTCCTGGGTATAGCAGGAAAGTTTGTTTTACATTTTTTAACCCTGTCTTTGTTTTCTTTCCAGGTGCGGCGTTGCTGGCGATCACAGGAGGGGCACGGTAACTGCAGAAAAGAATGTAACTCTGGGGTTATTTTCTCCGGGGTATTCATCTCTTCCTCACACATTGCTTAACATTTCTTTAATTTCTTGGCTTTAACAATGCTACGGTGTTCCTATACGCAGCATTCTAGAAGGAAGTATTTTAACAACAGCTGTCAGGGTGGTGAGACAGCGATCTAGAAGTTAAAAAACCTAGAAGATGGGGAGAATGAAAAGCTCTTCCTGGGTTTTCACTATGAAACCTAATAAATTAAAGTTGAAGCATCTTGCATCATGGGGCAGACTGCCACGCTTGGAGTAGTTCAGACCTTTTCCACTTTTTTGGGCATGTGAAATTGTTTTATACCCACAGGAGAGAGGCCAGCAGAACTGAAACAATCAATGAAAGAGGAATACACACCATGCATTTTAGATTTTTTTTTATAAAAGTGAGACTGGAGTAACTTCACAACGGAACATTGGTGGAATTTCCTGTCCTGCTGATGTTGTCCTGGAATTTTGAGGTGCTGTGGTTTGGTAATATGATAGTTAGCAAGTAGGTTCTTTTAAGTATGGTTGATTGGATGTTTTGCTGTGGATTCTTGCAAATTGATGATGTGGTGTATTTCTGAGGCTAGTAGACGTATAAGGTGGCCAGGTGTGTTGAATTATGAAAGGCTGAAGTGTCTGATTTTTCACAGTTGTAGTTTACATTTACGTTTTTTTTAAACATTTTACAGAGTTTTATATAGCGCAAACTTGACCCGAGTCTGGTATCAGAGGGCTTTACATAGTACCAGTTGCATTACATGAGGACACATTCATTTTTGTTAGGCATGGGAAGATTACGTGATTTGCCCAGAATCACGGGATGTTCAGCGTCATTGCCGAGACTCTAACCCAGTTCCCCAGATTCGAGGTCGACCGCCCTAGCCATTAGCCCAACTCCTCTTCCACCACTTAGTGGTGTGTTGAGGTGTCATTTAGTTTTTACAGTTGGTGTAATGGAGGGCTTTGGGGTTGGTCCTGATGTAGGAGCAGTAGGTGGGTCAAGAGGGAGATCTCACTCGGGGAGCAGAACCCTTTTTTTAGTCAGTGGTCCGATGACTGTGAAGTGGGGAGAGCTATGGAGTGAAAGTTTGGAGGGTCTGTTTTGAATCTGTGGTAGCGAGGGTAGACATAAGTGGCATGGTAACATAAGTGGCATGGTGAAATGTAATGTGGTATGGATAGTTGGTTGGTGTAGGGATGGCTGAAATGTCAGCCATGATGTAGGACTAATGGTGTGCCTGGTGAGTTATTTATCATTGTATTATCTGTTGTGGGAACAGCCCGCGTAGCAATCAATCAGCCTGCTCCAATACACAGTGGTACTTAAAACAACAGACAAACGGCAAGCAATGCATACCCATTGTTTGGTGCTTGATTGTCCTATGGACTCTATGTGACCCCTATTGACTATTCTAATGTAACACATCTGTCGGGAATTTGCTTTTACACGAGGACTCCTCAGATATTGTGGCTTTTAGTAAACTGGATTTCTTGGCATAGTTTGTCTATGAGCACTGAGAAACTTCTAAACAGTCCACAACACATGTGCTGTGACCCCTCAAATATCATAACACATTGGTTAACTTTAAATGGTTTATATAACTTTGAGGTCAGACCACAGTACAATGGTGCACAAATAGTACCAGTGGCATTAACTTTAGCTGTCACGTGTAGGCTGCAGTGTAGACTTACAACACCAGCATGAGTGATACCTTTGACATTAGCTAAGTCCCCTACAAGTAGTGCCTTGAAGACTGCAGGGTCTAGGAGCATAATGTTCAAAAGTAAGATATGCTTAAGATTTCGTTTGTTGTGACCCTCCATATAAAGGATACCTATGCTTGTTTTCACTGCACAGCCCACGATACCCTTTTCCTACAGTAAAAGCATACTTAAGAATAAAAATCATATTTTCATAAGTCAGGCTAGAATAAAGTAACAGATATCATCCATGCCTCATTACAATATTAAAAAAAAATCTAATTCTGTGATGAAGATAGGTTTTTGTTAAATATGCTACAAATTTGATTTTATCAAGAAGCTTTTTTGTCTTTGAAGATAGCCTGGACAGTATTCAATTGAATTCTTCTAGACTCTCTCCTTTCCAGTGGAAGTAATTAGCTCATTGATGACATGTGACATACCTTCCCTTAGATAAGACAAGGCTTGGCAGCTGGTTGGAAGGCTGGGATGATAGGGAAGTGGACAGGAACAGCAGGTGCCAAATAGAGTGAGGTCTCGACATTTGACATGATGTGGTAAATGTGGTGATAGTGAGGTGAATGGCTTTGATGGTGGCCTGCTTCCAGCCGCAAACCTGTCTTTCCTAATAGGAGGAGGGAGCTTGGTTTCAGAAACCAAACAATTGGCGCTGGGGTTCTGTCATTTTGAAAGTACACCACTGGACAAGAAGACAAACAGAAGAGGAACAAGCGGCTGCTGTCACTCCCGGGAAGAGGACTAAGGCATATACATGCTCTCCCTTTTACCTCCGCTCTCGAAATGCTCTCATTGGTCAGAGCAGTTGGCTTCCTGTAGTCTCAGAACAGAAAAGTTTGAAAATAGGCACACTGAAAACATGATCAACAGACCAGTGGGAACTGGGAGTTGTGATAGAACCATGGGGCGAGCATGTGATTGAATCTGCCTCCCTCTGTAAATTGGATTTTTTAAGCCCCTTCCAGCTGTTTGAGAGTGGGGGTATGAGCAGGAAGAATTTTTTCAGCATCTTAAAAAATTGAGCTTTAGTCCTGCTTGAGTTTTTTTGCTGTGAAGAAAAAAAGCTTTAGCAAGATCTAACAGAGAAACTATCCAGCCTCTTGCAGCTTGCCACCGTGTTTAGTTTTGCCCCTGTAAAGATTTTCAAGCTCCAAAAAAGGGACTAAGTCCTGGTTTAGAGTTTGGTCAACGGTTTATTCCTTCACAAATGTGACAAATATCCTGTCATCTTATTGCAAATGCATTATATTCTGTGGCACTTGTAATGAAGTGGATGAGATAAACGTCATGTTTGTGACTGAGTACCCATTCACCAAATTGTAAATAAGGCCCTAAGTTTCAAGGTAAAACACATCAATGGTCAAGGGCAGCAAAGGAATGCCTTCAAGCAGAGTACTTTCTCAATTGCATTTTTCAAGCTTGCCGTCCAACCAGCTAGGTCAGAAGAGGTCGTGGCCTCCAGTCTCCTGGTAAAGGAGCACCACCAAATTTAGAGACCCCACCAGGCAGGTGGGGGATCTCTGGATCTTTAGTGTTACTTGATATAAGACTGCCATCCTTTGTATGGCAGTCCACAGAAGAAAAATCTAGTGTTGGTTGCCTCACTCTAAATAGGAAATGTTGGCCCTGTGGCTGACAAGCAGACCCTGCTGTGTGTCTGCCATAGAAAACCCTGTGGTTAGTAACTCTTAAACAGGACTGGGGAATATGAGTCCAGCTGAATTGGAGCATAACAAATGACGGTTAATCCCTGGGGTAAAATAGTCTACATCTGACTAGGCATTACCAACCACCAACGCATCTAAAAGGGCAATGAAATGTACCAAGGTCCTAATTCACTGCAGCCAGACATGACTTTAAAATGTAACATGTCATATCTCCTGGTTCCTTAATCTTATTTTCAACATTCGAGAGGCCCTATTATGTATAGGGCGCACTTTCCCTGTTTGTGCCAATGTGCACTTTCATACAGGTGCGCCGGGCTAAACAGGGAAAGTGCGCCTCTAGTAGTTGAATGTGGTTTCCTCAGGGCAGCCATGAACTCGCTCTGCCCTGGGCGCAGCACATTCCAGTGAAATATGGAGCGGCTGCTTCAAAGCCGCTCCTTGTTTCATTGTGCAGGCGGGACCCACCTGCACTTTAAAGAGTAGAGATAACCTTGCAGGTGGGGGCAGTGAGTGACCGCACCCGCCTGTAAGAGAAGACAAAGAAGGTGCGATGGCTGGGAAATTTGGCACCCTCTACCACATAAATCTAATAATGTCCATAAGTCTTGTTCTTTCTGTGTCCAAGTATGTTCTGGTGCTCAGAAGGAGGCAGAACCATCCAGTCTTTCTCAACTGGAGCGTTCCAGGAATTAACAACAAAGTTATCCAGATAAACAGAAATTAGAATTAAGGTCGTGGTTGTAATAGTTCTTTTATTGTCTTGTAGTCATGTTCGCCCCTTGCCAACACGTTTCGTCTCTGGCTGTTCCTGTCACAGCAGATTTCATCAGGGCGTAACATCTACAACAAAGTCATAGTCCAATTTAGGAGGAGTATTTACAATAGATATAGAACCTATAACCTGGGTCAAGTGACCCCAGACTTGCCATATGTAATCAGGACTCCAAACTAATGAGTCGAATGTTCCGAAAGGGTACATTGTGCAATGCCATATTACTGCCCATCCGAAGCATCAAATAAAAGCTATACCTTATGGCGAAATGGCAAGAGCTAGGAGATACTGCAGCTCAGATATGGAATACTCTGATAACCTTGCTGACATCAAAAAGAGGTTTTATACTAGAGGTTATGGTAATGAAATTGTCAATGAGGCTTACAGCAGGGCAGTTAAGCTAGACAGCACGCCTGCAAGAGGATGTGTGACACCCCTGACCTCTCTCCAGAGGGCGCACTAACAGTGTGCCACCTATTTGTGGAGCACTGTCGGTGCATCTCCTGACAGCTTCTTTAACTCACCAATAATGCAGCGCGATCACAGAGTTAAAGGGACTTTCTCATTTGCATGGGGCCACTTCCCCATGGGGCGTGGCTAAGCACGCAGCGAGACTGGCTGCACTTTAGCAGAGCTCCGGCGTGATCCCGAACTCAGGGGTTAAATTATCCGGCAAAATATCCGCCTGGCCGGCCGAAACTTGCAGCGGGTGACCATGAGGCGGTAACCCAGCATCGGACCGAGTCAGGAGGTTCGACTAGCCCCGGAACCGCACCGACACCTGTGCCTCCGCCACAGCCGAGGGAGTGACCACAGACTCGGCGGGACACACCAAGCAAGTCCGGGGTCGGAACCGGAAGTGAAGGCCGCACGGACGAGGCGCCCTGGGGGGCTGGACGGAGGTGGCGGCGCTGGGACACACTAGCAGTGACCAGTCCTCGGTGGACACGGAGAGGTGGCGGCGACCAGACTAACACCTCCCAGGCAACGGGTGAGTGACACGCCAGCAGCGGATTGGGGTCGTCATCCGGGCTGCCAAGAACACATCGGGCGCGGGGAGGAGCCCCTCCCCCCCTAGGCCAGTGCAAGCTGAGCGGATCGGCATTGAGGAGAGCGGACCCAGGGGAAATCTGGACGCCCAGAGCGCTGACTGCCCGCCCGGAACCCACAGAGCTGCACCCGGAGGACTCGGGGGAAGATCGGCCCCCCGGCACCGCCCGCAGCGGCCCTGAACAGTGAGTGAAGCGATGCGGGGCGTATCCGGATGGCCCTCCGCCCCCCCCCCCCTGACACAGAGGAACTAACAGACCCCCGGCTCTTGCAGCACCACACGACGGATACTACTGCTGACATTATACGGCAGCAGCAGAGGAGCACCAGGGGGCACCATCGACCGGCTGGTAGGCTGGGGAGTTGACTGGCCGCGCCTGCCGCCACTGCTGAGGCTTGTTGGGGGGTCCCACTGCTGCCCACGTCCCCCGAGCCACATGGACTACACAATGGGGAGAGCGCTGAAAGGGGACATTGCCTTTTGATTACCGCATGCGCCACGGAAGCATACGGCTGAACACTTGTAGACTCCAACGCCCTCGGGGTCACGGCGTCGCTGGGTGGCCGGCACGGCGGGGGGACGACACGAGTCCCGCGCTATACATCCGCGGAGGCAGAGCAGCATAGCGCATTACACTGGCCGAAAACGGAGCTGAGTCACAGCTACCACTAGACCACACAGCGACGTGCGCAACTGGACCCCAGGCGAGGCTCCGTGGAGGTCTTCTCCAACACCTCTCGTCTTGGGAACGCTGACGCTGTCCCCGCCAGAGGCGCTGGCAGTCAACGCTGCCACTGACTACCACTCCGACCAGATCTTCCGCGCGCCAGATCCTGCCCATGTCTGGAGGCGCAGGGAAACGCACAGGAGTAGGGAGCACGTCCCAGAAGGGCAAAATGGACAAGTCATTGAAGCAGACGGATGTGGACCCGGTGACGGCCAGACTGGACTCGGTGCTGGCGGCCATGGAGCGCCTGGAGAACTCCGTCCAGTCCACTCGGACGTCCTTGGAGGCGAAAATTGACGGAGTCGCCATAGACCTCACGCACCTGAAGGAGGACCACAAGAAACTAGCTGAGCGCACCAAAACCCTGGAAACCTCAGTGACTGGCCTGGAGCCTCGGGTTGCCCAGTCAGACAAGCAGATTAAAGACCTCCTCAACAGGGTGGAGTTCCTAGAGGACAGGGCGGAAGATGCAGAAGGACGGGCGAGACGCAACAACGTCCGAATAGTGGGATTGCCCGAAAAATGGGAAGGAAGGGATCCGGCCACACATGTGGAAGAATGGCTACGCACCCTGCTACCGGAAGGCACCCTCTCGCCGCACTTCGTGGTGGAACGGGCACACAGAGTCCCGACCAGACCACTCCAAACCGGCTCTAACCCGCGCCCTTTTCTCATCCGCATCCTGAACTACAGAGACCGGGATGCTGTCCTGAGAGAAACCCGTAAACTCGGCACCATACAGGTGGACAATGCCAATATAATGTTTTTCCCGGACTACACGATCCAGGTGCAGCGCCAGAGACACTCCTTCCTGATGGTGAAGCGGAGGTTACGCCAACTAGGTCTTACGTATTCCCTCCTCTTTCCTGCGAAATTAAGAGTGATAGCAAATGAGAAAACACACTTCTTTGACTCCTCGGAAGACGTGGAAGCCTGGTTGGACAATGGGACGGACAAGAACACGGGGAGATCGGGAAACCCGAACAGGTCGAGGAGACGCAGGAGATCCAAAAGGAGGCGTGGTGCCAGGTCACCCTCCCCTGCGGCTAGCGGCACCCAGCACAGTGCGAGTCCACCGGAGGAGGAAATGCGCCGGGAACAACAAGAGGCCCTGCGGATGGTCTCGGAGCTCAGCGGCTCCCCGTCCCAGCGCTCCCCAACTGCCAACAACCCCAGGATGTCACCGAGCGACGACGAGGCGATCTATGGTCTTCCGGACTCACAAATCTCGAGTGGGCTGCCAGACATCACCCCACAAACGTCGGACCTATTTGGCTGATGGAGTGCCGCACCCCGGGCACTCTCAGAATCCTGCTCCACTCTCCCTACTACCCTCTGCCCTTGCACCTGCGAACCGTCAGTCCTGAAGCACTGAAGGGAGTTGACCGGGAGACATTGATTGATCGAGCGCAGCGGAAACTTTGACCCAGCTCCTCCCGGTGAAGGTGAACGCTGAACACGCAGTAAGTTGAGACTGAGCCACACTTACAGCAGTCTATCGCGGAATGGCCGCCCTGTGGCGATCACACCACATGGGACACAACATGGTAAGGGTCCCTCTGGGTGGGCGATGGTCACCAGTTCCGAACCTGGACGGCGTTGTGGCCTCATGCCTCTATGCACACACAATGTAACTGGCGGTGGGCCCGTCCGACGGCCGCCTGGTCCTATACTTCTTCCCCCCCGAAAGGGCACTCGCGCTTAAATGTTCAGCTGACACTCATTTACCACCTAGCCTGCGTGATGGGCAGCAACCCCCCAGACTGGATTGTTCGTACTTTTTGTAGAATGTTTGGACGGCTGCACGTTCGGCAACCGACCCTATGGTATTTTCCCCAGTTCATGTTCACCCTCCTTCTCCCCATTATGATATGCTGCATACATGGTCTGATGAGGTGCTCGTTAGACTCTTTCTGGTGTTCTACGGACGAGTGTGGGAGGGTTCTGGGGGTGGATGGTGGAGGGCTCACTGGGGGGGTGTGCGGAACAGGGGGGGACACGAGTGTCACTGATTTGTTTAATGCTGATGGCTGAGGTCAGAATATGTACTTGGAATGTACGCGGAATACATACACCTTCACGCAGGTACATGATCTATTCATACTTGAAGAGACACAGGGTGCAGATAGCATTCCTTCAGGAGACACACCTAACAGCCCCTGAGGTGCACACCCTCCGTAGGCGGTGGCGTGGCCAGATCTACGCGACGGGGTTCTCCTCTTACGCCAGGGGGGTATTGATATGGGTGAGACCGGGGATCCCGTTTGAAGTTGAGGACTCACACATAGACAAGGAGGGGAGATTGGTGGCAGTGAAGGGACGCCTAGATGGGAGACCGCTGGTGCTAGCATCGGGATACGCCCCCAACACGGATCAGCAGGGTTTCCTCGAGACAGTCTCTACAACTCTGGCGCATTGGCACGGGATTCCCTGGATACTGGGGGGGGATTATAATTGCGTGTTAGACACCACACTAGACCGCTCCTTCCCACCGCTACCCAATGCTCCGGTGGTGGGCGCCATGAAAGCTCTTGTAGCCTGGGCCTCACACTGGAACTTGTATGATGTGTGGCGCCACCGGAATCCAACTGCCAAGGTGTATTCGTACTATTCAGGAGCCCACGCCCTGCACACCAGATTGGACAGATACATGCTCACGGATGACTTACTCCCGTTAGTAACAGAAGCACACTACATGGGTAGGACTCACTCCGACCACAATCCACATATGCTAACAATCTCATGGACGAGCGCTCGACCCCCTGTCCCCAACTGGAGACTGCAACCAGACCTACTACTGGACGCACCCTTCCGGGATTCACTGTCTACGCATATAGTGCAATACTTCGAGGAGAATGCGGGCTCAGCCACCTCTCCACAAATAGAATGGGAGGCGTTCAAGGTAGTCATAAGGGGTCAATGCTTGGGCACGCAGGGAAATCTCAAACGACAGGTAGAGAGGGACCTACAGAAGGTAGAAGAGGACTTGAGCCGACATGAACGGGACTCGGTTGGAGGGAACATCACTGGGCTCCAAACTGCAAAGGCGAGTCACGAGAGGTTACTAGAGAGGCTCAGATGTCTGAATTATGCGGCACATGCGGCGCGCACCCACGATAGGGGGGACAAACCCGGTAAACTATTATCATGGCTCATTGCCAGAGAGGAACGGACGAAACCAGTCACGAAAGTGCTGGGCGCGGATGGGGCACCCTTACATACACAATCGGAGATTCATGGAGCATTCACCGCACATTATAAAGCACTGTATCGCTCTAGCCTGCCCACCCTCGCCCCGGACACGGAGGAATATCTCGGCCAGGTACCGCTGCCGTCACTCAGCGATGCCCAGCGCGCTGACCTAGCGGCGCCCATTGCCTCTGAGGAACTCCGGGAGGTCATAGCGGCGCTATCCAACGGAAAGTCCCCTGGCCCCGACGGACTCCCAGCGGAGTTCTATAAAGCGTACCCGGACCTCCTGATCCCTGAACTCGTTAAACTGTATGAGACGTCATTGGATGACTCATCCCTGCCTCCTTCTCTGAGTGAGGCCACCTTGATCTCCCTCTTAAAACCGGGAAAGGAGGGGTCACTACTGGGCTCGTATAGACCACTCGCCCTCCTCAACACTGACTATAAAATATTGGCATCCACACTAGCGAGGAGACTGGCCCAATATACACCTACCCTGGTCCACCCTGACCAAAATGGATTCGTGCCTACACGCAGCACCTCACTCAACATCCGTCGGTTGTTCAGGGTGCAGGAATACGCGAGGGAACCCTGGCCACGGTCGGGTTGTATAGTCCTAGATCTGGAAAAGGCATTTGACTCGGTGGAGTGGCCGTATCTAAGAGAGGTTATGCAGAAGTTTGGTCTGGGTGACGCATATTTGGGCATGGTGGGACTCCTATACCAAACACCTACCGTTCGTGTCCGGATAGGGAGCCTCTTATCGGACTCCATACAGGTAAGGCGGGGCACGCGTCAGGGATGCCCGTTGTCGCCTCTGCTCTTCTCATTAGCTATGGAGCCACTGGCGGAGTTGCTGAGAATGCAGGGTGCCGAGTGGGGCATCCCATTGGCAGATGGAATACACGCGGTCTCGCTGTATGCTGATGACCTGCTCCTCTACGTCAGGGACCTCACGCAGATACCCCCGGGGCTCACCGGTGCCCTCCGAGAATTCACAACCCACTCGGGCCTGAGGGTCAACTGGGGGAAATCTGGGGTTTACCCCTTTCACCCGGATATGCAGGAATGCGCAGTGCAGTTAGGGGATACGATGCTAGCTTGGTATACCGGCACCTTCAAGTACCTGGGCATTCACATTTACAGGAATACGGCGGATATATTGGATGGTAACCTGATTCGGGCCATTAACTCCCTGCGGGCACAGATACGTTTCTGGAGCACGCTCCCGCTAAATGTCCCGGCCAGAATCACCCTGTCGAAAATGATAGTCTTACCCAGACTCCTTTACTATTACTCGAACATACCGGTGTATGTCCCGGTTCGGGTCTTTAAGGACCTGGAGACTATAGTGCGAACACTCATATGGAATGTAGGGAGACCTAGGGTGGCCCTGAAGAAACTGTATGCCCCGACGTCCTCAGGGGGACTTGCGGTCCCAAACCAGGAACATTACTACCTCGCCGCGCAACTCCAGTGGGTGGTAGCCTGGCTCGCGGGAAGGAACCTGCACGACACGGCCTCGACGACCCCGGCTCTCACTCAAGCGGAGACTCTCGCTATATTCCACCCCCTTAACGGCGCAGCTCGCGGGAAGCAACTGCACCTCGCGGTGGCACTACGATGCTACAAACGTGCACTAAAATTAACTAAGGAGACCGCGCCCTACGCCCCAGCCCTTCCGCTGGAAGGAACGCCTAGGCCTGGGGGTGTGGTGACTGCAGCGCACCTGAACGACTGGATGCAGGTGGGACTAGAGACAATGGCGGACCTATATGACGACGGCGCCCTGATCCAGTTCGAGAGACTAGTAGAAGCTCCCGGACTGCCAGCTGGACAGTTCCTGTTCCATGCCTCTTTGATCCGGGTCCTAACGAAACACTGGGGCGACATGTCCGAGGAACCTCAGCCGCACCTCTTGATGCAATACTTACACGTTATGGGGGCAGGGTCGCACGTTATACACTGGCTAACACAAGCGCTAAGGACCCACACTACAAGCTCACTACAGTCCCTAAGAGACAGGTGGACAACTGACAGGGGGAGGGACTGGTCAGACAAGGAGTGGGAGAGGATCCTGGAAGGCCCACAACACATTCCCCGCAACTCGAGATTCAAAATAATACAGTTCTACATAACGCACAGGGCATACCTGTCCCCGGACAAGATCAACCGCTATTTCGGCCTAGATACCTCCAGCTGCCCACGATGCGCGCTGCTGAATGCAGATCTCCTACATATGCTGTGGGCATGTCCCGAGCTGCGGACGTACTGGCACGATGTCACTACACTGCTGACGAAAGGGACGGCAATGGATCTTCGTCACGATTGGGACACCTGTGTGCTGGGCCTAATTACCAGAACTAAACACAATAAAGCCCCCACGAGGTTCTGGGATCTGGGACTGATAACCGCCAAAAGGCTCATAACACGTCACTGGAAAGCCACGGACCCACCACAGACGAAACACTGGAGTGCCTCCTTCATATACTGGGCGACCGCAGAGGGCACAGCGTTACGCAGGGAAGAAACAGCGGGACGGAGGGCCATCCCGATAGCCCAGATTTGGGAAGGCTTCCTACAAGCATTTACCAAGGCCTGTCACGATAAAGGGGTGATATGAGATGATACCCGACTTGCCCCCCTCACCCCCCCCGGATGGAGTGAAGGGACACATTTAGGTAGAATGATGTATAGCAATAGGGGGAGACAAGAGCCGCACACATATAGGCACAAGCTACTACCCCCGCAGCTTCTCTCTCGCCCCTCCCCCCCTGCCCGACGCCCCCCCCCCGTTCACACGTCTTCCCCCCACCCCCCCGGTCGGGAGGGACCACGCACACGACCGACTCCAACGGAGTGGCCCCGCCCCGGACCCTAGAGCCTCCACACACCACCCGAACCGTCGCCCCGTGAACACTTGACGCCAGCACCCTGAGTAACCACTCTACCCGAACCTAGCACGCCAGGACCCATACAGCAGCACCCCCTCCCCCCTCCCGAGTTAAAGTTCATTACACCCCCACTTTCTTTCCTATTTCCCCCGGTTGGGGCAGAGTTAATTGCAGCGACTGTTACCCCCCGACTGATTAAGTTGGATCCGCCACTCTCAGACAATGTTTCTACTTTTCTGCACACGACGACCAAACACAAGGTTGCAGCACACATGACGGCCCCTGCCGCAACCCTCTACCACACCGCGATAACACTCTGAACGTACTAGCCGCCCACAACAACCATACATGTCGCCTGGAACCGGGCCTGCTTAGTTATATATACCATTGTGGAACAACTCGCTGTGATATTGGCCGGAGGGTTGTGGGTGACAGGGGTACGGCTGGCCAGAAGAATGCCCGTATTGCAGGGTAGGGCCGAATATGCTGGTGGGATCGACACTGTGAACTCAGTTGTAATACAATGAAGGAGTGTCCATTATGGTGAATGTAGAGACTGTACCCATTACAACTGTTGGTGTTCTTTGCTGATAAGTGCATTTAATGGGTTTCCACCCGTCGTCAACATTCGCTCAGAAACTGTAAGAGCTACTCAAATCGCTGTTTCCCCTTTTGAATTATACACACAAGAAATGTAACTGTATGTCAAGTGTTTCAATAAAACAGATTTAAAAAAAATAAAATAAAAATAAAAAATGGGGCCACTTCCCCATGCACTTAAGGAATGCCCTCCTGAGATAGTGCTGGTGCAACATGTGCGCCTGCGCTATCTGTATTGCAGAAGGGGACGCATAAGCATCTGCAGCCCCTTCTGTAATATCAAAGTGCACCGGAGGTGCACAAAACCTGCGCCAATGTCCATTGTGCCTCCGGGGTACTTATGTAATATTAGCGCTGGTAATTTTTTCTTTTTTTACTAAACTGCTTTAAAATACATTGGATTGCTTCTTAACTTTAATATTGGTTTGGTGCCACTTACAATAACAAAAATATACAGGGATTTACACCAGTACTTCTAGGGGTAAAGCCACGTTTTTCTTCATTGAAACTGTTTTGGCCAAGAAAGATATACCCTCACAAATTTGATGGCAAAGAGCATGGTCTGTAACCTCTGCGGCTCCACTGATTTTGGCTAACAAAGGCCACAGATATATCACTATCGCGTGTCATGCTCCCATACTGCATTAACAGATGACAAAACTGTTATGGCATGACAGGCAGGCATCATTTTCCCCCAAAAACGCAAAGCCGTGAAGACCTTGAGGTATACTTTACAGACAAAGTAGCAACAGTACACCTGGCAGCACTATGTGTAATGATTGTATTTAGAAATGGGTATCAGACAAGAGTTACATTAATCAGACCATGTCCTGCACACACATCTAAGCTGAGATTCGTGGAGTGAATGAGACCTTGGTGACAGAAGGAAACGGGTCCATCGTTTGTGTTAGTCGGTGTTACTCCAGTGTGCATTGACTTTGATAGGTTTTGCGTTTCCCGCCCCTCAATTCACATAACATGATGATGTATAAGTTAGCATAGTGTGTCTAACCGAAAGATGTGTTACACGTGTATTTAGGACTAATGGGGTGTTTTCGGTTCCAGTTAGCAATTTCTTAGCTTAGCTGCTGTGCCGCCATCTTGGAAACAGGCCTCCGCGACCCGACTGCAATGCCCCCTCCCTTATGAGCGGAAAATCACTTGTCTCAGCATTTCTCGTCTTGAGTTAACATTTGCAGAAAATTAACAACGAAAATGTGTTTCTTTGCTATCAGTAATGTTCCCATGCCCGGGAGGAGCGGAGTCTCGGCTCCGTGGCCTTGGGGGTGATAACAGAGCCATCATCCCGCAGGTGCAGCGGCTTCATGTGAGCGTTCATTGTTCATCATTTCTCTAGTCCAGTACTTTTCCATTAGGGGCGTGACTAATGTTGCTGTAACGTGTTATAATGTATTGTCGTTTGGAGAACCGGCAGTCCTCTCGGTTCACTTCTTGGAGTGAAGTCCTGACGGGGCCTTTCTATAGAGAAACTAATGGCCTAATAAATGTTTTCTAATTCTTCTCCACTGTCTGGCTGGCTTATTTTATGGGAATGATATCTGAGTGAGGTAAGTTTGCTCAGGTGGGTTTGAGCCACGCTTATCAACTTGAAGCCAGTGCTTAATTTATGCCTGTGTTTTTAGGGTTCAACTCTGTACTTATTTCTTAACAGGGCACATTTTGATGCCATCCAACACATGGCCGCGCCATCTTTCCATTTTATACACAGAGCACAGCAGCAGCATATTTAACAATTTATCAAACACTTAAAAAAAAAAGATAAATGCACATTGCACAATGCACATGCACATGCACATGCTATACTCTATATCCCTCGGTGAACTAAAATATCAACATTGTCACATTTGTATGAATGATGGTTTGCAGGAAGCGTTGTTACTAGCATTTCGCAGTGCTGGAAAGGACAGTGGAAAGTGCAAGCCATAGTATCCTTTTGAAAAACAGCTTGAGCCCAAGTGCTTATTTTTTTATTTTTTTAAGTTAAGGACTGGTCAGTATGGTTCAGTAATATCATTGTCAGAATATTGTCTGACATAAATATTGTGACCTAAATATAATTTAAATACGTATCGTCCTACTGGCGTTAATAATAGGAAACCTACCCCCAAAGCAACCATATTTAAGCCACAAAATGTAGGTTAGAGGATATTTCTGACCATGATATTCTGACATAGAACCTTTCGACGCCATGACATGCGTGCTCCGAGCTTCCATGGGAAAAGCTGCGTGCGTGGCCAGTTTTTCTCTTCCATTCTTAACATACCTCATGTTAATCGATTAAGCCTTTGTCGCAGGCCAGAGCTTGTGAATGCCTGACAGCGTCCAAGTGGTTGGCTGAACTTAATAACCCTTTTCCATTGGATAACGGGTCATGGAATGCAACCAAACGTGCGCAAACAGTGTGTTCGTTTTTCTAATGAGAGGAACACTTGATAATGATCCGTCTAGTTATTATTACTTCTAGCTATGTACATGTTGAAGCAATATGCACGATCTGTTTCTCACTCCCAATGTTAAATAATTAATTCAGTCTGAAACTCTATTCCAAGTGCTTGAAAACCTTACCTTATTAAGTAACCTATTCAAACTTGCAATTCCATTTCCCATGGCGTCTCTGGCAGCTTACCTCAGTATGAAATTTGGTATGACTTAATATAAATCTTAGCAGTGTCAGTGGTGCCAAAAAAGCTCCTACTGTTTCAAAAACACCTCGCTGCTGTGCAGAAAAGACATAATATGCTGAAGTGAGCAGCCAACATCAATTCCCTTTACAGGCTCTGTTGCTCTTCTAAATGCCATTAATGACATTGTATGACAAACACCATGTTCCATTTTGAAACCTCGTCTTGCCTGTGCAGACCTCATATTAAAGTTAGTTTATTTTGATATTCTTTTTAGCATAACTTCTCAGTCATATGCCTTATTTTCATGATAAGGGCATTCCAGTTCCTGCCAGAAGTTAAAACATCAAAATATGTTTTTACAGTGAATTCTTAATTTCTTTGCAAAAAACAGAACTAGAGTGGTGGTTTTACTTCTGTGCCTTTATATACCCTGTGCCTAACTCACCAATGCATTTGTTGCACTTTGACAATCGGTTTACCTTCTGAAACCTCTACCCTTAAGTCGGCTATAGATTGTTTTATGACATCATTGTGAGTTCAAGTTTACCCCACTCTATATGATAAAAGCCATTACCACTTTGCAGGGCACTTTCCGCTTGTGGAGAGAATTTGCACTCACTCAGACATCAGAAGATGTTTTTAGGAGAGTGGATGGACTATGAGGCTTATTTACAAGCCCCTGCACCGCTCGTATGTCACTTTTTCCCATATTAAAAATGATGCTCCAGTGCCGCAAGGGGGTTGTAAATAAGCCCCTGTGAATTGTAGAGAGATTTTTTTTGCGTTTTATTCAAGTCAAGTCAAATCGGCTTTATTCAATGCAGAATATACAACCATAAAAGCATTCTATTCATAAAGGGAGTTTAACATTCCTAAAAGCCATAAAACAATTTCACAAGATCGAAAATATATTACTTTCAGACAAAAATTCCATAAGAGGTTGATAATACAGGAACAATTTATCATTACTTCTTTAAAATGTAGCATAGTCCAATTAAAAACATTTTTAAATCCATCCTAGATAAAAACAACACATTTCATGATCGCGCAACACGTCTTAATACGGTGCGTATTCATAAAGTGCATTATGTGCAAAATAGCCTGTAAAATAAAAGTACAAAAAGTGCTAGATGTTAACATGTATCAGGGTAAGGATTAAATAACACACCTAGGTTCAGTCTTCAGGTTTTTCGTAAATTAAAGCATCAACATGTGGATAGTCCTTTCTTCTCCTGATGGCCATTTGTATAAAGACAAACAGCAGTCATGATTTTTTCATGTTCCAAGCTACGTATGAAGTTAAAAGCGTGTTTATAATAAAAAACGTATTAGCTAAAAAGAGTGGTATTAATTCAAATTGGCCGATGTCCCTATAAAAACTACAAAAAAGTATGAAATGCAACGTGGACTGGGGGATTTACCATCACACGGACAATTTGGGAGGGTATAACACCACTTTACCATTCTGGGGAATGCTATTATATAGTTTAGTGTGCCAAGCCTCAGCCTTGTTGTGTTTTAAGCCATAACCCCTTCCTCTAAATCATCCATTTTAAGAAATATAACTCAGCCAGGTATTGACTGTTTCGAGTTTCAATCCTCCTAGCGCCTCCTGGAGTAAGCCTTGGCTACTTTTATTACCAATATTGAGGGATCGGTTTACAAAATAAATAAATCTGTTGTCCAAATTGGATTAAATAGTCTAAAACCATGAATCCCCAATAGAAAGTATCAGTATCCTTCAAAAGATACTGCCCACTAACCATCCACTGCCCCAGGACCCAAAGAAAAGGCCTTGCAATCACTTATATATTTTTCTCATTATTTGAAAATATTTAATGAGCTTAAAAACAGCCTGAGTAGAGGTAGAGAATGACATGACCACTAACATGGTCGACGTGGCACTGAGGTAAGTAGACTAGATGTGGTCCGGTGTGTATATTTCAGCCATGGAACTAGGACATTTGACATTTAATCTCGACCTCCCCACATTGTGTGCTCTGAGAGAAACACTTTTTGAATGTAATTCCTCTGCTCCTGTTTTTTGGCCAGAATATTAAGAAAAATATAAAAATTGATAGGAAAACTGGACTGAATATTTCTTGCTGGAAGGGAGAGTGGACAGTGCCCAGTCTCATGCTCTGTTCACCAAATGCAATAGGCTTTGTTATGTTACGTTATGTTATGTTATGTTATTGGTGATTTGTAACACGCACGGCTACTCAGAAGAGTGTCCCGGCGCGACCCAGCCAAAGAGAACAGTGAAAAAAGAAGGAAAACAGGCTTATTTGAATAGGAAAGTGTTAACTTTTTTCCTGAACTGAGAGTGGTTTTGAAGGCTACGGAGCTCCGGGCGGAGAGAATTCAATGACTTAACTTCCAAATAAGACAATGAGCTGCCCCCCTTTCTTTTCAGACGGATTTTGGGTACGGAGGCCAGGCACATGTTCGAGGAACGCAAGTGTCTGCCCGGGACATAAAACGAGAAACATTTCCTCAGATACATTGGGCCCTATTCATAAAGTGCTGCATGGGCCGTCACTAAAGCCTTGAACAAGACCCTAGCTTTTTAACGGCAGCCAGTGCAAATTATGGAGATGTTGCCTCACGCTAGTAAGTTTGGGTAGGTCCAGCAGCAATCGCGCAGCAGCGTTCTGCACCACCTGCAACTTATCCATTAGATAGTCAGGGAGACCTACATACAATGCATTGGCATAAGCAAGACGGGAGATAATAATAATCTATTGTTCTCAGAATATAAGATGGCATGTAGAATTGGTTGGGTGGGTCAATCTAGGAAGTCACTTGAAGGAGACTGCATCGTCTTGTCATTTAGGTCTCCGGATTTTGACCACCTAATATTAGATGGGGGGCAATGGGTCAGTTCGATTAGACGAGCTGGCCATACTGCCCATGGAATACTTTGACCCGCCTCCTACCTCCTTACGAATGGCCCCTAGGGAGAGAGGATTTATTCATGGCACCCAGTCGGTTACACAATTCCAACTAACAATCACTTTGAAATCTTTAACACTCTGGAGGACATAGAATGACTACCCCACGACGTAAACAATTGTAGACTTGTTGATGGGCAGGACGGTCAGCAGGGAGCTAGAACGTTAACGCAAGTAAATATACTACAATCTCCAGATGAGGACTTAAATCTAACACTGTCCAAGGAACGTAAAGCTGCTGAAGTCAAGGTCCATCGGCCCTATTGCTGGCCCATGATTCCATCCCTGGATGAGTGAACTGTATATAGTGCAGGGGACGTGTCCTATGTTATTGGATCAGCTCCTAAGGCTCAGAAGTCAACTGAAGCATCCCCTAATGAACAGTCTGAAACATGGCAGCAGAGAAGTTATGACTCTAGAAACAATCTTGTCTTGGGGGAAGATAGTCCTTCCTCTGTTGATGTGAAAATTAGATGTAGTCTTATATCATGGAACATTTCAGGATTACGAACCAAGATTGGCAATCTCCAGTGGTCCGAATATATATTAAATTATGAAATTATTTGTATACAGGAGACATGGCTGAAGGACGTAATCCATATAAATGGATACAGAACTTTTAACACTCAAGCTATAGGGGTTTCCCATGGTAGATCCAAAGGTGGACCCCTGACAAGCTAAATCTCATCAACATTGAGTCCCACCTTGAATCCCCTTATTATCAATTGCTAATTTTGGTACTGACGGCCTCATATTCCATGATATTGGTCAACTTTCATAATAACATTCCATCTGATTGCGTCTCTAAGGTGGTTAATACATTGTATAATGAATGAAGAACCCTCCATGAAGCAAACAGCACTGAGAGAATGCTTATTATGTGCAGGGATTTTAATTGTGCTCTGTGTCCCACAGAGGATGGCAGGGTATGTGGTTTTAATGTAGAAGAAGGTGCAAGTAATACCCACTTCTGCCATTCAAAAACAGGGGAATCCTTTAATGAAGTTGTGTTTAATCTAGACCTAGGCTTTGCAAATGATCTATGTACCAACCCTGCTATGATGTCACAGACTTTTAATGGCAGGGGCGTTGGCTACACTATAGATTATATTTTGTTTTCAAATGTGTTTGTTTCCAGACTGCTTACCTTCTCAGTGGGTACGAATTCAGTTTGCGATCATTTCCCTCTATGTATCACTGTAATTTCTCCTACGAGGAGACATGGTAGAGATGATCAGGTTGTGGATGAGGCCTTAGCTAACTTAAAACTTGCTAAAGCGAATGGATATACCCTTCGTTGGAATATACTGGATACCAAAGTAGTTACTAAACAACTACTTACAAGGTGTAGATCGGCCTTTGACACGTGCCTGAATGAAATAGCATCCCCTGAGACCCCAGGACACCCCCCACGCCGCACGGCTTGCCAGCTGAGGCCACAGGTTCGCCCCTGACCTCGGCGCCCCCTCGCTACTGCTCGTTTTTCACCGCTGTTGCCCTCAGTGTTCGTGCTCTGTTTTTGTACATTACTTTCTTTCCTGTGATCATTTTTATTGTGTTATTCGTTAGTATAGTACCCCTGGTGTCCACCCCCCCGCTCCCCGCTTCCCGGTGCGGCTCCCTTGCGGCCCCGCCCACTTTTCTTTCTGTACCCATTGGCCGCCCCGCTCCCGCCTCCCAGCTGCTCCTCCCTCCCACTTGGCCTCATATGGAGCCCGCGCGGTGCAGGAGAGTGTGACCTGACCCCAGGACACCCCCCATGCCGCACGGCTCGCCAGCTGAGGCCACAGGTTCGCCCCTGACCTCGGCACCCCCTCGCTACTGCTCGTTTTTCACCGCTGTTGCCTTCTGTGTTCGTGCTCTGTTTTTGTACATTACTTTCTTTCCTGTGATCGTTTTTATCGTTTTTATTGTGTTATTCGTTAGTATAGTACCCCTGGTGTCCCCCCCCTGCTTCCCGCTTCCCGCCGCGGCTCCCTCGCAGCCCCGCCTACTTTTCTTTCTGTACCCATTGGCCGCCCCGCTCCCGCCTCCCAGCTGCTCCTCCCTCCCACTTGGCCTCATATGGAGCCCGCGCGGCACAGGAGAGTGTGACCTGACCCCAGGACACCCCCCATGCCACACGGCTCACCAGCTGAGGCCACAGGTTCGCCCAGCGCCACGAACCCTGGCCCCCGACGCTGTCAGCCCACACGACGGACCTACGACGCCGCCACCCTCAACGCACTCAAACCCGACCGGAACCCCGCCTGCTACCGAGCCACCCCGAAACGCAACCACGGACCATTCACCTGCCAAACCTGCAACTTCACCTGCCTCCGGACATGCACCGCACCCGAAAGACCAGGCACCAGCAACAACCACCTCAAGTGCATCCTGCTCAACACCCGCTCCGTCCACAGACACGCCGTCGAACTCTGGAACCTGCTCGACACTACATCACCAGACGTCGCCTTCCTCACGGAAACCTGGATGAACACCTCTTCAACGCCCGACATCGCCATAGCCATCCCGGACGGATACAAGATCACCCGGAGGGATCGCGTCAACCAGACCGGAGGAGGCATCTCCATCATCCACAGGAACACCATCCGCATCACGATCAACTCCGACGACACCTTCACCACCGCCGAGCACCTCCACTTCCAGATACACACCGACCCCAAGACCACCCTCAGAGGCACCCTCATCTACAGACCCCCGGGACCACGCACACAATTCAGCGAAGCCATCGCAGACTTCATCAGCCCGCACGCCCTCACCTCCTCCGACTACATCCTCCTAGGGGACCTCAACTTCCACCTGGAGAACAACAAGGACAGCAACACCATCACCCTGCTGGACAACCTCGCCAACCTCGGACTCAAGCAACTGGTCAACACCTCCACCCACTACACCGGCCACACGCTTGACCCAGTCTTCTCCTCCAGCAAGCACATCTCCTTCAACCACTCCACCGGACTTCATTGGACTGATCACAGCTGCGCCCACTTCAGCTGCAGGAGAACCACGACCCACCACCACCTGCAACAGGTTCCCCGCAGGAGCTGGAGCAAGATCACCGCTGACCAGCTCACCTCCTCCCTCAGCCAGAACCCTCCCGTCAGCGCAACGGACCCCAACGAAGCAGCCCGCATCTTCACACAGGGGCTCACCAACTGCGCCGACGACCTCGCACCACTGAAGAACCCTCCCAGCAGACCCGGCAGCAAGAAAGCCTCGTGGTTCACCGACGAACTCAAAACATCCAAGAAAAACTGCTGCACCCTTGAAAAAGCCTGGCGCCACGACCAGACTACAGAAAACATGACTGCCCTCAAGAATGCCACCCGCACACACCACCAGCTGATCCGCACCACCAAAAGGACAACATTCAAAGAACGACTGGACAACAACACCCACAACAGCAAGGAACTCTTCAGCATCGTCAAAGAGCTCTCCAACCCCAGCACTGGAAACAACAACTTCACTCCCTCGAAGACCTCTGCGACTCACTCGCCTCCCTCTTCCACCGCAAGATCGCCGACATACACAACAGCTTCAGCGCACCAACCACTCACCCAACCACCGAACCATCGCCCCCCACCACCACCCTCTGCTCCTGGATCCTGGTCAGCACCGAAGACACCACCCGCATGATGAACACCATTCACTCCGGATCACCTACCGACCCCTGCCCCCAGCACGTCTTCAACAAGGCCGACTCCATCATCGCACCACAACTCCGGGACATCATCAACATTTCCTTTAACACCGCCACCTTCCCGGAGAGCTGGAAGCATGCCGAGCTCAGCGCCCTCCTGAAGAAACCGACAGCGGACCCCACCGACCTCAAGAACTTCCGCCCCATCTCGCTCCCTTTTCCTGCCAAAGTCATCGAGAAGACCGTCAACAAACAGCTCGCCGCCTTCCTCGAGACGAACGGTTGCCTCGACCCCTCACAGTCCGGCCCCCGAGCCAACCACAGCACCGAGACCGCCCTCATCGCAGCCACCGACGACATCAGATCTCTGCTCGACAACGGGGAAACAGCTGCCCTCATCCTCCTGGACCTCTCTGCAGCGTTCGACACTGTCTGTCACCACACCCTACTACAGCGCCTCAGCAACATCAGAATCAAAGAGAAGGCACTGGAGTGGATCATCTCGTTCCTCTCCGGAAGAACCCAGAGAGTCCGCCTCCCCCCGTTCAGACCCGCGGCCACCGAAGTCATCTGCGGCGTACCACAAGGATCCTCACTCAGCCCCACCCTCTTCAACGTCTACATGAACCCCCTCGCAGCCATCACACGCCAACACAACCTGAACATCATCTCCTACCCCGACGACACCCAGCTGATCCTCTCCCTCACCAATGACCCCTCCACCGCCAGAGCGAACCTCCAAGAAGGAATGAAAGACGTCGTAGAGTGGATGAAGACCAGCCGCCTGAAACTGAACTCAGACAAGAAGGAAGTCCTCATCCTGGGATCATCCCCCTCCGCCTGGGATGACTCCTGGTGGCCCCCTGCCCTGGTCACCACCCCCTAGCCAACAGACCACGCACGAAACCTGGGCTTCATCCTGGACTCCTTCCTCTCGATGACCAGACAAGTCAACGCCGTCTCATCATCCTGCTTCAACACCCTGCGCATGCTCCATAAGATCTTCAGATGGATCCCCACCGAAACCAGGAAGACGGTCACCCAGGCACTCGTCACCAGCCAACTGGACTACGGGAACACCCTCTACGCAGGAACCACTGCCAAACTACAGAAAAGACTCCAGCGCATACAGAACGCCTCCGCACGACTCATCCTGGACATCCCCGCCACAACCACATCTCCGTCCACCTGAAAGACCTGCACTGGCTCCCCGTCAGCAAGAGGATCACGTTCAGACTCCTCACCCATGCACACAAGGCTCTCCACGACCTGGGCCCCAAGTACCTCAACAACCGCCTCACCTTCTACACGCCCACCCGCCAGCTGCGATCGACCAGCCTCGCCCTCGCCACCGTACCACGCATTCGCAGAGCCACCGCCGGAGGAAGATCCTTCTCCTACATGGCGGCCAAGACATGGAACTCCCTCCCCATCCACCTACGACTGACCCAGGACCATCTCAAGACCTGGCTTTTCGAGCAGTAACGGACCCCTCCCCCCCAGCGCCTTGAGACCCTCCGGGGTGAGTAGCGCGCTATATAAATTTGCTTGATTGATTGATTGATTGATTGAGAGTATTTTAACATAATTTCAAGAGGTAGTGGTAGCGGTTAGGGAAGTATTGTTTAAACAAGGCAGAAAAGGGTTAGCCACCAGCGGTGGTTCGACTCAAACTGCCCTCGTACACATTCCACTCTAAAGCATGAGTTGCATAAGAGTCCAAAGGATATTGTGAAATCAGACAGGCCAGAAAAAAACTATAAACTGAGCCTTTCAGAGCGGAAAAATGCCCTCAGAAATGAAGCCTGTGAGCTGCTAACCTCAACCTCACAAATGAAAGATGGTGCCTCTTTTTGGAAAGCGGTTAGAACTCCATTTCTGTCTCCGGCTGGGGGCCCAACAATCGAAGTGTCCATTACAGAGGGTCAATGGATTGAACATTTCTCTAGGATATATAATAGCAACCCCAACGTTCAGACCCCTGATTGTGAACACTCCGGAGTTAATACGCAGTCACCAGAATTACACTTTCACGTCGATGAAGTAAGCAGGACACTCTCCCTAAGTGCTGGTGGGAAGGCCTCGGGACCTGGCGGGATCCCAGTGGATCTCTATAAGTCCAACGTTACCCTGTGGACACCCATAATCACGCAAATAATTAATGCTAGTTGTGAGGTAGTTTTCCCATCAACCTGGGTGGAGTCCATTATAGTGCCCATTTTTAAAAAGGGGGACTGTCAAGACCCCACATGCTACAGGCCCATCTCCTTATTAGATTCCATGGCTAAGGTGGCGGGTCGCATCATCCTGGAACGTCTCCAGCTCTGGGCAGAAGAAACCCAAATTTTATCTGACATCCAATATGGTTTCAGAGAAGGACTGGGGACTGTGGAGCAGAGTCTAAATCCGGCGATTCTCATGGGGAAGTATACCAGGGCCAAAAAGGGAAACCTGTATCTAGTTTTCATCAACCTTACGGCACTCAAAGCTTTGGGAGATTTTAGAAGCAATGGAGATTGACAAAAGCATAATTTACTTCATTCGCCATCTCTATAATGGAGCTAAAACATGTGTGCGATTTGGCCTGGGAGGAGAGTGCACTGCCTCTTTCCCTATTAGGAGGGGGGTTAGGCAGGGCTGTGTCCTAGCCCCCTTCCTTCGTGATCTATATATTAATGGGTTAGGGCAGACAGTCCTTAAAGACTTTCAAGACTTCCCACAAATAGGTAATCGCCCCATCCCAGCATTGTTATATGCGGACGATGCTGTGATTATGTCACGCACCCAGACTGGCCTGCAAAAGACCCTAAATCATTTTTTCAACTTTATGAAGGATTTGGATCTTAGAATTAACATCTCAAAAACTATTATAATGAGATGTGGTCATGGGATTCAGAAACATAAGGACATATTTCTGGAGGGAATTCCAATTGCCCCAACTAACAGTTTTTCATATTTAGGCATTTTGTTTAGCCATAATGACACAGGGGCAAAAGCTGTCACAGCCAAAAAGCTAGCATTAATCACAACAACGACTGCACTTGTTAGCTTTGCAAGAAAACTGGGACGCAAACCACCGCTGGAACTTCTGACGATCTACAAAGCCAAATGTGTCTCAACTGTTCTCCACGGAGCTGGAATTTGGGGTTTTGCTGACACAAATTAGTTGAAAACTCCTTTCTGAGATATGTTCTGTCTGCATCCACTAGTACATCCACCTATGTCTGTCATACGGAGCTGGGTCTCCCATATATATCCAACCTCATGAAACTTAAGCCAATTCTGCTTTGGCACAGAATCTGTTCTAAGAAAGAGACTAAACTTATCGGGGACCTATTATAAGATAGTCTTAGGCTGGATGGTACCCGAAGAATAAGATGGGTTAAGTATATTCAAGACTTTACTAAGGTCATGGGCAGTCCCGAATATTTTACTAACCCTAGCCCCATCACCTTGGTACCCAGGTAAGACCTCAGAAAAAAGACCCTGTCTTTCTTGGACAACTACAACTGTCGGGGGAAATTATTAAGCCCAGTGTCCTACAGCACCAGATGGTACTTACAACTTTTAATCTGCAGCCATATTTAGTATTTGTTCTCAGTCTTTTTGATAGGTTTTTATTAATAAGATTCAGATTAGGGATAATACACAAACTAGTTTCTTTCCCCAATATGAACGATTGGGCCAGGGAGTTACAACTATGTCCATGCAATTGTTCATCAAATCCGTCCTCCCTACATCTGGTTTTATTTTGTAAATTCTATAAGGAGTTAAGAAAGACTTGGATAGTCCCGATTTTACAGAACTACGGCTTGACACAATGCCATCCTATGTTCATTAAGCTTCAGCTTTTGGAAAACAAGAATGTAGCTTGGAGGATGTCTATGTTTTAGAAAAAAACTATTTCATCAAAGAAAGAGCATTGCAATCTAGGAATGAGGAGGTGGCATATCTTAGATGTATTGTTTTTTATACTTTTTACTATATTTCTGATTATGCGACTTAAATGTACATGAAATGTACTTTTTATTAGATAAAAAATGTGTATCTCCTTTTAAATTTGCGATGGAAATTTTTGTATGTACTATGTATTTTATCTGTGCTTTTTATGATTGTTATAATACAATCGAAATAAAGCTTTATTTATTTGAGTTTGAAGATGGGAGGTGACCAAAGCCCTTATTACTGTTTCTTTGGCGGATAGAGGCAACAGGGGCAGAAATTTTCTGAGCCTCTTCAAAATGCTGAAACATGTACCTGTCAATTTGCTAATCTGATTGCCAAAACTAATTTTTTCGTCGAACCAGATCCCCAGGTTCTTCACAGGAAGACTCGAAGGGTATGGTCGTGAGGCATCAGCGGGCCAGCAGTCGTGAAAAAACAGCCAAGGGAATTCCCCAAAAAACAGTATCTCTGTCTTATCTTCATTGCATTTCAGCGGGGCTGAAGTAAATCAGTTGAACACCCCAGAAAGACAGGTTCTAACGTGGACTTGTGCTTTTTCCAGGAGAATAAAAGCTGGGTATCATCAGCATATGCTACTACTTTAGCGCCAAAGTCATCAGATAGCTGGATAAGAGGGGTCATATATAGATTAAATAGCAGAGAGCTCAGTATGGATCCCTGAGCGACCCCTGTTTGCACAGCTTGGATGGTTGATGTGAAAGGGGGGATCCACACTTGCTGGGTTCTACCGTCAAGGAAGGACTTTAGCCATTCCCATGCGGCCCAATGATACCAAGCCTCTGAAATCTGGCCAGGAGGAGAGCATGGTGGACAGTATCAAAGGCGGCAGATGGGTCCAATAGGACCAAACCTGCCCTGCCCCCAGCATCTAACGACTCCCGGATGGCCTCTGAGATTTCCACCAAGGCAGACTCAGAAGTCTGTAAGAAGCACGGAAACCAGATTGAGTGGGATGCAACAAGCTGTGTTGTTCAATATAGAAAGTCAGTTGTTTGTTCACTAGTTTCTCACAGACTTTGGCCACACCCGGAAGCAGAGAGATAGGCCGATAGCTGGTAGTAAGGATTCAGCGTCGGCGTTTTTTTATGAGGGGGACCAGCATGGCCTGCTTACATGTGGGAGGGACCGAGGATAACCATAAAAATGTGTTAATCAGCTGGTTCACCAGTGGATTAATGACTTGAGCTGTGCAGGCCATAAGTATTGTGTGACACGGATTGAGAGGGGAACCAGACTTTAAGGAGGTCAAGGCAGCCAGAAACTCCTCCAGGGGTATGGTTGAAAAAGAGGAGAAAGTAATTTCAGTGTCAGAAGCGGAATAGAAATCCGCAGGCACCTGCATGGTCTGGGCTGTTGGCATATTAAAGAGCAGTTGTAGTGATCTAACTTTAATCATAAAAAAGTCAGAAAGCTCTTTGCACCAAATAAGAGAAGGTGTATGTGCATTGTTCAAAGCTTTGAGAGAAACATTACTTTTTACAATGTTAAATAGTGCCTTGGCATTATTGCCTGTAATGGCGATACTGTCAGCGTAATAACAGGGTTTTGCTGCAGTGATCGCAGCATAGTAATTTTTGGGGGCTCTTTTCAATTCCATCTTGTCAGATATATTATAGTTCTGTCTCCATCTTCTTTCCAGGCTTTTGCACTGCTATTTCTGGGATTTAAGCAAAGGCGTAAACCAAGGTTTGGACAGTGGCATATTAAGGGGTTGAAGTCTGACCTGAGGCGAAAGATCAGAGACCACCTTCTTGATCCAGTTATTAAACTGTCCCAGAGCCAAGTCCAAATCCTCCGGGAGATGTGGTAGATAGTCGGCCAGCGCGGTGCACAGAGCTGTGGGGTCGATCTTATGGGGAGCCCTATGGGTAGGCACACAGCGAGGCCTAGACGAGGAGGGACCTTTGGCAATATTCCAGGAAAAGGAAATTAAATAGTGATCAGACCAAGTGACGGGCTGCGGAGGGTTCACCAACAGTGGCTGGCTAGAGCAAACTACGTCAAGCGTATGGCCACCACTATGAGTCAGAGAGGAAACGTATTGAACAAGTTAGGCAGAATGCAACAAGGCTAAAAGGTTGCGTGTATCATTCCAATCAAGGTTGTTCATGTGAACATTACAGTCCCCGAGGAGCAAAAAATGGGAGTACCGCAGAGCTCTGGGTAAGATCCAAGTGTCCAACAACTTAGGGAAAGAGCCTAAAGGGCCAGGGGGCGGTACAGCACAATCCCACCCAAACAGTAGTGGGGGTAAATTTGTATGCAAAAATCCAGAGCTTCAACATCAGGAGAGTCCGTAAGTTCAGAGAAAAGACACTCCCATTCCTCTTTGACCACAACGGCCACACCTCCCCCTGCCCATTTTTCCAATCAGCGCGGGCAATTTTGAAGCCGGTAGGGATGGCCAATTCAATGACTGGAGAAGAGGACTGTGCGAGCCAAGTTTCTGTCAAAAAGAGTATATCAAGAGATGCGTCTGTAATCAGCTCAAAGATGTTTTGACAATGTTTAGACATCGAACGAGCATTGATAAGTGCTGCCTTGATAGTGGCCGGCACCTTCCCGGCCCTAAGCTGTTCTGCAGAAGGAATAGGGGACAGGGAAAAAGCAAGCTCCCACTTCATACAAGAATAGGAGCTGTTTAATGCAGCATCCCATCTCATGCACCTGCTACAGGAAGCATTACGTGCTAACAGTTCTTTACATTTATTCAGAGTGGGTTTGACGAAATTCAGGCTAGCGTTATCGGCATAATGGCTGGTGCTGGCCGCATCCGGGACGCTGACGGGCACAGACGGGCTTGATTTAGCCGTGCCTTCGGCACGCCAGCACGCATTTTAAAGCCTCGGCCCTTCACAACCACGAGAGCACGCACTAAATAAAATGGCGGCTCTAAGTGGCACCACCCGGAAGTGAGGGCCGAAGAAAGCGCGAGGTAGAAGCCAGGAGTTTCACAATACAATCCCCCCAAGTAAATTCCTCACACAGTTTTAAAAGCACACAGACACACAGATTAAAAAAGATCGAGTTAAAAATAAAGGGTTTTACTAAAAAGCAGGTTGCAGAAAAATGCAGCCAAACTACATGAAAGCACAATTTCAAATGTTGGGAGCAGCAAACGCTCTGCAGCGCGCATTTTAAAGCCTGGGCCCTTCACAACCACCAGAGCATGCACTAACTAAAATTGCGGCTCTAAGTGGGACCACCACTTACATTGGAGAAAGTAGTAGTTATTGCAGTCTCAGCTCTCCTACTTTAACAAACTGTTTGAACATGGGCATAAAATACTGTACAGGTGCCTCTGTACACTAATCTGACAACAGGTTAAGTTATACTTGGCATCCTTGACGTGGTTTCCCCCCTAACTTTTTGCCTTAAACCATCCTGTTTTTCTGACTTCATTTTTGCTGGCCTTAGGACTCTGCTCACTTTACCACTGCTAACCAGTGCTAAAATGATTGTACTCTTTCCTTAAAACATGGTAGAATTGGCTCACACCAGGGCCTGTCGATTAAATGCTACTATTGGGCCTGCAGCAGAGAAAGTGCCACCCACTTAAGTAGGTTTTTAAATATGCCTCAGGCCTGGCAATGTAGCCTGTGTGTGCACTTTTAAACTGCCATTTCGAACTGGCATGACCGTTTGCGATAACAATTGGATCCTCATGTTATAACGGCAACCTTCCGCAGTGCCAGGCCTGCTCTTCGCACTACATCGATGACTGACTGCGATGCTTTCCTTCTACTCACTGCCCCCCCCCACTGTGAAAAGAACTCTCTGCGCTGGACTGAGAAAGTAACTTTTGAGTGAGACTAACCTGGTCCCTGTATCTGACCTGTGCTCCATCACATTCATTATGAACTTGTGCTTTTCTTCTGGTCTTGCATGACCATCCAGTTGGAGCAGCTCTTTGGGCTTTTGGTGCTATTTCTAGTTAAATCTTGAAAATTGCATATCTCCGGTTCTACTAGTTTCAACATTTTTATAACATTTTGCTCTATGTTAATTAGTGTGGGATTTTTCATGTGTTGTGTTTTCATTTTATTACTGTTTGAAGTGCTGCATGAATGCTTTATTCATTGCCTGTCAGTTAAACCTAATTGCTCGGTGCCAAGCTACCAAAGGGTTGAGCACAGGTTAATTGAGGGTTTGCTTGTGCTTTACCCTGACACAGATTGTGGTAGCTGCTTGTGTAGGTTTTCACCCCCCTCAACCAGCAACCCAACTTCTCACAACCATGTAACAGGCTTAGTGGAAGAAAAAATCACTGCAGGGATATTTCCAGTGCAAAACCCAGTATGATTTTCATCTCTTCCCCCTCCAAGAGTTAAGGCACACCTGCAGACGGCTTGAGAAAAGATGGAGGAGCAGCAAGATCATGGCAGGCCACCAGCCTTCAAAACCACCATCACCACACAACTCATTAGAACAACAAAGAAAGCAGCCACACAGGAACACTTCAATGCCAGTGCAAACAACAGCAAAAAACTATTCGCCGTGGTCTAATAATTCACCAAACCAAGCACAGAGACAACCTCGCCACCTTCTTCCACCACAAGATCAAGGAGATCTAATACAGCCTTGCAACCCAAGAACCACCTACTGCATCCACAACCACCGCATCCAATGACTCCAGACCCCAGCAGACCTTGCCCAATTGGACCACCCTAACCTCTGACGATACCCTCAGTATCATGAAGAGCATCCACTCCAGAGCAGCCTTGGATCCCTGCCCTCACCAAGTCTTCCACAGAGCCGGCACCTCCATTGCACCCAAACTCTGGCGCACCATCAACTGCACATCGAGGCCACCAATTTCCCGGAAGACTGGAAACATGCAGAGATCAACCCCCTGCCGACCCAACGGACCTCAAGAACTACAGACACATCTCTCAGCTCCCCTTTTCAGCCAAAGTCCTTGAGAAAGCCATCAATGCCCCAATCTTCCAGTTCATCGAAATCAACCACACCATGGACCTCTCCCAATCAGGCTTCAGAAGCAACCGCAGCACCGACACCGTGCTCCTCGCTGCTACAGATGACATCCACACCCTCCTTGACCAAGGTGAAGCTGCTGTCCTCATCCTCCTGGACCTTTCAGCCACCTTCGACACTGTCTTCCACCACACCCTCTATGCAAGACTCCATGACGCCAGCATCCGTGACAAAACCTTAGAATGGATCCGCTCCTTCCTTACCGGCCGAACACAGAGAGTCAGACTTCCACCATTCAACTCAGAACCCACAGAGATCAGCTGTGGAGTGCCTCAAGGATCCTCCCTGAGCCCCTCCTTTTTCAACATCTACATGGCCTTGCTTGCAGCCATCATCAGAAGGCACGGACTCAACATTGTCTCCTAAGCCGACGACACTCAGCTGATTCTCTTCCTCACAGACGAAGCCAAAGCTGGCAAAAGCAACTTCCACAATGGGATGAAGGCAGTCACCACCTGGATGAAGGACAGCTGCCTCAAGATTAACTCAGACAAGACCAAGTCCTCATCCTGGACTCCACCCCCTCTGCCTGGGACAACTCCTGGTGGCCCGCAGCGCTCGGAACAACCCTTCCCAACGGACCACACGTGAACCCTCGGCATCATCCTGGACTCCACGCTCTCAATGAACTGCCAAATCACTGCTGTTTCGTCCTCCTGCTTCCACACGCTCTGGCTGCTTAAGATCCTCAACTGTTTCACCACTGAGTCCAGGAAAACGGTCACCCATGTCCTCTTCAGCAGCAGACTTGACTACAGCAACACACAATATGCCAGCACCACCCAGAAACTCCTAAAGAAACTGCAGAACATCCAGAACACCTCCGCCAGACTCATTCTGAACATTCCATGCCGCAGCCATATCACCAGCCATGTTAGAGGCTTTCACTGGCTACCTATCAACAAAAGAATTATCTTCAAGCACCTCGTGCATGCTTACAAAGCCCTCCATAACACCGGACCTGCATACCTCAGATTATACACTCCCAGACATGTACGCTCTGTCCAACTGGCCCTGGCCACCATCCCACAGATCCGCAAGACCATGGCTAAAGAAAGATCCTTCTCCTACCTCACTGCGAAGAGCTGGAACTCCCTGCCACTGCACCTCAGGCAATCACCAGTGCTGCCACAATTCCCAGTCAATCAATCAATCTGTCCAGTCAGGAACAGTCTCTGCAGTGTACACTGCTTAACAGCCGTTCACTAGTAAAACATAAGTATCAGTTCGAATGTATGTTACAGATCTTGAAACCCGACATAGTATTTTTGACTCAGACTTGGACAAATCAAGCATCTGACCCTGACTGGAACTTTGAGCTTCCGGCAGGTTATTCTGTGACTGGCCAAGACAGGGTAGGGATTAGAGAAGACGGTATCGCAATAATATGTCGCTCCCACTTAACGGTCTGAGTTGAATCAATTTCCCAGCTTCCTGCTCAGGCTATGACATTTACTTTTAAAATAAATAATATTTCTACGTTTCACAAGTTGCTCTTATATTGCCCTCCTGGACCCAGAGCAGTTTTCACCCAGGCTCTACTGACTGTTTTCGAATCCTGCCTAGAATCCCCTATGTTTACGGTTCTCGGTCATTTTAATTTTCACCTGGAACTAAACAATAACCCATATACTAATAGGCTACTTGATAACCTGGCTGCTTACGGCCTAACTCAAATCGTGTTGGATTCTACACACTTGGCCGGCCACACACTTGATGGCATTTCTTACTAACAATCCTGACATTACTCTGGTTAAAATCTCCTCTTTACCCTGGACCGACCACAAGGTTGTACGCTTTCAATTCAAAGAAACGCAGCCCAATCGGCCCATTTGAAACAGGCAACATTCTGGAAAAATTAAATCCTGGCATAAAATACAGAGAAACTAATTAGAACTGTCCCTTGACAAATGTCCTCCCGCATACGTTATGGATAATAATGATGCAGCTTTCCAATTTGATAACTGGATTAGAGTAGCGATCAATCAGGTAGCTCCATAAAGAACCATCAGAACAAGAAAACTCCAGGCTACATCGCCTTGGTATGGCCCAGGCCTTAAAAGCATAAAATCTAAATGCAGGAAAGCCGAACGAATTTGGAGATCCGACAATAGTAAGGAGCACAAAGTGGCATAAAACTTAGTCTTGGAACAATACAAGGAGGCTATTATTAAAGCCAAATTGACTACTTTTTGGGGAGGCTAAAGTCAGTCCTTGCCCTCTCTAATCTGCAGCAGGCTAGTCAGTTCAGGCCTGATCAAGCCTTCTGTAATAAGTTGGCCAACTTTTTTCAAACAAAGGTGCAACTTATCTATGATGACCTCCTCCACACAGCTCATGCTGCAGTCATACCTAAGCTACCACTCAGAGTCAACTAACAACCACTGAGTCAACTAACAAGTTTTATGACCCCAATGTACGAGAAAGTGAATAGCCTTCTTTTAACTATTAAGTCAGGATCACCCGATGATCATTGTCCTCCCGCCATTGTGCATCTAGTCTCAGAAACGATTAGCTCTCATCTAACACAAAGTATTTGAGTCTGGCATTTTTCCTTGTGTTTGGAAAAAAGCCTGTACCAGGCCGATCCTCAAAAAGCCTGCCCTGGACCCAACTGAGGTAAAAAATTATCAACCTATCACCTGCCTGCCGATAGCAGCAAAAATTCTTGAAAAATCGGTGAACAGGGAGTTAACTCAGTATCTGGACTCCAATCATTTATTGGAATCCAGTCAGCATGGCTTTTGACCGTGCCATTCTACAGAGACGGCTCTGATAATGGCAACAGAGGAGATTCGCAGACAGGTGGATGGGGGGGTAGGGCCGTCTTTATCCTTCTAGACCTATCGGCAGCATTTGACACCGTGAAGCACACGGTTTTAGTGCGGCGGCTGAAGGCTGTGGGGATTGGGGGGGACGGCCTTGGCCCTCCTCACCTCCTTTCTATCTTGTAGAAAGCAGAGTATAAACTGGGACAATCTACAATCTGACACCTTCCATTTCCCATGCGGGGTGCCACAGGGATTGGCCCTATCACCGACTCTATTTAACATCTATGTTGTTACTACACTGGCCCGAATCATCAGAGACCATGGTTTTGCTTTGGTCTCATAAGCTGATGACTCTCAACTTATTGTATCTATATCTAAACATCCTGAGGTGACTGTCATCAGCTTCCATATCTGTTTGTCAGAAATTATGAGATGGATGAGAAAAAATGTCCATAAAATCAACACCGAGAAGACAGAGCCAATGGAGTTTGGAAGGGGCCATACCCTGTGGAATCAATCATGGTGGCCTACAGAGGCGGGTGAGTGTCCATGTCCGACCCTTAAGGCATGGAATTTAGGAGTGGTATTTGACAACCAACTAAAATTTACTGGCCAGATAAACCGCCTAACATACCCTTGCTTCTTCTTATTGAAGACCTTGCACAAGATGTTTCCCTTTATTCCCCAGGAACTCAGGAAAACTGTGCTGATAGCTCTAGTTTTTTCCCAAAATAGATTACTGCAATGCTCTCTATCTGGGAATTGACAAGACCCAACTGACTAAATTTCAGGAATTAGAATTTGGATTTGATGAGCGGGAAGTTGTATATAGGGATGGTGCAGAAATCTGACTTAAGGGTGTTGAGAAGGTTCTGCAGTCAAGAATTGAGTAGAGTTTAGAGATTTCATAGTCACAGGACAATGAGTAAATAAAAAACCTGACAAACTAAGCAGATCGCATTTAACCTCATCGCCGCGGGACTAATTCCCCTGCGGCGCGGGCGGGGGAGAGGGGGCCCGCGCGCCACGCCGTGGTGCTGAAGACGAGCTCGGCTCGTCATGCAGCACGGTGGAGCTGTGCTGATGACGAGCTGTGCTCGTCATGGCCCCGCCCGCTCAATGGAATGCCCAGCACAGCGGGGTAATTATCCCCGCATGGGCGTTCTCGTCATCAGCACAGTGCCACCGTGCTGCATGAGCTCGTCATCAGCACCCGAAGGGTTAAAGATACAAATCATTTTAAAGTGTGAATTCTACTCTCTTGCCGGATGCTGAACTACTTGATCCTCTTTTGCAAGAAGCTGAAATCCGGTTGGAGAGCTGCCCTTTTCTCCCTGTGCCCCAGGCAGTGTGGTATTGGTATAGCACCCCCATGATTGGGCGAAATTTAAATCATAGTCTTCCTTTGAGAGATGCAAGAGGAAACAGTGTGCACCTATATGTGTGATTTAATCCCAAGCAAAAAACTAGCGAGTTACTTGGGAAATAGATGAATACTAATAGGATTGGAGTCCCAGACTGCATCAAGCCTGTCTAGACCAAGACAATCTCTAGAACTGGGCTAAAGTGAATTTTGGTGGCCCATAATTATGTGGTGCTAGCCCTAGACAACCTTAACTCATTTTAAGAAATAATTTTAAGTGGGTTTAGCCACTTTAGCTCGAAGTTGTCTTCAATCATTTCCGCCAATTGTTAGGAGGGACAAGATGAAAGAAATAATGAAAAAAACATGTCTCAGTCTTGTTTGTTACACACTTGGAACAAACAACACCAGTGAAATATAATCCAAATATATGCCCCAAGAGTCCCAACTAAATATCCATAAGCACCACATAATTATGGGCCACCAAAATTCACTTTAGCCCAGTTCTAGAGATTGTCTTGGTCTAGACAGGCTTGATACAGTCTGGGACTCCAATCCTATTAGTATTCATCTATTTCCCAAGTAACTCGCTAATTTTTTTGCTTGGGATTAAATCACACATATAGGTGCACACTGTTTCCTCTTGCATCTCTCAAAGGAAGACTATGATTTAACTTTCGCCCAATCATGTGGGTGCTATACCAATACCACACTGCCTGGGGCACAGGGAGAAAAGGGCAGCTCTCCAACCGGATTTCAGCTTCTTGCTCAGCAAGCAACCTCTTTCTCCTTCTAGCAGTCCTGTCTAAAATAGACCAGAATGAGTATGACTGTTGCAGAGGAGGCCTGGGTAGAAGATAATCAACATAACCCAGAGGATTCATAAACATATCAGCTCATTGAGTAAAGCAGACAGAATCTTGAGGTCATTCAATGAATGAGTTCACACCACTTTTTCGAAGTCTTTACACCAATGTGCAATCATCTTTACCCCCAATGAGCTAGAGATTGCGAGCCTTCTTGCGGAGCTGTAAGTTGTTATTTATGGACTGTAGTAAATGCAATAGACCCTTCACAGTAAGTTGAACTAACCAGATTAAACTTTCTGTGTCGTAAGCTTTATTTCCCTATTTTCTCATCCTGTCTGTAGACAGCAGTATGTGTTTCAAACTTTAAGCACAACATATGAGGAGAAATCTTTGGCAGGGATAGAGGGGCGAGCTACAGCTTGTTGCTTTTGCCCCTTTCTACCCCTCAAGATAAACCCCTTTTAAGTGGAGTGGTTAGTTCCCAGTGAAAAGCCGAATTGCAACCCACTAGGAATCAGCCCTCACAGGTCTGGTGGCCTGCTGAGTCGGACCATTTGCGACTGAAAAAGTCTTCATACATCTGGCCCCTAGTTTTTTAGCGTATATCACTATGCTTTCTGGTAGATGTATGATCACCTTTCTAAATCGGGATGAGAAATTCCAGTGTACACATTGATTCTGATTAAAAGCCTGCTTTGGTTTATCTTGTCACAGGTTACATGCCCATCTTGTTAAAGATTAGACTGAAAATGTCAACGTTATCGGCACCATCTTGCTCTCCTTGGGCCCATTCGTGCACGTAAGCGGCAGCCATTTTGTGCACCATGGCCTCCCTGCCCCTCGCCGATAGCCAGCGTCTCTCTCTCTCTCTCTCTCTCTCTCTCTCTCCCGACCTCGCTGACAACCCCCCCCTCCGCTCTCACATGTCTTGGGTCATAAACCCCTCTTCAGCGCGGCTCTGCCTCGGAACCCCATCCTGTTCCCAGCGCGACACTTCCCTTCATTCCTTTCATGGTCCCAGGCCCTTTGATGCAAACCCCCTTTTCCTGTGTGCCCGTTTGTCTTCCTCGTTCCCAGGCCAACACCTAGCTCTGCCGATACTGTTCCTTGCCCCTCCCCGTACAGTAGAAAGCTTCCCTCATCAAAGGACCCCCGAGTTGATCAAAGCCCTCACCCTATGAGATCCGACCAAACCCCCACATTCCATGAATCGGCGGAATGTCCAGCTGCGCGGTAGTCATCACCTGTTGTGACCGGGGTGAGGACTTCAACTGTAAATGTGTGTGGGAACGGGCCTGAAGGGGAGATTCGGAGGATATCCCTCCGTACATCAAAGCATTGCCAAGAATGTGTTGTATGTAATAAAGCAATAAACCTGTGTATAAGAGGCCAGGCCTCAGAGATGCGGTTAGAGCACCTCGTGACGATACTTGCTGTCCGAACTGATGTGTTCTCCTCCGGAGTGAATAAAAACCCCTTGTTTCCTGCCTTCCAGTCTCCAGCGCCTGCCTCTTCATTGGTTAATAACTTGTGGGTTTAAGAGGCGACACCGCCGGGCAATACTTAAGGTCCTTTTAATTCGGTTGGTAGCCTGACCTTTAACAATCTGGGCACATCTAACCCTTCAAGCTACTCTTACATTTCTTGTTTTGGAAGATAGGCTTGCTCTGCCATTGTTGTATTGAACGTTTGTTGGTGAGAGATGCTTGCATAGCTGCTGCCCATAACCCATGTCTCTTGTGAGGGAGGTTCTCGTCATTCCTTGCTTCCTTAGGTGTACAGGTTTTGGGAGGGATACTTAGACTGCTTCTTGCTTTCCCTGGTGTATCTGTTTAATAAGGATTGCCTCTGTAACCTCTCTATAGTTTCCATGTTTTGTGCAAGAGAAGCTTGCACAGCTCCTGCTCATGCTGGACCTGTATTTAGGCAGGCTTGCTGCTTACTGTAATGCACCTGCGTAAATGAGTGATTTTTACAGCTCCTGCCCTTGAAGTACCTGTGCGTGGTATGCTCTCATTTCTGCTGCTCATGGTCTGCCTCTCCTATGTGTGAAGGGAGCTTGCACAGCTGCTGCTTGTGCTGTGCCTGTGTTTTTTATATCATGGAATCTTTCAGTGCAGCTCATTCTGATATTCCTGTTTTGGGTGAAGGAAACTTGCACTGGTGTTTCCTCTGCTGTACCTATTCTCTAAGAGAGGAAATCTGGCAATCCTCCGGATGATGTAGCTGTGTGTGAAGCGTGTAATGTTGCTGTCTGTTTAGTACCTGCTGTGGGTGTGTCTGGGAAGGATTCACTGCTGCTTCCTGTGAAGTACCACTTGCATGTAAGTAACCTGAACTGTTTCTGCTTGTGCTACACCTGTTCCTTTAAGAAGAATATTGCTTTGTGTTATTGCTACATTTACTATCGCATCCTATTGCAAGTCTAGAAGTTGAAACTACACTCCCCAATTTTTTTTTATCTCAACTCTTAGGCAGCTAGAGGTTATACAGCCTGGACAGCACTGGGAGTATAATGACTGAAGGGAAGTTAGGACTTTTCAGGGTGACAGAAAAAGCCTAAGAAAATTAGAAAATAACGGCATTGAAATGGAACAATGTATAGAGAGAGAAGGAATGGATATGGAAGGTGGAAGAAAACTTTGAAGGGGAGAAAGAAAACAAGGGAACATTTAAGAGGGAGATCATAGGAGGGATATGAAGACCTAGAATAAAAAAGAAAGACATCAATATCAAAGAGGGGGTTTTAGGGCAGCACTTCAGAACCCTTAAGAAGCACCCTGGTTTATTTGACTGTTGGCTAGGTTTGGGCTCAATAAATACCACATAATAGTGAACATTTGAGCTGAGCAGTACACATATTGTAGGAAGTGCCCTGGCATGTTGCTACTGGATGTATAAATGTGTCTGCAAGAAAAGAACGTAATACCAGATTTGGTACTATTATGCTATCATATCAGACATTCTGATGATATTTTATGTTCTTGCACACATATTTTGATAACCTAATAATTTGGGAGGATGGACACCCGGTAGCAGGTACCATATCTTCTAGGCACAGCTATTTGTATCACAGAAACCTCTACTGATATTCTACTGATATTTTAGGGGTTGGTTACGGGGGCAAGGTACTTGAAAAATAAAGGTTTTATGTGGGGTTCCTCACATTCCATGAGGATGCTATTCAAATGTGTTTAAATTACAATGACTGACCGCTGTTGCTTGAATTTAAGCCTAACCACAAGAAATTATACAGTAGCCTGTAGGAATGCTGCTTCTGTGTATCATGACCTTTCTGAACAAGCCATGTTTACTTTCTGTCTCTGAGACCTGGAAGGGTCAGTTTTAATTGCTTAATCATTTTAAAGTAAATATATCAAAACAGCTTTAATTAACTATATCGATAAAGAATATTCAATCGATTCATATTCTAATACTCGCTGCTGTAAACTAAGAACACATTGACACTTTGAAACAACTCTCTGTTGTTTCTATCCACTTTTGGATTTGTACAGCATTCAAGAAAACAAACACTTTTAAGGTTCACTAACATGTTTATTTAGTCCATCCAAAATATAGCATGTAAACAGCACTTATTTGTGTTGTGTTGCACCATGCAGGCCATGATCAACTTACCACTCCAGAGATTGTTTATCTATTGTCTTGGATAGAAATAATGGGTACCCTAACAGAAAACCTCAATTTCCTGAATGAAACAATGATGCACAAGAAGTAAGGATGCAACAAAATCAGATTAATTCACCCCATTAGTGAATGTGGAGAGTGTAGGCGTTTTGTAGCAAAGGTACTTCCAGTGATTTCTTGATTTATTGTTGTAACAGAAAACAAAGGAATACCCTGAAAGAAAGTGAAGAACCTACTTTAAAATAGACCTGCAGCCATGCATGTTTCTTGGAAGGAAAAAGGGGAGAAGTTGAAAAATAAAGGACAAGTAAGGTTGAAGTTCTGTCTACTTAAGCTTTTCAATTGAAACAAAGGCGTTTAAATTAAACTGCTCAAATCCCTGGCTCACATGTTGATCCTACAGGGAAGAGTGCCTGAGCCACGACTGAAAATCCTACTGTGCGAGGAAGAACTCTGAATTCCCAGAAAGGTAACAGAACATGAAACTGGAGAATGAAAAGGAAGAATGACATAAATATTGACAATGGCACAAGGAGAAAATCTTGTGGGAAGTTAATTGCTGTTTGTGGACAGGGGTGGTTTTCAGGCCCTTCATGATGTAAGAATTCTTGTTCTGAATTCAAAACGTAGGGGAATAGCAGGATCGAGTCCCATCCAAGTTTTTCTTCTTGCTCAAAGATGATAGGGAAGAAAATAAGACCCTTCAGTGTTTTATCGGACATAAAGGTGCATTATAAGAATAAGTAAAGTGCGTCCACAGCTAAGAAACCCTCCTGCAGTTCTAAATGCAGAGCCACCGGAATTAAGAGATTTAGCGGCATTTTCCGTACAATTTTGGATGTTCCGGATTTGCTTCATAATCCAATAGCATAACTTCTGAATATTCTGCGGAGTTTAGCAAAAAATATATTTCTAGTGAAACGGATCAAAATGTACTAATAATGTGAACAGTGGAAGTCCCTTCGCAAAAGTTGACTGATCACGTTTCTATTGCTGATTTCTGTGTTTTGGTGTAAGGGTTGTACACATGAGATAGTGTTTATATCTGTATAAAATGCGAAAATAATAAAGTAAAACTAACACAAAATTTGCTGCATTATGGCTCATAATTTGCCTTTTCCTGCTCCATAATTTAGCCAACATTTTGGTTTTCTAGTGCTGCCCAACTCCACTGGACATGCCTATATTACAATGTGAACACAGCATTTTTCTGATTTGTACAGCCACACATTCTGACACTGATGGAATATATATAAGTAGTGGTTTAGCCACGGCTTCTATCAGTTTAAAAAGATGGTCATGTTCGAGTCTGGTCTGAAACTCACCACTTTTAGTGGTATATTTACCAGCCCCTATCGCCACCACAATGTCACTGTTTGAGACATTGTGGTGGTGATTGGGGCTTCGCCTTATTTACAAGGCAGCGTTAAGTCACTTAACGTGGCTTAACACTGCCTTGTAAATAAGGCACCCTTTCATGCTGTACTTAGCGTGAAACAGGAGGGCAATGGGTGTTGTGGTGGGCGTTCCACGCAACACCAATAGAGTTTGATGCTGCCTCCAATTTACAAGGGTGCCGTAAATAGGAGGCAGTGCCAAAATTAAGACCAGGGAAACCCTGGTCTTAGTAGGTGAAACGAGAAGAAATGCTTTATTTCTCCTCATTTTTGCTGTTTCCATGTGTGCTGCGTTGTGGAACACTCATAGAAACAGCAAAACACCATTTATTTTTTTATGTGCAGGAAGATGTCCCTTCCTCCACATAAACAATCATTGAAACAAATTACGTTTTACCGCTTCTATGTGTGCTGCATTAAGCAGCACACACAGAACTTACAAAGCGCCATTACTGATTGTTTATGTACAGGAAGGGACATTCTCCTGCACATAAACAATTATTCCCCTGCAACCCAGACACCCTTGCAGTATGGTGCAAGGGTGCCTGCATTGGTGCTAGGCAGCTAAATTAGCGCGAGCGCAGGGGGAAACACAGGGCTGCACCATATTCTTTTGAATACAGTGCAACCCTGTGTTTCAGAAGTGGCGGAGTGTGGCGTTAAGCCAAGGAGGCTAACACCATGCTCTGCCACTTCTTTCGTAAATATGCCCCTTAGTTTAATTGCCTTCTCTTACTATGCTCCTTTCAGACAAGGCGTAGCCTATGGTCTATACTTCCTCCAAAACCCAAACCCTGCCAGCAGATATGCCCCTTCTGGGGAGTTTGTGTAGGGTACAGTTGTATTATTGAATTGAACACACTATAAATCAAAATCTTGTCAGGGTTAAAGTAGATATTTATTATTTCATTATGAAATACTTTAATAATTAAACAAATGTAAGAATATATTTTATTAAAACATAATTTTATACATTTTAATTAATACTGTACATCGATTTTAATAATATGTTTTTTACTCAGCCAGTGGAACTGGGGATCAAGTACCTACACTGTGCTTGGTTCGTCTCCAAGATCTATGAGTTCAAGTTTTTTGTTACATCATTTGTAGTGGACCAATGCCCAATGTACATTCAGTCCTAAACTAATGTCCATTAGTCCTGAGACTTTCGTAGAAGAGTTAGTCCATGCTGTCACTTGGCAGCTAATGTTGAATGGGAAAAGAACACTTCCTACCACTGTGATATACCAGATTGCAAAGTTCAACCAAACCGTGGAATAGATTTTACATTTCAGACTGGACACTTCCTATTTGATACCACCACATTATATGAACCTTTTTCCGTGACAATAGTTTGCATTCAGAGGGGACTTTCAGGTAAGCTTGGAAAATTTGCTAGACAAGAACAACTGATGTTTAACACTGTAAACAGCATTTATTGCACATTAGAAATGAAGCCTTATAGCAGTTACCTGCTGCAAATGTATTTAAACATGAATTAATTAGAGGTTCTCCTACAGCACACGGCCACTAAACCGAGTGTCCCAGTGCTTTTGGCAGCTAGAAATGGAAAAGAAACTGCAGGAGTCTTCCAATCACTAAAGTTTGAATAAAAATGTTTTCAGCTCTTTCCTAAATTTTAATTCCTCCGCTGTGGACCTCAAATGTCCAGACAACTGATTCCACGTACTGGCCGCTTTGACAGTAAAAAAGGAGTCTCCTCTGCATTATTTTTCAAAATGGGGAACCATGGTTAAGCCAGCATTACTGGGGCACAGTGACTGCCAAGGTCTGTTTACCTTTATCTTCTCATATAGGTACATAGCCCCTGTGATACGCTGGCCTGGTACAAGATGTCCACTTATGCAAGTGGGCACCTTAAAACAGTCCAGACAACCCTTAAGGTGATTTAGGAGGTCTTAGACAACATTGGAAGCTCTCAAAGTGGTAGCTGTGGATAGCAGCCTTCAGACTTTGTCCATAAGGAGTGTAAAGCAGCTTGTTTCGGATGTATGACGTTACAACGCATACTTTTACATCGCATGCCTTTACAACGCGGTTTTTACATCGCATACCATTACAACGCATAGTGCTTTTAGGCGCTGGATAGTGATTTATTTAATTTACTATTCCAACTCCAGTCCCCGTGGATAGTAGGGAAGGTGTTGGATAGTATATTAAATACATTCCCTATCCTAGAGCGCCCCCCAGCGCTATGCGTTGTAATGGTTTGCGTTGTAAAAGTTGCGTCGTAATGGTAGTGCGTTGTAAAACTTTCGTTGTAAAGGATGTTTCCCCTTGTTTCACCAGTATGCAATCTTATAGTATAGATTAAGAGAAAAAGAAACACACAAGGTATTTATAAAAAGATGTATTTATTATGTAAAACTCTCTAACATGTTTAGATATCTCCTGCCTGGAGATAATCACAATGTACACAATACTTTGAAAGAAACACAGTAAATAGCACAGACTACACAGTGGGCCTCGGGGGGGACCAAACCATATACTAAGAAAGTGGTATCAGAACCACCACTAGGGTCAAGACAGTTTTGAGAGGACGTAGAAGTGCTGAGGACCAAAGGAACCACCCAAGGTGAGTAGATAGGGACCCCACGGAGAGAGTATGCAGTGTGATAACATGACCGCGTGCTCTGCACAACTCCATCTGTAAGTAGCAGTTGGATCTTTTAAGATTAAGGACACTTCCCAATGGACCCTGAAGAAAACCCGTGGAAGAAAGAAGGTTGGAGAGCCACCTTACCCGTGGATGTCCTAGTACCCACGTTACCTACACCAGGGAAGCCGGGTGCATAGGTGTGAAGTGGTGTCAGAAACCGCCATCAAACCCAATGGAGGACTTGAGGAAAGTACTGCTGCTGAAGAAGGAGAAAGCTTCTGGTGGAATCCGAAGGTGGATTCGAGATGAGAGGTACCTGCAAGCAGAGGGGACAGAGTCTATGTCACTCAGGAGTGACCAGGGGACTTGGAAGACAAATGCCCTCCGATGTCAGGTGTTGCAGGATGGATGACGATGACCTTGACTCTGCAGCTGTGAGGCCCAGACGATTCTGAGGAAGACCAGGAGCCGTGCATGAGCTGTCAGATGTCAGATGTTGAGTGCTAAGGGGTCGGTGTCTGGCAGGCGCACAAACGAGCCTTGGCAAATGCAGCCAATGCAGAAGTCGAAGGTGCAATGTTGGGACCACAAGCAGGGGAGTCAGGGCAGTCCTCAAGCAATCAGGGGAGCCCAAAAGAAACAAAGATGACCCTCAAATGGACCCACATGCCGGAGGCACTGGAGTCGCGAGAGGACCTCAAGTAGCTCATCAAAAGATGTAGGCCACGATGCACACAATGTGGTGTTGCTGAAGATTCTGGTCACTGGAGGTGCTCGGGGTTGGGGCTACTTGGAGCCGAAGATCCTCTTGGAAGGAAGCCAACAAGCCTTTGCAACTGCAAGTTGACGCAGTGCACAGGGGTTTGGTTATTGCAACCCCCACGAGGGATACTGGCCTCAAAGTTGGTGAGAGGGCAGGGTAGGCATTGGGAGTTGTGGAAACCCACCACCTGTGTTGCAGAACCTTTCGGAGTCCAGAGGAGCTCAGGATCAGCAGACTGGTCGACTTAGTTGCGGTGCCTGCAAATGCAGGGGAGTGACTCCTTCACTCCAAAGGAGATTCCTTCAGGCGTCTTTGATGCCCACAGGCCTTGGAAGGTTCCTGTATGGTGCACAGGCACAGATGTGGCAGCAGACTGGAAGGGAGACGAAGTTGAGCCCAAACGTAGTCCATCGAAGTCCAGAGTGCCCAGACGGTAGAAGAAGAAGTGGTGTCTGATCTGAATCTTGTCCCACGACGAATCTAGGGACCCTCCCACAGGTAAGCCCTTAAGTACCCTTAGGAAGGGGGTTGAGACGATTCAGGGGAAGTTACTCCCATGCCCTTTGTCCAGTTTGATACCAGAGCAGCAGCCAACAGCTCTGGACTGGACTATGCATGGGGACACCTAATGTGCCCCTCATGCAAACTAAGTGGCGCAGGTAAGTGCATCCACTCAGCCCCAAATACACTAAATCATGTAGGGGAGGTGGTCACAACTCCCTATGACAGGATGCCCATTGTTCTGCCTTCCCCTGCTCAAACTTGGCTCAGCAGCAGTAGGGCGAAATCGTGTCTCTGGTCGGCAACAGCCATTTTACGCTGTCCGGGTTAAGAAGGTTGGTAACGGGAACCCCAGGAGCCCCATGAGGGGCGCTTCTGATAGGTGGAATCATACCTCCCACACCGGTTACCGGTTACCAGTGTGGGGGTATAACTCCAAAATGTTTGACATCAAACATGATAGGGTTTATTGCAGCTGTTTTCGAGACAGTCATCACGTGGTTGCGTAATGCCCCTCTATATTAGTATATGGCTGCTTCACTGACAACCCAGGAGAATGGACTCCGAAGGCTGCAGGGGTGTCCCGCTCATGCAGGGGCACCCTCTCACTTAGAACCAAGCACCCTGACCTCAGGATTGTTAAGGCCTGTTAGAGGGGTGACTTATAGGTTTTAAGTGCAGTGACCCTTAGATATAGAAAACCTATATCTTTAGTAAGTGGTGCATGCACCAACTTGCACAGGCTGCAATGGAAGGCCTGTAGTTCCATTTTGAATGGTCTCCCATGGGTGGTATAATGCATACTTCAGCCCATGGGGGACCTCTGGTGTACCTATGCCCTGGGTACGTTAGTACCATATAGTAGAGACTGATAAGGGTACTCCAGTATCCAATCTGGGATGTCCTAAGTACTGAACATAACAATTTAAGGAGGAAAGCAGAGAGACTGGGGTCCTGATTAGCAGGATTCCAGTCAGACTAGTCAAAAACAGCTTAGCACCAGGCAAAAAGTGGGGGTAACCATGCAGAAGGATTCTACCTTCCTACAGGCCCTTTGTTATGAAGAGCTTGATGCGTCAAAATCAATGGCTTGTACATTATGCTGTGTCAAAGCGGCAGCCAGTGCAGTCTCTCCTTTAATGAAGATACCATTGTGTATTTGGGTATTTTATAAAGTGGGTGAACCGTCATGTTTTTCATAACTTGTAACCACTGGATCAGATATTCGGGAAGACCCAAGAACAGAACGTTGGCATAGGCCAACCTAGAGAGAATCTTGTAGGTCTGAAGTTTCTTGCATGTTTGGCAGTTGTTAATTCCAGTGGTGTAACACAAAATGGTGAGGATCCACAGAGTCTCATATCACACAGTTATTCAGTGGCCTTAGACTGACTAGGGGCCCCTGAAGAACTGGGATTTCAAGCACCCAGCGGCGCCAGGGACACGCCCCAAGTCCTCTGGGTTCCCTTGCCTTGGTATACAGAGACACGGAATACTTCTAGGTGGCGTCAGAGATCAAATTTATTAGCTGCAGCTAATAGCAGAAATCACAGTAAAACCACACTGTGTACAACTCAAGAAACGGCTCAATTTTACTAAGGCCAGACATCCCTTTTTATACACAAAAAGGTACATTTAAAATGCAAGCCCCTGCACCAAAATTCAACCAATAGAAAATACATGACATCACACAGCATCATATAGTAAAGCTCATTTTACAGTGTCCCAACCCACAAGTTAATATTTGGGCATATCTAAAAATTAATCTGTAAGGCCCGGACAAACCCTTAATTGAAAGCGTAAACCATGAAATGAAGAAACAGTAAAGAAAAGTAGTTTCAGATAATGTGCAAGATAACAGAAACGTAAAGAAACTTAAAAGTTAACAAATGTCTTGAATGGTGATTGGGAAAGTGGATAACGATCTTGCAGGGAAATTGGCTTGGCAGGGTCAATTCCAGGTGAAAGGCCATCTTCTGAAATGAACTCCAGCGCACGAAGGAAACCTTAGTTAATGTACACATGACCCACAAAAGGTCAGACTGCTTTGCTCGCAGACTAACTTCTGAGGCCTACGTAAAAGGCAACACCAGATGGCAGTCACGACGCATGGCAAAAGCCCATGTTTAGAAAAGAAAGTCGTGCACTTTAAAAGCACGCAAAATCACAGAACCTCACCCCTTGAAGGGTTAATGGGCCGCTGAAGCGGTGGGCCGGGTGTGAGTTGCAGGGGCTGCAGCGACCTGTATTAAGCCCCTGACTAATTCTAAAACAAATTCTGTCTTTGTGCAAGGCAGCAGCTTTCCAACTAGGGTCATTTTAGTGCATGTACAATGAAAGGAGGAAGTCGAGATCCCCACATCCTGAAAGAAAATAACCAGGGTGAGGGGGCTTTTCATTTTTCCAAATTTTCAAAAACAAATTTCCACTTTGAGTTCATGTTTGAAAAACAAAAACTTTTTACAAAAACGCTTTGGCTGCAGTTCCTGTCAATGTAGAGAATCAATGTACTTTGTTGGGCTGTCAGAGGAAGTATTTCATCAATGGGGGCACCGTCAATAGAAGACTTTCTGTCCGCCCTTCTCGAAATGAGGCGAATGGACCGTCAATTTGGCAGACAGGGTACTCTGTCACGTTTTTGACAGAGTACCCCACCCATCAAACACTAAATCAGGCCCTAAGTTAGGCCTTGTTTAACTGTGCTAAAACCAAAAGTCGAGAGATTATAAACTGAGCAACTTCCATAACAAAAGCAAAGGTAGATTAAAAATTAAAGCTCCATCTGCCATAACCCATTACAATGGAAAAGTCTGTTTTGAGCTTTATCCTGTTGTTGTTGCTTCAAGCTGTGATCCTGTAAGACATGTGTCCAGCCTGCCATTGCACGCCTGTGAGTGCAATTGCACTTATGCTCAGGTTGACCTTTCTATACCACTGGGCAGTCCTAAAGGGGCCATTTCACTACCACTAGGGCTCCCCTGGGGTAAGTCTTATGGGGTGAAGCAAGTGGTAGGTGAAAGGCAGGGCAATTACACGTTTTTTCCCTGCCCAGGTAGTGAAGAATACCCATGTGTGTTTTAACTACCTAGGAGGTTTGCTCTTCTCAAACGTTAACATGGGGGAATGGCTGAAATTACTTCAAGCTGCAATAGTGGCTTCCAGTGGAGTAGCCTCATCATTATATCATTGGATTCACAATGACAACCCCTCTCCTTTGGTAAAGGTGGATTTGTCATTAATAGCTTAAAAAAGCCGCGTCTAGAAAGTGGGTATTTCTATTCTCTAAAACTGGAGACTGGGGGAGCACATCTGTGCATTCCCTTGCAACAGCTATAAACACTGGGCATGCAACTGGAATGACAGACATCTGCCATTCGGCACTAGATAAGGGGGACAGAATGAAGTACCTCCCCATGAAGGAAACCTTAGTCAGAAAGTAGGGATGTACCCAAGAGAAGTACAGACAGACGTTCAGGGACATCCAGAAGCTGCTCCAGCAGTCTGGGTGGATTTCTTTGAAGAGCTGTGTGATCTGTTTGCAAGAGAGCACATTGTTTTCCAGGTCTGCGCTGAAACTTGATTCCAATTAAGCTCACTGACCACAGGGAGCTTGCAAAAGAGGTGGACTGCTGGATCAGCACCAGGGTTCACAAGAGGGTATCTGTGGGATCACAACAAGGGTGGGCAGGGTCCCCATAAGAAGAAGGAGGGGGAGGCAAGCATAAAGCAAGGAGTTCTGTAAAGGGCCCCAAACTAGCTCTAGGGGTCAGGATTCCCAATCCTCACCTGAGTAGAAGAAGTGGTCCCTGATAATACGTCTTCAGGGAAAGCACCCCCTAAGTGCTATCATTGTCAACAAGTTGATCACTTTAAGGGGGATGGCAAGTGTCCCAAGCGGAAACAAACCCCCCACTGGTGGCAAACACCTGGGTTAGTTAGTGTAGTGTTTGGAGAGAAGATTGGCCTCATTTGTGTGAGAGGATAGCGTAGAGGTTACCCTAGTGTCCCGGTGTTACAGAGGGATATTACAGAGAACACAAATGCCTAGTAACACTAGGAAATTCAGGCAACAAGTCACCATGAATGGGCAGAGTCTGGAGTCTCTGAGGGACACTGGAGCCAGCATGACAACTGTAAGATGTCATTTTGTGACCTCAGAACAGGTAGTTCCTAATGCATTCCGACAGCCGACAACCATGAGACTCACTACCCAGTGGTTCTGGTTCCCTTTGAGTGAGGTTGTCTCAGGCTCCTTGAGGGCAGTGCTTAATTTGAGCTGGTGGTTTCTGGGGCTCAGTCACAGCACTTAACGGTTGTTTATGAAAACAATATAAAGTCAATTTACTACTATTTACCTCCCCAGCCATTCCTTTAGTTTTGGGGACCTCGAATAATCTGAACTGCCGCATTTGCAGGCGAGTGAATTGTTTTGATACCATCATTGACAACAATGACGGGCATTGGGTGGTGCAAGCTGCATTTGCCTCCTTTCCAGGGCCCTGGCATTTATTATTTTACCAAATAAGCACTCCTTGAGGGTGGTAAACAACCTTTACAACGCAACTTTTACATCGCAGAGCCTTTACAACGCAACCATTACAACGCAAACTATTACAACGCATTGCTCTGGGGGGCACTCTAGGATAGGGAATAGGTTAATTTACTATCCAATAACCTTCCCTAGTGTCCACGGGGACTGGAGTTGGAATAGTAAATTAAACTATTCACTATCCAGCACCCCAAAGCACTATGCGTTGTAATGGACTGCGTTGTAATACTTGCGTTGTAAAGGCATGCGATGTAAAAGCATGCGTTGTAATGTCATACATCCCTTGAGGGTAGCTGTGAGCCCATCCACGCCTGTTGATTGTATGCTTGGCAATGACCTGGAGTCTGGAAGAATGGCCAGGTACCTGCCAAAAAGAAGAAGGGCAAGTGCCATGGGAAATCTGCTCCTGAAACTCCCATGGACAGGGAGGAGGCTGAACCTCAGGGAGATGCACCTAAACCTACAGGGGAGTACATTGCCGCCCTGGGAAACCTACCTGAGCTGACCAACTGGCAGTTAGAAGGTGATTCCCCCAGGGAGGAGTCCTGCAAGGCGCAGATGGAGTTATATGTATAAGTGCCTTTGTTCCTTCCTTTCAAACAGATAGTCAATCAGCAAGATTGAATCCTTATTACCCGAGTGTTTTGCTGACAAAGACTGTTATTTCATTTTATGTGCATTCATAGTTTGGTCCATTTCACTCTTGATCTACAGAAGGCACCCACTGGGGTCTAATAGCACAATGGAGTTTGGCAGGAAATGATGAGTACCAGAATGCTGTCCTGCTACAGCCCATGAGGGCGGGGCTCACTAATTTAAATAAACATGTGCTCTCAATCAATGCCGTCTGTTTCCCGTTTGTGCAGCCAGTGATCAAGGGCATCAGAGAGCCCGAAACGCGTATGGCACAGTAAGTGAAGTGATTGTGCCAGACTGGGTGCTGTTACCGGTGGCTGGTGTGCGGTAACCCCTTCGTGAGTGGCACTCCTACGAGGGCAACCTTTGGTGACATAAACATTGTGGCTGGTCCAGCCACGGGAGTGCCCCGCCGCTGTTGGATGCGGATCTGCCCTGCTCAGGACTTCGAGCGGTGAGGAGAACGAGGGGGGCCTGAGCCACTGTTGTTATTGGCAGCACTACAGCGCTGGTTTTATTCATTTCCACCCACCTGGGTTAAGATATTTAAACGGACTACAGAAGGCACCCACTGGGGTCTAATAGCACAATGGAGTTTGGCAGGAAACGACGAGTACCAGAATGCCGTCCTGCTACAGCCCATGAGGGCGGGGCTCACTAATTTAAATAAACATGTGCTCTCAATCAATGCCGTCTGTTTCCCGTTTGTGCAGCCAGTGATCAAGGGGGTCAGAGAGCCCGAAACACGTATGCCACAGTAAGTGAAGTGATTGTGCCAAACTGGGTGCTGTTACCGGTGGCTGGTGTGCGGTAACCCCTTCGTGAGTGGCACTCCTACGAGGGCAACCTTTGGTGACATAAACATTGTGGCTGGTCCCGTGCCCCGCCGCTGTTGGATGCGGATCTGCACTGCTCAGGACTTCGAGCGGTGAGGAGAACGAGGGAGGCCTGAGCCACTGTTGTTATTGGCAGCACTACAGCGCTGGTTTTATTCATTTCCACCCACCTGGGTTAAGACATTTAAACGGACTACGGAAGGCACCCACTGGCGTCTAATAGCACAATGGAGTTTGGCAGGAAACGACGAGTACCAGAATGCCGTCCTGCTACAGCCCATGAGGGCGGGGCTCGCTAATTTAAATAAACATGTGCTCTCAATCAATGCCGTCTGTTTCCCGTTTGTGCATCCAGTGATCAAGGGCGTCAGAGAGCCCGAAACACGTATGGCACAGTAAGTGAAGTGATTGTGCCAGACTGGGTGCTGTTACCGGTGGCTGGTGTGCGGTAACCCCTTCGTGAGTGGCACTCCTACGAGGGCAACCTTTGGTGACATAAACATTGTGGCTGGTCCAGCCACAGGAGTGCCGCGCCGCTGTTGGATGCGGATCTGCCCTGCTCAGGACTTCGAGCGGTGAGGAGAACGAGGGGGGCCTGAGCCACTGTTGTTATTGGCAGCACTACAGCGCTGGTTTTATTCATTTCCACCCACCTGGGTTAAGACATTTAAACGGACTACAGAAGGCACCCACTGGGGTCTAATAGCACAATGGAGTTTGTCAGGAAATGACGAGTACCAGAATGCCGTCCTGCTACAGCCCATGAGGGCGGGGCTCACTAATTTAAATAAACATGTGCTCTCAATCAATGCCGTCTGTTTCCCGTTTGTGCAGCCAGTGATCAAGGGCGTCAGAGAGCCCAAAACGCGTATGGCACAGTAAGTGAAGTGATTGTGCCAGACTGGGTGCTGTTACCGATGGCTGGTGTGCGGTAACCCCTTCGTGAGTGGCACTCCTACGAGGGCAACCTTTGGTGACACATATATATATTCACTGAAAAAACCATAGGTTTCAGCCACGTTATAGTTAGGAATTAGCGTTTAAAAAACCTTAGAAATTCACTGAAAAAACCATAGGTTTCACACATGTTATAGTTAGCTGGACATTTCACTCATATAAAACCATTGAAATTCCCCCGTTATAGTTAGTTCAGCTAACTATAACTCGCACGCCCGCTATCCACTGCTGATGACGACCCATATTACATCACTCATGACATGGTCAGTGATATCATCCATGACATCACTGATGACATCTCAAATAACTATAACATGTGTGAAACCTATGGTTTTTTCAGTGAATTTCTAAGGTTCTTTAAATGCTAATTCCTAACTATAACGTGGCAGAAACCTATGGTTTTTTCAGGGAATTTGCAAGGTTTTTTAAATGCTAATTCCTAACTATAACGTGCCTAAAACCTATGTTTTTTTAGTGAGTTTCATAGGTTTTGTAAATGCCAATTTTTAAATGTATTAATTGTTATATTTATTTTTTTCATACTGATTTACTACATTTTTTGCAATAATTATTTTAGGTATTTTATTTTTTAAATTACATTACATATTTTTAATGTAAAATAATGTAAAAAAATCAAAAATTATTTTTTTTAATTTTACATTTTTTTCAATATATTAAAATTAATTTCTATATTTTTTTTTGTGGTAAACGTAGGGTATGCGTTCCTTCCTCGCACACTCTGCAAAACATAGCCGCCATTTTAGAATTAATATTTGGGTACGCGCAGGATAAGCGCTCGGCACGCGGTGTCCTGTGCATCTCTATTCGTACCCGCGCATACGTCACAAATACGTTTTGACGTTACGCGTCGCATCGGCGTTTCCGCGTTACGTCATATACGTTTGTACGGCGCACGGTACGCGTACCCCGTGAAATTTTTGGATGTTTAAAAAGATATGTCTATGTATTTATTTATTTATTTATTTTTTTCCCCCCCAAAAAACCTTTATTGCAGCATTCATAAAGCACAAGTATGGGCCTACAACCGCAGGGGCCGGCCGCTAAACAGAACTAAAACCCAATTGATCATAATACAACACAGCTCTTCAACCGACAACCCTAAGGTCCGGCAGCGATTCTGGATGGAACTTGTATTAAAACGCATTGATAAATCACAGGATATAATAAACGTTTCATTTTATATTATGTAAATGAGCGGATCAGGTGCCATACAATCTAACAATAGGACACGGGGGACAGGCCAAGAAAACAGGATACAATTATAGAAACAGCCATTCGTGGGACTCTGGCGTTAATACGGATGAATCTAAATAAAAAGACAAAACAATACACATTTTTGTAAACGCCAGTTCTCAGGGCCTGCCCACCCAAAAGTTCGACTAACGTAAAAAACATAGGCACTAAAGTCCAGATCACCATGAGAGCGAAATAAAACACAAACCATACTGATCCTAAAGGAATAAAGGGAAGGAAGAAAAAGGCCATAGAAAATAAAAAAGGCAAAATAAAAAAAAAACTCCAACCCCCCACCCTACACCCCTGCCAATGGCTATAGCCTAACCCCACTAGCAGCGTGCCTGTCGCCCCGTTAACCTAAACCCTAAAGGAAGGAAGAAGAAGAATGGAGGAGGGCATAATCATACGATGTTCCCGGCCCCTTGGCCCCCCCGCCAAAACAGATACCCCCTGTCGGAAAAGACGGATTTATAGCTACTCTTTCAAAAGACAATAGGGGGCACCGTGATACATCGCCCAACCTCTTTAATCAAACAGATACAGTTCAAGCGTCCCTAACAGTAGTTCCAAACCATCCCGATTCAATTGACTTAACCTTGACCCTTTTGAACCAGCACACGAACCCTCCACAGCGAGACCCGTGAGCACACAAACGAGTCATAGATGAGAGGGAAGTCATCGAAAGTCAATCCATTACCACCTGTAGTTAGTAGCTCCAAAAGAACTTCAAGCGCAGAAAGTTCCCCTCTCTTAACTGGACTGTCCCGATGTTTCTTGCCCCGGGATCGTAAAATCTCCAAAAAAGGGAAAGACAACCACATAATGAGAGAAGAGTCTACAGCTCTGGTCTCTGGGGGGGGAACGCCATTCGATACCTCCAAAGTCAATGGTGATGAAAGGTACGGTGATACACTCACGGCCTCGGGGACACCATCTTCCAGAGCGCCATCCGTTGGTTCCGATATTCGCTTCGATACTCGGTCCCTCACGGGGTACACGCACAAAGTCAAAATGGCCACAGCTTGAATGGCTGTGGATTGCTGGTTCAACCGTGGGGCAGGGTCAGGTACCTCGAGCAGAATCCCAGTTAGGCATGCATCCATTTTAGTGAATAACACATCCACTTGCGAGTGAAACGCCCAAAGTTCTGCCAATATTGACCTCAGCGTTAGCCCAGACGCCGTTCGATCCATGGTATCAAGTTCGGCACCAGTCACAGATAACTCCCCGGGTGAATCTGGCATTTTTGGGGGGAACGAACAGGATACGAGAGGGCAAGCGTGGATGGCGACCCGTCGTCATCTACAGACGCGTTGACCCGGCGCAACACCGCAGGTCGGGGTCCCGACCCGCCGAACCCCGGCAAGAATCTATACCGGGTCCGCAGGACGGGGATCCCCACCCACAGCCAGCAACAACAGGTCACCTCTCTCTCAACGCTGGAAAAGGAAAACAATTGCCATCAATTCGGGCGTAGACAAAGTCTCCACCACGGTTGACCGGACCCAGCCAGGGTCTCTCAGCCGATGTTGTTGCACTGCAGCCAGGCCTTGCAGATAATCGAGACCCCGGCTTCACCGCTGGAGCAGGCCACGATCTTCAACTCGGTGTAAATTCGTGAAATCAGCCGATAAGAATTTGGGGATTTCACCGACGGAATGAGGAACACTTCATCCAAGCAGAGGCTGGGCGTAATATCAGGATATTGTGCAGGATCTTGTGGCGGAGTACAGAGGTCGGCGGAGCCGGGAACCTAAGCAGCCATCATGTTTGCCGTCGTAGCTCCTCTATATATATCTATGTATTTAATGTAAATATTAAGGCAAGACATTATCTGAGGTAATCATGAAAATAGTATTCATTTAGTTTTAATAAGCGTATATTACTTTTAAAAGCAATTACGCGCATCCTAATTTTACCGTAAAAAAAGCCCCGGGTAGGTGGTGATCTCCGGGGTGTGTGGGGGGGCCTGAAATCCCCCACACAGGTTTTTTATTTTATCAAAAAAAAGAAGCCCCAGTGGGTGGTGGTCACCGGGGCTGGGGGGGCCCTCTGGCCCCCCACTACAATGAACACTTTGCCCCCGGGACTTGGCCCCCCCTGGGAGCTAATTACAACTAAAGCGAGCTTCGTTTTTTTTTTTATTATTCACGGGATACGCGTATCCTATGCGCATCCCACCATTTCTTTACAAAAATTTTTAGGTCTAGGGGTCAGGAGGTCCTATGGCAAATAGCAAACTTTCCCTCTCAATCTACACACTCAATCTACACACACATATACATGTAAATAACAAATCACATTTCTTTCCACATTAATTAAAAAGCAAACACACATTTCCATTGCTTGAACATTTGAACCCTTTCCAACTGACATACCTTTGAACCCTACCCCCAATTTGCTTTCTGCATTTACCATTGTAACAGGCCATGCAACAGTCAACTGAAAGACAGGTCAAGATTTTACCACAGAATGTTACTAAACCAAACAGCAAATGTGCTCGACTTCTCAAAATACCACCTTATTCTATGTAATGTTCCTTTCAAACAGTTCTTCTTAACCAATAAGAAACATACTTTTAAAAAATAGAAAAATGCACCCTACTTTTTAGTCTATAATGTTCTCAAACAACCAATCATTTCTCTCCTTTTTTTCAAAACTGCATCTCACCCACCATCTTAGAAAAACCTTACTTCTCAAACTGCCATTTCATATACAGACACCTTCTGAGTGCATCCAGACCTTCCTTCAAAATGCTTAGAGTGTGAATTGTGGGACATAGCTATATTTTCTGGTGCTAAAGGTATGCTGAAAGCAGAGGTATTGAAAAAGACCTAGCTGTGCCAAATGTAGACATTAAATGGTGTAGCAGGGTTTCTGTTCTCCCACAGAACTGTGCACAGAGGATTGGTGCCTCAGCGAATTAGGGTGACCCAAAACTCACCTTAGTACCCAACAAACCCCTTACCGAGCTAGCTACAGTGTCTCATTGGTCATAACAAACTCCCAATGTTTAGACAAACCAGAACATGAGCTTACAATACCTCAGGTTACGTGGAACACATGAGCACTCTTTCAGTATACAATCATTTCAAACCAGAACGTGGAGTAAATGAGGACACGTGCACATTTGAAATATTTATTTACTAATGCCGTCTTCTCAGGCGCAGTATCTTAGATAATACAAGGAAACATATTATCAGAAGCAAAGTTATCAGCATAGTTACTAGTCCATAGAAAGCAAATGGTGACAGCATGTTAACATGCTGTAATGAATAAGGGTTAACAACACTTATTTCTCACCCTCCCTAACACACATATTATATTAATATCTAAGAAGGTCTCTTTGGGTTTTAGCAGGGCGGGCCCATACCTCAGGATCCTAGAATGAAGAGATCACATCAGCATACACCAGCTCTCTCTGCATGCGTACAGCATCAAGTGTGTTTGTGTGCTTCAAGCAAAGCAATATAAAACCCGCCTACAGCCCAAAGTTGGCAGAAGCTGCACTTATGTTATGTCTATGAAGGCGCGAAGATCAGACCTCATAACAATTCTGTATCGTGTTATTCCTGAAGCTTCAGCACTCTCTGTACAGACATAGTTTATTAAGCAAAGCTGATATCAGAGCAATAACATATTATTCTCATGTAAACCACAACGAACTACTAGGTTGAAAGCTAAATCAACAATTAAGTGTCGTGTGCAGAAGCAGCAAAAGGAAAAATGGCGTTTAAACATGCAATGAGCCCATGCTAACTTAACGCATTCTAAAGATATACAGTAGCTATATGACACCTCCCCATGATCCGACGACGGATAAGATAAGGGCAACTTCAGGAAAGCAGAGTTCAAAAACCATGAACAACCTTATAATTATAAAAAACTACAGTAATCAAATCAAAATTCAAAGAATGTCAATTTCAGTATTCAACAGCACTCAAGCTAATAGGACTGGGAGGTGAAAAAATGCAAAAAAATGGGGGCATCATCATAAACCAATAAGGGTCATCAAGGCAAGACCGAATATGCAAAATATGCAGCAACAGCCTCCAACAGGAAATCACCGTCTTCATCCGAAAACAGTTCAGCCATCCAATTCAAAAGAGGAAAAGAACAAACGTGTTCTCCCAGTATCGGAGCCTCTATTACCATCAGAGGACAACTCGGTGGGTGTTCAAGAAAGCTCAGTGCCAAGAAATCTTGCGCTGCTGTAAGAATGTTCCAAGGACCCATTAGTCCATGCATCGCTGCTAAGGCCATAATCCTGTCGCCAGTACAAACCAACTCGTGAGTAACGATGGGACTCATCAGCTGATTAAAGTCGACTTCAGGAGAAACCAGTCCGCAGAGACACAAATCAAGGGCCCAGTCAAAATTACAGCTAAGGCAATGAAACACAGGCTGGGCACAGGTGAAGTAGGAAAATCGAAACGATAATCCATATGCCGTGCTTAAAATCGCAAGCGGCAGCGTGCCATAATATTTAAGCATCCGGTTGCGAAACAGCGCCAGGAGGGGCTGGGTGGCTCCTTCCACATGTGGGGCATCCATATTTAAGGAAGCAAACAACCACTAGAACGGCTGCCGCTAGTGCCAGTATAACCGGGAATCCACCAAACAAACTTGAAAAAATGGAATGGAAGAAAGCAGGGATGACTCCAAAGATTTTTTCAAATGGAGTTACAAGACCACTGCTAACAGATTTAAAAAAATGCGCCAGCCCAGTTGTGGAGGACGCGTTTAAGATAGAATGTACCATCTTGCTGAAATGCAACGGTAAATCAGTATTTAAAAGGGCCTGAACCTCAGTACGGGTATTAGCTATGTGAAGAACGAAAGTTTCCCTAGCCGAACTCAAGGCCACTTCTTTCTGGGACAATAGAGCCCTTATTCTGCTCATACCGCTGAACTCTGCTTTCAAGGTTGGGATGCGTGGCCAGATGGAAACATCCCTATTTTCATGCGTGGGCGGGTACAGAACATTTCTGCAGTAAACTACACGTTCAGTTACGGTGACCACATAAGCTACACCTCTAATTAACCCGCAACAATCTTCATTATTTAAAAGTAAATAACTTCCGTTACCCAGCAAGGTAAAAGTCGGGGTGATTGCAGGAACTGGAGTCCCTTTTAAAACACAGGCTAAGTTTGGCCGGTCTTGGTTACAAGAACCGTGCCTACACATTAGCGAATGGTCTGGTGTTTCTGTACACTCCTCCCCATTCAGATAAACCTCCTGTCCGTCTTTCAAACATCTATAAGTGAAAGGGAGGGACCAGACTTCATGGAGAAACGCACTTCCCAAGGGCTCATAGCGACCTATGGCAACATATCTCATACAATTTGTAAACTTATACAAAGCAAAAGGTAATGTTATCAAACCGTGGATAAGCCACGTTGCAGCGTTGGCTTCTGCCACAGAAAAAGGCAAGGACTCCAGTCTCTCAATATGTAACATAGAAAATGAAGCATCTCGCATGGAAAGCAAGCGCTGCTTGTCAGTCAAATTAAAGGGGGCAAAGAGAGAAGAAACATTCATGTAGGTCCATGGCACCTTCCCAGATTTCAACGTTTGAAGGGTCCATGCAAATTGCATGATAGAACGCAATTGATTCTGACCATGGTACAACACAGACACTTCATCATGCACAATATCCACGACAGAAGACACAACATTATCTAAAGTGTAAATGCGGGAAGAAAGCATGTTAATACTATTATCTACCACAGCAAGCACTTTTTCTAGATTGGCTTGATCTATAGCTCTAAGGTGTGTCGCAGCCTCAATGTGTGATGTCTTCCAGATTTCATTGTAAACAGCATATATCCATCTTTTTGATCTACCACTAGCCGGGCCCTTTATGAAATCATTTAAATCTACATCATCATTCAGCTTTGCAAGATGTAATTTGACTGCAGACAATTTAGAATGTTTCAACCAATTTTGACATAATTTGCCCACAGAGTAAGTTGTGACAGAATGCTCGGTTTCAAAACGTGGATCAGGTCTGACCTGTGTAAAGCCATCAGATAAACCTAGAAAACGGTGCTGGCACGAATCAGCACTTCTGTGCCACATCAGCCAACCTTTCGGATCCATACTGGATATGTTAAAGGATGAATTCAACAATAGGGTCTGCAAGTCCCTAATCGAAAACTGAGTATAATTACTCCAGCCAGAATATTCTTCTAACTCTGGCATGGTCGGAGAATTTAATTTTTTAGAAGTAGCCAATCCAAAGCACGTCGTTTGTGAAATAGAAGAATTCAAAAACAACAATTGATTCGGGATGAGACAAGCATGGTGCAAAGTCTCAGTGCCTTGAACCTGCCAGCTTTTAGAACCCCAAAGTGATTTTAAGTCAATAGTTTCCTTCCATAATTCATAGCCGCCAACAGCCAGCTGATCAAGAAAGGACTTCGAATACAATAGTTTGGTATCGGTAAGTCTAACCTTGGACAGAGGCTTCTGTGTCATTTTGAAATAAAAGAACTCGGGATTAGACTGATTGAAGTCAGTAAAATAAGTGTACTTTTTCAAAAAAGTACTCGAACTGCCTTGTTTAGGGGTTGGGCAATGTTCCCATTGTGTATAATTTACAGTATCCCTTATGGATGCTGTTTTATGTAAGAAGTGATTGCCAAAATGTTGAAATCAAAACAAATCACCATAATTAGCAGATTCTAAATACAAATCTTCCGCATCAAAGGCAACATAGTATTTCAAATCAAAAAACAAAGACTCTACGGCCTGAACATCCCAATCATCAGAACGTATGTTTTGTTTCACTACATCCCCCATGTTAACTCTAAGCACATTGGGGACATTAAAAACCTTGGTAGGGCCATGAATTTGAAACCTAACGGCATCCCACACTATCCCATCAAGGACAGGCCAAGCAGTGATGTTAACAAATGTCAAGTCTCTTTTCAATCTGTGTGCAGAATGAGATGAGGAAAGGGGGGCCAAAGTTCCATTTAGATGTCGAATGCATGTTCTTTCTTCGACATAGTGGCCATTCATAAGTCGGAAAAAATAAAACACAAACCCAATTGACATAAAAAGGTAAATTGAAAAAAGCACCAGCCAAATATATGTCCAAGGGGGAATTAAAAAATGTTTTTTAAATAAGCTGGCATAAACTGCAAAACGTGAGGGTGTCTTCGAGGCATTGGAAACAGTGTCAAATGAAAATCTGGATTCTGTGGCCAAACGGGCTTGCAGGTCAGGCATGGACAAGTCAGTTGGGTAAGTATAGTCTATTTCATCAAGGTCTGTACCGGGCAAAGTACTTAATAAAGGACTGGAAATAGCAGGCAACGCGATGGCCACTTCAGTTTCATGATTAGAAGCAGTGGGCAAAACTGAATTTCTCACAATGGAAGGACAGGAAACAGCCGGTGTCATGCTAAGAAGAATCGGCCACTCTGTGTATCTTGACATTGTCAATTGAGATAAACCTGTTTTCCTTACGATCAGGAAGTGGTTGTAAAATGACTGTTCTCGTGCCCTTCACTCCAAGTACCGGAACCGGAGCTCAATAGGAAGACCAAATTCTTTCTTGTTATCGATCTTCTCTCGAACCAGTTCTCCAACTTGGGGTAGCCAGCCGACTACCGGGATCTGCAACGCAACATCCGACGTGGAGGGCAAATGTTCCTTTGCAAGACTGTCTCTGGTCTTTTGTAGATCCTCTAAAACATTACAATGTTCATCTACGTCAAAGGTTGTGACGCGAGCCACGCAGTCTAGACCGTCAAGGTCAGGGACGTACATCTTGATGCCAAAGAGCATTTCGTATGGGGTCCGCCCACCCAGAGACCTTCTAGGGAGATTATTAAGAGCACGCTGCACGCCATTGAGGTGGGTCAGCCAGTTTCTGCCAGTGCCTATAACTCGAGCTGTCAAAGATTGCTTTAAATCACGGTTCATTCGCTCCACTACACTATGACCCTCAGGTCTGTAGGGAGACGAAAACTTGACTTGGACCCCCATCGAAGTCATGGCATCCTTATACGCCTTAGAGGCGAAAGCCGGACCCTGATCCGAATGGAAGGTACCACAGGCAAAAATCCCTATAAAGATGCGCAAATCCCTAATGACAGTCCGTGAATCAGCGCTGCGATGGGGCCAGACCCACACAAAGCGTGTGCATGAATCAACTGCTACTAAGATGTACTTATACGCAGTATGAGATGAAAAAGGACCGCAGTGATCTAAATAAACACAACCTAGCGGTTTATTAGAAATGTACAACTGTGTCTGTGGCGGACACGCAGCAGTCGAAGGTTTAATCTGCTGACAAATGTCACAAAGAAGGACATAATCACGCGTCTGTTTGTACAGTCCCCGCCACCAGAAACGTTGTTGTAATTGAGTTACAGTGGCTGAGACGCCCGCATGCGCAGACGCCACACCTTCATGCGCCGCTGTAATCAAGTCAGCCCTGCGATCCGAGTTGGGAATCAAACATTCCCCAACATCAGGAATGTTCACAAAAGGAACCTTTTCGGGACTTAAGTGGTATGTGTACTTCGAAGGGAACCCCGTAGGATGTTTACCTCCCTTCTCAGTGGCAGCAACAGCCGCCAAGATGTCACTATCAATCTTACTTTTGGACCGTGTAACTGCTGCAACCAAGTATGTAGACACCGCTGATTTCGCTGCTTCATCAGCAAGCGAGTTACCGACAGCGTGGACTCCAACACGCTGGTGGCCAAGAGTATGAATTACAAAAACGAGCGGCAACGTAGCCTTAAGCTCCGCCACTCGAACCCAGATCATCTTATGTTTTATTGTGCTACCCTTGGAATCACGAAAATCATTCTGAAACCAAAAGAACAAGTGTTCATTGTAAGACTGGACACAGTAAAAAGAATCACTTACAATAAGAGTAGTAACACTAGGATCAGCGTATTCCAACGCTAGTAAGAGAGCACGAAGCTCCGCCAATTGTGCGGTGCAATCTCCCAGTGGCAGCGTGTGCACTTCCCTGGATATAAACTCATCGTTCAACATGGCACCGACCACAATGGCGCATGCGGAAGTGTAGGCGTGTATAGAGCCATGCGCAACCTGCGCCGAACCATCAGTGTAAATGATGCAATGGAAGTCCTCCAAAGGTCGCATAGCTAGAGGAGCAGGATGAACAAACTCATACTGCAAGTACTCTTGCGACCGCAACGAGGCGTCAAAAATAAATGTGACATCCGTGGACGTCAAGGACGCAGCCCACTGAATCCACCGAGGGTGCAAAGCTTTTGAATTTGGTACACTGGCTTTCGTGACTGCCTCCAAATGAGGACAGGGTGTAACAACCAACATGCGTTTCCCCTGTGACAGAGCCCGTTCCTTAAGAATCGCCATCTGCACAGCTGTTAAAACCTTTTCCACAGTGGGAAATCGCATCTCAGCCGAAGTGTACAAGTGTGACTTGTAAGCAATAGGTACTGTGTCTCCTTCATTAAAAGTGAGGTACGTGAAACCCACTGTCCCCGGTATTATTCTTATCACCAGGTTGGTATGGTTATCACGAGTCAGTAAGAATTTAGAAGCGAGCAGATCAGCCTGCAAGGACTGCAAGATGGCTGAGTGCTCAGGCAGCCAGCATGATTTGGAAAAAGTTGGTTGTATCAAAGCATACAAAGGCTTGATACGCTGGGCATATTCCGGAATGTATGTCCTCCCGAAATTCAGAAAGCCCAGTAAAGACTGTAATTTTTTCAGTGTTGTAGGAGCGCGCAACAGTGCGCATTTCTCCAAGAAGTGAGGTGCCAAACCTCTACCTTCATTGTTGAGCTCATAGCCCAGGAACAACACTGTGTACTCTGCAATGTGCGATTTTGCAAAGTTAAATTTGTAACCCATGTCTGCAAAGTTACAAATGATTGAATTTACACGACACAGATGCTCCCAAATTTCGTCGTCTGTGAGATATATGTCATCCACATACGAACAAGTATCTGGGTCGATCCTCTCCAAAAGAGAGACAATGCGAGCGGTAAATATACCAGGACTATTCTTATAGCCCATTGGGAGACGCCGGAACTGTTTTTGGACCCCAGCGCATGTAAAACTGGTCCATTGGGAGCTAAAGCTATCCAATCTGTGGGCATAGAAACCGTTGGATATGTCAAGCGTTGTTTTAAAACGCTTACGCACTAGACTATCCACTAGGGCAGAGCCGTGAGTATTCTGTACTGTACAGTTACGGCAATGCGAGTTCAAATGCCGGTAATCCAATACCAAACGATATGATCCGTCAGGCTTGGTCACAGTAAAAAGAGGATTATTCATCGGTGACACACATGTTTCAATAACTCCCTGATACTCTAATTGTTCAAGATTTCCGCGACGGAAGCTTTTGCCTCACGCCGAATGGGATATTGAGGTTGAGGCTGCGGCTGAGACCGCAAGGGAAATTCGTGGCAAGGGGACAATTTATCCCAACCACATTGGTTACGTTACAGAGCCGGTGCGAGAGCCAGAGCCCACTCTTCTGCAAAATGCTGCGCATGCTCTTTCGCAAGCACAAAAGGTGGGGGCCAGTCAGCCTCCGAAAGCAAAATATCATATGTAGAAGAAAGATTTTCCTAAAATGCCCCTTTGACGGTACACTGTATGTCACCTTCAATTAACAGGACAATTTCATAAAGTCTGTCAGGGGGAGCAAGTCTCGTATCGGCTGTTTCTATTACAATGTAGACATCAGTCGCTGTCACCCTCAGTAGTGGACGCAGCACCTCTCTCACTATGGTAATCTCTGCCGCGCTGTCCAGCAAGGTCAGAGCCCACGTCAGATTCCGAAGCCGCGTTCTCACTATCTGTGGCATATCGATGCGCTGTTAAGGCTGCGACTTTCTTTTTCGCAAACTGCGGTCTCTTTGGCGTACAATCCTCCTGCTTTGCTGAGCCGTCTGTCTGGCGGGACTGGCCACGTCCTTGTTGGCCACCACGTCCCCTACCGCCTCCTCCTCCACCGGTCTTCGGGGCCGATGAGTCCTGAAAGGAACGAGGAGAGATTGATCAGAAACCTGAAATCGATCAGGTGATTTCATCATCGCGCGATCGCGCAAATCATAAACTCTCTCTGTCGGCGCAGGAACTTGTGGCGCAGGATAAGAATCCTGAGTCTGCTGTTGTTGCTTCCCCTGTTTCTGTTTTTGAGGCCAATTTTGTTTTTTGGACTTGGGCTGGACATCTGCTTTAGCAGGCTGCCCTTGTGGTTGTTTTTTCTCCTTGATAGGAAAATATTTCAGACCTTTACTTGAGCGACCTATAGTTTTATATGCGGCCACAACAATCTTCGCTAACTGTCGGGGTTTTTCGGCATCGGGTAGAGCAGCCAAAGCGTTCGACACCTGAAAGTTCACCGCATCTCCCTTTATATTGGAGAGGATGAGATCGCTAACAATCTCAAAAGAACCACACAGGCGCATACCCAATTCAACCGCTGCATCCGGTCCGTGATCATCCTGAACACGCTTAACGATCGTAGGCAGTACGGATATAGACGGGGTGCCGAAACACCTCGTATAAACGGCCGCAAAAGTTTTCCCCCAACTTTCACAGTCAACAAGTTCAGGAGTTAAATCCTTAGGCAAAGTAATCGTCAACATTCTATGTTTATCAGCAGGAGTAGAATTCGGAAACACAGCCTCCAGTTGGTCAAATTTCTCGGCAAGCCAGAAAGGGAATTCATCTTTATCATCGGGGTGCTTACCAAAAACCGAATTGACCATAACCGGATTGAGCCTTAAACCGCCATGTTCCGTTTGAACGGCCGGACCCCCCGGGGGACCACCCGGGAGATGACGACCTATGTATTGCACTAATGCACGAATCACGGCAATCGAGACAACATGCAGTCTGCGAATATCCGCAAGGGGACAAGCGCCGTGATTCGGGTGTGGGGTGAATCCACCCAATGCAGGCCAATTTGTGCCTGGAATGGACAAAGGACCCAACCTCGCAGCGGACAAAGAGTGGGGTAGGGCGCCATCAAACCAAACGCGATGCTGCCAATGATCAATAGGTATTTCCAGTGCCCTGTACGGTGTATATTCAGCCGGTACAGGTGAGGGTGTGTAGGTGTGGAACACGCCAGAATTTGCGTCCACTCCCGGAAACGTTACCCACGAATAAAACAGTTCGAAAGGGTACACCGGATCTGCACACACCACTAAAATCACAGCCAAGCCATCCACCGGGACTTGGAAAGCCTGTAAATGGTTGCGCACCGCAATGCGACTATGCTGCGGGATGGCCACAGCCTGCGCCATGATTACACCGGAATTACTGAAAAACAAAGGAAACTTTGTAGCACAACTGGGTAGTAAGTCAAAGAAACCGTTTTAGATAGATTCAAGCTTGAAAAGACCTATTTAAAAAAATAGGTAGGTGTCACCAACACCACCGTTTTCCGGAAACGACAGTGAAGGGGTTAAGGTTTGAACGAAATACTACTCAAGTGTCATGATATAAGTCCACCAACGTATGGGCGCCATGTAGCAGGGTTTCTGTTCTCCCACAGAACTGTGCACAGAGGATTGGAACCTCAGCGAATTAGGGTGACCCAAAACTCACCTTAGTACCCAACAAACCCCTTACCGAGCTAGCTACAGTGTCTCATTGGTCATAACAAACTCCCAATGTTTAGACAAACCAGAACATGAGCTTACAATACCTCAGGTTACGTGGAACACATGAGCACTCTTTCGTTATACAATCATTTCAAACCAGAACGTGGAGTAAATGAGGACACGTGCACATTTGAAATATTTATTTACTAATGCCGTCTTCTCAGGCGCAGTATCTTAGATAATACAAGGAAACATATTATCAGAAGCAAAGTTATCAGCATAGTTACTAGTCCATAGAAAGCAAATGGTGACAGCATGTTAACATGCTGTAATGAATAAGGGTTAACAACACTTATTTCTCACCCTCCCTAACACACATATTATATTAATATCTAAGAAGGTCTCTTTGGGTTTTAGCAGGGCGGGCCCATACCTCAGGATCCTAGAATGAAGAGATCACATCAGCATACACCAGCTCTCTCTGCAGGCGTTCAGCATCAAGTGTGTTTGTGTGCTTCAACCAAAGCAATATAAAACCCGCCTAAAGCCCAAAGTTGGCAGAAGCTGCACTTATGTTATGTCTATGAAGGCGCGAAGATCAGACCTCATAACAATTCTGTATCGTGTTATTCCTGAAGCTTCAGCACTCTCTGTACAGACATAGTTTATTAAGCAAAGCTGATATCAGAGCAATAACATATTATTCTCATGTAAACCACAACGAACTACTAGGTTGAAAGCTAAATCAACAATTAAGTGTTGTGTGCAGAAGCAGCAAAAGGAAAAATGGCGTTTAAACATGCAATGAGCCCATGCTAACTTAACGCATTCTATAGATATACAGTAGCTATATGACAATGGATTGGACAGAGAGGACTAAAGTGCCACCAATTGATGCCATTGGCAAAATCATTTTGGCATCTCCAACACCCTGACCTCATCATAGTGCACTGTGGTGGCAACGACCTAGGCACTTTTACTGGAGTAGGGCTTGAAATGCTTATGAAGGACACCTTTGCAGAATTGATGTCACTATTCCCTCAAACTGCCTTTGTCTATTCTAACATATGCCAAAGGCAGAAATGGAACTGGTCCAACCAATATTGTCCACAGATTGAGAAAGCTAGGAAACATGTTAATAAAGATGTTTCTGCATATCTCAGAGATTATAGAATGGGGTCCATTTTCAACAACAATCTGCGTTTTGATATGGACGGTATCTATAGAAGAGATGGTGTACATTTTACAGATGAGGGGAACAGAGTCCTACTCAACAACTTTAGACTCTGCATAGGTACTTACTTGTAGGTACCAATAAACACAAAGTCTCTTTTTAGAGCCACCCAACATCGAAACACATAAGCTTGATAGATATCTGAAAAATATTTTTCTTTTTCTGGCTTGGATACGCGCAGCGTATGTGGTAGGATAGGCGTACCTCACGCGTGCACACCAGAGGTCGTGCTGAGCGCCGCGCTGGGTATGCGTTTCCAAATGTTACCGTAAAAAAAAAAATGCCCTTAATTTAAATATTTAGTGCCCCGGGAAGGTGGCGGACCCTGGGGCTTGGGGGGGCCTTTCACCCTGCCACACATTTACCTTTGCTGCGGGGGGCTGTGAGCCCCCCGCACATATTCAACCAAAGCCCCAGGGGGTGGCGGTCCCCAGGGCTGCGGGGGGGCCGTGAGCTCCCCCACATATATTTTTTAAAAAGTCCCGGGGCTGGCGGTCCCCAGGGCTTGGGGGCCCCTCTGGGCCCCCCATTTTAATAAATCGTGGGAGAGTCTCCCTAGACCTGTCATTCTCTGTCAGCCTGTATGTGTAGACTGACGGAGTTGCATAGGGTCTTATAGAGTGAGGCTGCCAAATGTTGTCAATAGAATCAAAGGCAGCTATCACCATACATTCTGTGCAGGTGGGACTTACGTTGAGTAAGATACGGACTGGATGAAAATATTTCAGGATGACCGAGAGGGTTCAGCGTCCCGTTTTTAGTTAGCTAGAATGGATCTTTATCGCAAGATCGGGCCGGAGTGTAGTCACTGCTTGCTTCCGCAGTATGCGATGTAGCCTATGGAGCACCGCCAGGCCCCAGTGGGCGTGACATCATGTACCACACATACGTATGGTAAGACCTAGACATTCTCATCATGATGGTGGCCATCTAAGAGTGGTCTTTGCTCTTTTTTAAGTAAAGGTATCTGTATACTGAGTATCCCGTAGAGGATAGGGGCACTCACAGAGTTCACAATTTTGTGGCAATCTCTAGGCATTCTTGCAGAACTTGTTTGACGCAAATTAATGTGGATATTTATATTTAAGTATTATTATGGCATAGACATAGCGGTCAAAAGCCAGCCAGCTGGCCATGAAATAGTGGTATGACAAGAAGGCCACTCTGGTCGAGTTTCAGCCTGGCCAAATATTAATTGCGGATTATGGAGCTTGTGGAGCCGAGGGCCCTACAAGACTGCTGGTATGGCCCCTTTGAAGTGAAAGAGCACAAGAGTGAGATCACATACTTGGTGGACCTCAAGACTCCCAGGATCCCTTTAAGTGTTTTACATGTTAATCGCCTCAAACCCCACTTCAATAACTCTGGGATAACTATGCTCCTGTTGATAGGTGATGGAGTGGAAGAGGAGAGTGAACCTCTCCCCAACCTCTTTTCTTCCAACGAACAGGGTGGGTCAATGATAGGCCTGGGTGGAGTTCCGCTATGTGGAACTTCGCCAAGTGTCCAAAAAACTCTGCCGCACCACGCAGAGTTTCGTAAGTGGTAGAGTGTGTTATGTTGTGGCGTTTGTGCTGATTTTTAGCGCTGGGTGCTTGTCAGCTCGAATGGCACCATGCACAGTGCAAGAGGGCTCCACATCTTTCTGCCGCTTGAGTAGATGTTCTACTTGAGGGGCAGCTTCCTCAACGTGAATGAAAGGTTTCTCAAAGCGAGGAGGAGCACCATCCGTGACCGCCCGCGTTGAGAAATCTCGTCGAAAGGTGGTGTGGAGTAAGATTGTCCTTGCTTGCACGTGCAAACCGAACGTTGGCAAGCGTGAGTGAGGAAAAAAATTGGAGCAGGGTTTTTTTGGAACTCTGCAGAGCTGGAAAAATTTCACAACCAAGCCTAGTCAGTGCAGGGTGTCAGCCTCTCCCCTACCTTGGCCTTAGAACAACAGAGAGACTGCTGCCTGTTGTTGGGGCAGTTTGCCTCTCTCTTCTCCCTTACTCCAGGTTGCACTACATTGTGTACCAATGATATTGATGCTTTGGGCAGCATGCCTGTGAAGAGTAAAATCTACAGGTTGTCTGACAAGGTGAGGGCCAGCATTAATCAAGGAGGAAGGCTTCAAAATGCTAGAGTTAGGGATTATTGGGCCCTCAAACAGGCCTGTAATGGTGATCCCCAAAACTACTCCTCAGGTACCATCCCAAAACTTCAGCCCTGTGTGGATTGCTGGGGGCTCAATGCAGTCATCAAACTTGACACACGCCCCATCCCCAGAGCAAATGAGCTCATAGTTCGGTTCGGAGATGCCAAGTTCCTTAGCACATTTGATTTAGTGTCAAGGTACTGGCTGATTGCCTTAATCAAGGGAGGCCTTCTCTAACCCAGAAGGGCACTTTCAGTTCCGGGTAATGCCCTTTGATTTGAAGAACACCCCTTCCACCTTCCATCTATCGCAGTCAGCCTAAACTTGTGACTTTATCCCGCAACCAGATATCCACAGACAATCACAAGAATACATTTAAGGCCATTTTAAACTGGCATCTCAAAGAAGTCTGCTGTAAGTATTGTAATTGAATCCTCTGACTTGCCAATGTGAATCATGAGGACAATAGTCCTCTTTTATTGAGTTTTCTCTAACAAATTGAACATCTTTAGCACACATCTTCTGCAACACGTCTGAATTTGACATGTTACCTGATATTATAGAGTGCTGTGCAGCGGCTGGTTTAGACCACAGCACAAGCTCCCATACAGAAAAAGGAGTTTGCTACAGCACCATGTGCGGTCGCATCATAATTCAGGGGGCAGAGGTCAGTCAGAACCGTATCCGCGATGATGTCATCCGCCCAACATCGTTTTAAGGCCCTGAGTCTTCATCTTGGGTTTCAGTTGTGACACCATCAGGTGTGCAAGAAATCACGCAGTTCATCTTGCAAAGGAAGTCACTTTAATAAATTGATAGGACTCACATCACATGTAATGAACTGATGAATATTCTCTACTGATCCTATTTTAATAGGTACACCTGCTGTAACCTGGTTAATAATCTGTGTATTACTTATGCCTCCAACATGGAGTTCTCTTCCCGAGAGGGGTAACCATGGAAACTCCACACTTTTGAACACTGGATTAAACCCATATCTCTGTGACTGGGGGTGAATGTTTGCATTTTCAGCATTCCTTCCATCATTTGAGCATTTTGCATTTGTTGCCCTAAGTGGGAAAGGTATGCCCAGACGTGGGTCCCATGTTCACTACACTACTGGATTCAAGCTAACCTGGCTGATGAGGGGTGATGCCCCGAAACCGGTCCCAGGATGCTTGTTTCCGTACCAGGGAGGACCTGGCTTGGCAATTCGGGCTGGACAGTTCCTATGACGGACAGGATCAAGACTGATTTGCATATGGCTGTGTCCAAACTGGGGTGGCGTGGTGAGGAAAAGAACAATGTATTAAACAGAGATCTTTGTAACTGTGGTTGAATGTTTGCATTTTTCAGCAATCCGTCTATCATTTGTTCCTTTTGCATTTGTCGCCCTAAGTGAGAAGAGTACGTCCAGACGTGGGTTCCGTGCTCACTGCACCACTGGATTCAAGCTAGCCTGGCTGATGAGGAGTGATGCCCTGAAACTCGTCCCAGGATGCTTGTTTCCGGTCCAAGGAGGATCTGGTTTGGCAGTTCGGACTGGACTGCTCCTATGAGGGACAGGGTCAAGACTGATTTGCACATGGCCTGGTCAAACCGGGGTGGTGTGGTGAGCAAAAGAGCAATGGACTTAACCCAGATCTTTGTGACTGGGGGTGAATGTTTGCATTTTTCAACATTTGGCCTATCATTTGTTCCTTTTGAATCTAAAGCACATTCCTTCTACTCCACAGACTTGGTAGGACCACTTTCACCATTTTACCATGGCTTTGCAGTAGAATAGCATCATGCATGTCCCTGAGAATGTCAAACCCTTCTTAGGGGCTGAACAGTGACTTATGATGGAACCAAATCTACAGTCAATCATTGCCAACTTGCCCTTCAAGCATTACAATAAGTGCATCCCTGACCCTCAGAAGTTCTACATTTTATCTGCCATTAGGAAATATTTGGTCTTAGTGACACTCTATTGAAACTGTTGCTGCTTTTCATGTCTTCATTGTGGCAGCACAAGACATAACATTTTGGCCAGGTCACTAAAAGGTCCTACAAGAGAAGACGTTGGATAAGATAAATATGGTAATAAACACATAAAATGTGCGTTTTCATGTGTAATCACAGGTACTTTGCTGTGTGACTGGTGCCTTGGCAAAACTTTGCTTACTTTGCTGAACTCACACCAAAGGCAAGCCCGTCTGCACCAGCCTTTATTTTGACATATACTATTTTTCAAATAAGATTAACTCACTTAGGCTGTTCCCCTCAACATACAGACCAAGGCGGTACATCTTGAATCACCAATTTGTTGGCAAGCACACTCAGCTAGGTAAGCCCTCGTAATCCATGTCCACTAATAACAGCGCAAATGCTAAGTTTAATTTGACATATTTAAATGCCCAATCTTTAGTCAAACTTAAAGAGTAAGTGTTTGTTGTGAATATGTCTCTTTACAACGCGTGGTGTTACCACGCTGTAGGTAACAACGCGGTTGTTACAACGACTGCGTTGTTATCACTCATGGCATTACATCCCAAGTCGTTTATACGACCTGCGCTAGATGGCGCACTAGACTTAGGAATAGTGAGAATTACTATTCGTACTCCAGTTAGCGCAACAGCGGGGAATGTGTTGGATTTAACATCCAACAAATTCCCTGGTGTTGCACACCAACTAATGCAAGTCTTAGAAACGACTTGCGATGTAAAGCCACGTGTGGTACCAAGGCAGTTGTTGTAATGACCGCGTTGTTACCTACCTTCGTGGTAACACCCGGATTGAAACCGCTGTTTCCGATTTGGAATTACTTGCTCACAGCTTTGTGGATGGGCTCTTATTAACAGAGACCTGGTTAACCAACGTTTCCTTTGTAGAATGAACATTGACAATTCTCAAAGGTTTCATATCCACCACCGGAATAGAAGTAACAATAAATAAGGAGTTCCAGTTCCGGTCACGGGGAGCAGAAGCTCCTTGGGGAACCCGCACACCAGCTTCCAGAATAGCACACTGCATGCTCAAATTACTCTGAAAACCCACAGTTCTGCATCCGGAATGTCGGCGGATTGACTAGCGCTAAGAATCGTCTCATTATGACCCTGCATGGCCGAGAAATAAACCGGTGCGTCCCCGCAAGCGAGTGACTCAAGGTGGCGCCTAAGAAGCTACGAGACTGCGCCCGGAAGATGAGGGAGATGACCTGCTGTGTTGCCGATATACAACACAGCAACTGATGGGGCCCTCATCACCCAATGCCTCATCCCTGGCGAGTAGTATTGCTGGCTGCCCTCCGGGGGGAACAAAACTCCCAGCTATGGACTTTACCGGCTTGCGCCCACTGTGAGGTATGAGTGAGCTTGAGGGGGGAGGGGCTGTGATCCTGACCCGCGACTTACTACGCAGCTGGACTCTCTTTAGGGACCGCACCCGCCGGGAGGCAAACGGATGCTAGCGCTGCCCACACACTGCTCAAATGCATAATAAATGCCCCCCTTTGAAAGTGGGGACTTTACAGCCTGCATTTTCTGGGAATCCTCTTCTGCGCTACCTCTGGTGATCTCTCCCTGCAATCCTTGGTGTTGCACCACCATTGGGATTCACTGTGGGAGACTGAAGCACATGCAGGTTAACACAGAATTGGAGCAAGCCTGCAGAACTGGGGACTATTCTTTGTGCTTCATCCCTTACTGCTCATGGCACATTCGACAGATAACTCCCCAAAAAGATGGCGGCTCCTTGGGACGGAGACGCGGGTCCGGAGCCAGCCCTCCTCTCCACTGTCTGTTAAGAGGCTCCAACCATGAGGCAGACAAAAGTCAGCATGTGATGGGCAGCATTGGAAGAGTGGTGGAGGAGTGGTGCCCTCTTGCTGCACTGCTTGAGCCTTGCGAGGGTGCCCTCGTCATGGCCTCCACACAAACGGACCAAACAACTAGGCTCCTACCTACTATTCCTCACTCTAGAAGCCCTTACACCACCCACCCCCTTCTCACTCCACCAGTCTGCAGCAAATAGAGAAGCCCCTCCAACCACACATCACTCCATGGACTGCCTCATCGAGCTTACACCAGCGAGGCTAGGAGTGCCCCCACACCATCCTCCCCCACCTGGCTCTCCCACCATGACATAATCTATGTGATCTTCCTCCGACAGTGGAGACCTAGCTAGTTGACCGATGCCCGGTGGAGCTACCTGTTAGCTAAAGAGGAGATGCGTTGTTGACTTCCCCCTCGGCCATCACCTACCCATCCGGACTTTGGGCAGACTTTCCTTCGTCTCTCCGTCGTATCTTCCCCTACCCTTTTACCCTTCCCCCTACCCCTCTACGCTCCATTTATCTCACCTTCCTATGCTCTTTAAATGTTTCTCAGCCGAGACCTTGCTATTTGGCCTATGCCCGGTGGCGCTACCTCATAGCTAAAGAGGAGATGGGCCGTGAACTTCCTAGGCCGTCACCTACCCAGCCGGACTTGTGGCAGACTTTCCTTCGTCTCTCCGTAGTTTCCCCCTCCTACCCCTTCACCCTACCCCGTACCCTTCTACTCTCCATTTATCTCATTTTCTATACTCTTGAAATGTTTTACTAGTAACTGATGTATCCTGTGACCTGATGTAATTGTGGAACTTTGTGGAACCTCATGTAAAGTGCTCTGATACCTTCGGGTCTAGCCAGCGCTATATAAAACTCTATAAATAAATAAAATTAATGAATATTAGGTGGGGTAACTGTGATAATAAAGGACAATCTTTTTTTTATAATTCTTTTTATTAACAATCATTGACATTTACATGCAGTACAAAGGATTAGGCAAGTGTGCATCAGCGGTGACTTACAGCATTAATTGAAAAAACAGTAATTCCTATTGGAAGCTATAGGGAAGGGACCGCGTTAGGGTCAGTTCTACTGGGTGGGCTACACAGATTCCCCCTATTGGTATTCCGCGGGTCCCAGATTTTGGACCATTTGCAGGGGCAGCCCCGGGCAATATAGACTGGATTCTCCCTGAACATGCTCAAATCGAAGTCTTTTTCCCAGTCTGAGATCGTGGGTGCGGGAGCGGCCCCCCAAAGCTGTACTATGTTTCTTTGCGCTACTGTAAGCCCCAGAGTGACCCAGAGTGATTGGTGACTGTTTAAGTCTGTGGGTTCCCAGATGTTGAGAAGAAATCTACGTGCTTCTGGACGGAAAGGAACTGAGAGAACCTCGCTGATTACCTCATGTAGTTTTCCCCAGTAGGCTTGTGTGTGAGTGCAGTCCCAGAGAATATGCAGTCCCTCCTACACTCTCCTCCCCCAGCCATTCCCATGTGTAGTAGTTAGGGCCCTGTAACATAGACTCTATGGAGGATTTTAATCTGTATCAGTCGAAAACACGCAGAGATTGCAACTATGCTTGGGGAGGACACTGCCTCCTGCCACTCGTCGTCGTCAATTATCATACCGTCGTTTACCCATTTTTGTCGCAGTGTGTGGAGGTGGTCCTCCATGTTATTTATTAACTTTTTATATATTAATGAAATGATCTTCTCTGATAAATGGCTGTTAAGTAGTCTGTCCTCTAGGGGAGATGCATCGGGGGGAGGAGCCTGCGGGAAGGCGCGAGCGAAGTGCATGACGCCCTTGAGTGTAACAAAAGCTCTGTGAGTCTGTCAGTTCATATCGGTGTTGCAGTGTGGCAAATGATTTAATCTTGTTCCTATCCCAGAGACCTTGTATACGCGAGATCCCTATAAGCGCCCACTTGTCAAACCCTTTCGATCTCCACAAGTCTCCCAGCCGCTGGGAATCCCACAACTGGGTGGGACGAGATTGCAGGTGTAGTGGAGAATCTGATCCAGGGAGATGAAAATCCCCAGGTAGCGAAACCCATCCAATGCGATTTGAAGTAGGCAGCCTCGTGGTGTTTCGGGTGAGTCGTCCCTGAGGACATAGAGAACGGAGTTTTGCAAGTTTACGCTGAAACCGGAATATCTACCAAATATATTCAGGAGGTCAAATACCGCAATCAGAGACTTCTTTGGGGTGGCAAGGTACAACAGAATGTCGTCAGCATAGAGGGGAATTCGTTCTTCCCGGGACCAACACAATCCATGGATAACTGGGTCCTTCCGGATCCAGGCCGCGAAAGGCTCGAGGGCCAGAACAAAAAATAGGGGAGAGAGTGGGCATCCCTGTCTTGTCCCCCGACTGAGTTGAAAAGTCTCGGATTTTTTGTTATTAACTACAACTTGTGCTAAAGGGGCACTGTAGGGGAGACGTATCTATTGGATAAAACTCGCCCCAAAACCGAACTTAGTGAGTGTGGCAAAGAGATAAGACCATTCTAGAGTATCAAATTCCATAGTGGCGTCTAATGAGACAATTATTGCCTCTTCTTGTATGGTGGACACTCTACCCAAGACACCATGGACCCTGCGTAAGTTCAGTGCTGTATTCCTGTGCGGCATAAAGCTGGATTGGTCCGGGTGAACCAGGCCTCCAATAACTTTAATCAGTCGATTAGCCAGCAATTGGGCCAGAATTTTGGGCTCAGCATTGAGACGGGAGATAGGACAGTATGATGCACATTCCGTCTTGGGTTTACTCTCCTTTTGGATAGTGGCGATAGAAGCTATTCTTTGGTCCAACTGCAGTAGTCCCTTCTCTAAGCTATCCACATATATGGCTTTAAGGTAAGGGGCCAGTTTGTTTGGCTTTAATTTGTAGAGTTCAATCGGAATACCAATGGGACCCAGCTCCATGCCTGAGTGTAATGTGCGAATGGCAAGTACTATTTCATCTTCGGTCAGAGCACTGTAGAGGAATTCATGGTCCTCTACTGAGAGAGTGGGAAGAGAGATGTCCCGGAGGAGCTCGGCAGCATTCTTTTCACCATATGGTGCTATCGAGGTGTAAACAGTTTGAAAGTGATCAGCAAATTGATTGACTATTTCTTGCAGGTCTGTGATGGGGGCCTATCTGTTCTATGAAGTTCAGGTACCAGCCTGCTGGCCCATTCTTTTTTGTCAAGCCAAGCAATTAATTTAATCATTTCCCCGCCTTATCACCCAGTTTGTAAAGTCTACTTAGCTGGTCTCTCCCAAGTGCTTTGGCCTTTTCGGTTACTAAATCTCTGAAGCTGTCCAGTTTGAGGCAAAGCCTATGCAGCACCTCAGGTGTGATGTCATCTGCCAGGTCTTGCTCAAGCTGGTAGATCTCTGCATCCGCATCCGATATGTCCTTATGCTTGTCTTTTTTATTCCCGGAGATCAGTGACAGGTCCTGCACGCGGATTACTGTTTTCAAAGCCTCCAACAGTGTTTGAGGCGATTTCATTGTTCTCTCATTCTCACCGAAATAGTCGTCCATAGCTTTGAGCAATTCTTTACAAATTTTGGGGTCACGGAAATACCATGGATTGAGGTGGACGATCCTACCCACCCGTGTATGATTAAACACTAAGTGCACCCAAAGTGGAGAGTGGTCAGAAACTCCTCTAGCCAAGTGTCTGTTTTCATGGATATAAGCTATGTGAGGTCCAGGGACTATGATGTAGTCAAGTCTAGAGAGGCTAACATGTGCACCAACCGTCCACAAGTCCCATTGCTTCTAGGAAGTCAGGCAACCAACAGGATGACTGCCCAAGCGCGAAGGGGGTATTGCGATCCAATGTGCCTGAAAGTACTGAATTAAAATCTCCCCCTAGCACCAGCCGGCCCTCTGATAAAGCCAGTAGGATAGCACTTAAGTCTCTGAGCATGGTGGCCTGTAGTTCTGGTGGAACATAGACTGAAATGAGTGTGATAGATTGACCCTCCCAAATACCCGTGACCCCAATGTAGCAGCCCCGATCGTCTACCCAGGTGGAGGTTACTACGAGAGGGAATGACTTCTTAATCATAATTCCCACTCCGCGTGAACTAGATGTAAAGCCAGCGTTGGCAATCATGGTATAGCCATCTCGATGCATGGCCTTGCACGAGTTCCCAACTAGGTGGGTTTCTTGGAGCAGGACCACATCGGGCATATGCCTTTTGATATGTTGGAGCACAACGCTACGTTTTACCTTGTCCCCCAACCCATTAACATTCCAACTTAATATCTTAACATTCCTGTCCCACTGCGCACACATTAAGGCTTAAGTAATTTTCTATGTTGTCTACATTTCCGTTGGCCTGTACTGTCAATGAGAAAAAATTAAACCAATCAACCCAACAACACCCCACCGCTCCAGACAAATCCCCAACCCAACAACCCCCCACCCTGCTTCCCTGCATTTTGGGCGCCCAACTGCCCATTAGAAATAAATGAAAATCTTACTTCAACTGTTCACCCTGTTGACCAGATTAAAGACACCAGCTAATTATTGGTAGAACTGGCTTTTAACTCCACCACATATTTGTCAGTCAGACAAGCTTTATTCGACGATTGTCATAAAAGCAAACAGTACATACAAATAGAAGTTTAGACATATAAATAAAGTTTAAAAATTGTTCATATTTACATGTAAAACCCATACATTCATTATACAGTTAAATCCATTACAACTATGGAGTTAAATAAGTATATACATGATTACAAATTTGATTTCGGTACAGTGATTACATATTAATTTTTGAGCATTCTACTTCTGATAACCCAGGCCCAGCCCAAGAATTTTGCCACTGCTATACAAACTGTCATATCAGTACAGGAACGGATAATACGAACTGCCACCGACCCCCGGTCGGTACCCATTAACCTGCACATTGGGCGAAGCCACATTCTCCGGGGCTTAATGTACACTGGGCATTCAAATAGCAGGTGTCCAATAGTTTCCGGGCAAGCTGAACATGATGGACAAACAGCCTTAGCCCCCGGAGACCACCTACTAGTGAATGCCCCTACCGGTAGGCTCCCAATCCTCAGTTGAAAATATAATTTACGGTCAAGAGGTTTTAAAATAACGTCCCAAAAGGCTTCCAGTTTTGGCACATCCTTAATATCTAAAAACATTCCGGTCAAAGACCCCGGGTCAATAGACCTGTGGGACCCAGAAACCACAAACTGCCAATACAAGGTCTTTAGAATCTTCTTAGGCAGGAACCTTGAGTTCCAGAGGACGCTGATTCATGTTCACGGTACCCTTGAAAGATTTAGAAGCGTTAAAAGTCATAAACTTTGATTTCTGCACGTTTACTTCTAAACCCCGAGCGGTACAAAAATCTTCAAAAAGCTTCAAACCATTTTGAAACTAAAAGACAATCGTCCGCAAACCTTAAAATAGGGACTTTTGCTCCAGCAAGGATCGGTGCATCAATATTGGAGTCAATTAAAATTTTTGCCACATCATTAATGTATAAGGAAAATAGAGTTGGCGCCAGGACGCAGCCCTGGCGTACTCCAGTTTCCACTGGGAACTGCGGCGTAACATTCCCAGGACTCCCCCACCTGATCTGTGCATAGTTTTGCTCATGGAGTCTTTTTACCAACGTTAAGAGAGGTCCTGGCAAGCCCATGCCACTAAGGACTCTCCATAAGGTAGAACGCGAAACCAGGTCAAATGCCGCTCTTAAATCTATAAAAGCGGCATATAAACTTCCATGTCCAATCAGCACGGTCTTCCAGTACAGCATGGCAAAATGCAGCACCTGGTCGACCGTGCTGATTGAAGTTCTAAACCCTGCCTGCAAGTGGGATAAGATCTTGTTATTACGTTCCCAATCAAGAATTTTATTTAAAACCAGCCTGCCAAATATTTTTTGGGAGGTGTCAATCAGGCTGATTGGGCGATAATTGCCTGGCTGCGACTTATCTCCTTTTTTAAAAACGGGTATGATCTCAGCCCCGTTCCAAGAGCTTGGTATGGGGGCTCCCCTGGCAACCATATTTGCCAGAAGAAGTATATAACAACCCCAAGAATTCTGGTCTTGCAGAAAAAGATCTGCGGGTATGCCATCAATACCTGGCGCTCTGCCAGGGACCACTAGATCTAATGCACACTGAACATCCTTCAAAATAAAAAGAACTTCAGTTAAGGGCTCAAAAGGGGCTTCCACTATTGATTGCGAGTCCTGACCCGTGGCATATTGTGGCTGAAAATGTTCTACCCACTTTTCTTGGGGGACCCAATTCTGTGGCTTATCCGAGTTGCCCTCCACACCCCACTTGTAGACATTCCAAAATCTACGCGTGTCTTTACAGGATCCAGCTTCCTTAAGGTCATTCCACCTTTTCTCATCCCAGTCACGCTTAGCTCTTAAGACAGCATTTTTATACTTCAGCCTGGCTGCCCTTACATTCTCGATAGACTCTGATTTAATTGCTTTTCCCAAATCAAGGCGGGCCTTCCTGCATTCACCGGAGTACCAGCATGGTGCTTCCGGTGCGCGGGAACCTTTCCGCCTACAGGGCTTAACAAAAATGAATGAATGAATGAATGAAAGGAGTCTTATCATGCGCGAACTAAGCCCAATGGGCGTCAAGGCGCCTACTTCATAAAAACCAGCACATATCCATGGCGTAACAGTCCATCATTAATAAGCTCTGGCGAAGCACCACGTTTTTAAGGCCTTTTTAAACAGATCCAATGAGGGTAAGGTTTTGATATCAATTGGAATAGCGTTCCAGAGCTGAGGGGCAACAACAGAAAACGCCCTAGCTCCCCATCTGGACAGCCTGAATCGGGGAACAACAAGTTGGGATAATCCCGAAGAACGAAGACACCTTGTTGGAGAATAGTGGGTAAGCAGAGAGCTAATAGCACCCTTTGAGCCATCCGAGAGTGCTCTATACGTCAGACAAAGAATTTTAAAAGAAATTCTGAGCTGAACAGGGAGCCAATGAAGATCCCTCCTCGCAGTGGTGGCGGATGATGTCTTAGTTAGGGCTAAGACAAAATGCGCGGCAGCATTCTGCACGATTTGCAGTCGATGTATAAGGCCCTTGTTGGACTCCATGTATAAGGAGTTACAATAGTCTAACCTGGAGCCAACAAGAGCGACTGCAATCTGTTTGCGCGCCTGAAGGGAGAGATAACTACGGATTCTATTAAGAATCCTGATCACACCCCAGCAAGTGGCCACGGTCCGATTCACTTGTAAGGACATCGAGAGTGAAGTGTCGAAGACCACCCCAAGATTTCTGGCAGACTGGGAGGGGGTGGGGCAAGTACCAAGAGAGGAAGGCCACCACTCACTCGACCAGACATCTTGGTCTTTCCCAAAGACAAGTACCTCTGTCTTGTCACCATTCAGCTTCAGGGAGTTGATGACCATCCAATCTGCCACATGCTGCATGCATGACCTGAAGCTGAAGGTGGATGTAATGACAGAGGAATGAGTCAAGGACACCATAATCTGGGTGTCATCGGCGTAAGATACCACCTCCATCCCATGCGATCTTACAAGTCTAGCAAGGGGGGCCACGTAGATGTTAAACAGGGTCGGACTTAGTGCCGACCCCTGTGGCACCCCACATTGCAATGACTTAGCAGGGGAGAGGTGGTTTCCAAGCATCACTCTCTGTTCCCTATCAAGGAGAAAAGAATTAAGGAGACTCAGGGCCGGCCCAGTGACACCTGCCTCCCTAAGCCGAGATGTTAGGATGGCGGGAGACAGGGTGTCGAACGCGGCCGTGAGGTCCAACAAGACTAGAACTGTTGTTTGACCAGAGTCCACTTTGCGTCGGATGTTATCGACCACAAGAGTGAGGGCGGATTCTGTACTGTGATGTTTTCTGAATCCGTGTTGGGTGTTGTCAAGGTATTCAGAGGCATCCAGAAAGGAAGACAGATGGATATTAAGGTGTGCTTCTAGTATTTTTGCTGGTGCAGGGAGTAAAGAAATAGGCCTAAAATTTTTGAGAAGGCCGGGGTCAAGTGACGGCTTTTTGAGGAGAGGCTTCGCAATGGCCTTCTTCCATACCGATGGAAAGGAACCCTGAACAATGGCCTTATTCATCACCTCCAACATAGAGGGAAGAAGAGCGGTTCAACACTCTTTAAGTTTTTTAAGAGGTGAAGGGTCCATAGGGGAGGAGGATTTGGTCCTGTCCAGTAGAAGGTTCAGTCCTTCCAGAGACAGAGATGGAAATTCAGTGAATGGTCTGGAAGGAACTTCATCCATAGACTCCCCATTACTTATAGCCGGAAAGATATTCTCATCCAGGGAGTGGCGTTGTACTTCTAAAGAGGTATGGATATCCAGAATTTTATTGTGAAAAAAGTCTGAGATGTCATTGCAAAGATCCTGAGAACTAACGACAGGGTCTGGAAGTTGAAGGGAGCATAGCGATCAGCGATTTTAAAGAGTTCCCTAGAGGAGGTAAGAGAGCTAGTAAGGTTGGAAAAGTACTCCTGTTTTTCCAAAATCACTTTCTGTTTATACTCCCGCAGAGCAGACTTATGGGCCTCTCGGTCTTTAAGGTCCCAGGATTTCCTCCATCTTCTCTCGCTGCTCCTAACGCCCTGCCTCAAGGATCTCAGCTGGTCAGAGAACCACGGTGCTGTGGGCTTCCGCCGGGCTGCGTAACGCAGGGATGCGGGGGCAAGATTTTCAACTGCGTTGGTGATGGAATCCATCAGATCCTGAGCTGCCTCCTCCGCATTTTTCAGGGAGAGGAGCTCTGGAGCTAAAACTAGAAAGGCAAGAGCCTCATCCGTTATGTTTCTGAGGTTTCTCCTGAGAGTAAATGAAGTAGTCGCCTGATTAGCGGGCCATGAGGCAGAGAGAGCAAGTTTCAAAGGTACTGCAAAGTGGTCTGTCCAGACCAGTGGCAAAGGAAGGCCAATAGAGAGTCTCGAGTCACTAGAAAATACCCAGTCGAGGATATGGCCCGCCTTGTGTGTAGGACTATCCACAAGCTGAACAAGGTCACAGGCTTCGAGTGCCTCAACCAATGACATGGTATCCTTAGAGTCAATCTCGTCAAGATGGAAATTGAGGTCAACTAGTATAGTAAAACAGGGCTTTCCAAAATAGGGTTCGAGAATCCTCAATAAATCAGCCGAGAAGCTGGCTCTATAGCCGGGCGGCCTATAAATCAGTATCCCCGTAAAAGAGACCGACGGAGCACACATGATACAAAAATGTAGAGCTTCGAAACGATCTTGAGACATGGAAAGCGGTTTTACCATGCAGGAGAAAGAAGATTTAAAAAGGATGGCAATTCCTCCTCCTCTACGCAGAGGTCTATCCAGTTTATGGAGAGAGTAGCCCTCTGGAATGGCTAGCAGTGGATCGTGACCAGAAGAATCAGAAGCCCAGGTCTCCGTGATAAAGACCCAGTCCGGCTGTCTCTCATCCACAAAATCATGGAAAGCTAATGTTATGTTTAATCAGCGAACGCGCATTAATAAGAAAACCAGTTCTGAGGGAGATGGTGGGCTGTGTGACGGCAGGATGAAATCCAATAGAGCTAGCAGCAGGGAGATGAAAGGAAACTGTACAAGTCCGACAGCGGCGGGAATGCAATATCCCTTCCGGGGAGAGGCTATGTAGGCAAGAGCGCGCTGTGGGTCTAAAAGCCAAAAGTTCTAATGAAGAATATTGCCTGGTTACCTTAACAAGTGATGACAGGGTAGGAGCCAGGGCCAGCCCGTCCCGCAGCCCGTCCTCAGCACGGACGGGCGCAGACGGGCTGAACTCTGGCGTAACTCCGGCGGAAGTCCGGCGATCCCGCTGCGCGATGACGCTGCGTGTCAGCATGGCTACAATTTATGCTGTTCGCGCCTCCAAAATGAGGACTAGAGCGCGCTGTGACTCACCCCTCACCCAATATGGCCGCCGACGAGACACTGGCGAGGGCCCGCAAAATGCGGTGCTTTTCCCGATTATAGTGCAAGTATGGATGGCAGCATGAAAGTAAGCGTGGCCGGCAAAGTTTAAGAACAGGGGAAAAATAGTGCTAACAAAAACGTAACCAAAAAGACAAAACGGGAATATTAAAATTCACAAGAGCTACACAGTGACAGAGCGCTGCCAGGAAGTGCGCTGAAGCTGACTAGGAGCTCGCCTAACATTTGCCTGCAATTTATGCTGTTCGCGCCTCCTAAATGAGGACTAGAGCGCGCTGTGACTCACCCCTCACCCAATATGGCCGCCGACGAGACACTGGCGAGGGCCCGCAAAATGCGGTGCTTTTCCCGATTATAGTGCAAGTATGGATGGCAGCATGAAAGTAAGCGTGGCCGGCAAAGTTTAAGAACAGGGGAAAAATAGTGCTAACAAAAACGTAACCAAAAAGACAAAACGGGAATATTAAAATTCACAAGAGCTACACAGTGACAGAGCGCTGCCAGGAAGTGCGCTGAATCTGACTAAAAAGACTTTTAAGTTCACCAAAAAGAACCTCCTGGATCCTAGTTCCTTCTTGTAATTTTAAAATATTATTGGCCCCTTCTGATATCAATAATAAATCGAATTTCGCCTGACCAAGCTTGCTAGTTATGAAATCCAGATTCTCTTTGTAAAGGGAAACTTTGGGCCATCGGACGTGGCGCATATCGTTTGATATCACAATATCATGAGAGGGAGTGGGAGCCATTACAACCCCGGGATAATCAGGAGTATCCCAGTAAGTGAGATTCATAGACAAGGGATTGTGGTCGCTCTCGACCCTATCTATAATCATAATGTGTTGAAGGTATTTCCACAGGCCCAGGTTGAGCAGAATATAGTCTATTCTACTCTTACGTATGCCACTTCTAAATGTGAGTGCCCCAGCCTTATCGCCTGCGGTCCTTCCATTTGCTGCTCTCAGACCTTTGTTTAAGCAAATAGAATTCATTTGAACCACTATGTCTGACCATTTACTAACCGGTTCAAGATCCAATTTGGGAATCCCCCACTCTCTGTCCTCCTCCTCCGACACATTCCAGCTTCCTTTCATAAGAGGCTCAAAATTTACATTAAAATCCCCCCCAACAATTACATTGTAAGGAGAACAATGGCTTTCCAATGAATCTTCCAAGAGCACAAGAACCTCTGATTTTCTACCCCCGTACTTCTCGCATACATATTATAAACATAAACTGGTGCAAGATTTGGAAACTTAAGTCTTAGGACCTGGAGATCTCTGTGATTAGTGGGAATGATTTTTACTACTACCCCCAGGTCCTGTCTTAACCAGATAGTTAGCCCTCCAGATGGTCTCCCCCTCCCTTCCTTCGCTGCAGGGATGCTATAATTTAAGTAACCAGGGAAATGGACTTCCTCCATTGCCCATGTTTCCTGAAATAGGCATATTTCATGTTCTCTAATAAATAATGCCCACTCAGGTGACTCTAACTTAGACTTTAGGCCAGCTATGTTCCATGAAAGAACAGATCCAGGGTTACTGACACAAGGCACAGGACAAGCCTTCCCTGAAGACTCTTGGTAGATAATGGGGGGGATAGATTCGTCAGTGGGACAGGCCAGTGGGGTTTTATTTTTAAGTGAATTTTACTAAGATACAACTAAGATCCTCTCCAGTTGTTTCACTATTGTCTACTTCACTGACCAATTCAATTGGGGGTAGGAATGGAAGTCAATCGTTCAAGTCTAGTCTCGAACTTTCCCCATGTGAGCTATCATCCTGTTTCCCTCCTATAGGCTTCCAGGATTGGCGGGGGGTTGCTCTCATCTGAATCCTGGAATGATCAGGGGAACAGGATCTAAATTCTAAATTTAATAGTTCTCCAGCTACCATTGGGTTTTTTAAAATATGTTCTATGCAATCGTAGGCATCACCCTGAAAAGTTAGCCTACTTGCGCACAGGATGTCCTCCCTAATCACTGATCTACATCCCCTTACATACCTAATCCAGTGGATAGCTTTGTTGGTCAAAGAATCGGGAGTTTCGCATTCCCTGCCAACAGGGAGCTTAGGTATGTTAATCAAATATACTGGTGGTGATTTGGCGGAATTAAAATTGGGTGTAGTAAGACCAGTGTTTGATCCTATATAGCCCATTTGCTGCCGGGTAGATGGGGGATTGTTCCCAGCCTGAATTAATCTGGATGATCGATTATCCACGGATTGCCATATTGCGCCCTTTGTTGGATTTAAGTTGTACCCATGGGGTTGGCGTTTCTCCAAAGGCACTAAATTCCCTGGTCTAACAGTCTCATTAATTCTAGAGCTTTTGGGTGCAACAGCATCTGATCTTAATTTTTTAGTTGACATGGAGGGAACATTTCCTGCGTGAGTTGAGACGCTTGCCTGATTAGAGCTAGGGGCTTTAGGTATTACAGCAACTTTGTTTTGTTCCAGCTTTAAGTTATTAACAACAGCAGTTAAATTATCACTATTATCTTGCATACCCTTGATTAGGGCACATAAATGGGTTACTAGATTAAACAGAGGTTTATCACGATGATCGGCTGTCTCAGGAAATATCTCAGAGGTGCTTTCTGCTGAACTTAAACCAAATCCTGTCATGTCCGGTCCCCTATCTAGTTGGGAGTTTTCAATATGGGCTAAAACAGTAAACTTATTAGTACAGGGTAGATTTAAGAAGCTTTCTGTGATCTGATCTACATTTGGTCCACTCTCATCTAGAATATCCTCGGTAATCTTAGGTACTGGTGGCTTAACCCCTGCGGGTGGTTTACCCATAAACATTCTATGTATAACTGCTGGCCCCCTTGTCTTGCACTTTCCACCCTTTATAACCCCTAAGCTAGCTACCTCGCCATCATCTCCCCCTAAATTGGGGGTGACTGCTAGCAAATCAGTACAATCTAGGATCAGTTCGTCAATTCTATCAATTTGGTCCATAACACAATTTTCCCCTGAGTTTAGCTGGCGCTTTCTGGGGGGATTGCATTTCTGTCTCTTAGCATGCTTTCCTCCCTTGGTAGCCCCTCCAGCAGAGTCAATGGGGTCCTCCGGGTTTTTCCTTTTCCTTTTCACCATTGTTCCAGACCTTTAGGACCACAAACAATTGGAGAGCAATAGATGTACAGTACCTTTTGCTGGTAGATATAAGGGGGGGGCCCCGGCCCCGGCCCTGCCTCCTCCTGGCACGGACGGCCACAGACGGCCCGCCCTCTGCCCGGACTCCGCCCGGACTCCGCCCGGCTGCGCCCACGCGGGTCCTGCAAGGCGGGAAGAGCAGCTCGTTCTTATGCGCCTCCGGGCGCGGCTGTATGATGTGGCAGTCGGCGCCCCCGTAGGCAGGCAGGGGACGCTGGGTAGTGTAGTCCTGGTCGCTCTCCCCTCTCGGCGGCCGCGATGTCAGGAGCGGCAGCGGAGGAGAGCGTTAGAGAGCAAGAGGTGTTTGCGGGACCCCCACAGGTATGAGTCCGCTGTCAATGCTGTGAATGCCCCCAACAAGAGTGGACCCCGCTCGGCCGCAGGAGCAGCTCGTTCTTATGCGCCTCCAGGCGCGGCTGTATGATGCAGCAGTCGGCGCCCCCGTAGGCAGGCAGGGGACGCTGGGTAGTGTAGTCCTGGTCGCTCTCCCATCTCGGCGGCCGCGATGTAAGGAGCGGCGGCGGAGGAGAGCGTTAGAGAGCAAGAGGTGTTTGCGGGACCCCCACAGGTATGAGTCCGCTGTCGATGCTGTCAATGCCCCCAACAAGAGTGGACCCCCGCTCGGCCGGAGGAGCAGCTCGTTCTAATGCGCCTCCGGGCTCGGCTGTATGATGCGGCAGTCGGCGCCCACCTAGGCAGGCAGGGGACGCTGGGTAGTGTAGTCCTGGTCTCTCTCCCCTCTCGGCGGCCGCGATGTCAGGAGCGGCAGCGGAGGAGAGCGTTAGAGAGCAAGAGGTGTTTGCAGGACCCCCACAGGTATGAGTCCGCTGTCGATGCTGTCAATGCCCCCAACAAGAGTGGACACATATTTGATTTTGCTAACATATCATGCTACAAACTATATGGTTTCCATTCCTCTGGAGTTTTTCGATCTAGTGTAGTCTCTCATTATCAGTTATTCTAAATTATTGATTATGGAGGTGTTTAGTTGTTGTAACAGCATATCCATTGACGCTGAAAGAAGCAAAGACAGAAAATTCTCTGATTTAATGTTCTCTCTAAACTTCGTTCAATTGATTCATGTCCCCATGCATGAGGGGGGACATATTTTGATCATGTGTGTGTGACTACTCAAGATGTAAGAGCCCTCACAGTTTCCTTTTGTATTTGGTACAATCGTTTCACAAATAAATTCATAAGAGGCTCGCTCGCTGACTTGCTGTTCACCCAGAAATCTAAAACTCTGTGTTTAAACTGGAATAAAGTGAACTTGAATGAATTATCTAACTATCGTAAAGCTTCTAGTTGTGTTGAACATAAGACAGTTCATCTGCAATGTAAAGCTTTCGTGAAGTGTTAGCATTGGAAACCAACAAATGTGTTCCTTTGACACTTAAAATGACTTCTATCCATCCAAAGCCTGTGCTTTATTCCTCTCTGGAGCTGGTTCATGTCAGTAATAAAGCAGTAATGTGGACTTGGGGATTCACCTCTAGGACTTGTTGCCATAAAGTCTGAAATAGAACACCAGTAAGGCTAGAATCTGCATTAGAACACATGCAAAAAGAACAATTGATGGACAGAATGCAGAACAATGTCATACATTCCCCTGAGTACAGAGATCTGGGCCTAAATCCATCGTTTTTTTGCTCAATATGCCATTCCAGTTAGACCCCAGCCATATGCAAATTAGTCTTGACCCTGCACCCAATGGGAACAGTTCAGCCTAAACTGCCAGGCAAGGTACTCCCTGGACTGGAAACAAGCATCCTAGGACTGGTTTTGGCATTTCACCCCTCATCAGCCAGGATAGCTTGACTCCAGTGGTATGGAGAGCACGGGACCCTCGTTTGGGCCTACCTGCCCCACTCGGAGTGACAAATGCAAAAAGAACAATTGATGGACAGAATTCAGAACATTGTCCTACATTCTCCACCAGTACAGAGATCTGGGCCTAAGCCCATTGTTTTTTTGCTCAACATGCCATTTCAGTTTGGACCCATCCATATGCAAATCAGTCTTGACCTTGCACCCAATGGGAACAGTCCAGCCTGAACATGGTACGGTTAGAATCTGTATTAGAATGCCCAGTGAGATTATGCAGGACTGGTCTATGGCAGCTGGGAGTCAGGCTCATCACTGATGAAGTCAAGGGAGGGTCCGCCAGGTCATAGTAGGTAGCAGGTCTTTAAAAGCAGTGTACCTCCCTTAGGAGTTGCCCGGCAACCTTCTGTGGTGCATTGGCTCCTTCACTATCGCTATAGTTTGTTCACTATTATTGTGTCCCTCATCTTTGATGTTTTGTTTCCCTTCTCTGTACCCTGACCTTCTTTCCTGAACTCTGACTTTTCCTCTGGACTATGATTTGATATTATTCTCTGACTAGTTGCCTGAAATCTGAGATGTGTCTTGGAGTATAATATGGTTGTGTTTTCTGGATGGTTGCCTGGGTTCTGATTTGCTGGTAAATTAGGCTTTGGTATTGATTGCTGTGCTTTTTCTTCTTTTTCCTCCCTGAATTCCAGGTTTTCTATGAACCTGTGGTTCCGTCATACCTTCCTTCGATTGTGGCTTACGTTGCTTGAAGCCCGCCATTGCAAAGCTGTTAAGTATAATTGTCAATACCTTCTTTTCTCAGCTCATTTGAATGTTTACATAACGTAGTAAAACCTTGTTTGTGTTTTATACCCTTAGTTTACGTTTGGCATTCACCTTTGAATATGCTACCATATTTCACCTGAAATACAAGACATGTATAATTGACTAGATAGCACCATTCCAGCTGTCTGGGGCTGACTGTCTTCAGACTTTGACGATCAATCCCTGTGATTCCTGAAAGACATTACTCCACAGACTGGAACAAACTTGGTAAAAAAGAGCTATTTTGATGAAGATAAGGCTACATTTAAAACAAAGCTTACTAGCTTCTAGAGAAGGTAATTACTAACCAACGTGGTAGTATACACTGTGCACTGTGCACTGGATTGCTAAAGAACCTTCAACAATGATACAAAATTTCAATCATACAATGAATCAAATAAAACCAATGTTTCAGAACAAAGACTATATTAAATGATATCTTAGTCATGTCAGAGAAATCTAAGGCTAGATGTAGGTAAATGGCATTTACCGATTCGTGAATACCGAATTTTACCGATTCGGTATTTACAAATTGGTAAATGCTATGTAGGTATTGTTTCCGAAAAATTTTACGAATCGGTTCAATTCGGTAATTTTACCGAATTGGTATTTACCGATTCGGTAATTGCCATTGATCAAGGCCCATAGGAACCAATGGCAATTACCGAATCGGTAAATACCATTTCTGTAAAATTACCGAATTGACAAGGGGGCAGGGTGTCACTTTGACACCCTGTTGCACCCCTGATTCAGGCTTGTGTGCCATGTGACACACATACATTCCCACGTGGTGTGCAACAAAACAAACTAAGTTTAAAAGGTGCCAGTGCAAGCTGTAAATAAATATGTCGAAACATACTAGCTTCTAAGACATTGCTAGGCATGAACCAACAAGCGTATCATTATGCTCGTATTAATAATGCTTCCAGCAGGCAAAAATGTATGTGAGTTTTCTGACTTTTTCTTGATTACTATGAGCTTAATGCCTATTAAAAATGTCTGCAACCTTCTCAGTGATGACTTTGTAAAGATAATATCGGAAACATGATATCAGTGATAACTAGCAGCTCCTTCTTGCCAGTCAGCGAGGAATTATAAGCAAATTTGGCCAATTTGCTTTCTTAGGTCAGCTCTATAAAGAAGACTTAATACCATTAATAGCTGAGGTCAAATAGATTTGCCCATTCGATCCCTACTCGCCTAAGATCTTTGCCTAACTAGCCAGCATTATTGTTGATCCACTGTTGACATTAATCAATCCTTCACTGAAACTGGGGCTAGTCTCTGGGGATTTGAAGAATTCTACTGTAATTCCTCTATTAGAAAAGCAGAGACTGGACAGATCAGACCCTAAAAACGTCCACCCTAACCTGTTTCTTTGCCCCCTATTACGGCAAAAATCCTGGAACAATATATTGCTTGGATATATTCTAACCATCTCCAAACCTCTGCTTTTTTTGGAGGATATGCAAGTCAACTTTCATCCAGTTAATACTGAATTTGTATTATTATCGGTGCTGAACGATTTATACAGGGACTGAAACCAATAATTTAGGAATGCCCTAGTGCTTCTGGTCCTCCCTGGGGCTTTCAATATCATAGATCAGTGGTTCTTAACCTCTGACCCGGGAACCCATGGAGTTCCACAAAGCCTACTCAGGGGGACGGCAACTGCTTAGAAAATTAAATAATATTAACAGATTAATAAAGTGTATATAAATAAAGAAGCAAAATGTACAAGTGAAATTTTTAAATATTTTGTAAATGTGAAGGAATTTGAAATTGAAGGCAAAAAATGTAATTAGTATCCTCAGATTGATTTATGGGAGCAGTGCAAGTGCATCAAAACAGAATATGGTATGGACGATCAGTGGCCTAAATTAAATTCGAAAAGCTCCAACTTTCCTATTAAAATAAAAAAATTATTTTTTTATTCCTGTTTGCAAATTTAATAAAAGGTTTAATCATTTGTATATTTGTTAAATGAATGCTTGTTTCTATATTATTTGGGTATTATTTTGCAGTTTGAATCATCAAAAATGTTCAGCCGGGATCCTGGCTTCCTGTAATAACTCAGTGGGGGTTCCTTAATTCCAATAAAGATTGAGTAGGTGGATCCTGGGTCCAAGTAATGATTAAGTGGGGGTCCATAGAAGTCAAAAGGTTCAGAACCACTGTCATAGATCATTCTATCATGCTCAAGCATTTAGCTGCAGTGGTACTAGAGGATATTGCTTTCTATTGGGTCCTGACTTTGCTTAGTGAACGAAAACAAAAGGATAAACTGCGGAATTGGACTGCCAAACCCTTCTTAATTACTTACGGGGTACCACAGGGATCTTCCCTCTCACCCCATTTTTGTATACCTATTCAAAGGCTTTGGCTGGTAAAGGCCTAAACATGTATAGCAATGCCAGCGACCCTCGAATTCTACTGCTGTCCATGTGACGTTTCAGCAGGCCATGCTCTTTGTTTAGGAATGGATGTGCACGGATAGCTTGATGTTACACACAGAGACACTGGTGGTTAATCGGAAGTTTGATTAATGGCAGGCCACATATTCCTCCAGAGTACTGGGCGCTTGCCTCCTTTGCCGATGGTGAAGAGCTTAGGAGCCAAATTGGATGTTGCTTTATCATTAGTCAAACAGTGGTTTCAAGCCTTTTTTCCACATTTTTTAATTTTGAGAGACTACTGCCATTTTTAACTGAGGATGGTATGGTAAATAAGACACAGTTGCTGCCAAAGTAATATCTAGACAGGTCTATACCCACGTATTGAATTTTGGCCTGGCATCATATCTATGGAAAAGACTCGGCTGATCTAAAAAACGGTGAGATTTTCATTAGCCTGTCTTCTGTTGAATAAACGTCATTTACTTCCCATAGCAGAAATAATTCAGTTTGAAGCTGTCTGCATCACTTCCAGCAAGCTCAGGATTCCTAAAGAGTTGAAAACTGGATTAGGTGGCATACTTTTCTCCTTCTGTGCGACAAAACTTTGTAATGATATCCCAGGCACCCCACGAGCTGAATCTAACTACCTTTGCTTTCAAGGCTCCCTGAAAACTTGGCTGCGCAAACAGGCCCTAAAAAGCTAGCTCGGTCTGTTATATTCTACCAGTCCAGAAAGCGCCATGAAATCATTAGGCATACAAGCGCTTTATAAGTCGAAATAAAATAACATCATAACATACATACACAAGTTTGGACTTGTGCTTTGTGGTCAATTATGTGTTTGTAAACCATGTGCTTCCTTTTAGATTTCCCTTATATGTTCTGTATGTGCCTGTAGGCGCTTAACGAAATGTCCAGATATATTGGTACCCATCTCGTGGGCTGGAGCCATAGGGTTGTACCATTAACTAATAATCTGACTGGGTGTTTTCTACACACCTATGGCATACATTACATTGATATAATTCATGGTTATTGCATGTGGATATTTCTTGTCCTGAATCTGGTGTATTACTTTATGTGCAGAGTGCACTGGTAGGATGAATTAATGGGCTGGTGATATTGGGATATTGCATAACAATGGCAAAGACAAAGTAATGAGTTAGATTATAGTGTACTGGTATTTAGTTGAATGGTTAAATGAGAATGATTTATAATCTAAGGGCGAATTTGCATTTGGGTGGCTTTTGGAATAAAAGTATATCATGATCTTATGCCATTATCGAAAAACATGTTGAAGGTGACATGGTGGGCTTTAAATGAGAGTGTTTGTTATATTAAAATGTAATTGTGAAATCATCTAAAAATCGTAGCTTTAATTGCCAGATGTTAATATTCGAAATTAAATTCTCCTTCAGAACTGGCATTCTCCTTGCATGATTGGAAATCTAAGCACTGCTCGGAGGTTTTCTTCTTTTCATCTAGTGAACTTTTCCTCAATTCTCCTACAGTGCGTTGTCACTTCTCTCCTCTTTCTCTTTAAACACTTCTCCGGCTAGACAATCACATCTAATTCTGGTCTACTGAGAAGAAATAGGAGGGGGTTGGAGACAATAGCAAGAAGGAGTAGAGCAAGAGGGCAATTAGAGTGAGAAGGAAGGTAGAGGCACAGTTGAGGTAGAGAGAAGGTGAGGCAGGGAGAAGTGCATGGTAAAGAGAGAAAGAAAAAGTAGCCAGAGACAGAGCAGTTGAAAAAGGAAGAACTAGGAAGTGAAAGAGAGTTAGAGAAATGCACACAGTTTTAAAGCGAGGTAAACAGGTAAGGACATCTATAGTTAGGAAGATGCTTAGGGGTGTGGGATACACTGATGGGTGAGAAAAAGAGAGGAAAGGTAGAAAACATGTACATTTGACAGAGTTAGAGATAGACAGGTGGAAGGTAAATAGTGCAATACATATGGAGAGATGCAAGTTAGAGGGAGGCAAAATGATAAGAGAAGTGGAAAGACCAGTCAGGTAAATTGAGTAGGTGAATAGTAGAAAGGGAGAAGATGTATAACGAGAAAAGAGGTGGCGTGGAGAGACAGAGTACAGGTACAGAAAGAAAGGAGAAGATGGTATAGACGTTTAAAGCCAGAGATAGGGAGAGGTACAGACAGAGAGTTAAGAGAGATGTTTAAAGAGAGAGGTAAAAAGATAGAGGAAGGTATAGAGGTTGAGTTGAATTCGAGATGGGTGCGGAGTGTGGTGAGGGTGAAAAAAGAGTCAGAGGAAGTAATGGTAGGAAAACAGGTAGAGATAGAGAAAGTGATGTTGCAAGAAAGCATTGAGGTAGTGAGAGAGATAAGGATGAGTCAACAGAACTAAAAGAGAAAAGGTATGAGAGATATTGACCAACTGGTGAGGTAAATTGACAGCCTGGACAGTGAGAGATAGAGAGAGAAGAGTAGAGATGATGAGGTAAATAGAGCTGTGAGGTAGAGAGAGAGAGGTAAGGTAGAAAGACATCTGAGTGAGAGGTAGAAAGAACTAAGGTATAGAGAGGCTGAGAGAGAGATGACTTTGAGAGAGAGGTGAAGTAGATGGAGGAGAGAAATTGAGATTAAATGGAAACTGCAGTGCGGTGCAGAGAGAGGCCTAATGTAAATATAGAGAGTCAGTTGAGAGACAGATAAAGAGCTAGGTGCAGGGAGTAGCTAGAGCAAGGGAGAGGTGAGGGTAAGAGAGAGGTACAAAGTGGTGGGTAGAGAGCGATTTACTGAAGCAGGCGAGGTAGACTTAGGTGAATAGGCACATAGAGCTGCAGAGTCAGGTAGAGCAAGAAACAGGAATAAAGATAGAGAAGTGACGTACAATATGTGCCACGAGACAGAAATATTATTTTTTAGTTTAATTGCTACCAAGTCTCGAAGTGTAAGGGTTACGGTTGAGCAGGCCGAAAATGCAGATTCAGCTTCTGTGAGCCGCATATTATTAAAATCGGTTATACCTATGAGATTTCTGATTGCCCCATCACTTTACCAGGGGGGGGGGGCTGGGAGCCATCACTTTATAGGGGTCTGCTCTGTGGCTCTCTTGGTTAATAAGTGGCCAACATACAGCTAGTTTAAAGAAGGGGCGTATTAAATGAATATTGCGGCCCTTTCATCAATATAGAGGGATGTAACAGCTCAGTTGCAAGCCTGCACGTGGGAGTGTTTCAGTAAAGCCTGATTCCGAGTAAAATGTGCGTGTCTTGGAAAACGCGAGAGTCCGGAGACATCGAAGCACGCCAATGTACCTTTCCTACAGAGATAGATCAAGGCGTATTACTCGGCGTCATCACACAAATGTTCAATCTCCTTTTAAAGGTCGGTTTCTGCAGAGGATGAAAAGACATGCCTTGGCATCGGAGCCCACTACGCCGCCATGGGCACTTCTCTTCTAAACACAGCAATGTGTGAGGAGATGTTACGAGGTGGATCCGCCAAGCCGAGGCATGATATGCAGCCTTTAAAATGAATGCCGCCAAGATTACAACTGCATTGCATCGTGAGTAGCCCACGTTTCCTGAAAAATTCCCCCAAAAAGTATTATTAGAGTATTAGTTTTCATTTGATTTTCACTCATTGCAATGCTGTGACGTGCTTCTTTAAAAGTGACCATTAAAAAGTTTCTCGGGGCAGATTTACAAGAAACTAACGCAGCGTGGTTTAGTTTCGAAGCACAGAGATGCAACATATTTACAACAATATGTCATATTTCTGTGATTCCCCTTGCGGTGGAGCACAAACTGCTGCCATGTGCGGGTGCAGGCTCCTTCCTGCGCAAAAACAATCAATTGAGGGGATTTCCTCTTCCAATGAATGCAGCACGCATTGAAAGAGGAAAAAGAACGAGGAAAAATGAAAACATTTTTCCTCATTGCACTTCGCTACGCCACCCAGAGGGCATTATGACTCATTCCCTCGTTCTTTAGCTCACTTCACCACCCCAGTTTGGATCCAGCCATATGGAAATCAGTCTTGACCCTAAACCTCATGGGAACAGTCCAGCCCGAACTGCAAGGCCAGAACGATGGTGGATTGAACCCAGATCTGTGACTGGTGGTGAGTGTCTGAAATGTTTCAGCGCTCTGTCCATCATCTCCTTGTGTTTTCTTTGTTCTCTCTAGGTTGGCAGGGTATGCCCAGACGTGGGTCCCTTGCTCACTTTGCCACTGGATTCAAGCTAGCCTAGCCGATGAAGGGTGGTACCCAGAAACCGGACCCAGGATGCTTGTTTCCGATTCAGGGAAGACCTGGCTTGGCAGTTCGGGCTAGAATGTTCCCATGAGGCACAGAGTCAAGACTGATTTGCATATGGCTGGGTCTAAACTGGGGTGATGAAGTGAGCTAAAGAATGATGGTGGAAAGTTTCAGCACTCTGTTGATCATCTCCTTGTGTTTCCTTTCTTTGCCTTTCCTTTGTTTGCCCCTAGTTGGCAGGATATGCCCAGACGTGGGTCCCTTGCTCACTTTGCCACTGCATTCAAGCTAGGCTGGCTGATGAGGGGCGTTGCCCTGAAACCAGTCCCAGGATGCATGGTGCCGGTCCAGAGAGGACCTGGCCTGGCAGTTTGGGCTGGACTGTTCCCATGAGGCACAGGGTCAAGACTGATTTGCATATGGCAAGGTCCAAACTGGGGAACTGGGGTGGCGTAGTGAACTAAAGAACAATGATGTATTCAACCCAGATCTGTGAATGGGGGCGAGCGTCCGAAAAGTTTCAGCACTCCGTCCATCATCTCCTTGTGTTGACATTATACCTGTGTCATACATAATGTAGGCAGGGTGGGCATTCCCTGTAAAAAAGGCTCGTAGACATGGCGCAGTGAAATTTATGAGATTTCACTGCGCCACTTCTACGACTTCACTGCATCAAATCCTTGTCGCATGGAGGGCACAATGAAAAGTGTCACATCACGAGATGCGCCACTTTTCATAAATGAGGGTCTAAATAAATAAAAATAAATGTTTTCCGGGAAAACTTTCCATCAATTGTTACTTTTATTATCTGACTACGTCATGTCTAAGCCATTTTATAGTTGCTTGGTCAGTAGAATTTGATCGTAACAATATTTCCCAGGAAATATGACTAAGCCACCGCTTGCAAATGCTCAAACATTGCTACAATCTTGGCGTTGCAATATCTGTACAGCTTGTACCTATGATATGTTTTTGAACGATCTAATTCGAGCCTGATGACTTAACATTAATACTGTTATTTCTGCAAAGTGTTACATTCCTGTCGTAGTGACAACCAATGAAAACGCTAACCTGACTGCTTTCATTGTCCCATGATGAATGCTGTCATTGTAATAACAGTGAGCAAAGTTACTTGGACTTTAGCTGTTACATTAAAACAACAATGATCTTTATTTCAGACGCTGGGACCAGAAAAATCACAGAGCCTTGCACCTTAATGGCAAAGCATTCAAGCCTGTAACATACCGACCTAAAGTTTGAGGACAGGAAATTGCTGTGAAGACCTAAGTGAACGAACAACTCTGATTCAGAGAACTTTTTTTCTCCCTTATGTTTAAGTCAGGTGTGCAAACAACGTGTCTCTCGCGACTACAATAACAGGTCAGTGGTGGCTGGCATGTAAGGAGGGTGGTAGGCGCCGGGACAAAAATAAAAAGTAACAAAATAAGTAAACAAAAAATAATTCCACTGACCTGCTGGGTTAGAGAGGTTTAAAATGTGCATATCTGGCTGGCCCTTGCAAGACGGCTGACCAAAAAGACATGCACACTTTAAACTTAAAGTGCCCTGCCCATCACTGCTTTCTGTTGCTGCCATTCAGAAAGGCTAGCCCCCCGTCCTTACACTCAGCTCAGTATGGGGTTTTGAAAAATAAAATAGTAATAAATTAACTTCATTACCATTAGATTTTTCGATCACTGGGGGCAATTTTTTAGTGGGGTGATACTCCTCATCCTTAATGCAGGAGCCACCCCTGTAACAGGTCCTTATTCAAGGGAAAAAAGGTATGCTAATGTTTATGGTGGCAAATAGATTTAATAACTGGTCCACCCAGAGGTCTGATTTTTCCTTGAGATTAGATTAGACACTAATCTTGGCAAATTTGTACCACCTTAAATGCACACCTAATTCTGTAACAAAAATGTTGGATGAAATGCTCAATTCAGAAGATAACATTTCCCAGAACCCCACCTTTTACGGGACTAAATGAAAGGGGATTTCTCTGCTTGGATAAATGTTTAAAGGGTGCAGAAGACCATGGGGGGAAATACATGAATACACATTTTGCATAATTTATAACCGAGCGGATCATCAACCTGTGTAAAATCCACTACATTAAGACCTGGGTAAGTAGGAGTACACCTGAGGAATTCCAGCATGTTTGTACATTTCCAAGTGCACTTGTTGTCAAAATTGTGCATCTCAAAGATGAGGAAATCAAGAAAAATATAAGGTATAATCCTACAACTCGTAGATACCCAGTACTTCTATGTTATGTCATGTTAAGTTCTGGTTTGTTCTGCAAGAGAATTTAAAGCATTCACTTCACAAATTGGAAAATTCTATAATGCAAAACAGGAGCGTTTTAAATTGTTTCCTGAAGAACAATGAATGGACTTGAATGTATTGAGGCATTTTTTTCCCAAATTCTTTTTATTGAGTTTATAAGACAAAAACAAGAAATAATAAACAATCAAGCAATTCGTGAAACCATTCTGAAAGAGGGGAAAACTCCAGTTACACGATATGACAATACGTTTACACATAATGAAAGACACAACTAAACTGAAACACCAGATACATAGAATGACTAGGGGGCAAGAGCACACCAAGGCCAAGTTGTCAAGCTTAATACACAATGGACAGTACAAAAAATAGACTTAGCTGCCATATTTCCATTACCATTGTGCAAATGGAACAAACATCACCCCACCCCTTCCGATCCCTCATTAGAGCTAGTCTCCACATCAGCAAATTTATGAAAAAGAAATCCCCACATGATTGCCTCAGAAGCTCCCTCGTCTGTATGTGCATTACGCAAGTGCATCTCCTCCGCCAACCCTGATTCCAGGAGATCCCGCTGCCATGAAGACAGCAACGGTGCCTGAGTGCTCACCCAACAGATGTCGACTCTCTGTTTGGCCAGTAACAATGCAAGCTGGGCCATCTTATAGGGAATCTTTCGTCCCCTGGCTGCACTCCTATCCCCAAGAGGCAGACCAGCGGAGAAAGAGGGATCACAATGTCTGTCGCTTCTACTATTTTGGGTACCACCTGCCTCCAGTACCCCTGAACCAGATCACAAGCCCATGTCAAGTCTAAAAAGGAGGCTCCCAGCTTCCCAAATCTTGCACATCGCACCTCCCTCGAGGACTCCATTCTATTCAAGTTCCAGGTGTCACCTAGGTGCTTTGGAAAAAATTTAAGTGAAGTAACTTGAACCTATGGTACAGGAGCTTTCCGCACCAACGCGCATGCCTTTGCCATGTCAGCATCCACAACAAACTCCCCCAGACCCTACCGTGTAAGGGGCAGTTACCATGGCACCAGAGATTGCCCTATGAAAGAAGGAAATGAAATGTCTCACGTCTTTCAAGCGGAGGAGGCCCACCAACATCAGGGAGGGCTGAGTGGCTGCAGGGAAACCAGCCCAAACCTCCCACTCAACACTTTCCAACTTGGCATAATGAAGGAAATTGCCTGGGCACCCTTCAAAGGTCTCCAGAGCTTCCTGGAATGTGAGGAAGACATCCCCTGGGTATACGTCCCCCGCCACCCGACAACCCTGATCTCCAGAGATCCATGGACATAGCCCCATCAAGTGCTCTAATGGGGGAGATCCCAAGGATGGTGGTCCCTGTCAAAGGCGGTCCTGCGTAGCACCCTCCTCATCACTGCCTCCCAAATCGCTGCAGTCTGCTGCACCACTTAAGTTACTGCACCGTCCTACTGACCCCCTCCACATCAACAAGTGCACCAGTGTGTCATCTGCCATCTATCTGGTACTGCCAAACACCGCCCCGCATGCTGTAAGTTGGCCTCATAATAATAGAGCAGTATGTTCGGTATAGAACCCCCTCCCTTCATATCACACTTGAGAACTGATAGTGCCACTCTGCTGCACCCCGCGGCCCAGATTAGAGAAAGAAGTAAGCTATCGTTCTTGCAAAAATATGTGGCTGGAGGGGAAACATTGCATTTTGATCCAAGTAAAGTCAGCGAGGAAGAAAGGCCATCTTGGCTGTTGTAGCCCTACCTATCACTGACAAGGGGAGCCTATTCCAGAATGTCACAGAGTCTTCGAGGCCTGCCACGACTCTGCCTTCATTCAGACGCCAGTAAACATCTTCAGTATGGGCTACCCATATACCCAAGTATCAAAAGTCTTCCATTTCCCAGCGGAGGCAAAGCCCCGGCAATTGGTCAGCAGATACCCTGATCAGACTGCCAAGCGGGAATAAGAGTAGTTTCCTAAAATTAACCCGAAGGCACAAGACCCTACTGAAGGCACTGAGGGGACCCATTAATATCGTGCCTGAGAGGGGGAGCGGACCGACACCAGTGCATCGAATGCGTAGAGAGAGATTGCATGTCTGGAACCCCCCCCACACAAATTCCGCATGGCTCTAATTCCCTACTCTGCAGAAGCGCTAAAGGCTCAATGACGAGAGCAAACAGGAGCGGAGTGAAGGGACAACCCAGCCTGGTGCCACTCCCAACCTCCCACTCCTCAGAGAGATCGCCTCTAATCTTGAAGCAGGCAGTCGGCTGGTTAAAGGAGCTCCACCCAACCACAAAAGATGGGGCCAAACCAAACTGCATTGATCCCCATGATGCAATTAGTGAATCACTCCCCCCTAGCGTGATGCGAACAACTCGCATAGAATTTTGACATCTGTGTTGAGTATCATGAGCGGCCTATATGACCATCTGTTAGCCACATCATCCCCAGGCTTCAAGCGAAGGCAGATAACACCATCCCTGGTGTTATCTGGGATACTGTGCAGAAGTATCCTGTTTACCTGAGTTCCAGGGGGACCTCCAACAACTTTTCCCAAAGTGTAAATGTGTTGGACTGGTAGAACTCCACAGGGAAGCCATCTTCACCTGGAGCCTTAGGTCTGTTGAAGGCCCAGATGGCTGCACCCAATTCCTCAAGGTAATCTCACCTTCCAAATCCTGCACAAGATCCGGAGCCAAGGTAGGCAGCCCCACACCATCCAAAAAGTTATCAGTCTTCCCCGAGAGGACCCAATTCCTTGTGTGATACACCCCATGGAAGTGTTTAATGAAGACCGCCAGGATATCCCACCGACTAGTCTCCAATCCCCCCTGGTAGAATGAACATGTAGGAAAGGAGGATCCTCCCTCCCCAATATCCAGGCCAAAAGTCTACCGCACTTGTCTCCCTCCCTGTGTAGACACTGAGGATAAGCCCTGAGCATGCATTTGTCTAAGGTATCCCAGGTTGACTGTACCTCCAGTAGAGCTTAGAGCACCACCCCCCCCTGTATCTCCAGCTAAAGCTCCTCGGATCCCTGAAGGTCTGCCTATCGTCACTCCCAACCCCTCAGCTCAGCCTCCAGTTGATGACAGACTCCGCAGGTGGTGCCTATGGAGGCCCAAGCATGACCGCTTTAAGAGCCTTCCAATCCATAGCTCTAGAAGCAGCAGACCCCATATTTCCACCCTGATGATCAGTAAGCGAAGTCGCCAGTGCATCACAACATACAACGTTAACTAAAAGGACTGGGGGCATGCACCAACTGCACACACGGTGCACTTAAGTGCTCCATTCCAACTGGTGCATGCTCACCTCACTATAAGTATGTCGGAAGGGCACCCCTGATGCATCCTTAATAGCAACACCCCGAGCACAAGAAGAGTAAGTAGCTGAAAACAATTGCCCTGCCATTTCTTCAGCTTCACCAGGAAATGGGTTTACTGCAAGCAGGCTATCTGCACCTTATGACGTCGGAGAAATGAGTGAAGTGGTACTCTGGACAATACCGACTGACTTTGTCTGATGAGGCAAGTTACCCAGTGGCTTTTATTTTCTCCTGGTCTGTCGTCTCCTATCATACAAGAAGCTAGTGTAATGTGATGTTCTAGTTATATTTCTTTAATTGCAGTTGAGGTCCACCCCTCTACTTCTTGCAATGATCTTCAGAATTGAGCCTGATTTATGATATGCAAAAACACAAAAGAGCAGAACAGGTCCAAAAACTGTGTGTGACTACTTAGTAGTCACACACAGTTTTTGGACCTGTTCTGCTCTTTTGTGTTTTTGCATATTGATACTGGGGTATGAGCAGACAGGTCAGTAAATATTCCCCTAGACCCCCCACACACCAGTCTGTCTTTTCTTCATTCCTGATTTATGATATACTGTTATTAGTGCTATGCACACCTAGTAGAATGTGGACATGCATATATCATTGAGGGCGGTCCTCTCCCCGGGGTGGGGAATTATTACTGCTTTTGTTGTTTGTTGAACACTGCTATGCCTGGCCACATCCACCTCCATGGGTTACCCCCAAGTAGTTTCATTGCCCTTTTATGTTTGTTTCTCTGCTATTCCTAATTGTTATTGTGCTATTTTGGATTATGTTGTAGAGAGGGGACACAGTGGTATATGCCTAGTTGGGGTAGGCATTGCGTGGGTGGGGGAGTGTTGGGGTTTTGTTCTGTATCCACAGTTGATGTACCATGATCACAATGTTCGAGGAAATCACTCAGCAGTCCTATACAATTGCTCACAGTGGTCAATTTAAGTAAGCAGCAACACTCCCTAGATGAGACTCCTCGACGCCTCCCAGGGAAAGTTCGATTAATTACCTGGAACATCCGGGGGCTAAATGATTTTAGGAAATTGCGCAAAATACAAGCATATCTCAAACGTCACAAAATAGATATTGCATTATTGCAAGAAACTCACTTAGCCCCTAACAACTGCTTTCTTAACAACAAAAGGTTGCAAGGCACATTTCATGCTGCAGAGTTTACCTCTCACGCCAGCGTTGTCCTTACCTGGATCAACTCTAAATCAGGCATTTTCATGACAGTGGTTAAAACGGATCCCAATGGTAGATACGACATTTCAAGGTGCCATGGCTCTGGGTTAGATATTCAAGTTGTTAACATATATGGCCCAAACTATGATGACCCTTCCTTTTACCAATCATTGTTAGCCCAGGTTTCCAGCAGCCCGACTATGCCTCAGTTATGGGGTGGCGACTTGAATTGTATCCTATATCCCGTCCAAGACAAGTCGGTGGCCTAGGACGCCATACTTCCACTGCAGCCAAAGCCATCATAGACTTAGCACTGCAGCTAGATCGGGTAGATGTCTGTAGAGAAAGGCACCCGCTGGGTGGCGGATTCACTCATTACTCAGCCCCTCATGACACACACACTGGAATTTATTACATACTACTGGACAGATAGTTATTCCCCCATGTTTGTACTTGTGAAGTCATGCCCCGCACATTTTCAGATCACTCTCCCATTATTTTGGAGGTTGACACGCCGCCATAGGTTGTTGTCCCGTTCACATGGAGAATTCCCCCATACTTTCTACTTCACCCTGTGTTCAAAGGTGAGATAGCCACTGCTATTACTGATTGTTTTGCTATTGAGAAAGACTCCGTTAGGCGTTTCACCACAGTCTGGGAGGCATTTAAAGTATACATAAGGAGGGGTCACCATTAGCAAGCCTGCAGGAGTGTTGTGCTCGATCAGGGCTAGACTCACCACCTTAGAGAAAAAGATTGTTGAATTGGAATTGTCCCCCCAGGGGTGCAGTGATCCCCAGATTGCTAGGCCTATGAAAGAAACGCTTGCGGAATACAGCGCAAAGGCTGACGCAGAGGTTAAGCGTATGGGGAAGTATGCTATTGCTAAATCTTATGGAGAGGGTGACAGGCCGGTGCTGTATTGGCTGCGATGGCCTGACGACAGAGGGACACACGGGGGGTTTCTGACATAGATAGGGGTGATGGTACCATCCTGATAGATCCTTTGGAAATATCACAAACATTTTGTCAATACTATAGTGAGGTGATTCCTTGCCTTTTAACACCTTCAATGCTACAGGGTATTTTTCTCCTGTGCTGAAAGCTTCAGATTTGCCTTGTTCATGACAAGGTCAGCTCGTCATAAGCACAGCTCCAGTGGTACTGCATGACGAGCTGACCTTGTCATTAGCATGGAAGAGGTTAAAAAAAATCTCAAGGCTTTAATGGTTAGGCTGGCATGGGCGGGGAAGTCTCCAGGGTCACACTCGCGCTTCCCTACTCTAAGGGAGGTCTGGGTGCCCCGGACCTAGAGCTTTACTACCGAGTTGCTTAGGGCTCGCATGCTTATCTCTGGAGTCATGGTCCGTACATGCTCCCACATCTCCTCATAGAAAGTATTGCCTCTGACCCTTCTCTACTTCCCCTGCAACATTTTCAGCCTCACAATAGACATTATGGCGTTCTTGACTTTATAAATTCAGCTATCCATGCCTGGAGTGAACTACTAAAGAGGCAGTTAGGCTCTCTGCTTTACTCTCCACTACTTCTGTTGGATTGGTGCCAGTGGTTCTCTTTGGGCACTGAAAATGCTGTCAAGGTAGTGCTCCGAAGTGTCCGTATAGTGAATATGGGTGACTTCTTCTCTGAAGGCAGGACCTGGATGGGGGTGAGGTCGCGACTGTTCATCAGGGAGCCAGCCCCCTTGGTGCAATTTCAATATTTTAGGGCATGACACGCCTTGAGGGCGCTGATGAAAGATGAATGTTTAGAGCCTATGGCTCTTCCATCATGCACTCTCATGGAGTGTTTAACGAAGAAAGAACCAGGCATTGGCAAAACCAATAGAACTGGCACTAGCAGGCATACCTCTGGCAATGCTTGTTTTGTTATGCTTTCATAGAACTTTATTGTTCAAGAAGCTGCCAGGTCCTCATCAATCTAAAGAAATTGGCTAAAGGCTAAAATGTTTTTGTTCTCAAAAACGGAGACATTACCATTGTTATTCCCCGGAACTGAAGAGAACATCTATGTGTATGGAAGAATGCCTTGTGAAAGGGCAGCATGCCATAAGTAATAATTAAATCAACCAATGCCTGAAATGGGCTGAAGCATTGATCCTTAATGCATGCTGAAGTGGATCGGAAAAAATGTGAATGACAACAACAGATTCATGGATAAAGTTTGTCTGAAAACCCCTAAGTTAGTATGTCATGCACATAATTTCAGTAAAATGAAAAGGTCTTGGCTAACATAGACCTATAAAATATAATTGGCATTGGTTACTAGCTTCTTGCCTTTGAGAAAGAAGGAAAGAAAGAAAGAAAGAAAGAAAGAAAGGAAGAAAGAAAGAAGAAAAAGAGTAAGAAGAAAGAAAGAAGAAAAATGATCAAAGAGAAAACTAAGAAACATGGAAAAATTAAGGGGAAAGAAAAGAGGAAAGAATGCAATGAGAAGGAAAGAGGAAAGAAAGAAGAGAAGTAGAAAAAAGCAAAAGAAGGAAAAAGAAGGAAGGAAAGAAAGAAAAAGAAACAAAGGACAGAAAGAGGGAAAAATAAGGAAAACAGAAGGTAAACAAAGGAAAGAAGGTAAAAGGAGGAAAAAAGAGGGAAAAAAGGAAATGTAGGAAGCTGGTTATTTATGTAGTGCACACCATGCATATAGTCCAGACGAACCTTATTCGATGTACAGGGCTTACTTTCATAATTCTACGTGCTCTACTTGTAGTACTGTGGTCGAGCATCATAGGTTTATCAGAGGGGATTGTTGAGTATTTGTTGTATACACAGAGTCAATAAATGAGTCCCACAATCTATAGGAAACTTGAGACCAATTTAGAAAAATAACAGATTTGTATATAATTTTATATACCAAAATTAGAATCAGGTAAATACTTTCGGAGACATACATTTTTGAAATAATGCAATAAAATTCTGGAGTATCAGTTTCTGAGGTATGAGCCTCAAACATGGTAAGGTTATTTTATGGGAGAAACATACAATGCATACAGGTACGTGCACACAGCCTTTAGAGTACCTTTTAGGACTTAAGGTGCCTAGGGGCCAAGGGCCATGAAACCGCTAGCAGTTCTGATTTACCTGCCCTGGTGTGTCCAGGTGCAGAGGTACTGGTGGCATTACTACCATTTGAATTTAAATTTGAATTTAAAAGCATTTATAGAGCGCTCGTATACTAAGCAGTTTCTTGCCGCTTAAAGGTAACCGTGGCAAGAGCAGATAGACAGAGAACAGTGAACAGTGGGCTAACAGTTAAACGCTTGCTGGAACAGAAGGGTTTTTAAGGCTCTGCGGTATTCCATATAGGAGGGCAGAAGTCTTACTGAGGGGGGGAGGGCGTTCCAGAAAGTGGGGGCCAGAACTGAGAATTTCTGACCACCAGCTCTTTTCTTCTTGAAGCGTGGTACTGCCAGCAGGCCCAGGGAAGAGGAGCGAAGGGCTCTCAGCGGGCAATAATTCGTGATGGCAGAGTTAATAAATGCTGGGGCAGTGCCCGCTCGGGCTTGATAAGTGAGACATCCCAATTTAAACAGTGCCCGCTGTTTAATAGGGAGCCAGTGAAGGGCTTTCAAAAGGGGAGTGGAGTGGTGTGACTTAGCCAGGCCATAAACCAGGCGGGCTGCCTGGTTCTGGACCAGCTGGAGGCGATGAAGGGCATATGCGGGGACACCGTTATAGACGATGTTCCCGTAGTCAATTTTTGACAGGACCATAGCCATTATTATCAGTTTAAGGGCGGGAATAGAGAAAAACCGGGATATTTTTCTGATGGTCCGTAGAGAAAAAAAACAAGAAGAAACAACTGAACTAATATGTGAATGGAGTGTAAGTTGATGGTTAAGAATAATACCTAGCGTTTTAACTGACGGGGAGGGAGTGGGGGGGGCACCCAGGGATGGTGGCCAGAAGAGAGATGACCAAGGATTGCCGGTGCCGCCCGTCAGAACCAGCTCCGTTTTGTCCGGATTTAGCTTAAGATGGTTCATATTCATCCATTTGCGGATGAACAGCATCACGGACTGGAAGCCGGTTTGACCTGACGAAGCCGGGGACAAATCAAAAATAAGTTGGAGGTCGTCGGCATAATTATACACCTCGACCTCCATGTGCTGTAAAGCGAAAATAAGAGGGAAAATGTATAAATTAAAAAGTAAGGGAGAAAGGGAAGAGCCCTGGGGAACCCCACAAGTGATTTTACAAGGGGGGGCAGTGAATTCTGCCAGGTGGACAGCCTGAGAGCGATCCGACAGAAAGGACTCCAGCCAAGCCAAAGGGGGGCCCTCGATGCCCGCCGATTTGACACGGCGGAGAAGGATGGAGTGGTCCACCGTGTCAAAAGCGGCGGACAGATCTAATAGAACGAGGGCCTGAGGAGTGCTGGAGTCCAATCCCTCCCTGAGTCGATCCAGGACTGAGATGACCACCTTTTCTGTAGAATGACGAGGGCGAAAGCCTGCTTGGCAGGAGGCAAGATATTCGCTGCCCTCAATAAAGGAGCTCAGGACCTGTGTAAGATGAGACTCGGTGATCTTCCCTAGAAAAGGGAGGAGGGAGATTGGTCGATAGTTAGCCGGGGCGCTAGGGTCTGCCCCAGATTTTTTTAGAATGGGGATGACCGTAGCAGCCTTGAAGGAGGGAGGGACTATACCCTGTTCAAATCAGTTGTTTAACAGGGTAAGAGCGGGGGCGGGGCAGTCCAGGAAAATCTGACTTAATACATGTGCTGGACAGATGTCGGCCGGAGAGCCAGATTTCACCCGCCTAAGGAGAGGGGGAAGAGAATCCAGAGTCAGGGGGGGATGAGGGCTAAAGACTGGTTGTTGATAGGAGTGGGACACTCGCAAAAGGTGGGGGAGGGAGGAGGAATGTTAGCTTTGATGGTAGCCACTTTTTCTATAAAAAACTCATTTAGAGAGTTGCACATAGTCTGTGAAGGGGGAATTTTTAACTGGGTCCTATCGGAGGCGGCCAACTCATGGACCATCGCAAAGATCTCTCGTGGCTGGTTTTCGGCCGCAAGGATGCGTCCAGAAAAGTAGTCTTTTTTTGCGACTAAAATGTCTTGCTTGTATTCAGAAAGGACTGAAGTGTAGCGCTGCCTAGCTAGAGGACAGTAAGCACGTCGCCATACGCGTTCAGCCTGCCGCACTGTTAGTTTTTTTATTTTTAAAGCTGGGCTAAACCACTTATTTGCATTGTGGACGCGATTAATAGTTACACGCTTAAGCGGGGCTATGTGGTCACATGTTTTAATAAGCCAATTGTCCAACGCGGCAGCCTGGGAATGTAAAGGCAGACCCTCGAGGGCCGGAAGGGAGGAGCGGAGTGAGCTACACAGAGTGGAGATGTCAACTCGACTCCAGTTCCGGGTCAAAATGTTTTTGGGGTGACGAGGAGGGGCAGGGGTATTGAGGGCCAATGAGAAGGACAGAAGGTGGTGGTCCGACCAGGCACAGGGCAGCACCGAGAGCGCCGATATGGGGATGTTAAGGGTCCATATCTGGTCAAGTGTATGCCCCTGCCTGTGTGTAGGAGTGTGAACATGTTGCGAGTAATTCAAACTGAGGAGTAGTGCGGTAAAGTCTTTGGATATTGCGTCCTCCGCAGGATCGCCGGGCCAGAAGTTAAAGTCTCCAAGGACTAGGACTGAGGTGTTATTGATGGACAAGGTGCCTAAAAGTTCCTGAAATGCAGTGATGAAACCAGTGGAAATCTGGGGAGGGCGGTAGACCAACACACAAGTGAGGGGAGTTTTAAAGGAAACGGATCGTACCACTAAACAGTCTGACGTTGGCAAGATGGAGGAAGCCAGCGTCTGAAATTGCAGCCCCTCTCGTGCTATTAGGGCAACTCCACCCCCGTCTTCCCGTTTGGGCGGTCGGCACGAAGGGCAGAATAGGAAGGGGGAAGGGCCGCTAGGACATCAGGGAGTGAGTCCTGGCGGTACCAGGTTTCCGTTAAAAAGAGCAAGTCTGGGCTCTCGGTGTCCAATAGATGGAAGATATCAGTTTGGTGGCGCACTGCGGATCTGGTATTAAGCAAGAAAGCAGTAATAGCAGGGATAGGCGTAGGGGTGCGTGGGCTGGGAGTGGGCGATGTAATGATAGAAGGGACAGGTCTGGAACAGTGTAGGAAGGGGTTGGGACAACCAAAACCAAGTGCTGTGATACAGGCAAGAGTGGCAGGATCAAGTGGGTAGGCGGAGCGTAAAGAGTGTAGTACTTGCGGAGAGTAAGTAAGTATATGGGCATGGTGGTATGGCCCTGGTCCCGGTCTGGCGCGGACGGGCGCAGACGGGCAGGACTTTGGCACGACTTCGGCGCGAAGTCGGCGCGCCCGCTGCGCTCGTCCGCTGCGCTTCCGCCATTGCATCATTAAATACCAGAGGGGAGAGAGACACTAGCCCGCTGACCTGCCAATCGGCCAGCAGGGCGGAAGTGAGGATGTGGGGGCGGAGAAGGGATTTCGTGCTCATGTGGCCACCGCCGCTGCAATCGGCACAAGCCGTGGCGGATCGGTGCCTGGAGCGATGTACAAAATTATGCAAGAGAAGCGTTGCGCCGAGGAGCGGCGATCAGAGGCAAGTAAGTATTCAGATCGTTAGCAGGTCAACAATCTAAGCAGCATGATACACAAAAGCAAAGTGAAATCAAATACACAGCGCAATAATGTTAAAAAGTTTTAAAAATGAGAGCCAAAGAAGCGCATAGCCTCCGCGACCTCTCTTACCAGCAGTTAGCCCCAAGTGCCAGTTTCACAGGATTTTTAAGTGGTATCTATTCCAGACACTAGCCCGCTGACCTGCCAATCGGCCAGCAGGGCGGAAGTGAGGATGTGGGGGCGGAGAAGGGATTTCGTGCTCACGTGGCCACCGCCGCTGCAATCGGCACAAGCCGTGGCGGATCGGTGCCTGGAGCGAGGTACAAAATTATGCAAGAGAAGCGTTGCGCCGAGGAGCGGCGATCAGAGGCAAGTAAGTATTCAGATCGTTAGCAGGTCAACAATCTAAGCAGCATGATACACAAAAGCAAAGTGAAATCAAATACACAGCGCAATAATGTTAAAAAGTTTTAAAAATGAGAGCCAAAGAAGCGCATAGCCTCCGCGACCTCTCTTACCAGCATTGAGTGCTAAACGTTAAAGTCTATGTGGAAGTCCCTGTAAAAGAAAGGATGGACATGGGGAATTGGGGGCAAATCTAGCAGAGCCAAATGGTGAGGTTGGCTGATGGTCTCTGGAGCAAGGGGTCACTGTCGGTTTACCTGGGCTGTGGGGCTCTGTTGCGGAGGTGTTCTGGCTGGTGGTTCTCTTAAGTAAGAGGCATTCCCTTCTTGGGTTGACCTGGAAAGTGGAGAAAAACAAGAATGCAGGGCTAATCTTGGTGAGGCTCCCATACATCCTGAAGTCCCACCTTGGCAGACAGTCGGTTGGCGTCAGTGGGTCCAGACTAAACACTCAACAATTCTTGGTTGCTACAAGTGCTCCTGTATCCAGGGTATTGGTGCTGGTTGGTTCCTGGAGGACTTGGCATCTCCACACTTGTTAGGGAGACAGAACTATCCTCCTAGAACCACAATGATGTCTTCCTGGCGTGATGCACCCTCGGTGGACCAGATGGTCTACAAGACAAGTCCGACAAGTGCAGTCGGTGCTTACAGCTGCAGGGGAGTGGCTCCTCCATCCTAAGGGAGATACTGCTTGGTTGTGGAAGTTCTGGACAGTCTTCCTAGGCTTTAGAAGGATGCACAGCTTTTGGAGGAGTCGGGTATTTGCATTTGTCGAGGTACCAGCAGCCGGGCAGGGATTGGCACCAATTTCGGAGCAGGTTCTTTGTTCATGCGAGATCTGATCTTCTTTGTCCTTCTTCTGTTCCCAAGTAGATGAATCTGAGTTCCTGGTGCCAGGGGTCACCTAAGTACTGTATTTAGGGATTGTTAAGGGGAGTATAAGGTAGTAGCCAGTAGATTACTTACCACTGGGTGAATAAACCCCCTATAGGAACACTTCCTGTGGAGAGTGGTCATAATCTTGACCCAGAGTTCCTAATTTCACCAAATTCAAAATGGTGAAATCCTTTTTCAGCTGTCCACTTCAAGTGTGATGCGCCTTGTGACTATCTAATTTCCTGCCCACTCTGCTGCCAAATGGGCTACCAGGCAGGGGGTAGCATTTCCCAGTTCTGGTGCGAAGCCATTGCCACATATTAAAGGCAGTTTAGGATTTGAAGCTTCTGTCCATGACATGCCAATTTACTTGCCTTCCTGCTGGAAGAAGTGTGATTACCTTCCTCTGGAGCAGACATTGTTCCTGGCCTCTGAGAGTGTAGGCTCTCACCTGCAGGGAATCAGAAACTCATCTGTGGTGGCAGGCTGGAAGATATTAGTCAGCCAGCAGAGGACTTGTAGGGCTCAGGAGACACCTCTAAGGTGCCCTCTGGGTGCATGTCATAATAAATCTAGTACTGGCATCAGCACAGATTCATTAAAATTATGTGTTTGATACCAAACACCATTATTTCCAGTGAAGCCAATATGTAACTGGGGAATTTGTAATGACCAGTGACCAGTACATATGTTTAAGATGGCTTCCTGATTAATTACATTGCTGTGGCAATAGAACCAGACATCACAGGGCAAAGAAGTCCAGCTTCCTACAGGAAATATGGAAACAAAAGGAAAGAAAGAAAGAGTGAAGGAAAAAGGACACAAGAAGGGAAAAAGAAAGGACAAAAGAAAGAAACAACGGATAAAGAAAGGGAAAAAGAAAGAAGGAAGGACGACAGGAACGAAACAAAGAAAAAAGAAAGATTCATTGAAAGAGAGAAGATAAGCAGAAGAAGGCAAGCACAAAGGAAAGAAAGAAGGCAGGAAAGGAAGAAAGAAGGAAATAAGAAAAGTGAAGGTAAAAAGGAAGAAGGCAGGAAAGAAAGAAAGAAATACAGGGTTGCAAAGATACAGTACACTGATTAGTTTATATTCAAAGTTCTTGTGAGCTGATATGAAAATAGGAAAAGTCAGATAAACAAGGCCACTTCAAAGGAATTTACAACAGCATTAGCAGCAGATGGTATTCTGATACAGCTGAAATGTGCCCTTTGCAGGCATTAAAAGTATCCTGCTATTACATAATGCTCTAAACAGAAAGACAACTCTAAAGTAATTTTAAACTAAAACAAAAGCACTGGCACTGAGGGGAACTAGCTTATATGGGTATGAGCTCCTTGTAAATTAAAATGCAGTCACTCAAAATGAAGTGAACCAGTGACTTATGTAAGCTGACCCATTGCACCATGCTGTATGCTGTAGTTGGCGGAAGCAAAATGTGAATGACACAACAACAGGCAAATGAACAAAGAGAGTTGTCTGAAAGCCCCTGTAAGTATATAATACATATACCTTTAGTAAAACAAAAACATCTTAGCGTATGCCTGACCTAAAAAGTAGCTGCCTAGAAGTGAGCAGTGGAGGGATAAAAGTTATCCACTCAAAATTGTGGTAAAAGAAGCTATGCTGCTTGGCAGGGAAAAACACAGGGGGCCATATGTATCAAGCACAAATGCGTTCACAAACACCGAAATTCGCAGAATTTCGGCGTTTGCGATCGCATTTTTGCTAAATGGTATGTATGAAGCAAATCTGCGTGCAAAATAAGGAATCGCAAAATTTGCGATTCCTTATTTTGCGATTGCATTTAAGGAATCGCAAATTTTGCGATTCCTTAAATGCAATGTAAGAAGCACAAAAAAAGTGTAATTTCGCCTCAAGGAATCGCAAATTACCACCGACTTCAAGTGCCATGTGACGCACATACATGCCCTTAGGGCATGTATGTGTGCCACATGTGCACCCGTGCTTATTTCTGGGGTGCAACAGGGTGTCCTTTGGACACCCTTGCACCCTTGAAATTGCATTCTCAATTTGCGATTTGCTAATTGCTAATCGCAAATTGAGAATGTCTTCCCATTCATTCCTATGGGCCTCTAGGCCCATAGGAATGAATGGGGAGGTATTCCTTAATTGTGAATCGCAATTTGAGATTCGCAATTAAGGAATATGTAGGATTCGCAACATTTATTGCAAATCCTACATACATAGCATTTTGCGATTCTCAAATAGCGATTTGCAAAAAATCGCTATTTGGGAATCGCAAATTGACTTTTTGATACATATGGCTGAAGAAGAGCTAAGCAAGCAATTCCATGAGAAGTAAGCAAAAAGAAGTGAGAATGAAGCTAACCAATGGAAAGCATAGTGCGGGCTGTGAGCTCACTGCAAGTTAACTATATATCTTACTCAACCAGACAGCTTACATTGTGCGGTAGGTTCACTCAAAATATATGGCACAATTATGAAAAAAAGATAAAGATTAAAAAGACAAATAAAAAAAATCACTCCAAAACTATAATTGCAATAAACATAGCTGTGAAGGTGTGACAAGACAAGGGCAAAAGTTCAAATCTAGACATTAAATTACAAACTATCTTGCTTTCTGGCTCTGATTAGACAGAAATTCATTACTTGAGTTATTGGTTTGTTGAGGATCAAACTGCAAATGTTAATTACTATAAGGCTAATTATTAAACAGTGATAAACAAAGTTCAACACCATGTATAAATAAATAATCTGTGTACAGGTTTTGTGCCCTATTTAAATGTATTTGTCAGTGTTTAACATTTTCTATTAAACCTGCATGAAATGCAATTCCAACTTTTAGCGTGGAAAAAACATTAATGGCTTAAAAATGCTATTGAGTGAACTCACTGATGCAGAAAATACAGACATGTACTAGGAATTAGCTGATAGAAACAACGTTTATGGTACAGTGTACCGCGGGCCGTCAATACTACTGTTAGCCGAGCTGGTAGTAAAAACAATTAGTAGATTAACTACCTTATCAGAGCTTCATTGCTTCCTGGGGCTGATAATTACGCTCACTGATTTATGGAGGGCTTAAGTATGTGAAAGCTGCAAGCTTTAATTATTCTCTAGCTTAGATATTCAGTCATGGTAATAATAAGCAGAATTAATGAATCAATTCAAATGAAGGGATTAAATTACTCAGTAATGAGAGCGAAGACTTTTGCTGTGTGTGGGAAAGGGAGAGAGAGAGAGAGAGAGAGAGAGAGGGAGAGAGAGAGGGAGAGAGAGAGAGAGAGAGAGGGAGAGAGAGAGAGAGACCAGTCCAGCAGTCTCAGAACCTCTGTTCGGTCACCATTGTACCCACATATAGGTAACCTATTGTATCTGTATTCAGCTTTTTGGACAGGACTCTACACAAGAATGAAACAATAAAGAGTACCAAAAGGTTCACAAGGACAGGGAGGACCAGAAACAAGACAGTTACAGAAGTGTCTAGCCAACCTTACCTTAGGAAGTGGCAACATGCTTAATGTATAACTCTTGTGCAAAGAATAAAAGAGTCACATCATAGATGCTGACTTCAGGGTCAGTCTTACACTCTCCCTCTCCTGTGGATTATTATTGGGTGGGCCCCCAGCTCATGGAACAATAACACTTTCCCATAATGGTGAACCCAAAAAGTTAGTAAATTAGCCTGAGCTCAAACCCCTGGTACCTACGGCACACAGCAGACAGGCTTACCTTTGGGCAATGTGCAACGTTTTATGTAGTACAAAAGAGTAATAAAGACAAAACACCAAACAATAAAAATTCCAAACTGAATTAGAAAATAGAACATTTTAATGAACAAAATGACACTAAATAGACAAAGATCCAATAAGGGGAACCGAAGATATGTTTTAAAAAAGTGTTAAGTGAAAATTGCACGACAAAAAGCTAAGCACCAAGCAGTTGAAGCACAACCTCCAACTCAGTCCCTAAACTAATAGATTTGGTATTTTAATTTCTCCTAGCGTTTCTCAGACAGTGGAGCACACGCTCAAATTTACACTTGTGTGGCTTTTTACGCTGTTGTATAAAGAGAGGCCATCAGTCATCATCTATTTCATTTTTTGGATCCTTCTTTTTCTTCTGTAGGTTTGCTGATCTGTCTATATCAATGGTACCATGTTCAGGAAAGCACTTCTTCCCGTCATCATTAGCGAGTCACACTCATGCAAATAAGTATCTTTAGTCAACACCCAAAAGGTCTCATTAAGGAGTCAAGGCAGCTAGCTCAGAGGGTCTATTTCTCATATACATTCATCCTTCAAGTGTCTGTGTTTCAGGTCCTTGTGCTCCTGCTTACCTATTTTATAGCCTGCTTCTTCTGAACCAAGGATTGTCATCTGTATACGTTTTCGGTTCACTGGACTCCTCCCAGTCCTAACTACCCAACTACCCAACTACTTTTATTCTCTATTATCTTTTAGCCAGAGGACATCTGTGCACTCCTTATTGATGAAACATTAACCACAAAATATTATATAAGCCATGGAAGCATGCAAACAAAACACCAAGGGGCCGATTACCATGTAGGTCAGAGTTGCTTCCGACCGACACCATCTTGACTCTGGATTGACCAACCCCAGGTCTACAGTTCCAACTGCCTAATTGCGATGCGACTGAACACTGTTCGGTTGGATACTCACATTTCTCTATGGGAGCTTATGTTACGGCCATAAACCTGCCATAATACAGGCTCCTATAGAAAAATGAGGGTGTGTGTAAAACCCTACACCCTGTGGCAGGAACTCCATGGTACCTGCCACACAGTGCATGGATTTACAGGGGGGCACCCTAGGTACTCCCTCAGCCACCAACTGTAGGTCAGGGAGGTAAGGTGACCCTGCTAAGGGGCCCACAAAGTTGCTTTCCAACAGGCGTTCCATGTTGGAAAGGCCGTCACGGAAAGGCTGTGGGAAACCAACATCATAATCCAGCCGTCCATAGGGGATTAAGGTGCGGTTCTGACCGGCTGGAAGGCTCCAAGAGCCGGTCGGAACAGAGTCGGAATGACCGGCTGGTTTATGTTCCGACTGCCGACATCGGAATTGATGCGACAAACCGACCGTGTCGATCGGAAAGCCTCTGACTGTGGTTGGAAAGCTTCAGACTAGTAGTCAGAGGCTTTCCTCCCGACATTGCAATTGGCCCCATAGTATGCGCAGTTAGACGCTACGTTAGGTTTTACTTTATTTCGGTTATACTTTTAACTAAGTGACTTGGGCCTCTACAAAATCTTACCCCTTACCTTTAGCACCTGGGGTCATCTGTGCAGCCCCGTCTAGTGCTCCTCTGTCTTCTATCTGTTGCAACGGTTCCCGATGCCACACGCACCATCTGTTAAAAATAAAACACAACTTTTTGGGAAACCCTCCAGTCTAACGTGTTTAATGCAAAATAGCAAGCAGCACGACAAATAATTTTTAAAAATGTACACTTCAACTGACTAGTGGTCGCATTAGAAAAGGGCCAGCTGAAGCCTAATGCCAAAAATACATGACATTTAGGGTGGTGTATATACATATCTTTTCTCTAAATACAAGTCGATGGAACTTATGTTGTGACAGAAACTTGTAACATTCAACAAAAATGTATCTAATGAGCAGGTGGCAGAAACCTCTCCTGAAGGAAACGTAAAAAGTCCTTTAGAAGATCCCATTCATATCCTGAGCTCATTATTCTTCCAAAATCCTGCCTCCAGTTGTGAAATACTGAAAAAGAGGTTATACCTTGCAAAATATACAGATATACTACTCTGAATGAAGGGGCTTCTAGCACTACTGGAATCCGGAAACTTAGCAAGTGTAATCAAGGCTAAAGGACACTTCAGATACATTACAAAGGACTTCGGGGGGCATGGTTAGCAGCCGAGCAAGATTGCTGCAGCCTAAGAGAGCTCCAAGATCGCGGGAGGCTTCCCTATTAATCCGGCCAGTTATCCTGTACCAGCGGGGCACAAACCAGGAGGAATTGAGCCCGGACCGCTCGCAGACCCGATCGTGCCGTTCCAGAGACCTTGCGGCTCAAAGGCTGCTGATCGATGAGACACGGCGAAGCTGAGGCCTGCGAGAAACGCTCAAGCCGGGGCCTCCTATGATTTACCGACCCGCTGCCGTGAAGTGTTGGCGGCACTAGACACGACCAAAAAAGAATACTCACCAGTGCACTGACCATGAAATTGACTGCAACTGTGTGGCGTGAAGCGGAGAGGTCGACTGCGCACTGTGATGCATCGGTGGAGAAGGTTAGCTGCGCAGCACATACACAAACACTCCTGGGCCTGCAACCGGCAAGACCGGCGGACCCGACGCGGCCACACAAAGGAGGAACGGTGTTTCCGAGGGGCGGAGGACCCTGCCCTGCACTGAGATTGAAGACGGTGCTGACTGGAGCCTCCGAGGTCCGAGGAGCCCGAAGTTAAACACACCAGGACCAATTGTGGGACTGCTGGGCACCGCATGACCGATCACCGTGTTGGGAGCTGCCGGCGGGGAACCGCTGCGTGTGGTCGCTTGTTTGGATTCAGGAGTTGGCATTGACGTCCTTGGAGCCTGTGAGAGAGAGACATCGTGGCCTTGAGTCAAAAGAACATACGCAGATAACTCTACTCTGCCTGGCCACAACAGAACTGAGGGACCGATTCACAGAACTAACTTAAGACAAAATCCTAAACTTACTAACATTTATTTATTCACAGAAGGCGCTTACTCATTTTGGTATTCACAGAAGACACTTACTCATTGATGATTAAGTGCCTTCTGTGAATACCAAAATGAGTAAGTACACTTAGTCATTTTTGTATTCACAGAAGGCACTTACTCATCAATGAGTAAGTGTCTTCTGTGAATACCAAAATGAGTAAGTGCCTTCTGTGAATACCAAAATGAGCAAATGGTAGTAAGTTTAGGATTTTGTCTTAAGGTAGTTCTGTGAATCGGGCCCTGTGTTTTAACCTACGGGCCCACGCCTTTGCCACATCAGATGCGCAGACTGCCCCCACCGTTGCAGAAAACTGAGATGCTGTGACCTGGTGACACTGATGAGGTGATCCGAATATACTGTAGATAGAGTTTGCCCAGAGCTGGTCGCGCGCTACTGGAATCCACTGGCCCCACGTGCCCCACGCACCCTGCGACGGGCCTAAAGTAATGGAGTATTCAATGCCCTTCAGAGGCACCACAGCAAGGTTATAAACACTACTCGATGCCATCTGCATCTAACGCCGCAGGAGGAGAAGGTAGGAAACCCGAAAGGCCACATGTGGCAGAACATCATGCTGCAGGCAGCGGAGATTCCTGTCCTCCGCCCGTGTGCTTGGCGGAACCCTCGGTGCACAGGACAGGATGGGGGGTTGAGCCAGAGGGGTTCGTCTAACGTTAAGCTGAACCAGTATCCATATAGCAAGGTTCCACCAGAGAAATCACACATGGACACTGACCATACAGTAACCCCCAAGACTAATAAATCTGATGAGGTCACACTGGTGGATATTATAGCCGCCCTGCAAAAGGTCCAGTCTTCCATTGGCACGATCTCCACAGACATCTCCTTAATACGCTTTCCATAGATACGGCTGCTCTGCAACACCAGGTACGCCACCTAGAAGCAGACAATAAGCTAATATTGGCTAAACTAGATGACAAGGAAGGCCGCTCCTGATGTAACAATGTGTGAATCATTGGTGTGCCAGAAAATGTAGGGGGCCAGCCTTAGAACTCTTTGTGGAAGACCTAATCAAGGACCAGTTGCAGCCACGGGGACTGTCCAGCTTCTTCTCAGTGGAGAGGGCGCATTGCCTACCGGGTGGCAGGCCCCCGAGACCAATACTGGCATGATTATTCAACTTCCAAGATCGCAACGCAATCCTGCAAGTGGCAAGAATAGCCCCCATATCCAGAGTGAAAATTGTACTGGCACCCTCTAGCCAGATTATACGGCTGCGGTGCCCAAACACAGATGCAGTTTCTTGAAAGTCAAGAAGGAAATGTGCGCCCAGGAACTCAAATACTCAATGCTATTTCCAGCAAAACTGAAAGTTGAGGTGGAGGGGAAAACCTGGTTCTTCGCGACACCAGAGGAGGCCCGTGAATGGCTGGAGGGATGGCGCCCAGCTGTGAGATTCAGGAAGATGGGAAACCAACAGAAGCACAGACTGACTGAATCACAATTGTCCAGATCCAGACAATCCAGTGAAATGGGAGACTGAGAATAAATCAGCGATGGGAAGCACAGTTGGTGTTACAATACATGACACCAGAACCAGCTAACAATTGGAACCCGCTGAAACGTCGAAGGACCACCAGAAAAGCTGTTATCATATTTGTTATGATTTACTGTATGTGATTGATTTGCTTAGACTGCAATGGCGTGAGAAGCCGCCCCCTGCAGATGTGAGCTGAACACCTCCATATATAGTGTTGGCTGCTGCAGTATGTTTGTCTAAGGGAAGGACTTCCAAGGGTCACTGGAAGACTCTCCCCCTCACGCAAGTACAAGTTATGGGGCAAAAGCACTCTGCTCAGTTGTGGTGGCGGGTAGTTCTAGGACCGGCAGAGAGGGGGAGGGGGATGCAGAACAGTTCAAGATTCTATGTTTGTTCTTATTGTTTCAGAAACACCGTACTTTAGGGGGTAATGTACTCTTTATCAGATTGGCACATATGTCACGAAATGCATTGCACTTGACTACGGATGACATTACACATACCTCTGCTTGACAAGGCAGTGAAGGAATATAAAGTTGATACTATATAATGTTGTCGTAATGTATCCAATATATCACTGCTACTTTGATAGAACCCCCTTGTAAATATGCTCGGCCCATGTATATCCTAAGAATCGGGCCTGAACTGAAAAAACACCATCTTGGTTTCATTTCCCGGGGCCTCTTTCGTTAGTTAGGAAAACACGTGACATGCTGCTGAGAGGAGAGCCTGAAAGGTCGGCCTGGGCTATGAACAGACCATTGATTCTAACTTAAGGAACTCAAGGTTGCATCTGTCTTTCTTGTAGGATGAGCACATTCTTGCAGGCGCCATGCCTGTACTCCTGTACACCAGAATGAAAGGGAGGCACCTTTACTGACCTACCCCCGGAATAACTTGAGATGAATTTCGAATCAATCAGTTGTGCCGTATAAGGGTTTTCCTGTTGGTTTCTCATGAACTGGTACTTTTCCATGTACGGGGCTTCTATGAGGTATGCCGAAAGTATATATGCACTGTTTTGAATGTAATCCAGCAGTCTCCTCTGCACACCTTTGAGAGTTGTGGCGAGAGGGAGGCTCCCTTATATAGGGCGCTTTTGCAAAATAAACGATTGAACCTTCTCCATTGCCGGCTGACTTATTCTTGGTAAATAAGGTATATGGGCTATTGGTAAGTATAGCTCTATGGTATATTTTTAAGTACTTCAGTTGGCGACTCCTCCGGGACTCCGCGATAGGGTTGTCCCCCTCCTGTAAGCAGGAGACGAGGGATGGGGAGGGGTTCTGGTCGAGGGGATGGACTGAAAAAGGATCCTAATTGAGAAATCAGTTTGTGGTAGAAAAGGAAAATTCCACTCTTCGGCCCAGTGACCTTCCCAGCTGCTAAATAACCCTTCGCCGGGGTCCTTCAGGCTTAACCCGGGAACAGCTGACCGTGTTGGTCTATAAAAGAAGTCGGCAGTTGAGAACGCGCAATCAGACCTGAGTGCACCAGGTGAGTAAATTGTATTGTTAATCCGTTGTGATTTTGGAACGAGCACTTTTGAGAAGTATCTCAGAAGAACAGTTAACTGAGTATGGAATGTAGTGGTTAGTGAACCACAGGGAATCTGGGGGTCCGACATGGCAGAGGTGTGACTGCACGGGCAGATGCCCCACAGACTTGTTCGGTGATTAGTTGGGACAACATCAGACGCCTTAGTGTTGCACGGGGGGTGCTCACTCGGCCGAATCCTCTTCGGAAAAGCCCCTAGGAGCAACTGGGTAAGCGCGGGGTCTGGGGTTGCGCCCAAAAACGCCCGGCCCAACCAGCACAGGACTACGGGATAGTCTGTAAGAGGGTTCATGGTGCGCCTGTCTAATGATCCCAGGGCAGTCTTTGGACTGTCTCTTTTGTGAATTCTTTTAGTGGTCTGGAATCGAGGGTGATCGATTCCCCGAACAGGAGTCGACGGGCTCTTTTCGAGTATAAGACATGTCGTATGGAATTGTGAATTCATGACCGGAGTACTTTTATCGATCGAAACTTATGCACTTTAGGTATGTTATGTGAATGAGATTGTTATGAGTTGAAAAGTGAATGAGTATGTGGAAAGTGGACGCGTCCATGAGTGTAACTTCAGTTGCAATGGTATGATTTGTTGAATTCATAAAAATGTCTTGTTTTAGTAAATTGTGTTTTGGATGCTGCCGTCAGAGAAGTGGACGGCTGGAAGAAAGACAGCCTGCTCCTCCGAAAGGCAGGTCTAGTTTCGATATGTATGTTAAACATGGTATTTCTCCCATTTTGTTTAATACACTGGAATAAATATACTAAAGACAATGCAGAATTACAATGGCCTTTAACTGGGTCTTTTGATGAAAGAAAAATTAATTACTTACAGAATAAATCGTTTTTAATAAGGAGCCGTCAGACTATGTTTGACTCCTTGATCTTATGGTTAAAGGAGGCAAAGCGACGGCAAATACGAGTTGAAAAATTGGGAAAGATTAAAGCAGGACAGACTGTAACCCAAAAAGCAGTAGCGTATGAAAAGGAAAAAGTAGAGAAGAATATTGAGCAATTGGATAGACAGTTTCGATTACAAACAGATAAAAGTTATGTGACCCGAACCGAGGCAGAAGACGAAAGAGAGGAACTATTAGAAGTTCGCCCTCCGCCTCCATATGCCCCCCAAGGTTTGTACCCGGCGGTCCCAGTGGACCGGACAGGGAGGGTGGAAGCAGCAATACCTACAGTTGCTACCGCCCCGGTAGCCGTACATCCTCCTGCTCCGTTGGCCGCCCCTCCTACTCTTCGTTCAACTACCTCAGATTTGATTACTTTGTTACCTGGGTCGGTTGCCACCTCCCCCTTGTCCCCAGTATTTTTAACACCCCCAGCTAGAGGAACGATGGTCACCCCTATGGGGATGACCACTGCCTCTTCAGATGTCATGCCACGACGCCCTATGGGAAGGATGGAAGATCGACGAGTTTTTACTCGATCATCCTTAGGAACTGCAGAAAGACGGTCTATAGTGATTCAGGCATCCCAATGGATGCGGAATCCGATTTATACTCTGGAAGACATTTGGAGTACTATGAAAGATTTTGAACCAGTTACGCAACAACTAGCATTGGAACATATGGCAATAAGACTGATTTCTGTATGGGAGCAATGTTTTCAGGAAGACCTGGCCCCCCATATACTGTGTGATATCAAAGATTGAGCTTTTAAATTCGATTTACAGGTTGACGAAGTATTTAAAAATGTCGAAACTTTGATACAATATTGGGACTGAATGAATAGGAAATGTCCGGATGTAGGGGCACAGTATCCTATGAGAGAAGTGCACCCTCTTTTCCATCCAGAGATTCCTGAAGTGTTAGATGGAGGGGGCCAAGTGACCAGACCACGTGTAGAGGCACGTTTCCAAGAGCAGTGGGTCTATACCCCTTGGAAGCGGAGAGAGGTTCTTACCTTAAAAGCCCAACTTCCTGAAAATCGAAAAAACCCTACGGCTTATTATAAAGAATTGACAGAAGCCGCAAATTCGGCCGTTATGACTTTAGCTGACATTGAGTTATTTTTCGGTCTTCTGATCCCAGTAGATGTATGGAGACAGGTGCATGATTCAGATCATGCGGCCGAACTTGGAGGGACCTGGGATCAAATTAAGACATGGGACAAAGATCGAAAACCGGGCGACAAGCCTAAAGACGAGATTTTAGCTATACCGGCTTTAATTATTACATATATGCAAACCCTTATTCCCCCACGAAAGGTGGATTGGGATAAGCTAACAGCTTGCAACCAAAAGAAGGATGAAAATGTGTCTGAATTCTTTACTCGGTTTGAGAAAGTATTTATTGACTTCAGTGGACAAGATTTGTCCACGGAAGGTGGCATACGGCTATTTGTAAATAAATTTGTCACTAATCTGTTACCAGAAATAAAGACACGTTTACAGGCTGCCGAAAGTACTTGGACCACTTCAACCCCCTCAGTTATTCTTAGCATGGCCCAGTATTATGAGCACCGAGAAAATGAGAGCAAGGATAAGTCGGATAAAAAGGTTAAGGAGTTGAAAACCTGAGTACTGCTGCAGCAAGTCAGCAGAGGGCAAAACGGTAGAAGGGGAGGAAGGGGCTCCTTCCCAAGAGGAGCAATGATGAGAGGAGGAGGAGGTCAGGGTCCTAATATAGGGATTAACCAGTGTTCCAATTGTAGACAGGAGGGACACTGGCGAGCCCAGTGTGCATTATTATATGGATGGGGTGGTTTTAATTGAGGACGAGGAAGAGGAGGTACTGATCGGAATGGTATGAGACGTGGTGACAGGTCCGGAGATGAGTCGGGAAAGAACTATTTCGATAGTTCAGGGAAGGCAATGCTATAATGAGGATTATCGGGAAGATGGCTATGATGGAAACAATTATGCATGAGACAGTCACGGACAGAGCAGGGGCCATATATTAGTACCAGTTGACCAGCAGGGGCCTTATGTACAGGGGCAATTGATGGGGACATCTGAGAAGTTTTTGGTAGATACTGGAGCAATGAATAGTTCTGTTGCTCATACATTGGTCCCAGGGGCTGCTCTGTCTGGGCAAAGTAACGTATCAGTGGGATTTTCAGGAATCCCCGTGGTAAGCCCCGTTTCGAAGCCACTTCCCTTTACTATTGGCCCTGTCACTGTGGACTCACCATTCTTGCTTACTTCTAGTTGTGGCGAAAATTTGCTAGGATTGGATATACTAAAGAAGTTGCATGCTCGTATTTATTGTTCTCCTGATGGTGTGTATCTAACATTGCAGCCTCCGATTGAACGTATGTCGCAATGTTTAGTCAAGGATACACCTCTCCCTCGTGAGTTTTCAGATATACCCCACACTCTTTGGGCAAAGGGGGACACGGATGTCGGATTGTTGAAAATACCCCCTGTATCCATTACGTTAAAACCAAAAGCGCATCTACCACGTATTCCCCAATATTGAATTTCGCCCGAAGGTGAACAGGCTTTATTGCATGTCATTCGTGATTTAATTAAGAAAGGAGTGGTAGAAGAAACAGCTGCAAACATTTGTAACAGCCCCATTTTACCAATTTTTAAAAAGGCCCCTCTAGATGGTGACCCTGATTATAAAGATACTTATTGTTTTGTAATTGACCTTAGAGAGGTTAATAAAATAGTGATTCCTCAATACCCTGGGGTCCCGGATATCACTGCAATCTTGACTATGATTCCCCCTACTACACAGTATTTCTCAGTGATAGATTTGAAGAATGCTTTCTTTAGTATCCCAATACATCCTGACAGCCGTCATATTTTCGGATTCTCATTATCTGGCAGCAGTTTATGATTTTGCCGCGCACCTCAAGGCTATACTGAGAGTCCTAGTATTTATAGCCAAGCTCTAAAGGCAGTATTAGATGAGTTAGTCCTCCCTCCTGGTAATGTTCTCGTCCAATATGTGGATGACATTCTGGTGGCTTCAGATACGGCAGCCGATTGTAAGGAGGCCACTGTTAAACTGTTGCACCATTTGGCAGCTAATCGTAATAAAGTGTCCTTGTCCAAATTTCAGTATTGTCGACAGGAAGTGACCTACCTTGGTCATTTACTGTCGAAAGCGGGGAGAAGGCTAACTCCTGAACGGATAACTGTTATTAGTAACATGTCTGTGCCCCGTACGAAAAAAACAATGGGAGGGAGGTAGAGTATAGGGGTAGGATTCTTACTCCACGGGCACTGTTACATAAACAAAAGGAATCCTACTCGCAGTGGAGAGGAAAAGGTGTCTACCACAGGTGTGGGCACACACAGTGTTTTGTAAAATACCCCTCACACACCAATAGGCCCCTTGGTGTCATGCTTCATCATCGGGGTCTTCGCACCCCTCTAACGGGATGCGGCGTGCTGCAACCTACGACTACGCGGGACCACTGAAGGTTGGACTATGTGTGGTGTGTGTGATGCAAGTGGTAGGGGTACTTAAATGTGAGTGGTGGGATATAGTGAAGGTTTAAAAAGTACCTGGCTCGTGGGTGTACAGGAAAAAACTTTATTCACAACCCTGGGCTGGTACTGTTAAAAGAAGTGCAGAGTGAGGTAGTTAACTGTCGTGACTATGGACAGTACCTCTGGCGTGCGTCGACATGTTTCAGAGCATGTGCTCCTTCTTCAGGACGGGGGCACAACTTCCCCACCTTACTCACGTATCTCTATAATTTGTGTAAATAACTAAAAGTGCAGGACTATATACAGTGATTTAATACTAAATAAAGGCTACAATGTGCCTACAGCGGTTTGTGACCATGCATTTGCATGACCTACAAAGAGGAAAAAAGAAAATTAATATGGTTACCCTTAATAGGGTGGCTCATACAGGTGCAGTCACCTGGAACACCACATGGCATATTGGCCCTGAATATGCCATGTGGTGTTCCAGGTGACTGCACCTGTATGAGCCACCCTATTAAGGGTAACCATATTAATTTTCTTTTTTCCTCTTTGTAGGTCATGCAAATGCATGGTCACAAACCGCTGTAGGCACATTATAGCCTTTATTTAGTATTATATCACTGTATATAGTCCTGCACTTTTGGTTATTTACACAAATTATAAAGATACGTGAGTAAGGTGGGGAAGTTGTGCCCCCGTCCTGAAGAAGGAGCATATGCTCCGAAACATGTCGACGCACACCAGAGGTACTGTCCATAGTCACGACAGTTAACTACCTCACTCTGCACTTCTTTTAACAGTACCAGCCCGGGGTTGTGAATAAAGTTTTTTCCTGTACACCCACGAGCCAGGTACTTTTTAAACCTTCACTATATCGCACCACTCACATTTAGGTACCCCTACCACTTGCATCACACACACCACACATAGTCCAACCTTCAGTGCTCCCGCGTAGTCGTAGGTTGCAGCACGCCGCATCCCGTTAGAGGGGTGTGAAGACCCCGATGATGAAGCATGACACCAAGGGGCCTGTTGGTGTGTGAGGGGTATTTTACAAAACACTGTGTGTCCCCACACCTGTGGTAGACACCTTTTCCTTTCCACTGCGAGTAGGATTCCTTTTGTTTGTGCCCCGTACTCAACGTGATGTTTGTGCTTTTCTAGGCATAACAACTTACTGTCGCCAATGGATTCCTAATTTTTCTCTTCTGGCTAAACCATTGATGCATCTGGTTACCAAAGATGTGCATAAACCCTTGCCCTGGACGGATGAATGTCAAGATGCTTTTAATTCTTTAAAATCTGCTCTTTGCTCTGCACCCATTTTGGGTACTCCTGACTACCGAAAACCTTTTGCACTTTACGTGCATGAAGTGGACGGTTGTTCTCTTTCAGTGATAACCCAGGGTTTCGGTGGAAAGCAACGACCTTGTGCATATTTTTCGGCAGTATTGGATAATGTTGCCAGGGCCCTTCCTAGCTGTTTAAGGGCCACTGCTGCTGTGGTGGTGGCCATTCGACAGTCGTAGGGGATTGTTTTAAATACTGATCTCACAGTGATGGTACCGCACACTGTGGACATATTATTGAATCGAACAATAACTCAGCACCTCACGAGTGCACGATTGACTGGTTATGAATTAACTCTATTTGCACCCCACATTAAAATTAAAAGATGTGCCACTTTGAATCCAGCCACGTTACTACCCCTCCCTTCGAGTGATCAAAAGGACGATGTCCATGATTGTATATTTCGGACTGAAGAAGAAACGAAGGGACGAGTAGACCTCACTGAATCTCCTTTATCTGACCCACAAGGGGAGTTGTATGTGGATGGCTCTTGTTTTAAGTTACCAAATGGCACGACAACAGCTGCTTATGCTATAACTACCCTTAGAACAGTAGTAGAGACCACTCGGGTTTTTCAGCATTCAGCGCAAGCAGCTGAACTAATAGCATTATTAAGAGCATGTGAACTGAGCGAAGGTTTAAGAGTAAATATTTTTACAGACAGCCAGTATGCCTTTGGCGTGGCCCATAGTTTTGGGCGGCTGTGGAGGGAACGAGGATTTCGTACCTCCTATGGTCAAAGAATACAACATGGCCCTTTGATTGAAAGATTGTTAAATGCTCTAACTTTACCAGAGAAGGTGGCTATCATTAAGTGTAGTACCCACAAGAGAATCATTGACACTACAGGAGAAGAAAATGCCTTTGCCGATCAAGTAGCGAAAGAAACAGCGCAAACTAAAACATCCACAATGTTCCCCATTGTAGCAACCCGATGGGTGGCGGAGACTGCAGTGTTTGATATTACTATTGAAAGTGTTAGAGAATTGCAGAAAAAAGCCACCCCTGATGAATTATTAAAATGGGAACAGGAAATAGGGCGGTTAGACAAAAATGATTGCTGGATTGACTTGACTGACAGACAGAGATGGCTATTGCCTAATGCCCTGGGGTACGCAGTAGTAGTGATGGCCCATGGCACGGCCCACATCGGAGCAAAAGGTATTTGTGCATTATTGGACCCAGTGTGGAATACTTCAAATATCCCCAAAACGGCAGCCCATTTGGTTAAATACGGCATGGTCTGTTTACAGCATAATCCCGGTGGGAGAGAGACAGTTCTTAGTGGACATTTTGCACCCCCTTCTTTGCCATTTGAAGTGCTACAGATGGATTATATTCAATTTGACAGAGTAAACAATCTTAAGTATGTGTTGGTGGTGGTTTGTGCGTTTAGTAAATGGGTTGAAGCATACCCCACCAAAGATAATACTGCCCTAGCCACTGCAAAAGCCCTGATTAAAGAGTTTCTGCCTCAATTTAGTTTGCCCCGAATTATATGGACAGACAATGGGGTACATTTCAATGCAGAACTCGTTAAATATGTTTGTAAGGGGTTGCAAATAAAACAGAAATTTCATGCAGCACGACACCCGCAATCTGCTGGATTGGTTGAGAAATATAATGGCATATTGAAATTGAAGATGGCAAAGATACAGGAGAGTACGGGTTTGAGTTGGCCTGATGCGCTGCCCCTAGCAATAATGTCAATAAGAGTAACCCCCCATTCTCGGGCTGGGCTGTCACCTTATGAGGTTGTTTTTGGTCGGCCAGCCAATGTGTGGAGTGTCCCAAGGCCTAGATCCTTCCGTGATCTTGATTATCCTATGATGACAGATTATCTGTACGCTTTGACTAAAGATCTGCGTTCCATTCACCAACAGGTGTAAGCAGTACTGCAGCCGCTGCCGGAGGGTCCCGGATATCGCTTGGAACCAGGACAGTGGGTCCTTGTGCGAAATTACCATCGGAAATCGAGTCTGGAACCCAGGTGGAGCCGTCCTTACCAGATTCTTTTGGCCATCCGAACAGCAGTGAAAGTAGACGGGAAAAAGCACTGAATACACGTTTTGCATGTAAAAAAACTACCCCTACTGCTTCCTTCTGATCAGCAGAACCGAGACGGAGTTCTGACACAAGAGGGAGAACGAAGGTTGAGTTTTGTGCCTTTCTCGGATGCCATTGAAATTGGGCAAGAGGAAGGATTGTTGATGCCGCAAGGAGACAAATCAGCCTCAGTCTCTGAAACTCGTGATAAGGCTGATCCCCCTGAGGCTTCTGAAAAACGTGTTGCACCAAATGTCCCTGCTGCTGTGTTGTTCCATGACCAGGAGCAACCTGGCCATCTTCGATACAATTTACGGCCCTGAAAACCACGCGATACCCCAGTTTCGGATTATAGGAGACAGGTAAAGACATGAGTTGTAGGATTGAAGATAGTTCTTTTCTGGGGTATTGAGCAAGACACTGGACTGAACCCGTTGAGAGCTTGGTACTGACACATTGCTCTGTTCAGAAAGAAATACTGTGTTACATAAAGAGCCTAAATTGCAACGGTGAAATTACAGTAAAGATTGTTTTTGTGGATGAATAATAAGAGCCTGCCTGTGAGGCTCTAGACGGACACAGGGAGAAGAAACCCTCTGGCAGTTGGCTTGCACCCTTTTCCCGAGTTTAGTTTGGACTTTTAATTAGAATGTATCCCTTTGCCCGATTTGCCCTTGAAGACGAGAGACCTCTTGCTCCCAGACCTTTTCTCAAAAATGTCCCCATGTTTTCCGGTTGGGCTACCAGAGTAAAGATAGCCTTTGTAATAACTGTCACAGTAATTATGATAATATTAATGATCTTGTTTATGTATTTGGAATTTCAATACCCTATGCATAAGGTCATAGTTACCACCACAGCCCCATCCGAGCATTTCTTTTATACCTTGCCTCCCCACAAAGAGCGACATCGAGAAACCTATGCTAAAAATGTGTTCATAGAAATGTTGCATGAAACTCATAGCACTACGAATACGACAAACTGTTGGGTATGTGGCCTTTTGCCATCTGTAATGCATCTCCATGATTTATTCATTTCTTTGCCATTATCACACTTAGCGAGCTGTGAAGCCTGGTTTCAGTTACTATCTCTCATGTATTTGCATTATGTAGCCGATCCCAAAAGATACACTGAAAAAGATTATGAAGCTGTTTTAAAGTATATAGAACAACATCAGGGATTTGATGCTCAGGGGAACCAAGGGGAAGGATCTTTAGATCCAGATGCCTGTATGAATATGTATACCTCTCATGAAAATGCTACTTGGCTAAAAGAAGAAATGTTAGATTTTGAACAATTTAACTCCACGCCATATTTTCAGCATTTCCAGGATCGTAATGTCACTGATGATAAGGCAATGCCAGTTCCTATCCTGAATAGTACTGCTTCTTTTTGTATACAAGGACAAGGTCATGTTAAAGTAGGAGATAGTAGATGTAACTACACCTACACTTTGTATACCAACAGCACCCCGCCTTTAATAACTCCACCTAATGTGTATTTTGTATGCGGTGAAAATGCTTATACTTGGCTCCCCAGAGGTTGGGCAGGGCGATGTTACCTGTCCTTCCTTTCTCCCCCAGTGTATATAGCCCCTTCTAATTATCACAAGACACACCAGCTGACTAAACGCAGTTCAGATCCTTACCGAGTTAGTAGAAGTATTGATACTGAAGGCACTGATCAGACTGATACTGCTTCTCAGCAGTTTGTAGATATAGCAAAGGGCCTCTTTCCTATCTGGGGTCCTATCTTTACTAGCAGGGATGTTAAACGTCTCTCTAGAGTGGTGGAAAATGTAGTTCAAACCACTACTGGGATTTTGACTAACCTAACTGTAGAGCTTCAGGCTACGAGGCTTGTATCGCTTCAAAATCGGATGGTGCTTGACGTCATTCTAGCTGATCGAGGAGGAGCATGCCGCATGATCGGCAGCTCCTGCTGTGTATATATTCCAGATTCTGCTCCAACCATACATTTGGCCATTCAGAAATTACATCGCTTAGCTGCGAAAGTCCATGCTGACACCGGTACTTGGTCTTTGACCGGGTGGTTCTGGGACCTCCTCTCCACTTGGGGCTGGAAAATTTTCATGATTCTGGCTGGAGCACTTGCAGTGGTATTTGTTTGTTGTCTGTGCCTTCATTGTGGGCCAGCATGCTGTTTCTATTGTGCTACCAAGCTCCCTTCCTCATTGGCCGTTTCACGACAGGCGAAAATTGAGAAGCAGTTAGTGCAAAAGGAGGTTACCGACCTCATGCACATTGATGAAGGTGTGTTCTTAGATTAGAAGACCTGTTGTATTATATATTGGCTACATTACGCCAAAAGGGCAGTCTGAAGGAATATAAAGTCGATACTATATAATGTTGTCGTAATGTATCCAATATATCACTGCTACTTTGATAGAACCCCCTTGTAAATATGCTCGACCCATGTATATCCTAAGAATCAGGCCTGAACTGAACAAACACCATCTTGGTTTCATTTCCCGGGGCCTCTTTCGTTAGTTAGGAAAACACGTGACATGCTGCTGAAAGGAGAGCCTGAAAGGTCGGCCTGGGCTATGAACAGACCATTGATTCTAACTTAAGAAACTCAAGGTCGCATCTGTCTTTCTTGTAGGATGAGCACATTCTTGCAGGCGCCATGCCTGTACTCCCGTACACCAGAATGAAAGGGAGGCACCTTTACTGACCTACCCCCGGAATAACTTGAGCTGAGTTTCGAATCAATCAGTTGTGCCTTATAAGGGTTTTCCTGTCGGTTTCTCATGAACTGGTACTTTTCCATGTACGGGGCTTCTATGAGGTATGCCGAAAGTATATATGCACTGTTTTGAATGTAATCCAGCAGTCTCCTCTGCACACCTTCGAGAGCTGTGGCGAGAGGGAGGCTCCCCTATATAGGGCGCTTTTGCAAAATAAACGATTGAACCTTCTCCATTGCCGGCTGACTTATTTTTGGTAAATAAGGTATATGGGCTATTGGTAAGTATAGCTCTATGGTATATTTTGTAGTACTTCAGCAGACGCCCAATCCCTAACTCCCAATGCACTGGGCACCCCCTCCACATTATATCTTGGAATGTCAATGGGGTAGCAGATAAGGTAAAGAGAGGGCTGGTCCTACAATACCTTAAACGCAAAGCCCCGGCGGTGGCACTGATCCAGGAATCACACTTGGTGGATTCGGCATGTAAAGCCTTAGATAGATGGGGCTTCAAAATGGTGGCACACTCTGCATTCACCACTTGTTCGCGAGGGGTGGGGAAACTGCTCCATAAGAGCTTTCCCCTTATCATAACTGGGTCGTGGACGGATGATCAGGGACGTTTTGCAGCAGTATCCTGTCAGTGGGAGGGGCGAACTTACAATTTAGTGTCGGTCTACATTCCGCCTGCACTCCACCAAATGGCCTTCCCTGCCCTGGGTAAATTTCTATTAACACTACCGCAAGGCGAATTGATTATGGGCGGCGACTTTAATGCCATGGTTGATGCTACTATAGACCGTAAACCCCCCAGAGACCCTGGTAGTGCCAATCTTAAATTGAAGGAATTTATAGACACACTAGGACTCATTGACACCTGGCGCACCAGGTTCCCACTTGAGAGACAGTATATTTTTCACTCAGGGGTCCATAACAGCTTCTCAAGGATAGACTACATATTCACACTTGTGACAGGCCTTGGGAGAGTACTTGAGATACTACATTTGGCCAGAGGTATTTCAGAACACTCACCGGTCCAAATTAAATACACATCACATATCTCAGATCAGAGGCGAGTCTTCCACTCTACGCCGAATATCTCAAAATCCCCACGATAGGTAAGGGCCTTCTCAAAGCCATGGGGCAATACTTTGTGGAGAATGAGCACTCAGTTGCATCCCCAACCACCCAATGGGAGGTGTACAAAACAGTGATACAAGGCCACGTAATTTTGTTAATTGTCAGACATAAGCAGGAACAACGACACTACTTAGACACCCTGGAAAAGGGAGTATCCTGGGCCGAGAGTGAACATGCTGCAAACACCGATGACAACACGGCACATGATTTAAATCTGGCACAACGGGAGTACAGGGCATATGCATGGGAAGCAGCATAAACTAGGAACAGCTCAGCGCAGTTCATGATATATGAAGTAGGGGACAAGACGGGCAGACTTCTCACTTGGTTAGAGAGGCAGGAGAAAGCCAGTCGATGGGTTTCACAACTACAATTAGATGATGGAATTATCACTGCAGACCCACAACGGATAGTGGACACACTTGCGGCCCACTATCAGAAAATATATACAACCACATCTATCATTGCGTGCAATCTGGCCTTTCTCCACGATATCCGACTATCCACACTATCACACACTGCAGCGCAAGAATTGGAGGCTGATCTGGGCAGGGTCGTGGACCAGGGTCAGCGGACTCGATAATTCTCGCCTCGGTGCCTACTCTAGTCAGAAACCACACTCGGCAACTCTGGGCATCAGCTTGCCTCATCTTCACAACGCCCCCCCCAGACCGCCGGGGATGCTTGGTCGCACCTTAGAGATACCCATCAGGGACCATCTCTCAGGGTGAGCCAGGACGGGTTCCCCAGCGGTCGAAGCGTGGAGATACTCCTCCGGGAGTCAATTCCTAGCACTATATAAACCCACAATCAATCAATCAATCAATCTGACGCCCAATGAGCTGGCACCAGCGCTAGGAGCACTACACACAGGGAAGGCTAAAGGGCCCAATGGAATAACTGTAGAATTCTACAAAAGGACAGTCACGCCCCTCATGCCGAATTTGCTTCATATGTACAATGATAGCTTGGAAAAAGGAGAATTACCAAGAGACCAGCGCCTAGCAATGATAGTCGCAATACACAAACCAGGCAAACCTTCACAGGAATACAAGTCTTATCGGCCAATTTCATTAATAAATGCAGAAGCTAAAATATTGGCGAAAGCATTGACAATCCGTCTGCAACCACATCTTACAATGCTGATACATCCGGATCAGTCTGGATTCATGCTGGGTCATAACACGGAGCTCAACTTGTGGCGCTTATGCAGCGTCATGGCATGCATACCTACCATACAAGAAGATGCAGTTATCCTTTCTTTAGATGCTCGCATGGCGTTCGACCTTGTCGAATGGCCCTTTCTTTTCGCGGTCCTTCAGCATATGGGTTTTGTTTTGGCCCAAAGTTCTGTGCGTGAATCCAACTGTTATACACCAAAGCCCTGGCACAGGTGTTGGTGAATGGGCGCATCTCGAAGGACTTCCCACTGGGAAGAGGTATGAGACAGGGATGCCCCCTGTCACCGCTCCTCTTTGCATTAATATTAGAGCCGCTGGCGGCATGAATACGGCAAGCCCCATTTATTCTTGGGCTGAAATGGGCAATAGGATGGAAGACCATATTTTGCTATATGTGGATGACGTGCTGCTGTACATGGCATCCCCGGCGCGTTCCATTGTTAGCCTATTAGACATCTGCCCTGCATACTGGAAGGTCTCGGGATACACTATAAACTGGGCAAAATCACTCCCATATGTATTGCATGGCCCCCTCAAAGGCTCCCGCCAGGCTGTGAACTGCAAATTGCGACCAGGGTATTTAGGTACCTTTGGTTATATATCACGCCACAGCCCGCACATTTCATTGAGGAAAACCTCATGGAGCCACTAAAAAGATTTTGATGGGATGTAAAACATTGAAGATCGTTGCCGCTGACATTACTGGGAAGAGCAGCCTTCTTCAAAATAATGATGCTACCTACATTTTTATACATCCTGCAAACCACTCCATTCCCGGTTCCCCCCACAAACTTCAAAGTGATTGACGCTGAAGTCACCAATCTCCTATTGGATGGGAAGCCCACTCGTATAGCAATGCACTAATTGGTTCTGGGCTGGTACGATGGAGTAATCGCTTTACCTAATATAAAACTGTACTATTGGGCCTCGCAGCTTATGGTCATAAACCAATGGCTACATACCTCTCAGGAGGAACCAGCTTTCCGCATGGACAGATATGTCCTTCTGGCTGAACACATTATGGGTGCCCTGTGCAATAATTCAAGGAAGAATACCCTCACGGGTCCGACAGCACACATTGTTCGGATATGGCATATTGCACAGCGAGCATTGAGGTTTGAAGGAATTTTAACGCAGGCTACGCTACTCTGGGAAACCCGGCAGCTAGGCAAACTACGCAACACCAAGGGATTCAGTGGGACCTCATAGGTATCTCCAAGATAGGCGACCTGTGGAAGAGGGGGGAAGTTATTGCTTTTGCTCAACTAAGGGACACGTATGGTCTGGCGCCAACTGAAACATTCTGTTACATGCAGATCAGGCACGCACTTATGGGAGCTATCCCACCAGGGGCTCAACTACCAGAGGCCTCACCGTTAGAGGACAGACTCCTTACAGATTACATGTGCAAAAAGGCCATCTCCCAAACCTACTGAAAAATAATAGACAATCAACCAGAACCCACAGCAACCCTAAAGGAACTGTGGCAATCTGACGTTGGAGAACTGGATAAAACAGGCTGGCAGGAGGAACTTGCGTCTCCGTGAGAAGTTGCGATCTCCTCCAAACTCAAATTAGTATAACTAAAAATCCTCCATCGCATATACTACACGTGTATTACAATGCACCGACTAGGTCGAACACACACACCCCTCTGCTTGCGAGACTGTGGTCTGCCGGGTACGTTCTATCCCATTTTATGGGAATGTCCATGGATCACACCCTACTGGGAGGTGGTCATGAACACAATCTCACGGGTTGGCGGAGCCACTGTCCTGCCAGAACCAAAAAGGTGTCTTCTCAAAATCTGGGAACCTACAGATCTGAACCTGAGGACACAGGACTGGGCGGCACTGGGGATGGTAATTGCGAAACGTAACATAGCCCAGCACTGGGGTTCGGGGCTGACTCCCACGTACTGACAATGGGGATGTGAAATGGACAGCGCAAAGGTGGGTGAAAGAGAAGTTTACATGCATAGAGGGTGCCCCAAGATGTAGTCCAGGGTGTGGGGTAAATGGAATGCATTTTGGAGCAATTTATGCGAACCCCCGCGGGAAGAATCGATCTCTGATGTCAGCGATTAATGGGTATGTAACAAGAATAAGCTGTGCCTTACTGTAATGCTCTACGATGTGCTGCCAATGACTAAAGTTCTTTACTAATGAGCCAACGACAATTGTAAAAGACCATAAAAAGGTTTTTAAAAAGTCATATTTGATTATGAAATATATTGGTGCACATGCTATGCTATGCAGAAAGATAAAACAAAAAATTAAAGCACATAGGAGTATTTGATTATTGCATAACTAGGGGCCTGACTGCAAGTATCCAGATTCAAATACAATAATTAAAGAATCTGATAAAAAAAATCCAACATCAACATGTTAGAATTTTTCGGATGTAATAATTATTGCATATTCTGAGTTTTTCGTTAATAAAATGCAGATTTTGGTGCTTACTGCACCAGCATATGCATGTTATGGTAAATACTGTACAATTTCTCCTTTTAAAATTCTAGCACGTGACCTGTTACAATTTAATAAAAGGTGAGGTCTCTTTTGTACCAGGCAATTACAAAACTAACTGGCTTTTGCGTAGGGGTCAGAAAACACCGACCAGTTCATAATCAGGGCCTTTGTATAATACTAAAATAAAAAAACTTTGCGAGCTTTACGAAGAGCAAAGCAGACTTAGATTTAAAAGGAAAGGAGTGACAAAGGAGCTTTTTGCTCAACAGAACATTCCTGCTGCTGCATAGGGTCAAAAGCACTTCGCTCAGCAGCTATTTGCCTCTCTAATAGTCGTGCACATCCTGTTTGGCGCTGTAGGAAGTCTCATGGTGGGACTTCGAGAAGCGGGTAGTGTTTTCATCAGTGCTTTGGGCTTCCATGAGTGACAGGAGGCAAAACAGCTCCCTGCTGTCAGTACCTCAAAAGTGGAACATCTGGCTCCAGGAAAAAAGGTCACGTGAAGGTAAACTACATCACGGGACAATTGAAAAACTTCGTCAGTCTTCACGAAAGTAAAGTTTTTGAGCTTTGCATGATTTCGTCGCCACATTTTTACTTTTGTCTAGTTCTAATTAGAGGCCCATACTTGAAAGGTTGTGATTATACATCCTGTGTATAATATATGGAACAATGAAATCGCCATAGACTTGAGATTTCAGCAAAGAGGTGGTGATATAGTAAGCAGAAACAGATACATTCCGTTTCCTCCAGACAACTTTTTTTCAAACATGAGGAAAAAAAAATAACTAAAGACTATCTTGCCAAAGACTTGGACATGGGCACACTTGTTCTATTTATATTAGCATAAGCTAAATCTATAAATAAAAAGGAAAGAAAATGAAACCGATTTTTAATATTTGACTTAGGGTTGTTATATTTTTGAAAAGCAAGAAAAACACTAATTAGAACGTTGGCCATGTGCAACCAGTGACCCCAAAATACTACTAAGTCAACATATGAGTGCTGCACAGTGTTTTGATAACATGTCCATATTATCTCGTGACACTGAAGTTTCCATGTCTGAGTCACAGAGGGATTTTAATTAAATAACACGTCTCCCCTCAGCACCAAATCTGTTAAATATTTTGTGTGATGGCAAAAGCATTCTTGAATAAATTTGTCACCATTGTGAATGTAGTTTTAAATCTGCTAGAGTGATAATGTGCTGCCTTCCAGACAAATGTCCCATGTCATGGGGGGACCTTCAACCTAATGTGATTGTCATCTAACCACACTGCTTGTGCTAAAACCTGTCGTTTCACTGTTCACATTGTAAGTGCGGGTTGTGACCGTAGGTCTGGCTGTCTGAAACAACCCTCATGACGTGGCAAGTCCACACGTATGCACTGTGCAATGGTGAATGTTAGACCTGACATCATTGGCGTGAGTCTCCCTTCCATTTTGACGGATTGCCTCCTCTATTCTGATATGTTTTTGCTGGATTTATGCTTTGGGCAATGTGCCACTGCTAATCAGTGCCACAGTGCAAGTGCTCCCTATGTTAAATTCCTATACTGATTGGATTCCATGATTGGGTTATTTGATTTATCTGTCAGCCCCTAGTACAGTGCACCATGTGTGCCCAGGGCTTGTAAATCAAATGTTGCTGGTGGGCTTGCAGCACTGGTTGTGCCACCCACAGAAGCAGCTTGTAAAGTGTGTCTCAGGCCTGCCATTGCAAGGCATGTGTGCAGTCTAGCACTGCCATGTCGACTTGGCCAAGTGCACCCACTTGCCAGTCCCTAAACCTTCCCTTTGCTTCATATTAGACACCCCTGTGGTAGGCCCAAGGGCAGGGTGCTTTGTACGTACAAGGTAGGACATGCTCAGATGTGTGTAGCATGTTCTAATAGTGAATTACAGCCATTTTCGGTTTTCATTATTGAAGGCTACCTGTTCTCTTAGGCCAGAATGAGCAGCTAGATTATTACATGCTTATAATCCTAACTGACTCAGGGAACATGATAGAAATTTCGAATTTCGAATGCCTGAACTCAGAATACTAAAATACATATTTTAGTAAAGTTTATTTTGATATTCTGTGTTTGCAAATACCACTTTTAGAAAGCAGGTCTTTGCTTGCCTAACCATTTGAGCCTGCCTCTGCTGGGTTGTGTATTCTTGTCTGGGTTTGTGAGTGACAGGGCTGGGGAAATCCAGGAGACAGGCTGGGACAGCCCAGTGGTGAATGGAGAGAGTTACATCCAGATGGGAGGGAGGAGTGCACCTGGGACCTGAATATGACTGGGCCTTCCCTCTACAATGCTGGCTCCACCCCCTGTGGCTTGTCTGATGTCTCTGCCCTGCACTGTGAAAGGAGAGGAGGAATCATGTCAACAGAGTGCTCCAGAGCTGAATCTTCCCTCCCCTGTGCTGGCTCCACCTCCTGTGGAGCGTCTGATGTCTCTGCCCTACACAGTGAAAGGAAGAAGAAAGTCATGTAAACAAAGTGCTCAGGAACTGGTTTGGACTTGGCAGAGGCCTCTCTGCCTTCAGAGAACAAAGGAGTTTGGGGTATAAATATTGGGACCCTGCTCCCAAGAAACTAGATCACTTCTGGAACAAGAAAAGTTTCTGCCAAGGAGAAGAACCAAGGAAGCTGCAGGAGTTTGGACTGCCCCTCTGCCAGTGTGCTGTTTGCTGGGTTGGCCTGCAGTGGTTGCTTCATTGCCAAGGGAAAGGAGAAGGAACTTTGTAAGGACTTTCATCTACAGAATATTCTCCAAGGGCTTGAACTGTGCTTGCCTCCTGCTGAAGTCTCAGGGACAAAAGACTTCACCTCCAGCTCCCTCCTGAATTTCCTTGCTGGGAAGTCTGACTCCAGATACTTGCCTGCCGCTGGGAGCTGGAAGCGCGACGCATCGAGAAGAAGCGTGTATCCGCCGCAGCTGAAATCATTGCAACGCCGGAGAAGCGAGCCTTCACCGCATCTCCCTGGAAGCATGTGTTCATCGAAGATGCCTGCTGTCGCATCACCGGAGAAGCGTGACAACATCGAGAGAGTCGCCATTGCATCACCGGAGAAGCGTGTCGCAGGGCCTGTCGCAGCTCCAAAGTACAGAGTTGTCCCAAGGCTGCCAGTGTGTCATCTCATTGTCACTGAATGGCCGCATCAAGTGCACCATCTTCTCGCATCGCAACTGGATCATCACATCGCATCAAGGCGGCATCTTGCGCACCGCAACAGGCCCTCAAGCCGAGAATCTATGCATCACCTTCGCTCCGGTAAGGCTCACGACGAGTCCCCTTCTCTGCGCAAGCATTGAGGAAGGACGCAACCGTTCCCCCGGATCACGGAACCAAAGCATCTCCCCTTTTGCGAGCCTTTTGTTACGCACCCAGGTACTTTGTTGAGAACTTTGTTGCATTTACCTGTGGAAAAGTAAATTTTGCCATGTTGTATGTGCCTACGTGTTCCCCATCTTATGTTATATGTGCATGATCGATATGCATGTATTCCCCTCTGATCGATTAAAGACGCAATTACAGTTGTGTCCATCTCTAGTATGCCAGTTTCCAGTCTTCGTGAATACAACGAATATTAGGCCTATGTAAATCTACGTTGCCACGTTTTACGGTGTGCACGTTAATTCATTGAATTATCCCCGTTTCTAGGCCTCAAAAGGGCCCGGACTCAGATTCAGCTCCTGTTTCCTGAACCCTCTCCGAGGAGCGATACAGCCCCCACCTGTATCCCTGACCCTTAGCTTACTTTCATGCCTCGCAGTGCCCGGCTAGGCCTGGCTCTGCCTCCCAGTCTGCCAAGAATATGTTATGTTTCTAGTTATCAGTCCAGCCCTCCTTCTCTGCATTCCTAAGCTACTGAATCGCATCAATAGTTTCCGTCATGGTCTAGCCTTTATGTCTCCATGTAAGAGAAATACTGTATTCATATTCATAGAATATTCCTCGCACATGCAATACATTTAGAATAATGCATGCACCAGTCTTAGTGTCTGTTAGCCTTTACCCTGATAACTTTTGGATTCTATCAACATGTACTATAAACACCAGATACTAGATATGCCTAGGTACATGTCGCTCTGACCCTCCAGACTTTCGTCTCCTCTTCTAGTGCAGAAGTCATAGCCCCAGTTCTCCCTGGTAACACGTCATTGCCCATTTGCGCGCACCACTAGGTTAGAGGTCCCAGCTGCTCAGGTAGCCCCCTCCATGTTTCCGCCCCGTTTATGACATATTCTGTTACGTTTGCATCACATGTCTATGTATACGCCCTGTACACACCTCTTGTTACACCCACTTTATGCCTTATCTTTCGCGACTGCTACAAACTCCGCCTACTGCTACGCCTACTGTATTGAATGCAATGTCATTGTTTTTAGTATATATATTAATGCACTGTTATTAAAAGCCAGCCAATTCCCAGATCCTGCCCCCGGCAGCTGCCATCCTATTCCCATGCAGGCTGTCCTGTTCCTGTCCTTTTATGCCTGATTAAAGCCTGTATACTTCAGCTACCTCGAATCTTGACTCTTATTTATTGAGCTATCTGTTATTAGAGTATCCTGAAAAATAGAACCGGTAATTAATTATTTATTTACCACATTAAGAGACTTTAATCATCTTTTAAGTAATCTAGTATTGTGGATTTTTATCGTTTGTGGTCTTGTGTTAAGTCTATATAAAGAATACTTCTTTTTATAAAATCTGTGTTGAGTCCATCTGTAGTGTTTTCATTGTATTGCTGTGTATATTCAGAAATGCTTAACACACTGCCTCTGAGATAAGCCTGTCTGCTCGTGCCAAGCTACCAAGGGGGTGAGCAGGGGTTATTAAGGAGTGGAATCCTCTTATCCTGAATTAGAAGTAAGGGCCCCTAGTTGGACAAAGGTGATAACCATTGCCAACTAGAGACCCCCAGATCTAACAGTGAACTATTAGTCACTTGTGCATTTAAGCTCCTGCGTACCACATTTAAAGCACTATATCGTCTGGCTCCCACTTTTATCCCTAAAGGACTGGTCTGGTACACTCTGGGCTGTACTTTTCACTCCTCATCAGCAAATTTCTTGACTGTACCTACATTCACAAAATCCAGAGGTAGGAGAGGGTACAGCTTCTCGTTCTGTTCCCCCCAGACTCTTGATTCATCCCGACACCATACATGAGAATCTAGGGCCTGATTCACAAAGGGTGTCCGTACTCGCAGTTGAGGCCCCGCAATCATGGGTGGGTCTCCACACTTGGGGAAGATTCTCCACAATGGGAACTCTCCTTGTAGAGATTTCACCCCAAGTACAGAGACTTCCTAACGACTGTGGGGCCGCTGCCACGAGTGTTAAGGTCCTTTGTGAATCAGGCCCCAAGCATTTGTGTTCCAGGCCTGTGGCATGGACTGAGATCAAGGGCAATGCTCTGTGTTCTGGAAGGACAGAGCAGTTGCACCTGTTATTTGTTAACCCCTTGCATGCTTGTGACGAACCCCAGCCGTCACGCTCCGCGGTGCTCGTGTGTGGATGACGGCTGGGGTTCGTCACGGCCCGCCCTGTTCGTTTGTTTACCCCACAGCGGCGGAAACGGGCCAGCATCGAAGGGTTTAAAGTGACTACAGTCCTCTCGCAAGGCTGTGAGATAATGAAATTGGTGCAGCAGTTGGTTATAGATGTGGGACCAGGCCTTCCTCCAGCTACATGCATGAGGATAGTGGCTGACTGGGCTCTCCTATTAACAAGCATTGGTAAGGCCATAGGTTTTGCATATGTGAAAGCTATTGGCCTTGCCAATGTATTTTAGTCATTTCGCATCGCAAGCCCTGTCAACATGATCCTTGACGTCAACACAACAGGACCTCGCACTGCAGCTTTGCTGCATCCACACAACGGGCTTCTAACAACCTTGCAACGCTGCCAAAGCTCACATTGCCTGCAAAACTGCCATTGTGTGATGCATCCTCAGCGCAGGCCCTCACATTTCTCAGTGACTGCTGCCTCGACAACGATGCCGGACTCTGCTTCAAAGCTCTTTGAACCCGATACATTGCCCCAACTTCCTGTCAACAGGATCCTTGACATCGGCGCAACAGGACTTTGGACCGAAATCTCACCATATCTCAGAACCGATTAATCTCTTCGGCTAAGGAGAACATCTTTGACGTAGATCCTCTCAATGTTCGGCAATCAGAATTTAAGATATTTGGTTCATTGGGCCTAACTGAGTCCCTGTAGCCAGCCTGTGCTCCATCGCAGTCGGCCTGAGCTTGGGACTTTGTCCCGGTCCGGCACAACCACATATCCATCGTTGGCACTTTGTGCTTTTTGGCACTATTTTCACAGAAACCTTAAAAACTGAGGGCCTCATTTACAAGGCCATTGCCCTGCCGGTGCGGCACATTTTTTGATGCGCCGACAGCGGAGTGGGCCTGCCCATATTTATAAGGTCACGTAAAGTCACCCTGTGTGACTTTTCAGGCCTTGTAAATATGAGCCCCTTTCATGCATTACTCTGCATGAAAGGGCCGTTCCATGTGTGTTGCTGTGGGTGTTCCCATGCAACATCCATAGGACCTGACACATTCCCAGATGTATCAAGTTTTTGTAGAGCTGGGAATGCATCAGAATCCTCCACTTCCCCAAGGGGAGGCATAGGAGTGGATCAACATAGAGAAATACTTGTATTTCTTCTTGTTTTTCCCTCTTTCTATGATTCTGCAGCATGCATAGAAAGAAGAAAATACCCATAATGATTGTTTTTGTGCAGGAAGGTGGTGCAGCAAAATGGCTTGCGGCCTTGCGCGGCGTCATTTTTTTGTAAATGAGTCCCTGTATATCTCCGGTTCTACTAATCGGACTTTTGACATTTTGGTCTCGTTTTATTTATGAAAAATCACTCTATTTGTCTAATTCTGAGGCAGGCTCCTTTTGTGTTGTATTTCCACTGTGTTACTGTTTCAAGTGTTGCACAAATACTTTACACATTGCCTCTATGTTAAGCCTGACATGCTCTTTGCCAAGCTATCAGCAGGTTGAGCACAGGTTTATTTGGGGTTTGCTTGTTCCATATCCTGATAAACGATTGTCGTTGATGCTTGTCCAGTGCTCACGCCTCAGGTAACAGACAACCCAACATGTATTACAATGCTACTTTAGTGCATGGCAGAAAGAGTGCTCCTGCCCACAAGCAGGATTTGATTTACAGGCCCTGGTATCCAGGATTTCATTTAAAGGCCCTGATATCCCACAATCCTGCTTGTGGGCAGCAGCACCATTTACTAGGGAAGTACAATGAAATCAAATGTACCAATCAGATGTAGCTCACTTTTACCATGTTTTATTGAGAGAGCCAAAGCCTGTTAGCACTGGTAAGCAGGAGTAAAGTGCATAGTCCTAAAAGCCAACACAAACAAGTTCAACTGTCATGTTTCATAGGGTACCCCAATATTTGCCGTACCATTACACTACATAAAGTGTTTTGGTTGACTTCTTACCTAGCCCCAAAAACTAGCCTCATTAATTATGCATTAGGATTCTCAGAATCACAGCAGGATTACCATCTTCTGCATAATAATTATGTATAAGGTTCATCCCTTCCGTCTTCCTCGGCCAACATGACACAGCAAGGTAGAGTTCCCCGAGGGTACCTTCTGGGTATATATACACCATATATTTGCCAAGGCAGGCAGGGGAGAAATGCTCCCATGCTGACACAAGACGCAGAGGTTTCTGCACTCAGACACTCCAGCTCGCATTGGGCTGACATCCGTTGTGTGGTGTCCATCTTAAGAGCAAGACGGGGTCCCACAATCTCTCACTTCAGGTAATGGGGTTGGCTTCAGCCTAGGGGATTCTTGACTCTACACCTAAATACATGCTAGGTACACAGAAGTACAACTAGTTAGGGATGCATCATAGCAGTACGCATTATTATTGTCATGTATGTATATGCTTTCCTATATTCATTGTTTTAGCACTATGGTAGAAATCTACCATCCATTTACTCTATTGGTGCTTAATATCATTTATATCTGTTTCTGTCTTATGGTCGTTTCAGCACTCCAATTTTACACTAGAATGACGCTGGTTCAATAAATGCTTATTGAAAACGTTCCACCGTTTAATCTGTGTATCTCTCTGAAACAAAGTCAGCACGAGTGACTGAGCAAAAAGTATTGTACTGTTTCCACAATCCCTGATGGGACAGGGTTGTCATGTTCGATGGTTGCCAAGAACTATTCTCTCCTTGGTAAGAGGAGTTTTACAGTGGCATTGTGAGCTAGCTAGGTATACAGGTGAACATACGGGGTTGGGGTGTCTGTAATCAGTCTCAACATCTATCCCACAGCCTGTGTTGTCTAAACGTGCAGATCCTATATATGTTTAGAGGAACTACACAGCACAACTAAGAAAGAAAAATCTGGGGTGACCCTGGAAAGAGGGCAAGGTCCGTCAGTATCATTCTGAGAGGATGGTTATGAAAGAATTGCAACCTGCTCCTGTGGCACAGGAGAAACATACATAACCATCAAGGGGTTTGCATCATTACTGTGGAGATTATTAAAGTACCTTTCCTGCTTTCTAGCTCAGAGCACTTTCACTACTTACTTCTGCCATGGGGTGGGGCCTTGGTGCACCTTAGTTCATGCGCACCTAGTGACAACTCTGATCCCCACCAGACTCCAATAAAACTTCTCACTTGAACCTGACATGGACATTGTCTACCCATGTTGGCCTGGGCTCTTCGATCTTCTGAGGGGTGTATTATTGGGCCTGCATATCTTCCAGTGACCACACATGGAGACTTTATTGCACATCTGTACACTTTCCCTGTATATTTCAGGGGAACCCTAGTGATGCTTATTCGCCCAATGGTACTCCTGGCTGCTTTTTGATGGTTTTTCTCTAGTTAAACATGATTCTTTATTTCGAACCACAGGGTTTGACCATTTCCTCTCCAAGGTGGCACCCGTACCAGCACCTGTCTTTTTAGTGTTGAGAGCACTCCCACTTTCGCAGGTGGTGCTCATCACCCACTAAATCAAGGTTACTTTGCAAGGCAGAGTTCTGCCATTTACATTGTATTAGATAGAGCAGGAGCTCAGCACAATTCGCTTGGTTGCCTCACTCTGCACCAGGGAGGCACTCCGTGGGCTTTGCTTGGGTATTTCCACGTAACTCCCATGGTTTTTGGCATTCCCAGATTTACCAGAACTGTTAAACCTGGGAATTCACCAAATAGATATGCCTTTCCAGGAGAGGTGTAACGAGGAGAAATATCTTTATCTCCTCGTTACGATCCTACATGCAACACAGGCACCCTTGCACCATGGTGCAAGGGTCACTGCGTTGGTGCCAGGGAGCCAAAACGGCACCCGTGCAGGGACACAGAACTGAAACCATCTGCTGTACTAGTATCTTGGTTAATAGACCTTGAAGATACATTGCGCTCAAGCTCATAGCTTCATTAATCATAAGCTTAAGAGCAGTGTATCTTTGAGGTCTGTTAATTAATGTTGCAGAAAAAGCGCAGAATCTATGACAAACACTGATTCCATCATGTCTTACAATCTGGAGTCATTTCCTGCCCTGTAATTACCGATGCCATGGTATTAGTAACTGATAATTCCATTCAATTTTAGTGTGGTTATCTGGACATATTCAGTTTCCAGCTTTAGGAGAGTGTGAAAATCGGCAACACAACAGAGGTGGGAGGGGGTATGGACCTAAGACACAGAGCATTAAAAAAAACATGGCAGTCCCCCGTCTACCACTTCCTTGCAGGTAAAGTTGTGTCCACATGCAAATATGTTGATGTAGTCTCTGTAGGCTCGTTTTGAATGCTGCTACTCCATAGATAAACACCCTCCTTGTGCCATGACGTGACTAAGTCATTATCACTGCCATTAAAACACAAGAATTTCTATGTTCCTGATATCAAGATGCCACTTACAAAATCCAAATCAAAGTCCAGAATTGAGGAACAGAAGCACAATCATTTATTCTTTTGTGGGTTGACACCATTCCTATGAAAGTTGTGTTGATTGGCTCCAAATCTGCAAAAGGCAAGGTTTATAATGCGGGTACATGCACAACATTGAGTAGTCAGACTCACCATGCCCCTTCAGGTGCACACCATAGAAATCAACCTCAAAGATTTTGAAGATGTATTGCATAGTTAGGATGTTTCTTGGACTTTAATTCCAAGCTCAATATGGACCCGGCTGTAGAGCCACAGAATGTGGACTATCACAGCCTTATTTTCCACCTTTGCCTAAAGTAGGTCAAGAGCCGCAATTTTAAGGAAAGGCTAGGGTCATTGAATAGGTGGGCAACATGACACTGTAGGGCTTCCCAATTGTAGTTTTCCACAACGCCAAACAACCATTAGAGTTCACAGATATGTTGGCATGCACTTGCCTGAAATATGATGGTCGAGAGTGAAAAAGGGACTCAACCCCAACATTCAATGAAACCTGCCTTAAAAGATGACCTAGAAATAGAAAGGAACCTAACCCCAACACTCAACAACATAATTACTGTTGGACCTGGCCCTTTCTGTAGGGTCACCCTCTGACATTTGCCTTCATTTCTCCTGTTTTGCTGAATACATTTCTGTTGGCTTTTGCTGTGCACTTTTCCACTGCTAACCCATGTTAAAGTGTTTGTGATCTTTCCTCTATGATAAAATTGGCTTACACCCAATTGGCACCTTTAATTTACACATAAGTCCCTAGTAAAGTGGTAGTATATATACACCCAGGGTCTGTAAATTGAATGCTATTAGTGGTCTGCAGCACTCATTCTGCCACCCACTTAGGAAGCACCTCAAACATTGTCTCTGCCCTGCCATTGCAGCCTGCATGCAGTTTTAAACTGCCAAGTCATCCTTTTTATTACATATAAGTAACTCCTTAAGTAGGCCCTAGGGTGAAAAGTTTTTAAAAAGTTGGACATGTATTTCTTAGCCGCGGCCCGTGCAGGTAAGAGCGGTGGGATGGTAGGGCTGGGTGGGTGGGTTGATTTTGACAGACGACGAGGGCTAATTAATTATTTACTTAATTTTTCCTCATGGTTCTCTGTTGTATCCCCCCTAACCCGGCTCCACCGCTCTAACCTGCACGGGCCGCAGCTGGTATTTTTACGTTTTACATGTCCAGGTAGTAAAACTCTCTCTCAAATGAGTTTTCCACTATTGCAAGTCCTACCTCTCCCGTAGGATAGCATTGGGTTACCTTATTACATTTAATAAGTGATGACTTTTGTTTGGGAGCAGGTCAGAATATCATGTTTAGTGCCTGAGGAATTTTAAATTAAAACCATAACTACACTCTGCATCAAGGCAGTCATGCATGTGCATAGCAGTGGGTGTTCACATGCAACAAAGCTGCTCTGGCAAAGAATAGGATAGTGGAATTTGTATGTGTGATATCAGATCACCAAATGGATTTGACATGTGGGTACAGTGAATAGGCCACATTATAACACATGCGTTTAGGAAGCATGCCATTACAACGTGGTCATTACAACGACCGTGTTGTTACATCGCATAGCATTACAATGCAAGTCATTACAATGACTAGCTGTAAGGGGGGGCGCTGGATGTTGGATTAGTATAATTTACTATTCCAACTCCAGTCTGTGCAACAGTAGGGAAGATGTTGGATTTAAAATCCAACACCTTCTGCCCCCTACACCAAGTTGTTGTAACAGCTTGCGTTGTAATGGCATGCGCTGTAACGACATGGTCGTTGTAATGACCGCCTTTGTGATGGCATGCGTTGTTTCACATGCGGGGTAAATGATGTTTCCCGGGTACAGTTATTGATGTAGCATATGTAGACTGTAGTTTTAGTACTGTGTTCCCATGCACATGCTATGTGGAACACTTCACAGTCATCATACTAAGAGTGACCTTTACTATCATCCACAAGTATGAGGCCATACAAATGGCTAGCTGTAGGAGAGACACACACAGGGTCCTCGCTCACTATCAATGTTACTACATCATGTTAATTGAGGTTGGCAATGGAGGTCTAGCTAGTACAAGTAGTTGGCGTGCACACTATTTAATTTGTACCAGATGATTTTAAATGCTGTTTGTTACACATAGCTACATACATTTTCTGTGTGACAATTAGTAGCAGATCAAATGAGAATGCTTAGGTGTTTACTATTACAATGGAATCAAAATACATACACAGTAATAGTGCTCATACATTTATATACAAATAGTTTGAAAATGTTAGGTCTGTCATCATTGTGTCATATGTACTTCACTCATGGTTCTCAGAAGAAATTGTAAATTATATTGCCCCTCTGCTGTGTTGTGGAAACTGATGGTGCAGTCGATGAGGCTCCTTATCTTCCTCCACCTCATCGTTCGGCGGTTTCTGCTCTCCATCGTCAGCAGCCCATGGTACATTTGTCCTTACACATCTGTCGTGCAATATGCAGCACACCAATATTATTTTGAAAACTATGGGCGGCGAGTAAAGCAATCTGCCTACGATATGTAGAGGCTCCGGAAGTGGTATTTTAAAATGCCAAATGTCCGCTTGATGTTGGACCGGGTGCTGGTTAGGGCAAGATTGTAGGTCTGCTGTGCTTCTGTTTGTGGATTTTTTAGTGGCGTGTTCATAGGTTAAGACTCATGATAAAGGATGGCCCAACATTCATGTCCATACTGTTATGTGTCCTGATTGACTGATATACCTTGCTACTGTAAGAGACGTGCTATGACATTGTGGGGCATACACACAAGTAGGGATTGGAAATAACTGACATTGTGCTACACATGCCGGTGTGCCGTCCTCTATAATTCAATTGCCATTTGCCATACTGGTGAGTGCCAATATCATGCAGGTGATACATTGGCACCAGTAAGGAGAGTCAATTTGCTATTGTGTAGACACGTCTCACATTCATCTATTGTGTCTGTCATTGGTACTATTGCCATACTTGAATGGTACCTGTCTGATTGTACAACATTTAGTTGGAGCAGGTTATGTGGCGTACTTCAGTCATGCATATTTAACATTGAGAGTTGGAGTACATTTAATTCAATGTGTACTGCCATGGGAAGGAGAGTTAGTGGATATCAATGTGGGACATGAAGGTGTACACATGGCAGTGCACAGTGTCGACTAAGTTGACAGTACACAAGGGGTTCGAGATATTTGTTAATCTTGCACTGTACAGTGCAACTGATAATCTAACTACACTACAGTGCTACACTGCTTGTGGACAGTGTAGACAACATTTTCCACATCATTCAGTGTCCAACATTTTGTGTCTGAGCTGGCAGAACCTGTGCAGCCTTGCTCCAAGACAGGCAATCCCAAGATAACTGTGTTGTTGGCTGTCATGGGTGATGCAGTTTATGAATGAGGCTGCACCTTGTAGCATGGTATTTCACAGTTTCACAGTTTTGGGATACATCTTATGCCTCATGACCGTTGGATTTACATATGGACATACAGGCTAGAGACAGGAATTGCCTTGCTTCAAAAGGATGTTTGGACGTATCATCTTACAAGGGGTTGCATTAGTGAGGGTTTTTAACACTATAGAATGCACACACAGGGCCTCATTTAGCAGTTGTTACCCCATGGCAGCAATGGATGTAATATGGCTGCGCTGACCAGCATCTAAAGTGAAGAGGTAGAATGTGCCTTTTTCCTAACATATAGCCCATCCATAGTTTGTCAGCATACGCACCATCACATGGTAGTGATTAGTGCCAACACCCCCTCTTGCACCATGGTGCAAGTGTGCCAGCTTAGTGTCCTCACATGACGTCATGCTTTAAGGAACCCCCTTCAGCACCAAAAACACACAATCTATGCAATTCCCTCCTTCTATGTGTTATGTGTGCTGTGGAATGCAGGACACTTAGTAATTAAACATGACAAAGAGACATGTAATCATGTATCCTTATTTCACCTTCCCTTGGGAGGCACATTATTTGCACACAGTCCCAGGGTCCCTGAACACAGAATGCATATGTGGGTGAGATCTTCATTAGAGTTGGATGGGGAAGGCCACTGCAAGGCCCATGGTACAGATCCCTAATGTAGGGTGAATGAATGCTGCACTTTGTTGTGGCTTGCCTTACTGCATACATATTAAGCCATGCAATCTAATGCAGACAGACTTTGCAATGCCACATCGATATGGTGTTTGGGGAGCTGCTCCACCAGAGAATTATGAAACGTGATACTCCACCAGTACAGTTTACTTGTACATGTGGCCCACAGTAACGTAGGCGGTCTCCACATGTGTGACTTGTAGAATTGTGCTGCGCATATGCCATGTAGTATGGTGCAAGTATGTAGGGCCACACCAACTATATATGCACTGTCTCATTCAACCCAAGACATATGTCAACATATTCCTACACAGTTGACTGCCATGTGGTCAGTCATGTGCTTGAGAAGTACTTACCAACTAGTAGGCCATTCCCATAGGTCCCATTCTAGAAGCACTCATTGATGGTGGAATGCCGGAAGATGGATGAGTCATGAGCACTACTAGGGTACTTTGCAAGAACATTTATGAAGAGAACCAGATGGTCCATAATTGCTTGCACGTTAATTGAATAGGTGTCCTTCCTGTTGAGGTAGATGTATGATGTTGCAGTCCATTACCCCCAACAGATGTGGGAACCCTTGTAATGGCATAAAAACCTTGTATGTTCTCCTGCTTTTGCTGTGCTGTGTTGGGGAAGTAGAGGTACTGGGATGTGAGGCTTACGAAGGCAACCTTGTTCGAGGGAAGGAACCTATAGAAAGATGCCTGGGATACTCCTGCCACTCTGGCATACCTTGGGAGGCCAAGCTGATGACTGTGGTGGGTTAGAAAGTTTCAGACGCCAGCATGTGCAGGACAGCCAGTAGCTGGGCCTACGGAGGATGTTGGTGCAGCGCTGCAATGTTGTCTGCAGCCTTGGTGCAATTTGGTGCAGGAGGCTGACAATGGACTCCCTCCTGAGCCTGTAAGGGGCAATGAGCTCCTCCGCCCTGTGGTGAATGAGGGTAATCCTCTGGCGGAATATCCGTTCCCTTCTGCTGAGCTACCTCTGTAGTGGTGGTGGTCTCCTTGGTGTTCCAAGGTGCAACAGTAGTAAATACATGGCATAGCTGAGCTTGTCAAAGTGAATTGGGTATGTTCTGCTTTTACACTAGTGCCCATGCATAAGTTTTCCCCCTGCTTTTCTGTAGCGGAAAAAGATTGCAGCTAATGGAACTCAGCGCCTGTTTTTTAAAAGTAGTGCCATTTCCTAAAATCCTTGTACTTATGTCTGCGTCAGTTTTGCGATGATTTTTCTGAGGGAACGCCTACCTTACATATCATTACCAAAAACTGCCACTGGTGGATCTGGTGATAAGAAAATTAGGCGCTAGCCGTGAAAACATGATGCTAGAGGACTCTAGCGTCACTTTGTAAATATGGTGCAAAAACTGCTGCAGCATCAGAGAAGTGATGCTGTTGCAGAGTTAGCTCCTTGTAAATATGCCCATCGGAGTCTTGAATCGGAAGATACCCCACAATATTAACTCCTTGTTAGCTATAAACTAATGAATTAGAGCACTTTATTTTTAACATGATACAGTGAATTGCTCTGGAGCACGTCCAGCACTGGGAAATTATAATATATCACATTCTCTGAAGTGCAGAACAATGCCTCACTCTTGCAAGGGGGTTTTCGCACCTTTGTGCTGTTTCATAGGGGTAAACACTAACATGTCCTTCATTCACTGATGGCGACCAAACCCTCCGAACCTGGAATGGGTGATAGGAATGCATCACTAGTCAGAGAGTAACCTGTGCAAGGAGGAGGCACAACCAATGTCAGGACCGGTGATGGAAATGATCATGGTCAAATACCTACCACAGAAGTAAGTGAGCTGAAGTAACTGAAGATATCCATGGTGACCTCCACATGAGGTCTGTAAGTCATTTGACTTTTTAGAAGATGCCCAAGGCTACAGCAAGTACCAAATAACTCAGTAAAGAATTAGGAAACTTCAGGGCTTATTTACAAGACCCCATGTGTCGCTGGTACCTCACTTTTTCCCATATTAAAAGTGACACACCGGCAGCGCGGGAGTTTTGTAAATAAGCCCCTTCAAGTCAAAGACATTCTCTGAGCTCTATGAGCACGTGAGAGCCTGAACCTGGTGCTGCAAAACCAGACAGTATAAGCAACCAGACTTGCGTGGCTCCCTTTCTCGAAACCCATCAACCTTATCCACATGCGTCCCAAGTATGTGTCATGCTTGGGTATACTGCCACTCAAGCTGTTAGATACTGTTCCCTAGGCACACATTTCTCCACTATATTTGTACTGCTTCACCACTAAATCTAATAAGTTGACATTGACATACATTTCTGGATTTTGGGCACTATTGATCCAGATCGATGTCTTTAGATCTTGTGTGGGTATGTTTGTTGTACAACAGGCCACTTTAAATCGGTGGGCATTTAGCAAAAGAACAAGCTAATGCTTACCCTTTGGGTAATGAAAGTATACAAGTCAGCATGGCGAGCTGCTTCTCTCAACTAAGTAGGTTCCTGCGAGCTCCCAACTTGGAGACATTTTTATAGGAGTGGAGAAGCCCAACCTTTGTGTTAAATGCACAGATAATGTCATGTGGTCATCCCCTTTAAACCATTGGCTTGTCGGTCACATCTTGGATAAGAGCAGAGGAATATTTATTTTATTCCATGTTGTGCTAATCTTCAGCCTCCTAGGAAGTACTTCCATTGGAACGCATGAAGTACACTTTTACTCCAGAAAGGTACACACAACAGACCTTTTCACACACTGACTGAAGTGCTAGGGATTCCAAAGGGCATTTCCTCTAATGGTTTTGATTAGAGCAGCAAACTATTTACTTTCTGAGCATTCGAGTTCGGCCGGTGGGTCACCGATAAGATTCACATCCCTTGACAGCTCGGTTCTGATGTCCGGCTACTGCCTAAATACAATTCAGCATGTCAAAGCCAATAGGTTGTATAACTGAAAACGCAATCCACACCCAATGGCTTTGCCAATCCTTGTTATTCAGTGCTCAGGTACATTGGTTGCAGTCATGACAGCATGCATTAGCAACGTCATGGCTCTTCTAAAAGGACAATAGCTAACTTTACTACAGGCTTAGGAGAGTCGCAAAATTGGGCCGCTTTCAAAAACCATTTTCTATTCTTCAATGATGGAAACAGAAATGCAAAAGGCAGGACATGAAGAATGCAGCAAGGCAGGACATGATCACGTGTATTGTTTGTGTGACCAGATTACTGGCACTCGTTATTCTCTGATTTCCCACTCATCTGTGATTTTATTTTTTAGGCAATCGTGTTTCACAACAAAATTTGCAATGGATCTCTCCTCTGAGTAAAACACGTTTACATCATGTGTGCAACTAAGTGCTGGTGTATGTGTGTCCTGCATCACAGCCGAATGGAGTTACTTTATTGTGGAGTTTTCTGTTTGCGAATGTGGTTGAAACTTCCAGGAATGAAACTTCCTGTGCAATTCCTCCTTGTTATGCTCATCCCTGCTACCGACGCCCGAACTTTGGACATGGCGGTTTAGCTCTTGCACGCAGAGAGGGGGTGAGTTGGCCATCTCACATATTAAAAAAATACATTACAAAAGAATCAAGGCTTATGTAACCCGTTTAAAAACACAGAGTGCTTATTTTGGAAGTTGCTTTGAGTACTCACGTTCTCTTTTCTGGGACGAAGGTATTGATACCGGTTTTAATAAGTCATCTCAAGTTCTTTATACCCCAAAGAATACCCGTATTGAGCAATACTTTCCTTTTAAAGTGAAAAACAACTCACATTTTTATGCTTTTTGCGAAAGCTCAGTTTCACGAGGGAATGATAATATTCTTTAGCTGTGAGCAGGATATTTCAACTTTGGAAGAGAACGAAATCCGACCGTCTATGAGTAATATTGCAGCGTACACAGGATTGTGGAATTTTTAAACGCAATAAAAAGACATAACTAAAACGGGGTCGTGCAAAGTAATAAGAAACAGCAATAAAAATAAATACGCAAGAAATACATTTTATTTTATTTATTTTTATTTTATGCGATTTTATGTAGCGCAAACTTTACCCGAAGGTGTCAGAGCGCTTTACAAAAGGACCAGTTACCTTACATAAGGTCTTCAGAGTACATGAGTTACCTAAATGACACAAACAGAAAAACTCTAAATTCACATAAGAATGGTAGTAAGTACATAAGACTACTACAGATACTAGTGGTTAGAGTTACATATATCCAAGTTGCAAATTAACTCTAGGAACAAATACAAACAGATAAACTCTAAATTCACATAAGAATGGTAGTAAGTACATAAGTCTACTACAGACACGAGTGGTTAGCTTTACATATATACAAGTTGCAAATCCACTCTATATGGTACCATTGCCAATAAATATAGATTCTACGAATCAGTGTGAATTATTAACTTTTAAAATAGCAGAAGTGATTCGTTTTTGTACAACACCTAATGTTTCTGTGCTGATTTATGCATCGTAAAGGTCACACAACTGTTTTTCATCCCTAGTAGACTGATGCCTGCTGCTTGTAAATTGTCAAGAAATACTTGCTTATTCCTCCCAAGTCAGAGAAAAAGAAGCATGAGGTAGACTCTGCAAAGAAATGTAGCAGAGGGAGCATACAAACAAACATGAAAGATTACATTTTGAACAGTTACAAATTGTTCAGTCTGAAAAGTCTAAGAACTGCAGTCCATATATTGATACAAGTACATAAAGATTTCAGTGGGCGTCTGACGTGTTTCAACCTTTCTGTACTTTAAACTTATTGTGTGACTTAAGTAATTAGGCTTTTTTTTGACTGAACTTTTGATGAAATGTCCATCTTTATGTTTGTACAGTAACGTGCGCTCAATTTGGTTAGAATTATTAAGTTAAATTGGTTTGTACTCTCGTGTTAGATGTGAAAATCCACACGTACAGTCGCATGGGAAACTGAATGCAGACATTCAGCTCTTGCCTAGAATTCTCCAGGAAATGCGTACACCAGCATGATAAAAGTACGGGTGAGAGAAATTCTAATTTCGCCTGTGAAGATATGTGAATGTGACAAACTTCCCAACTATATGAAGCTGCAACGCTTCAAACCTTTGCAAAAATCAACCGAAATGCGAAGTTTCCTCCATACAAAAAACTGTTGGAAATAATTTCAATACTCAAATTCTAAGGAAGTAATGTGGTAGACCGGGAATTTAACAAAAGCTTTCAACTTCGCAGAAGTTGGCAACGTTATAAAAGTCTAATTAATAGTTTTTGGAGGTGGCCAAAGCCAACTCCACAAATTTGGCACACCTCTAATAATAAGCAATATTCCAGTACAGGTGGAACAATTTCTGTCAAGTCTGAAATCAATGGCCGAGGTAGGCATATGACATGGCTGCTGTACATGTCACTATGACCCTCATTTATGAGAACTGTTGCCTCACTGCGATAATGCAGTGATGCGTCAGAAAAATTTGTGCTGCGGTACAACAGTTCCAAATGGCATGGATGCAATTCAGCATATTTATGTAAGGTTCCATAGTGCATTTAAAAAAGTTACGCATCCGTGGACCGGCTTCGGTAGAGAAAAGTGACGCACGTGCAGCCAAAATGATGCTCGGCTGCTTTGCGGCACTTAAAGCAATGCACATTTCATTATTGTCACATTGGAGTGTGTCTTGGGTCAAAAATCCCTCTAAAACTGATGCATTGAAAAAAAAATTACCTGTACCTCAAAAGGGAGAGATGGACCAGGCAACAGTGATCAGGGCAAAAACCTCAACACCAGACAGGATTTTCAGACAGAACCTCAGGGGAAGAGGAAGAGTAATATTAGTGAAGAGAATGAAATGTTGGTAACAAAGGTGACGAAGCATGAATATCAACTCTTTGTCACCTCAAAATTGCCATTTCGGAAAAAAGAGGCCATTTGGCAATACATAGTGGAGAAGAATAACAGTGTAGGGCAAAGTAAAAGGACAATGCCAGAGTGTAAGAAGCACTGGAATGATGATAAGAGTACGATCAAAGAAAAACTGGGCAACAACCTGAGGGCACTCATGCAGACTGGAGGAGGACCAGGAGAAGCTGGACTCCTTGGAGTCAGTCATCCCAGCAAACTTGGTGGCAGGAGTTCCTGGAAACAACAGTGCTGGCCTTGAGGACCAACAAGGCCTACAGAGTAAGTGGAAACAAGAGACAATATGCTCAAAAATGCTGTGCAGGGCAGCAACCTATGTTCCTGCGCCGCACATCGCTGACTGCAAGGGAAAGGGTTAGAATTTCTCACATGTCCAGTCATAAATCATATAAATGTAAGTCATACTGCCCGTTTCCATATTGCACAGCCCGGTCCAGCTCCATCAAGTTTGTCCAGTCCATGTTTGATGTGTAACACTAGTCCAGGTTCACATTTGTACACTGGGACTTGTAATAGAATTTATAACATGAGTGAACAGGACTACAAGTCCCACAATACAAGGCAATACCTGGCCTGGAAAACCACATCATGCATGGACATTTGAACCCTGCCTACCCTGACAGTGACAGTGCAGGCCCCTTGCACCATGAGGCTAGTGTGTCTGTCTTTGGGCTATGCAGACAAATCTGGACTGTAACACAATGGAATGGAATGGGGTTGCCAGAGGATTAACTCCTCACCTGAGAGGGGGGTTCATGTGCGGTGTATTGGAGCTATCACCACATAGGAACATGTAAGAGCTCTGTGTATAATCTCTAGCATGAAACTACATTGCACACAGCTGTCCTGATGTGCGGGGTGAGAGCACACAGGTGTCAGCTGCCATGGTAGAGACCACCCTTCCTACTGTCATGTACAAATTAATACTGGAATAGGGGTGAATGCAAGTGATGGACACAAGGTGACCATGAGTGTTTTTAGGAAGATTGGATGCTGTGTGAGCTTGGTGGGTCCCTGGTAGTCTAGTGCAATGTAGGTGTGGCTGACCACATTGAACTGGCACTGAGTCTAAATAGGAAGCCATTGCATATCAAGGTGGTGAGAAGTGACGTGTGTACTGAAAAGTACCCTGAGCGATACTCATGCACCGCTGTGTCTGATAGTGTTAAACTTGTGATGCAGTTCGGATTGGATGCCAAAGAAGAGGGCATTGGTGTACTACATCTTACATGTGATGTGGATGTTGGTGAAGATGTAGCACGTGTCAGGAGGGTTATGGAGAGAGAAATGCCTGGCTATGCCACATATGTCAAAGTAGGAGGAAGTCAAACAGGAAATAATAAAGTGACAGGATGAGATAGATGTCTATGAAGATGGGCAAGTCTTAGTAATGTTTGGAGGGTGAGTTGTATGGGCAACCTGGGTAGGTACATGTCACAGAATATCATTACTACTAGCATGTGGGCCACAGCTTAAACCATAGCCCTTAGACACAGGGAGCCATGTTGGTCAATTGCAAATGGCAATTCACAGTGGGGGTGTTGGTGCCACATGAGAGTCAATGAATGATCTGTGTGCCATCAGTGTGTGACAGAAAGTTGAGTTCTAGGGTCTACTACAGGATTCCCAGAGGAGTCATGTACAGGTACAAGTGAGTAGCACTGAGTTAAGCGATGTGTGATGCTCTGCACAAAACCAACTCAGAAAATGACGAAATAGGTTGAGAGTAAGTGGTAGCATCTTGTTATCCTCCAAGTCCTTGGGATCAGCGTGATGCAAAATAAGGGCCACCTCCTGATCTATCCAAACCTTGAATGCTGTTATAGCCAAAGGTTGAGGAAGGATCAGGCGAGGGCAATAAAGCCCGCGGAGAAGGGAGGGAACTGCGGGGAAGGAGATCTGAAACGACAAACAATAAAACACGTTGAATCAGTCCTTTCTCCATTCTAAATCAGTGAAAACAACGAGACACAACCTATCCATCTGATCCCTCACACAATCTACCTGTAAAGAATATGAAAGGTGCGGTAACTGTGGAAGATAATTCTCTTCACCCACATCCGAGTCTAGGATGACTGCAAACAACGTTATTCCCATCTGCAACACATAATGCACAACCAACCTTACACACAGTCCTAATATGTGGCTAGTGGAATGCTGAGGATTAGGATGGAAAGGGTATGTAACCCCCTTCATTAAAGGATTAACTGTGAAAGGGACATCATGTAGAAATAACGTGCTGGTGCTAATAACGATAAACCAAAATTATCCCGAACGGGTTGCCTCACCCGGTAATTATGTCATTCACGAACAGTACCTTTTTGTCCAACGAAGCACCAGCAATCTGTAGAGGCACTTGCAGGTATACCTGATTGTTGATATCCACGAATCAGCAGCTCAATAATACCGCCGAGCCAAAATATAATATTTCCTACGCCAGGGCAGCAAGACGCCGTAATCCCTTGAAGACAGACCGCTTACCAAGCCTGGTAACGTCTGTGTGTAATTAGTAGCGATTTCGTCCTCCGCATGAGCTTACGCAACAGGCTCTCCAACGGAGGGCAATAGGTGCAATATGAATCTGGCCGCCAAAAAGGGAAAACAAAGAGTAATCGTCCTCCGCATGAGCTAGGGATAGCTCTTCCAACGGAGGGCAATTCAGAGCCAGGAATCCCTTCGTGTTTTATGAACCAATCGTCCACCGCATGAGTCAGCATGGACTCTCCAACGGAGGACCTAAACAACAGAATTATCGGCAACCTGCCGATCGCAAAGAGCATGCAGAACAGCAAGAAGCGCTGTTATGAATCAAGAACAAGAACTCAGGAAACCGCATCCGCAGTACTCCTCTCCGGGTCAAAAGGTCCAAAGAATATCCGACGCCGGGAACAGGAAGTGATTCCCCTAAGTAACCTTCCGAAGCATACCGCAATGGTCTCTGGGAAATGTAGTTTACCAGGGGAGAAGCAACACACTTCCGCATTGCTGAATGCAGCGGCGCTCAGCCGGGATCATAACAGTACATCCCCCTCCTCATCAAGAGCGCCGCAAAGGCCCAGGACGCAAGGGAAACTTCCTATGGTACAAGGACACCAGTCGAGGCACATGAACCCCAGACGCGGGTTCCCAAGTATTGTCCTCCGGGCCGTAACCCTTCCAGGAGACCAGGTAACGGAGGCCTCGCCCATGCCATTTCGAGTCCAGGATGGCTTCCACTTCATACTCATATCCGTCCTGAACCGCCAAAGGCGGAGGGAGCCTTCGCACAGAAGAAAGAGACGGCTTCAGTAAGGACACATGGAACACCGGATGAACTCTCAAATGTCTCGGGAGCTTCAGCCTCATAGCCACAGGATTGATACATCGCTCAATGGGGTAAGGGCCGATGTAGCGAGGGTTGAACACACTGTGTTTACGGAATCTGATGTTTCGAGTAGACAACCACCCCAAATCCCCTACCTGATACAAAGGTCCAGGACGGCGGTGCTTGTCTGCTGTGCGTTTATAGGCTGCTCTGGAAGCCATAAGATTGCTTTGAACCTTCACCAAGGTATCCTTGATATGGAGAACCCTCTTAGCCGCCTCCGGCACCTTATCCTCCCAAACAGGATGCAGAAACGGAAGGAAACGAGGGTGGCGCCCATAAGTACAGTAAAAGGGAGATACCTGCGTAGCACTATGAGTAGCGTTGTTATACGCCACCTCAGCCAGCCACAAATAATCCACCCAATTGTCTTTCCCCTGATCCACATAGCATCTCAAGAATTGTTTCAGAGTCTGATTGAGACGCTCCGTCTGTCCATCCGTCTGAGGGTGGAAGCTGGTGGACAGCGCCGTCTTGATGTGTAAAGAGGAACACCAAGACTTCCAGAATTGCGCGGTGAATTGCGAGCCCCTACCGGAGACGATGACAGCCGGCAACCCATGCAGACGAACGACGTGCACCATCAGTAGACGAGCCAACTGCCCAGCTGTGGGGACTTGAGGGCATGCGATAAAATGTCCCATCTTAGTCAGGTAGTCGATCACCACCAGAATCGCGGTACACCCCTGGTCTCTAGGCAGGCCCACAACAAAGTCCATTGATATACGCTCCCACGGAACATGAGGTGTGGGCAAAGGCTGCAGCAGCCCAGCTGGTCGACGATGATCCACCTTGACTGTTGCACAAACCACACACCTTGAAACCCATTCTGCGACGTCAGCCCTCATCGATGGCCACCAACACCTTCGATTGATGTAATTCACCGTCTTCTCCACTCCCAGATGGCCCGCAAAGGGGGAACAATGACACCACTTGTACACCTGTTTCCGAAGGGAAACAGTAGGAACCAAAAGCCGCCCTTTGTTCACTGGAAAACCATCCACCATCCTCCATTCGTTGTGACAACGCAGCCAGGTCCTCCAGTAGAAGGTGTTGACTCCCCTCCTGATCCCCTCCAAAAAGGCATCGGGTTGTATAACACACACCCTCTTCGCTGGATCAATTGTGGTAAATAAATAATTAATTACCGGTACTATTTTTCAGTATAATCAATAAACAGGTAGCTCAATAAATAAGAGTCAGGATTCGAGGTATCTTGAGTCAACAGGCTTTAATCAGGCATAAAGGACAGGAACAGGACAGCCTGCACGGGAAGGGAATGAAGGAAGAAAGGCAGCTGCCTGGGGTCGGACAAGGGAATAAGGGTAACTTTTTGTAACAGTGCACAATATATATATATCAAAACAATTGCATTACATTCAATACAGTAGGCGTAGCAGTAGGCGTGACTCGTAGCAGTCGCGAAAGATAAGGGCAAAATGATGTAACAAGAAGGCGTGTACAGGGCGTAGACATAGACATGTGATGTAAACGTAACAGAAGTGTCATAAATGAGGCGGAACATGAAATGTGATTCCAGTAGGACACTGGGACCATCCCCTTGGGAACACCTTGATTTCCTCTTATGAACAGAGGATTCCACAACGTTTAAATGCGTCAAGTTTTTCTTTTTATTGATCAAAAGTTCATTAGATGTTGAGTCAAAACATATTGGTTTAATTCACATTTTCACTCATTGGAAAGCATGAGTGACACCTTAATTCCTGAGACATCATTATAGTTCAAAATATCCAATGCATTTCGGGCTGTACTATGCGCCCTTCATCAGGGAAATAATGCTGTAACAAAAGAAATATTCCAAGTCACCACCTTCCATATAACATTGCACAGTTCATTCAATTGAGCATCTCATAATTTCAAAGCGTGTATCTCTTTAGTTATACAAAACGAAACATTGTTTGAACCAAAATCAAAAGGCCAGTCAACTATAAGTAAATAACTCACATGTCTGTTGAGTGGTTTGGTAACTGCTCAACCGGTGTATTAGCGCTGTTGTAAAGAAAAAGAAACGCGGGTTGTAATGGATTGTGTGAACGCGAGATGTGAAATGTGGCGTAGCTGCCGCATTTTGGTAGATACACTAACCTGATAATCGGTAAATTCAAACGTGAGTGTGCCCACTAATCCGAGGGTCCGTGCTCACGGCAATTTGAGATTTCTTAATGCAACATTGTTGCTGTTCGGTTCATTATTTGAAACGCGATGCCGATCACGTGGGTAATGAAGTTGGAAAAAAGACTATCGAGCTGGAGTGACTGAAAATGATTACCCGTATCATGGTATATGCGTGCCAAAGATAAGCACCAAAGATAAGCGTCAGCTTTGTTTGTGCATTAAAAAATAAATAATAAATGAAACGCTATGAATTAAGTGTGTGAAACGACTGGAAAAATAAATAGGAAGTTAGGACGAAAAGTGAACGACGTGGTATCGAACCGGTGAGCATGAGGAGAGGTCTCCAGAGACATGCTCCAGTAAGTGGTGCTATTGACGAACTGAGTTGAAATGACTGTTAATGTGGGTATGGTGAATGCTAAACAGGAGAACCAAGCTTACAGAACACAAGGGCAAATTTATAGTTTACAGTGTGATTCACAGGTAACATGAGAATTCATTTCTATCATTCAAACCAAATGGCTTCTGCGTGCACAATTTGAAAATCCAATAATTCTCTCTTTGGAGAATATATTTTGTATTGTCTCTTCCTTCTGTTTTATTAATAGTCTCTAAGATCATGAATTTGAGCTGGGCAATGCTATGTTTGGCTTCCATGAAATGCATTGCAACGGTTGATTTTGCGTTCTTTAAACGTATATTAGATTTATGCTCTGTGAGTCTGGTTTTCATCTTGCGTTCTGTCTTCCCGATGTATAACTTGCCACATGGGCATTTGAGGGCATATATGATGTTAGACGAATCACAAGTAGCATTGACTCTTACTTTAATTTCTTGACCTTTCATTGGATGGTTGATTTTGTTTCCTTTTATCACGTTATTGCAATGTCCGCAATTATAACATGGTTTGGTCCCATGATAGATTTCAGAGATAGAGGTTCTGGGTTGAATCATTTCTCCTAGATTTCTTGATCTTGTAAATGCGAATAGAGGAGGTTCTTTAAAGCTCTGATTGAAATCGGGTTCTAACATGAGCATTTGCCAGTGTTTAAGGATGGTCTTTTTGTATTTGTAGCTTGTGGTTGAGAATTTAGAGATGGCAACTATTCTTGTTTGCTCATTCTTTTGGCTGGGTTGTAGAAGTGTACTTCTATCTTTCTGGCCAATTTTGCATTTTGATTGATCCAAAATATGTTGTGGATATCCTCTTTGTCTGAACTTGTCTTCCATCTCTTTTAATCTTTTTTGTGATGTGCTGGGTTCTGATGTTATCCTTTTAACTCTAGCCATCTGAGAGAAAGGTAAGAATTTCTTTAGATTATGCTCATGAAAACTACTGTAGTGGAGCATATTGTTGCGATCTGTGCTCTTGATGTGTAGATCGGTTGCAAGGCCTTTGTCTGTACGAATGATTTTCACATCCAGGAATGTAATGGTAGTCTCTGACATTTCCCAAGTTAATTGTATTCTCTCATCAACTTGATTAAATTGTGTAAGAGCCTCCTGTAGTTCATCTTTCGTGCTAGACCATAGAATAAAGATGTCATCTATGTACCGGATGAAAGTTTTTAAGTTTTTGACCCAGCGTTCTTTGCATAATATGTGCTTTTCTTCATAAAACTTCATGAAGAGGTTGGCATAGACCGGCGCGGCCGAATTGCCCATTGCTGTCCCAACCAGTTGTAGGTACCATTGGTCATTGTGTTTGAAGTAACTTTGGTAAAGAGAGAAAAGCATCAGTTCCATCAAAAATGTTTGGAAATTGACGTCGAGATCTGTATTCATTAGTGCGTTCTCTATGGCTTCTATACCCATTGAATGTGGTATGCTGGTGTATAATGATTTTACGTCCGCTGTGCATAAGATTATGTTGTCACCAGGATCCAGCCTGATGGTCTCAAGTTTTGTTAAGAACTCTGTGGTGTCCTTTACATATGTTGCCATAGTTTTTACTGCAGGCAGCAGATATCTATCCAGTAGTTGACCCACTGGTTCATGTATACTGTTGCGAGTGGACACTATTGGTCGCAATGGAGGGTCTAGTAGATTTTTGTGAATTTTTGGGACCATGTTTAAAGAAGGACTTTTAGGATTTGCTTTCAGCAAGAATTTTTTTGTTCTGTCATTGATTGTTCCCATTTCATATGCTCTTTCCACGATTTCCTTGAGATTTTGTGAGAATTCAATGGTCGGATTCTGTTCAAGTCTCATGTAGATGTTTGTGTCTCTTATGTGTTCCATGACTTTTAGTTCATATTGTGCTCGATCCATTATCACGATTGCACCACCTTTGTCTGCTTTGGTACAGATTATTTTCTCATTGTGTGATAATTTCCTGAGGGTATCAAGATCCTTCTGAGTTATATTCTTGTTTGTATGTCGTTGATATTTTAATTTGCTGAGATCCTGTTTCACCATTTTCTCAAACATATCAATGGTTTTGTGGCTAACAGGAGCTTGAAATGAGCTGCTTGGTCTGAGTCCTAGTAGTTGATCCTTCTCTTGATTGGTCGGTTTAGGCAAAACATTATCAAAAAAATGGCGTAGCCGAAGTTTGCGCATGAGTTTGTAAAAGCTCACCTCTACTTCCAATTGATCCGTTGTATATGTGGGTACAAAGGATGTACCTTTCTGTAACAGTTGTATTTCATGTTGATTTAATTGATGCTGGCTAATATTAATCACTAATTGGTCTTTGGAGTTTTCTTCAGATCTTTCTTGGTACCCGTGGTACTCCTTGTTGCTGGTGCTTCCTTCTCTTTCTCTTTTTCTACCTCTCTTGTTTTGGCCTCTCCTGGGTCTCCTTTTTGTGATTGACCCTGGTCTAAAAAATGACTCTGTTGTGTTGGAATTTGGGTGGTCGGTTGGATGTTAGATCCAGAATCGACGACTTGTTGTCCGTCAGCACTGGTTGGTGGTTCAGATGTTTTGGTTGTTGTTCGTTGTTGTCTAGCTCTCTGTGTTGAATCACTGTCAGAAGAAGATGTTTCGGTTTGTGATGTGTAGGGTTTGTTGGCTCTCTTCCTTGAATAGATTTCCGCCCAGGTGTACACTTCCCCTAGGCGATAATCCAATGTATCCCTTTTATACTTTCTAATTTTCCTCTCATTCAAATCCTTAGTATGTTTCTCCATTTGAATGTGTATGTCATCCAAAATCGTAGTCAATTCCTCTTCAGTTAGTAGTGTAGATAGTTCATTTTGTGTTTCAGCTATTTCCTTAGTTAATTCCTCCAAAATTTCTGATAATTCCTCGATGATCAACAGGATAAGATCAAGCGAACATTTGTTTAATATTTCATACCATCTGTTTTGGAATTTTTTGGAATTTTTGCAGAGAGACGGTTTAAGGGCAATCCTGAGACCGCGGGGTATACGTTGATTTTTGTGGTATCTAACCAATGTGCTTGCATGCATTTGTTGATTTATCTTGCGTTTGAATAGATATATTAATTGTCTTATATTTTGCTCCTTAGTGCGTGTGTTGGACTCCTGTGATATTTCCTCCCTAATGAGACCATATATTCTGTCTGCCTCATCGGCTTTGAAGGCAAAAGTAGAGGCCCTGGCCTCCGTGCTTCGAGAAATGTCCTCGTAGTTACTCATTGTGCTCTAAGTTCGACGTTGATTGATTGTTTTTGTGCGTGCTATCCTTCCAAATGAGGTTTGAAATTAATGAACAAAACTTGATGTTAGGATAGGATGCACAGCTCGTAAGTGTAAATTCGTACAGTTGGGTTCACCTAGGGTAGCGTAGATACCCCTAAAAACGCCAGTAGTAAGAACATGAAATGTGATTCCAGTAGGACACTGGGACCATCCCCTTGGGAACACCTTGATTTCCTCTTATGAACAGAGGATTCCACAACGTTTAAATGCGTCAAGTTTTTCTTTTTATTGATCAAAAGTTCATTAGATGTTGAGTCAAAACATATTGGTTTAATTCACATTTTCACTCATTGGAAAGCATGAGTGACACCTTAATTCCTGAGACATCATTATAGTTCAAAATATCCAATGCTACGCCACATTTCACATCTCGCGTTCACACAATCCATTACAACCCGCGTTTCTTTTTCTTTACAACAGCGCTAATACACCGGTTGAGCAGTTACCAAACCACTCAACAGACATGTGAGTTATTTACTTATAGTTGACTGGCCTTTTGATTTTGGTTCAAACAATGTTTCGTTTTGTATAACTAAAGAGATACACGCTTTGAAATTATGAGATGCTCAATTGAATGAACTGTGCAATGTTATATGGAAGGTGGTGACTTGGAATATTTCTTTTGTTACAGCATTATTTCCCTGATGAAGGGCGCATAGTACAGCCCGAAATGCATTGGATATTTTGAACTATAATGATGTCTCAGGAATTAAGGTGTCACTCATGCTTTCCAATGAGTGAAAATGTGAATTAAACCAATATGTTTTGACTCAACATCTAATGAACTTTTGATCAATAAAAAGAAAAACTTGACGCATTTAAACGTTGTGGAATCCTCTGTTCATAAGAGGAAATCAAGGTGTTCCCAAGGGGATGGTCCCAGTGTCCTACTGGAATCACATTTCATGTTCTTACTACTGGCGTTTTTAGGGGTATCTACGCTACCCTAGGTGAACCCAACTGTACGAATTTACACTTACGAGCTGTGCATCCTATCCTAACATCAAGTTTTGTTCATAAATGAGGCGGAAACATGGAGGGGGCTACCTGAGCAGCTGGGACCTCTAACCTAGTGGTGCGCGCAAACGGGCAATGACGTGTTACCAGGGAGAACTGGGGGCTATGACTTCTGCGCTAGAAGAGGAGACTAAAGTCTGGAGTGTCAGAGCGACATGTACCCAAGGCATATCTAGTATCTGGTGTTTAGAGTACATGTTGATAGAATCCAAAAGTTATCAGGGCAAAGGCTAATGGACACTAAGACTGGTGCATGCATAATTCTATATGTATTGTGTGTGCGAGGAATATTCTATGAATATTAATACAGTATTTCTCTTACATGGAGACAGAAAGGCTAGACCATGACGGAAACTATTGATGCGATTCAGTAGCTTAGGAATGCAGAGAAGGAGGGCTGGACTGATAACTGGAAGCATAACATACTCTTGGCAGACTGGGAGGCAGAGCCAGGCCGGGCCGGGCACTGCGTGGCAAGAAGTAAGCTAAGGGTCAGGGATGCAGGTGGGGGCTGTATCGCTCCTCCAAGAGGGTTCAGGAGACAGGAGCTGAATCTGAGTCCGGGCCCTTTTGAGGCCTAGAAACGGGGACAATTCAATGAATTAACGTGCACACTGTAAAATGTGGCAACGTAGGTTTACATAGGCCTAATATTCGTTGCTTTCACGAAGACTGGGAACTGACATACTAGAGATGGACACAACTGTAATTGCGTCTTTAATCGATCACAGGGGGATACATGCATATCGATCATGCACATATAACATAAGATGGGGAACACGTAGGCACATATAACATGGCAAAATTTACTTTTCCACATTCCCTCCTTGTGCCCTACGTTTCCATCAGGAAACATCAATATTCATGATACCATCTATCATTTCATATAGCATCATTTGCTCGTCTCGAATTGTCTTGGAACGGGATTTAGGACTAGGAATACAAGAGGTAGCACACATGCCGCAAATCGCAGGGCCACATTGTATACAGAGGCAGCAACTGAATATGATCATTACTGCAATACCTAGGAATGACAATACTTTCCATCCCCAGGCAGATATGATACTCCAGAGCCAACCGGACCATGTCCAGGTGCCTGGATTCTGGTGTAACTGATGGGCAATTTTATGAAGTCTGGTTATAGCTGAATAAACAGACGGCGCGTTATTAGGAATGAAAATGCAGCAACTAGATCCGATGACTCTACATGCTCCTCCTCTATCGGCCAGTATGACGTCAAGAACGAGACGATTTTGGAGCACGACAAATCTCATAGCAGATTGCTCTTCAGTTAAATTACCTAGAGCAGAAGTAGTCTCATTCACTACTGCTTCGAGGGTTCTGGTTAACCTACGTATTAACTTACTATTCTGGACAGGTCCTATAAAGAAGAAGAAACCTTTATTGAAGTCTTGATATTGTTCTAGAGTAGTTTCAGTTTGATCGACAATTGGGGACTCGATCTCCCTTCTAGGTCTGACGTGTACTAGATGTGTGTTTCTGTGATAATCAGATGGGGCTAGAAAAACTGGTGGCAGTAGGAAGGCAATATAACATGTTCCATCCCAATCGAGGGGCAGACGAACATATGCGGTCTGACCACAAACAAAATAAGAATGACGAGAGGCTTTGAAAATAGATTTCCCACTGTCACTATACTCGACAGTAGTAGTACAATCACTATGTCCTACATGTGCGGAACCATTCTTTCTGACACATAATTCGCCTTTGACTGGTAGTACTGAAATAGCAGGCAAATCTGGAGTAGTATCGGACTGAACATTCAGGACCATGAAATTCGAAGAATAATTACCCAAATCATATACTTCATTTTCTAGATCTAACCCTGTTCTATGGGAAAGACCTTGCTTGTCTGGAAAACATGTTCTATTCAGAAGGGACATATCATTGGAGGATGACGTTAACGTGGACCATGCTCCACACGAACCATTATGTGAAAACGGATAAGGAAAGAGTGGCAGAACTCCCTTCGGAGTCTGGAAAGGGGGGAGTCGACCACACACCCAACAATTAGTGGCATTGCTGGTCTGGTGTGAATAATGCAACATCCGGATGAATGTATTATTTCGCATAGCAAGACGATAGGATAGCTCGTGAGGAGGCAGATCACTAAATGTGTGCTCTACTGTAGCATTAGAAAACTTGTTTACATGTGAACTTGGAAAACATAAATGTAAAGCATAACTTGTGCAGGTAACCATTAGACTCACATATAACGAAAAACTTAGAATAATTATACATCTTATAGAGTTTTGACTAACTCTCTCACTATGGGGGTCTATCTCATACATGTCAGGGACCTGTCTAACCGTTTCACCCGAGAGGGACTTAGACAATTAAACTGGCTGACTTATTTTACTAGACCGAAGCTTCTGTTTATACTCCTGTTGCGGAGTTTTCTCTAACAAGGGAACTTTGAGTTCAGAGTCTGTTTTTAGGCAGTCTTTAGGAATACAGTCCTTAGCAAAAGTCTGTTTACGCACTCCATGGAATTTCTTTATATGGGACAGGTGGACCCATCCTTTTCTCCCCTCGAGCTTCACGGCGGTCCTTGTTGTAAGCAAGACGAGGCGGGGCTCCTTCCAGCGGGGCTCCAGCGGACTTGAACGATCAAAATTCCGCACCAACACCAGGTCGCCTGGAATGACTTCATACGGTTTCACCTCGGTGTTGTCTGGAAATGCGGCGGCAACCTGTGAACGACAAGAGTGTAGGGCAGACATCAAGGAAGCTAGGTAATCTGTCAGCATATTACTGGAAACATCGGTAATACTGCGGGGTCTAGGTGTACCCCACATGTTTGGGGGGCGGCCGAATACGACCTCATACGGGGACAGACCTGATCTGGAATGTGCAACCATCCTCATAAAAAATAAAGCAACTGGCAGGGCAACTAGCCAGTCTACACCTTTCTCTTTACATATTTTCGCAATGCGAATTTTCAAGGTCTGATTATGTCTCTCTACGAGACCGGCTGCTTCAGGATGGCGCACACAATGGAACTTCCACTGGTACCCTAACAGAAGGGAAACATGTTTCATAAGCTCAGATGAGAATGGCTGGCCGTTATCAGAATACACGACCCTAGGGAGTCCATAGCGGGGAAAGAATTCACGAACCAACTGCCTGGCAGTGGTCGCGGCTGTGTAATCTGGAACTGGATATGCCTCTGTCCACCTGGACAAAGCGCATACAACTACGAGGACATACTTGAAACCTCGACATCGCTCCATCTGAATATAATCCATCTGGAGGACTTCAAAAGGGTGGTCAGGGGGTTGGAATCCACCTTGTTCCACCGGGACACTTTTACCTGGATTAAACTGACAACATATCATACAGGTACGGACTTTCTGCTTGGCTGCAGCTCGTAAGTGCTTGTTGGACCAAAGGTTCTGAATACTGTCTAACATAGCTTTTTCTCCTAGATGTGCTGGACTATGTGCGGTATTAATAATGACTTGAACCATAGAGTCAGGGAGAAACCATATGGCTTTTCCCTTCGTCACCCATCCTTGATCTGTCTGGACCCCTCCTTGTTCGGACCATTTCTTGATTTCTTCGGGAGTAGCATGTAACTGTATGTCTATGACATCTTGTGTAGGGTCCTTAACTGTCATACAAGTAGTCGGATCTGGAGTGAGTGTCTGTGTCGTGTTGACTGGAATATCTGGAGTCTGAGCTGTAAGCTTGGCTGTTCGATCTGCTAGATCGTTACCTTGGGAAATGATGTCAGTGACTTTCGTATGTGCCTTGCACTTCATGATAGCGATAGCTGTCGGTAAATGTATTGCATCTAACAGAGCTTGAATGAGGAGACCATGCTGAATCTTGGTTCCATGAGAAGTCATGAAACCTCTCTCCTGCCAGAGCACTCCAAAGTCATGTACGACTCCGAATGCGTAACGTGAATCTGTATATATGTTTACTTTCAGGTTTTTAGCACGTATGCAGGCTTGGGTCAGAGCAACTAGCTCTGCTGCTTGAGCAGACAGGGTGTCAATACGATGTGTTTCTATAACTTCAGTTTCAGTAGTCACTGCATACGCGGCTACTAGTTCTCCTGTACTTGTTCTCATACATGAACCATCCACATAAAGTGTCAGGTCGGGATTAGGTAATGCAATGTCTGTCAGGTCTTATCTTGGCTTAGTCATAATGGTAACAACTTCCACACAGTTATGTGTGGCAGGATTTGAAGTAACTGAGGGTAACAGTGTAGCAGGATTTAGAATGTTGCAGCGTCTTATTTCTATGTGTGGCTGGAACAGTGTCAGTTCATAACCTGTTAAACGTGCAATTGTCAAGTGCTGAGTCGGTTTAAAAGAACTTCCACGGAGTGTGGAACTTGTACTGTCAGGGAGTGTCCTAACACTATGGAATCACTTTGTCTGATTGCTAGAGCTGTAGCTGCAACTGACTTGAGGCACGCAGGCAGAGCCTGGGCTACTGGATCCAATGTGCTCGAGAAATAAGCACAGGGCTTGTACTGTCCTGCTTGATCTTGTGTGAGAACAGATAATGCAGTACCATCACGTTCTGTGACAAAAAGTGTAAAAGGCTTACTGTAGTTCGGTGTTGCTAGAACAGGCGCTTGGCATAAGGCTTTCTTTAATTCATTGAAAACAAGTGTATGTTCCTGGGTCCAAGGGAGGACAGTCGATACGGCTGCCTCCTGTGTCGTTAACTGTATCAGTGGCTTGGCTAGAAATGCATACTGAGGAATCCATTGTCTGCAGTAAGAAGTGAGGCCAATAAAAGCTCGTACCTCCTTCTGTGTCTTGGGCTGTGGAAGACTCGCTATTAACTGGATACGGTCTGGTGTCAACTGCCTACCCCACTTGGACAGTAAGTGTCCTAAGTAGATCACTTGCTGGACACAGAATTGTAATTTGGAAGGGGACACCTTGTGCCCCTGCTCGGCCAGAAAATACAGAACTGTAAGTGACGCTCGCTCGCAGTCACGTTCAGAACGGGCTGTGATCAGTAGATCATCGACATACTGGAGCAGGGCAGTGTCAGTTGGCATGTGAATATTGTCTAGTTGTCTCTTAAGTGCTTGACTGTAAATGCTAGGGCTTTCTGTGAAACCTTGAGGAGCTCGTGTGAATTTATAGCTCCTTCCATTTAAACAAAAAACGAAAAGGTACTGGCTGTCTGGATGAATGGGGACACTGAAAAATGCGTTCTTGAGATCGATAACTGTGAAAAATGTAGCTTCAGAATCAATGGCTGTCAATAGGGAAGAAATATCTGGGACTACTGGATACTGGGGTATGATACATTTATTAAGCTCTCGAAGGTCAATCACTAATCGATATACTGGAGGTGCATTTGGATCAGTACGTTTCAAGACTGGAATGATAGGAGAATTACATACATTGGAATCAGTTTCTACAACCACTCCTTGTACAATGAGCTCGTCAATAATTTTGGATAAGGCTGCTACAGCCTCAGGTGGCAATCTGTACTGTCTGATTCGTGGCAAAACTATACCTTGTTTGAGAGTCACACGATGGGGTGTGATGTGCATACATCCTACATCAGTTGGACCTTGCGCCCATAAATGCTGCGGTACATTCAGTAATCTTGGATCAAAATCACGTAATACATAGTGACCTTTAAAGTCTCTGAGAAACAATCGAACTCCTTCTGGGGAGCAACAAATTACTGCACCTAATTCTTTTAACGTTTTAATGCCTAACAAATTTTCTGGACATGACTTCGTAAGTAACAAATCAGTAGTTCGGGACAATGGACCAACTCCTAGGGAAACTGGTTTCGAAATTTCATTAACAATCGGCTTTCCAGAAAATCCAAGGGAAACATTTTTAGAGCCTGAGAGCGGAGCCCCTGGAACCTCGTCATGACTGATAGTAGTCCTACTTGCCCCTGTATCAATCAAAAACTTTCTGTCTTTCCCCAATACTTGACTGTGTACATAGGGACCCTCTTGATCTACAGGTATCTCGATGAGAGGCAAGCCTACCTCCCTCTCTAGGCTGTTTCATGAATACTGTTGATACTCTGGATACTCTGACTGAGCATACTGGTACATTTGCTGTGTAACATGCTGTGTTGCAGCTATAGGCTGCAGTGCTGGAGCTGTCTGTTGTGCATTCTGTGGTGACTGAGAAGTCTGTGAAACTTGTTCTTGTCTAGGCGGACGTGGTCTTTCTTTAGTCTTACCAGTAGCTATGTTGTGTTTCAGAACTGCACACTCGTTTATAAAATGACCTGGCTGTTTACAGTAATTGCAAGTCCCTTTAACGGGAGATGCAGGATGACTGGCTTGATTCGGACCCCTCTTCTGACTGTCTTGTGGAACAGATTGTGCAACTAATACTTTCATTTTCGTATCTTTCATACGTCTCCTTTCGTGTTCTTGCTCTTCCCTGATTCTGTTCTGGTGATACTGGAGCATTTGTAGCATTTGTGACGGAGTATTAGCTTGCCAACTACTTTCGAGTTTCAATACTCGATTTTTAACTTGTGGACTTGAATTCTCGACTAGTTTGGTAACAAAAAGATGAGGGTACGATTCACTACTCGTCTTCAGACCACTGTTAATAATAAAACATTTTTCAAATCTAGAATACAAATCACTAGTGTCTTCATCCTGTTTCTGTTTACAAGCTGAGATTGCATCCCAATCTTCCTTTTTCGTGGCTAGTAACCTTGGCAAGACCTGTATCAATAACTCGGGCAATTCTTTAACTTTACCCCCAAGACCGGTACCTGGTACTCGTGAAGTATCTTCAGCTTCTAGAGCTGTCCAATCTATCTTTTTCTCTCCCCCCTCCCATTCTTTTTCCTTGAGTTTTTCATATACCCCTGCGGGCAACAGGACCTTTAACATTTTAATGATATCAGGATACGTGTATTCTCCCATACGGAGCATGTCTTTTAATTCTCGATGGAACCCTGCTGGATCTTTGTCTTGACAGGGAATTAACTTTTTCATCTCTAAGAGTTCCATCTTGGTGATAGGGGTGTAAACAAATACTCGTTCTAGATCACCACCCGTTGTCCTAACTGGGTGTACTTCTCGTAACGGATGCTGTCTATCTATATAAAATGATTTATTTTCTGGAGGTGAGACATGAACAAAATGCGGATTCAGAAACGTTCTATATTTGTGGCGCTGTTCTAGAATGATACTAATTAAATCAGTACCAAGACCTTTCCATCTATACTGGAGTAACTCGTTCAGAACATCATGTAACGGACCTGGGTCAGAATGCTGACCCTCATACAGTGTAATGAGGTGCTGGATCATATACATACCCACCAGTCGCTGCTCGGCTGGGGGCAGTTTCAGAAACATTTGTGCCACTATTTCGTCAGGAAAAGTGGTAGAATCAGTAGTCCAACGGACCGCTGATCGGGCTAGTTCTTGTTCATGCATGGTACTAAGTTCACTATAACCGATTCGTGATTTCAGAATGTGATCGGTAGCTTGAAATACTTGCTCAAGAGGACCTTGTTCTGGTGCTGGAGGAGGAAAAACTTTCTTGTGTTCTAGGCGTGAATGTCGGTCGGGAAGTCTAGTTCTACCTACATACGCTATTCTGGAGGGATTCTCGTCGTCTACCTCTTCGGTAGGAGAGTCGTCTTCTTTCTCGCTTACTTGTGCTGCTTTTCGTTTCTCGTGTAACTTTATTATTTCCCTACGGATTTTCTTGTACATACTGTCTATACAGTTCTGTGTCTTGTGTCTTCCCTCGGCTATATGGTCACTCCACCGGGACAGGACTTTCATTTCTTCCGGATCTTTATCCGGATAATCTTGTTCTCTTATTAAACAATTAATTAGAAACTTTAAAAGCATGAGCTGAATCTCGACTTTTCTTTGAGACATGGCCTCGCCAATACTTCCTGGATCTGCTCCTGTACGGATGAAACGATATATTCTGTCTAGATAACCTTTCATATTCGGTAGGGTGTCCAAATATTCGGTCACCCGTCTTACACGTAATGAATATATGACCATATCATCATCGCCTGGGACTAGATCATAACGGCATTCGGTAAGGGCTCGCTTGATATCGGCAACTGACTGATGTTTGGGCGAACGCTGTAACGCTCGGGCATGTAGCTCGAGTAATGTCACACGTCTGTGTTGAGGCGGGGTTCCAGGAGGACTTCCCCCCGTGGCCCCTGGACTAGAATCGTCGGTGTGTACTGTACGTGCTGGGAGAGTGACTGATGTAGCGGGTACATGTACTGTAGGCTGGACCGGGGGTACCGTAACAGGTGCTGTAACGGGTGCCCCGGTGGCTGGAGGAACAGGAATTACATTATTTACGGGAGCTGGCGGAGCAGGATTTGCATATTCTGGGACTGTGTCGTCCAAATAGGACGAGAGAAAAATATCAGCTGCGGTCAGTTTGTGACGCAGCTTAATCGGAACTAATGGCGGCGGAAAATTACATGGTACTTCCGGGGTTGCTTTCGGCAAGCCCTCGGCAAGAAGAGGATACATACCCTTAATAAGGGCATTTCTCTGTCTGTCTGACTGTTCGGCTTTAACTCGTTCACCTACTTCGATTAATTCCCTTTCTTGGGCTCTTTCTGAGGATTCCCTACTTAATTCTGTCTTTCTGATTTCTTTTTCGGTTCTTCTGTGAGATTCTTTGCGCCATAACTCGATGGCATCTTTCTGGGACTGTCTAGATTTCTTTTTCCATAATGCTTCTTCTACTCGCATGATGCACTCGGCATCCCACGTACCTGATACGGGCCATCTATATTTCTCTTCTAATTCCTTGGTGTACTCCACCCATAAGTCTAGATATAATATGGCACTTAAGCCATGCTTATGATACATAAAATGACCTGGACTGTCCCTAGGCGGGACAGGAACTGCTTCCTCGAGCAGACCTTTTCTGGTTTTTAACTGACGTAACTTCGAGAATAGAGGCATAGTTTAGGCTGGAGTCTGGACACAATACAATACACGATAAACACAATAATAACTGAAAAACAAATCACTCATACCACGACATTGAAAACACATGAAAATAACATTTAAAATAATAGTTCGGACAGAACACATAAATTTCTCGAGAACAGAACTTACTAGAATAACTAGATGCACTGCTAAAACAGCACGAAACTTACCGGTCCCATAAAGAGACACGTCAGGACCCGCGTCCACCTAGGTGAACACTTCGTGTTGGATCTGCGTACCCAAACCCACGGACCAGAGACAAATTACTTTGACCCTGTCTAGATACTACCCCAACAACGGTACTCACCGGGCAGCAAGAACGGAAGGCCTCGGACTGGACTGGACTGCTACGACGACGGACTATGAACTTCGGACTTCAGTTACAGGTGGGCCTCTGGATACCTCGGACCTTGGACTCTCGGCTTGGGCTCTGGTCGGGACTCGCCGCGTTCCTCACCGCCTCGTCTGGACGCTGGACCGCAACCTCCGTCTCCTCCGTGGGCCTGAGGGATACTTGAAGCAGAAATATCTGCACGTGCACGGTATGGCTCCGTCACGGCTGCAGAGGATCAGGGGGCCTGCGTGGCTTCTCCAGCGCGTGGGGAAAGGGCAAGTTCCTGTTCGGGCGCCATTATGTGGTAAATAAATAATTAATTACCGGTACTATTTTTCAGTATAATCAATAAACAGGTAGCTCAATAAATAAGAGTCAGGATTCGAGGTATCTTGAGTCAACAGGCTTTAATCAGGCATAAAGGACAGGAACAGGACAGCCTGCACGGGAAGGGAATGAAGGAAGAAAGGCAGCTGCCTGGGGTCGGACAAGGGAATAAGGGTAACTTTTTGTAACAGTGCACAATATATATATATCAAAACAATTGCATTACATTCAATACAGTAGGCGTAGCAGTAGGCGTGACTCGTAGCAGTCGCGAAAGATAAGGGCAAAATGATGTAACAAGAAGGCGTGTATAGGGCGTAGACATAGACATGTGATGTAAACGTAACAGAAGTGTCATAAATGAGGCGGAAACATGGAGGGGGCTACCTGAGCAGCTGGGACCTCTAACCTAGTGGTGCGCGCAAACGGGCAATGACGTGTTACCAGGGAGAACTGGGGGCTATGACTTCTGCGCTAGAAGAGGAGACTAAAGTCTGGAGTGTCAGAGCGACATGTACCCAAGGCATATCTAGTATCTGGTGTTTAGAGTACATGTTGATAGAATCCAAAAGTTATCAGGGCAAAGGCTAATGGACACTAAGACTGGTGCATGCATAATTCTATATGTATTGTGTGTGCGAGGAATATTCTATGAATATTAATACAGTATTTCTCTTACATGGAGACAGAAAGGCTAGACCATGACGGAAACTATTGATGCGATTCAGTAGCTTAGGAATGCAGAGAAGGAGGGCTGGACTGATAACTGGAAGCATAACATACTCTTGGCAGACTGGGAGGCAGAGCCAGGCCGGGCCGGGCACTGCGTGGCAAGAAGTAAGCTAAGGGTCAGGGATGCAGGTGGGGGCTGTATCGCTCCTCCAAGAGGGTTCAGGAGACAGGAGCTGAATCTGAGTCCGGGCCCTTTTGAGGCCTAGAAACGGGGACAATTCAATGAATTAACGTGCACACTGTAAAATGTGGCAACGTAGGTTTACATAGGCCTAATATTCGTTGCTTTCACGAAGACTGGGAACTGACATACTAGAGATGGACACAACTGTAATTGCGTCTTTAATCGATCACAGGGGGATACATGCATATCGATCATGCACATATAACATAAGATGGGGAACACGTAGGCACATATAACATGGCAAAATTTACTTTTCCACACAATGATGGCTTTCTCCTCCCCAAGCTCAGGAGTTCGAGAAGAGGATTGACGAGTCAATGCGTCAGCCTTCCGATTGTCCGCCCCAGGCCTGTACGTGATAGTGAAATGGTATTCGGAAAAGAAAAGCATCCACCGAAGCTGTCTAGGCGTGAGATGTCTAGCCGCCGTCATGAACTGGAGGTTACGATGGTCAGTATAGACAGTAACCATGTGCTTTGCCCCCATCAAGAAATGCCTCCATTCGGTAAATGCCACTTTTATTGCCAGAAGCTCCTTTTCTGCGATACAATAATTGCTCTCAGCCCCATTCAGTTTCCGAGACATGTACGCGACGGGGTGCAACTGTCCTGTTTGATCATGTCTCTGAGAAAGTACAGCTCCCAAAGCAACATTAGAGGCATCTGCCTCCACGACAAAAGGCTTGTCAGGATTCGGATGAGCAAGTACTGGAGCTGACACGAAAGCCTCCTTCAAGGCAACAAAAGATTCATGGGCTTCAGAGTCCCAAACAAAAGGATGAGCCTTCCTCAACAGTCTAGTGATGGGAGCGACTACTTGAGAGAACTGCTTAATAAAGCGCCTGTAAAAGTTAGCGAAGCCTATGAAGCATTACACATCCTTCACATTTCTAGGAGTAGGCCAATCTTTCACCGCCTTGATCTTCCGTTCGGCCATTTCTGACCATGGGGGCTGAGCATGACCCCTAGGAACTCTACCGTTGAGACATGAAAGTCACACTTACTCAACTTGCAGTACAGGCTGTGCTCCCTCAAAATACCCAATACCTTTTGAACATGGTGTACATGGACATCCTCTGATTCAGAATAGATGAGAATGTCATCTATGTAGACAACGACGTAGCGGTCCAGAATCTCACGCAACACATTATTCAAAAAGTATTGAAACGCCGCAGGGGCATTACAGAACCCGAACGGCATCACCAAATACTCGAAGAGACCATACCTAGTCTTAAAGGCGGTCTTCCACTCATCCCTTTCCTCATTCTCACCAAATGATAAGCACCCTTCAAATCTAACTTGGTGTAAATGGTGGCGGACTTAACCTGTTCCAATAGCACACTGATCAAGGGAAGGGGATATCGTTTTTTTGTTGTTACTGCATTTAAGGCTCTGAAGTCAACACACGCCCTCAATTCTCCATTGGCTTTCGGGATAAAAAAAAGTGGAGAGGCCGCCGGGGACATTGATGGACGAATGAAAACAAGCTTCAAAAGCTTATCCAGATAATCCCTCAGATGCACATTTTCAGGTTCAGTCAAGGCATACAAGCGTCCACAGGAAACCACCGCTCCAGGAACCAGATCTATTTGGCAATCATACTGCCTATGAGGAGGAAGGGTTTCTGCTTGTATTTCATCGAAGACCCCTTCGTACTCCCTGTATACTTCTGGTAACCGTACTTCTTTTTCAGCGGCCGTGGACACATATTCAATGCTAGATAATGCCAAAGAAGGCCTCTCGGTATTCTGGTAACAGTTCTCCTGACAATACGGGGAGTTCAACGTAATTGTGCCTGCAACCCAGTCTATTTCAGGATTGTGTCTTTTCAGCCATGGGATACCCAGAATGACACCGTATTGCGGAGCCTTGATGATGCTGAATTTGGTCCTTTCTTTATGACCCCCAAACATCATATCCATATCGCCTGTATGGTAACCAACAGGGCCTATGTCTAACTGTCTCCCATCCACTGCATATATTACTTCACATGTCTCTCTAGGGATCAACCCGATCCCAGCTCTCTTTGCTTCCACCGAATCCATAAACATGCCTGTAGCACCTGAGTCTACCATGGCATGCATGGGGATCCATCTAGCCTGTACCAGCAACATAATTTCGATGAACAGGTGCTGAGCCCCATCTAAGTTCTTCAGCAAAGAAGGGATATACTTCTGACTCCAAGTAACCCCTTCGTTCACCTCAGAGTCAACTAGTTTTCCGAAGGTTTTTCAACAGCTGCAGAAACCCCTTTGGAACTACGGAATCTAGACAGTTTGGGTTTAACAGGACATTCCCGCACGAAATGCCCCTTTTTTCCGCAATATGAACAGAGTCCGTGCTTACGCCTTAGTTCCTTCTCAGAAGTGGATAGGGCCACCCTAACGGCCCCTATATCCATGGGTTCAGAAGCATTGGCTGTGTCTTTGTCTGCGGTTTTCGAAGGCCCATATGAAGGGACTGTTCTACCCTGAAGTTTAGGATCACCTTTACGTTCCTTTAATCTGTGATCCAAACGTAAGACTAGGTTAATCAAATCCTCGCAGGTAGCTGGCTGAGGGTCTATTTGAGCTATGATATCCTTCATGTCCTCTCGTAATCCTTGATGGAATAAGGAGGCTTGTTTAGCATCAGGCCACTTTGTTTCAGTAACTAGCCTCCTAAAATAATTCAGATAGGTCAATACGTCCTGATTTCCCTGTCGCAACTGTAACAACTCCCTATCTGCAGTATAAGAATCCGCCCTCCGGTCAAATACCTTAATGAATTCATCTTTAAACGCTTCCCAATCGTGTATGACAGGGTCATCCCTATGTATCAGTGGTACCGCCCATTGGGCGGCATCACCCGTCAAGTAAGAGAGGAGGAAAGCCACCTTAGCCTGATTAGTAGGAAAAGATCGAGGCTTACAAGAAAAGTGCAACATCACCTGCGTGAGGAACACTTGTACAGAGCCAGCGTCCCCCTTAAAGCGTTCGGGATTAGCTAAAGGAATGGTGACAGGCATTTCCACTACTACTGGGTTTGGTGGTGTGGTACCGGAGGCCCCTGCATTAAAAGGGTTCCTCTGAGTTGCATCTACTCGATTGCGGAGATCCGTTGTCTCCTGTCTGGAGGTAATTAATTCTGACTGAACTAGCACAAGAGCCGCTAACACATCGTCAAGAGTAGCCATATTTACATCCACTGATCAGGAGGACGTATAATCTTGGATCGGATATTCTGTTATCCTCCAAGTCCTCGGGATCAGCGTGATGCAAAATAAGGGCCACATCCTGATCTATCCAAACCTTGAATGCTGTTATAGCCAAAGGTTGAGGAAGGATCAGGCGAGGGCAATAAAGCCCGCGGGGAAGGGAGGGAACTGCGGGGAAGGAGATCTGAAACGACAAACAATAAAACACGTTGAATCAGTCCTTTCTCCATTCTAAATCAGTGAAAACAACGAGACACAACCCATCCATCTGACCCCTCACACAATCTACCTGTAAAGAATATGAAAGGTGCGGTAACTGTGGAAGATAATTCTCTTCACCCACATCCGAGTCTAGGATGACTGCGAACAACGTTATTCCCACCTGCAACACATAATGCACAACCAACCTTACACACAGTCCTAATATGTGGCTAGTGGAATGCTGAGGATTAGGATGGAAAGAGTACGTTCCCCCTTCGTTAAAGGATTAACTGCGAAAGGGACATCATGTAGAAATAACGTGCTGGTGCTAATAACGATAAACCAAAATTATCCCGAACGGGTTGCCTCACCCAGTAATTATGTCATTCACGAACAGTACTTTTTTGTCCAACGAAGCACCAGCAATCTGTAGAGGCACTTGCAGGTATACCTGATTGTTGATATCCACGAATCAGCAGCTCAATAATACCGCCGTGCCAAAATATAATATTTCCTACGCCAGGGCAGCAAGACGCCGTAATCCCTTGAAGACAGACAGCTTACCAAGCCTGGTAACGTCTGTGTGTAAATAGTAGCGATTTCGTCCTCCGTATGAGCTTACGCAACAGGCTCTCCAACGGAGGGCAATAGGTGCAATATGAATCTGGCCGCCAAAAAGGGAAAACAAAGAGTAATCGTCCTCCGCATGAGCTAGGGATAGCTCTTCCAACGGAGGGCAATTCAGAGCCAGGAATCCCTTTGTGTTTTATGAACCAATCGTCCTCCGCATGAGTCAGCATGGACTCTCCAACGGAGGACCTAAACAACAGAATTATCGGCAACCTGCCGATCGCAAAGAGCGTGCAGAACAGCAAGAAGCGCTGTTAAGAATCAAGAACAAGAACTCAGGAAACCGCATCCGCAGTACTCCTCTCCGGGTGAAAAGGTCCAAAGAATATCCGACGCCGGGAACAGGAAGTGATTCCCCTAAGTAACCTTCCGAAGCATACCGCAATGGTCTCTGGAGAATGTAGTTTACCAGGGGAGAATCAACACGCTTCCGCATTGCTGAATGCAGCGGCGCTCTGCCGGGATCATAACACATCTTACATGTTTTACTGGTCCAATCCCCTCAGAGTTGGTGCACAGTGCCTACTGAAGGGAGCTATGGGGACAACTGTGTGTGTAATGCTATCCCATGAGCATACACAAATAGAAAAACCATGGTAAGTATTTCCACTTACACATTACTACAGTGTAGCAAGGTTGCTAGATGTGTAGATTTGTGTGGATGCGTGTGAAATATGAGTCCTTAGCCACATGATAGTACAATTTGCATGCAAGACACCACAACAACGCAGACTGAGGTGGTGTACTGTGCGAAAGGCCATAACGCAGGATCAGTACAAGTATATGACCAATACCACATCACTTTCCCAGGAACTGTGGGCTGAGTAGTGACCAGGGGGAATGCAGGCAACCTGGCACTTTGCGCAATTTGCACAGTCAAGGTGTGAATAAGTGAAACTCCATTCAGCATAGCCATTATGAAAAATAAAGCCAATCACCAAGGCAGGTGTGGATCTTACCTCAACTTACCCTCACAGACAGGCCATGCCAATAAGCTGTGTAACGTTTTTGCAATTTGTAGTATGACACGAAAACTCATCTTTGTCACACATTGGCCGTGTGAACAATGTAGAGATTTTGCCATCTATCAGGCTACTACACTGCAACTTGCCCTCAATTCCTACCAGTAACATACTTCATACACATCAATGTCGAACAGAAAGTGAATCTTAATATAGTCTGAATGCCAGCCAGAATTACTCATGTCAACATCTAGCATTGTTCACCATTAACATATTACAATTTCATTGCAGAAGGAGAAATAACACCTCCAGTTCCCCCAGCCTGTCCTGGATGACCAACCCATTGGCAATAACATCCTGCCCCCCATGGACGATGACACCTTCAATTCAATTCATAATATTTATAGTGCACACAGCTACCTCCAGGGAGGAGTCTCAGCGCTCGTGGAAAGCTTATCAAAATGAGGGGAGAGTTGTAAGATTACACAATGGTAAAAGAGGTATCAAACAGAAAGGTTTTGAGATTGAGGGTCATATTCTCAAGGAGTTATTGCTGAGTTAACTGCACTTTATCGCAGCCAAAGTTGCAATAAATTTATCACCCCATTCACAAGCTGGTGCTAACAGCCTATAGCACCAGTTTACCCGCGATAGCAGCAGCAAAAAACATCACTACAGACGACCCCGGCAACTATCGCTAATGAGATGCAGAGTAGGCGTTCCCGTGCCAAAAGCCGCACCAACACCACGTAGTAACATTCTCAATCACTAGCCAGAACGGTGAAAAGACCACGAAGCATGCAATAAGGCGCATTAGCAGCAGGAAATTAACACCTGCTCTGACCTGGTGTAAAGTCGGACGACAGTCTGCATCAGAACAGGGAGCCCAGCACAGAGCCTCACCTGAAGAACAACAGATGCCATGGAGCCACTGAACATGCGGGTCGGACACCCAAGAGGGCTACAAAACCCACAGCCACCACCCCCTGGACCACCCAGACACCCACCACCCCCGCCCGGACCAACACTGAGGCAGTGCAGAAAAAGACAGGGACCCTCAGAAAATGCTTCAACCTCACAGACCCAACACCAGAGAATGTCATTTCCCACTACATGCTCAAAGGGACAACCCTCCTCCGCATCCTAAAAATTATTGGCCACAGGCTGATGGTACCAACACTGCGGATAACCAACATCCCACCTCAGACAAAGCTGCTGGCCGTGCTGCACATGTTGGCCTCTGGTACCCTCCAACCAACAACTGCCAGAGTTGGAGGAGTCACACAGCCAGGCCAAACAAAGTCCCTCACAACGGTCATGGATGTCACCATCAGCTTGGTACCCCACTATCTATACTTCCCACATACTGCGCAGAACAGTCAGACACCAAGCAAGGTGTCTACACCACCACTGGCTTCCCGCATGTGTCAGGGGGCAATTGACTGCACGCATGTCCGACTAGTGGCCCCTGGCAACACTGCACACAATAAGCGCAACAGAAAGTGCACGTATCCCACCAATGTGCAGGCACTAGTTGTTAAGGCCTCCACTCACCTGAAAGCCCTGGTAGTTCAACTTGATTGACATTAAGTCAATTCTCATCTGCCCTCAAGAATCTAATCCTAATTGACTGAATTAGTATAACAACCAAAGGAGACCAAAATCTCAAGGGAAGGGGGAAGTGGATAAAATAAAAAACAGAGAGACACTCCTGGAAGGTATCTTCTTATTGGCAACCTTGACGTCTAAGATAGTGTCTATGATAAAAGAAGGACAGAGAAAATATAAGGTGATTTCAGATCTACATGAGCTCAAAATTTTCTTATTTACCCATACAATTATCTATATACCTTTCTAGTCTGATTACTCCTCACCAGACTTTTTATAATGGATTAATTACTTTTGTGTAGCTGTTTTCATCAAGTTTTTTCTGTAACAGACAATGAAATATTTTATGACATTAATAAAGAAGCAATTTACTAAGCTCGATGAATCCAAAATATTGTGTACAGGGAAGACTTTCCCCAAAACCAGCCTTAGTAAAATAATTGTCACTTATTATAATGCACCAGAAAATGTCCACAATAATTGCCTTGTGTTTAGAGAACTTTTAAAGAGCCTGTGTTCCTCTATTGTTTCCTCATTTGTAGGCATAAAAAACAAACAATGTCCTTTTCCAAATAACTGAAGTGTTGCACATATTAGCACCAAGAGTTCTTGCACCAAGTGTTTTGCATTCCTCTCACTTTTTTATAGAAAAGCAAACAAAGAACTGTCTATAAGAAAATTGTTCGTAAATTCGTAAATCACAGTTGTTAGTCTTTCGTTCTTCGAGTCCTTTTTAATGCGTGATATATTCACAGTATTGTAGATCACTTATTTGTATTTCCTTTAAGAACTCGATCGCGAATGTATTTTAGCTGTTCTGACCTTACTTTTGTTTCCTGGTAGGAACAGATACAGCGGGGAACACAGGAAGCAAGAACCAAGAGTTCACGTCGCCGAGGGAAGGGAGAAACAGCCGGACTGGAACAAGCTCGCTGATCTTTGCCGCGTTGTCACGGAACCTCTGAGGAGACGCTTCTGGAATTCAGGTAAGAGGAGAGGGTAACGAACGAAAGCGCGTCTTTGCTGTGAAGTGAAGCATAGGGGCTGAGAGGGTGGGGTCGGTTTTTAGACGGCAGGGGAGAAAGACGTTTACACGTGTTATAAAGTCCTTTCAACTGTTGATTTGATCCATGTGAGCAATGTGCAGCTCTATGCAAATGAATGAAATGTTCGAGTGCTTTCTGAAGGATCATGCATGAGTTGCTAATAAACAAATACTGACAACTACAATAAAGTCTTTATCAAACAACATTAATAAGCACTGGCAAGTACAATTACTTTGATTAAATAAAGATTGGCATTATCAAGGGAAGTAAGAATATACTGCACAGCTTTTACATTATTATGATACAGCATGTACCTAACAAGGATGTTCTAGCCAGAACCTTAACCAATGATGTATATCAGAATGGGATGGCAAGATTTGTGTGAATTTATTGGAGAACCCTAACACTAGTGGACCACCGGGGAATCTCCCCCAACGTCGCCGCCAACCACCCAGGCAGTGTGCATGATTCCTACACCTCCGACAGTCCATCATCAACCTGCGCTACCAGGATGGCAACCACAGAAATGCACTGCTCATTGGCCAATACCAAATGCACACACCTCATCTCCACAATCATGCAACTCACAACACAGGAAATGCACACATCACAAGCTCACATACAACATGCACACCCACCAGACACGACAGAGCAACTCACTGTGGGAACCTGGGCCAGCCATGTGCATTAGCCATGGCACCTCAGCCACACAATAGCAGAATGTTGGAAAAGGTGGGGACCAGACATGTGCGAAAGAGGCAAGTGACTGCTGAATGAGAATGTACACTATACCAAGTGTGGAGTGCATGTGATGGCCAGACTGCAGCATGCAGATCACACACATATCCATGTTGACACACACCGCTGGTGTTTGGAGTGTAGTGGACAGTGGATGCAACCATGTCACCCCAGCCAGTGGGGAAGCTCGCAGAAATGTAGCTTGTTATGCCTCCCCATAAGCTTGAGCGGAGTGGGCTGACCAGGCTTACACCAGGCCAGTGTAGGGGTGTGAATAAAAGGCACGTAACTCTGGGTGTGATCCTCTTCCAGAATGCCAAACGTCTCTGCCAGGGCAGCACCTCTCACCCCACCATGAGGCCAATGCTGTCCCCGTGAGCGAGGTTGCCTGCGATCCTATGCGCCTGCTGCACCCAGGGACGCTGGTCCCTGAACCTGTCTTACCCGCCCCTGCGTACCCAAGCCTAAATGCCCACCTGCCGACACCAGCGTGTGTCGAAGAGGACCCACCACATGCCAGTGCACGCTCCAAGCCCGAGGCCCGCAACCCTGGCAACCTGCTACGACCATCACGGCCTCCATGAGCATGGCCCAAAGTACTCCTTTCTTGTTTACGTACTCTACAGGTTGACACAGCGGACTAGAAGATCACACATTTGGAACTGAGTCTTGATTATACCATGGCAGGGCACATTAATTATAGCTGAGTTGATGTCACTGTACTCCTTCGATGTAGTGCCACCAGGTCTTAGTAGTGCATCACAACCGCAAGATTCTGTAGGCCATACAATTGGAACTGAACATCGATTATTCAAAGGCAGAGCACATATCATTGCACGCAAGGAGAGGTGTAAGAGGATGATGCGTTGCATTTGGGAGGAAAAAAGGATCATTGTTACGGAGGTGATTGAACACTACCGACAACTGCCCTGGTGTCACTAACTCTGTGCATCGTGAACCTACAACACATGGCTGTGGGCCACTGCTGACCACTGCCTCCGGCCTACACTGTGGCCCAGTAGGTCACAGAGTCTTTGTTGGAAATGGGATCTCCGGCTGGCCAAGGCTCTCGCCAAAGTCAGTCAGAGACCACCACACCCAAGTCAGGGCAAGGGAGTTACACGCCAAGATAACCCCTACTCACCCTCTAGGTAACGTGGCGCGAGCAGCAAGGCTAAACTTGGAGGCGATGTAGGCTAAGTATTTGCGCACGCACCCCAGCAACAACAACCAAAGGCCCACCACAAAGGAAACTCCACACAAAGTTATATAAAAATAGCCTTTGTATTACACCAAAACACATTAGATAAAACACACACTTTACAATGTGCCAGAGGCACGGGCAGAATTTACAGGGGATATGTACAAGACAGGGCCACCTGGACCACTGTCAGGAATCAGAAGTAGCACTTTCAGAAATAGCACTTAGTACATAGAATATAGCACATAACACAGTAATCACTGGTAACCAGGACCTCACTAGCACCACCTGTACTAGGGAGAAAACAACCACCTATGTATTACAATACCTGTAGGGGTGTAAGAGGAAAACACATGATGCAATGCATAACATTCATTCAGAGGTGTAAAGGCACATGACGCATAAACAATACATTCAGAGGTGCAAAAACAATAACAATTGCGCCAAACTCACGTAAGTCACCACCTGTGACTGTCCCTAGGCCAACTGGCCTCTCTGGGGCTAGGACGCCCTGTGTCCAAAGTCAGGGTCCTAAACGTAGCAGTTGCCCACAAAGTGCTGGGCAACTGGTGCAATTGAGAAGGATGTGGCCACCCACTAGAGCCTCGCAGGCTCTGGCAAATAGAATTTCCCCTAGAACCTCTCTGGGCTCAAAATGAATCACAGATGCAGCCTCACTGGGCTGTGGGGGTCCCTCACGGGGGACCCGGAACACTGGTAGTGCCTCAAGCCTCTCTTAGGCTCATCGAACACTAAATGCCCTTCTTGAGCCTCTCTGGGCTCAAAACACAAAGGGGGGGGGCTCACGAGCCTCTCTGGGCTCTGCAAAACAACTGGTGCCCCCGGGGCACCTCGTGGCTCCAAGAAAAATGCCCCTGAGCCTCGCAGGCTCCAACCAACAAATGCCGCCTTTTCGAGCCTCTCTGGGCTCTGGGACACTGGGGGCGCTGTAAGCGGGAGTCCCCCTCCCGGGGACTCCCAAGGCAATGGTGCGCCCTGAGCCTCTCGGGGCTCAAGACACAAAGCGCGAGGTCGCGCTACCGAGGGGCGGGGGGGGGCGGACACCGACAGTGTGTCCCGGCGCCCCTCCCGTGTCTGGTGCACTCACCGGCTTCCGGTGCAGGTCCGGGGCTCCTCTCCAGCTCGGGGAGCCTCGGGCGGCCCCCGCAGGCAGCGCCTTCTTCTGGTCTGCCAATCAGAACACAGGTCACCCGGCGAGCCTCCCGCAGCCACAGCCAATGGCAGCGCGGCTCCCGGGTGACATCAGCAGCTGCTCCGTGGCTTCTCCTCGGCTCTGGGAAAGGCGGGGCTGCTTCCTCCGGGCTGCGGCGGTGCTTTTCACCCGGGGTAAAGGCGGTGTGGGCAGCCGCTCGAATGTTCCAAACCAGCGAGGTGGGCACTCGCTTTACAAGGTCGATAAGGCGCTCCCAAGCGCCAGGGGGCAATCACAGCGCTCCCAAGCGCTACAATTCAAAATAAAGCGCTCTCAGCGCTGGGGTGAAGGCACAGCGCTCCCAAGCGCTACAAGCCAAATAAAGCGCTCTTAAGCGCTATAAGTAAAATAAAGCGTTCCCAGGTGCCCTCAGTAAGCAGGGCAGAGTCCCAGCAGTCCTTGGGCAGGCAGGGGGGACAAGGCTGGGCCCAGAGCCAGCACACTGGGTCTCCAGGCAGGGAGACACCCCAAGTGGCGGTCCTCTGGCCCAGCGACAGCAGCAACAGCCCCCTCAGGATCCTGGAAGAGAACAACTTCAGTGGGGACACAGCCCCATTTTTATACAGTGCATTCCTTTGTCTGAGGGTGCAGAGTGGGGGCGGAACCAGTCGCAGCTGGTTCTTGAGTACCCTGTTTACCTCAACCACCCTCTCTATTCACTGGCAGGGCTTGGGTCATTAGACACACCACAGGGGGGCGGAGCCAGCATTGTGTGGGGAAAACCCAGCCCATCCAGGACACAGGTACACTCCTCCCACACATCACTCATGCTAATCTCCCACTCACCACCGGGCAGACCCATCCAGACTTCCTGGAGCCTGGCATGCCAGCCAGCTCCAGCCAATCACACGCCAGCACCCTCACAGCACACGTACAGCCATGTCTAGAAATGGCGCTTCGCTACTAGACACATACATGCTGCATACACCATCTCGCAGCATTCACTCTCACGAGTTCACACATACCAGACTCAAGCCTGTACACCCCACGCATCAGGAACTACCAGGGACACATACATTCCCCATGCATTCCTATGGGCGGGCAGGCCTAGCTCAGCACATGCACTCAGAGTGCGCACGCACTTTCCACTGGGACACAGTGAAAGTGCGCAGAATCCAAAAATCACCATCTCCAGGTCACCATTTCAAGCGAAAAGTCTAGGGGTGAACCTGCCCTAAGGGCCAAAGTCCAACATAACCCCCTTCCAGCCAAAACGCAGGGGAGACCAATCACCACCGTGATGGACTTCCCTGCTTGGGGCGATAGAACACGGACGCGGGCCCACAACTGCAGGGACACCCTCCTGTTCTACGCCACGGTGAACCCATGGGATTCCTTCTCAACACACTGTCTGGACCAACTGGGCTACCCCACTGGTACTCCCAAGTTGTCCGCGGCCAGGACCAGGCCCTGGGCCACCCAGGTGCCACTGGTCCATGCCAATTCGCAGCGCGGGGGGTAGTAACCCCTGGCACATAGGAGCCATTTTCCACTCTTCCTGTCTGCAAGACAGGACTAGACTGCCACTGGTACTCCAGCCTAGGGCCTACAACCTCAGGCGGACCAGGAGTCTCAGGGAAGGCTCTCCTCCCCCTACCTCTTCTCCTAGGGTTCCTCCTCCCTCTGCGAGGGGTACCCCTAGAACGCCATTCCAACCCAGGGCTTTTCCACTCAGGTTGCACCGGGGTCAGAGGTGGGCTCTCCCACCCTCTGCACCCCCTTCCAGAGGTCTGCCCTCTCCCACCTGGAGAAGTTCCTCTGGAAGAAGAACCGGTCAGGACACTGGTTACAGTCGTCCTACCCTTCAGGTCAGGCCGATCCTGAACCTGGCCTTCCAACCTCTGGTCTAAAACCTTCGGTGGAACAGTTGCCTGGCACTCCAGGACTTCTGGGGACTCACACACAATCCCCCTGAGGCTAACAAATGACACATTTGTTGTGTGATTGTCTGTCTGGCGCAGATCTCCCGCCCTCTGTCCACCTGACAGTGCGTGACGATCCCCCAGACCAGAAGTGGTGTTACCATGGTCACTACACGGGAACCTAGCCCAACTGGGTAGTCCCTGACCCACTGGTCCTTCCACTGGGGAACTCCCCCAATCACTCCTCACTCTGGACTCCTGCACCCTCCCTATCGGAGCGGTACTGCCAGACTCTAGAACCACAGGAGCTCTGGTTACAGACGCTCCAGGTCCTGTACTCACTAGGAGATCCTCCTCAAGTGGACTAACAGGACAGCCTAGGTCCCCAACCTGGTGTTCCCTACAGAAACCATCCAAGTCCTGAGGCAGGGCTTCGGGCGTCTGGGGAACCTTGGTCTCCCCCTCACTCCTGCTCCACTGAGCCAGGCAGTGAGCCCCTACACCCTCCTCGCTATCCTGGGACCTAGCTGGGCTACACTGAGCCTCTTCCACCACGCTGGGCTGGAAGATACCTGAACCACTTCTTTTGGACTCACTCCCTAATGACTCTAGAGAACCTCTGGCCCTTTCCCAGCGGTCTGCTTCCCTTGCCAGTAACTCTGGATCAGTAAATCCAAATGGCAACAGGTGTTGGCGCAACTCTGGCGAACAACCACTGAGCACCTGCTCTTGGACAATAAGATCAAACAAGACTTCAAAATCAGAGTCAGTGTGAACCTCTACCCAAGCCCACAGCGCTCCACAACAGTCATCCTCAAAGTCTACCCAAGACTGGTGAGACGGTTTCCTAAGGTTCCTAAACCTCAACCTATTCTCCTCCTCTGGGGAAACAGGAACCATACTCTGGGAACTGGGAATTTCTAGACTGAGATTTAAATAGCTGCCACCACTGGACCCAACCCTCCCTGGGGGATCCAGAAACTCAACACTGCGCGCAGGGGATAGTCTACCCTCCAGAGCTACTTTGCCTCTGGTGGCGGCCCTCTCAGCCTCCTCTATCCTTTCCTGCGCTAAGACCCTCTCGGTCTCCAGCTGTTGCTTTCTAATGCCCAGCTGTGCCATAGCCTGGGCATGCTCCAACCTGAGCTTTTCTAAAGCCAGCTGGTGCTCCCTTTCTCTCCTCCTATCTTCCAGCTCCTCTGGGGACAGGGAAAGGGATGAGGCGCTGCCTCCTATGCTGGACCCAGCAAGGGACTCCCTATCTATGGGGTCCTCACTATCTGCTGGCGTCCCTGTGCTATCATTTTCTTCCTCCTCTTCTGAATCTTCAGGGCTCCCCACAGACCAACCACCCTCCTGGTGTGAAGCCCGGGCCCTTTCCTCACTGCGCTCAAGGTCCCACTGACACTTTTGCCATAGGATCAGGCTGCTCCTAAGTTCGGACTGAGTGTCTAACTCATCCACCCCTATGTCTCTCTCTTCACAGAACCTTACCAACTCTCCCATACTGTATCTAAACAGATCACAGACATCAAAAGCAGGCTCCATTCTGGCAGACGTTCTAGAGAAGAGATCACACAGGGAACCTAGGGGTCTGAGCTAACACAGGAGTACACAATTCACAAGGTATCAGCAAGCTCTCTATCCCAGAGAACTCCACTCACTTGCCTAGTGCCAAACACCATTCATCCACACACAACCCCCCCCTCGGACTAGTAAGGCAGTTTCTACCACCCCTGACTTCTCAACCTGACCACAAGTGACACAGGTACCAGACTCTGGGCGCGGGGCAGGGGAACAAATGCACTGGACACAATTGCACAATGATACCTTCAGGAGAAGAAAATATGAAACTTCCAAAAAAACAATCCCCTTAAAATGTGGTCATCTAAAATGCAGAGTTTTGTGGTGCAGCCAGCCGCTACTAAGGTACAAGGCAAACACAAATCCTTATCCCACCGCTTGCCGCCAATGTTGGAAATGGGATCTCCGGCTGGCCAAGGCTCTCGCCAAAGTCAGTCAGAGACCACCACACCCAAGTCAGGGCAAGGGAGTTACACGCCAAGATAACCCCTACTCACCCTCTAGGTAACGTGGCGCGAGCAGCAAGGCTAAACTTGGAGGCGATGTAGGCTAAGTATTTGCGCACGCACCCCAGCAACAACAACCAAAGGCCCACCACAAAGGAAACTCCACACAAAGTTATATAAAAATAGCCTTTGTATTACACCAAAACACATTAGATAAAACACACACTTTACAATGTGCCAGAGGCACGGGCAGAATTTACAGGGGATATGTACAAGACAGGGCCACCTGGACCACTGTCAGGAATCAGAAGTAGCACTTTCAGAAATAGCACTTAGTACATAGAATATAGCACATAACACAGTAATCACTGGTAACCAGGACCTCACTAGCACCACCTGTACTAGGGAGAAAACAACCACCTATGTATTACAATACCTGTAGGGGTGTAAGAGGAAAACACATGATGCAATGCATAACATTCATTCAGAGGTGTAAAGGCACATGACGCATAAACAATACATTCAGAGGTGCAAAAACAATAACAATTGCGCCAAACTCACGTAAGTCACCACCTGTGACTGTCCCTAGGCCAACTGGCCTCTCTGGGGCTAGGACGCCCTGTGTCCAAAGTCAGGGTCCTAAACGTAGCAGTTGCCCACAAAGTGCTGGGCAACTGGTGCAATTGAGAAGGATGTGGCCACCCACTAGAGCCTCGCAGGCTCTGGCAAATAGAATTTCCCCTAGAACCTCTCTGGGCTCAAAATGAATCACAGATGCAGCCTCACTGGGCTGTGGGGGTCCCTCACGGGGGACCCGGAACACTGGTAGTGCCTCAAGCCTCTCTTAGGCTCATCGAACACTAAATGCCCTTCTTGAGCCTCTCTGGGCTCAAAACACAAAGGGGGGGGCTCACGAGCCTCTCTGGGCTCTGCAAAACAACTGGTGCCCCCGGGGCACCTCGTGGCTCCAAGAAAAATGCCCCTGAGCCTCGCAGGCTCCAACCAACAAATGCCGCCTTTTCGAGCCTCTCTGGGCTCTGGGACACTGGGGGCGCTGTAAGCGGGAGTCCCCCTCCCGGGGACTCCCAAGGCAATGGTGCGCCCTGAGCCTCTCGGGGCTCAAGACACAAAGCGCGAGGTCGCGCTACCGAGGGGCGGGGGGGGGCGGACACCGACAGTGTGTCCCGGCGCCCCTCCCGTGTCTGGTGCACTCACCGGCTTCCGGTGCAGGTCCGGGGCTCCTCTCCAGCTCGGGGAGCCTCGGGCGGCCCCCGCAGGCAGCGCCTTCTTCTGGTCTGCCAATCAGAACACAGGTCACCCGGCGAGCCTCCCGCAGCCACAGCCAATGGCAGCGCGGCTCCCGGGTGACGTCAGCAGCTGCTCCGTGGCTTCTCCTCGGCTCTGGGAAAGGCGGGGCTGCTTCCTCCGGGCTGCGGCGGTGCTTTTCACCCGGGGTAAAGGCGGTGTGGGCAGCCGCTCGAATGTTCCAAACCAGCGAGGTGGGCACTCGCTTTACAAGGTCGATAAGGCGCTCCCAAGCGCCAGGGGGCAATCACAGCGCTCCCAAGCGCTACAATTCAAAATAAAGCGCTCTCAGCGCTGGGGTGAAGGCACAGCGCTCCTAAGCGCTACAAGCCAAATAAAGCGCTCTTAAGCGCTATAAGTAAAATAAAGCGTTCCCAGGTGCCCTCAGTAAGCAGGGCAGAGTCCCAGCAGTCCTTGGGCAGGCAGGGGGGACAAGGCTGGGCCCAGAGCCAGCACACTGGGTCTCCAGGCAGGGAGACACCCCAAGTGGCGGTCCTCTGGCCCAGCGACAGCAGCAACAGCCCCCTCAGGATCCTGGAAGAGAACAACTTCAGTGGGGACACAGCCCCATTTTTATACAGTGCATTCCTTTGTCTGAGGGTGCAGAGTGGGGGCGGAACCAGTCGCAGCTGGTTCTTGAGTACCCTGTTTACCTCAACCACCCTCTCTATTCACTGGCAGGGCTTGGGTCATTAGACACACCACAGGGGGGCGGAGCCAGCATTGTGTGGGGAAAACCCAGCCCATCCAGGACACAGGTACACTCCTCCCACACATCACTCATGCTAATCTCCCACTCACCACCGGGCAGACCCATCCAGACTTCCTGGAGCCTGGCATGCCAGCCAGCTCCAGCCAATCACACGCCAGCACCCTCACAGCACACGTACAGCCATGTCTAGAAATGGCGCTTCGCTACTAGACACATACATGCTGCATACACCATCTCGCAGCATTCACTCTCACGAGTTCACACATACCAGACTCAAGCCTGTACACCCCACGCATCAGGAACTACCAGGGACACATACATTCCCCATGCATTCCTATGGGCGGGCAGGCCTAGCTCAGCACATGCACTCAGAGTGCGCACGCACTTTCCACTGGGACACAGTGAAAGTGCGCAGAATCCAAAAATCACCATCTCCAGGTCACCATTTCAAGCGAAAAGTCTAGGGGTGAACCTGCCCTAAGGGCCAAAGTCCAACAGTCTTGATTTAGCAATGGTGAAGTTCATTTCAGTGTACCGGCATCATCGCAGACTGCATCCCCTCTCATCCCCGGTGCCACTAAGTCTGTTCCCCTACATTCATGGACACTCTCTGGTCGATCATTGGTGGCGTCTGAGACTATGGACTAGGGGGTAGTTTTCACCCTCCTGTAGCTGATACCGAATTGGTGGCGGCAACAAGGCTATGGCAGTCCACTCCTCCATTTGCTGCTTCCGGATAGCTTCTGCCCTCTGCATCATGCAATGGAGGACTCCTTCCACTGTCCCCCGCAACCTTCCACCACATTCACCTTCAACAGCCACGAGGACATGCTCACTCCACGTGGCCCTACCTCAGTGAACCGCAAGTCACTGTTCTGTGGCGGTGTGCCTGTGCCGGCTGCTGTGCATCCGGGGCAACTAACTCTGTGCAGCTCAAGTCAGAGACCCTGTCTGAATGAATATTGGATGACCTCTGTAACGGTGGTCTTGGGGTCATCGAGCCATGTGTCTGTGGCCCTGCGCTGTCCGCTGCCTCCGGCCTCAACTATAGACCACCAGGGCTCACACATCAAATCGAGTCCTGACCGGTCCGGACGTCGCACACGCCACCATCGCCAGGGCCAACTCCAACCACCATCAGCCAGAGTCAAAAAAGTGGTACTGGCAGACTAACGGAGTTGCTCAGACCTGTCGTGGATGACATCATCTGCCTGATACCTTGCTCAGCACTCCAGGTGCCACTGACTCAGTGCACTGCAACCCATGGACCGTTACTGATTGAGTTTTGTGCTGTGGAGAGGTTGCACAGCAATGTCACCTCAGGCAGTGTGGGAGACCTGGGACGTTGATGAGGAAGATGATGCAGGTGTAACACACCCCACTACATCTGCACCAGGAATATCCCGAATGGACACAATCTAAGTCATTTTCATCACATGAGCGCGCTCAGCTCTAGTGCCCCAACCTCAGTGCACTGCAACTCACGGACACTTCTGTTTGTATGTTGGGTGACCTCTGTACTTGTTCCGGCTCCCTCCATGTTGCTCAGCAGTTGACTCTGTTATGCAGATGTTTTTAGTTTCCGTTGCTCTGGTATCCACTGTTCAAGTTGTTGTCAGCACCAAGCACTCTGTGAGTGTTGGCTTACACTCACCCCACACAATTCCAGCACTGGTGTCACTGTACATGTGGCTCTGCCAATAAAGGGGCCGGGCGCACGTGCCCGTAGCCAGTTCAAGATAATATCTACCTGTGTCCCTGTGGTCTTGTTGTATGCATGAGGGCCCTGGGCCCTACGACATTACATTGTGCTGTGTACAACGGACGCAGACATGTCACCACAGGCAGCGGGTTAGAGCTTGGACATGTAGCTTTGTCGTCACCCTCTCAATTCGTAAGGGGAGTGGACTGGACCATTGTACGCAGAGCCAACGTGGGTGTGTGACTGATATATGTGTGCTCCTGGGCGTGGTTCTGTCCTGGGAATGTGCATCTATATGTGTCTCTATGGCAGTGTGGGTCTCCTTTGTGGGGTATAGGTGGTCCCTGAAAGATAATAGGCACCCACGTATGTGATCTATTTTGCCTTCCATGGGTTCGGACCCCACCCAAACCTGTTCAGCCATCTCCTATTTGCGTTCTGACACCAGGAATTGGGGTGCCATGTGTGGCTCGGTGAAGTGTTGTGAGCCCGCTGTGCTTGCGGGTGCTTCATGCTGTGTGGTCTGTTGCAGGGTCTGTGTTCTCCTCTAAGTAGCTTGGCTGCCCTGGTCCTGGTGGTGGGTTGGGTGGGATGTCCATGGGCTGTTGTAGGGCGTCGGTGTTGAAGGTGTGGTGGTCCTCTCCGGCATCACTAATGTGTGGTCTTCTGTGCTCTGTTGGAGGTGTTGTGTGTCCCTCTGCAATGTCAAGGGGAGATGCACATTGACATTGTGTTGACATGTATGTTGGCGCATTGATCTTGTTTACATGCAGACTGTATGACAATGTACATTGTGACTGTTTGGGAGGTGCAGGATTTAGATGCGGGACCGTGTACATTTGGACTACATGATGGATGTGAGGTTGTACGCGTACATTTCCATTTCACAGTTTCCAGCTCTGTCAGATGTAGTAGGCCTGTTTCTGCACGTGTGTGGAGCCAGTTGTGTCCTCTGTTATGCACTGTCGGGTTTGCGCATTGTACCACATTGTCCTCAATGTGGGTGTGCTGTTCTTGCTATGTGTGTGTGCTGGAGTGTGCCACATGGATCAGGGACATGATCCAGGGTCATTGTGGGTGTGCAGTGTGCTACACATTGTTGTGTGTGTGTGCCATTGTGCCCATCTCCCCACCGTCCCCCCAGTCCCTGGTCGGTACTCACCCTTTTGATGTTGTGTCTGGTCCTCTTGAGCTGTGTACTTACTCCCTACTACTTGCACCGTCACCACACTAATGACTGTGGCCTCTATTTCCTCCAGCTCCTGCTGTGGCACAGGACTCCCACCTTCTGTTGCCGTTGCAGCCTTCCTGTTGGCAGAGGGTTTGTGCCTGGTTTAGATTATCACATCATGTCAGCGCCTCTTGGCGTCCTCGATTGGCCTCTTCGACACTCCGACTGCATTTCCGGTGGTCTACTTGTGGGTCAGTTGATGGCAGTTTTCTGTCTCCTCCGTGACGCAGATCTGGTTTTGCTGCAGACTGCACCCCGTCTTCCTCTCCCTCTTCTCCTTGGCCGTCTCCGACCCCGTTGTTCCTTGCTGGTGGTCTGTGGGGGTTATGGGGTTCGCGTTGGCCTCTGCGCTCGGTCAGGGTGCACACATGTTGCTACGTGCTTTGGATAGTTTCTGGTGTGTTGTTTCTATAGCTTTTATAGTGCATTTTCCCGCCAGACGCGTGGGATTTGCAGGCCTGTCACTGTTTTTGCTGCTTTTTGTACAGCGAATGGCCTCATCACAAGAATTTTTGAGTTCGCTTTTCGCATTTTTGTGGCATGGCGTTGATTTTAATGCGGTCATTTGATGTGTTATCTGGTGACTATCACATGGTACTGCCGTTTTGAGAATGCTTTGTTAACACACCCTCATTTTACCGCGATGGACTGCAATGCTGGAAGTTGCATTAAGTTACTTTTACGATGGTTATCACCAATGTTCCCTTTAATTTTTTTCCTCTGTGTGCGGCAGTGGAGGGTCTCTGTGCACTGCAACCATGGCTATGTGCGCCAGGAACCGAACCTCGCGTGACTGCGGCACCAAATGCCACTCGTTTTTGGTGCCCTTCTGCCCTCTGCCCCACTCGCTTTTGGTGCCCTCCTGCCCTCTGTTCCACTCGCTTTTGGTGCCCTCCTGCCCTCTGCCCCACTCGCTTTTGGTGCCCTTCTGCCCTCTGCCCCACTCGCTTTTGGTGCCCTTCTGCCCTCTGTCCCACTCGTTTTTTCTGATTTTTTTTTTAGTTTTCGTGGTTGCTTTTACTCAGGGCGCCACTCAGCAGGCCCCTCCCCTCCCTGAAAATGTCTTTGATCTCCTTTCATGTAGGCCAATGTTGACATCATGTAAGAATACACAACAGGAATAATCACATAATACCCAGACAATCAAATCTTAGGTTACCAATCTTTTGAAGAGGGACCTCGAATGCCAACGGTTCAGAGTACTCAACCCCTGGGGATCCCTCACTGCCCTCTTACCTCTATTACCAGAGCTTCTGCTTCTCAGAGGAACTTCTTTCCCTCATTTTCATTAAAAAATATTGTTTTAAGATTAAGAGTCACTGGCATGTAACTTATCATGTCCCTTCTCAGATAAGTCAGGTAAAGTGAGCACCATCGGTCTTCTCTTAGCACGTTTGCTGATCTCTTATCCAGAAAATATATATTTTTGCCTAGCACAAGACATTTTCCATAGGGCAGCACACCTTTCTTTTAAAAGAAACTATTTTCTGTTTCTTTATTTTTCTATTATGGTTTTATCTAAAGCCATCCGAGAGCTGAGTCTTTGCAAACGTTGGCCCCCATTTCGAATGGCCATTAATCCTCCCATCGACTTTACACTCTGGAGTTACCTATACAAGGGGTTGCAGTGACTCTGGGGTGGACTGGAGTTACCAGAAGATCACAAGTGGGACCCTCAGGGTTCCCTTAGAAATTAGTAATTACCATGGAAACCAATAATCAGCAATTCCTCATGTATTTTCTTTTTCTATTCTCATACTAAACATTTGCATTGGCCAGTCTTAATGCCTGTCTTTTCAAGTGTTCCATTAATTCCACCCTACATCTATTGTGGAAATGCATATTTTCTCTGAAAATTTTCAAGTATGCATACATTTATGGCATTTACCACCATATACATCTTTGACATTTCTCCCAGTGTGATCCTCAGATATGATTGATCATTTCCAAGGCAGGTATTCAGTGGTTCACTTTTTCTGTCGACATTCTTGTTTGTTGCTGTTGGGTTGAGGAGTTTAAAAAGGGATGCAAGCAGTTGCTTATTTTCTATTCCTCAGTAATGGCTCACGTGGCCAAGAGGAGCATAGGCGATAGTTATGAATGTGGTTTAGCTCACTGATCAACTTGCATGTCCTATGAATTCCATTTATTCCCTTTTGGATTATCTCAGCTTATTTTGCTCTCTGTTCTCATCTGTTGGTATATATGTTCGAAATATTCACATTATGGTGTTGGGATATGGGAGCGTCTCTTTTACTTCCATTGCAGCTAACCAGACAGCCTTACTACCTGATATTGCAAGGAAAAGACACCTTTCTAAAATGGCAGTTTCACATCTTGATCTTGGTGCATCCCCATAAGAGTGGTGTATGTCCCCCAGGCACTGACACTAAAGTCCTTACGGCGAAGGTTTCTTAATGAATCGTTGATGTAAACATGAAAAAGTTCTTTGTATTCAAGAGTAAAACATTTTTATTGGAACTGTTGCTTCACAATTCTGTTGAAGTGATTTTTCAATTTTTCAAACAATGGTATACTTCATATCCCAGAATGCAATATGTTATTCACATGGGTTTCAGTCATCCCAATGCATTTCGGCAAAGATGCCTTCGTCTGGGGATACTCAAGTAGCCAGGTCAAAGAAATGCGGTGAGCCTCTCTCGAAAGTGTGTAGAATCCTTCAAGGATTGTATTTCCGGGTATGTTAGTTTCACATCTTGGTTACACCAGTTTCCTTCAGCAGTGTTCTATGTTGTACCTTCTTCGATCTTGTTTCCTCATGGCGATGAGCAACATATGTGGTTCCTATACCTAAATCTGTCCCAGCCAAGGGCAGGATATGATCAAGGATATTGTTAACCCTGGGCTTAAGCAACCACCTTCTGTCAGTGCAACCAACACCACCAGTATAGCTCTACTATTGTCTTAGATTTGTTTTCTACCTTTTTCAGATTCATTAATTACACAGAACATCTCTTTTATTGACACGGTTTAAGTCTTGTTTGTCCCAAATCAATTACTTGATTTTCTAGTTCAGTTATTTAATTGTCCTAGAATATATATTTGCTTCTCTCCAATCAACTACTGAATTCTCCAGGCTTGGCCCTGATGAGATATTTGCTTTTCCCAGACACCCTCTAATGCATGCTTGGCCATAGATCACTTCTATGATGGAATCTGATCAGTTCATTCCTTGTCCTAGTCCAACTCTTTCATGGACCAGATCATCTTCGTCCTTGTCCCAGATCCGATTTTTGCTTGATCCATATCATGTGTTTGATTGCCTTAATAATATTCTAGGAATGAGTCCCAAGAGCCCGATCAACATAGCAGCATTAACCATCAAGTCAAAAACATAAATAATGGAGCCCCCACACATAAAAGCACCTCTCAAAAAGTCCTTAATTGATTTAAATCAGCTTTTATGTAAAATTCAGTTTTATGGTTGCATCTATTTCATTGTTGCCATTCATTGGACCCTTCTTTGTATTGTCCTACCATGTCCCTAGTCTCCTCTCTACTGGACCCCAGGCCTGCGACTACCCCATCCACATAGTCCACTTTCCGCAGCATATAAACCCACCCCTCAGCCATTTTCCTGGTTATCTGCTGTTACTAATACCTGTGCCCAATCTGCAAGTAGAAACAAGAATAAAAGTGGGAAATGAAACCTATTTTAGCAAATGGAGTCAATACATTAGTCTCAGTTTATTTGGGTTGTCAAACATCATGTTAACCATAAGAGATATTGTACACAGAAAATGTGTGATACTTCCAAACCTTCTGTCTACAAAGCGCATGTTAGTACACTGCCAATCCCTTCACTTCAATTTTTTGGATTTGTTTCCTCAGCTGTTGGGGGGACCTGCCCATCGTAGCCCAGCTAACGCCAGAGCGAAAAAAAAAACAACGTGAAACTCTTTCCTAACACTGTGTTTGGAAACTGTCTACTCTTTTGTTAGGAAAAGCGCTGGGAAGACTCTGGCCTTTTGTTTAAGTATTACTGGTAATCGGAGCCCGTGAAGGGGCACCAATTAACAGCAATACTTAAACAAAAGGCCAGAGTCTACCCCACCCTCCTTCATAGCCTTAAGCGCTACAAGCCCCCCCCCCACCTCCTTACCTGCACGCCTCACGACCGCTCCGCCGCATTCGCGCCGCTCTCTTTCAAAGCGGCCGGCGGCAGGACTTCCTGACCGTGTGCGCGCTCCACGCTAGGTGGTGCACGGTGAGGTCAGGAGCGGTGCGCGAACGGTGGGGGAACGGTGGTTATCACACGTTCTTGAGATTATGCCCCTCAGTCTGAAGACCGATTCTGAGGGTCTAGAGTGCAGACTGAGTGGCAAGGAGTTCCACAATTTGGAGGCTAGGTTCGTGAAGGAAAGCCTGCCTCTTCTGTCTTTATGTAGGCACTGAACATGGAGCAACTTGAGGTTGTTGGACCTCTGAGCTCTGGATTGGAAGTAAGGCCTAAGTCTTCTCATCAGGTAAAGATGGCCTTTATGGGTGAAGGCTCTGAAGACAAAAGTAAGTGCCTAGACATGGAGCCTTATGATGACATGAAGCCAGTGAAGATGAGGCAAGTAAAAGGACACTCGTGATCTTGGGGAATCTTCAAGATGAGGCATGCAGTAGAGTTCTGGATAATTTGGAGCTGTTGGATAAGAACAATTAGCATAATCCAGTTTTGCTGTTACTAGAGCGTGGACAACGGTTTTACAGGAGTCAACCGGAATGAGGTGGAACATTCTTCTCAGAGTGGCAACACAAGTATCAGATAGGAACTTAATTTGGGACTCAAAGGTAAGATTTGGGTCAAATTTTACCCCAAGGTTTCTGGCCATCAGAGCTGGGAGAGGGGTGGCACCCAGCTCAGTTGGCAGCCAGAGACTAGCCTCAGGGAAAGACTTAGGGGGTGATTAGGATAGCGGGTGGACCCTATCGGACAAGGGTACCGGCCGAAGTGCTGTCGGCGGCCCAGTCAACCAAATTACAATGCGACTGGGCAGTCGCACTGCACATCTTTTGTACTGTGGTGGGTGCTGTGTGCTGCAGCCCCCGCCACAATCCCAAAAAATGGACAGGAAACAAATCCCTGCACTACGTGGCAGTAACCCTGTGGTGCCTGCCACATGGTGCAGGGATATGTTGGAGGGTACCATAGGTGCCCCTCAACATCCAAAGTCAAGGGCCAGTGTGGAAGGGGGGCCCACTACGGGACCCCAAAGTCCCTTTCTGCCTGCCTTTTCATGGTGGGTTAATCACCATAAATAGGCCATTGGATAGGGACATTGTGATCCCTACATGGGTGCCTAGCAGGCACCGCCAACATTCTAGGGACTACAAGTCCCTTCACCGCACCTGCAGGCTCAAGTAGCCCGTCGGATGCGTGGCCCATCACCCCGCCCGCCATTGTAATATGGTGGGCGGGAAACATGTCTCAGATGGCGTGGAGACCTCCACCGACAGCCTGTCAGTGGCCGTCTCCCCACCATCATAATTGACCCCTTAGTGCCAAAAAAAGGATCTCAATTTTATCTCCGTTCAGCTTGAGATAGCTTCCATCCATCCATTCCACCACTGCCTTTAAGCACGGCTCCAAGGGGCTCAGAGTTCCAGGTGTGTTCTCATGGAAGGCTAAAAGGAGCTGAGTGTCATCCACGTCGGAGACCACTTTCACCCCCAGGACTCCACCAGGTTAGCCAAAGGATCAAGATAGATATTAAAAAGAGTGGGGCTGGGCTTTGATCCCTGGGGGAAGCCACAGACCAGAGTTTTGGAGGAAGTGGTGAAAGGTGGGAGAAAAACAGCTTGGGAGTGATCAGACAAGAAATATTTTGGCCAGTGCAATGCCTGGCCTCTGATACCAATTCTGTTAAGTGAGATGGCATGAGAAATAGTATCAAAGGCCGACGACAAATCCAGAAGCATGACTATCACAGGTGAGCACTTATCAAGCTTTTCCTTAATACATTCAGATACCTCAAGTAGGATTGGGTACTATAGCCTGTGCGGAAAGCAGATTGGAAGTAATGCAAAAGACGATTTGATTCTAGGAAGTGTGCCAGCTACCTTTTCTCTAATGTCAGTATGGAGAAGAGAAATAGGCTTGTAGTTGCTTAGAACCTTAGGGCCAGCCGATTTTTAGTAGAGGGAGCAATAAAGCATGTTTCCAGCATGCCAGAACCAGCCCCAATTCCAGGAAATTATTCAACAGCATATTGAGGATGGGTTACCAACATCCGAGGCCAAATTTAAAATAGCAGGAGGGCAGGAGTCCAGAGGGGATCCAGATTTGCACTTAGCCAATTCTTACATTTAGTCTACCAAGGAGGCCAGCAACTCCTGGATTCCATTTGAACACTTCTCCGTTCATGGCAAGGAATGACAGTGTCACTGGGTCACCAGAGAAACCGCCTACCACAGGACTTGCCCCATCTGCTTGCCCAAACCCAGCTCTGGACTCTGAAGACCCCCAAGTTGACTTTCAACAGCCAGTGGTAGGAGTTCAGCAGCAGCTGGTAGATGAGGTGTAGGCGGGGATAGAGACCATCTCAGGCATTCTAGAGGAAGTCTGTAGGTGCCTCAGTCCCAATAAGTTCACCCCTGAGGCAATCAAAGGCACTTGCATTCGCTCCAAAGAATGGAATATTCCCTGGCTGAGATTGCTGGTGTCATGAGGCAGAGGCAACAACAACAGCCCTGCCAATATGACAACAGTGAGGTAGCACCCAGCTGGGGGCAATCCGTGCAATCCTCGTCTATAGAGCGCAACAATATGCGCCTTCCACAGCGACGTTGTTGCCTTGTTGGGAAGTCAAGAGGCCCTTGTCAGCGCTGTACTGCCTTCCTTACTGGCACAGACAAATGCTGGGAGGACGGGGGAGCCACATCTTCTGCCCCTGATATGTGTGTGCCTCAGATGCCTCCCATACAAACACCACCACCCACAGGGTAGGCACAACACACATCAGAGGAGGAGATGTGAATTTCACAAATTTCTGGCAGAAAAGTGACCAGTAACATTTGTCTGTGCCTCTTGGCCAGTTTCTAATTGGACCTTTGTTTATCATCATGGTCATTGCCGACCTTGATGCAATGAATATTCATCTCTGTAATTCATGTCCCACCCATGCAGCAGGCCACCTGCTTGACCTGATTTTTTCTAATTTGTTGGATCTTATCTGTCCACCTGCTTTTCCCTTGTTGGTCCGATCATTTTGCAGTCACCCTTCTGTTGAAAGTTGTAGCCTGCCCCCCGGTAGTCGCCTCCAGACCAAAACCCAAAGTCCGACATTGGGTGAAACTCGATGTTGGAGCCTTAAACAGTCTCCTAGATGACTCCAGACCAGCTATCAAAAAAACTTGCTACTTCAGATCTGGGCTCTATTCCAAGCTGGATCTATCAGGCAGTAGATACCTGCCTTCCTGTCTCCAACAAACGTCTAGGTAACCATTGGTTGCCAGCCTCCTGGTTGACTGAGAAGCTCAAGATTGAGAAATCCAGATGTAAAACTCTAGAATGGCAGTGGAGAAAACACTACCAGATAGATGCCACGATGGCCTACAAAAAGGCTCTAAGTGACTATCATACTCTATGCAAAGCAGCTCCTGCTGAGTTTGTCTCTCAAATACACTTCTCAAGCTCAGTACTGCCCTAAAACTCTTTTTAAGGTAGTTAAAGAACTATCTGGGTCTAATACTCAGACCACACCTCTCGTCTTAACTAGTTAGCAATGTGAGAACCTCGCTCTTTTCTTTGTGGATAAAATTGAAAATATATATTCTGCACTGGCCAATGATAACTTGTTAAATACCTCACACACTACCGACACCACCCCTACTGCTACCAGTGCTGGGGTGACTCATATCCACTATAATGTCAAATCCACCATCAAGCTGGAAGCGTGGTCCCTTTTGGAACTCATCACATTTAACTGATTCCTGAAAAGCCTTAAACGAGGCTTCCCTTGTAACCTTCTTCCTATTTTTGTGATGAAGCAGCTTGATGCCCCCGCACTCTTACTGATCATGGACCTCCTCAACGCCTCTTTACTGGAAGATTTTGTTCTTCCGGAGGGGAAACATGCCATGGTGCTCCCTCTCATAAAGAAATCCAACGCGGATCTAACTGTGCCATCAAACTGCCGTCCTACCTCGTTGCTCCCGGCCTTCTCCAAGATCCTTGAAAAACATGTTAATTTCCAGCTGACTTCTTTTGTCGAGTCTCAGAACTCTCTTCACCCCTCTCAGTCGGGTTTCAGAGCAGGACTCTCTATGGAATCTACTTTACTTAGAGTTGTCGTAATTTAGCAGCGATTAGATTAAGCATTAGCAGAAGACATCCTGTATTTAGAGACTATCTTGTCTTTCTATGGAATCCATTTTGTATTTGGCAGCCATTTTAGATGGCCATGTGCTCACCATGTACTCAGTCCTATCTTGCTGTTCTCTGCTCGGTATATTTAGCCTCTTCCTCCTACTTTGCACATGCTCAGTTGTGCTTGCAGCTGCTAATATTCTGTAACTGTCAGGATGTGCTTGCTAGCATTGGCAAAACTGTTAGCTCCTCCTACTTGTCGACTGTGCATTTTCTGTATGACCATCTATGTGTGTAACTCTTCTTATGTGCACTTGTACTGCCCTTTTTTAGCCCCTGTGAGGGTATATAAGAGATACTGTGGCCTTCAGCCCTCAGACCATCTCATACAGAGTGCTGCGGCTTCTGTGTGACATGGCCTCACTTGTTGTAATTTAATAAATATGTTTCTCTTGATTACAGATTCTGTGCCAACTTTTTCATGCTGCTTTAAAGGAGTAGGTGTTAGTGCAAACCCCTGAGATGGGATTTTTGATTTCCCTCATTTGGCGCCCAACGTGGGGCTCATCAGAGCGGTGACTATCTGCAGGAGCGATTTTTGGTCAGGAGACAGATGTTTACTGAGGAAGACAAGGCAGGATTCTACTAAAGGAGGTACCAATTCTGGGGGTTCTTAGTCTCTGTAGCACAGTCTACTTCTGATCTTCCTGATTTTTGATCCTCCATATGATGGCACCCCTGACTGAGAACATATTTGGCGTGAGTATTTCAAAGGAAAAGACTGTTAGGTCATTCAAAACTTGGCAGATAGAACCTGGACGCTCGTGCTTGGTAAGAACCATTTTATGGTAATTACTGTGAGCTTATGGTAGCCAGTGACTCGCAAGGCAGTTTTAGGATACGCTTGCTGTGGCTTATGGATATGGATATGTATGGATGATCGATCATATTTATGATATGGATTATGTGATATATGCGTTGCAACACATGTAGGCAGGTAATGTGGAGATGTTTCTCCATTTATGGTTATGAGCGGCGCAATGATTAAGTGCCATTTTAGATTATGATAATGCATATTTTGCATTATGTTTGTTTGCATGCCTGTTCCAAACTCACATGTAAAATGTGTAGTTTTATGAGAGGTACCATAGTGAGATATGAATTGAATTAGCCGGCTTCCCCTAGAGGGAAAACTTAAAATAGGTTTTAGGTATGAAAACATATTTCTTCCTTGGTGACATTTTTCCCCAGGGAATTTAAATATGCCCATAATACACATGAGGATCCTTTGTTCTGTGCAATTTTATGTATGAAGATATGCAGAGCGGTTTTTGGTGTTCTGCCAGCCTGAATTAGTGAATTGAGAGTATTTCTACTTCAGTTTTTAGAATACTGTTGAGAATAGGGTTTCTCCTTGTAAATCTGACTTACAACTGGAATTTACATAGGTGGTTTGGATGCAGTCTGCGGGCTGTCTTTTGTTTCTGGCTTTAGTGTTGACCCATGGTTTAAAAGGTGTGTTTAACTGTCTAGCTGGTTTGTGGTTTTTTCCCCATTCATGTAACTTTTGCTTGTACATTGCGTTGTCGCTATTTATGAAACATGGCTAAAGCGCGCTGTATTGTGTGTCTTTTGTGTTTTACCCCTTTTCTGTTTATGTCTGTACTGAGCTCAAATGTATTTTTGTGGGTATTTTTGATGTTTTCAGTCTGTTAAACATAATGTTAGATTAGTTAATATTAGGGAAAAATTCGATAGAAATTCAGGAATGACCTATGTGATGTGCTAACATAACTATATGTTTCTCCTTAAAGTTATAGGGTAAGGAATAGCGCACATGTACAACTGTTCAATGTTTAAGGGATAAACTTAAAATTCTTATTCACTAGGAATATTAAAGGCCTACAGCAGAAAAATGAAATGGTGTGTTTTTGTAGACGACACTCTCATAACATGTTTACTCCTATACATCGCATTAGATGTTAACGGACAAAACAGTTTAGCTGGAGTGAATTTTTCTGAACTCGAAATGTGTATTCTTGCACACGCATTTCAAAGCTTGGAATGTCTGTTTTTAGTAAGGCTGCCACCAGGAAATTCAACACTGGGTAGGGCCTGCCGTCAAGGACACAGCTGTTGTTTTCGCAGGCCATGTTTATTTAGCCAGGACTTCTTCCTTAGTTAAACGTGCAACTTTGCATTTCAGAGTGTTATTTTGAAAGCAAGGTTTACAAAAATAAGGTTAATTATTTGTATCACAGACAGACATTTTAATTGCGGTTTCCCTTCTCTTTTAGCATTTATGTCTCTGATGCTAAAATCATTGTCCTTTTCAAACAAAAGTAGCACGAAGTTGACGAGCTTATGTACTTAGGCTTGTGAATAGTTGCTCTAAAAACATAAGCAAGGGGCAGATTTATAATAGGGATGCAGCTTGGTATTAAGATATAGGATTATTACAAAAACGAAATATGGAGAGTCATTTTTTTAATTATGACATAAAAAAAATTATTTTTGAAAAAATAAGGGCTTTTTAAAATCGTTTTTTGATATTCATAAAGCTTAATACTCATACTGTGACCTCCTAGCATTATAATTTAATTTAAGTTGTGCAGTACTGCATAATGAGGACATGTATGTATGGGACCTTCACTTGGTGCAGGCGTAAGAACTTATTTTTTAAAGATCTATATGAGATATGTCTAAGTCTGATTTCTGCAATCTTTAAAGAACATTCTGAGGATGATTAATATGTAACACAAGTATAGGTTATTTATTTTTAAGTACCTCAAATTGCAAAGTCGATATTGTGTTAAATAGACCATTTTAAAAGGCTTTCTTGCCATTTAAACTAGTTTTATAGTGCTTAGGCTTCAGTGAATGTATACATTCAAGTATAATACAAATGTGCACGTTTGCTTTTTCATAGCTTAGTGAGTTCATGTGCCCAGCGCAGAGGTTTGTGTTTAATATCAGGGTTGAAGGTTTTTGACTTCAGCGGGGCCTACTGAGCCATTCATTCATTTAAGGTTGATAAAATGTGTAGCATTGCATAGCACAGTGACACACATTTATTCTGAAGCTGGTATGGTGTGTTGTTATGTTCCATGAATTATTCACAGTAAATGTGTTAATGCTCTGAGAATAAATAAATTGTAGTTCTCTAAAAGAAGTAATATATTTAAAATGTCTTTTTAAAATAGGGTTGATTATTGCACAGACTTGCAGAGACTTATTGTCTTTGTCAGTTTCACAGTGAGGGTCCCAGGGAGGTTACAAGAAAGCTTGGTGCTCCAGCCAGATTTTGACCTTTAGGTCAGTGTGGTGGGGGCTTAGGAGTATGTGACAACGGATGGTGAAATGATTGCTTGGAAAAGCGTCACGCAAAGGAGCCATTCACGTCGACATTTGAAGAGTGCATTCCTGACACAGCTTTATATAAACAGCAGGGCCTAAACTGGGGGGTTGGTGTAAGGGACACGCAGAGGCTGTGAAAGAGTTTTTGCTTAAGAGATTTTGTACAGTTACAAAAACTGGGTGGTTCTACTTGAGATTTTGCGTGTTATGTGAAGTATTGGCTGTATGATGAAACAAAGATGTGTCTTTATGACTTCTTTGAAATGAATTATCTGTGCATTTTCATGTTTTTTGCATTTCTTCTATGAATTTTCCCTGCTTTTCCTGTGTGTCTGACGCGACACAGTAAGTTATATTTGACAGCTGATCTTCACTGACTGCTTGATCTGCTGTCAAAAGGGTGAGGATGGATTAAAAGAAGGTGTTATTTAGGTATAAGTCTGACAAAATTAAAATGGGCCCGAATGTTTTTTTTTATGTTATTGGAGTGTTTATTGTGCAGAAAGTGCATGAAATGGTGTTGCATGCTATTGTGTTTTTTCTGTGCTTAGGTATACAGCAAAGTATATCTGATGGCTTGGCATGACATGTCCTATATTATGTATGTTTGTGATCCATGTTGGTGCTTTTGTAAGTTTTGCTGTGTTGTGAAGGGATGACATGACTATGTATATCCTTTGAGCAACATTGGTTAAAACTTGTTAAGTGGTAAAACTTGCTGATACTAAATTATGATATATGATATTGTTATATTGTGAGCAAGAACAGACAGCACTTCACCAAGTGCATGCCTGTGTGGTTATAAAATATATACAGCAAAGTGTGTCACCTTTACTCACGTTACTGCTCTTTTCCCTTAAGGAAAAGGCAGCCTCACATTTATATTTCCTTGATTGGACCTAAGGAAGCAATTATAGATCTGTGACTCTTATGCAAGGTGACCTAATTTCTATATAGTATTAGTTAAATGATGTTCTGTCTTAAAAGGAAACCAGGTTTCATTTTCCCCGAGAAAGGAAGGAATTGGATCACTAGCTGAGATTACTGTAGATGGTGTAGTGGCCAGCGGTAGAGTTATAATATGTGTACTATTTTTGACTTTTTTGTATCACCCATGCTCTTGGCATTATGTCACAAACTTGATTATCACCCAAGTCATTTTTTGTCCTTCCTATGGATTTTTCTTTTGCTGCTTCTCCCCTGATTGATGTCACATTGTGCCTAGTTTTTTGGGATTTTAGCTGTGTTCTAGTCCTATTTTCTTTTTCGTTTTTCTTTCACCATTTAGAGGTTTACATTTCCAGACTACAGTGATGTATCAGGTTCCTCTATAATATGTGTAATTCCCTTTTGTATGACCAAACTGGTTTTCAAAATTTCTTCAGGCCTACTCTGATGTTTTCTAGTCTGACTGTTAGGGTAGTGATAGATTATAGTAAGATAAGTTGTCCACATCAATAGGAGATACTTTCACGTGTATTTAGTATGACAAATTCAAATGCCTATTCTAATTTGGTTTTTAGTTCTTTTTCCCTGCTGCTTTAATTTTTGGTGGGATCAGATGTGTCCTAATCATAGAAATACCAGGACTCTAGTTCTTGTCTGTTGTTTCTACATTGCTATTAGCTTTTGTATTGTATAGTCCACCTGACGCACAATTAGTCTACATGTCCCTGATAATCTGTATTATGTGATTTCTCTTTTTGAGGTGTTCTAGATAAGGAATTTAGGAACACCTAGACTTAATCATTGAGGAAAGTGTGTTTACCCCCTTAGACAATGTCACTATGTGTGAAAACATCCACTCAAACAGAATTTGTATGTAGCTGTTTTCCTTTAGATGGATGAGGGTATGCTCTCACATGGAAACCCAATTGAAGAGGCTAGAGATGCTGTTTTACCTACTACCTTTTGTCTTTGTACTCTATGACAATGACAGTATTTTGTTTTAGATCACTATAGTCCCATGGTGTATGGCCACTCCTTTGAAGATTGCAGGCCACCTGCTTGCAAATCCCCTGCAATGAATTGTTTTTTGTATACTTGCCAATAGGTCCAGCCTGTGTTTTTCTTTACTCTCACATAGATAGATGGAAGTGGTTCTTGGGTGCCTTGCTAATATATGGGGCATCCCAAGACTAGGAAGTATTTTCTAACACTCTGTTGATAGACTGTTTCTGTGCCTTGTCTAAAGACAATTTGTTCTGTCCATTAATAGATATTTGCTGCTGTACAAACCACTACCAGAGGGGCCCGGACATCAGATTCAGCCTGGGGAGTCAGCGTCAGCACCAGTGCAGCTTGAAGCCAAAATGAAGGTAACCAGCACAAGCATTGCTGGCCACTAGGACCTCAGTGAAGGCGGAAGCCCTGTGATTAAGTGTGTACCCCTGCCACTGTTTTGAGCGAAAGACGGGGTCACAAATCAGAAAGGAGAAATCGTGGATCATGCCCAGCTGAGAGTCACAGACCGACCAGAATGGCAAGGAGGTTTTGCTTGAGGTGACCCCTTCTGAAACAAGGGTTGCTTCAGAGATCCTAGAATCAGGCCTCTGATTTCTGGTCCTAAAGTGAATACAAGTTTGCACCTTGGTTTGTTGGTCAAGAGATACCTGGGTACACTGGATGCAAATGTGTAGCCCCAACGAATGAGCAGTGCGCCAGTAGAGCAATATAGGAGATAGGGAAGGACTTGAGATTAGGGTTCAAGTGCTGTGTCTCTGGTGCCTGTTAGATTGAAGTGAAGAGAAGTGGTGCACTGTTTGAGACACTGGACAGGATCGCTAAGAGCATTTGCCTGTTGGGTGACTGCCCTATCCTGAAAGAAGAGACTTTTTTCCTTGAAACTGGACTGTGATTCTTGAGTTGCGAGTTGTGCAGCTCCACCGTGGAAACAACAAAGAGCCTGCCTGTGAGGCTCAAACGGACACAGGGAGAAGACTCCCCCTCTGGTTGGTTGTACAGCGGCTTCAATTTCCCCAAGGACTTCCTTTTTTTTGTCAATAATGTATCCCTTTTAGTTGTCCCATTTTTGAAGAGCAGTCCTTTGCAGCTCTTGGTCCTAATTCCTATGGCCCTGTGTGGTCCTCCTGGTCCCAGATATGCTTGATGGTCTAGCCCTCATAAAAGGAAAATGTAACAGTCAATTGGAAAATGTTTTTATTCGATATGAGCTGTTAGCTATTCTGAAATTTAAAATGAATAGTCACTGAAATGCATAGGAGCCCTGAAAATGTCTACTAGATGATTTTAGGATTTGCTTTAGCTTAGGCCAAGAAAAATGATAATTCTGTTTATAATAGTGGCCATTGCTTTCCCCTACTGTCTATGTTTATTATGATCCAATGCCCGTTTTTCTTGGATTCCTGCTGATACCCTTAGTGAAATGTTTAGACTGGAAAATGCTCCCCTAGCAATAAATTAGGATATTGATAAATTGTGAAATTGAATGTACAAATATTTTCTATGTTCTTACTGGATCATGGGAATGTCTTCAGCTAATGCTGAAAGGGTCGTCTGTCGTAATTTAGCAGCGATTAGATTAAGCATTAGCAGAAGACATCCTGTATTTAGAGACTATCTTGTCTTTCTATGGAATCCATTTTGTATTTGGCAGCCATTTTAGATGGCCATGTGCTCACCATGTACTCAGTCCTATCTTGCTGTTCTCTGCTCGGTATATTTAGCCTCTTCCTCCTACTTTGCACATGCTCAGTTGTGCTTGCAGCTGCTAATATTCTGTAACTGTCAGGATGTGCTTGCTAGCATTGGCAAAACTGTTAGCTCCTCCTACTTGTCGACTGTGCATTTTCTGTATGACCATCTATGTGTGTAACTCTTCTTATGTGCACTTGTACTGCCCTTTTTTAGCCCCTGTGAGGGTATATAAGAGATACTGTGGCCTTCAGCCCTCAGACCATCTCATACAGAGTGCTGCGGCTTCTGTGTGACATGGCCTCACTTGTTGTAATTTAATAAATATGTTTCTCTTGATTACAGATTCTGTGCCAACTTTTTCATGCTGCTTTAAAGGAGTAGGTGTTAGTGCAAACCCCTGAGATGGGATTTTTGATTTCCCTCAGAGTTACCGAAATGCTGAGACATCGACTGGACCATGGTGATACAATGGCTCTTATCTTACTCTACCTCAACGCTGCTATTGATACGATGGCTCACACTGTTCTGTTGGGAGTCTTGCATTCCTTGGGGCTTGGAGGCTCAGCCCTACAGTGGCTCCGCTATTTCTTAACTGACTGCACTTTTCAGGTTTTTTCTACCTCAGCAAGCTCTAAACTCCATCTATCTCGCTATGGAGTACCCCAAGGCTCGGTGTTGAGTCCTGTGCTGTTTAATATCTACGTTTGTCCCTTGGCAGATATTGCTGAAGAGGCGGGACTGTCCCTATTTTCCTATGCTGATGACACATAGATAATCTTTTCCCTCACTTCATCTAAGGGATCTGATTCATCTGCTCTTCAGGTTGGTCTGAGGAAAATTGCATCTTGAATGCAAAACAACTTTCTCAGACTAAATGGAGACAAAACTGAAGTCATGATCCTAGGAAAAGAACAAGATATCTGGGGATCTCAACACTGGCCCGCTGAAATGGGCACCCTACCTGTACATCAAGTTTGTAACCTGGGATTCATCATTTATGACCACCTGTCAATTAAACAACAAACTACTAAGGTGGCCTCAACCTGCTTCACCATTCTAAAATGGGTAAAGAAAATTCTATGGATAATACCCGTCTCTGTTCAAAGAATGGTAATCCATGCCCTGATTACGTCTGGGCTTGACTACGGCAATTTTCTATACTTAGGCTCAAACAAAACTATGGTACAAAGACTGCAGGTGGTGCAAAATGCGGCTGCCAGGCTGCTTTGTTGGGTCCCAAGGACTGTGTCAGCTACCGGCTCTCTTTGTGATCTTCATTGGCTAAAAGTGGAGAATCGTGTTAAATTTAAAGCCTTGAGCTTTATGTTTGAAATTAAATCTGGAACAGGTCCACAATACTTGCAATCTGTAGCCCAACTCTATATACTTTCTCGTTGTCTGCGTTCTGCGGGACAGTCCAAATTCACTATTCCTAGAATCAAACTTACTCTGATGAGCGGTAGGTCTTTTTCCTTTCTTGGACCCTCCCTACGGAATTCTCTTCCTATCTCAATAAGGGAGGAGACCGATTTTGGCAGTTTCCGTAGAAGAGTGAAGACATGGCTATTTGATCAGTAATTCCCTCGTTTCTCCCTTCCTTACCTGTCCGGCGCTGGGAAAGCCCTCGGTGTAGCTGTGCTCCTTACAAATTTAAATAACATAACATGATGCCACTGCCCTTTTCACCTGGTATTGTCCCCTTTTAATAAGTCCATAAGTCCACCTGTTAATCTAAATCATTTGTGGACTGTTGATGAGGCCTTCCTTCCCTAATGTAAATGTCGGAATTTGGACCTCCTCCTCACTGCAATATTCCTCATTTTGACATGTCACATGACATGTATCCCCTATTGACTGCCAGGACATCCTCTGGACTCAATAAATGTTGGGGTTCGTTGTCCCAAGAACTGCTACTTTGAAATTGCCTAAGTGCACATTTGTAAAAAAAATCTGCTACTATGAAGCAGTGTGTTGTCTGTCTGTTTTAGAATGGAATTACTAGGCCATTGTGAATGGGTACATACAAAATATACTTCTTAGCTACTAAAGGTAAGGGCTACACTCCCTATCACATGCTCTGGTTGGACATGGCAAACCATCATGTACCTTCGCTACCATGGCATTATGCGTAAAATATAATTGAACTATTGAATGCAATGGTGTTACAATAAGCATCAGTAACTTGGGTGGCACACAGTGATAAAGCCCAACTAATCACACAATTGTATATCTGCACAAATTGGGTTAATAATAAACACACAACACTGCTCCAAATATATGACAGAGACAAAATATACACCAAACACACAGTGACAAGATCAAAATGCACTTCATTCACTGATACACTCTCCAAACACCCCCAACACCAGGAACAGACTAACAGAGAGTAAGAGAAAGTGAAAGTAACTTCACACTTCCTAATTTGTAGCCTGCCACAACCAGTGAAACCCTTTCCAGGGTGTATTCTGCCTTTTTTTTACAAATGCATAGTTTTTTTGACGCATCGGTACAGAAATTGCCAATATGTGATTAACGCACAATGTATGAGCCACAATATTTTTCAACACATTGGCACTGATACGCGGCTTATGACCTGCATAATGGGTCATTGCGATACGCAAATAGGTTGGTGCGTGGGTCCTGACCCACGTAAATGGCATAGTGTCTGGAATACATTGTAGGAAATTGTGCAATGCAGGAAAACACACCTTGGTCTCACTTTCCTTGCTCCTCTTCTCTTACCTGATAGGTTTCATATTTTCAGATGCGTGAATTTTCAATGGTCATAGGGTCAAATTCATGGGGAGTTGGCATCACAGCAAATCACCTTGCTGTGCTGTCCTATGTCAAAGTTAAAGGGCAGGAATCTACCATGTTCATCCTATATGATGCATTACTTTTCACCCTGCACTGGCACATTTTCTGCAGCCTAGCTACAATAAAGGCACCCTTACACCATGGTGCAAGGGTGCCTGCGTTGAGCCTAGGTAGCCAAACAAGCACCTGCACAGGTTAAGAGGTAAAATTGAAGTTGTGTTATATACCTTATATTTCTTGCAATGTGCTTGCAAACATAGCTGTGGTCTAGGGAGGCTATCTATTTTGCACTGTTGGGCCCTGGCCATTACACCCCCCCTGTTGACACTCACAGGACATTATGTAGACTGCACTGTGATCCACATATGTGAAACAGAAACCAACATCATGAAGTGCAGAACATACACTCAGTCATTACACACTCTTAGGTACAACACTCACTTTGGACTGTGGCAGAGGGTCTGTAGCTGAACACACTGTAGAAACACTCACAATCACTGCATGTGCACACTGTTACACATTGCAGACTTTCTGTTGTGTTTGTCTTGCACAGTAACACCTGTTAAGCATATGGTGTTATTATGCACACATATATCAGAAAACATGATGTAGGTCTAGGGTGAGTGTGCCACACAGCAACAGACCTTTGGAATAGGTGAATGAGCCATTAATCATCACTGCAGTGAAACAGGATTAAATAGTCAAATTAATTTGTGATGCTCAATTAACATGATGTTTTGATTTACACAGGATCTCTGTCTTACTCCTGTCAAGGTTAGTAGCATTTAATCTACTCTGAGGGCAGGCCCTTGTGTGTGCCTCCTGGTCCAAGGATACTACGTTCCCTGACACAGATATATGCAATGGCACACACTCAACTTACATTTCAGGTTTGGGTGAACACAAGATTTATGATGCACTCAACTATGCACTTGTACACTCAGGTCAGAGGTACACAACTCTTGCCATGTAAAGGAAAGTTCATATCACAATCCCCCATCTGATCATGTGCAATGACTTAGTGTGTGTGCACCTACAGTTTTGTCTGCCTTTTTATCCAAGTGAAAACACACTCTTGACATCTCAGTCCTCTTCAGGGGTTCAGATGTTTGCATATAACCTATCCAATGTCATACTGCTCTGGCTATTTACTGACTGTACAATTGTTAGACTAGAAATGTTCGTGTTTGCACATTGCCCTATGTAAGTTAGCATTCGCTGGCGCCATTGTTAGGCTTTTCGGAACTGATCTAGTTTGTTTCCAAGAAATGTTCCATTATAGGGTTCATTTTTGCCCTGTAGTCCTTTTTCCGTAAGGAGTACACTGTTCCTATTAGCACATACCTTTCTCCCTAGATAGAGGCCCTCTCCCACTTGTCTGGTGGCAGGCCCAAATGGAACAACCTTGGACTCTGTAACTTTGTGTAAGATATGAGTGCTGAAACCGTTTTTTGTATTTCACTCTTCAGCTGGACCTGCCTGGAGAATTCCACTGTGGGCGTTTTTTAGCCCAGTTACGAAATGTACATTAATGTATCTTCATGCTTGTTGCTTTCAGTCCCTCTGCAGCACTTCTAGCGACTGGGCAGACGGGGCTCCGCTCTGAGTGTATTTGAATAAATAGTTACCGGTTTGTAATCTCTACTGTCTGACCGACTCTTCATTTGGTATGGAAGGCTGAGAGGTGGTCATCAGTGACCCAGGTGACCCTAATCGGGCCACTTCCTTCAGTATGTCGTCTGTTCATGTTGTATTTTTACAGGGCTTTGTTCCTCATTGCATGGCAAATGTCTCTTTTATCTACTGTAACATGATGTGGTGTATGTGACAATGTAGCCAGGAAATAGTTCACATGTGCTGTGTTTTGCGGTAATCCACACATGCATGTATGCGTTCTTTACAAAGAACAGCTGCTATATGTTCAAATGACACTAGGCCTTCCTTTGTCCATGACAAATGTCACTCATTAACTCTGATCGTACTTGCAACAACTTTACTTACAGCAAAAAGCTGACATTCTGCATGGTATCACAGTGTTGAGACACACTACAATGTGAGGTTTTTTTCAGGTATGCTAGTTAATGGTTTGTGCTCCTTACTTCACTGAGTGCCATCTGTCTTCCTGTGTTGTGCTGCTGCACAACACAGGAAGACTGCTAGCTGTGCAACTCAACACTTCTGAAGTGCTATGGAAGAGTAATCGTCAAATTAGAATTGCAAATGTAGCATGCCTAGCCTGTACCTTTAATGTAGTACATTGCTTCACTTTGCATTTCTGTATATTTGCATTTGATAGGTGAGACCATGGCCCCATGTTGCTCAAAAGGTCTGATGACATGATTATTACGTTTTGAGGCCCACTTCTATTTGAAGAGATGTGGGGGAGTTGATGATTACTGGGACTATGACATAAACACAGTGGCGGATCGTCTGCTAAGGTGGAGGAGCGTTGAAGGCAGCGACACACTTGTGGCCACCCGGGTCACCTCGGACCACCTCTCAGCCTTCCATACAAAATGAAGAGTTGGAGGAACAGTATAGAATATACCAATAATTCCTTTATTCAGATACACTCAGAGTAGAGCCCTTTCTGCACAGTCTTGAAGAGTGGTACAGAGGAGACAGTAATCAACAAACATAGAGATACATCATGTACATTTCATAGCCGGGCAGAAATACACCCACAGTGTAATTTTCCAGGCAGATGCATCTGGACAGTGAAATAGAAAAAAGATAGGTTTCGGTTCTCGTATCTCACACAACCTAGCACAATCCAAGGTCGTTTCAGCCTGCGCCCACCACCAGACAAGTGGGAGAGAGCCTCTATCAAGTAATAACGGTATGTGTTAATATGAACAGTTTATTCGTTAGTGAGGAAAAGCTTCAACATTTCAGAAACAAAACTTAACAGAGGCTTTTCTTGGAAGGGGCAAAGAACTAGTTTCAATCGTCATTCAAAATCGCGTCTAAACAGAAAATGGTGCAGGGAATGCTAACTTATATAGGGCACTGGTTAAGCAATCTCGGGTCTATTCTAACAGACCCTACTTTTAGCATGAGCTAAAGCATTTTCAAATATAGCAAAGAGAACTGAATTGCAAGCAACAACAAAATATCAAATTTGGTTACAATTATGAACATTTTATTCCATCAGCATCAGAAAGCAAAACAGCAAGGAGAGATGTATTCTCGAATATTCCTTCGTCTATATTCATCAAATCACCAACATCTTTCTGAAGCATTATAGCGGCATTTGTGTCGTGAATAGATATCTTCTTTTTAGGTGTGTAAACAGTGGTACAATAAGAACAACAAAAGGGAAGACACTGAATGAGGACACAGCAAAGAATCTGGACCACAATAAGATAAATCACCTTTTCAAGGAACCAACCCCAACTCCAGAAAAGAGACCAATTCCAATTCCCACTCTCCATTCCCTTGACATTTTCAAGAATATCTGGAATGTGCTTGGTAATATTCTTTTCTCTGGCCTTTTCACACTTGGTCATGGAAGTGCCACCCAATGTGAAAATAGAAGAAAGAATATATCCAAAGGTGATGCCATTGCTGTAATTGTTGACCTCTATATCCGTCACACCCTCACAGAATTCTTTCGTTAGTGTTCTTTTAACCCTTCTTCTTTTAGGCTTGACATGTTTGCAGGGCATGCCCAAAGGCAATACCCTTCCAAGGGCTACATCGTCTGTACCATTATGGTCATTGGAATATGTTCCATTAGACAAAAAGAAAAATTCTGGTTGTGCATAAATCGGTCCCTAATAATAATGCACATTTGTGAAGCGCTCAATCACCCGTAAGGGTCTCTAGGCGCTGGGGGCCGTCAGGAAGATTAAGCAAGCTATTGCCCAGAGTCACATGGTGCTGGGCTAAAATGCCACCGGTGACGGGGATCGAACCGTGATCCCCAGATTCTGGAGTCAGTCGCCCTAGCCGCAGCGCCACACCTCTTCCCATAATCTACTGCAGCGTACCTAGAATTAATTCCGAAAGTACTTGGATCCTCTTTATTCACTAAGGGGGCTGTGTCTTTTTACAACACTATCCCTGAACAATTTATAATCAACTAGCTTACCCGTCGCCTGTTGCTGCGATCTCCGAAGAAATGAAATTCAAGGAAACTCGTTATGATAACATTCAATTTACATTGTGTCATTTTTATTGAAACGTATTTATTTTAATATGGAAAACATTTCAAAGTGTCGTTTTAATTCTATTTATTTATTCGAGTGCTTGTGGATACACAATTTTTTTTTTCAGTCTGGTGCGTACATCAGTATTCGAAAGATTATAAGGGCCCTGGGGGGCCGATATTTAAAAATAAATTATGCCAGAAACCTTCGCGGGAGTGTACTCAACAACTTCCCAAAGTTTCCTGGCGATCGGATGAATGCTGTTTTAATTCTATTTATTTATTCGAGTGCTTGTGGATACACGATTTTTTGTTTTTCCGTCTTGTGCGTACATCAAAATTTGAAAGATTATGAGGGCCCTGGGGGGCCGATATTTAAAAAATGTTTACGCCAGAACCCTTGCGGGAGTGTTCTCAACATTTTCCCAAAGATTCCTGGCGATCGGATGAATGCTGTTTTAATTCTATTTATTTATTCGAGTGCTTGTGGATACACGATTTTTTGTTTTTCCGTCTTGTGTGTACATCAGTATTCGAAAGATTATGAGGGCCCTGGGGGGCTGATATTTAAAAAAAATGTATGCCAGAAACCTTTGCGGGAGTGTATTCAACAACTTCCCAAAGTTTCATGGTGATCGGATGAATGGTGTTTTAATTCTATGTGTTTATTCGAGTGCTTGTGGATACACGATTTGTTGTTTTTCCGTCTGGTGAGTACATCAGTATTTGAAAGATTATGAGGACCCTGGGGGGCCGATATTTAAAAAAAAAGTTTATGCCAGAATCCTTCGCGGGAGTGTACTCAACAACTTCCCAAAGTTTCCTGGTGATCGGATGAATGCTGTTTTAATTCTATTTATTTATTCGAGTGCTTGTGGATACACAATTTTTTGTTTTTCCGTCTTGTGTGTACATCAGTATTCGAAAGATTATGAGGGCCCTGGGGGGCTGATATTTAAAAAAAATGTATGCCAGAAACCTTTGCGGGAGTGTATTCAACAACTTCCCAAAGTTTCATGGTGATCGGATGAATGGTGTTTTAATTCTATGTGTTTATTCGAGTGCTTGTGGATACACGATTTGTTTTTTTTCCGTCTGGTGAGTACATCAGTATTCGAAAGATTATGAGGGCCCTGGGGGGCCGATATTTTAAAAAAAAGTTTATGCCAGAATCCTTCGCGGGAGTGTACTCAACAACTTCCCAAAGTTTCCTGGCGATCGGATGAATGCTGTTTTAATTCTATTTATTTATTCGAGTGCTTGTGGATACACGATTTGTTGTTTTTCCGTCTGGTGCGTACATCAGTATTCGAAAGATTATGAGGGCCCTGGGGGGCCGATATTTAAAAAAAAGCTTATGCCAGAAACCTTCGCGGGAGTGTACTCAACAACTTCCCAAAGTTTCATGGCGATCGGATGAATGGTGTAGTAATGCATAAAGGACAAACAGACAGACAGACAGACAGACAGACAGACAGACAGACATACATTCGTTGTTATATTTATAGATAGATGAAGTGTCCATACTTTTCACAATGGGGCAACAAGCAGGGTAATAACCGGCCTCCCGCGGCAATGTCAATTCTTTGTAATGCCAAACCACTAATGTTATGTTCTGCTCTGCCATATAACAATTATTGCAATATATATATTGTTATCACAACCTGGATAAGTCACTCCCAGTGACTTTCTATGGTATAGACATGGCCCCTGATAACCAAAATCAAACACTCCTTTTACTTCCGTATACTAAGGTGGCCAAGTATATGTGTAATTTACAAATGATAATGGATATGCAGTCCACAGGCTGGTGACCGATTGGATGGGATAACAAGCGGTCCCTTCACCAAAGAACCTCTTGTGTGTTTCCTGAAATACATTACTTGGGGCTGTTCTTTTATTCCGTCTCGGGGAGATGACCTTACCCTTACTGCGTAAAGGCACACTTTGTGCATCCTCCAAAACCCATGACACCCCACACAGTATTATCATCAGCAAAATCTAAATAACAATGCATATTATTTTCCCTTTCCTCTACCACATCATATTGGTTGTATGACAGTAACCATTGGCTGCTCCTCCCCAGCAACCTGTCTGCCACAGGGATGCATTGAGAATTCTTTTTTTTTTCTTTCAATTTTTTTAATTAAAATATACTTGCATATCAGAAGATACTACAGAGCAATGCAGGGGGGGGTATACATTCGGGGATGGGTTGGGGTGTTCGTGCGCTGTATTCATTGTTCTTGGCTTGTCTTTGATTGTGCAGCATTACCCCCCTGGAAAGAGAAAGAAAGTAGAGAGAGTAGACGTAGAGGTGGGGGGGGGCTTTAGGTCCGGCGTGTTTCCAAGTGTGCGTCGAGGGCTTCCCACATGTCGTTTTTGGCATGATGTTCCTTCGAGGATTTGCCGGTGATGTTGTCTGCGCCTCTGAGGAAGGTGACCCAGTTCATCCAGTTCTTGAAAGTGGCTTTGGCCGTGTCCTTCCAATTTGTTAGTATGATTTTCACTGCCGCGGTTAGTAGGATGTCCACTAGGTCTCTTTCCTCCTTGTTTTCTAGGCAGTCGGCCATGAAACCTGTGACGATGCCGACGAAGGTGATTGGTACCACTTTGCCTGTGACGGCGTTGATGAAGTTGTGCACTTTTTTCCAGAAGGTCCTGACCTTGTGGCATTCGAAAATGGGGTGCTCCAGGCTGTCCTCCTCTTTGTCACAGTTCCAGCATGTTCCGGTGTCTCTTATGCCTGCTTTGTGTAGTTTCGCTGGGGTCCAGTAGGCTCGGTGGAGGAGCCAGAACTTCGTTTGCGCCAGTTGTAGCGTGACTTTGTTGGTTGTGGCTGACCTCCATAGTTTCCTTTTTTCCTCGTCGCTCAGTTGTCGTTTTGTCAGTGCTTCCCATGAGCTCATCACTTTCTTGTTCAGCGTGGATGTTTGGGGACACAGTAGTCTGTAGATTTTTGCTGTGTGATGGCCTGTGGAGTTAAGGTTGTCCATATGTTTGATGATGCTCGGTGGATTTTTGCTTAGGTTTGCCTTTGTTGTGGCCGTTTTTATTTTCAGGAATGTGTAAAGCTCTATGTCTGGGAGGTTGTGGATTTGTTTCAGATTTTGGAAGGTGATAGGGGAGTTTCTCGTTTCCAGTTGGCTTGGCGTGGTGATTCCGCTGCCCATCCATGTTTCGTTGTCTAGCGGCTTCCCCTGGTATAAAAGGCTTGAGTTGTACCAGATTGATTCCCAGTTTGTTCCCCTGATCCTCTGTTCCATAAGTTTGTCCACCTTCATTAGAGCTTCTTTGGTGTGTTTGATGATAGGGTTCTGTCTGTGAGGGTGCTTGTTCGCTGTTAACAGTGCAATTGGGTTTAGCCCCCCCAGGATGTTCTTTTCCACTTTTAGCCACTCCGGTTCGTAGTCGTGTGTGTTTGTGACCCAGAAGATTCCTTGCTTGGCTAGGCATGCTGTTTGGAAGTGTTTAAAGTTTGTTATGCTTAGCCCGCCCAGATTCTTCGTTAGTCTCAGCTTCTGCAGGCTGATTCTTGGTCTCTTGTCTCTCCATATAAATCTGTTTATTAGTTTGTCAAGCCTCTTGTGGAAGTTCTCTGTCAGTGCTATGGGCATCATGCTGAGTGTGTAGTTAACGACCGGTGTCACCATCATTTTAATTGTTTCAACTCTGCCCCACCAGCTGATGTATTTGGGCGACCAGAGATCTAGTCTCTCCTTTATCTTTTTCAGCGTTGCTTCTTCATTGTGTTCTAGGGTTGCATTTAGGTCTCTCCCGAACAGTAGTCCTAGGTACTCTAGGGGCTTTGTTTGCCAGGTAAGGCCCGATTGGCCCAGTACTGCTCTCGTGGTGTGGACGTTCATCGGCTTGCACTCAGATTTGTCCTTGTTGAGCTTGTATCCTGATGCGGCTGCGTATTCTCCTATGGTGTTCATTAGTGCTGTGATTGACGTGGATGGTGTTGTAGTTGTGATAAGGACGTCATCTGCGTATGCTGCGAGTTTCACTGTTTCGTTTTTGATTTTGACACCGGTTATGGCGTTGTTGTCTCTGATCATGGCTAGTAAGGGTTCAAGTGCTAGCAGGAATAGTCCTGGTGATAGGGGCAGCCTTGCCTTGTACCCCTCTCCAGCATTAGTTGTTCTGATGTACCTCCATTCACTACAACTCTGGCCCTTGGTTTGTTGTACAGGGCCATTACCATTGTTCTATATTTGGTACCTAAACCGAATTTCTCCATGCATGAATCTAGGAAAGGCCAGGAGACTCTTTCAAACGCTTTCTCGGCGTTGAGTGCTATCTTCACGGCCTGTTCCTCACTGTGTGTTGTTTGGTTGATGAGGTGACAGAGCAGTCGCGTGTTATCTTGGGATAGTCTGTTCTTGTTGTAGCCTACTTGTGAGTTATGAATTAGCAGCGGCAGTACTCTGTTTAGTCTATTTGCCAGTATTTTTGCCTAGATTTTGCAGTCCACATTGAGGAGTGATATGGGTCTGTAGTTTTGCGGGAGTTGTGGGTCTTTACCTTCTTTGGGTATTAAAATGATGTTAGCTTCTGCCATTGAGTCCGTCATCCTTCCTCTGCGGATGCAGTGTGTGTACGTCTCTGCCATGATTGGTCGGAGTTGATCGAGGAATTTCTTGTAGAAGGTTGCGGTGTATCCATCTGGCCCTGGTGCCTTTTTCGGTTTCAGCTGGTTGACTGCTGCGTCTATTTCTGTATCTGTTATGTCTTCTTCGAGTAGTTCCTTTTGTGCGGATGTTAGTGTTGGCAGATTGGCTCTACTAAGCAGGTTCTTCCCTCCGTCCGCGTCCAGGTTTGTATCCACTCTGTATAGTTCCTGGTAGAACTGTCTGAAGACCTCTAGGATACCTTCGTTTGTAGTCTGTGATTTGGTTTTTTTGTCAGTTATGGCTGCGATCAAGTACTGCCTCTGCTTCGCTTTTAGGTACGATGCTAGTTGTTTCCCTGCCTTGTTTGCTGAGCATAAGTTTATGGCTTTGAATTTGTTTATCCACGTGTTTGCTCTCTCACTCAGGATCCTATTAAGCTCATATTTTTTCTTTGTTAAGGTTGTTAGGGTGTTTTTGTCTGTGATGTTTGCGCAGTGTCCTTTCTCCAGGAGGTCAATTTGTCCCTCTAGTTCCTTTATCTTCTTGTTCCTGCTTCTGTTCATTCTGGCTTTGATGTTTATTAGTTTCCCCCTGATTGTCGCCTTTAGGGCGTCCCAGATGGTGCTTTTCTCCACTTCATCGTTGTCGTTAAGGTGCAGATATTCTCTTATGGCCTCATTTATTTCCTCAATGTTGCTCTGGTTCTGTAGGATATCGCTGTTCAGTCTCCATCTGCTAGTTGGTTTCTCGTTATGTTTCCCGTACATTGAGAGCGTGATGTGCGCGTGGTCCGAGATGTTTATTGGCGCTATCTCTGTGTGGTCAATCAGGTGTGAGTGCGTGTTGGACATTAGGATGTAGTCTATCCTGCTGTAGGAGTTATGAGGGTGTGAGTAGAATGTGTATTCGCGTGCATCAGGGTGTTGCAACCTCCATGGGTCTGTGAGTTGAAGTTTGGTGCAGACGTCTTTCAGGATGTTGGGGTTGTGGGTGTCGTGGCTTGATCTGTGCGGGTACCTGTCTGTTGTTTGGTCTAAGACCTGATTCATATCTCCTGCCACGAGGAGGAGGTCTTCCTGGTGGAGTGCTGATAGTGTCGTTGTGACCCCTTCCCAGAATTCTTTGTCATCCGAGTTTGGCCCGTATATATTGGCTATGTGTATTGTTTCGTCTCCCCTTTTCAGACTCATTAGTAGTAGTCTTCCTTCTTCATCTGTTTGTGTTTTTCCTAGGGTCAAATTGGCCTTCCTGCTTACTATTGTGACTACCCCTAGCTTCTTGTGCTTGGCTGGTGAGCAGAAGACCTCCCCTATCTACCTCGCTTTCAGGTTTGCTGCTTCTTCTTGTGAGAGCTTAGTTTCCTGTAGTACATAGATATCCCCCTTCAGCTTTGCCAAGTATTCGAGCGTTTTTCTACGTTTGACTGGATGGTTGAGGCCCTTGACGTTTATGGACACTACCTTGAGGTTAGTGGTTTGTCTGGTTTGTGTCGATGTGCTCATGGTGGTTCCTTGGTGTCGCCGCCTATCGGTTTGTTACTTGCTTTGGGCGCCATGGGCCTGCACCTCCTGCTCATAGATGCCCCCCCCGGGCTGTGGCTAGGTAAGAGTAGGGATGAAAAGATAGTAAAGACATGAAGAAAAAGTAATGCATGCTTCTGTACCATGGTGCTCACTCGCAGTTTCCCCTTCCCCTCCTCCCTCCGTCTACCCCCTCCCTCCCCTCCCCCTCCCACCGCTTTTTGATATGTGAGCGTGTGACAGCAAAGAGATCTCCCCACCCTCCCTCCCCCCAAGTCTATAGCGGTGCCCGAGAGTTCAGCGGTGCCTTTGACACTCTGTCTTCCCATATGAAACCCCCCGCCTGGACCCAGTTCCGACTGTGAGAGTACAAAAAGGATATGGTGGGCCTGCAGCGCCCTCCGTGCTTTGCGGGTCCTTGTCAGGTTGCTTCTTGTGTTCTTCTTCCTCCCGCTGACTCGCTTGGGGTGGGTCATCACGCTTGTGATTGTCTAAGACAGACTGAGGTAGTTAAAGGTTGCATACTTGGTCGCGCTGTGGTTGCATTGCTGTTGACATAAGAGGTTTTTATCTTCTCTCTTTAGAGATGAGGTAGGTAAGTCATCATGGTTAGAGCAGTTCTGGCCTGTCCTGCGCCTGCGTTGATCCAGTGTCAGTTTATATGGGCTCTGCTACTCTCCGCTTTCTGCGGCATCTGACGAGGCCCTTCTCTTTGCTCCTGGGCTCTTTGCCTCTATGGTCTCTGGTTCTGGCCCTCTTAGATATCTTTTTAGTTCATTAGGGTCCTCGAATATGAGGGTGTTGTTCTTGTCGGTTATTCTCATCCTGGACGGCCCCCGAAGCTGAAAGTGATATTGTCTCTTCGCATCTTGTCTCGTGGGGCTAGGAAGCCTTTCCTGGTCTCTACCGTGAGTTTAGAGTAGTCTTGCGTGATTGTTATCTTCTGGCCATTTATGATCAGCGGTTGGCCCTTCCTGGCGACTGCAAAGATCGCGTCTGTTTGGTTCCCACGCAGTGGTTTGCAGATGATTGGCCTCGGGCTGTTGCTATTCTGGAGCTTCCTTGCTGGTAACCTGTACGCCTTTTCTATTTCGAAGGGCATGTCGAATCTCAGTCCTGTGAGTTTCGGTAGTAGGATTTCCAGCATAGCAGCACATGAGCCTGGGGCGTCCTCCTCTCCCTCTGGTACACCCAATAGTCTTATGTTCCCTTTTCTGCTCTTATCATCATACACTGCCTGGATTCTCTCCATGTTGTTTGTCTTCCTTATAACAATGCCCAGGTCTTTATGAGTCACTCTTGTGAGGTCTTCAAGGTCACTGACTCTTATCTCTGCGGCGTCTATTCTGCCATCCGCCCTGCTTTGTGCTGCTCTTATGGCTATTAGTTCCATCTGTATGTTATCAACTGCTTTTTTCGTCGCTTTTGCCAGGTCATTCCCCTCGGTGATTTTTTTTAGGAGTGTGTCCAGTGTAATTGCCTCGCTGTTTTGGCCATTCTTGAGTTTGCCCGGTGATTCCGGGTACTCATTACGGCTCTTTTTCGGGTCGTTGGCGACCTTCTTTTCTTCCCTACTCGACATTGTCTCAACGCCTCTTCTGATCTGATGCGTCAGGTGCCTGCCTGCTTCCTTCCGTGTGTCAAGGCCTTCCTTTGTGGTTGCTGCCGTCTCTGTCGTTATTCTGTTCTGTGTTAGCGTGCCGTTTCGGAAGCGACTCGGCTGCTTGACTGTTCTGGTTCTCGTTTTAACCCCCGCCAGCTCCTTGGAGTATTCCCCCTTGGTTATTGGTTCGTTAGTTCCACCCTTTGGCGGTTTACTCTGGGTTGCTCGCGTGGAGCAGTCTTGTGTCCGGTTCGTATGTTGGCTCCCCTTTTTGCGCTGTTTGTTATGTGCCCCGCCTCAAGATGGCCGCCCTATGTCGGTGCCTGGTGTGCTTCGCTGGCCCTTCACAATATGGCCGCCGCTTTCCTCTGTCTCCCCCGCGAGGGATCCCCCTTTGGCCTAGGCTTTAGTTTTGGCTTCCGTTGCGTCTGCGGCTCCTGTTCGCGAAGGTCTGGGCCTGTTGTCGGCACGCCCGATCATGCGCCCATCCCTCTTCGGTTGCTTCGCCTGACGTGCCCTGCTTGACGTTGTCTGGTGTCGAGTACCCTTGTGCTTACTTGTGTCAGGTGGGTGGGCTGAGTTCTGTTGTGCCCGGGTCTTGTGTCGGCTCCGCTTGCACCGTTAGTTTGTGTGCCTCCGCCTCAAGATGGCCGCCTTGATTGGCTTGCGTTACTGCTGGTGACGTGTCGCTCCGTTTGCGGCTCCTGTTCGCTCCTGTTTCCGCGGTGATACGGGCCTGTTATCAGCATGCCCGATCCTGCGCCCCTCCCAAGATGGCCGCCGCCGCGCTGTCATTTTATGAGCGATGCTTCTTAGTTCCGCTTACTTGTGCTTACTTGTCTCCCCGGCCGTCTGACCGTCCAATGCTGCGTTGACCCCGCTGCTGCGGGGTGCGGGATGTTCACCCCTCTCTTTTCCACTTCGGTCACCTGAGGTTACCAAGCTGCTGCCGTCGCTGCTCCCCCTTCTCAGCCCAGGCTTCCGTTACTGCGGCTCTGGCTTGGTTAAAGTGGCACCTCCCCCTGGCTCACAGCCTGTTAGTTTCGGTTTCGGTTCCCTGAGTGGGGGTGGGGGAGGGGCGGGAGACTCACTGCTGCCGTGTTGAGGTTACCTTCATCTCCTCCGCTCGACTAATGCCGCTTCTCTCCCTCTCGCTTCCCCTTAACATGGGGCGCCCGGCGGGTGTCACGCTTGAGGCTACACCTCTGGCTGAGAGCTGACCCTTCTGTTTATGCCGTGCCTGCCGCCGCCATCTTGAGCTCTCCCCCACTCCTCTGCTCGTCTTCTTTTCGCCCGTGTCTTCTTTGCTGTGGCTTCTAGGGTATTGTTGATTGCCACTGCTTGTGCCCTCTGCTTTCGCACACCTTCTATTGTTTGACCTTCCTTGGTACGGGCTTCTACGCCGTTGCTTTCGACGCTAGTTCGACTTGGGGGTCGGGAGCTCCGGATCTAGGTGTGCTTCCTCCTTGCCATCCAAGCCACGCCCCGCATGGTGAATTCAAAGCAAGAAATATGCAAGAAAATATAAAAGTTCCCAGTGTCGGTTAGAGCCTCACTGGTACAGGCTCCTACTTTTCATCAATACGTTGGCGTTCTTGAGCGCCGGCGGTGGAGCTTGCTCTGTCCTAAGCTCTTTTATAACACATCGATAAAGATGGTATACTTTCAGAGTATACTTTCTTTCCTAACTAATGTTCAAACAACGAAGGCAAAGCAAATACAAAATTCTCACATGTTTCAATTATCAGTTGGTACTGTTACTCCGTGCTACCTATCTTGTGCAGTCCGACCTTAATCTTTTTTCTCCTTAAACTCAGCACCCCTCAGCTGAGGGCGCAAATTGTACCTGCTTGCTCCAGGCACTGTGATCAATAAATAAAGGCTCCTGGATAGTTTGTATTTCCAGTGGTGGCTGGTGACATTTGAAAGTGGTGAGGCGTAAATCCTGCACTGTGGCGAGCGAGCCTGAACCACCTACAGGGAGTTCGGGGGGGTTCTCTCCTGAGAAAATTTTGAAGAAAGAGTGGGAAAATGGTGCATTTTCAAGCAAATTTGAGAGAGGTGGCTTGGTGAACACATCTCTGGGAGTAGCCAGACAAGTGTCTTTGCGCTTGCACAGATACATCACTCTCCCTGCATTCACATAGGCACACTACTCACCCTCCACTCATAGACCCATTACTCACCCTTCCCTGACATATCACTAAGCCTGCATTCACCTCACACACACACAACACACACACACATACACCCATTTAACACATCCACACTCCGGCGATTACGAAGCATCTCACACATTCTTCTTTTGGAGCCAGGCATCTCGCGCATCCGTGTTCCCTTCTTATGACCTCGATGTGCACCCATCTCTCACTTGTACCCATTTTACATACCCACCCACACGTGTCTCTATCGCTGATCCATGCTCGCTATTACGGCACCATTTTCCAAAACACACAAGCCTCACAAGAACACGTACCAACATATCTCTCATAAATTCCACAAAATCCCATCTATTGCTCTTTCACATATCCACTTACTCCAAAAATTCGCCATTTTACACATCCGCGTAACACAAGCACCCCTTCACAACTGAGAGACCCAGCAACTTCCTTCTTTCACATATATATTACGCTTGCATATTTGTCACATTCAAACTCCCCAGAAGCATATACTTCATACATTCGTAGAAACAATATCTATTAAGGGAACACAGCGACACATACGATTGATATAGTCAGATTCACACATATCTGACACTGAAGTAGCTCGCACAATTTAATTTACCCGCCAAGACACAGGCGCACATTCTGACTACCTTAGCCCCCCTTGTTGTGTACTCCCCGTCACGCAATACCGGTTAAAAAACGCAATGGGTAAATTCGAATCAGTGTAAATTGGAATTCGTGAAAGCCAGGCGCAAGTCCCTTTCCTGACACAACAGCCTGCACAGCATTAAATGCACAAGAAGAGGGGGACTACTGGGGAAAATTGTATCTGTGCCCCCAACCTGGCAACCCCTAATCTAGTTACTTTATAGTATCGGGAGACACCCTCAGCAACCCACCCCGGCCTCTGTTTTCATTTCAACCACCAAAACTTGGACCCCATTCCCAGCTCCACTCTCACACACTGTATGGTCTTTGACATTTCTGTTTCTTATTCACAAAACCCCAACCCAAAATGCACATGTCATTCAATCACTGAACCCCTCTGGGACGATACCTCCAACACTTAATCCACGAGACACATACACACATTTTGTGAGGGTTATCACCTTTGGTAGATCGTCTTTTACAAGTGAATTGTGGCCACCTTTTACTTACATGCCAGATGACGAAGAAGATGAGGGAGGCGCGAAGCACCAGTGTCAGCATGTAGCGGAAGGCTGCACAGGTGAAGGCCATGATGGTGGCCGCCAGACTGCCAACGGGGGTGTGGGCAAGGCCTGTGCAGACCCACAGCGGAAAAACTGCCCACTGTGCCGCTGTGCGAATCCATGCCTCGCTGTCAGATCCCACAGGTGTCCTTCTTTGCTGGCAATGCTCCTGTGGTGCACTTACTGTACAGATGCTGTAATGGTTCCATTCGCCCCAGTGCCCCTCCAGGTCCATCAGAGCATGGTCCTCTGTTTGTTTAGACCACCCTGCCTGTCAGGAAAATAATTACCCTTCTACGTCTGCCTTCTCTTTCTTCTCTTCGTGCAGTCCAATTGTGGCCAGGGAGCGGGAGGCAGCCCTTTAGTTTGGAACATTCCCTTCCAGTCAGTAACTCCCGCCAAGACCGCCGTACCTCCTCTCGTTGCTGCGCAGTCCTGCACGATAATGCTGCTATCTCTATTACTTCCACTCAAATCATCCCACCGCCACCAATTGGGCTCCATATTCCTCACAGAGCACAGGCCACATTCACCATGGAGCTTACAGAAGTCAAGCATAAGGGGTTACTGCCTCTTTCCTGCATCAGTGCAACCTGACCTCTGTATGATGTCGTATTCGCAGCTGCCCCTCTTAGGTGTGCTCCCCACCTTTATGATGTAAACGAGTGACCGGGCAGGTTGGATTCAACAGACGTGCAAACCATGTCCTCCACACAGCATTCTCCCTGTCACTCTCCCTGCAGCTCAAAAGTGCTCCTGCTCTAATACCTCTCCACCAGTCCCTCTCACCTGCCATCATTTTTTGCAATTTCTGTTGTGACGGTGAGTAGGCCCATACCACTGGCGCATCGTCATCTGCAGTCCGCCTTGCTGGGTAGGGTCAGTATCCACCTCCGCTCTTTGGGCACCAAAAGGTCTTCTCTTCCTGCATTCCTGAGGATCTGCAAGTCTCCTCTATATTTATTCTCCTGAACAATACTTGCGCCAATTGTCTATGCCACAATACTCCCGCTGTCAATTAGACCTGTTCTCCTGACTGCCTTACAGCCTTTCAGCCGCGGCTGCCAGTGAGTGCGTGGTCTCACTCTCATCCAAACCAGATGCTGCATTAGCAGCGCCAAGATTGGATAGAGCAGGGATATTCCCCACCCATAGGAGACCAGGGGCTGCTGTGGCTCGCTCACTCTCCTAAGGGCAGTGAAATTCAACTCTTGGATTAAGGCAAGGGGAGAGGCTAGTTACAGTGCGCATGTTCGGGCTGGTCATAAAAATGACCAGTCCAAAACTGAGCATGAGCACTGTATTGCTTGTGCTGCCACTGCTGTGCGCTTGGCCTGGCTGTCACTCAAACACAGGAGTGCTGCTGCAGCCCCACCCACTTCATGTGCGCGATTGCCTCATTGTGAGCCGCGGCCCGGCCGTGAGTTAAATAAAATTACAGGCAACATCCGGAGGGGAGTACAATGGATGGGGCTGGGCTGCTTTAGTGGGGCAATGCCCCAGCGCCCCAATAGACGCACCGCCGCTGCGTATTTCTGGTGGAACAGCCTCCTTCAAAACATTGTTGTTCTCCTTGTCTGTTTGTGTCAAGGTCAGTTTGGCGTCACTAAAGGGAACAAACCTGGGAACTTGCTCACATTCGGTGTTGCCAATACCATACTTGACCCACTGGTCGTATGGCAATGGTAAGGGAATCCTCTGGCAATGGGTGGCATGCACCCAATTCTTTTGACCAGCAACCTTTACAGCCATCCGTGTCACCAACAGAACCTGCTTAGGGCCTTTCCAGTGTGGCTCAAGACGAGTCTTTACCATATAGGTTTTTCCCTTCATTTTCTTCAGCCTCGGGGAGGACACCCGGGGTTATTATTATTTTTTATGTATACATCTTTTTGTGAAACCACACATATTTTGTGTACATCGCCCTTTATGTGTTCCACTGTTTACCTTGGGGGTTGAATAAAAAGAGGTGTTGCTCGATTAAGCCGCAGAAGGGTGTTCTAAGTGGACTTGATCATTAAGGCCTGTTGTAACAAAGGGTCAGACCCCTAAGGCGGATCAAACTGTGGCTCTGTCGTGTCACATATTGCTAGACAAGGTTTTATGCCTGTTGTTCAGAACCTGACTATGTTATCAAGGGGTGTTGTAGTATAGGTTTAGCATCAGATAGTGATTACTCAGCTCATGATAGCCATGAAGACCTCTTATATTTATTAATCTTTTCCCATCAGGAAGACTGGCTGTAACTTTGGCCCTTGGATACGCTTTATATATATTTTGAAATATAAAGTCAAAGTCTTTTACAAAGGTAAGATGACGTTCATTTAACTTACCGCTCCCTATCTCTGCCAATCCGGACTGTTATTCTGGTTGGCATTAACTGCATTAATACTGTCGACACATCATGTACTAGGAATCTGCAGCACCGTTTGATATCCGTTCTTTCATTGTAGCGAGGACAATCTTGGGTACTGTCCAGACATACCGATCAACTGGGAATACTGGGGTATGCTGAACGTGCTTAGAATCTTTGGTAAGTTGCGTATAAACTTGTGATTTGAAGTCTAACCCTAACAGTGTTGGGACTTTGATTGAGGGACAGCTTACTTGTCAATTTATATATGATTGATGGTCTTGATAGTATTAAGACACTGTGTCCTCTAAATCAGAACCTTGGTCTTTTTCCTAGTTTTTGAACCTGGGCTTTTTTACGGAATTTATCCCAAAGGTGAACATAATTGGTTGGCAGACTGAGACAAAGACAATGTTGGTGAGATCTCCTGTTGGAATATGGGGTTGCGCTTTGTAAGCAACTTATTTTTGATTTATAGATGCATTTTTAAAAAAAAATCTTTATCTTCCCCTTTCTACCACCTGGCTTTTTTACCCCCTTCGTTCCTCTACACTCTTTATTCATCTTTCTTACTCGGTTAATTTTAATTGTGGTCGGTGTAGACGGACCTTCCCTTCTAACTTATTGTAAATAGAGTATGAACATATCTCTATCCATGTGTATGTACTTTTCTTACTGTATGTTCTCACATACAGTACGCTTTACTGAGATTAATATATGTTGATCTGTTTTGCCGTTCTTTCAATGTAATGTATGTATGTACTTTTTATGTCTTAAATTTAATATATTTGTTATGTAATCAATATTATGTGTTGTTCTATGTGGTAGTTATACTTAGTTTGTCTTTTATCTATGTATTGTTTCAGCCCTGACTAAGATCTGTCTGGAACGAAACGCGTTGGCTGAGGCCTTTTAAAAAGATTGAAAAGAATAAAGGATGTACCCCCACATACATCATTGTTCCATTTTGCGATTCCTTAATTGCGAAAATTAAGGAATCGCAATTAAGGAATTGCAAAATGCAATTCATTAAGAAATTCGCAAAAAAATTGCGATTTCTTAAAATTCCTTAATTGCGATTCTCTAATTGAGAATCGCAATTAAGGAATTTCTACCCATTCATTCCTATAGGCCTAGAGGCCCATAGGAATGAATGGGAGGGCATTCTCAATTTGCAATTCATCATAGTGAATTCGCAAATTGATAATGCAATTTCAAGGGTGCAGGGGTGTCCAAATGACACCCTGTTGCACCCCTGAAATTTGCTTTTGGATACATCTTACACACACACATGCCCCAAGGGCACGTGTGTGTGTAACATGTAACAAAGAAAAATGCATTTAAAAGCATTTTTCTAGATTTTCGCAAATTACCATGAAGGTCAACTTCATGGTAATTTGCATTTCTAATTTGCAAATTCGCAATTTCTAAAAGTATGATGAATTGCATTTAAGGAATCTCAAATTGAGATTCCTGAAATGCATTCGCAATTTAAGAAATCGCAATTGTGCGATTTCTTAAATTGCGAATTTCTGAAAAAGGTTGGTGCATCCCAAATCAGGAAATTGTATTCGCAAACGGCCGAAAAATGCGATTCGCACCGTTTGCGATATGCAATTTACCTTGATGCATGTGGGCATTAATTTCTGTCTAAATTGGAAGCTCTCTGAATTTTGTTACTTTGTGCACCGTCCCTTTCTTCAAAAATTCCTTTGTCGAGCCTTGCAAATCCACTGTGACATAAGGACCACACTGATCTACAGGTATCTGAAATGGTCCCTCACCCTGTCCCCGGCTGTGCTAGCTGTAAGTCATACCTGTCACATCATCTATGTCATAATCATCATGATAATACCGTCCATCTCTTGGGTCATTAAAATAATTGTTGTCAGAACGGCCCACAGGATCCGCAAAATTCTGATTTCTGTCGGTCCCATGAACGCTACCACCAGAACCGCGTCCTCTAGGGGACAAAACATTCTGTAAAAACACAGGGCACTGGCTACGCCAATGTCCTTCATCCTTACAATACGCACACTGATTTTGTCCCAAAGGTATCATAGTAGGCTGCCTATTACGCATGAGTTGCCGAGAAGGACCTCCCCGTCCCCTGCTATTTCCCCGAAATGCCTGCTGCAACAACACTTTCATCTTCAAATCCTGTGTTTTTTATCAGTTTTATCCTTTTCCTCCTGATCTCAAGGCTCATACCATTGAGCCATATTCAAAATAATTGTGGGAAAAGACGTAGACCAAGTGCTATCAAATGCCTGCAAACGAATCATTGTTTCAGGAAGAAGATTAGTAACAAACCTGTCAACAAACAAACAAACTCCCACCTCCATGGACATATCCTGGTCACTGTAACCCAAAAATGTATCTTCAAACCTAGTAAAGAAATCAGATACTATCTCATCCTTTTTCTGTCGACAGCCCGTCAATCTGTCCCAACTTACTTTCTTAGGTGGAATAAGTGTATGCATATATGTAATAATACGACCAGGCAAAGTGAGTATCTCCGCCCGCAGTTTATCCCCTGGCTTCCTTTCTTGATCCCATCCCTTTATCACATCCCACGTGCCACTCAACTCAGCAACAACATCTTGAGTATGCACCTGCCACCAAATATCAACCGGACCAAGAAGGCCAAAAATAATTTCAATATCAGAAAGTCATTACAGTAGAAGAGGCAGCCTCTGTCAATTCCTTACAATAGGCTGTAGGGTTTTTCCTAGGATTGGGCAAAGTATCCTTAAGGGCTAAAACCTCGCTTCTTTTCCATGGAGTATACACACCCATTACTCCAGAAAACAGGCAGCCACGACTGGTCTGATGGTCACACCGTGCTGATCTTTCAATGCAGGTATTTCTGGATTATAAATTGGGTGCACATCATGCATAGGGAACTGAGTTATTTGAGTAGGGCTCTTATCATGCAACCGACCTCTATAAGAAACTATGGTAGAAATTTTACCAAACACTTTTCCCGGCTCTAAATCAGTAACATAAACACGGTCTCATATATCAAATAATATTTTAGGAGCCTCCGACCCAATGTGTGTATGCCAAAGATCAATCAATGTAACAGACATATGTTGAAGAGCATGCTGTTGTAAAAAAAGGCTAAAAATCACGTATAACTTGCCAAATATCTTCCACACTATAAACTACATTACGAGACCACCACATTGCCTGACTCCTCATTGTCCTCTTCTCCTCCCCTACTCCAGATCGCATCAACAGACCTGTTTGTTCCCTACATCTCGCTAAATTCCTGTCTTCAAAACCACATACAGGGGTATCAGTATCCAAAAACATTGGGGGATGAATGACCGCAAGAGGAGAGTTAATAGAGTTGGTAGAACTGTAGTCAATGACTGCACTGGAGGAGAAAGAACAGAGGACGTAAGAGTAGGGGAATGGATGTAATAGAAGTCACAGTTGTCAAGGATGGCGAGAAGAGAGAAAGAATAGGGGATTAGGTAACCGGAGCTGTGAGGATAACGGTCGTACATACAGGGGCAGCTTCAGCAGACAAGACAGGCTGCTGTGTCTGTAAAGGAACAACGGGGTAAATCCTCTGTGGAGCATAAGGAGGTGGGGGTCGAGTATCTAACAACTCCTCTACAAAGGTAACATCGTCCTCTTTGGCCACATAGGACTTGTCAGTATGCAACCGGAATCTTGTATCCTCACGTTCTATTACTGTCTCCTGTTTTGCTCGTAAGTGTCTGCATCCTCCCTTCCCATGCATCGTTCTCCATTTTTAGCTGCCCTTGCTTATCCTCCTTCTGCCAAGTTCGAAGAGAATCGCACATCAACTGTCTACTTCGTCTCTTAAACAACTGTTCCTGTAAAAAGACTATCATCTGTTCATCAAAAGAGCCTTTCAAAGGCCACTGCAACTCTGCATTGCCCCTCGTATATTTGTGCCATAATGTACTATACATATTAGGCTAAGGCCATTTTTAACATACATATCAAAAACAGGGCTGCGTTCAGGAGGTGCAGGCTGACCTTCTTCCAACAGAGCATCTTCAGAACAACGACAACACAAACTCCAGAATTTCCTTAGACCAGGCATTGCAAAGGAAAAACAACATTGTTATTTTTACCTGGAAAAGTGTTTGCAAACACTTTTTATCAAAACAGTCCTTAGACCGTAACAACCCCAATGGTACCATATCCACAGAGAGCCAAAGCAAACTCACTTGATATCAGTAGGACAAATGAATACCTCTCCACTGCTGACTCCTCCGACCAAACAGTCAGATCAAGGGCTCACCTTTCAGGACTCCAGTCGGGATAACCACTGGGCGCGGCAACATCCAGCGGGAAAGAAGGGGCAGCTGTGAGTAACAAAAAACTCTCCGTGCAGGAATCCCTGATCCGTCAGTCCGACCCAACGATGTCCTCGTCCTCCCTCCGTCTGCAGCAAGGAGATGGATCAATCACCCGAAGGAGTTCCTATTTGGGCACCAACTGAATGAAGCGACCCACTTGGGGCCACCCAGGTCACCTCGAACCACCTCTCAGCCTTCCATTCAAAAAGAAGAGTCGGAGGTACAGTGGAGAATATACCAATAATTGCTTTATTCAGATACACTCAGAGTGGAGCCCCGTCTGCAAAGTCTTAAAGAGTGGTACAGAGGGGCCTGAAATCAACAAACATAGAGATACTTTATGTACATTTCATAGCCGGGCAAAAATATGCTGACAGTGGAATTTTCCAGGTAGATGCAGCTGGACAGTAAAACACAAAAAAAATAGGTTTTGGTTCTCATATCTCACACAACCTAGCAGAATCTAACGTTGTTTCACCCTGCGCCCACCACCAGACAAGTGGGAGAGGGCCTCTATCTAGTAAGAAAGGTATACGCTAATATGAACAGTCTATTCATTAGTGAGGCAAAGCATAAACATTTCAGAGGGGCTATTCTAACAGCGTCCCCCCGGTGCTCAAAAGAAAACAAATGATAATAACTTATCGTTAGCAGGATGGGGCTGACCAGAGCAGGGAGTGTGTGCACTCCCTAAGTGCACACAAACTGTTTAGCCGGCCCACTTGGGCTGACCAAACGGTTCATGTAAATGTAAATGTTTTTGTACTTGTATAGCGCACAGCTACCCGCAGTGGGTTTCCTGGCGCTTGTACGAATACCACAAGGTAACCCTTCCTGGCTTTCCCTGTGAAGTGTCCACTCCTGGGCACCCCCATGGTACAGACCAGGCATCCCTCGCGTTGTGGGGGCTGTTGTGGAGACTAAGCAAGCTATTGCCCAGAGTTGCAGCGTGGGACCCATGATCAGAATAGGCACTGAGGCGAGAATATCCGGTCAGGGGAATTAATGAGCCCGAAACCCGCCGAGGCAGGAATCGAACCCAGGTCCCTGACCAGAGCTCTGAATTGAGGTCTGCCTGCTCTAACCATTGAGCCACACTTCTCCACATTGAGCCGCACTTCTCCACACTTCTCATGTGCACTTTGCATGTTCCCCACCAGGCTGGTGAGAAACATGCACAGGCTCCCTGTCCCCGTCTGAGCACTGAACCACAGTGCTGAGACCGATCATAATGCTGCATTGCAGTGTTGTGATTGTCTTAGAGGAGCCTGTATGCCCAGGTGCTTCCTGCTGCCGGGTCAGACAGGAAGAAGGAAGAGGATAGAGGAAAGGCGTCAGCTGGCTGTTTCAGGTAAGTGCTTTTTTTTCTTTTTATTTCATTGCTTCCCCACTCCCTGCCCCACTACCCCCATTGGGTAGCAGCTGCTACTGCATAAACACCAACACAAATAATGGATTAAAACATGTATTTGCATGTTGGACCTTCCTATTATGTGCAGACATTCTGTCCATCAAGGTACATGTACTTTAAGAGAAGAAATTCTTCACATTCTCATCCTCCTCTATTCTGTTCCACTCATCATTTAGCACGTCCAATGGACATTTGTCCAGACATAGATGTTGTAGAGAAGGTCACTTACTAGGTTGATCTTGCAGACCATAGGGGGCGAGTACAGCGGTCTCCCTCTGATATGTCCAGGAATCTGAACCCATACTTTAGCACACCAAAGGTTCTCTCCACGATGTAGTGGATCTTGACCAGTGCCTGGTTGTAGTGTTGTTCCACCTTAGTCTGGGGATGCGCTATTGGGGTCATGATCAATGGCTGGGGACTATATCCTTAGTCAGGTGAAAGTTAAACAGAAATTACAGCTGTCAGTGCTCTTGGTCTCTGTTACAGCTACATTCCTGTCCATGTGTGTTATGGGTACTATATGGCTCAGAGACTTGCAAATGTGTGTGATGGTGTGTGGCACACTGATTATTCTTCGTAGTATACTCTGTGTAAACCAGTTAATCTGTTTCTTGAGTTTTGGGTGCTGGTGGGTAACTCCTTCTGACCACAGGAAGTTGAATGATAAAATTACGAAGATTACACTGTTAACTCAATACACTGTGCCCAGCTAGCACTCCTTACAGATCGTATTCTTTCCAGGTAATCCGCATTACATATCCACTTAATGAAATAAAAACAATAGATCCATGTATTTGCTTTCTTCAAACCAATTATTTGTCTTTTAATGCGTTATCATTATTGTTGCATCACAATTTTCGTATCTAAGCATATAATATTTCCGTTCTTCAAATTGCATTTCACACGTGCATGTTGATTGTATTATACAATGTGTATCCCATCCCTATGCATTTCGGAACTAAGCCCTTCATCAGAGGAGGTAAATTCAATCTGTAATTAAAAAAGAATGATGGAATATACATCAGGACTGTTTGTCCTTCTACAAACCAGCAAGGTAAATGTCAGGTGAGTCGAACAAAACATATCACATGGATTGTTATGCTAGTTATTGTCAGCATTTAACTATTGTTTTTGCCAGACAAGTTGTCAGGGTGCTTTTTGAGTGACACGTATGTATTTCAATGTGGGCTATCTTTATGTGGGGCAAACTGATGTTGTTAAAAAGGAGATGCCTACTCCAAAAGAAGGCACAATATATTGTTTTTTCATATGTATGTGTATGGCTTGTAGGGGATTGTGTACTTCTATGCCTTTATTTTTTACACATTGCTGTCACAAATATATGGTGAGATCGGTATCCTGAGTACACTCTGGTGCCTTGTTCTGGTTGGAATGTATTCTATGCTCATGACTGATACATGACATGTTTGGCTGCATTGTGTTTGACTTAGTGTGTTTTACATTGCTCGAGTCAAATTCTTTTAATTTGGTCTACTTACTCCACAGAACAGGTGAGCCATCACATTGGTTACATCAGTCAATGCAGCTGTCACTCTACGTGTATGTGTGTAATTAGTATGTCAGTATTGCTTAAACATATGGGTGTCACAATGCTAGCCAGTATTGACATATACACATGTCTGTGCCTACACTGACATGCAATGCCACACATGACCTTTCCAAATACTTTTTCCTGTGCTGGTCCAGGGACGTTGGTCCACATACAAGTATACTGCCATGTGTGACACACTTGCTCATTTCCACAGTTCCTGTTCTCACACCACTGAGCTTGTTGACCTTTCATACAAAGAGTAGATCCGCCATTGAGGAGGCACTTAGCTCAGACTTTTCTCTTATGTTGCCTTTGTACTCATGTTTGCTTGTCTGTCATGCCACATGGTTTCATTAGTGATTCGTTACTTAGTGCAGTTGATGTGGCTCAATACATCCACAAAGAGTGAAATGACACATTGCTACTCACTGATGTCTTGTCGGTACTGCCATCAACAGATTAGTAAGTGTTAGACCTGGCACCATTGACGTGGGTATCCCTTCCATTTTTGCTATTGCCTCATGTGTTTTTGCTGGTGTTAGATGCTTTGGGCACTGTGCCACTGCTGTCCAGTGCCACAGTGCAAGTGCTCCCTATTGTAAATTAATGTATTAATTAGTGATTCCATGATTGTCTGGTTTGGTTTACCTGTCAAACCCTAGTACAGTGCACCAGGACTTGTAAACCAAATGCTGCTGGTGGGCTTGGAGCACTGGTTGTGCCACCCATAGAAGCAGCCTTGTAAAATGTGTATACGGCCTGCCATTGCAGAGCCTTTGTGCAGTCTGGTACTGCCATGTTGACTGAGCACGTGCATCCACTTGCCAGTCCCTAAACCTTCCCTTTTCTTCATGTCAGACACCCCTATGGTAGGCCCATGGACAGGGTGCATTGTAAGTATAAGGTAGGACATGCCCTGGTGTGTGTGGCATGCCCTAATAGTGAATTACAGCCATTTTTGTTTTTCACTATTGCAAGGCTACCTGTTCTCCATAGGTCAGAATGGGCAGTTACATTATCACATCTTATCACCTAACTGACTCAGGGAACATGGTGGAAATTCGAGTTTAGTATGTCTGAACTCAGATTGATAAAATACATATTTTAGTGAAGTTGATTTTAACATTCTGTGTTTGAGAATACCACTTTTAGAAAGTAGGTATTTTCTTGTCTAACTAACCAAGCCTGCCTCTGCTAGGTTGTGTATTCCTTGTCTGGATTTTTTGACTGACAGGACTGGGGGATTCCAGGAGACAGAATGAGTCAGCCCAGTGGTGATTAGAGAGATCTGCATCTAGATGGGAGGGAGGAGTTGTACCTGGAACCTGAATAGGGGTGTGCCTTCCCTCCACAATGCTGGCTCCACCTCCTGGGGTGCGGTTGATGTCTCTGCCCTGCACAGTGAAAGAAGAGAAGGAATCATGTCAACAAAGTTCTCCAGGGCTTTGCTTTCCCTCCACAATGCTATCTCCACCTCCTATCGGGGCGTCTGATGTTTCTGCTCTGCACTATGAAAGGAAAGTAGGAGTCATGTAAAAAGAGTGCTCCAGAACTGGTTTGGACTGGGCAAAGGGCCCTCTGCCCTCAGAGGGCAAAGGATTTTGGGGTATAAATATTGGGACCCTGATCCCAAGAAATTAGATCACTTTTGGACAAACAAGAAGAAACCTTTGCTGAGGAGTGGAACCAGAAGAAACTGAGGGGAGACTATCCCTAAGCTGAAGTGCTGCTTAGGGGAGTGGCCTGCAGTGGTTGCCTGACTGCCAAAGAGAGGAGAAAGGGACTTTGTGTACTTTCATCAACTTGTAAGGATCTCCAAGGGCTTGGAACAGAGCTTGCCTCCTGCTGAAGTCTCAGGGACAACAGACTTCAACCCCCAGCTCCCCAGAGTTCTTTTGGAAGTGCCTGCTGCTGTTTTGGGCCTTCTGTTGCAAGGAGCTGGAAGCACGACTCAAGAGGAAGAAGCGTGTCACTGCTGCATCCGCATCGAGAGAACCGTCTCGCAACGAAGAGGAAGCATGTCGCCGTCGCTGCCGTCACATCTTGATGTCGCCGCTGTAGCTGTCGTATTGCCCCGCATCAAGAAAAGCACCTCGCATCCACGGAAAAGTATGCCCCCGTCGGAGCTGCTGCCGTCGCATCTTGAATGTCACTGCTGTAGTTGTCGCAGTGTGCAGAAGCGTCTCGCAACTTCGGAGTGTCTCATCCGAAGCTGTTGTCGTCGCATCGCGGAACAAGGGTGTCACCGCTGCAGCTGACGCATCGAATTGAGACCTCGCATCATCAGAGAAGCGTGCCGCATCTGGAAGATCTTCACGTCTTTATTTCTTTGCACCAGAACTTTGCCGCATTTCCATCGCTGCAACACTTTTGTTGTATAAGCGTAACGCACCGAAAGGTACATTAACTCAAAGTGTTGCATTTTAAGAACTGAACAGAACTAAGCTAAAACTACCATTTTAAGCACAGTAATGTGGATATTTGTCGTTTATGGTCTTGTGTTAAATCTATATAAAGAATACTTATTTTTGATAAAACCTGTGTGGTGCCCATCTGTAGTGTTGTTACTGGATTACTGTATGTGGTCACAAATGCTTTACACACTGCCTCTGAGATAAGCTTGTCTGCTGGTGCCAAGCTACCAAGGGGGTAAGCAGGGGTTATTTTAGGAGTGTACCCCCTTACCCTGACTAGAGGCAAGGGTCCCTGTTTGTCACAAGTACATACCTGTGCCAACTAGAGGCCCCCAAATGTAACATTGGTGGTCAGCAGTGAGGATTCTGGACTTGCATTTGTGACTCATGTAGAGTGATTGGTGAACACTACTAGTGAGTGCAGATCAAAACGCAACCACATACTTTTCGGTAGATTTCTTTTTTGGGATTTCATATTTGTGAGAGATGCCAAATTCAACTGTCTTGGAGAGAGCAGAATCCATGGCCTCTGTTGATGGAAATTGGGAAGATTAGAGGCTGGAAAGCTACACAGTAAGCCAGCTTAAGCACTTCTGCAAGAGATTCAATGTTTCCATTATTGGGCACACCAAGAAGGAAGAATTCTACAAGGTGCTGAGGGCCTGGGTAGAAGCAAGGAAGACCCCTGAGAATGAGGATGGGGTGAGAATGCAGATGTGCAGCTGGAAGGGCCATTGAGTCCAGGAGGAAGGAGAGCCCCTTCTCCCATGGGTAGCAGTGTTTCTGCCAAGAGTCTGTCTCCAGAGGAGCTGGAGGACAGAGAGAGATGCAGAAGGCATGTAATGGAGCTGACAAAGCTCAAGTTAAATGGGCAGTTGGAATAAGAAGTACAAACCAGGAAGTTGGCCCTGGAAGAAAAGAAATTGCAGTTTGAACATGAAAAGGGTTTGAGGGAGTTGGAATTGAAGGCCAAAAGCTTAGAGATTTCTCCCTCCGGTGGCAGCGCACCGCCAGTGCCTGTGGAAGCTAGAGTGTACAGTCCTAAGGATGTGGTAAAATAATTTTTTAAGAATGATGATATTGGGCAGTGGTTCAGAGCCTATAAGGTAGCCATGTCTTCCAACCGGGTCCATGAGAGAGATTGGGGAGCGGGGTTGTGGGGGCGGTTCCTTAGTCAGGGGCGGGACACACTGATAGACTTGCCTTCTGAAGTCCACAATTCCTATAGCCACATGAAAGATGCATTAATGACTAGGTATGGCTTGACCCCTGAACTCTATAGGCAGAGGTTCAGGAATTGCAAGAAGATAGAAAGCAGTACCTGGGCGGAATATGTCACTTTCTTTTGCAGAGCATTGGATGGTTGGGTGAAGGGCAGCAAAGTTAATGATTTTCAAGGTCTCTTTGATTTGATTGCATGGGAGCACTTGTCCAGTAATTGTTTTCCAGAGCTGCGCCAGCTCCTGATTGATAGCAGGCTGACTAACCCTAGGAAGCTTGCTGAGGAGGCGGACCGCTGGGTGAGCACCCGGGTCCACAAGGGTCACATGGGAGACTCAGACAAAGGTGGGTAGGGTCCCCAGCAGAAGAGTGGGAGGGACAAGGGTAAACAGAAGGAGTTCCATAAAGGGCCCCAAAGTAATTTCCATGGTAACCAAGGGAAAGGTTACCAGCCTCCCTCTGAGAGAAAGCAAGGGGCCCGACAGGTAATGCTGTTCACCAGGGACCCCTGAAGTGTTACAAATGTGGGGACCTGGGTCATAAGGCGAATGACCCCAGGTGCTGCCTATTTGGAAAAACAGCACCCACTGGTGATCCACCCCGGTAGATAGTGAGTGTAGCCCTGGGGGAGGAGATTGGTGTCCAAGGTGGATGGGGTCCCACAGAAATGTCCCTTGTCTCTTTAGGAGAATGTGAGGTGGTCCCAGGGACCCAGCTGCCCAACAACACTAAGAAATATGGGCAGTGGTTGACCATCAATGGCCATAAGGTGGAGGCTCTTAGAGATACAGGAGCCACTGTGGCAGCTGTCAAGTGTCACCTGGTGTCTCAGGAGCAGATTGTCCCTCATGCATTTTGCCGAGTTGTTGCCGCGACAACACAGAGAGCCATTGTCCCATGGCTCAGGTTTCCTTTGAGTTGGGGGGTCTCAGGTACTCTTCAGGTAGCTGTGAGGCCCGCCATGCCTGTTAACTGTTTGTTGGGGAACGATTAGGAGAGCTCACCTTGGGGAAAGGTGGAGCAGAGTACTCACTTGGAGATGGTGGGTCTGCCTAACTGGGCGTATGTGACCACCCAGTCAATGGCAGCCTGTAGGGGTGCTCAAGAGGACCTGGAGCCTGAGAGGGAGGCCTAAGAACCTGCCTTAGAGAGAAGAGGCAGCGGGTGTGGGAAACCGGCCCCCAAAGTTCCCACGGCCCAGGAGGAGGTAGACCATGAGGGGGATGCCCTGGAGCCTACCAGGGAACAGGTAGCTGAACTTGGGGACCCACCTGAGCTGACCCATCGGCAACAGGAAGAAGGCCCCTCCAGGGAAAAATTCTGCCGGGAGCAAAGAGAATACCCTTCTCTTGAGGGTTTGCGGCAACAGACTGCAAGCCAGGCAGCAGGTGATTAGTCTGGATCACATTGGATCTACTGGGAGAATGGTCTCCTGTATAGTGAGCCTAAGATTGTTGAGCCTGGGTCAGCCTGTGTGCTGGTGGTACCCCAGAGCTTCAGAGCCTTCCTACTGGGGCTGGCTCATGATGTGTCATTGGCAGGACATTTGTGGCAGGACAAGACCTTTGACAGGGTTGTCACCCACTTTCATTGGCCCCAAATGCGCAAGAATTCAGACACCCATTGCAAGACCTGTCAGACTTGCCAGGCAATTGGAAAGAGTGGGAGGAAGCAGAAGGCTCCTCTCTAGCCATTCCCTGTGGTCAGTACTCCCTATGAGCGGGTGGGGATTGACATTGTGGGTCCACTGGACCCAAGACAGCCATGGGCAACAGGTTCATCCTGGTCTTGGTGGACCATGCCACCCAGTAGCCGGAAGCCATACCTCTGAGGACAGTGACGGACCCCTTGGTGGGACTAGCACTGACGGGAATTTTCTCACGAGTGCTATTCCCTCGCGAGGTAGTGTCTGACCGGGAGACCAACTTCATTTCCAAGTATATGAAGTCCCTGTGGCAGGAGTGTGGGGTAACTTACAAGTTTACCACCCCCAAAGGAAATGGATTGGTTGAAAGGTTTAACCGAACCCTGAAAGGCATTTTAATGGGTCTTGAGGAACCCATGAGGCGCAAGTGGGACGTCCTCTTACCATGCCTACTCTTTGCATACCTTGAGGTACCACAGAAATCTCTAGGGTTCAGTCCCTTTGAGCTTCTCTATGGACACCCAGTCAGAGGACCTCTGAGTCTGGTCAAGTAAGTCTGGGAGCAATCTCCCAGGAAAGCTCCCCAGGATGTATATAGCTACATGCTGGCCTTCAGGAACCAGACTAGGCGTTTCAGGCAACTCACTCAGGTAAATCTGGAAGCCAGCCAGGAGGAGCTGAAGCGGTGGTATGACCAGAATGCCACTCTGGTAGAGCTTCAGACTGGTCAGAAAGTGTGGGTCATGGCCCCAGTGGAGCCCTGCATGCTCCAGGATAAGTGGACAGGACCATTTGAGGCTGTGGAGCGCAAGAGTCCGGTTACCTACGTGGTGGACTTGCGGTCTCCCAGGAACCCCTTGCGGGTCCTGCATGTCAACCGCCTCAATCCCCACTTGGAGAGGTACAAAGTGGGCATGCTCTTAGCAACAGATGCTGGAATGGAGGAGGAGACTGAGCTTCTTCCTGACCTCCTGTGTGCAACAGAGCAAGATGGGTCAGTTGATGGAGGAAACCTCTCTTCCACTCTGACCCTTGAGTAACAGAATGACTGCCGCCAATTGCTGGGACAGTTTTCTGATCTGTTCTCCCTGGTTCCTGGTGTTACAGATTGGTGTGTCCATGATGTAGACACTGGGGATAGCCTTCCTGTGAAGCCCAAATCTTACTGGGTGACTGACAGGGTGAGAGCTTGCATCAAAGAGGAGGTCTCAAAGATGCTGGAGTTAGGGGTGATTGAGTCGTCTCACAGTCCTTGGGCCAGCCCAGTGGTCTTGGTCCCAAAGGCTGCCGCAACGGGTACCACACCTGAATTCCGGTTCTGTGTGGACTACCGAGGGCTCAATTCACGAAGACTGATGTGCACCCCATCTCCAGAGCTGATGAGCTCATTGATCAGTTAGGGGCTGGACGGTACCTCAGCACGTTTGACTTGATGTCTGGGTACTGGCAGATCACCTTGACTGATGGGGCAAAGGAGAGGTCAGCATTCTCCACACTAGATGGGCATTTCCAGTTTCGGGTAATTTCTTATGGGATGCAGAATGCCCCTACCACCTTTCAGAGGTTGGTCAACCAGGTGTTGGTTGGACTGGATGAGTTCAGTGCCGCCTACCTGGATGACATCGCAGTGTTCAGCGCCAATTGGGAAGAACATCAGCACCACCTCAGGGAAGTGTTGTTGGCGCTACGGAAGGCAGGCCTCACGATCAAGGCGAGTAAGTGCCAGATCGGGCAGGGTTCGTTGGTGTACTTGGAACACCAGGTTGCGAGCAGCCAGGTGGCGCCCCTACAGCCCAAGATTGAAACTTTCCTGGCTTGGGAGCCCCCCAGAACCCAGACAGAGGTGAAAGCCTTTTTAGGACTCACTGGGTATTACAGGAGGTTTGTCAAGGGGTATGGCAACATTGTTGCACCCTTGACAGAGCTGACTTCCAGGAAGCAGCCCAAGAAAGTGATTTGGACTGACACTTGTCAGAAAGCTTTTGAGGCCCTGAAAGCTGCCATGTGCACAGCGCCCGTGCTCTTGGCACCCACCTTCTCCAGAGAGTTTATCGTTCAGACAGACGCTTCGGAGCATGGTGTGGGGGCTGTTTTGTCACAGATGAATGAGGAGTGCCTAGATCAACCTGTAGCCTTCATCAGTACGAGGTTACTTCCATGGGAACAGAGGTGGAGTGCTATTGAACGTGAGGCATTTGCTGTGGTCTGGGTATTGAAGAAGCTGAGACCATACCAGTTTGGGACTCAGTTCCGGGTTCAGACAGACCACAGGCCCCTCAGATGGTTAATTCAGATTAGGGGCGAGAATCCAAAGCTGTTGAGGTAGTCCATTTCTCTACAGGAGGTTGATTTCACGGTGGAACACTGCCCTGGTACAGAACACGCCAACGCTGATGGTCTGTCCAGATTTCTTCCGCCTTAGTGATGAGAACTCCCAGGAGGTAGGGTAGTTCTCCCCACATTTCAGCTAGAGGGGACACGTGTTAGACTTGGCACCAATTCTGTGGGTCTCCATTCCATTTTTGCTGTTGCCTCATGTGTTTTTGCTGGTGTGCGATGCTTTGGGCACTGTGCCACTGCTGTCCAGTGCCACAGTGCAAGTGCTCCCTATTGTAAAATAATGTATTAATTAGTGATTCCATGATTGGCTGGCTTGGTTTACCTGTCAGACCCTAGTACAGTGCACCATGATTGCCCAGGGCTTGTAAACCGAATGCTGCTGTTGGGCTTGCAGCACTGGTTGTGCAACCCACAGAAGCAGCCTTGTAAAATGTGTCTAAGGCCTGCCATTGCAGAGCCTATGTGCAGTCTGGTACTGCCATGTTGACTGAGCACGTGCATCCACTTGCCAGTCCCTAAACCTTCACTTTTCTTCATGTCAGACACCCCTATGGGAGGCCCAAGGGCAGGGTGCATTGTAAGTATGAGGTAGGACATGCCCTGGTGTGTGTGGAATGCCCTAATAGTGAATTACAGCCATTTTTGTTTTTCGCTATTGCAAGGCTACCTGTTCTCCATAGGCCAGAATGGGCATTTAGATTATTACATTTTATAATCCTAACTGACTCAGGGAACATGGTAGAAATTCGAATTTAGTATGCCTGAACTCAGAATGATCAAATACATCTTTTAGTGAAGTTGATTTTAACATTCTGTGTTTGACAATACCACTTTTAGAAAGTAGGTATTGTCTTGTCTAACTAACCAAGCCTACCTCTGCTATGTTGTGTACTCCTTGTCTGGAGTTTTTGAGTATATCCACTTATTAGGAGTCAAGAGGGAAATATAGGACTAGGTCGCCCTCCACTCAGTCAAGCAATAATCACAAAAAGACCTGGTCCTAAAGGCAACTAATCATTATGGAACTGTGATGGATTGTCAAAAGATCATTCCAATCACACCTCTGATTGTAGAGATTATTACCATGTTCCAGTCTATTGCCAAGAATAAAAGATAGCCAGTCTCTGATAAACATGTAACCAGACAACACAGTACAAACATCCACTAGAAGGACAACATTTGAAAAAATGTGTGAATAGCTAGATGACACCTCACGGGCGCACCACCAATGGGACCCCTGGTTGGTACTCACCAGGATGGCCCTGTTCTCATCATCGGTGTCAACTAGCTTAACGTAAACGTGTCCGAAACCCAAAGGAAAAGGAGACAGTGAATGGTGGAGTGTACGCAAAAAACTTATATGTGACAAGGACTAACAACGTTCAACATATAACACATAGACTACTGTGCAACGGGATACAGAAACCTTTTGTCGTATTTTCTTGTTGCCAATAGTAAACATATATACATAAAAAGGAGAGATACGAATACTACCTATCGATTCGCACTCAGCTCACAGCTGTGAGCTGTGAGCTGAGTGCGAATCGATAGGTATTGAGAGAAGCATCTCGCAATGAAGATGAAGCGTGTCACCCTCGGTGCTGCTGCCGTCGCATCTTGGATGTCGCCGCTGTAGCTGTCGTATTGCACCGCATCGAGAGAAGCGTCTTGCAGCGAAGAGGAAGCCTGTCGCCGTCGCTGCTGCTGCCGTCGCATCTTGGGTGTCGCCGCTGTAGCTGTCGTATTGCACTGCATCAAGAAAAGTGCCTCGTATCCACGGAGAAGAGTGTCGCCGCCTAAGCTGTTGTCGTCGCATCGAGGAACAAGGGTGTAGCCGCTGAAACTGACGCATCGAATCGAGACTTCTCGCATCATCGGGGAAGCGTGCCGCATCTGGAAGATCCAGGTCAATCAAACAAGGGCCACCTCACATTGGGTGGGTGTATATCCGGATGTCATTGGAATACACCTTCACTTTTTTTAACAATACCAGCCAGTGTTTAATAAAATTCCTTTTTTCCACTAGGCCAGGTATTTTTTAACATCTCACTAATATTTCACTCCTGACCCCACTGACACTCACTCCATACACATAGCACTTCCATCTAAAGGTGCTCCGGCGTATCCGCCTGTCGCAGCACTGCCCCGCCCCGCAGCGGGACGGGAAGACCCCGATGATGAAGCATGACACCAAGGGCCCTTTTGGTGTGTGAGGGGTATTTTAACAAAGAAGGTGTATTCCAATGACATACGGATATACACCCACCCAATGTGAGGTGGCCCTTGTTTGATTGACCTGAATCCCTGTTAAGAGGAGGACGTGCCCACCTCGGTGCCCATCGGCACCACCTCTTCACTCCCCCCTTTTGATTTCCTTGGCATCTGGAAGATCTTCACGTCTTTATTTCTTTGCATGAGAACTTTGCCGCATTTCCATTGCTGCAACACTTTTGTTGTGGAAGCGTAACGCATCGTAAGGTACATTGACTCAAAGTGTCGCATTTTAAGAACTGAACAGAACTAAGCTAAAACTAACATTTTAAGTACAGTATTGTGGATTTTGTCGTTTATGGTCTTGTGTTAAATCTATAAAAAGAATACTTATTTTTGATAAAACCTGTGTGGTGTCCATCTGTAGTGTTGTCACTGGATTACTGTATGTGGTCACAAAGGCTTTACACACTGCATCTGAGATAAGCCTGTCTCCTCGTGCCAAGCTACCAAGGGGGTGAGCAGGGGTTATTTTATGAGTGTACCCCCTTACCCTGACTAGAGGCAAGGGTCCCTATTTGTCACAAGTACCTACCTGTGCCAACTAGAGACCCCCAGATCTAACAGTAAGTGAATGTCAATTTTGGACATCATTGTCTACACTTTCAAGTGCACTGTTCCCACTATGTGCAAATGACACTGTGGCTCAGACATTTGGGAAAGTGACACTATGCAATGCAGCAAGTCACCTGTCTGCAATGTAGTGCATCACTGAGAAAGGGCAGTAGTGCACAGTATTTAGGCCATATCGCACTTTAGTCACATTTCAGCCTACACTGGCACAAATTCTGCTGCCTTGCACAGACACTGGCACACTTGCACCATGGTGCTTGGGTTCCTTGCATTGCATGTGGGAAGGGACAACTACCTGCACATGATGAACACTCAGAGCCTTCATTGTCTATGTATGTATGCCACAGAATTAAGCACCCATAGGAAACAGGAGTGACTTGGATCACTTAATTTGTTTTTCCTTGTTACACATCACCTAAGTAGATGAATAGGTTTGTCACTCTTTGGAATTTACCTGGTGTGAGATACATGGCATGCCTCATGAACCATGGGAGTTTCATGAAGACACCCCCACAATGTCCATGGAACACATCCCTTGCCCACAGTGATAGTACAGTGCATTTTGCCCAGTGTTGCATTGCTCTGTATCTTTACGCCATTCAAAGGTATACAAAGTGTCTTTATGTGTCTTAACACGAGTGACTTGGGGGTTTGCATTACACATGTGTAACCGAGGGGCTGGGCAGGATATGGGAACATATACAAGTACGGACTGGTGGATCACTGTCCCGAATACCATCCCCTCTCTTCCCCCGAACCAGAACACTTGGGAGACTGAGTCCGAAGCCTGGTGGAAACAACAACCGAGAGAAAAAGAGGATGGCTCCTTTAACTGGGCTTACAACGAGGACAAGGACATGCCCACCTATGACGCCCTACATTGTGGATTGACTAAAAGTGCGGAAGAGGAAGAACCGGGGTGTTTCGATACCGAGGAGGACGGAGAGGAGAAGAAACAGCGAGCGGAGGGCGAGGAAAACGGAGCGAGGAGGAGAAGACCGAAACCAGAAGAGTCGAGGAAGGAGGAAGCGGTGCCTGGAGGCCAACGGTTCTGCGCAGCGCCCAGCCACACTCGAAGAGGAGGAGTGTGGCTCAGCCAGGTACGTCAGCATATGTCTGGCTGGTTGGGTAGGCGAGGCGACGCTGTGTAACTAGTGTAAATACCCCCGCTCCCATCTTGCCTTTCCCCCTACCCACCTCCCTAACCTCATGACGTCTTTCCACTATCCTTCACTGTATATAACTGACTGTATCATACACCTTCACCGGTGTCCTCACTCCCCGGGAACCCAAAGGGTTATCGCACAGTCGAACTGCATACTGATAGTCTTCTTTCCTCCACATATGGCGTTGGGACGCGACCAGAGGAGGAGAACCGGTCAGTGGAGAGCCCAGACAAAGACCCAGCAACCCCCGAAGATCCCGCGTAGGACAGGATACACTGGACCCAGCTGCTTTATCCCGGGAAAGGCAGACTCTGAGGGAAAAAAAAGGACCTTTACTAAAATAAAGCCTTACCTCCCTCGAGTTGGTCTCCGTGCCCCTTTATCACCCACGCCACAACTGGTGTCAGAAGTGGGATCCACCCCTTCCATCCCGATACCAGAGATGGATCAACTGTTGCAACATCTCATCAAGGGGCAAGAGCAGCTTGAATGGGCGTTAGAGCGCCATATGTCGTCAGCCCAAGCTGACCGGGAGGCGTTTAAACAGGCGATGGCAGCCCAGGTGGAGGGGCTCCAAAAAGCAATCAAGGAACCAGGGGGAACACCCCTTATGGATAGAAGAACACCTGTACCCCACCCTTCGGGGTGTCCCTACAGAAATATATAACAGGTGAAGACCCCGATGCGTTCTTGACGAACTTTGAACGGGCTGCTCGAGCCTGTGGCTGGCCTGAGGAGAAGTGGCCATATTTCCTAGCCACCTTGCTGTCAGGAGAGGCGCAGGCCGCGTACCAGGTGGCAAATGCGACAACAGACACTCCTTATCAGGATATAAAAACAGTGATACTCACCACCTTGGTTTGGACGCAGAAGCGTACCAAGTCAGATTTAGAAAAGAAAGGGCTTTACATGGGGAAAACCCAAAGACGCTGTTTTTTCGGCTGAAACACACAGCTGACAAATGGATAAGACCGGAAAATAAAACGAAACAAGAAATCATAGACTGCATATGCCTGGAGCAGTTTATGGAGGCCCTGCCTTATGGGACCCAAAGGTGGCTAAAACAGCATTCCGGGTTAACACTGGCACAGGCCATAGAAATGGCCACCAATTACTCGCAGGCCCAACCCAGAACCCTTCCCTGGGACACTGAAAAACCAAACACCCAGGCCCCGACCAAGATCAAAAAGAAAGGAAAAGGAGGTCTAGAGCCACCCAAGCAGAGACCCTTCAAAGCAGAATATCCGGTGATGAAGGGTCCCCAGGGTTTTGAATGCGGAGAATGGGGCCACATCGCACGTCTGTGCCCAAGGAGGAGACCACCAGAGGACCCGATGGAAGTGGGCTACGCTCCTAAAGCCGTGATGTACACAGCGGAAATGGGCCCTTAATTTTATGTACGGGTGATGGTCAACCATAGATGGGTCAGGGCTTTACTGGATTCAGGGAGCCGACAGTCCGTGGTACAAAGGGTTTTAGTTTTACCTCACCAGATCATACCCAAAACACAGGTGCACATCAGATGCGTACCCTGAGACGTCAAGCCCTATCCAGTAGCTGAGCTTACATTGCATCCCGTAGAAAGAGACCCGTGTACGGTAAGGGTCGGAACGGTGGAATCTCTGCCAGAAGACCTGATCATAGGGGTAGACAACCCAGATTTCGTGGCACTCTTTCAGTTAAAAACCCAGAGGGAAGGGGATAAGGCAGAACATACACATAGTGGACTTATAGTGTCAGAACCATGGGCGTTGGACAGAAATTTCCGCTTTGCCCAGACAAACGATGTCACACTATTTAATGCTTGGGAGGCGGCTCACATCAGCCAGAACGACTCCAACACTCCTTTCCCCAGGTTCGTCATTGTGAACGAGCTCCTATATAGGGAGGGAAAAGAAGGGGAACCACGACAGTTACTTGTCCCCAAGGACTTCCGAGAACAGATACTGTTCTATGCACACACGCATTTAACTGCAGGGCATACCGGAGCAGAGAAAACTCTACAAAACATTCTTAAATGTTTTTTTTGGCCCGGTCTCTATAAGGAAGCCACCACGTTCTGTAGAACCTGTGACGTATGCCAAAAGCGAAACCTGCAGAGACCTCCAGCTGTACCGCTACAACCGATGCCTAATATAGGTCAGCCATTCGAAAGGGTGGGCATGGATATCATCGGGCCCCTCCCTAAGTCATCGAAAGGTAATACATATGCGCTAGTAATCATAGACTATGCTACCCAATTTCCAGAGGCCTTTCCCCTCAGATCTCCCACTTCCAAAAATATAGCAGAGAAGTTCCTTGAACTGTTCTCCAGGGTGGGGTTCCCTAAAGAAGTCGTGACGGACCAGGGGACACCCTTTGTGTCTAAGTTGATGAAGGAGGTTACTAGAATCCTGAATATACGACAAATACGCACGTCTGCGTACCACCCACAGACGGATGGATTGGTGGAGTGGTAAAACCACTCCCTCAAACCCACGTTGCGGAAAATGTTGTCACTAGAAAACAGGGACTGGGACCTTCTGCTCCCATTGGCCCTGTATGTCTTACGGGCCCAAACCCAAAGCACCACCGGCTACTCCGGGTTTGAATTGCTATACGGGAGACAGCCCCGCTCTGTTCTAGAGATAACCCGAGATGCCTGGGAACGAGAGGAGCAGGAGGAATCCCGATCTCTACTGGAGTACACCCAACACTTAAAAAGTAAGGTAGGGAAACTGAGAGACCTGGCGTACTCCAATATAGAACGGAATCAGCAGCGTCAAAAATGGACATATGATAAAGGGAAAATGTGGAGGGTAATGAAGCCAGGTGATTGGGCACTGGTCCTCCTCCCCTCCACCTCACCGAAGTTCCATAGGGAGTGGAAGGGCCCCTATCCTGTCGTTGAGGTAATAGGAAACACCACCTACAGGCTACAATTATCCCCGGGCCGGAAACTATGTTTCCACATCAATTTGCTAAAGAAATGGTTGGGGCCGGCCCCCAGGGATGCCCAGTTCGGGTTACCTACAACGCAGGCGTCCTCTACAGTCGGGGCTTTACCCATAAACGCTGAACTGACCCAAGAAATGAGAAATGAGCTGGACACCACTCTTAGCGGCTTTGGGGATTTATTCTCTGACCTCCCAGGGCGCACTACATTGACCGAACATCGGATAGACACATAACCCGGGAAACACATCAAAATAAGGCCAAATAGGATTCCAGCCGCCTGTCGCCTAGAAGTAAGGAGAGAGGTGCAGGAAATGCTGCGGCTGGGGGTGATATGTCCCTCCCGTAGTAGCTGGTCGTCCCCGATCGTGATGGTGCCAAAACCTGACGGTACCACACGGTTCTGTATGGACTTTCGCGCCCTTAATTCCATATCATCATTTGATGCGTACCCCATCCCGAGAGTAGATGAGCTGATAGAGCGTATTGGAGAAGCACGTTTCATAACTACGCTAGATCTTACAAAAGGTTATTGGCAAGTGCCTCTCCGGGAAGAAGACCAGTGTAAAATCACCTTCTCGACTGACAAAGTGCTCTTTGAGTTCGACGTGTTGCCATTTGGGCTCCATGGAGCACCTGCTACGTTTCAGCGACTGATGCATGTAGTACTACACTCGTATGGATCCTTCTGTTCGGTATATCTAGACGATATAGTCATCTTTAGTGGGTCGTGGGTGGAACACCTAAAACACCTCGGGACAGTTCTAACAACATTAAGGGAAGCCAGACTACACATAAACGCAAAGAAATCCAGGGCCGCCTACTCCAAGGTCAAATACTTGGGGTTCATGCTAGGGGAAGGGGCCATAGCCCCGCAAGAAGAAAAAGTGAAAGCCATACAGGGAACCCCCTTCCCTTCCACAAAAAAGGATTTACGAGCCTTCTTGGGCCTTATAGGGTACTATAGAAGGTTCCTCCACTTTGCGGAAGTGGCCACCCCCCTGACCAATCTCCTCAAGAAAGAGGTACGCCCTAAGCAGATTTAGCAACCCCCAAATGAAGCTAAAAAAGCCTTTGAGACACTAAAGAAAGCAATAACAACCAGCCCCGTACTGATTGCCCCAGACTTTGACAAGCCCTTCATCGTGGCCACTGACGAATCAGACGTAGGTATTGGGGAGGTCTTATCTCAAATAAGCAGCGACGGGCTCGAGCATCCCATCCTGTATATTAGCAGGAAACTACATCCAAGAGAAAGAAAATACCCAGCGGTCGAGAGGGAATGTCTGGCCATACGCTGGAACGTAGAAAAACTGAAATATTATCTGGAAGGGAAACCTTTTACCCTCTTTACCGATCACGCTCCACTACAGTGGATGTAGCAGCAGAAATCGCAAAATCCCAGAATCTTAGGATGGTTCTTGTATTTACAGCCATACTCCTTCACTATCCAATACAAGAAGGGCAGGGATCACTGTAATGCAGACTACCTCTCTAGGTCCCATCTTCTCACAGATCGGGAGAAACCAGGGGAGGAGGAGTGTAGCCGAGGGGCTGGGCAGGATATGGGAACATATACAAGTATGGACTGGTGGATCACTGACCCGAATTCCATCCCCTCTCTTCCACCGAACCAGGACACTTGGGAGACTGAGTCCGAAGCCTGGTGGAAACAACAACCGAGAGAAAAAGAGGACGGCTCCTTTAACTGGGCTTACAACGAGGACGAGGACATGCCCACCTATGACGCCCTACATTGTGGATTGGCTAAAAGTGCTGAAGAGGAAGAACCGGGGTGTTTCGATACCGAGGAGGACGGAGAGGAGAAGAAACAGAGAGCGGAGGGCGAGGAAAACAGAGCGAGGAGGAGAAGGCCGAATCCAGAAGAGTCGAGGAAGGAGGAAGCGGTGCCTGGAGGCCAACGGTTCTGCGAAGCGCCCAGCCACACTCGAAGAGGAGGAGTGTGGCTCAGCCAGGTATGTCAGCGTATGTCGGGCTGGTTCGGTAGGCGAGGCGACGCTGTGTAACTAGTGTAAATACCCCCTCTCCCATCTTGCCTTTTCCCCTACCCACCTGCTTAACCTCATGACGTCCCTCCACTATCCTTCACTGTATTCAACTGACTGTATCATACACCTTCATCGGTGTTCTCACTCCCCGGGAACCCAAAGGGTTATCGCATAGTCGAACTGCATACTGATAGAGTCTTCTTTCCTCTGCATGTGGCGTTGCGACGCGACCAGAGGAGGAGAACCGGTCAGTGGAGAGCCTGGATAAAGACCTAGCAACCCCCGAAGATCCCGCGTAGGACAGGATACACTGGACCCAGCTGCTTTATCCCGGGAAAGGCAGACTCTGAGGAAAAAAGGACCTTTACTAAAATAAAGCCTTACCTCCCTCGAGTTGGTCTCCGTGCCCCTTTATCACCCACGCCACAACATGTACCATGATGCATGGTGCATGTATGAGGCTCACCCCAAACATATGGCCCTATCTCTGTCAACAGACACAGAGATGGCAATTTTGTCAGCCATTTCTTTCTGCTAGTAGTTCTGTGATGTACTCTAGATTTGCTTATCAACAAGTAAGCCATTTCTAAATCACCCATTCTGTAAGTGCTCATTGATGATGCAGTGACTGAAGATGTAGGCATTATGCCCACTCCCTGGGTATTTTGCCAGCACATTGGTGAACATCCTCCGATGGTCCACGATGGCCTGGACATTGATAGAGTAGACTGCCTCCAGCTCCTGTACAGGCATGATGCAGGGGTAACCAGTTGCACATGTGTGCAATCCATGGCAACCAAAACATATGGGAATCCAGCAATGTCATAGAAACCTTGCTTGGTCTCCAGATGCAGTTTTTGTGTCTTGAAGAAGAGGAGAAACCGGGTTGTTAGGTGGATAATGGCATCCAGGACAGAGGGTAGGAAGGCAGAAAAAGATGGCTGTGATATTCTTGCCACTCTGGCTGTTGTGATTTGGAATTAAACAGATGCCAGATTGTGGAGGACTACCATCAGCTTGACCTGAAGAGGGATGTTGGTGAGCCTGTCAGTTGGTGACTGGAGCCTTGGTGCTGTCTGGTTCAGCAGTTTTATTATGGACTCCCACCTGAGTCTGTATTTGATGACTTCATACTTCCTAAGGTCAATGAGGGAAGTCCGCTGCCAAAAAATACACTCTCTTCATCTGCGATGCCTATGAAGTGGGGATCTCCTAACAACTCCCAGCTGCAAAATAAACACCCCAATGCTATAGTTGAGCGTGCCAAACTGTTTAGTGTGGCTTGTCTTCATGTACCACAGCTAATGCATTATTTCCTATGCCTGGGTTGCCAATGCACAGGAATTTTGATGAATTTCAGGCTCTGAGCGATGCTTAACAACGATGCATCCCACATTGACAAAGCCATAAATATCACTGTGTGGGTTTCACAGTGGATTTTATGGGGGAACGTCAACTTTGAATATTTTAGTCTCTGCATGGCGCAGCCTGTTCTGGTGCAAGTATTTTCCGTCACAGGCCCACAAGTACTGACACATTTCGCCACATGCATCGATTTGTAGCTATGGAGTACTGTCTCTCATAAATATGCCCTTAATTAGCGAGGGAACAAAACATAATAAAAATGTTTGAAATAATAGGTTTTCATATGATTCAGGATAGGCACCCTGCTTTAACCCACATGTGCAGTTCCTGAAATGGTCCAAGCTCATGCAAATGCTTCAAAAACAATCTTAAATAGAACAGTTTGCCTAGAACAGCTTTGCATTAGATAATAAGCAACTCCATACATGGTTTTCCTCAGTGATCACCGTCAGTGAGGCAGGGCTTCAGTTTCTTGGCTCATCGAGCTAGGGATCCTTTTTTGCACATACCAGCTCACTTTAAAGAGTCTTAGCAAATAGCCTGGAAATATTTGGCCTTATGCCTCTGAACAAGTGGTTCCTAATCTTTTGACTTACGTTGAACCCTATGTAATCATTACTGGTACTCGGGCCCCTCACTAAATGATTATTGGAATCCGGGAACCCCCACTGATTCAGGATTGGAAGGCAGGAACCTCAGATAAGTATTTTCAATGATTTGAACCACAGAAAATGTAGAAACGAGCATTCATAAAATCTGAGCGCTCAGACGGATGCAGCTAGAAGCTATTGCACATTAGCCTCTAGAGGCTTTAGCCAGGTAAAAAGTAACTTTCTAAAGTTACTTTTCCTTAATATTTATCAAAAATGATAATTAAAGTAGCCTTTTAAAATATTAAAAAGAGTTGTTGAATCTTATTTCTAGCTGGTCCCTAACCTGAAATAGCAGAATTAATATTTAACATTGTTTCCTAGTGTTTCTTCTATGGGCCAACCAGCTTGCCTACACTGAAAATAGCTAGCCACTGTAAGGACATGCTAACATTAAATTTCTACATGTCCTACTACCATGCATCTTGTGTTGTGTCCTACACAAGATTTACTTAGAGGTGACCTATTATTATTTAATAAGGAAGGTTTAGACCTTGTCAAAAGGGTTTATTATGACAAATCAAATTGCAGTTTTTACCTTGCAACATTCAGGCTATTGTGGTAGTCGTGAAGCCATGTTCGCACTGCTACTGTAGTGAATGGCAGATTGGGTGCTGCATCCCACTTGTGACATTTAACTTACATGCCTTTGGTACAATAGGAAATTATAAGTAACTTAAATATTCCAATTAGAGTTATGGCAATTCAACCATGTTAAAAGGAGAATACATGCACTTTACTACTGATTTGATGGGTGACGAACATAGAGTTCTGCAGCCAGGAAAAAACATATAAGGAAAAAATCTAGCTGTACACTACACAAAAGATAGCATTTTCTACAAGCGCAGAGGCCATTGCACCTAAAACCCCATTGTCTCTAGGTAGAGCAATAATTATTCTTGGATTTCACACCTTCTGCAAGTGCTCATCTAATTACAGGAGGATTCTGACTGGTCATATTCAATCTAAAAAAGCAGAATATAAAAACATTCCCAGAACTCTTGTAGACATATTTTTGATGCACTTGCATTGACCATCTAGGCGCACCACTAAAATATGTAATTCACTGATTAGCAAAATGTTGCAAGAATCAAATTGCTATGATGTTCCTATCCCAAGATATAAAAATATACTTTTTAAATATAAACAAGCTATGCCAGTGCAGAGCTGCCACAGGCCTCAGTAATGGTAACATGCTGGTATCCCTGTTATTACTGAATTATGTATGCTAGTTTTACGTCCCTGTTTCACTGCTGACCATTATGCAACTAAGATTTGTGGGCTTCACGGCACACCGTACAGATGAATTATCTAAGGTCCGATAAAGGCCTAAGCATGTCAAAATGGGTTAGCTTGACATGTTAACACTGCAGTGTTGTCCGCAGCATCACAGGGCTGCTTGTGAGCTCCTTTGGCATGATTTTAATCTCACATTTGGGCGGCATAAGGCCATCTTGCAGCCCTCACTGAAAGTTTAACTTTTAATGCGCTTGTGAGGCTGTTGCACATTTGTAAACATGTGTCAATTAGTCTTTGCCAATCAATCACCAGGTTTTTGGATAGTTGCACATGCTGTGATAATGATCCTCATGCTCTCACTTAGATCCATTCAAATCAAAACATCTGGGGAACATACAGAAAGTATATTTGTCTACAGTGGCAAACTCCCAGAAGAGTACTAACACTCCCTGTGTCTCAGCGGAAGGGCAGGGAAACATTCCTGTGGGAGGAAGCCAGGTCTGTACAGTGCCATAAGGCAGTTCAGTGCCACAAGATGGTGTCATCCTATTTCACATAATATTTTGGCAGAATATATCCAACTCGCAATCAGCTGCCAGACCACATAAAGCCAAGATCCGCCTTGCGTGGTATTTGAGACATCGCTGCACTCCTACAGAAGACGGATATAACCCTCTCTGAGATGCAGGAGTAGCATAATAACATCTTCTCCTCCTTCTCAAGCATTGCAAATGTTCCTGCATGGTGTACCACCGGTGAAGAACGCATATGCAGGTGCCATGACATGGCTGTTAGTACACAGGGTTTCTGAGGATAAGATAGTGCAGTCAGATAATGGGTCTTTTGGGGGTCAGGAAGGAGGTAGAATTGAGCAGCTTGGGCACTCAGGGGGCATATTACCAAGGGGGGGCGATAGACAATTATCGCCCCATTAGCAAGCTGTCGCTAACTGATGTTAGCGACAACTTTTAGGCGATAGCGAGCGGCTTGGGGCCCGCTTTGCATGTCAACGATGTTTATCGCTAATGACATGCAAAGTGGGCGTACCCAACACGTTAGCGACTGAAAGCAGTCGATAACGTCGCTATCGCCTATTAACAAGGCAGGCGTAGCGTTGGAAATATTCGTGCTAAGCGCGAATATCTCCAAAAACTAACGCCTGCTCAGACCGGTTCTTAGCCATGTTATCCAATGGGAGGTGGATAACATGGCTAAGAACATTTTGTCGCTAATGCATGAATATCGCTGTATCCTCAGCGATATTCACGCTATCGCCGGAAAATTTATCGCTTTGGAGATAAACCTTGCTAATAGCAAGTTATCTCAGCGATAATTTCCGGCGATGCTTAGCGATAAAAAATTAGTTGCTAAGCCTAGTTAGCGATAAATATCGCTAATCGTTGGTAATATGCCCCTGAGTTTATAAGGACTGTGGTACAGCTGGGATAGATCAGCCTGGGTGTGATTCTTAAGGGGTTCGGGAGTCAGTGGAGTGGAGCAGTCAGTGGATAAAATGCATTGGGTTATATTATTGGGTTAACATCTACTTTTGGTAATCCATTTGCTGTTTTTTTACGACTATTGTCATGTAGTTAAATTCAGAAGCAAATTGTATTGATGTTTTGCCTCAATACATGATATGTGGACATTGCTACTTCAACAACAATGTAGGAAGAAGTGCACCACACACTCATGAAAAATACAACAATACATTTGCTAAGAATTTCATTGAATGGCATGACATTAAATATTTGTTGTAATGATGTATTTCTGTATGTATAAGGTACTTCTATAGTGCAAACTTCACCAAAAGACGGTGAAGCATTGTACATGGTCAAAGGCAAGCTTAAATTCGGCGAGCAGTAGGAGAAGAAGTTGAGATTCGGACAGTTAATGCATTGTGATTTAGTGTTCTAAAGTTTTAACTATTTTCTAAGTTGAAGCAAGGTTGGCGAAGTCCTGATGGATACAGGGATGTTAGTCCAGATTTTGGAATCATAGATTTAAAAGGTTTGCTGTCTTATTTTCTCTTTTTAACATTCTATAATACGTAGTCTGATGGTGCTCTTCCTGCTGTTGCGCCAAAAACCACCAGAGATTGTATTTGTCTGCAAGGTAATGGGTGTGCTAGTTGTGATGGCTTTGTGAATGCTGCAGCTAGTTTTGAAGATGGTACAAGTTGGTGTTCGGAACCAATGGAATTCCCCCAGGTTTGGGGTGATGTGATCATATTTCTTCAAGCCCTGGATGAGAGGTGCTGCAGAATGTAGGATGACTATAAGGTGTGCCAGTGTGGTTTCTGGGAGAGTATGGAGTAGGGCATTACTATTATCCAAATCCAAGAGTACTAGTGTTTGAACAGCAGTTCTGAAGTTGCCTTCTGGAAGAAACAGCTTGATTTTCTTTAGAAGAAAGATTTGGTTCCAGGCCATCTTTGCTTTTTTGGCATTGTGTTCCTTGACGGAGAGTTTGGTGTCCACAGTGAAATTAAGTGATTTGGCATTCGATGAAAGTTAAATTTCGAAACCGTCATAGTTCACGTCATTGAGCTAGGTTTGTACTATATCTTGTTTGTGTTCTTGGCAAATGGATGATGTGGGATTGCATGACATTACAATGCATGCTTTTACCATGCAAAATACTTACACTCACTGGATGATTTCAACAGTGATGTCATAAGTTATGTCATCTGTGATGGCATCAGTGATGTCACTGACCATGTCTTGAGTGATATGATATGTGCGGTCATAAGCAGTGCATTGCGGGGGCGTAAGTTATAGTTAGCTCAGGTAGCTATAACTGCTGAATTTCATGGTTTTGTACGAGTGAAAGCTGAGCATAACTATAACATCCAGCAATGCACAATGAATGTAAAAAAGACATAGTTAAACTCCAACATAACATGATCAATGCATTCCCGGGCACAATCAGGCAGCGCTACAGGTGGTCTTTACAGATAACAGCAGTCGCTGGGCAAGGTATCTCTTGATGGCCAAAAAAACATTGGGACCATCAATCGAACTTTCAACAGACATACCCGTAACAAAGTGTAGTTTAAGGATCCTGCTAAAAAAGTGTGGCAAGAACATCTCAAGGCAACAAGACCTTGAACGGATCAGATCAGTCCTGGGTGCAGAAGGCCTTATTAACTCACATGAAAGTACCACATGCCAGCCCTACTTAATAGCAGGTCTTGGAAGGCAAGCCCTACAAAATGTCATGAGAGTGAGGCTCTTAACTTTGCCTATACAAGACTATAGAGTCCACTGGAAAAACTGGTCATTAAGTGGCTCCGGCTGTTGTCTGTGTCAACACCACTCAGAATCTGCAGAGCATGTTATTTGCTGCTGCCCAGCTTTGCGTCCCCAAGGCGCTTGTATTTAAGAACCATGCTTATACATCATGGCGTTAGATCATGTAAGGAGGCCTTAAGGCATATCTACACCACCACAGTCCCAATGTAGCTGGCACTAATTGGGAAGTTTTATGCGGCTGCTGGAATGCTCATTCTATCAGCCAGAGAAGTGACAGTTGAATAAATTATGCTTCAAGTACCACTGACACTTGCCATTACTTATCACAGCATTTTTAATAATATACATGTCCATATTAACTTGTGGTAGGAACAGGATGCCCCCAGCAGTTTGCACATCCCCGCGTGTCAAATTCGGCATGCGTTATTTCTAATTGGACCGCTTTTTTTCTTTTTCTTTTTGGCACTAAGTCATTTGTGCTCAGTTACTTTATAGTATCTTCGCATTTTAACTTTGTTGTTTTACTTAGATTTTATGTATTTTATTATCACCTTTTCTAAATTGCACTTTCTGCCGTTTTTGTAAAGGATTTTAATTAATCATACAGTAAAGTTGTTGTTGTTGTAACTATAACATCCATGCAATCTTTGTTTTTTTCAGTGAATTTCAAAGGTTTTTTAAAATTATATTTCCTAACTATAAGGTCCCTGTCACCTTTGTTTTTTTCAGGGAATTTCTAAGGTTCGTAATTTTTTTCTAACTGTAAACTGTAACCCTTGAGAGCAAGTGTGTGAGTTATTGAGTGCATGAGTGTCTCAGTGGGTGTGTGAGTGAGTATGTGAGTGTCTTTCTAGGAGTGTGAATGGGTGCATGAGTGTCTGAGTGGGAATCGGGAGGGTGAAGACTGGGGTATTTGGCTGGGCAATGGCTTACATACCGTCTCACTTTATGCAGGTGATCTGTTAACATATCTGAAAGAACTACATAACATACCTCCCTCCCTTGCGTACACACTTGGAAGCTTTGAGAAGGTGGCAGGGCTTAGGGTAAACTGGTTGAAATCGTGTCTATACACCTTCTGGGAAGAAACCAGGGTCCGAACTTTCACATTAACAACTTGATTTTCCACTAGCAGGCAAACACTTTCCGATACCTGGGCATATTTGTATACCGAGACCCCACGGATATCCTGGAGGGGAACCTGACCAGGACTGTGGCTGCCATACGAGCGCAGATCAAGTTCTGGAAGGTGCTACCATTGAATGTGATGTGCAGATTAGCTTTGAGCTAGATGGTAGTGCTACCCAAATTACTATACTACTTCTCTAACCTTCCGGTTTATGTCCGTGCCAGATTATTTCGAGAGCTAGAGCAGATGATCCGAGGGCTTATCTGGAACTCAGGCCGCCCCAGGATAGCACTATGGAACCTTTACGCCCCTATTGACAGGGGAGGCCTAGCAGTACCAAACTTGGAATTATACTACCTGGCAGCACAACTGCAGTGGTCACACGGTTGTTCGCTGGTCATGGCCTTGAAGACACGGCCTCAAATCAGCCACCTTGGTCCCATTCCCAGATATATCACCTGTTTCACCCAATCGCCCGACCTGTGAGCCCCTCGCAGGCATGCCTTGAATTAGCCCACAGTTATTATAGGAGAAGCCTATACCTCACCAGACATATTGTGCCATGTGCCCCACTACTCCCACTCTTGGGGACTCCCAGAGGAAACATGGGCACTTATGTCGGTACGCTTACGCATTGGCATTCAGCCGAGTTACAAACACTGTGAGACCTGTGTAGGGACGTTAACTGTTCGTGGCCCACCAGACTCACGGGCCACGGACCACCGGTCACACACACACACAAGGAGGGGACACTTCACTCAGCTTGGCAGGTACGGACCGGAAGTCACGAGCGACTCCGGTCCCTTTATTTAAAGCCTTCTGGCCACGCCTGGCCAGAAGGTGCTACAATGTGTGGATGTGTTTCCGGGCCTCAGCCGAGACCCGCGAAACACTAGAGCGCTACATCCCATTCCAACTTGGTCCCTTGTTTATTCTCGGGACAGGACTGTCAAGAGTCAACACACAAAATCAGCAAGTTTTACACTGGGTCTAGGGTTGGGTCTTAGATGGTAGCTCTCACCTCCCCTGGTTGCTTGTGACCCAGGCTGTGTTCCTCTCATCGGTTCAGGTGCTCTCTCTCTGTCCGTTGCGTGGATGTTGCCGTTGTCTTGCTCCGACCTCTCCGTTTCCTGTGTCTCACTATCTTGTCGGGTGTCCTGGCTCGCTGGGATGCGCTTGAACCAAGATATATTTCTGGTTACTACTTCGTCATTTCTCTGTGCTGTCACGGCCGTACCCTTTGTCGTCTTGATGACCCACGGGTCAACCTCGTAGGGTGTACGGAACTTGCCTCCCGGTCTTCTGGCTCGCATCAGCGCCGTGTCCCCTGGGCAGAGCTCTTTGTCTTGAGCCCTCCTCCGGTAACTGGCCCTTTCATTGGTCTGTCGCCGTCGTTCTTGGGTGGCCGCCGGTCGGTATGGCGCCACTTTCCAATTGTCCGCCATGGGCAGCCGATCCCTCCTTGGTCCGGCAAACATCAATGACCACGGGGACCTTTGGGTTGTGCTATGTGGGGTGCTCCGATATTCTCGCAGAAACAGTTGCAGTGCTAATTCGGGGTCCTTGCCCTCGACCATGGCGATTCGTAGGGTTTTGTTGACTGTCCTCATAAAACGCTCGGCCTCCCCATTCGCCTGTGGCCATTGCGGAGTGATTCTGTGATGTTTTATTCCCAGTTCCTTTACAAATTCCTTGAACTCAGCTCCTTGGAATGGCGGGCCATTGTCCGTTTTGATCCTTCGGGGAATGCCAAACAGCGCGAAAGTCTTACTAAGCAGCGGGTGGATGTTTGCGAAACTGGTGGATGCAGCCAGCTCCACCACGGGGTACTTGGTGTAACTGTCCACCATCACTACTGTCACTCTCCCATCCGGGAAACTACCAAAGTCTAGGCTGATCCAGCTCCATGGAGATGGTGATGGCTCCTCCGTGATGACCGGGGCTGGCGACTCTGGTGTGCTCGTGAGCTGACACGCTCGGCAGTTTTTTACCACGCTGTCTACCTTTTCGTCCATGTAAGGGAACCATACCTTTTCCCTCATTCTCGCCTTCATTCTTCTGGTCCCTTGGTGTCCCTCATGTGCTAGCAGGGTTGCTTGGTCTTGGAGTGTCACTGGGATGACTATCCGCGACCCTCTTAGGATTAGTCCATTGCTGGCTTTGCTCAGTTCGTTGTGCACTCGCCAAATTTGAGACAGTCGATTTCGGTCAGTTTCACTCCAGTCGCTTACGTTGCGCAGGAAGCTCTCCCAGGACCCTGAGTCTAGGGCCGCTGCCACTCTCACCATCGTGGCGTCATGCTCATATTGACTCACAATATCTTCGGACACCAGTGCACGGGGACATGCCAGCTGTGATATCATGTCTACAAACTCTTCCGTCTGCGATTCCTGTTCATTCCCATTTTCTTCCTTCTCAGAGGGATGTCGCGACAGAAAGTCAGCCGGGTTTTTGGCTCCTGGACGATACACCAGCTCCATTTGGTAATGTTGCGTTTGAATGGCCCATCTCTCAATCCGTGGCGGTGGGTGTGGAGCGGTCCCTCTGAATAACGATAGGAGCGGTTGATGATCGGTGACCATCCTGAAGGGCTGTCCAGCAATGTAGAGATGAAAATGATTGCAGGCCCACTTAACTGCTAACGCCTCTCTCTCTATCTGAGAGTATCTTGCTTCGGTTGCTGTGAGGGCCTTGCTTGCAAAAGCCAACGGGACCCACACCCCCGGTTCTGATTCTTGGGTGAGGAGTGCGCCCAACCCTACGGGGCTGGCGTCCACCAAAATTTCTGTTGCCCTGGCAACGTCGAAGTAGGCCATTGTCGTGCTGTCTAGTAATGCTTTCTTGACTTTCTCGAACGCTTCCGCCTCTACTCTCGACCATCTCCACGCTGTTTCTGTCTTCGTCAGGTTTCTTAGCGGTTCAGCAATTGTGGCTAATTGCGGAATGAACCTGGCACAGTATTGTGCCATCCCCATGAAACTCCTCACCTCTGACGCCGTCATTGGAGCGGGGGCGTTTTTGATTGCTGACGACTTCCTGGGGTCCACCTTGACACCTTCCGCATCGAAGACATAACCAAAAAACTCAATTGACCTTTTGAAGAACTGGCATTTCTCTTTGTTCAAAGTGATTCCATATTCCGCTAACCTTCGGAGTGTCAATTTTAGTCGTTTATGATGCTCCTCACTCGACTTCGCATGTATCAAGATATCATCACTTATGTTCAATACTCCGCTCAACCCAGACAGGATCTCTCTAATGGTGTTCTGAAAGATCTCAGCTGCTGATGTTATTCCAAAGTTGAGTCTTTTGTAACGTCGCAGCCCCAAGTGTGTAGAGAATGTCGTGATGTACCGACTCTCTTCTGCCAGCCGGAGCTGATGATATCCCGCATTAAGATCTAATTTAGAAAACCATTGGGCTCCATTTAAATCGGTCAAAATGTCATCCACTGTAGGCGTGAGATGTCTCTCTCGTTTTATTGCTCTATTCGGCATCCTCATGTCTATGCAGATCCGGATTTTACCAGGTTGTCGGGGCTTCTGTGCAATTACCATAGGTGATACCCACGGGGTTGGCCCCGTTACTTTTTCAATCACGCCTTGTTCTTCAAGGTTTTTCAGCTCCTGCTCCACCGCCGACCGCAGGTGGAATGGAATCCTCCTATGGCGCAGAGCCACCGGTTGTATTGCTTTGTCTATGTGTAGCCTGACAGGCGGTCGTTTGATGGTGCCCAGACCGTTGAATAGCGAGGGGAATCTTTGTAGGAGCTCTTCGGTGTGTAGCGCCTTCACTATGTTTGCAAATGCTATCAATTTGAGGTCTTCGGCGGTATGGCTTCCTATGAGTAGATCCGCTTCTCGATCTATTACGTGAAACGTAGTAGTGATCTCCTGTCCCTCTGCTCTTACTTGCACAGTCATCCTTCCTTTGAGGGGTAAGGGTTTCGTGCTCCCATATGTGAGGATGCGTGCTTTCGATGGCAGTAGTTCCGGTCTTGGTCTCAAAGCGTTGTAGTGCTGACACCCCATCACATTGATCGTTGCCCCGGTGTCTATGACACCTGTTACTGTTGATCCATCGATCTGTATTTCGCACTTGGGTTGTGGTCTCCGTCTCCTCTTCAACTCGCTGACAAATGAGACATAATAACACTCATCGTCTTCATCCGTTGACGATTCATCTGGGTATTGTGGATGTCGGGGCTGTGGTCTGTTGCCCGTTGCAGCCGATTTCTCACGGGTATCTTCTAGCGTCAGTTGTCTGACTGCCCTGTTTGGAGTTTTCTTCCCTGCCGATTCCCGACCTCTGAACGTTCCTCTGGCGCCCCCTCTGCAGACGCTTGCGAAATGGTTCATTCCGCCACACTTGGCGCATGCTTTACCACGTGCCGGACAGCCATTTTGACTGTGTTCCTCATATCCGCATGCTCCACACGGGGCTTGTCGCTGCGTTCGGGTAGGCCATCTTCCTCTGCCCCTGTTGTTGCTGCTTTTCATCGCGTCCACTCTTTCTGTCTTCACCGTCACTTCATGGCTGGTGGATGGGTTTATAGCTTCCTCCATCGCGGTGGCACGAGCATCAGACAGTTCGTGTGACCTGGCGAGCATCAGAATTTCGTCCAGCGTAATGCGCGACTGTCGCAAAATTAGTGTCCTCAAATGCTTACTTCTACAGCCCTGGATCAGTTGCGCCGTCACTTCCTTCGTTTGATCGTCGTCCGGGCAGGTGCTTATCATCTCCCTGAGTCTTGCATGGAACGCATCCATGGTCTCACCTTCTCGCTGTTTGGACTGTCTAAATTTGAATCGTTCGTAATGGGGATTTAACTGGGGGTCGAAATGGTCATTCAGCGCTTGTACCGCTGCGTTGTAGTCTGTTGCTGCTCCTGTATTTGGTAGATGCGTGAACAACTTGTGGAGTTCATCTCCACCAAAATGCAGCAAAAGGGAGCGTTTCACCTCCTCGTCCTTCTCACGCGTCGCCGTGAAGTAATTGTTCAGGCGGCGCAGCCACATCGCCCATCTCGGTGCAGCGGTATTTGGTTCAATGTGGGCACTAAATGGCGGCAAGGGGTTGATTTGTGAGTGTGGGGAATGTTGGACGACTGTCCCCACAGTTTGCTGTGCCACTGTTCCTGCCACTGCTGCCGGTTGCGCAGCCTGTGGTGTCCCCCCTGTCGCTCCCCCTTCTTGTCCTGACATGTTAGTGTTTGACAGGTGACGTACTCCCCTCCTGGTATGACTGTCTTCTACGTATTGCCTTGCTCCCTGTTTACTACTTGTCCTTGGTTGGCCCCAATGCAGTTGATACTTTTGACAAAATGTTATTTAGTGATATCCGGATTGGATGTGCCAAGGCTTGATGGAAAATATATTTTTTTTTTCAAAATGTCATTTAATATTTTTCTAGTCGATTGGATGCGCCAAGGCTTGATTTATTGTCCATTCCCTGCTTAGCCGGGCTTCCCTCAGCGATGTAGAACCTCCAGTCCTCTCCGTGAGGACACACGCCGCACTCGCGGCCTTCAGGGACGTTTTCGCGCCACACAGGCGCCGGGCCGCTCCAGCCGTCACTTCTGCGCATGCGCGCCTCGCACGATGCAGACGCAGGCCGTCCTAGGCCTCCACTGCGCATGCGCGAACCACACGAGGCCGCCGAAAGCCTTCCCAGGCCCGACACTCGCTCCAAACTCGCTCCCCACAGACAGCGCCGGTCCCTGATGCAGCTCCTCACACGCTGCTTACCGGCCCAGTTCCGCGCCGCCTTCACTTCCTCTGCCTCCGCAGGTCGTCACGAAGCAGGTAGGCGCGACGCGCTTCCAGACGCGCTGCTCCGCCGCAGGGCTCACGGGCTCACCACACCAGTGCCCGCCCTCGTCGCCAGTGTAGGGACGTTAACTGTTCGTGGCCCACCAGACTCACGGGCCACGGACCACCGGTCACACACACACACAAGGAGGGGACACTTCACTCAGCTTGGCAGGTACGGACCGGAAGTCACGAGCGACTCCGGTCCCTTTATTTAAAGCCTTCTGGCCACGCCTGGCCAGAAGGTGCTACAATGTGTGGATGTGTTTCCGGGCCTCAGCCGAGACCCGCGAAACACTAGAGCGCTACAACCTGTATGTTGACAGGTAACTGATTCCATTCGAGACCCTAGCGGAGGACTATGACTTGCCAACTGGGCAATTATTACTGCACAACTCCATTAAGAGAGCACTCACAGCGGCCTGGGGAGACATTACTGTAGAGCCAAAGATGCATCTCTTGATACAGCATTTACATGTGATGGGCAACGGATCACACATAATACACTGGTTGGTGAAGGCATTAATTACACACATGACAAACCCTATGACAACCTTACGTTTGAAATGGGAAGAAGACAGGGGACACCCATGGACAGACCGTGAATGGGAGACTATACTCGTTAATCCCACATGTATACCAAGAAACTCTAACTTTTGCCTCAAACAAACATACATACCTCTCAGCAGATAAATTGAACAAATATTTTAATATGACTACCTCAGCATACCCCTGTTGTCTACAGATAAATGCTGATTTTCTTCAAATGATGTGGTCATGCGCCTCCCTGAGCATGAATTGGTAGGAAATTATAGAAGCACAAGCGAAGTACACTGGAAGACCACCCCTACAGTCATGGGAAGAATATATACTAGGTTTCTACCCCAGATCAAAGAAGCTCAGAGTAACAGCAAAGTTCACCGATCTAGGCCTTATAGTGGCCAAACGATTAATAACAACAAGATGGAAACGCGCAGAACCTCCAGTCCTAAATAGCTGGAAAAACATTGGGATACCATGCTTGTGAAAATAAAATACATAGACAGGGAGAGTGTGACCAGCTCCCCACAAGAAGAAGCTGAGCGGGATGTGGATGCCCGACAACAGTTGCCCCACACCCTCTCCTCGCAATAAACCCAACACTGCCAGGCCCATGAAAGACTAGGTCGGAAGTGCAAAACATTAAAAGCGGGAGAGACCTAACTGAACACTAGATATGATATAGGGGAAAAAAAGGAAGAGCTGGACATGTTGTAGATCAAAAGAGAATGTACGGTCACCTCGCCCGAATATCATGACCCAGCCGCAGCAGACTGAAGATGGCTCCTTTTGTTACTTTTTCTTTTCCACCTTTGTTTAATTACTTGGTTTAAAGTGAAAACTGTATCACATTTGCAATAAATGATATTGTTGAATTGAGAAGTGTGATATAGAAATATACAGAGTATATTGTGCGGGTGAATAGACAAACGACTCTCGGGGAAAGGGCAGTGACAGCAGAGCATATATGATTTATCCACAAGTAAGCATGATAGCCAAATGCAAATATACATTGGTTTAATGAATAAGATCAGTATGGTGTTCTATACCCAATATGTAAAACTAAACTCGTAAAAGAATGTCTATTATTTTCATGGTGCCTATCTCGCATCTATCCCTCATGTATTATGTTCCTTTACTTTCTTTCCACCACTGTTTATATTTGAAAAATGCAAATAAAGGTGTAAAAAATGAGTGTCTGTGTGGGTGAGTGGGTGTCTGAGTGGGTTCATGAGTGTCTGAGTGTCATCTGAGGTGGTCTGTGAGTGCGTGTGAGAGTGTCTGAGTGGGTTTGCGAGTGCCTACATGAGTGTGTCAGTCAATCTGTGAGTGAGTGCATGAGTGTCTGAGAGGTCTGTGAGTGGGTGTGTGAATGTATGAATGAGTCTGTGAGTCTCAGAGTGTGTCTTCGAGTTGGCGTGTGAGTCTCTAAGTAGGTCTGTGAGTGGGTGAGAGAGAGTATGAGTGATTCTGTAAGTGGATGTATGAATGTCAGACTGGGTCTGTGAGTATGTATACATGTCTGTATACATGTCTGAGTGCATGAGTGTCTGAGTAGGTCTGCGAATGGGTGCACAAGCCTCTGAGTGAGTCTGTGAGTCTTGAGTGGGTCTGTTAGTCAGTGTGTGGGTGCGTGAGTCTCTGAGTTGGTCTATGAGTCGGTGTGTGTCTCTGAGTATGTCTGTAAGTGAGTGAGAGAGAGTATGAGTTATTCTGTAAGTAGGTGCATGAGTGACTGACTGGGTCTGTGAGTAGGTGTATGTTTCTGAGTGCATCTGGGAATGGGTTCATGAGTGTCTGAATAGGACTGTGAGTGGCTGTGAGAGTGTCTGAGTTGTTCTGTGACTGGGTGCAGGAGTGCCTGAGTGGGTTCTTTCAGTTTTCTGACTGTTTTCCCCTCACTTCTCACCTTTGTTCTGCCTCTTTCTTCTCATTTCTGACCTCTATTTTGCCTCTTTCTGCTCATTACTAGCCTTTATTTTGCCTCTTTTTGCTAATTTCTCACCTCTATTTTGCCTCTTTCTGCTCGGTTCTGCCCTCTATTTTACCTCTATCAGCTCTTTTCTGATCTTTATTTTGTCTCTTTCTGCCCATTTCATATCTCTACTTGCCTCTTTCCGCTCATTTCTGACCTTTTATTCTGCTTCTTGCTGCTTGTTCCTGACCTCTATTTTGCTTCTTTTTGCTAATTTCTGACCTTAATTCTGCCTCTTTTGGCTCATTTCTCACCTTTATCTTGACGCTTTCTGCTAGTTTCTGACCTTTATTCTTCCTCTTTCTGCTTGTTTCTTATCTTTATCTTGCTGCTACTTTCTCGCCTCTATTTTGCATTTTTCAGCTTGTTTTCACCTTTATTCTGTTGCTTTCTGCTTGTATGTCATCTTTATTTTGCCACTTGCTGCTCGTTTCTGACCTTTATTCCGCTTCTTTCTCCTTGTTTCTCACCTTTATTTTGCCTCTTTCTGATCATTGCTGATCTTTATTTTGCCTTTTACTGCTCGTTTTCACACCCTTATCTTGTTTCCTTTTGCTTGTTTCTGACCTTTATTTTGCCTCTTTCTCCTCATTCTCCTGGGACCATGGGAGGAGTCTCAAGACCCCCACAGTCCCATCCGGCTCTCCGCCTCCTGAGGGAGCTGGCATTGTTCTTGCACAAGGGGGGCTGTTGGAAATGCAGCTCCCTGTGTGCAAGAGCAATCTGTTTCATCTATTTCTCTGCTTGCATGTCTACTGGCTGGAAAAGAGAAGAAACCTCCGCTTTCAGTTGGCGGGAGCACTTTGACAGCTACTGCCAGCTGGAAACTGAGTGTTTGCTTTTGTTTGGTGTGAGCTATCAAACCTTCCATCAAGCAAAAGTAAACAGCTATGTACCAGGCATGGGACCTCCGGGACATAGCAGAAGCCGGACATGGGGGGTGACAGTCCCCATGGCCATTTATGAGACAAAGATAATGTTTGCATTGGCGCCCGGAGAGGTGGTGGCCCCCCACCTTCTTAAAAAAAGAAAGGCTCGGGAGTTTGTGGTCTCAGGGTGTGGGGTCAACGCGGCCCTGCAAAGTGTTTTAATTGCCCCGGGGAGGTTGTGGTCCCCAGGGCTTCTAGAAGCCCAAGAGAAAGGTCCTTGCAGCCACCCTTTTTAATTAAAAACAAGGCCCTGGGGAGATGGTGTTCCCTGTGCTTCTAGTAGGTAGTCCAGGAGGGGAGTCTGCACGGTCCCCCTCCATTATTTTGTTTAAAAAGTCCAGAGGAGGTGGTGGTCTTCGGGCCTCAAAGAGCCTCAAAGGGGAGCCCCATGCACCCCTCTTCTTTTTTTTTAAATGCCCCAGGACCTGGCCTAACCTGGGGACCTTTGAAAACAAGTGTGGGAGCCTGTGCTTGTTTTGTTCTTAATTTTTTTAACTGCAAATTTCACAAATTTGTGAATTTGTTTTTTTAAGAAAAAGCTTTTTTGCTCTGATCAGGTCCCTCTGGGACCCCAAAACCAAGGCTTGGGGGTCAGGATATTGCACCCTGCCCCCTGTTTATTTTTTCACTTTTTTGGGGGTCTCGGCTAAAGCCAAGTCCCAAGATGGCTGTCAATACTTCCTGGTTGAAGATTTCATGAAGATTCGTCAAACAACACCAAAGATATAGGCAAGCCGATACCACACAGAAAGGGTGGAAGAATTTGCTGTGTAACATCCGTTCTCTGCCCAAGCATTCAACGGAAGTATGGGATTTTATTTCCTCAGCCCAGCCGGAACTGAGTTTCCTTACCGAAACCTGGCTTAAGCCTCACTCGGTCCCGGCCATCACCTTGGGTATTCCGGAAGGGTTCAAAATACTCAGATTGGACAGACCATCCAAAATTGGGGGTGGCATCGCCATTATTTATAAAAGCAGGATCAACATCTCGGTCCTAGACCAATGTAGTACTGTCACCATGGAAACATTGGTCTTTAGGATAGATGCACCTGCTCGTGCCTGCTGGAAAGGGGCGCTGGTGTACCGTCCTCCAGGTCCTACCGCAAATCTTTTGCTGCAATTAATTGAACTGCTGGCCCCATACCTTAAATCAGGCAATAACTTTCTATTACTGGGAGATTTCAATGTCCACAGTGACCTCATTGGCAACTCTGATGCCCAGACTCTTCTGACTGACTTGTCCCTCTTAGGACTAACGAAGTATAATGAGGGCCCAACACACTTAGCCGGCAATACTCTGGACATGATATTTTCTAATTCATCTAAAATTACATGCGACCCTCCCAAGCAAGTGAATTGGTCAGATCACTCTGTGATTGATTTCCTCATGTATGATCTGACTACACTAAAAAGCTGGATTCCGGCAATCCCTTTTTAGCGGAGACAGTGGCATAAGGTCTCATTGGAAAATTTTCAAAATGCGTTTATTGAACTCCAACTTGAAGAATCTGATGATATTGATGTAGCTTTACTCAAATATAACTCGGCCATAACTAAGGCGATCGACCAGATAGCCCCCATGAAAGTATGTATGAAACGTCCCAACCAGCGCCAGGAGGCATGGTTCACAGATCAGCTGCGCTTGCAAAAGCAAGGGTGTAGGAAGTTAGAAAGGGTTTGGAGAACCACACACTCTGAGATGGATAGAAATCTATTCCACCTCTCTTTGACTAACTATCACAAAAATATAAAACATGCCAGAAAAACTCACATTTCTTCACAACTAACACAGCCGGAAATTCATAAAAAATACTGTATCAGATTTAACAATCTTTTACCAAACCTAAGGCATGTGAAAGCCTTGTTCTGCCCTCGCAACAGCTATGTGACAATATCTCCTCATACTTCTCTCACAAAATAGAGGTGATTTATGAAAAAATCACAAGGACAGGAAGCCTAGTGAGCAATCCCGTGCCTTCACAGACATCTAAGCCGCCCAACCCTGTGCTACTCACTGAATTTCCTACCATCACTATGACTGAGGCTGAATCATTAGTAGGCCAGGTTAAGTCGGGCTCTCCTTCCGATTGCATCCCTGCTAAAATGTTCCCATCCCTGTCCAAGCAGCTCGGTCCATGGTACAGTCCCTTGTCAACCTCTCCCTCCCAGGGGGGCGGGTGCCGCAGGATTGGAAGGGGGCCAGGTGAGACCCATTCGTAAGAACCCCAATGCACCATGGACAGAGTTATCGAATCTCCGCCCTATCTCAATTCTCCCATATCTGAGTAAGCTAATGGAGAAACATGTCAACACCAACCTGTCTAAATTTATTGAACAAACTGGAGGCTTTGATCAATCCCAGTCCGGGTTCAGGCCCAATTACAGCACCGAATCTGCACTGCTTTCTGTGACTGATAACATCAGAATGTCCCTTGATAAGGGTCATTCTATGATTCTGGTGCTGTTGGACCTGTCCGCAGCGTTCAACACAATCTCCCATGATGTCTTCTCAGACGGCTGGAAGAGGTGAGGCTAGGGGGATCAGCCACGTCATGGATGAGAAGTTTTCTGTCTGGCCGCTCGCAGTGTGTAAGTATCGGCTTGTTTCGCTCAGCACCTCTGGAACTGACCAAGGGGGTTCCACAGAGCTCTTGCCTGAGCTCTACACTTTTCAACATTTATGTTGCCCCCTTGGCCGGACTCCTGAGGTCATACGGGTTCATACCCATCTCGTATGCTGACGACACGCAGCTCCTCTTTCCATTCAGCACACTAACCACCACGGTCCAACAGGCCTTCTCTGATGGCATGCGGGCTGTATCACAGTGGATGACTAATAACTTCCTACAATGTAACGTGGGAAAAACGGAGGTAATGCTTTTTGGTGAGGCCCCACTCCTGTGGACTCCGGAATGGTGCCCATCAGACCTGGGCCCCAACCCCGCCCTCAAGCATGTGGTAAAAAACCTGGGTATTCGGTTAGATCACGGCCTAACCCTTAAAGAGCAAGTACACCAGACAGCCGGCTCACGCTTCCACGTAATTGGTCTGGTCCAAAGAGTTTTTCCGCTACTTCCGGACTCCACTCGTAAAACCTTGGTACAGGCTCTGGTGCTCAGTCGCCTGGACTACTGTAATGGGCTGCTGCTTTCAGCCAATGACACCTTACTTAGCAGACTGCAAGTAGTCCAAAACACAGCGGCAAGACTAGTCCAGAACGCACCTCCCAGGTCACCATTGCGCCCTTTGTTGGAGAAGCTCCATTGGCTGCCCATCCACCAGCGGATTACGTTTAAAACATGTTGTGTTATCCACAAAGCCCTTCAGAACATGGACCCCTCCTATCTTGCGGAGAAATTCATTCCTTACAACCCTGTACGTGCCCTTCGTTCCAGCAGTAAATTTCTTCTTGAAGTTGCGACTATTAGGAGGGCAAGATTGGGAGGGAAGGCCCTTTCCTACCTTGGCCCTCGCCTTTGGAGCAAACTTCCCGTTTCCCTCAGGTTATGCCCAGAACATCCCAAGTTCAGGAAACTGTTAAAAACCTTCCTGTTTCGAACTTACTAAGTATTCCAGAATAGTCAGCCTCCTCAAAGATCCGTTTTAAGTGCAGAGATACTCCTTCGGGAGTCGATTCAATCGCTATAGAAGCACATAAATAAATAAATAAAATAAGCCCAAAAAATGCTTTTCCCATGGAAACACAGTCCTAACTATAACTACCTATTGGTGACTGTGAGTAGAAAATGTATATAACTAAATATATACATACATATTTTGAAATAAATAAATTAACTGAATTTTTATTGTGGGGGAAGCCCCTCCAAACCTCCCTTTCATGAAATATACTTACCACCTTATGTCTGTACCCACCCATTAAACCCTAAAAATACCCTAAGAACCCAATAACCTTATCCACCACAGAACCCTAAAAATACCCTACCACCCTAAACTCCTATCTACCCCAAACCTCAACAAATCCCTTATTACCCTATGCCATTTCCTATAACTAAACCCTAATGACCCCTACCACCCTTTACACCTACAACCTCTAAATCCTAAAAGCACCCTTACAGCCCAATACCCTTATCCATCACTTAAAGCCTAAAAATACCCTTACCATCCCATGCCTCTACCCACCTCTAAACCCTAAAAAAACATTTACCACGCTATATACCTACTCATCACTAAACCCTAAAAAATCCCATACCACCCTATGCCCTTACTGACCCCTAAACCCTAAAATACCCTTACCACCCTATTCCCCTAACAACACCGTAACCCTAAAAACACCTTTCAGCCCAATATTCAATATACCTCATATATATATTTATATATATATATTACTTACTGGCGATAGCCAGTAGGTATATATAGTTAGGATTTTTTTCCTATGGGATTTTTGAAAATTCTATGTCGAATAACTTTGGCGTTTGAGGACAGAATTGGCTGAAATTTTCAGGAAAATTGAACATTTTGTTTCTGAGCAGCCCCTGATAATTTGGGGGGGTTTCGTCAAGGGGGGGCCGAGAAAAAAGGGGCGGTCCCAAAACGTGTTTTTCCCATGCAATTTTCCATAGGGCGGTTGGCCTCACTATTAGCCTGAACGGCTGAATGGATTTACACCAAACTTGGCAAAATTGTAGGGACTGGTAGCCCGATGTGCCTTTGCTATGTCTCAAGATATAGGCTACAGTGGTTTTTACGAAAATTAACTTTGAAAAATATATATTGGGCTACATTGGGCTATATATATGTTGGAGCCCAAATGTAGCCCAATGTAGCCCAATGTAGCCCAATGTAGCCCAAAGATGGCCACCAGAGACAAAAAAAAACAAATGTAGCCCAAATATCAGCCAGATGTAGCCCAACTATAGCCCAATGACAGAATGTCCCAGAGTGTTCTAAAGAACAACTAGAGTGCTAACAGTCCTACTTATTACAAAGGTATGGCACACCTGAAGCCATCTTGATTGGAATAAAGTGGTAACTCTTAAAACATTTAATTTAAAAAGGAACAAAATGAGGGGGTTCATTTTGCCATAGAAAGTATGATTAGCGAATATATGACGAAATCCCGCATACCATCAGTCCGCAAAAAAAATCCCGCATGTACTATTAGGCCGCAAATTAAAATAACGAAAACTTTTAGAACGAATATGCCTTTAGCATACACTAAACAACTAAACTACCCTAAACCCTAAAACACTACCCCCAGCATGACCCTACACTACACAAACAGTACAACACTACCCTAAACCCTAAAACACTACCCCCAGCATGACCCTACACTACGCAAACACTACAACACTACCCTAAACCCTAAAACACTACCCCCAGAATGACCCTACACTACGCAAACACTACAACACTACCCAAAACCCTAAAACACTACACCCCAGCATGACCCTACACTACGCAAACACTACAACACTACCCTAAACCCTAAAACACTACCCCCAGCATGACCCTACACTACACAAACACTACAACACAACCCTAAACCCTAAAACACTACCCCCAGTATGACCCTACACTACGCAAACACTACAACACAACCCTAAACCCTAAAACACTACCCCCAGCATGACCCTACACTACGCAAACACTACAACACTACCCTAAACCCTAAAATACTACACCCCAGCATGACCCTACACTACGCAAACACTACAACACTACCCAAAACCCTAAAACACTACCCCCAGCATGACCCTACACTACGCAAACACTACAACACTATCCTAAACCCTAAAACACTACGCCCAGCATGACCCTACACTACGCAAACACTACAACACTACCCTAAACCCTAAAACACTAGCCCCAGCATGACCCTACACTACGCAAACACTACAACACAACCCTAAACCCTAAAACACTACCCCCAGCATGACCCTACACTACGCAAACACTACAACACTACCCTAAACCCTAAAACACTACCCCCAGCATGACCCTACACTACGCAAACACTACAACACAACCCTAAACCCTAAAACACTACCCCCAGCATGACCCTACACTAAACAACCACCACAACTCTACACTACACTAACACAACACTACACTACACAACACTACACTACACTACACAATCACTAACCCACGAAAAAATTAACACAAACCCACTTACCTCTCTCGTCATCGTGGTTTTCACAACGCAAATGAATTTACCATACATGCCTTTAAAACGTAATTCTTTGTAAAGGCATGCGCGATAAATGCACATGCGTTTTGAAAAAATGCGGGATAATGGTATGCGAGGTCAATGACCTTGCGGGATAATGGTATGCGGACTGAAAGTCTGCGGGATAAAAAATGCGGGAAAATGGCTGCAAACCATGATTAGCAGCAGACTTCCCTGGTGAGCACTAGCTTTACTACAGTGATCTAATGAGCAACTAGAGTGCTAACATTCAGAATTGATGGCAAATGTGTGACACATCTGAATGCCTTCTTGATAGAACCAAAGTAAACATGCATTGAAAATGCAATAGATCTTGCCCTCGTTTAAGTTAAAGCCATTCTGTTTGTAATGAGGTGGCTTTTTAGCTTTGCTTTTATTAGTGTTTTTAAAACTTTCATGTAAATAACATGCATATGTATGCATATATGTATATGTATGCATGCATTTATATTTATATAGATATGCAGATTATATATGTTTATATATGTATATTACCTACTGGCGATAGCCAGTGGGTATATATAGTTAGGATTTTTTCTCTATGGGATTTCTGAAAATTCTATGTCTAATAACTTTGGCGTTTGTGGACGGAATTGGCTGAAATTTTCAGGAAAATGGCACATTTTGTTTCTGAGCAGCCCCTGAAAATTTGGGGGGGTTTCGTCAAGGGGGGGGCGAGAAAAAAGGGGGGTCCCAAAACGCGTTTTTCCCATTCATTTTTCCATAGGGCGGTTGGACTTTTAGCTCGAACGGCTGAATAGATTTACAAGAAACTTGGCAAAATTGTAGATATGGTTTGCCCGACGTGCCTTTGCTATGTCTCAATATATGTGCTCCAGTGGATTTTGAGAAATTAACGTTTAAAAAAATATATATATCTGTGACAGCGCTCCGGTTAGCGCCCCGGTTCGCGTACCTGACGCGTAACGGAACTTCGCGAAGCGAAGCTGATTGGCTCTCCGGTGTCTGTCAACATTCTAAACAGTCCGGAGCGGCCGCCATCTTGTCTCTCGGTACGATCGAGAGACAAGATGTGGTGAAAAACGAAGGGGGAAATGAAGGAAAGGGGGCAAGGTAGACCATTCCTGACCCCCTAGGATTGATGAGGGGGATATTAAAGTGCCCCGCGGGGCAAAAAATTAAAAAAAAAATGTTTTTGCGATTTTACGCCGTAGAGGCGCGTCCCGGTACGCGAACCGGGCAGCTCACCGGGCAGCTCACCGGGCAGCTAACCGGCAGCGTAGCTGTCAACATTGTAAACAGTCCGGAGCGGCCGCCATCTTGTCTCTCGGTAGGTTCGAGAGACAAGATGTGGGGAAAAAAGAAGGGGGAAATGAAGGAAAGGGGGCAAGGTAAACCCCTCCTGACCCCCTAGGATTGATGAGGGGGATATTAAAGTCCCCCGCGATTTTTCGCGGTAGAGGCGCTTCCCGGTACGCGAACCGGGCAGCTAACCGGCAGCGTAACGGGAGTCCGCCATCTTGTGTTTTTGGAGCGTCCGGTTCGCGTACCGGGTAGCGTCCCGGTAAGCGTAACAAGGGGAAAACCAAGAGAAACAGTAAAAAAAAAATTAAGGGAATAGATTTCCAGCAAACTTGGCAAAATTGTAGGGACTGTTTGTTTGATGTGCCTTTGCAAGGCCTCAAGATATGTGCACGTGTGGATTTTGTCTAATTAAGGTTAAAAAAAAATATATATATCTGTAAGCGTGCTCCGGCACGCTTACGTTACGGGTTTTGTTTGCGCTGCAGAGCCGATACGTCACGGTTATGCGACGCGTCTTGAGGCGTCTCACGTGGCTACGTGATACGTCACGTAATAAAGAATATATTTTACAGCTATAGATATTAGCTTTTAAAAAACCAATGAAATTCACTGAAAAAACCATAGGTTATAGACCATATATAGTTAGGAATTTGCATTTACAAAACCTTGAAAATTCACTGAAAAAACCATAGGTTAGAGACCATATATAGTTAGCTGGACATTTTATTGACATAAAACCAATGAAATTCCATATATAGTTAGTTGCACTAACTATATATCGCGCACCCGCAATCCACTGCTGATGATGTCACATATTACATCATTCATGACATGGTCAGTGACATCACTGATGACATCACTGATGACATCTCAAATGACATCACTGATGACATCACTGATGACATCTCAAATGACATCACTGATGACATCATGACACACCAATACCAGTTACTACGTACGCACTCACTGATTCCTACGTCTACACACACATTCACTCATTCACCCATACAATCACTCATACATACAGTCACTCATTATTACAACACTATCATATGCACTCATACACCTATGCAGACACTCACACACTGCCACTCATCCATGGAGTTACTCACACACCTAGTCAGTCCTGTAAAGAATCAATCACACTTCCATTTCCTCATCTATACAGTTAAACACAGAACACCATACTTCAGTGACATCACTGATGACATCACTGATGACATCTCAAATGACATCACTGATGACATTTCAAATGACATCACTGATGACATCATGACACACCAATACCAGTTACTACATACGCACTCACTGATTCCTATGTCTACACACACATTCACTCATTCACCCATACAATCACTCATACATACAGTCACTCATTATTACAACACTATCATATGCACTCATACACCTAGTCAGTCCTGTGAAGAATCAATCACACTTCGATTTCCTCATCTATACAGTTAAACACAGAACACCATACTTTTCACACATATACTAACACATACTTACTCTCTTATACAATCACTGATACAAGTACACATTGATATGCACAGAGTCACACACCTCCCAGCCAGCCACACACACACTCAGTCTTCCATACATCCACTCATTTTTCAATATGTAAAACATATTTAAACTTTACAAAAACACACAGACACTAGATGATGTCATCAGTGATGTCATTTGAGATGTCATCAGTGATGTCATCAGTGATGTCATTTGAGATGTCATCAGTGACATCATCCAGTGACTGTGTGTTTCTGTAAAGTTTAAATATGTTTTACATATTGAAGAATGAGTAGATGTAGAAGTGTCTGGATGAAGGATTTAGTAGGTGCGTGACTGACTGTATGAGTGAGTGATTAAATGTGTCTCACTGAGTGCATGGGTTAGTGACTAAACTGTCTTAATTTGTGCATCATTATGTCTGTTGTTCTGTAAACTGCTGCATGTGTTGGTCAGTAGCTATATGAGTAACTATATGGGTTATTGATTGATTGCCCAAGTATTTGTATGGGAGACTGAGTGTGTGTGTGGCTGGCTGGGAGGTGTGTGACTCTGTGCAGATCAATGTGTACTTGTATCAATGATTGTATAAGAGAGTAAGTATGTGTTAGTATATGTTTCAAAATGTAAGGTGCTCTATGTTTAACTGTATACATTAGAAAATGGAAGTGTGATTGATTATTTACAGGACTGACTAGGTGTGTGAGTAACTCCATGGATGAGTGACAGAGTGTGAGAGTCTGTATAGGTGTATGAGTGCATATGATAGTGTTGTAAAGATGAGTGATTGTATGTATGAATGATTGTATGGGTAAATGAGTGAATGTGTGTGTAAACATAGGAATCACTGAGTGCGTATGTAGTAACTAGTATTGGTGTGTCAATGGTTTCAAAAATTATACTCTGTATTTAACACTGGGTGTAACAGAGGTTATATTAAAGTGTGAGGAGATGCATTGTATTGTCACATGAATGATATCATCAGTGATGTGGTCATTGATGTCAAATGAGATGTCATCAGTGATGTCATCAGTGATGTCATTTGAGATGTCATCAGTGATGTCATTTAAGATGTTATTAGTGATGTCATTTCAGATGTCATCAGTGATGTCATCAGTGATGTCATTTGAGATGTCATCAGTGATGTCATCAGTGATGTCACTGACCATGTCATGAATGATGTAATATGTGACATCATCAGCAGTGGATTGCGGGTGCGCGATATATAGTTAGTGCAACTAACTATATATGGAATTTCAATGGTTTTGTGTGAGTAAAATAAGGTTTTTTAAATGCTAATTCCTAACTATATATGGTCTATAACCTATGGTTTTTTCAGTGAATTTTCAAGGTTTTGTAAATGCTAATTCCTAACTATATATGATCTATAACCTATGGTTTTTTCAGTGAATTTCAATGGTTTTTTAATAGCAAATATCATAAGCTGTCGAATGTCAAGTACGTGGTAAGTGAAAACATTTTCGTGTTTATGCACACTGATCTGCTTTGAATGGTGCCCCCCCCCCTCATTTCTATTAGGAGTACTCTCTCTTTGCACATAGTGAAGGGTAGTTAACGCAGGCCTTTGCCCCCGTTGTAATACGTCGTGCCTGCTTCTCTCTCCATTTGATTGATTGTTATCCAAGTATTTACTGTTTTAGAATTGGTTCTCTTTGGTTCATTCTCTATTTACAAACAAACACAGAGTCGCAATACTCTGTTTAGTCTTTGCAGATAACTAAAAATCGTGTAAAAAAAAAAAGAAAAGGAATCGAGCAAAATCAGTAGGCCACTAACGGGATCTCTTTTTGACCTCGCTAAAATAGAAACATTAGGAACAACCCCTCATGACAAATACAAAACTAGTGAGATGAACTGAACTCCACACAATGATGGCTGCAAAACAGCTCGGCTCCGCCCCCCACCCCGCCCAAAATAACGATAAAGAGCGGCTGCCATGATTGGTTGCGGAATGGCCACGACGGAGCTACGAAATGGTACTGCTCTCATGCTAACCCCAGCTTCAGTCTGAAACATCCAGAAACACTGTAGACTACCAATTCGATCAGTTCCGGTAGCGCCCCAATGTAACCCGGTAGAGAAGAACTAGCCCTCCCCTCTTTGACTGATGGTTCTTGTTGCCTGTCCCTTCTGTTGTCATTTAACAGAACTATTTAGCCTGCTGAAAGGGGTTGTGTTCCGACCGCTGGTTGGTGGAGACATTTTGACTATATTCTGGACCTGCGTTGTCGCGTAATGCGTCATATGACGCGCCGCGTTAGCGCATCCGGAAGTCATCCGGGGCGCGCAGCGCGTAACGTAAGCATAACAAGTCATGTGACTTGTTAATAAAACTTTTCATTGGTTCATTTTACTTTTCTTATTCTAATGATGAAAGGCTTGGTCATATGACCTAAAAATTACGCTTTTTATTACTTCCAAACATTATTTTTTCTTAAATATATGTTATAATGTTCCAGGCTAATGTACTTTCCCGGAAAATTTACAACTGTCCTGCAAGTAAAATATATTCTTTTTTCGAAAAAAAGAGCATTTCTTCGTCCCATGACGGAGCCGTTGAGCAAAAGAGGGTCGACCTGCTGTCTTAGTCGCCGATACGCCTGAATATGAGATTCTTATCGATCACTTTATGTTGCAGGAATAGAAAACACAACAGCCCTTGACCATTTATCTTTACTGCGTTCCTTCGTATTATACCTTTTACCCTTCATGTAATTGGTCTGCTTTATTTCACTTGCCTTTTAATGATTCTAAAACAGTGACTATTATTAAAAACTTTACCAATGTATATACTACTACCATGTTTTCTTTTAAAAACCTTTATTGTGAAAATTTCATTATACAAATACGAGCCTATAACCACGTGGGCCGGCCACGGAGCAAACTGTAATCGTATATGATGAGTAGACATTTACACTGTAGAGGAACGTAACGGGCGGGCCATTAGGTTGCAAGAACTAAGGTGTCTAACAGTTACGGAATCGGTGGACGTACATTTTATAATTAAAATACGACAGGGCCAGTTACAATAAAATTATCTAGATATACATTTGCGGGCAAGTACCATGGGTGACGTTAATTCGAACTTTCAATAGTACAGTAATCAATAACACATCAGAACTTAATATCAATAGGGATGTCGAAATATTCAATCAATTCTCGTCCCCGCCCGCCATGTGCTTCAAAACTGCATACGTATCTCGTGATTTCAAGGTTCTGCAACCAGTACACAACAAGGAGTTACGAGTCCCATTTATTCCGGCGCCATTTTGGGCGAGGACGGGCAGGTCTCTATATAGTCAAAATGTCTCTACCAACCATCGACTATGATGATGTTCATATGCTGTATTTATTAGAGTAACACTCATCTGTCCACATGAAATTAATTTGCCACAATCTAAACATGTCATTTTAATCTTTCCAAAGTTCTTCTAAATATTTGGGACCGTTTCCCTTGCCTCTGATGCTGTCAGTGCCACTTCTTTGATGAATGTACTAGCAGGTGAGGGGTTCTCCTCCAAATCTCTCTTTTATGCAGCACTATAATTAATTGGTGCCACCTCTCCATATGACGATGCATGGTATAGTTACCATAACTATATTTTTTTTCGGTTCCTCTGGAGAGTTCATCGTGGCAGATGAAGCGTGTAACGTACCGGGCATTTACCTTTTTTTGCATGTACAGGAAAGGAAAAAAAAATCGAGCGTCCGAGTTCTAAGGTGTCCCAGGGCCATTTTAGTGGACCAGGCCCAAATCCAAAGAACAGGCCGCCATTTTGAGAGTCCTGTTGCAGCCGCCTGTCGCTGTAGCATCAAGAGCAGCCGAAACTCAGCTGAATGGCAACTGAAACGGTAAAGGGGCGCCCCACTACAGCAGACGAGCCTCCACCTAGGAAGGCCCGTTCACGCCGCCTCCCCCCCCCCCCCCTTCGGGCACCCCACGCCGTTATTCGGAGCAGTATTGTAGGATGGCCACACCAGTGCGGCAACTTGCTAGACATCACCTCGGTGGTAACCGAATCTCAACGCCTTGTGGTGTCTTCTATTCAGAAAACATTGTTATGCTGCCTTCGACCTATTCGCCGCAAGTGCGCACACAACTCAACTGCATAGCTTGCTAGACACCACCTCGATGCCATCCGGATCTTGGAATCTCAGCGCCTTTTGGTGTCTTCTCTTCAGAAAATATTGTTGCGCTGCCTTTGGCCCCATTCGCACATCGGTCCGCTACTGACGCCATCTCACAGGCTAATGGGGCGCCCCACGCCGACTTTCAGCATTGTAGGATGATCACACCAGTACAGCAACTTGCTAGACATCACCTCAGTGCCATCCGGATCTCGGCGCCCCACTGCAGATGAAGTGCCTCTCAACTATGAAACCACCACGGTGACATCCGGATCTTGGCGCCTTGTGCTGCCTTCGGCCTATTCGCACATCGGTCCGCTACTGACGCCATCTCACAGACTAATGGGGCGCCCCACGCCGAGTTTCAGCATTGTAGGATGACCACACCAGTACAGCAACTTGCTAGACATCACCTCGGTGCCATCCGGATCTTGGCATCTCAACGCCTAGTGGTATCTTCCATACAGAAAATATTGTTGCGCTGCCTTTGGCCCCATTCGCACATCGGTCCGCAACTTAGACATCACCTCGGTGCCATCCGGATCTTGGCATCTCAGCGCCTTGTGGTGTCAGTCAGAAAATATTGTTGCGCTGCCTTTGGCCCCATTCGCACATCAGTCCGCTACTGACACCATCTCACAGGCCAACAGGGCGCCCCACGCCGACTTTTACCATTGTAGGATGGCCACACCAGTGCCACAACTTGCTAGACACCACCTCGGTGCCATCCGGATCTTGGCATCTCAGCGCCTTGTGGTGTCTTCTATTCCGAAAATATTGTTGCGCTGCCTTTGGCCCCATTCGCACATCGGTCCGCTACTGCCGCCATCTCACAGGCCAACGGGGCGCCCCACGCCGACTTTCAACATTGTAGGATGGCCACACCAGTGCGGCAACTTACTAGACACCACCTCGGTACCATCCGGATCTTGGCGCGTTGTGCTGCCTTCGGCCTATTCGCACATCGGTCCGCTACTGACGCAAACTCACAGGCCAACGGGGCGCCCCACGCCGACTTTCAGCATTGTAGGATGGCCACACCAGTGCTGCAACTTGCTGGACACCACCTCGGTGCCATCCGGATCTTGGCGCGTTGTATTGCCTTCGGCCTATTCGCACATCGGTCCGCTACTGACGCCGCCTCACGTGCCAACGTATTTTCTCCGCATTTTATACCCTATGCCGCATAACAGGTCATGTGACTTGTTTATAAAACTTTTCATTGGTTCATTTTACTTTTGGTTTCCTAATGATGGAAGGCTTGATCATATGACCTAAAAACAACACTTTTCATTGGATGAAAACTTTTTTTTTTTTCCCAAACGATGAAAGCCCCACCTTGTTTCTGGATGTTTCAGACTGAAGCTGGCGTCAGCATGAGAGCACCACCATCTCGTAGCTCCGTCGTGGTCATTCCGCGAGCAATCATGGCAGCCGCTCCCCACCAGAAGCCTGCAGGAGTCGGGGGCCCCCAAAACTTTTGATGAATCCTCAAGGCGGAGGGGACGCTTTCGAGAATGGGGTCCAAGACCTAGCAGACAAGCGTCCGATTTTCAAGGTGTCCCAGGGCCATTTCAGTGGACCAGACCCAAAAAGGAAAGAGCCTGCCGCCATTTTGAGAGTCCTGTGACAGCCGCCTATCGCTGCACCGCAAGAGTGGGCGCAACTCAGCTGAATGGCGGATTTTGACACAGTGGACCAAAAACGGACGGAATGGCAACTGAAACGGTAAAGGGGCGCCCCACTACAACAGATGACACTCCACCTGGAGAGGCCCGTTCACGCCGCCTCCCCCGGGGCGCCCCACGCCGTTATTCGGAGCAGCATTGTAGGATACCAAAACCAGTGCGGCAACTTACTGGACATCACCTTGGTGCCATCGTTCTGCTGCCTTGGAACTATTCGCACAACAGTTTGCTACTGATGACCCACCCCCCGCGACGCCCCACGCCGGAAATCTGGACGTTGTGCTGCGTTGGGACTATTCGCACAGCCGACCGCTACTTCGTTGTTTTTCCCTAAAAATGTTTATATGTTATTACTATTTTTGTTTTCTTGTATATATTTATAAGTTATTAAAGTTTTATAATCTTACTACTTTGTCGGAGTGCTATATATTTTTAATGTGACACATAATTGTAAAAACTTTGATGTACAAAGAGTCATCCCTGGAATCTTCCGCTTCAGGCTCGGTCCCCTCCCCAATCACAATACAGGATGGTTTTCAGATAATAGGAACGCGTCTGCTGTGACGGATCTCATCGAGTGTGGGCCTTGATCTACTATAACTCCTTTGAAGAGGGGTGATTCTTTACAGCTGGGGCCATAAACTACATCTGCAGGGCTAGCTGATACCCTAGGACCAGCCTGGACAATCGGACACAGAGGAAAAGGAGTGTCAGAGGGTGCGGTAGTGAATAGGGCGAAAGGGAGGTGTCGGGCGGGCACAGGGTGTGATTCTCAGGGAAGAGCAGCGCAGATGGGGGGAGGTTTATTACCCATGCATAAGACAGAGAGCGGGGGTGACCACTGCCTGGGAGAGATGCTTGCGAGGGTGGGGAGCCATGCTAAGGAGCGACAGCGTGCACAGAGTGGGTCTGGTCAAGGCATCTAAAATGGCTGCCGTGCACGACAAAAGTGTGGCATTTGAAAAAAGACAAGATGGCGCAGACAATGTTTTTCAACACTTCCTGATTTCCTTCGAATCGAACGTTAACAGACGTTGGGGCATATTACCAAAGTTAAGCGATATTTATCCCTAACGATGCTTAGTAACGATTTTTTTACCGCTAAGCATCGTCAGAAATTATCGCAGATAAACCTTGCTATTATCAAGGTTTATCGCAAATACGATAATAAACGACCGCAATGCATTAATATCGCTGAAAACTCAGCGATATTCATGCATTACCGAGCTAATGCTCTTAGCCATGTTATCCACCTCCCATTGGATAACATGGCTAAGAACTGCTCAGGGCAGGTGCTAGCGACAGGCGGCTGCCACGGAGCTCACGAAATGGCGATCGGCTCCACAGACTTGGGCCTGGCCTGCAAGAATGGCTCTGGGCAACCCTGGAACTCGGACGCTTGACTGCTAGGGCATGGGCCCCATTCCCAAAAGCGTCCCCTCAGCCCCCGACTCCCGCAGACTTCCGGTGGGGAGCGACTGCCATGATTGCTCGCGGGACGGTCACGACGTAGCCACGAGGTGCTCTCATGCTGACGCCAGCTTCAGTCTGTAACATCCAGAATTATTGTAGTGTCGCGTAATGCGTCATATGACGCGCCGCGTTAGCGCACCCGATGCGCGAAGCGCAGCTTCCCGGAAGCGATCCGGGGCGCGGAGCGGAGCGCGTAACGTAAGCATAACAGGTCATGTGACTTGTTAATAAAAATTTTCATTGGTTCATTTCACTTTTGGTTTCCTAATGATGTAAGGCTAGGTCATGTGACCTAAAAATAACACTTTTCATTGGTTTAGAACTTTTTTTTTGTCCCAAATGATGAAAACCCCTCCTTGTTTCCTCACTCTGACTTTCATCTTTGTGAGAGGAAGACCTACAGTGCCTCGCTCGGCCACCTGAGTTACGCCCGCTCTTGCGGCACAGTGCCTCGCTCGGCCAGCTGAGTTGCACCCACTCTTGCGACACAGTGCCTCGATCGGCCAGCTGAGTTCCGCCCACTCTTGCGACACAGTGCCTCGATCGGCCATGTGAGTTCCGCCCACTCTTGCGACACAGTGCCTCGATCGGCCAGCTGAGTTCAGCCCGCTCTTGCGGCACAGTGCCTCGCTCGGCCAGCTGAGTTACGCCCACTGTTGCGGCACAGTGCCTCGCTCGGCCAGCTGAGTTACGCCCGCTCTTGCGGCACAGTGCCTCACTCGTCCAGCTGAGTTCCGCCCACTCTTGCGGCACAGTGCCTCGCTCGGCCAGCTGAGTTACGCCCGCTCTTGCGGCTACAGCGTCTCACCCGCCATCCGGCTGAATTGCACCCACTCTTGAGGAACAGCGACAGGCGGCTGCCACGGACCTCACGAAATGGCGGTCGCCTCTACAGACTTGGGCCTGGCCTGCAAGGATGGCTCTGGGCAACCCTGGAACTCGGACGCTTGACTGCTAGGGCATGGGCCCCATTCCCGAAAGCGTCCCCTCAGCCTTGAAGATTCTACAAGAGTCACCGGGGCCCCCGACTCCCGCAGGCTTCCGGTGAGGAGTGACTGCCATGATTGCTCGCGGAATAGCCACGACGTAGCCACGGAATGGTGGTGCTCTCATGCTGACGCCAGCTTCAGTCTGAAACATCCAGAAACACTGTAGACTACCAATTCAATCAGTTCCGGTGGAGCCCCAACGTGACCCGGTAGGGAAGAACTTGCCCTCCCCTCTTTGACGGATGGTTCTTGTTGCCTGTCCCTTCTATTGTCATTTAACTGAACTTTTTGGACTACTCAAAGGGGTTCTGGTCCGACCGCTGCTTGGTGGAGACATTTTGACTATATTCTGGACCTGCCCGGCCTCCCCAACTGGTCCTGTCGTACTTTGATTATAAAATTAACGTCCACCGATTCCGCAACTGTTAGACACCTTAATTCCTGCAACCTAATAGCCCGCCCGTTACGTTTTTCTACAGTGTAAATGTCCCCTCATCATATACGATTCCAGTTTGCTCCCTGGCCGGCCCACGTGGTTGTAGGCCCGTATTTGTATACTGACATTTTTGCAATAAACAATTTTCGAAGGAAGTATGGAATCAGCGTCATAACAATCGTCTAGGTTGGTTGGGTTTTTGAATAGTGGCTGTTATTCCCAATAGAATACAATAGAAAACAGATAATGCAGACCCTTTGCCTGAATTTTGGATTGATTGAAATTTGTATCCGTCACACCTGCCCTTTTTCCAGAATTATTTGAAAATGGTCGACCGTAGCTTAAGGTATCTGCCGAATGTAAGGTGTGGTATTTTGTCCCATAAAATACGACTAATTGAGAAACAAATACACGAAGAGGGAACTCGAATTTAGAGACAAACAAAATGAAACATTTTTTTGCATCATAAAAAGGGGAGGATATGTTACACAGAAAAATAATGCGAAAGGGATAGCCAAAATCTGTTGTATCACACGTTCCTGCAGCTAGTCTGATACATAAGTAGAACCTTTTTCGTGTTTGCGCGCGCTGACATGCTCTGAATGCTGTATCCCCCCCCCCCTTTCTTTTCTCCTCTGTAGGTTACATCGGAGTTCCGACTGAAGAATGGAGTGGACATGGACCACACCGTGCTCCATGTAGGGAAAGACATAGACAAGCGCTATGAGATATTGCATGGAGTGCAGACCATCACTGGGAGCGTGAAAGATTGTATGGTATGAATGTGCGCATGGGCCCTGATTTGTACGGTTTGAATGAGTATGTGTGGCGCACGACTGGGTCAATAAAAAATGCTTTTTGTATGACTGAGGCGGTGATCGAACGGTTAATGGAATGAGAAAAATAAGCCCGAACATGGTATCCGCATGTGAAGGACGAAAAAAAATATAGCACTTTCCTTACTTAGGAACGACTCTCTCTGGAGCTAGTGAATGGGAGAGTAGCCTACACCAGAAACTTGAAGGGTTATTTCAGTACGACGAACCCGACCCCAACCGATATCCCAAATGTACACCCAAAATAATGCGCACCAGTAAGTAAATTTATGTGCTGACTAAATAAGAGAAGTTAGCTCGACTCCGCCGCCCACCCCACCCAAAATAACGACAAACCCTATGCAAATATTATAAATATATACAACACACCAGCAAAGTAACACGGTAAAACTTTTTATTAAATAACTATTTACATAACAGCCTGCTGCAACATCGAACCAAATGCATGACGCTGTTCCTGTCGAGGTAGCATAGGTGGCGGCCTAGGGGTGGAGGACCGTTGTGCAAATAGCCCGGGGGCGACACCACGCGCAAAGGCCTGTCCCCGCGGTCAGCTGCAGCAGGGCGACCCTTAGCGTTTCACTCCCCGGTCAGCTGCACCATGACTGCCATTGGCGTTCCAATCGGTTGGATGGCCGGGGACCCGCTCCGGTGTCCGGGATGAAGAGCGGCTGTTGCTGCGGAACGCTCAAAATGGAGGCCGACTCCCAGGATTTGGGCCTGGTCCACTAGAATGACTCTGGTCTACCCTGGAACTCCAATGGACTGTGGCAGAGCGTCCAAAATCCACAAAAAACACCACTGCCAAATCTTCAATAACTTCCATCACCCAGCACCGCATTTCCAAAGGAACAGCATAGCAAGCTTTCGTGGCCTTTAGAGTTTTCGGAAGCAGTTTCCCAGAACCATCACTGCAGCCATTGTAATCCAACAGAGGAACTTTTCCCAAGATCGTCATATTAACAGGGCTGCTGGTCTAATCGGGGCTCTTGCAGCCATTCAACTTAATTGAAGCTTTTTTTGGGGGGGGGTGAATGCCTTCCTGATGACCCCCCCTCTTATTGCCTTATCCGACCATCACATATACCTGCGCCAGGAGAGGGCGTAGGATGCACTGGGAGGGAGAGGCGGCGCGAACGAGCCTCCCCCACCTCCCCAGGTGGAGGTTCCTCAGCTGCACCCCAGCGCTTCACTCGGCCAGCTCAGTTGCGCCCCCTCTTGCGGCACAGTGCCTCGCTCGGCAAGCTGAGTCTCACCCGCTCCGATGGGGGCTTCCGATGGGGGCAACCGCCACTGTTGCTGGACTATCCCCCATGGATATACCGCTGCCACGGGTGTCCGCCACCTTATCCACATCTGGTGCCGTGAGGGAGGCTGATTCAGTGCATCGGCGGAGGGATACGCCTGCTGTCCCGCTCTCCGGAAGTGGCCACAACATTGTCACAGGATGGTAGTGCTCTCATGCTGACGCCAGTTTTTGTCTGAATTACTAAGAGATACTGTAGACTGTCAACTTGATCAGCTCCGGTGGGACCTCAGCGTGAGCCGGTAGGGAAGAATTTGCCTCCCTCGCCTTTGAGTCATGGTTCATGCTGCCTGTTCTTTCTCTTGGCGCTAACGAACTTTTTGAACTGCCGAAAGGGATTCTGGTCCTGCCGCTACTTATTGGAGACATTGAACTATACTCTGGACCTGCCTGGCCTTGACCAAAATGGCGCCAGTATGGGAGCGACTTGCAACTCCTTATGACGTTCTAGTTACTTAGCCTTGACGTTATGGGGGATATATGCGGTCTTTGTGCACATGGCGTGCGGGGAAAGGTACTGACTGGGCATACGGACAACCCTATTGATGTCGATTTTTCATTATTGATTATTGTATTATTAAAGCTTCGAAGTAATGTTACCCATGATACTCGCCCATGGTGTGCGTATGGACGATTTTATTTTAACTGATCCTGTTATACTTTCAATTATAAAATCAACCTTCACTGATCCTGCAACCGTTTGTCATGTTTAGTTTTTTCAATTAAATGGCTCGCTTGTTACATACTCCTATACCCCTGGCTTTTGACCCTTTCCTACGCGCGGTCTGTACTACCGCCCTCGAGCGATCTATGTAATGAACAGACTACCATTGCCGAGACACAAGGGAATGCATCTCAGAGAGATAAGTCAAGTACGTGGTAGATAAAAACATTTTCGTGTTTATGCACGCTGATGTGCTTTGAACGCTGTCCCCCCCTCATTTAGATTACCACCGCCCATTGCACAAAAGCGTACCGGGCGCTCCCCACGTAAAAAAAACGATTTTTTTTTTTCTCGTCCCGCGGGGCCCTTTTAAAGCCTCCACATCAAACCTAGGGGGTCAGGGAAGATCTACTATGCCCCCTTATGGTAATTTCCCCCTTTGTTTTGGCCTCCTCTTGTCTCTCGATCCTACCGAGAGACAAGATGGCGTCCAAATTTTATTTATTTTTTTTGCCCCGCGGGCCCTTTTAAAGCCTCCACATCAAACTTAGGGGATCAGGGAGGATCTACTATGCCCCCTTATGGTCATTTGCCCCTATTTTGTTGGCCTCCTCTTGTCTCTCGATCCTACCGAGAGACAAGATGGCGTCCGGAAAATATATATATATTTGTTTTTTTTTTGCCCCGCAGGACCCTTTTAAAGCCTCCACATCAAACCTAGGGGATCAGGGAGGATCTACTATGCCCCCTTATGGTCATTTGCCCCTTTGTTTTGGCCTCCTCTTGTCTCTCGATCCTACCGAGAGACAAGATGGCGGCCGCTCCGGACTGTTTAGAATGTTGACAGACACCGGAGAGCCAATCAGCTTCGCTTCGCGAAGTTCCGTTACGCGTCAAGTACGCGAACCGGAGCGCTATCCGGAGCGCTGTTACAGATATATATATTTTTTGAACGTTAATTTCTCACAATCCACTGGAGCACATATATTGAGACCTAGCAAAGGCACATCGGGCTACCAGTCCCTACAATTTTGCCAAGTTTCGTGCAAATCCATTCAGCCGTTCGAGCTAAAAGTGAGCCAACCGCCCTATGGAAATTAACATGGGAAAAACGCGTTTTGGGACCCCCATTTTTTCTCGCCCCCCCCTTGACAAACCCCCCCCAAATTTTCAGGGGCTGCTCAGAAACAAAATGTTCCATTTTCCTGAAAATTTCAGCCAATTCCGTCCACAAACGCCAAAGTTATTAGACATAGAATTTTCAAAAATCCCATAGAGAAAAAATCCTAACTATATATACCTACTGGCGACCGCCAGTAGGTAATATATATATATATATATATATATATATATATATATTACCTACTGGCGGTCGCCAGTAGGTAGTTATAGTTAGGATTGATTTCCATAGGGAAATCGCAACATTCTATTGGGAATAACTTTGCCGCCGGTTGAGGAATCTGCCTGAATTTTTCAGCAACTTTGCCTCGCGGCTCTCCGCTCCTTCCCTGAAAGTTTGGGGGGGAGTCGACAAGCTGGGGCCGAGATAAAAGGGGGTCCCAAAACGTGTTTTCCCCATGTTAATTTCCATAGGGCGGTCTGTCGCACTTTAAGCCCGAACGGCTGAATGGATTTCCACCAAACTTGGCAAAATTGTAGGGACTGGTAGCCCGATGTGCCTTTGCTATGTCTCAAGATATGTGCTCCAGAGGATTTTGAGTAATTTAGGTTCAAAAAAATATATATATCTGTAGGCACGCCCCGATACGCGTTCCGGGGAGCGCACCGGGCGCGCCACGCGACCTGCGCACGGAAAGCTGATTGGCTCTCGGGTGTCTGTAAACATTCGAAACAGTCCGGAGCGGCCGCCATCTTGTGTCTCGGTAGGATCGAGACACAAGAGGTGGCAAAAAACAAAGGGGGAAATGACCAAAAGGGGGCAGGGTACACCCCCCCTGACCCCCTAGGTTTGATGTGGGGGCCATAAAAGGGTCCCTCGGGTAAAACATTTTGAAACTTTTTTTTTCAATTTTCGCGGGGGGAGCGCCCGGTACGCGCACCGGGGAGCGTACTTTGGTGTAAAATAGTGAAAATAATAGTGTAAAATAATCATTTTGAGTGATTACAGGTAGGGTAGCTCTGAAAAGAGCTTTTGGGTTCTGTGGCTGTTTTAGGTACCTACAAGTACGTCCCACACACACCCACACACACACAACCCCACACCCCCACACCCACACACTCCCCACACACACCTCACACACGCACACCTCCACCCACACCCAAACACCCCACACCCCCACACCGACACCTTACACATCCACACCCACAACCACACATCCCACACACCCAGACACACACACACACCTCACCCCCCCAACACACACACACGCACACACAGATACCTCACAGACACACCTCACACATCCCACACACCTCCCCCCCACACACACACGCACACCTCACAGACACATCCACACATCCCACACATACACACACATCCTACACACATACTCCCCACACCCACACACACCCCACACACACCTCACACACCCACACTTCCACCTACACCGAAACACCGCACACACCCACACCCACACACACACCTTACACACCCACATCCCCACCCACACCCACATACCCCACACAGATATACACCTCATCCCCCAGACACACACACACACACATACACACCTCACAGACACACCCCGCACATCCCCCACACACACCTCCCCCACCCCCACACATGGGGAAAACTCAGTGAAACACTAAAATAATAATTTAAAGTGATGAGAGGTAGGGTATCTCTGAATAGAGTTGTTGTGTTGTGTGGGTGATTTAAGTACCAACATGTAGGTACCAATGCAGAGTTTTAAATTCATTGTACACCGTTTACTCTGTAGATAATTTGCATGTTGTTATAGAAGTTATTGTGGTATATGGAATCCATACCATAGTCTGTCAGGAAAACATAAAGAACATGGAGGCAGGAGATGAAAAAGAGATGTCAAATACACATTGGAGATAATATAGTGGGAGAAAGGAAGTATCTATGAGCAAAATTACTATGTAAAACAAAAAAGTTGCACAGTATACTATAAGTTTGACTTTACATTATAATCAATTTGGTAGTAGTTTAAGAATTACATATAAAAATGAATAATGTCTCAAACAATTTTAGAATTATTAAATATAAATTTATTTTTGAGATTCATTTTCAAAATTTGATAGAATGACTAACATTTGACTGTCCGAAATGTCCTCTTTTTGAGTGAACATAACTTCCAACATTTGACTGTCAGAAACGTCCTCATATTGAATTAACAAATCCACAGATTCTACACATTGTAGAAGTTCATGGTCCCGTGATTCATCCATGAATTACAAGTCATTGGGTTCAATGATTTCCTCATTGTTCATCTCTAGGACAATTTCAAAGGAAACGTTCTGTTCTCCTTCCATTTTTGCGCTGAAATTTGCATTAAAAAAAAATCTGTAGAAATATGGCACTGTTGGGTTCAGACAGGTAGTTCAGATTTTTTAACAGTGAAGTTAACTTTGGGCAGTGTATGGTAACAGGCAGGAAGTAGAAATATAAAAAAGTGCCTGTGAAGAAGCGTAAGTAAATTCCTAATTATAGCAGAGAAGCCTAAGTCAATCCATAAATATAACAGAGGAGCCTATCTCTATCTATAACTATAGCAGAGGGACAGTAAATAACTATCAGAAAACGTTTTTACAAATTAACTTAAAGTGCCCCTTACAAATTATCAACTTACTTTACAGAGAGGTGAAGAAGACAAAATGCGAAAATCCTTTCAAGATGTACCTCAGGTAGTTGTAGTCAAAATGGCCGTGTTTCCCTCTCATTTTTCATTTATATTCATGTACATAACCAATCAAATGTCAGGGAAAAAAAGTAGAAAATGAAAGTAACATTTTAATTGGTTGTAAATTCTAACACTTCAGATGTGTTTTTGTGAAGTAATTTACCTCAGGGTATTTAGAGAGGTCTACAGGCTAAATGGCTCAATGGAATTCCATTGAATTTGGGAAAATGGTAGGGATTGGTATGTAGTATGAGCTATTCTATATTTGGTGAAAGTGTCTCCAGTGGTTTTTATGTAAATTAACTTTTAACATTTTTTTAGATCGCTTCCCGGTGCGCGCCCCGGTACGCGTACCGGCAGCGCTACGGCAGTCCTCCATTTTGTTTTCGGGAGATTTAAGACAGAAAATGGAGGACAAACAACATTGGGAATGGGTATAAGGGGCATAGTAGGCACTCCTTGACCCTCTAGGTTTTCTGAGGGGGTCTTAGGAGGCCCAAATAGGCAAAAAAAATATATATATTTTATTTTTTTTTCGCGGGGGAAGCGCCCGGTACGCGCACCGGGAAGCGTACCGGGGAGCGTACTATGGTGAAAAATAGTGAAAAAAGTTAGAAAAAGATAATCATTTGGAGTGATCAGAGATAGGGTAGCCCTGAAAAGGGCTTTTGGGTTCTGTGGCTGATTTAGGTACCTACAAGTAGGTACCAATGCACAGTCTTAAATTCAGGAGGAATATTCTATTCCCCTCATCTGAAAAGTGCACACCATCTCCCCTGTAGATATCTTGCATGTTGTAACGCAAGTTATTATTGTATATTGAACCCATTCCAAAGTCTCTCATGTAAGCAGAAACAGATTTATTCACATGTTTCCGTGCTTTCTCAAATTGTGGACAAAATTGATTGGACCACTTCCATTTCTGCCTTTGGCATATATTGGAATATACCAAGGCAGTTTGAGGAAAAAGTGCCATCAATTGATCAAAGGTGTCCTTTATAAGCATTTCCAGACCTACCCCAGTCAAAGTGCCAAAGTAATTTCCTCCACAGTGCACAATTAAAAGGTCAGGGTGTGGCAAATGCAAAAAGGTTTTCACCAATGGTATCAATTGGTGACATTTCAATCCTCTCTGGCCAATCCATTTAATCTTCACATTTGGTAAGTCAAGGTTGTGAAAATTTCTGGTAGCTGCATACCTTTGAGCCCAGTGGATATAGCTATGTCCAATAATCCAGACAGAATACATGGTGAGAGGAGATTCTGATGCAGTCAGATGAAGTGTGGAAAGGAAATGGCAGTTGGAACAATAGGAGTTTGCCCAAAAAAAAACTGTGGAGTTTCAGTGCTCTTGAATCACAAGCAATGATTGGTAGAATGAGATAGTTGAAAACTGAAAGTTAGAGTGCATGGTTGTGTTCTGTGTAAGAAGTAATTTGAATGGTTAAAAAAAAGTCATTTGAAGAAACCTTGCACCAGAAAAGCTGGTGTATTCGTAGGTCAAACATCCTTGATGAGGTGATTTGCAACATTGTATAATACACTTTTAACCCTGGGAGCTCAGTGAAGAGGGAGTTGCTATGGTAACAGGTAGAAAGGGCTGAGGGGGGGAAGGGTGTTGGTTTGAAAATACAGAGGGAAGAGATTTGATTGGTTACCATGAGCAATATGTGTGTAGAATTAGAGGTTTTCTGTGCCTTTATGGTTTGCAGTGTCTGGAGAACATACCTTTTGCTCTGCTAAAGAAATATTGGTGTGTGTATCTGACACTGTTCTGAATCTCCTAAAATATTTGTAAAGGTGAGTTATGATTCATTTAAAATACATAGAGACTTGTATACTCTATGGAGAAGATTTGGAAGCAAATTGTGGTTTTTTAATGTTGCTTTGTGTCATGCTTTTTGATAATGCTTGGTAAAACGTTTTTACTGCATAGAGTAATTGTATTTTGTAAAATTGTGAAGTTTTAGTCGTGACATGGAATGCTTCTACATAGGACCTGTGCTGTGTTTTGTAAATGTGATGTCAAAAACGATTTTGGGAAAAATGAATGGTTTTTACATTTTTTAAAAGGAATAAAGAATGTGTGCATGTTTGATAGAAATACATTTGACTCTTTACAATGATGTTACCTGTGTTTTAAATCAGTGTAGGAAGCATATTGAGTTTGTTTGCATAGAGGAATTGTATTTTGTAAAATTGTGAAGCTCCGTGTGAAAGCGTTTGCCTCAGTCTTATTCCTGTTGTGAGGCAGGTGCAAGATTTTGCCTCAGTCTTATCTCTGCTGTGAGGCAGATGATTGTAAATATGATCTGTGCTGTGTTTCCTAAATGTGATGTCAAAAACGATTTTGGGGAAAATAAATGGTTTTTACATTTTTGAGTATAATGTGGCGCAAAGGTTTAAAAAATGACGCATCTACCTACATGCGTCACTTTTTAAATATGGGGAAAAAAGGTACATGTTTGGGCTTTCCTGGGGAGCCTAGGTGGTGAGGCTTGTATTTAAGAGTGCAGTGGACTAGGCTTCCTGAAGCATATCCCTGTCTGCATTCTTAGAGACAGGTGTCAATTTGACTCTTTACAATGATGTTACCTGTGTTTTAAATCAGTGTAGGAAGCATATTGAGTTTGTTTGCATAGAGGAATTGTATTTTGTAAAATTGTGAAGCTCCATGTGAAAGCGTTTGCCTCAGTCTTATTTCTGTTGTGAGACAGGTGCAAGATTTTGCCTCAATCTTATCCCTGCTGTGAGGCAGATGATTGTAAATAGGATCTGTGCTGTGTTTCCTAAATGTGATGTCAAAAACGATTTTGGGGAAAATAAATGGTTTTTACATTTTTGAGTATAATGTGGCGCAGAGGTTTAAAAAGTGACGCATCTACCTACATGCGTCAATTTTTAAATATGGGGCAAAAAGGTACTTGTTTGGGTTTTCCTGGGGAGCGTAGGTGGTGAGGCTTGTGTCTAAGAGTGCAGTGGACTAGACTTCATGAAGCCTATCTCTGCTGCATTCTTAGACACAGGTGTTTTGAGGCAAAATCTTGCACCTGTCTCACAACAGGAATAAGACTGAGGCAAACGCTTTCACATGGAGCTTCACAATTTTACAAAATACAATTACTCTATGCAAACAAACTCAATATGCTTCCTACACTGAGTTAAAACACAGGTAACATCATTGTAAAGAGTCAAATTGACACCTGTGTCTAAGAATGCAGCAGAGATAGGCTTCATGAAGCCTCGTCCACTGCACTCTTAGACACAAGCCTCACCACCTACGCTCCCCAGGAAAGCCAAAACATGTACCTTTTGGCCCCATATTTAAAAATTGACACATGTAGGTAGATGCGTCACTTTTTAAACCTTTGCGCCACATTATACTAAAAAATGTAAAAACCATTTATTTTCCCCAAAATCATTTTTGACATCACATTTAGGAAACACAGCACAGATCCTATTTACAATCATCTGCCTCACAGCAGGGATAAGACTGAGGCAAGATCTTGCACCTGTCTCACAACAGGAATAAGACTGAGGCAAACGCTTTCACATGGAGCTTCACAATTTTACAAAATACAATTCCTCTATGCAAACAAACTCAATATGCTTCCTACACTGAGTTAACACAGGTAACATCATTGTAAAGAGTCAAATTGACACCTGTGTCTAAGAATGCAGCAGAGATAGGCTTCATGAAGCCTAGTCCACTGCACTCTTAGACACAAGCCTCACCACCTACGCTCCCCAGGAAAGCCCAAACATGTACCTTTTTGCCCCATATTTAAAAATTGACACATGTAGGTAGATGCATCACTTTTTAAACCTTTGCGCCACATTATACTCAAAAATGTAAAAACCATTTATTTTCCCCAAAATCGTTTTTGACATCACATTTAGGAAACACAGCACAGATCCTATGTACAATCATCTGCCTCACAGCAGGGATAAGACTGAGGCAAAATCTTGCACCTGCCTCACAACAGGAATAAGACTGAGGCAAACGCTTTCACATGGAGCTTCACAATTTTACAAAATACAATTCCTCTATGCAAACAAACTCAATATGCTTCCTACACTGAGTTAAAACACAGGTAACATCATTGTAAAGAGTCAAATTGACACCTGTGTCTAAGAATGCAGCAGAGATAGGCTTCATGAAGCCTAGTCCACTGCACTCTTAGACACAAGCCTCACCACCTACGCTCCCCAGGAAAGCCCAAACAAGTACCTTTTTGCCCCATATTTAAAAATTGACGCATGTAGGTAGATGCGTCACTTTTTAAACCTCTGCGCCACATTATACTCAAAAATTTAAAAACCATTCATTTTCTCCAAAATCTTTTTTGACATCACATTTAGGAAACACAGCACAGATCCTATGTACAATCATCTGCCTCACAGCAGGGATAAGACTGAGGCAAAATCTTGCACCTGCCGCACAACAGGAATAAGACTGAGGCAAACGCTTTCACATCGTGCTTCACAATTTTACAAAATACAATTTTATATAACTATATAACTCAATACTTTCTCGGGAAGCATAGGTGGTGAAGCCTGTGTATAAGAGTGCAGTGGACTTAGACATAGGTCTCATCTTCTTTGTACTTGTGGACAGAGCTGTCTTCCACTATACTCTTCAATACAGACCTCACCTTTTGTGCACCCCTGGAGAATCCTCACCTGATCTGTAACCCTGTATAGATTGTTTGCTTTTTGTCATTGCTTTGTTGTTTGATAATAGTGGTCTATAATGTGCTATTTTTTTTATTTAACTTCAGATTGAAATACACATTTGAAGAGTAAGCAAACATGCCCACTAGGGAAAGGAAAAGAAAAGGATGTAACCACCAAAAATCAAAAACAGCAATGGAATTACAGCACTCTTCCACAACAAATACTTCAAAAAACAGGATCCAAGCTCCTGGTAAGACAACTAAGTCTTTCTTACATAACATATATACTTTAAAAAAAAAATGGACAGCATGTAGAAAAAGAGAATGACAGAGTAAATTTGAAAAGGAAGGAGAGAACCTCAAAGAATCCTACAACTGGAGCAGGAGAGAATAACATGTATAGGAATAGAAGGCAGAATCAGTTTAGAGACATTCGTAAACGAATGTTTCGCAATAGGGTGGTTTTAAATTTGTTAAAAAACATTAGGAAAGGTAAACAGAGAGCTGCTTTTTATAAGAAAAAGAAAAGTGTAGAGAAGATTGTTGATCAGGCTTTTGAAGTTAAGAAAAAATTATTTATTTTAATAATCAATAGAATTAGGACACTTAACAAGACAATTGATGTTTTCAAATCAAACAGTAGATGGAAAAGAGTAATTAATCGGACTAATTTTTGTAAAGTTTTTTCGGGACAATGGATGCACAGTTCAAGTTATGAGCCATTTTTTAATGAGGAGAGTTACTTCCAGGATAATGATTTAGTGCATGCAGTTGACACCAGTGGTCGAGCGTATGAAGTGAAAGACGGTTGTCCGATTGAAAAAGAGAAACTTGTGCCTAGAGAACTAGAAAAGGTGTTAACTGATGAAGTTTTAGGGAGACGTAGTAAGGGTCCATGTACACTTGGAAGTGTAGTAGTATTTGTAGTGTGCGACAGGAATCAATTGATTTGTTTTGTAATTTCTTACGTACATATAGTAAGAAAAGTATAAAGCAGAAAGTGAAGTTGTTGCAAGACTTAGATCCTTGCAGAGTGAGAGGAATCACAGGTTTGCAAGGCCATTCACTGGCTTGTCTTTCTAGAAAAGTCTGTCAGAGTGTTTTTCATCATTTTAGGATGTTAGCAGTGCATCATACCAAAATGAGGAAATTAGTGAGAATGTTGTATTATGCAAAAAGTCCCGCACTTAAGCTTAAACAATTAAACAGTGCTCTTTTGCATGGAACTGAATTAGATGTGAAGAAGATTTGTGAAGAAATTGAGATTTGTTATTTTCGTGAAAAAGAGGACAGTGTAGAAATTGAGACAGCAATTCAAGGTAATGTGGAAGACAATGTTCAGATTTTAAATACAGAAAAGTTTGAGAAGGAAATTACCAGGTTTAAGGTGAAATCAAGTGAAAGGCCGAATTTTACTTGTGTGTGTTGTCGACGGACTCATTATAAGATTCAGACTAGGTTAGTTGATTTATATGCAAAAAGTGAAAAGATGGATAATTATGAGTGGAAAGATTTAGCAACTTATTTGTGGGTGGAGAATTGTTTTGATTTGAGTTCTGATCAGCGTATTTGTAAATATTGTTATGATAAATTAAATCAAAACAGAATGCCTGCTAGACCTGTTCATAATAATCTGGAGTTGGTAGACATTCCCCGTAAATCGATGGATTTAAATACATATGAGTCTATTTTGATTCAATGTGTCCATCCTTTTCAGGCAATTGTTCGCATGGAGCCTAAGATAGGGAAATTGCCTCCTACAGATTTGCAGAGAGGATTAAAGGGAAGAGTTGTTTATTTGCCCCTAGATTTGAAAATAAAATGGATACAATTGGTTTAGAAAAAGTAGAAGAGGAACCTTTAGTTATTCTAGTTAATGGGGTTCCAACAAAGAGTTTAAAAATCTGGCAAGATTTAGTGGATGTTAGGAAAGTCAAAAAGGCAACGTTGTATTTAGTCAAAAACAATGAGTACTACAAAGATGTATGTGTTGCAGCAGAGGAAACAGCTGCAGATGAAGACAGTGATTGTTCAGGCGGACAAATTGAAAAAGTTGATGTGTCTAGAAGTGAAGAAATATATGAACATTATACTGTTCATCCTTTGCATTCCAAAGAAGTAATGGGGAATGCAATTGAATTGTTTCAAATGAAAACAGCAAAAGGAAGTCCCATTAGTGTATGGGAAGAAAGTTTGGAAGCTCGTTGTTTTCCACAGCTATTTCCAACAGGTCGAGGTGGACGATATGACGATCGACCACTTCAAATTCCTGCATCTGAATATCGAACTGTAAGATTATATGCTGAAGATGCAAGGTTTCGTCAATGCATTCCCTATTTGTTTCATCTACTGTATGAAAGTGACTTGTCTGGGCTTTCTTATGCAGTAAACCATATTCTGAAAAGTGGAGCACATCTGCAAAATGTTTCGGCGAGGGACTTTATGGAGAAAGTGAATCTGCAAGATAATATTTTAGAATCTCATCTAATCAATCTCATGGCATGTCAGCGTGGTACAAATGAGTATTGGTACCGTCGCCATGGGGAATTGAAATGTATGCTAAGAAACTTAGGAACTCCTACATGGTTCCTCACTCTTAGCTGTGCCGAGCATGCATGGGAGGACTTACTTCAATTTCTACGAGAGGCCAATGCTAATATACAAAATATAGAATTCAAAACACCTGGAGAACTGTGTTCTTTGGATCCAGTGAATGTATGCAGATATTTCAATCATAGATTTGAAGCTATGATGTCTTTTATTACCAACAAAAAAAATCCTCCCCTTGGAGAGGTTTTGGATTTCTTTTAGAGAAAGGAGTATCAAGCGAGAAGTGCTCCTCACATACATATGTCATTATGGATTAAAGATGCACCCAAATTTGGAACAGATTCAGATGAGACAGTGATGAGCTTCATTGAAAAGTATACAACATGTGCTGTTCCGAAAACTACCGAAGAAAACAATTTAAGGCAACAAGTTTTACGCTTTCAATCCCATCGTTGTGGAAAGTACTGTCGTCGAAAATTCAGAAACAAGGACAAGTTCTACACAAAATGTCGTTTCGCTTTTCCACGACCAGTGATTTCGAAAGGAAGAGTAAATAATTTGATGTCTTCTCTGCGACATACTGTGACGAGAAAATCACCCAAAAATACATACAATTTAAAAAGAAACGAAGAGTCCAAGTACATCAACGACTACAACCCAGTGATTTTGTCCATGTGGAATGCTAACATGGATATTCAATTCGTTGCTGACAACTCTATTGCTGTGGCTCGATATGTGACATCTTACATCACAAAAAAAGAAAAGACAGAACTGAAGGAAATGTGGGAGGACATTTCACATGAAAAGAGCCTAAGCAAGAAATTGTACAGTTACAGTCAGAAGATGTTGTCGCATCGAGAAATTGGAGCATATGAATGTTCTGATCGATTGTCGTCAGCAAGTCTCTATGCCAAATCTAGAACCATCATTTGGGTGAGTCTAGGTCTTGCTGCAACACGAAATCGAGTTTTGAAATCTGTACAAGAGATAGAGTATTTGGCGGAGAAAGAACCAGAAAGTACAGATATTTTGAAGACAAACATGTTGGATACATACTATCCAAATAGAGGTCCTCACCTTGAGAACGTTTGTCTCTATGAAGTTCTGCAAAGATATATTTATAAGAGGAACATCAGAGAAGATATCAATAATGGAATATATGGAATCATTGGATGTGAAGGATGTCTAGTGAAACAGAAAAAAGGTCATTTGATTAATCATCGAAAATTGAGTTGTGAAAATCCAGACAAAAGAGAATTTTACTATTTGGCTCTTTTGCAACTCTTTAAACCATGGCGAGAAGAAGAAGAACTACTTGGAGATTTTCTCTGTTATGAAGACTCTTTTAATGCTACGAAGGATACAATAGAATGTCCTGTTTTTCCAAATTATCTGCAAATGTTGAATGAAGAAATAGAGCAAGAATCAACAATTGCTGCAGAGATTGCTAGAGACAGTTCTCAAGACAGTCAGAGTTCTGCTTCATTGAGTCAGGATCCACTTGGAGGACCAATTATCCAAAATGAAGCTGCCACTGCCATGGATGAGGTGGAAAGAGCTATGGAACATGCTCAAGATGATGAAGTTAACTTAGAAGATTTGGTGAAACAACTAAACCTTGAGCAGAAACAGATATATGACGAAGTCACAGAACAGATTGAACATGGATTCAGTCATGAGAAAAAAGAGTGCTCATGTACATCATTTAAGGCTGTCCAACTGTACGTGAGTGGAGAAGCGGGAACTGGAAAAAGTTTTCTGATTAAAGCAATTGCAACTTATCTGCAGAAAAGGACTGAATCATCGCTGTCTTGTGTTGTTACCGCTCCAACTGGGCTGGCAGCACATAACATTAAAGGGATTACTTTACATCGTTTACTGATGCTGCCAGTGGAGCATGATAACAAATTGGAGTATCACAAGCTATCTGGAGATGCGTGTTCCGAAGTTTCGAGAGTCCTGAAGAAAATGAAACTTCTTATCATTGATGAAGTAAGCATGGTGTCAAATATAATGCTTGCTTTTGTGCATTTGAGAATGCAAGAAATTCTTAGAACAGACTATGATGTCTTATTTGGAGGAAAACATATTATTGTTTTTGGAGATCTACTGCAGTTGACTCCAGTGAAAGGACAACCTGTGTTCAAAATGCTCACGCATGAAGATACCAGGAAGTGCTTAGGGAGCATTGGAAACGTTAATATATGGTTAAACTTCAAATATGCAGAACTGCTCCAAAATATGGAGCAGGCAAAGGATGAAGATTATAAAAATATTTTACAAGATGTAAGAATCGGAAAACTAAGTGAGCAAGGGAAAGAAGCTTTAGATGGACGATTAATTACAAATTTGTACCCAAATGAAAACATTCTTCCAGAGAATATTTTTTAAAAAATTAACGAGAAGAAATCTGGCATATGTTTGATGCCAACTCTGAAAGAATGTTCCATGTTCAATAACAAAATGTTACAGTTAGAAAATGAAGAGATAGTGAAACTGGAGGCTACAGATAAAATAGAGCATATGGGAGCAACAATTATTTTGTCTGAAAATTTGAAATCAAAATTGGATTCATTAGAGAAGACTATATCTAAAACTGCTGGTTTTGAAAAGACTCTCAATGTGTGTTTAAATTGTCGTATCATTTTGAGAAGGAATTTAAATGTTGAAAGAGGTCTGGTAAATGGAGCAATGGTACAACAGCAACAAAACGGGGCGAAAAAGGGATACAGTGCGCTGGGAGGAGAAATAAAAGTGCAATCACAATATTTGGCAAGCTCAAAGGATCAAATTCTGGTCACCCCACCAGAATCAAAAACTGCGACACCAAGGGGCCACAGTCAGTCAGTACAAACATAAGCCAGATCCTGAGCTACAAGAAATTCAAATCAATTCAAATCAGCAAGTCCCAATATTTTAGGTGCTCTTCATTTATTCTTCATAGAAAAGTGTTTCATTCCTTCAACTGATATGGTCCAATCTTCATATAGTCACAAATAAACCACAAAATGCCGCCAACACGTGTTTCGTCTAGGTCGTTAAGACCATTTGACTTCGTCAGGGCTAAAGTTATTTATTCAGAACTTCTCATAAGTATGTGTAGGCGTATTGTTCAGACCATAAATTTCAATCTTCATATAAAAAGCGTCTTGCTCATGCAATTTATCATAGATGAATGAGAAGTTCTGAATAAATAACTTTGGAAGTTCTGTGTTTAAAGAGGGTATGGCATATGTGGCATTATCACGAGTCAGACCTTTATCAGGATTGTACTTGATTGAGTGTGATGAAACAAAGATTTGTGCAGATCTACATTGTGTTAAAGAATACAATAGGTTAAGAAGAGAGTATGCTCCACATTTGCCTCAATATCCTCTGATTGAAAAACGTGTGGTAGGCCGGAAAAGAAGAAATGAGAGTAATTGCAGTGAGGTATCAGAAAAAAGGCATAAAGTAGATAAAAGTGTAATTGTAAAGAGAAAGAAAAAGGATTCTGTTGAAGATGTTGCTGGACTTCAGTTTGAAAACAGTTCTGGTGTCAACTGCTATGCTAATGTAGTAGTTAATGTTGTTTTTTTTCTTCAAAATTCACAAAAACAGATTGTCGAAAATCGAGAACAAACATTGTGCTGTTTATTGAATTCTGTGTTAGAGAAATGTAGTAGTAATAGAGGAAAAATAGAAAGTGTTTCAGAAATTAGGAATCTTGTAGACATATGTTCAGGTCAAAATCAATTTTCACAGAATATTCAGCAGGATTGTCAGGAATTTTTAATGTATATGTTTGATGTATTGCAAGATGAAGGAGTAGATATAAAAAATCTTTTTAGCCTTTCTTATCAATGGCAACATGACTGTGATAACTGTGCTTCATCAAGTACTACTAGAATAGACTCTGAAAGATTTATATATTTGACTTTACCAGACTGCAAATCAGTGCCTTTTAATAATCTTGTTAAAGCAGCGGATCACAATATGGTGTGTACCCAATGTAACTTTGCAATGCTGTCCACATTATTTCTTCAAAATTATGGTCACTATGTCATTTTAATGTTCCAACGATGTAGACCTGATGGAACTAAATTGTCAACTTCTATTAAAAATTTTGTGGCTTCTCAGTTATCGATATCAGGAAGAACCTTTGCAACTGTAGCTATTATTTTTCATGACGGTCCTTCTACAACATCAGGGCATTACACATGCTATTTAAAAACTTCTAAAGGTTGGACCCAATGTAACGACACTCATTTGACTTTCAAACAACGTTTGCCTTATGGCTTTATCAATTCATACCTAGTGTTTTTACAGCCAAAATTTAGGTAAAGGCATTTGGCCTATGAAGACGGGAGGAGTACTGATATATACTCATACATCTGACACTATTTGGCCAAATGGAAAGGTGCAGGAATGAGTAAAGAGTCATGACTGAAAAAAAGGAGTATATGAAAATATTGAAAATATTTCAGATGTTCTTGGATTTTTTCTTCTAGAAAGTCGATGAAATGGATTTTTTACTGAACAGCGAAGTACTTTGCAACGAGAAAAGGACCTCCATGATATACTATTTGGCCTCAAGGAAAAGTAAGTCAATCAAACATTAGCGTACATTTGTCATTTGTTAGTATCTAAGGTTTTTTTAAAAACACAATCTTTTAGATTGTGGTTTTTTTTTCCCGCTGTCATATGATGAGTAATTTGAACTCACTGTTTTAAGTGAAATTCAATATATTCTGAGAACAGCAAAAATAAACTATGTAACATGTTGTACAAGTTATTCTATACTTTGGATTGTGTAAATTAAATTGTATTCCCATTCTCTGACACTCACTTTCCTTTTTCCATCCTCTTTCAGCTCTTTTAACTCACTTATAATGTCTTTCTCTCACTCTCTGTAACCCCCGTTCCCTTACTCCACTTCTTTGACAACCCCTCATTTTCATTTCAACTGTCTGCATCACCTCTCTCCCTTGCATAACTTTTCAGCTTTCAGTCTCTCTGCTTTACTTCCCTTTTCCGTATTTTCCTCCTTTGCTCTTTTAGTAATTCCTGCTTACTCACTCAGCACTATTATCGCACTCTATCACTATAAATCACCCACTCTCCCTCGCTTATCTTTGTTTGCTCCTTACTTTTGACCTTTTCTATCTATTTTTCGTTCACTACTTCTATGTCCTCAGTGCCTCACTCGCCTTGTGTTATGTTCACTTGTGTTTATCTACCTTCTATCATTTTTTTTACAACAACTTCACTGCTCCTCTCTCATCGTTCTTCATCCCATTTCTTTTTCTCTGGTTCCATTACTATCTCTCATTTCCTATCTTTCACACTGTTATGATTTTTAACCTCTTCATTTGTATCTTTTAATTTAAAATACATATTTTACTAATTATAACTTTTTTTTCTGCTCTCTTTCACAGATATAAAGTGTACTAAAAAAATGTAATTAAAGTTACATTTATTATATGGTAAGTGTGACTAAAAAAATGTAGTTTGTCATCACCCTTTGCTTTAAGCTCACTAATATTTTCTCAACCAACCTCACTCCTGTTTCTTTACTCTGCTTCCCTCACTTATTCTTATTCTCCATGTTTACTCCAATTTCCCTATTTCCCCTCTCATATTCAACTTTTTTCAATCCCTATTCTTTACTTCACTTACCCTCTGTTCTCTTCCTTTGCTTCTTCACTCATTCTGTTTTTCTTAATTATTTACCTTACTCCTACACACACACCTCATCCCCGTCCCAACACATACACACACCTCTGACATACACCACGCACACACATCACACACACACCTCATACACAGAAAAAAATCCCCCCACACACACACTTCACATACACACACACATTCCATTCAGGTACTGTTACCTTTATTTTCTCTGTCCTTTGTGTTTGTCACTCCCCATCTCTTATCCTAATTCAATTTTTCACTGTCTTTCACCCCTCTTTACTTATACTAACTGGTCTTTTCTTACCCTCCCTCACCGTTATTCATTTATCCCAGTTACGCCACTACCGTTCATTCTCAATTTTTTTCTGTCCTATCATTTTCTTTCAACACCCACTCACATTCTCCCACTATCTCTAGTTTAGTGTTCTTCCTCTCTCTTCCCTTCTTTCGCTCCTTTAGTGATTTTACTTTTCTCATTTTCACCCTATTACACATTGTCTGTTTTTAACTATGTAGTAAAAAATCCCTCTGTGTTTCTCCCTCTAGCTCTCTTTCTCTTAACATTACTCTCTTTGTGTTCTTCCCTCATGCTAACTCCTTCATTAATTTTTTTTTTCTTTTTTTTTTGGTGCGCTCCCCGGTGCGCGCCCCTGTGCACGTACCAGTACGCGTACCCTGCAGAAAAAAGATTGACACAGATTCTTTAAAAATATAGGTTTATTTTTATAAAGTAGAGGTAGTTCTAAAAAGAACTGTTTTTTTTCTTCTTTTTGTTGTTTTATATTTTTTTATGTTTTTTTGAACATTTTGTACTTTTTTTGGCTTTTCTGAACACTTTTATATTTTTTTTGTATTTTTTATGGGGAGAAACAAAAAACAGGGAATTGTAATTGGCTCAACTGGAGCATGAAAAAAATCAGGAAAAATTAGGGTTTTTTTTGGACACTTATGGGTATCACCAGAAACCATAATAAGTTCAATGCTTTGCTCACCATAAGCAAGTAACTTGTTACAATATTTGCATAAAATTTTGTAATCATTAAACTTTGGTTGGATAGTAGCCAATGTGTCTCTTACCCCCGAACCCGATGGAGTGGGTTGTTTTGATGTTGAGCCTCGAGCCGATGATGGGGGTAGTTTACTGCAGAGGTCCCTTAACTCTGCATTAGAGTAGTTGTTTGGATGCCAACGCATCATGTGGCGAATCATCGTATGATTCCCGAAGGAATACTTTTTGTTAGGGTTCCCCCTGGATAGCTGATCACCACAAATTAAGCAAGTCACCTTTGCTGCGTTGACTTTTTTAACACCCCTTGGGAGTTTGTAGAACTGCCATACAAAGTGCTCTTTGGGTTTGTAGGGCTGTTTATCTTCTGGCAGGAACTCCCTTGTCTGTGCCTCCTCTTCCTCATCCTCCTCCTCTTCCTGTTCACCACCAATATAATCTTCTGGTGGTCTTTTAGATGGTGGTGTTGGTGGTGGTGGGCCAGATGCTCCAGCTGCTGATACTACTGTAGCCATTTTCTGAGATAGAACTCGAAACAGGTCTTCCTCAGTCAAAGGACAAAGTCAGAGTAAGGAAAAAAGGAGGGGGCTTTCATCATTTGGAAAACAAAAGTGTTCTGGACCAATGAAAAGTGTTATTTTCAAGTCAGATGATCCAAGCTTTCATCATTTGGAAACCAAAACTGATCTGCACCAATGAAAAGTGTTATTTTCAGATCACATGACCCGATGCGCTTACGCTACGCGCCCTGGGGCGTGTCGCGTAAGCGTGTCATGATGTTGCGCGATCGTATGCGATCGCGTGATTCCGGGTGCGCTTACGCAGTGCGTCATTTGACGCATCACGCGGCCACGCGAAACGTCATGATGTTGTTTTCGTTCGCGGGAATAGCGCTCTCGGGACGCTCCCCGGTACGCACCTCGGGGCGCGCCGTAACATTGCGCTTACCCGTGCGTTCACCGGTACACGCCCCGGGAGCGCTCCGGGGCGCGTACCAGGGCAAACAATAAAAAAATATATATATATATTTACACTATTTAAAATTTGTTATAAAAATTATTACTTTCTTACCTATAGATATTTGCTATTAAAAAACCTATGAAATTCACTGAAAAAACCATAGGTTTCACCCCAGTTATAGTTAGGAATTAGCATTTAAAAAACCTATTAAATTCACTGAAAAAACCATAGGTTTTACACCAGTTATAGTTAGCTGGAAATTTTACTCGCATAAAACCATTGAAATTCCCACGTTATAGTTAGTTGGACTCACTATAACTTGCGCGTGCAATGCACTGCTGATGACGTCACATATTACATCACTCATGACATGGTCAGTGACATCACTCATGACATCACTGATGACACCATCCTTGTGACAGAGTGACAGACCTCCTTTCACTGTAATGTAACCCTTGAAACACATATTCAAAAATAGAAACTAAAATGTTAAAAAAAATGGAGATACCCATACCAGTTACAACAACCAATTCAATAATTCCACCATCTATATATACATCCACTCATTCACCAACAGTTCTATATAGTCACTCATACATATACTCACTCATCATATGTAGTGATACACCTATACATCCTGTTACACACTGACAGGCATCCAAAAGTTACTCACACACATACTCACACATGCAAATAAACTATTGAACATCCATTCATTTGCATATACAGCTATACACACACTACCACTTTACTTCTAAGGAAACTTACACATACTTACTCTCTTAAACAATCACTTATAGAAACACATACTAATTTAAACAGGAACTCTTAGAATCCCTCACTCTCACATATACTCACTTATATACATCAATATTCACATATACTAGATTAAAACATATGTAGTTACTGATAAAGACACTAGTGAGACAGTCATTCACTCACTAACACACACATATACACACTCATCCACCCATACAGTCCTGCACATATGCTGTCTTCAAAACACATACAAAGAGAGAGTCAGTCATTCATGCATCTATGTGCTAAGTAATACCCCCACCAAACCATACAAACACTCATACTAATACTAAGAAAAACATCTAATAACCCATATACATACACATGTAGCTACTCACCAACCCATGCAGCCACTTATACACAAAGTGAAACAATAATACATATATTTAAAAATGTAAACATTACTCACTAATATTTATTTTTCAGAAAGACACACACTCACTGGATGGTGTCATCAGTGATGTCATGAGTGATGTCACTGACCATGTCATGAGTGATGTAATAAGTGACGTCATCAGCAGCGCAAGTTATAGTGAGTCCAACTAACTATAACATGGGAATTTCAATGGTTTTATGCGAGTAAAATTTCCAGCTAACTATAACTGGTGTAAAACCTATGGTTTTTTCAGTGAATATATATATATATATATATATATATATATATATCACTGAAAAAACCATAGGTTATAGACCATATATAGATAGGAATTAGCATTTACAAAACCTTGAAAATTCACTGAAAAAACCATAGGTTATAGACCATATATAGTTAGGAATTAGCATTTACAAAACCTTATTTTACTCACACAAAACCATTGAAATTCCATATATAGTTAGTTGCACTAACTATATATCGCGCACCCGCAATCCACTGCTGATGATGTCACATATTACATCATTCATGACATGGTCAGTGACATCACTGATGACATCACTGATGACATCTCAAATGACATCACTGATGACATCACTGATGACATCTCATTTGACATTACTGATCACATCACTGATGACATCATTCATGTGATGATACGATGAACCTCTTCAGACTCTAATATAACCTTAGATACACTCAGTGTAAACAGACACTCACAGACTGTCACTCATCCATGGAGTTACTCACACACCTAGTCAGTCTTGCAAAGAATCAATCACACCTCCATTTCCTCAACTATATAGTTATACACACCTTACTTATTGGAACATATAATAACACATATTTACTCTGTTATACAATCCCTGATACAAGTTCACAATAATCCATACAGCCACTCACACATTCACTGGCTTTTATGCACAGTTATTTATATATGTCAACTATCACATGTACTGTGTTTTACATATGTACTTACTTTGACATGTAGCACTGAGATATCCATTCACTCACCAATACACTCATGCACACAGTCAACCGCCCATACAGCTGTTTCCACATGTACTTTTGAACCCATACATCTAGTGAATCAACTGCTCACACATCTATGCACAGAGTCATACACCTCCCAGACACCCACACACACACTCAGTCTCCCATACAAATACTTGGGCAACTAATCAATAACCCATATAGTTAGTCATATAGCTAATGATCAACACATGCATCAGATTACAAAACAACAGACACAATGATGCACAATTTAAAACAGTTTAGTCACTAACCCATGCACTCAGTGAGACACATTTAATCACTCACTTATACAGTCAGTCATGCACCTACTAAATCCTTCATCCAGACACTTATACATCCACTCATTCTTCAATATGTAAGACATATTTTAACTTTACAGAAACATACAGTCACTGGATGTTCTCATCAGTGATGTCATCAGTGATGTCATTTGAGATGTCATCAGTGATGTCCACAGATGGCGGCAGCACCTCCACTGGTGGAGCAACACCTTCGGTACCACCCCGTGGAAGTATGGTCCCTAACATTCAGCCGGTGTTTGCAGGCATCAAATTTCTGTGCACGGAGTGTGACGAACTGCTCTGCTATGGGGAGCAGAGTGTTGAACTCATTGCCATAAAGAAACAGCAACACCGCTGCCCTGCCAGTCCCTAAATTTTCACATTTTTTTGCTCCTGTTGAGCAGTTTTGGAATCCCTGTTTTTGTTTTTCCCCTGACAAAAATCCCCAAAAAATATAAAATCGTTTTAAAAAGTCTAAAAAAATATAAAACAACAAAAACAAAAAAAAAGTTCTTTTCAGAACTACCTCCAATTTATAAAAAAATGCTATTTTTTTTTTTAAAAAGTGTCATTTTTTATCTCCATGGTACGCTCCCCCGTACGCTCCCCGGTGCGCGTACCTGGCGCTCCCCCCGCGAAAATCGAATTTAAATTTTTTTTTTTTTTTTTTACCCGCGGGACCCTTTTATGGCCCCCACATCAAAACTAGGGGGTCAGGGGGGTGTACCCTGCCCCCTTTTGCTCATTTCCCCCTTTGATTTTTGCCACCTCTTGTGTCTCAATCCTACCGAGACACAAGATGGCGGCCGCTGCGGACTGTTTCGAATGTTTACAGACACCCGAGAACCAATCAGCTTGCCGTGCGCAAGTCGCGTGGCGCGCCCGGAGCGCTCCCCGGTACGCGTACCGGGGCGCGGCTCTAGATATATATCTTTTTTTAAACCTAATTTACTCAAATTTCACAGGAGCATATATCTTGAGCAAAGGCACATCGGGCAAACAATATCTACAATTTTGCCAAGTTTCGTGGAAATCCATTCAGCCGTTCGGGCTAAAAGTGAGGCCAACCGCCCTATGGAAATTAACATGGGAAAAACACGTTTTGGGACCCCCCTTTTTTCTCAGCCCCCCCTTGACAAACCCCCCCCAAATTTTCAGTTGCTGCTCAGAAACAAAATGTTCCATTTTCCTGAAAATTTCAGCCAATTCCGTCCACAAACGCCAAAGTTATTAGACATAGAATTTTCAAAAATCCCATAGAGAAAAAATCCTAACTATATATACCTACTGGCGACAGCCAGTAGGTAATATATATATATATATATATATATATGCAACGCAATCCTTCCCAAAAGAAAAGGCGGAGGCCACATCGGGGACAAACCGGAGTCTCTTTATTTCACAAAATGCCACAGAGGGCGAATGCATTTCGGCGTCATTTGCCTTCATCAGCGCCGTGTGGAATAATGGGCAGGGAAATGTCCACGCCTTTAAATGTCCCGCTTTGATGGATAGGCTGTCTCTGTTCCTCCCCCTCAGGGCTCCACCTGATGTAGATTGCCTCATCGGTGCAACAACTACAGGACCCAGAATGCACCAAAATAGTATCGGGATCCACAGGTGGTGATATTCGCAGGAATTGCCAGCAAATGGGACGGCGTGCAGCGCCTCCCCTTGTCCCATGACTTGCGAGTTCAAGATTCTCCTTCAGTCCCCAACCGCATAAACCGCTCAGCCCAAGATTCATCTCCGCGGGGGCATGTGACGAAGCAGCTAGCCCAATGAGAGGTACTGTGACCTCTGCACCGCTTAAATATATATATATATATATATTACCTACTGGCGGTCGCCAGTAGGTATATATAGTTAGGATTTTTTCTCTATGGGTTTTTTGAAAATTCTATGTCTAATAACTTTGCCGTTTGTGGACGGAATTGGCTGAAATTTTCAGGAAAATGGCACATTTTGTTTCTGAGCAGCCTTTGAAAATTTGGGGGGGGTTCGTCAAGGGGGGGCCGAGAAAAAAGGGGGGTCCCAAAACGCGTTTTTCCCATGTTAATTTCCATAGGGCGGTTGGCCTCACTTTTAGCCCGAACGGCTGAATGGATTTGCACGAAACTTGGCAAAATTGTAGGGACTGGTAGCCCGATGTGCCTTTTGTAGGTCTCAATATATGTGCTCCAGTGGATTTTGAGAAATTAACGTTTAAAAAAAGATATATATCTGTAAGCGCGGACCAGGCAGCGGTCTGGTTCGCGGACTTTTCGCGCAACGGAGCTTTGTGAAGCGAAGCTGATTGGTTCTCCGGCGTCTGTCAACATTCCAAACAGTCCGTAGCGGCCGCCATCTTGTCTCTCGGTAGGATCGAGAGACAAGAGGAGGCGAAAGCGAAGGGGCAAATGACCATAAGGGGGAATAGTAGATCCTCGCTGACCCCCTAGGTTTGATGTGGAGGTTTTAAAAGGGCCCCGCGGGGCAAAAAAAAAAATAATAATAATAATCGAACGGCTGAATGGATTTGCACGAAACTTGGCAAAATATTAGGGACTGGTAGCCCGATGTGCCTTTGCTAGGTCTCAATATATGTGCTCCAGTGGATTTTGAGAAATTAACGTTCAAAAAAAGATATATATCTGTAACAGCGCTCCGCTTCGCGTACTTTTCGCGTTACGGAGCTTTGTGAAGCGAAGCTGATTGGTTTTTCGGCGTCTGTAAACATTCCAAACAGTCCGTAGCGGCCGCCATCTTGTCTCTCGGTAGGATCGAGAGACAAGAGGAGGCCAAAGCGAAGGGGCAAATGACCATAAGGGGGCATAGTAGATCGTCCCTGACCCCCTAGGTTTGATGTGGAGGCTTTGAAAGGTTCTCGCAGGGCAAAAAAATATATACCGTTTTTTTAGTTTTTTTGCGTGGAGTGCGCTCGGTTCGCGAACCGGGAAGCGTTCTGGGGAGCGTACTTTCTTGAAAATTAGTGAAAAAAGTTAGAGTACAATAATAATTGTGAGTGATCAGATGTAGGGTAGCTCTGAGAAGAGCTTTTGGGTTTATGGTACATTTAGGTACTTATAAGTAGGTACCAATGCACATTCTTAAATTCAGAGTGAAAACTCTGTTGCCCTCATCTGAGAAGTGAACTCCATCTCCTCTGTAGATATCTTGCATGTAGTAACGCAAGTTATTGTTGTACAGGGAGCCCATTCCATGGTCTCTCATGTAAGCTGAAACAGATTTGTTTACATGCTTCCTCGATTTCTCAATTTGTGGACAAAATTGGTTCGACCACCTCCATTTCTGTCTTTGGCATATATTTGAATATACCAAGGCAGTCTGAGGAAAAAGTGCCATCAATTGCTCAAAGGTGTCCTTTAAAAGCATTTCCAGACCTACCCCAGTCAAAGTGCCCAAATCATTACCTCCACAGTGCACAATTAACAGGTCAGGTTTTGGCAAATGCATAAAGGTTTTCACCAATGGTATCAATTGGTGACATTTTAATCCTCTGTGGCCAAACCACTTAATTTCCACATCTTGTAAATTGAGGTTAGGTAAATTCCTGTTTTCAGCGTACCTTTGAGCCCAATAGATGTAGCTATGTCCAACAATCCAGACAGAAAACATGGCGAGAGAAGGTTCTCCTGCAGTCAGATGAAGTGTGGCAATGAAATGGCAGTTGAAAAAATGAGAGTGTAAAATGAAAAAAACTGAGGAGTTTCTGTGTTAATGAAGCAGTAAGAGTGATTGGTGGATTTTGATTGCTGAAAACAGAAAGTTAGTGTGCATGGATGAGTTCGTTGAAAGATGTATTTTGAGTGGCGAAGAAAAAATCATTAAATGAAAGAATGCTTTGGATATGCAGGTGCACTGAGAGTTCAGAGTTCAATTGCAACATTGTTGTGTGAGAGGTCTTGCAAGAGGTGGTTGCTATGCAGAAAAAGCAGAGAGGGGGCAGAGGGGGGAAGGGTTTTGCTTTGAAAAAAAGTGAGGGAAGAGTTTTGATTGGGTGACATGAGATATCTGTGTGAGGAATTACAGCATTTCTGTGCTTTTGATAGCTGCAGACTCTGGAGTGCATACCTTTTGCTCTGCTGAAGACAAATTGGTGTGTTTCTGAGACTGTTTTGAAACTCAAAGTACTTGCTAAGGTGAGAAAAAATTTCTTTAATTTAGATAGAAAATAGTGTGCTTTAAGGAGAAAATTATGAAGAAAGTTGTGTTTTTCAAATGTTGCTTTGTCTCAAGTGTTTCACAAATAGATTTTGTTTGTTTGAGAAATTGTAATTGGAGAAAATGTGAAGTATTAGTACTGACAGGGCTTTTATGTGCATAGGAGCTGTGGAGTGTTTTCAAATTATGACTTGTAAATCGTTTTTGAGAAAAAGCAATGGTTTTAATATTGATGAGAAGGACATAATGGTGTCTGCTTCTTTATAAGGTAATTGAGAGTCTTTCCCATTTCAATGTAAGAAGTTTGTCTGTGGAGCAAATTGCTTGTAAATATGCTCCCACCTGTGCATGGCAAATTTAAATTTTGAATGTTTCCGTTACATAGGCATGTTAAAGGTGACTGAAACATGCTGCAAAGGCAATCAAAAAATGCTTTTATGTGTCTTAAGGACATTTTAAGTCATTTCCCCATGTGCAGTGTTTTCAAATTATGAGTTGAAAATCGTTTTTGAGGTAAAGGAATGTTTTCAAAATTTATGTGCGCCATATGACCCCAAATTTTTTTTTCAGGGGTGCAGCAGGGTGTTCTTGAGATACCCCTGCACCGTCGGAAAAATTCGTAATTTGCGATGAGGTAATTGCTAATCGCAAATTGCACCTTCATTCCTATGGGCCTCCTGCTGCATGGAAATGAATGGGTAATCTTGCTGAAATGCAAAGTCGAATCTGTATTTAAAAGGGTCTGCACCTCTGTACGGGTGTTCGCTATGTGAAGCACGAAAGTTTCACGGGCCGAACTCAAGGCCACCTCTCTCTGAGACAAAAGAGCTCTTATTCTTGCCATGCTGTTGAAATGTGCTCCCAAGGTTGGTATTTGTGGCCAGATTGAAAACTCCCTATGTTCATGTGTGGGAGGAAATAGAACATTTCTGCAGCAAATAACCCGTTCATTTACTGTTACGATAAAATGAATACTTTTAATTAACCCAGAACAATCTTCATTATTGAGCATCAAATAACTACCATTTTCCAAGAACTTGAACGTGGGGATGATAGCAGGAACTGGCGTGCCTTGCAACACGCAAGCCATATTTGGTCGGTGTTTGTTGCATGAACCGTGTAACTGTCTGTGCCTACACATTAGTGAATGATCTGGCGTCTCAGTGCATTCCTCTCCATTCAGATAAAGTTCTTGATCATCTTTGAAAATCTGTATGTGTATGGAAGCGACCAGACTTGATGAAGAAAACCACTACCTAAAGGTTAATAACGACCTATTGGTATATATTTCATACAATTTGAAAACTTATATAAAGCAAAAGGCAGCGTTATTAAACCGTGGATAAGGCACGTTGCCAAAGCAGTCAACCTTTTGGATTTATACTGGAAATGTTAAAGGAAGAATTACGGAGTAGGGCCTGTAAATCTTTAATAGACAACGAGTAAAATTACTCCAACCATCGTATTCCTCTAACTCCGGGATAGTAGGGGTGTTTAATTTTTTAGAAGTAGCCAATCCAAAGCATTTGGTCTGGGAAATTGTTTCATTCACAAACAACATATGTTTTGGGATGAGACATGCACGGTGGAAAGCCTCAGTGCCTTGTACCTGCCAGGTTCGTGAACCCCAAACTGATGTAGATCCTGGATATTTTTACTCTGTATTACGTTAGCATGGTCTCATTACTGGTTTAAACGCCATTTTTCCTTTTTTGTAAGTTCTGCACACGACACTTAGTTGTTGCTTTAGCTTTCAGCCTACCTGCGTCAAGATCTATGCCTGCTTCAAGCAGGCGCAGGGTTTTGATGTAGCTTTGTCCTATCTGATTGTAAATGCGGCACACCGTGGGTGGCAGAGCAGCGGTGCACGTTAACTGGTGCATCCCTGGGGATGTGCTAGTTAATATAAATCTGCCCCTTTACATTTAATTATGTGCAGGGGACACAGAGTAGGTGAGGTTTATCCAAGGTTAAGAAGAGATGAGTCCTGTTCAGTGAAAAATTGAAGATAGGCTTCAGTATATTATATACTTAAGTAGTGTGTTAAGTTTTTGATGACTGTTATTAATTTACTGTTGGGTAATAGTGGTTAATAACATTTTTTATTATATTTTACCACAGATTCAACTGCACATTATTTCAAGATTTTAGGATGCCTAGCAAAGAAAGAGTAAGAAAGGCTGGAAAACGTCAAAGACAGCAGGAGCATGGAATATTGCAGCAGTCCTCTAACAAAAAGATTTGTCAAGTCACCAAGAAAGCACCGGGTAAGAGTCGAAAAACAGTCATAAGAAATATGTCTAGTAAAAAAAATATTACTACGGAAAATGTTTCACTCCAGAAAAGGAGACCGAATTCAAATGGTAAGGAAAGGCCAATGAGAAATGTTACTGCTAGAGTAAGAGATAACTCTATGCATGAAAGTAGAAGGAAACAACAGTTTAGGGATATTCGTAAACGAATGTTCCGCAACAGGATAATTGGGAATTTGTTAAAAAATATTAAGAAAGGTCAGCAGAAAGTGGTTTTTTATAAGAGAAAAAAAATAGTTGAGAAAGTTATTGATCAGGCCTTTGAAATTAAACGTAAGTTATTTATTTTGACAATCAATAGAATTAGGAAGCTAAACAAGGTAATTTATGATTTCAAAAGAAATAGTAGATGGAAGAGAATAGTTAATCGTAGTAATTTTTGTGAAGTTTTTTCTGGAGAATGGATGCATAGTTCAAGCTCTGAGGCATTTTTTAATGAGGAGAGTTATTTCCAGGATAATGATTTGGTGCATGCAGTTGACACCAGTGGTCGAGCTTATGAAGTGAAAGATGGTTGTCCAGTTGAAAAAGAAAAACTTGTGAGAACAGAGATAGAAGAGGTGTTAGGTAATGAGGTTTTAGGGAGACGTCCTAAGGGTCCTGTGTACACCTGGAAGTGTAGTAGTATTTGCAGTGTACGACAGGATTCCATCAATTTGCTTTGTGATTTTATACGGTCATTTAGTAAGAAAAGTTTGAAGCAGAAAATGAAGTTGTTGCAAGAATTAGATCCTTGCAGAGTGAGAGAAGTGATAGGTTTGCATGGTCATTCACTGGCTTGTCTTTCCAGGAGAGTATGCCAGAGTGTTTTTCATCATTTCAGGATGCTAGCAGTGCATCATAATAAAGTGAGGAAATTAGTTAGAATGTTGTATTATGCTAAGAGTCCAGCAATTATGCTAAAACAATTATGCGCTGCTCTTTTGCATGGTTCTGAAATAGATGTGAAAAATATATGTGAAGAAATTGAGTTTTGTTACTTTGGAAGTAAAGAGGAGAATGTTGAAATTGACCAAGAAGAAGAGAGTAATGTGGAAGATAGTGTACAGGTTTCCAGTACAGATAATTTCCAGAGGGAAATTGCGACGTTTGAGGTGAAATCAAGTGAGAGGCCAAATTTCACTTGTGTGTGTTGTCGACGCACTTATTATAAGAATCAAACTAAGTTAGTGGATTTATATGGAAAAAGTGAAAGGGAAAATAATAGTGAATGGAAGGATTTTACAACATACTTGATGGTAGAAAATTGTTTTGATTTGGGATTGGATCAACGTGTGTGTACTTATTGTTGTAACAAATTAAATCAAAACCAGATGCCTGCTAGAGCAGTTCATAATAATCTGGAATTGGTTGAAATTCCTTCTGAATTGAAGGATTTAAATACTTATGAATCTATTTTGATTCAAAGTATCCATCCCTTTCAGGCTATTGTAAGAATGGAGCCAAAGACAGGGAAATTGCCTCCATCAGATTTACAGAGAGGATTAAAGGGAAGAGTTGTTTATTTGCCTCTAGATTTGAAGAAAAACATTAACACAATTGGAGTAGAAAAAGTGGAAGAGGAACCTCTGGTTATCTTAGTTAATGGGGTTCCGACAAAGAATAAGAAAATATGGCAAGATTTAGTAGATGTTAGGAAAGTCAAAAGGGCAACATTGTATTTGAAAAAATATAATAAATACTATAAAAATGTATATGTTGCAGAAGAGGAAGTAAGTGAGGAAGAGGATAGCGATTTGTGTGCTGGTCAAATTGAGAAAGTAGAACCCTGTACTAGTGAAGAAATATATGAACATTATAGTGTTCATCCTTTGCATTCCAAGGAAGTCATGGGGAATGCTATTGAGTTGTTTCAAATGAAACAAGCGAAAGGGAGTCCCATTAGTGTTTGGGAGGAAAGTTTGGAAGCTCGGTGTTTCCCACAGCTTTTTCCAACAGGTCAGGGAGGAAGATATGATGAGCGACCTCATCAAATTCCTGCTTCTGAATACCGGACTTTGCGATTGTATGCAGGAGATCCTAGGTTTCGACAATGCATTCCTTATTTGTTTCATCTCCTGTTTGAAAGCGATCTGTCTGGACTGTCATATGCAGTGAACCACATCTTGAAAAGTGGTATACACATGCAAAACATCTCGGCAAGTGACTTTATGGATAAAGTCAATGTCCAAGACAGTATTTTGGATTCTCACCTGATTAATCTCATGGCGTGTCAGCGTGGTACTAATGAGTACTGGTACCGTCGTCATGGTGATTTAAAATGTATGCTGAGGAACTTAGGAACTCCCACATGGTTCCTCACTTTGAGCTGTGCTGAGTATGGCTGGGAAGACTTACTTGAATTTCTACGAGAGGCAAATGCTAACGTAGAAAACATCGAATTCAAGACACCCGGAGAACTGTGCTCTTTGGATCCAGTCAATGTATGTAGGTACTTCAATCATAGATTTGAAGGTATGATGTCTTTCATCATGAATAAGAAGAATCCACCTCTTGGAGAGGTGTTGGATTTCTTCTGGAGGAAGGAGTACCAAGCAAGAGGTGCTCCTCATATACATATGTTGCTGTGGATCAAGGATGCACCTAAATTTGGAACGGATGCAGACGACTCAGTGATGAGTTTCATAGAACAGTATTCTACGTGTGCTGTTCCAAACGCAAAGGAGAAAAAAAGCCTAAGAGAAAAAGTTCTACGTTTCCAAAGCCATCGATGTGGAAAGTACTGTCGTCGTAAATTCCGGAACAAAGACAAGTTCTACACCAAATGTCGTTTCGGCTTTCCACGATCGGTGATTTCTAAAGGAAGAGTGAACAGTTTGATGTCTTCGCTGCGACATAATGTGATGAAGAAATCACCTAAAAACACATACAATTTGAAGAGGAACGAAGAGTCTAAGTACATCAACGACTACAACCCGGTGATTTTGTCCATGTGGAATGCTAACATGGATATACAGTTTGTGGCTGATAACTGTATGGCTGTGGCTAGGTATGTGACATCTTACATCACCAAAAAAGAGAAGACAGAATTGAAGGATATGTGGGAGGACATTTCCCATGAAAAGAGCCTCAGCAAGAAGTTGTACAGTTTCAGTCTGAAGATGTTGTCGCATCGAGAAATCGGAGCTTACGAATGTTCTGACCGGTTGTCTTCAGCAAGTCTCTATGCCAAGTCCAGGAGTATCGTTTGGGCGAGTGTTGGTCTTGCTGCAACGCGTAATCGAGTTCTGAAACCTGTGCGGGAAATTGAGTATTTGGCGGAAAAGGAGCCAAACAGTACCGACATTTTGAAGAGCAACATGTTGGATACATATTATCCAAATCGAAGCAGTCACCTCGAGAATGTTTGTCTGTATGAGGTTCTGCAAAATTACATATTCAAGAGGAACATCAAAGAAGATACTGAGAAAGGAGTGTATGCTGTAATAGGAAGTGAGGGATGTCTGGTCAAGCAAAGAAAATGCCACTTGATAAACCATCGAAAATTGAGTGGCGAATCTCCTGAAAAAAAGGAGTTTTTCTATTTAGCACTTTTGCAACTTTTTAAGCCTTGGCGTGGAGAAGAGGAACTGCTTGGAGATTTCCTCTGTTACGAAGACTCTTTCAATGCTGCCAAGGAGACCATAGAATGTCCTGCTTTTCTCAAATATGTAGAAATGTTGAATGTGGAAATTGAGCAGGAAGCAACGATTGCAGCCGAGATTGCCAGAGACAGTTCTCAGGACAGTCAGAGTTCTGCTTCATTGAGTCAGGATCCACTAGGAGGACCTCTTATCGAAAATGAAGCTGCCACTGCTATGAATGAAGTGGAAAGAGCCATGGCACATGCTCAGGAGGATGCGGTTAACTTAGAAGAGTTGGAAAGACAACTCAACGTTGAGCAGAGGAAAATATATGACGAACTTACCATGCAAATTGATCATGGATTAAGTCATGATAAGAAAGAGTGCTCATGTACGTCGTTGAAGCCTGTCCGACTGTACGTGAGTGGAGAAGCGGGAACTGGAAAAAGTTTCCTTATTAAAGCAATTTCATGTTATTTGCAGGAAAGGACAGAGTCATCGCTGTCTTGTGTTGTCACCGCTCCAACTGGACTGGCAGCACATAACATTAAAGGGATTACTTTACATCGTTTACTGATGCTGCCAGTGGAGCATGACAACAAATTAGAATATCACAAGCTATCTGGAGATGCTTGTTTTGAAGTTTCAAGAGTCTTGAGGAAAATGAAACTTCTTATCATTGACGAAGTAAGCATGGTTTCCAATGTTATGCTTGCCTTTGTGCATTTGAGAATGCAAGAAGTTCTCAAAACAGAGTATGATGTGTTATTTGGTGGCAAACACATCATTGTTTTTGGAGATCTTCTGCAGCTGACACCAGTGAAAGGGCAACCTGTGTTCAAAATGCTCACGCATGAAGATACCAGGAAGTGCTTAGGGAGTATTGGCAACGTCAATATATGGTTAAACTTCAATTATGCTGAACTGCATGAAAATATGCGTCAGGCAAAGGATGAAGTTTACAAGACTATTCTACAAGATGTTAGAATTGGAAAAGTGACCGAGCATGGGAAAGAAGCTTTACATGCACGATTACTGACAAATTTATATCCAGACGAAGATGTTGTGCCTGAGAATATTTTTCAGAAAGTTACTGAGAAAAAATCTGGAATATGTTTGATGCCAACTCTTGCAGAATGTGCCAAATTCAACAACAAAATGTTGCATTTAGAAAAGCAAGAGATTGTGAAATTGGAAGCTATTGACAGAGTAGAGCATATGGGATCAACAATTATTTTGTCTGAGAATCTGAAAACAAAATTGGATTCATTAGAGAAGAGTATATCTAAAACTGCGGGTTTTGAAAAGACTCTGAATGTGTGCTTGAACTGCCGTATAATTTTAAGAAGGAATTTACATGTTGAAAGAGGTCTGGTAAATGGATCAATGGGTAATGTTGTTGATTTTGTGAAATACAGAAATAGAGATGGAATTGAATTTTTAAAAATTAAATTTGATGGCATTGAGGAAGTACAGCTAATTGCTCGTTGTTCTGCTAGATTTTTGCTTGTAAAAGACTTATATGTTCGTCGTAAGCAGTTTCCTGTTTGCTTGGCATATGCGGTGACAATCCATAAATCGCAAGGTTTAAGTGTAGACTGTGCATTGGTGAATATTGGCAGTTCTGTGTTCAAGGAGGGTATGGCATATGTGGCATTGTCACGAGTTAGGACTTTATCGGGATTGTACTTGATTGAGTGTGATGTCACAAACATTTGTGCGGATCTAGATTGTGTTAAGGAATACAATAGGTTGAGAAGAGAGTATGCGCCACATTTGCCTCAGTATCCTTTGTTTGAGAAACGTGTGGTAGGCCGGAAACGAAGAAATGTGACCAATACTGGGGAGGTTGTAGCAAAAAGACGAAAAGTTGATGAACCTGAAATTATAAGCAGAAACAAAAAGGATTCTGTTGAAGATGTTGTTGGTTTTCAATTTGAAAACAGTTCTGGTGTCAACTGCTATGCTAATGTAGTGGTTAATGTTGTCTTTTCTCTAGAAACTTTAAAAGAACAGATTGTGGTCAATTCGGATCAAAGATTTTGCAGTTTGTTAAATTCTGTGTTAGAGAAATGTAGCACTGATAGAACAAACATAGAAAGTGTGTCTGAAATTCGAAATCTGTTAGACAGATGTTCAGGCCAAACACAATTCTCTCAAAATAGTCAGCAAGATTGTCAGGAGTTTTTAATGTATATGCTTGATGTATTGCATGATGAAGGTGTAGATGTAGATCACCTGTTTGGGCTTTCTTATCAATGGCAGCATGACTGCGAGAACTGTAGGGTATCAGCTACTACTAGTGTAGACTCAGAAAGATTTATATATTTAACTTTGCCAGACAGTAAATCAGTCTCTTTTAATAAGCTAGTAAAAGCAGCTGATCACAACATGGAGTGTAGCCAATGTAAATCTGAAATGATGTCCACTTTATTTATACGAACATATGGCCAGTATGTCATTTTAATGTTCCAACGATGTAGGCCTGATGGAACAAAATTGACAACTTTAATTAAAAATTTTGTGGCTTCACAGTTGTCAATATCAGGAAGGACTTTTGTAACTGTAGCAATTATATATCATGATGGTCCTTCAATAACATCAGGACATTATACAGCTTATTTAAAGTGTAGAAATGGCTGGTCATTCTGCAATGATTCTGTTTTAATTTTCAAAAAAAAATTGCCATATGACCTTAAAAACTCTTACCTGGTGTTTTTAAAACCAAAATTTTAGGGAAAGAATCTCGGGATGTGCTCTGAGGAATTTCAAGAAGTTCTTATGGCTCCTACACTATTTGGCCTTGAGGATAAGTGTAGTACAGAGACATAACTTCTAACCATAAGACTGGACGTCATGGAAAAATAACTGCACTTTGAATGAGTTCAGAAAAACTATTTCTTTTTATAAGCTAATTGAAGCAGCGAATCAAAACATGGAGTAGAGGGAATGTAAGTCTGCAATGCTGTCTACTGTTTTACATTGCTTTGTGATTAAAAGTGATGTAGAGAATTAAATAATTGTACTAGTCATAAAGGTAGTGTAAGTCTGCTTCATAGTAAGCAGTATCAGTGTGATAGGAAATGTAGAACATGATTGAGCAAGAAGGGGAAGATATTACTAGTCCAGGATTGTGTAAATGATCTTCAACATTTTAATTCTGAAAGTTGCGGAAATGCGAAAAGACGGGATTGGCTTACAAGAAATCCAAGAGTTATACATGGCTCTGACACGATTTGGCCTTGTGGAATCGTGTGGTAGAGAGCGAGAAGTCATTTATTGTATGTAACATGTTTTTGAAAACGATGGAAGTTTTCTTTCAGAAAGTGGCGGGTTGAAAGTAATAACAGCACAACAGAGTGTAAGCTGTTCATAGGACATCCTTGGCCGTCATGGAAAGTAAGTTAACTTTAAGGAGTTCTGAATTCTGATTTGCAATGTATGGGTTTTTTAAACACAATCATTTTGATTGTGTTTTTTTTTCCCCGCTGTTATATGATGAATACCTTCAAGTCACTGTTTTAGTGAAATTTGATACATTCTGAGAACAGCAAAAATAAACCATTTAACATGTATAATTAATTCTGTTCTGTTTGCATTTATGATGTACATGTAGAACTGTGTAGGAGGCATGGAGAAGATGAGGCTTCTGTCAGTGTCAAAGTTGTTGCATACAGTGGTCATATTCTACGTAGTCTTTTATATTTCATTACTTTCACTGTTTCTGACAGATCTAAAAAAATTTTTTTTAAAAGAACAGTAAGTATAAGGGAAGGAAACAGACAGTTATGTTAAAAGAAACACAGCTATAGGGAATAAACTAGGGATACTGTTACCCGCAATCCTCTGCTGATGATGTCACTGAGCATGTCATGAATGATGTAATATGTGACATCATCAGCAGTGGATTACGGGTAATAGTATCTCTAGTTTACTCCCCTATAGCTGTCTTTCTTTTAACATAACTGTCTGTTTCCTTCCCTTATACTTACTGTTCTTTTTTATAAAAAAATTTTTTTGGTTCGCTTCCGGTTCGCGTACCGGGGAGCGAACTGGGAAGCGAACTAAGAGAAATAGAGGTTGGCACAGTTGCAAATATTGTACCAATTTTTTTATAACGGGGAGGTAGTTCTGAAAAGAACTTTTTTTAAAATTGTTTTTGTTGTTTTATATTTTTTTTATTATTTTTCTGAACATTTTTTTTACTTTTTTTGAATTTTTCTGAACAGTTTTATATTTTTTTTGGTTTTTTTTCGGAGGGGGCAACGAAAACGATTCATTGTAAAGGGCTCAACAGGAGGAAGAAAACAAAAAAAAGAATTTATTGTTTGGGGAGTTTCGGACAAACATGAGCATGATTGTTAATAGCTCTGTTGATCAGAGTGATGCTACTTTCTGCGTAGCAAATGATTCCACTGCAATGTACGCAGACTTGTTTTACTTCACGAAATCTCGTTTGTATATTTGGCACCATCTCCCTGCCCTCTGGTCCCGTTACTTCCGGTACAACAGATCTTCTGGCCATAATAGGGAGATTATCTAGGTCGTCCTGTTCCTCTTCTTCCTCTTCTTGCTGAATTATAACTTTAGCAGGTGGTCCACTCTTCCTTGGATGTGGTGGAGGTGGTGGGGAAGCACCAGCTGAAGCTAGTAAAGAAGCCATTGCTCACTGGTAACAAAGGGTCTTTCTCTCACAATGATGAAAGTCAGAGTGAGGAAAGAAGGAGGGATTTTCACCATTTGGGAAAAAAAATAGTTCTCAACCAATGAAAAGTGTTCATTTTAGATCATATGACCTAGTCTTACATCATTAGGAAACCGAAAGTGAAATGAACCAATGAAAAGTGTTATTACCAAGTCACATGACCTGCTGTGTTTACGTTACGCGCTTTGCAGGGCCTCCCGGTTTGCTTCCAGAAACCTGTGCTTTGCGACTCGGTAAGCGTACGAGTTCGCTAACGTAGCACGTCATATGACGTATCACGCGACAACGCGAAACGTCATGCGGACGGGAGGCGTCACGATGTTGTTTTCTAACGCGGCAGTTGCGGTAAAGAAACGTTTACCGGCTCGCGGTCTATTTCGCGGCATCAAGGTCAGCTAACGGGAAGCTTCCCGATTCGCGAAGCGGGAACGAAGAAAAAAAAATATTTAAAAAAAAAAATTATTCATAAACATATAAAATATATTTTTGGATTTAAAGAAGAATACATTTTACAGCTACAGATATTAGCTGTTAAAAAACCAATGAAATTCACAGAAAAAACCATAGGTTATAGACCATATATAGTTAGGAATTAGCATTTACAAAACCTTGAAAATTCACTGAAAAAACCATAGGTTATAGACCATATATAGTTAGGAATTAGCATTTAAAAAACCTTATTTTACTCACACAAAACCATTGAAATTCCATATATAGTTAGTTGCACTAACTATATATCGCGCACCCGTAATCCACTGCTGATGATGTCACATATTACATCATTCATGACATGGTCAGTGACATCACTGATGACATCACTGATGACATCTCAAATGACATCACTGATGATATCTCATTTGACATCAATGGTCACATCAATGATGATATCATTAATGTGACAATACAATGCATCTCCTCACACTTTAATATAACCTCTGTTACACCCAGTGTTAAATACAGAGTATAATTTTTGAAACCATTGACACACCAATACTAGTTACTACATACCCACTCACTGATTCCTACGTCTACACACACATTCACTCATTCACCCATACAATCATTCATACATACAATCACTCATCTTTACAACACTATCATATGCACTCATACACCTATACAGACACTCACACTGTGCCACTCATCCATGGAGTTACTCACACACCTAGTCAGTCCTGTAAAGAATCAATCACAGTTCCATTTTCTAATCTACACAGTTAAACATAGAGTACCTTACATTTTAAAACATATACTAACACATACTTACTCTCTTATAGAATCACTGATACAAGTACACATTGATCTGCACAGAGTCACACACCTCCCAGCCAGTCATACACACACTCAGTCTCCCATACAAATACTTGTGCAACCAATCAATAACCCATATAGCTACTTATATAGCTACTGATCAACACATGCAGCAGCTTGCACAACAACAGACATGCTGATGCACACTTTCAGACAGTTTAGTCACTAACCCGTGCATTTAGTAAGACGCATTTAATCACTCACTCATACAGTCAATCACGCACCTACTAAAACCTTCATTGAGACACTTATACATCCACTCATTCTTCAATATGTAAAACATATTTAAACTTTACAGAAACACATAATCACTGGATGTTGTCATCAGTGATGTCATTTGAGATGTCATCAGTGATGTCATCAGTGATGTCACTGACCATGTCATGAATGATGTAATATGTGACATCATCAGCAGTGGATTACGGGTGCGCGATATATAGTTAGTGCAACTAACTATATATGGAATTTCAATGGTTTTGTGTGAGTAAAATAAGGTTTTTTAAATGCTAATTCCTAACTATATATGGTCTATAACCTATGGTTTTTTCAGTGAATTTTCAAGGTTTTGTAAATGCTAATTCCTAACTATATATGGTCTATAACCTATGGTTTTTTCTGTGAATATATATATATATATATATATTAGGTATAGTGAGTATATATATATATTCTCTTTTTAAAAAACAAAGGTTATAGATAAGTTATAGTTTAGAAATAGAATTAAAAAAAATCTCCGAAATTCACAGAAAAAAACAAAGATGACAGGGACTTTCTTGAGCTAACTATAACTTATGCCCCTGCAATGCACTGCTTATAACCTCACATATTACATCACTGATGACATTGTCAGTGACAACAATCAAATGACACCACTGATGACATCATGATGACATTATCCAGTGAATGTGAGTGTTTTTCAAACATTTGAGTGTTAAGCATATATACCAAGTGTAAGAACTGGGACCGCCAGTTCTTCGGGGGTAGCATGGCTCGAGCAGGAAGGCGGCCAGGGGCTTATGTGTAAAGTAGCTACTTAACACGCACATCCAATGAAACACACAGTGGCGCAATAATGGAGACCACACCAGATGTTGTATTTGAAAAATCAAGATCTTTTATATAGGCTTTCAATTAGAGCAAGGCATTAATAATTCACTAGCATTCCAGATAAGCATTTCATTAAGACATTTCATGAATCAGGTACAGGTTGCATTTCCTGTGAAGAGTAAGCATTTCATTAAGGCTTTTCATTAACATTATAGCCAGCTCATCTATGTCGTAAAACATTAACTAACCCCGCCTGTCACGTCAGACTCTTTGACAGGCAAAGGGGTAATGGTATAAACCTGGAGGATCCTACAAGAAGCGACAATTATAATGCATCTAAATAGCACATCAAACCTCTCATGGACGCTTTTCCTAGAAGGAATAAAACATATCAGCAAGTACTTATCAGTCTAACAAAGAACTTTAAAGAACACAGCCTTTAGTCATTTGTGACAAGCCTTTCTTCTTGTGAATACGGGTCGGCTGCAACCCAGATCAGACCTACAGAATGTTATGGAAGTCCACCTCTGCAAGAAAATTCAGTACAGTGAAGTGACTCTCCCTCTCTTCCAACAGGCCTGTAAACATGGTACACTTGAACCCTTCCGGGCTTGTAAATATGGCTCACGAAGAATAATTCAGGCTTGTAAATATGATTCACGAAGAATAATTCAGGCTGGTAAATCTGTAGGTAAAACAATGCAATGAGGCATATTCAGAAAGGGGCCAACAGGGCCCAGTCACAGTTCACCCCGGTGGAGGGGCGACCTCAGGCCTCACTCAGCCTACCGCCCTCCTCCCCAGGGGGTTACCTCACTTCTTCGGCCTTCCGGGGCCCTTGCGTGGTTCTCGGGGAGGGAGAGGGCGCTCTGATCCTCTCGAGGCCTCACTCGACCCAGCGCAGTGCCGACGCAGCTTCAAGGCACAGGCGCTGGGGACGAGGTGGGGGCTCTCACTCGGGCCTCGGCGGCAAAGGGGGGCAGTGGTGGTTCTTGGGCACCCCAGGGGGTTATGTGACGTGGTGCGCGGTAGGCGGCGGGGGCTCTCGTGGTCCTCCACCCCCCTCCGCGGCAATCGAAACTTCGCCGGGTACTGAGCTTCACAGGCAGGGGCTCGTCTCCGGCAGCCAATAGCTGCGCGGCTTGGGCGGGGGGCGCGGCCGATGACGCGGTGGCGCTTCCCCCCCCCCCGTCACGTGATGTGGGCCCAAGGCGGCTTCAGGCCTAGCGCGGCCTGTCAGATTCAAGGCGGCGGCCCTCTCCTGGCATTGAGGGCCGCCGAGGGGGGTTAAACTCGGCGCTGAGCACAGCGCGAAGGCGGGCAACCCCAGGGCAGGCCGGCAGCGCCTCACAGGCGTCGCGTGGGCGGCGCTGATGCCGCGGGGACGTGGGGCCTCCTCAGGCAGTCAGGTACAGCGCTTGGGGGTGCTTCTCAGCGCTAGGTGCCCGCAGGGCAGGGAGGCAATTTCGACGATCCCTGACAGGGCAGGCAGCCTCTGACACAGCGCTGGGCAGGAGGGCAGATTACAGCGCTCCACAAGTTAGTCAGTCAGAACTGCAGGCAGGATGGGGGCAAATTATAGCGCTTGTCACACAGTTCAGTCAGGGGGAGACAGGTAGGCCCAGCTGAAGGCAGGGGATGCACAGGGCAGCTCAGTCCAGTACCTGGTCTCAGGAAGTAGGTTTCCTGGCGCTTGGATGGTTCTGCGCCCTTAGTTGCTTGTTTGTTGAGGTTGAAGAAAGGCGGGGGGGATGAGTTGAAGGCTTGAAGAATTTCTCCTCAGTCACTGCAGATGGGCCCTGGGGTTCCCTACCACTGGGCCAGATCAGGGGGCTAGCTTTGGACACCTCACCCAGCTTAAGAGGCAGCACCTAGATCCTGTCACTCCCAGTAGCATAGGTTCCTCACTTGGCCCTCCCGCCTAAAACTCCTGCGTGGGTTCCCCAGGTCAGTGATGCCCCACCTGACTAGAAAAAGTTCCCTCCCTCGCTTATATATGCCCAGGTCAGGTGACCACTCTCTAAGGCTGGAAAAGTCAGGTCTGCCTTCCTTCTGGAATGTTCCAGGAGCTTCCCCACTCTAACTATGGACAGGGGCTGGGTGGCTGGTGTTGCAACAATGTATGGGGACCCAGCCTGCTCCTGGCAACTAGGGTGCTACACTAAAATGACCACGCTGCAGTAGCAGGGGCCAGTGGCAGCCATGTTGAAAGTAGAGAGCACCTGCACCCTAACACAGATTAGCTATGAGAAGGTGCCCGAAGACCTAAGGGCCAGCAAAAAGTAGGTGGGAAAAATGAGGCAAGGGCAAAAAATCACCGGGAAAGACCACCCTAGGGCTGACAGGTCTAACATGCATCCCCCCCAGCTGAAAGTGGGGAGAGCTACCCAACCTCTAGGGAGTTCTCGTCACTAAGGCGGAAAAACCGGGAGAGACCGTCAGCATTGGCGTGGTCAGCTCCGGGCCGATGTTCCACCCTAAAGTCCATCCCCTGTAGAGAAATGGACCACCTTAGCAACTTGGGGTTTTCGCCTCTCATTTCCATGAGCCAGCGAAGGGGTCGGTGGTCGGTTTGAACCAGGAAGTGAGAGCCAAAGAGGTATGGCCTCAACTTCTTCAAAACCCAGACCACAGCAAAGGCTTCTCGCTCGATGGTACTCCATCGCCGATCCCGAGGAAGGAGTCTTCGGGAGATGAAGGCCACAGGTTGGTCTTGACCATCATCGTTGAGTTGCGACAGCACGGCGCCTACGCCATGCTCTGAGGCATCTGTCTGCACAATGAATTCTTTTTGGAAGTCCGGAGTGCCCATCACCGGAGCGGTGCACATCGCGCGCTTCAGTGTTTCAAATGCCTCCTGGCAAGCAGCCGTCCAGATTACCTGATGTGGCTGCTTCTTGGACGTCAACTCGGTCAAGGGGGCCACGATGGTACCATACCCCTTGACGAATCTGCGGTAATAGCCAGTGAGGCCGAGGAAAGCTCGGACCTCAGTCTGAGTTTTGGGGGGCTCCCAGGCCATGATGGTCTCAATCTTGGCCTGGAGGGGTTGCACCTTACCTCCGCCCACCAAGTGTCCCAGGTACACGACAGAGCCCTGTCCAATCTGGCACTTGCTAGCTTTGATGGTCAAGCCAGCACGTTGTCACGCCCGCAGCACCTCCTGGAGATGCTGCAGATGGTCCTCCCAGGTGCTACTGAAGACAGCTATGTCATCCATGTAAGCTGCTGAGAAGGACTCCAGGCCAGATAATACCTGGTTCACCAACCGCTGGAAGGTGGCCGGAGCATTCTTGAGCCCAAAGGGCATCACTCGGAATTGGAAGTGGCCCTCGGGGGTGGAGAACCTTGTCTTCTCCTTTGCTCCATCGGCCATGGCAATCTGCCAGTACCCCTGATGTCAAGTCGATGGTGCTGAGGTACTTGGCTGCTCCCAGCTGGTCAATCAGCTCGTCTGCCCGTGGTATCGGGTGAGCATCTGTCTTGGTGACAGAATTCAACCCCCGATAATCCACACAGAACCGAAGTTCTGGTGTGGTGCCCGGTGGAGCCGCTTTTGGCACTAGCACGACCGGACTAGCCCACGGGCTGCTGGAGGGTTCAATCACTCCCAGCTCCAGCATCTTGGTCACCTCACCCTGGATGCTGTTCTTTACTTTCTCGGACAGCCGGTAAGACTTGGTTTTCACTGGCGGACTGTCCCCTGTGTCCACATCATGGGTACACAGATGTGTGATTCCAGGCGTGAGGGAGAACAACGAGGCGTGCTGTGCCAAAACCTGGCGGCAGTCCCTCTGTTGCTCTGGGGTCAAGGATGGAGAGAGGACAACTCCCTTTACTGAACCATCCTTCTCCTGAGCCGCTAGAAGGTCAGGAAGAGGCTCACTTTCCTCCTCCTCGCTCCCATCCGTCACCATGAGGAGAGCAAGCTCTGATCGCTCATGATGAGGCTTCAGGCGGTTGACGTGGAGCACTCGGTGGGGCTGTCGGGGGGTCTTCAAGTCCACAACGTAGGTAATCTGGCCTCTACGCTTCACAATCTCATACGGACCAGTCCACCGGTCCTGGAGGGCACTAAGCTCCCCAGGCTCCATGACCCACACCTTCTGTCCAGTATCCAACTCCACCGTCCGAGCTTTTTGGTCATACCACTCCTTCATGACGGCTTGGCTAGCCTCCAGATTGTCTGAGGCTTCCTTCCACAGCTTGGCCATCTGGCTGCGGAATGCCAGCATGTAGCTGACAACATCCCGGGGAAGCTTCTTCGAAGTCTTCTCCCAACTCTCCTTGACCAGACTAAGGGGTCCACTAACGGGGTGATCATAGAGCAATTCGAAGGGGCTGTACCCGACTCCCTTCTGGGGTACCTCGCGGTACGAGAACAGCAAGCAAGGGAGGAGGATGTTCCCATTTCCGCCTCAGGTCTTCTGGCAGACTCCGGATCATCCCCTTCAAGGTCTTGTTGAAGCGCTCTACGAGCCCGTTAGTCTGGGGGTGGTAAGGAGTGGAGAACCGATAGGTCACTCCGCACTCCTTCCACATGGCCTGCATGTAGGCCGACATGAAATTTGTGCCCCTGTCCGACACCACGACCTTGGGGAATCCCACTCGGGTGAATATCCCCATTAGGGCCCGCGCCACCACAGGTGCAGTAACGGTCCTCAGAGGAATGGCCTCCGGGTACTGAGTGGCGTGGTCCACTAACACCAGAATGAACCGATGTCCCGCAGAGGTCGGAGGGTCCAATGGCCCAACGATGTCAATACCGACCCGCTCGAAAGGGGTCCCGACCACTGGGAGTGGTTCCAATGGGGCCTTCAATTTGGTCCCAGTCTTGCCACTGGCCTGGCAAGTCTTGCAGGTCTTGCAATAGGTGTCAGAGGCAACTCTCATCCGAGGCCAATAAAAATGTGGGACTAGCCTCGCAAAGGTCTTGTCCTGGCCCAGGTGTCCGGCTAGAGGTATCTCATGCGCCAGTTCCATCAAAAAGGCTCGGTAGCACTGGGGGACCACTAAGGCCCTCGAGGACCCATGCACCGGAACCCTTGGTTCACTGTACAGGAGGCCATCCTTCCAATACACGTGGTAGTTGCCGGTCTCCTTGTTCATCGATTGGGCTTCGGCCTGTCGCCGCATGCCTTCAAGCGTGGGGCACTCCTTCTGCGCCCGACAGAATTCCTCCCGGGTAGGACCTCCTTCCACATGCCACTCAGCAAGGGTCGGCAAATCCCCCACGGGAACGACATCCACCTCCACGGACTCCGGGGTTACCTCCGCGGGCTCCCCATCCGTCACACGGGGTGTGTCTTCCACAACACTCTCCTCTGGACCGACAGTGGGTTGTGCCGTTGTTTCAGGTTCCAACCCGGGTTGAACTTCTTGCCGGGCAGCCGTGGACCGCGTGACTACGCACGTCCACCCTGGTAATCCCAGCATCTCAGTGTGGGCCTAAACTCCACTTCCTTCCAGGCGGTATGTTCGAGGTCATTACCGAGCAGACAGTCCACAGGCAAGGCAGGGCTGATCGCAACTCTCAACGGGCCTGACACTCCTCCCCAATCAAAGGGAACTTGAGCCAAGGGATAGTAGCTCATTCTGCCGTCAGCCAACACGGCCGGATGGTACACATCAGGAACAACCTGCTCAGGGGACACCAGCCGCCTCACTACAGTGGTCATGCTGGCTCCTGTGTCCCTCAGAGCGTCCACCTCCTCCCCATTGACCTTCACCCTCTGCTGGTACTTAGCAGTATTCGATGGTAAGGGTATCACTGGGACCATCTCCTTATCCCAGAGTGAAACTAGGGTCAGGCCTGTCCACTCCCCTTCCCTATCTAGGGGCAGCTCCAACCCAAGCACTATACTAGCCACCCCGGGACTCTTGCCACCAGTGGGGGCTGGGAGTCGTTTGCGACACTGGGGATCTCCCTTGTAGTGTCCGACCTCTCCGCACTCATAGCACCGGACCAATTTTGGCTGCTGACTCTTGTCAGGGTAAGTGGGTTTTGGGGAACGGTTCTGAGGTGGGGTACCTACTCCTTTCCCAAACTGTCTAGTTTGTGGGCCTCGTGAGAACTCTTGTCTTTTATCTCCACCCTCTTTCTTCTGAGGGGCGCCCTGTCCGCCTTTCGGGCCATCTCCCCCGGGGCCCTAGTGTGACACCCGGGTGCTAACCCAAATATCCGCCTCCTTCGCAAGCTCACGGGAATCAGTAAGCTTGCGGTCCACCAAATGTTGGCGCAACTCCGGAAAACACTTATCCAAGAGGTGCTCTCTCAAAAAAAGGTTATACAAGCTCTCAAAATCACGCACCTCGCTGCCACGCACCCAACCATCCAGAGCCTTTCGGGCGTACTCAAAAAAATCCACCCAATTCTGCGTGGACAGCTTATGGCTGCCACGAAACCTCTGGCGATACCTTTCAGGGTTGAGGCCAAAATGTTTGATAAGCGCCTCCTTCATGGGGGAATACCTAAACTGGTCTGCCTTCTCCAAATACAGGAGTGAGTCCCTGACATCAGGAGGTATATACCGGTACAAACCACCTCCCCAGTGTTTCTCAGGCACCCCATGGGCAGTCAAGGCCACTTCATACGCCTCCAACCACCTGGCAATGTCGTCTCCCTTGGTGTAGCTCGCTATCACCTCCTTGGGTAACCAGAATCTGGGCTCCTGCTGAGCCTCTGGTCCGCTGCCACCATTAGGACTTCCTGGCGCACTCAACTGCAATGCTTGCAGCTCCATTTCCTTGAGCTGTAGCTTGTGCGCCAGCTTCTTTTCCTCCAACGCTAATTTCTCTCTCTCCAAAGCAAACTGCTTATCTTCCCTTTCTCTCTCTAAAGCCAGATTCTTATCTTCCCTTTCTCTCTCTCTCTCGTGCTCTAACTTGGCAAGCTCCCACTTCAATCGCCTCTCTTCCATCCTGTCCTTGTACTCCTGCGGTGACACACCCTCCCCAGATGCATTGCTCCCTGCCCTGGAACGTGGTCCTGGCAATATATTGTCTGACATGTCAATGTTGAGCAGGCCTGGGTCTGCTTGAGTGTCCACCTCCCCGTGTGTGACCTGTTCCCCATCCTCTTCTTCCTCTGGGTGGGCCCTTACCCATGCCCTTAAGGCGGTACGGAGCTCTTCTTTTACAGCTCTCGTCCCCACAGGCACCCCCATCCCCTGACAAAACTCCCTTAACTGCACTGCCGTGTATTTATCAAGGTCAGCCAGCTGGAACTACATTCTGTCAGGTGAGGACCTAGATAACCTGGAAGAAAAATTTGAGGACGTAGGCAACAATACTGGTTCAACACACTTTGCTGCAGGCTAGACAGTGGTAAGCAATTGGGTTTGCTTGAAGCACGATAGGTGTCCAATCAATTGCAGCACACCCCGTCCCACTGGAGGGTGTTATGTAGCTACAGGTCCTGGATCCCACCGCTCGGCACCAATGTAAGAACTGGGACCGCCAGTTCTTCGGGGGGTAGCATGGCTCGAGCAGGAAGGCGGCCAGGGGCTTATGTGTAAAGTAGCTACTTAACACGCACATCCAATGAAACACACAGTGGCGCAATATTGGAGACCACACCAGATGTTGTATTTGAAAAATCAAGATCTTTTATATAGGCTTTCAATTAGAGCAAGGCATTAATAATTCACTAGCATTCCTGATAAGCATTTCATTAAGACTTTTCATGTATCAGGTACAGGTTGCATTTCCTGTGAAGAGTAAGCATTTCATTAAGGCTTTTTATTAACATTACAGCCAGCTCATCTATGTCGTAAAACATTAACTAACCCCGCCTGTCACGTCAGACTCTTTGACAGGCAAAGGGGTAATGGTATAAACTTGGAGGATCCTACAAGAAGCGACAATTATAATGCATCTAAATAGCACATCAAACGTCTCATGGACGCTTTTCCTAGAAGGAATAAAACATATCAGCAAGTACTTATCAGTCTAACAAAGAACTTTAAAGAACACAGCCTTTAGTCATTTGTGACAAGCCTTTCTTCTTGTGAATACGGGTCGGCTGCGACCCAGATCAGACCAACAGAATGTTATGGAAGTCCACCTCTGCAAGAAAATTCAGTACAGTGAAGTGACTCTCCCTCTCTTCTAACAGGCCTGTAAACATGGTACACTTTAACCCTTCCGGGCTTGTAAATATGGCTCACGAAGAATAATTCAGGCTTGTAAATATGATTCACGAAGAATAATTCAGGCTGGTAAATCTGTAGGTAAAACAATGCAATGAGGCACATTCAGAAAGGGGCCAACAGGGCCCAGTCACAGTTCACCCCGGGCCTCACTCGGCCTACCGCCCTCCTCCCCAGCGGGTTACCTCACTTCTTCGGCCTTCCGGGGCCCTTGCGTGGTTCTCGGGGAGGGAGAGGGCGCTCTGACCCTCTTGAGGCCTCACTCGACCCAGCGCAGTGCCGACGCAGCTTCAAGGCACCGGCGCTGGGGATGAGGCGGGGGCTCTCACTCGGGCCTCGGCGGCAAAGGGGGGCAGTGGTGGTTCTTGGGCACCCCAGGGGGTTATCTGGCATGGTGCGCGGTAGGCGGAGGGGGCTCTCGTGGTCCTCCACCCCCCTCCGCGGCAATCAAAAATTCGCCGGGTACTGAGCTTCACAGGCAGGGGCTCGTCTCCGGCAGCCAATAGCTGCGCGTCTTGGGCGGGGGGCGCGGCCGATGACGCGGCGGCGCTTCCCCCCCATCACGTGATGTGGGCCCAAGGTGGCTTCAGGCCTAGCGCGACCTGTCAGATTCAAGGCGGCGGCCCTCTCCTGGCATCGAGGGCCACCGAGGGGGGTTAAACTCGGCGCTGAGCACAGCGCGAAGGCGGTCAGCCCCAGGGCAGGCCGGCAGCGCCTCAAAGGCGTCACGTGGGCGGCGCTGATGCCGCGGTGACGTGAGGCCTCCTCAGGCATTCAGGTACAGCGCTTGGGGGCAGGGCAGGGAGGCAATTTCGACGATCCCTGACAGGGCAGGCAGCCTCTGACACAGCGCTGGGCAGGAGGGCAGATTACAGCGCTCCACAAGTTAGTCAGTCAGAACTGCAGGCAGGATGGGGGCAAATTATAGCGCTTGTCACACAGTTCAGTCAGGGGGAGACAGGTAGGCCCAGCTGAAGGCAGGGGATGCGCAGGGCAGCTCAGTCCAGTACCTGGTCTCAGGAAGTAGGTTTCTTGGCGCTTGGATGGTTCTGCGCCCTTAGTTGCTTGTTTCTTGAGGTTGAAGAAAGGGGGGGATGAGTTGAAGGCTTGAAGAATTTCTCCTCACTCACTGCAGATGGGCCCTGGGGTTCCCTACCACTGGGCCAGATCAGGGGCTAGCTTTGGACACCTCACCCAGCTTAAGAGGCAGCACCTAGATCCTGTCACTCCCAGTAGCATAGGTTCCTCACTAGGCCCTCCCGCCTAAAACTCCTGCGTGGTTCCCCAGGTCAGTGATGCCCCAACTGACTAGAAAAAGTTCCCTCCCTGGCTTATATATGCCCAGGTCAGGTGACCACTCTCTAAGGCGGGAAAAGTCAGGTCTGCCTTCCTTCTGGAAGGTTCCAGGAGCTTCTTCACTCTAACTATGGACAGGGGCTGGGTGGCTGGTGTTGCAACAATGTATGGGGACCCAGCCTGCTCCTGGCAACTAGGGTGCTACACTAAAAAGACCACGCTGCAGTAGCAGGGGCCAGTGGCAGCCATGTTGAAAGTAGAGAGCACCTGCACCCTAACACAGATTAGCTATGTGAAGGTGCCCGAAAACCTAAGGGCCAGCAAAAAGTAGGTGGAAAAATGAGGCAAGGGCAAAAATCACCGGGAAAGACCACCCTAGGGCTGACAGGTCTAACACCAAGGTACTATAAAAGTTAAATTAGTATACTTTCTGTACTACTAATGAGTGATACTATTTCTAACATGTATTATTTGTTTGGCTGTATGACTTTATGTATCTGTGTGTCGTGGTTGTGTGAGTGGCTATATGGATTAGTGAGTGGCTATATGGGTGTATAAGTGGATATGTGAGTAGCTGTGTGGGTAAGTGAGTGGCTTTGTGTAAAGGCTTTATTGATGATTGAGTGGGTGCATGAGTGACTGCATGGGTGAATGGCTGTGTAGGTAGGTGAGTGAGTAGGTGGGTGAATGGCTGTATGTGTGAGTGGCTGGGTATGTAACTATCTGTATGGGTGAGTGAATGGATGTTTGACTGGGTGTTTGGGTATGTGAGTTGGTGTGTGAGCGTGTTCATGGCTGTATGGGTGATTGAGTGGATGTGTGAGCACTTGTATTGATGTGGGAATGGATATGTTAGTGGTTGTATGGGTGCATGAGTGAGTATGTGAGTGGCTGTATAGGTGAATAAGTTGGTGTGGAAGTAGCAGTATGGGTGAGAGTGTAGCTGTGTGAGTGGTTGTATGGGAGAGTGACTGGTTGTATGAATACTGTATGGGTGAGTTAGTAGTTTTGTGATTAAGGATATGAGTGAGTCAGTGGGTGTGTGAGTGACTCTATGGATGAGAGAGGGGTTCTGTGAGTACTTGTATAGGTCTGTGAATAGGTATGTGACTGGTTGTGTGGGTTTTTGAGTGGGCATATGAGAAGTTGTATGGGGTGTGATTAGGTGTGGTTCTGTAGATGATGTCATCAGTAATGTCTTCAGTGATGTCATTTGAGATGTCAATAGTGATGTCAACAGTGATGTCACTGACCATATCATGAGTGATGTAATATGTGGGATCATAAGCAGTGCATTGCAGGGGTGTAAGTTATAGTTAGCTCAGGTAACTATAACTGCTGAATTTCTATGGTTTTGTTCGAGTGAAATCTGAGCCCAACTATAACGCCCCTGTAACCTTTGTTTTTTCAGTGAATTTCTAAGGTTTTTCAAATTCAATTTCCTAATGATAACATCCATGTAACCTTTGTTTTTTTCCAGTGAATTTCTGTGGTTTTTAGGTTGAGCCGGGAGTCAGCGTGCATGCTCTGCTCTGCTAGACATGCTGTATTCTCTCTGTGGAGATTTAACACGCCCATACACACCCACTGCCTTTTTATTGGGTGCTTCGTCTACCTTTACAAATTTCATTGCTCTTGTTGCTAAATGGTGTACATTTGTCCCACCTTGTGGCTATTTTGTTCCTGCCCTGGCTACTGGCCCTGCTACATGGATCCTTTCGTTAGTAGCCATATGTTTTGTTTGAGAGCACTATTTTTTCTGTAGCCCACTCCTCGCTGCTCGCCTATGCACAGCGCTGCTTTCAGTTCTGCATGCCCCCCCCCCCACAACACCTTCCACCCCTTGCAGCTTCCTTGGCCAATGTCACCCACACAAAACTCAGGTAGCTCGTCATTCTTTATTTACCAGGTTGCACCTTCAAATTTGGTATTTATACGTCTCAAATGTATATAGCCACAGGCAGTTTTTTTAATTTGGTTTAAAAATGCTTGTTCTCTGCTCAATCATTGTATTAAAATGCACTATTGTATGGCCATTTCAACACAGACAGTTAATGGAGACTTGCTCATATGGATTCTGATATGTTTTTCTTTTTCCATTTTCGTTTACATAGACATTCCCCTTCAACATCTCAAGTAAGGAGAGTTTGTTTATTTACTTGCAATACCTTCTCCATCTTCATGGTACGTGATCACGTGACCATGTTCACAAGGCAGATATGATCTCATAGCTTCAGAGTTTGTCTATTGCTCTGTGTTTTCTTGCGGAATCAGCATCAGATGGCCACACCAGGAGTTTTCAGGGCCAGGATGTGGCTCCTCTCCTGCTGCACTGCTCCATCTTGTTACAGGCATTGTGTATGGCCCTACAGCAGGCAACAATGTCACTCTGAGCCCTTTTTCTGCTGAACCAAACATGCTGAGAGCAGGGAGACAATCTTAACAAAAGCCATTGAGGTTTCGTATGATAAAAAGGTAAGCGTTTGTGTCTTTTGTTAAAGTACATAGGGCATTGTTTCTGAGAGTCTTGAGCCAATGTAATTACTTAAAGCTGCTTGGTATTCTTGGCTTCTGTAAGGTGCTATGGGTATGTAGACTTAACAGTTACTCTTACCAGAACTTGTTTATTCTTGTATTTTGCCACAGTGTTTGAGGCACATATCACAATTTGGATGCATGGAAGTGTTTAGCACTATTGCAATCAGAAATGAAATTAACGTTAGAGCAAGTCTCTCCCCTAAATATTTGACTCACCTGTGTCTGTATCTCCTCCTGCCAAAAGTGTGTAAGCGTACTATATTTTCCTAATGGGTGCATGCTTGTTATTCACATGCAAGGGACTTAAAGTTTGGGTGCATCATCACTGCCATTTGCTTACAAGGTGCCCCGGCACTGACTCAAGCGCACATAACACAGATACATCCCATAAGGTACGTCTTCATGGTAGACATGCGTTACAGCATTTTTTATGCTATTTCTTTTTTCAATACAGTAGTTCAATTATACATAATAATTATATATAAGGTAACAAAAATGCTTATAACACTTATTATAACTTTATAACATACTGTACAGCAGATACACTACACTACAAGATAGCTTAAACACATTGACAAAGCCAATAGCTCTTGCTAAAAAGTATAAGGTCCCAATGGCGAGACCTATTGGCTATGCCAATGCTTGTTTAACTGGCATTCACGTTTGCAGAGTGGTGTAGAAAGGGGGCATGGCCTCTGACCAGCTCGAAGTAATCGCGCTTTCTGGGACTTACTTGAGGTGACAGGAGGGGTGCTTGGCCTCCAATCACCCTCAGCATACAGGAAGACTTCATCCCCCAACCCGTAGTGTGCCAGGTGGCATTTTGCATAGTGGTGGAGAAAGGGAGCAGGGCCTCCGACCAGTTTACTGCAATCCCATTGTGTGTGACTTACTGGAGGTAACAGGAGGGGCTCTTGGCCCCGAACGGCCCTCAGCATCTGAGGAGACTTCATGCCCCAACCAGTAGTGTGCCTGGAGGCACGTTTGCGGAGTCGTGGAGAAAGGGGGTGTGGCCTCCGAACCCCCTCTCAGCAAAATGGAGGGAAAAAAAATCTCTTTATGATGCCTGGCGGGGTCACTGTGTGACCCCGCCCCCCCCCACTATATCTGGGAGGTCAGGATGTTTCTACCCTGACCACTTTGCTTTCTTTTCTACATTTTTTGTGGTACTCGCCTACCAGCAATTCCTGGTTGAAGTGTTAGCAGCCAATCAAATTTCAGCACTGGACTGTGGATCCGCAAGAACACTGCCCGGTCCGCGTCTTTAGATATCGATATTTGTTAACCTTGACTATCTGTCAAGCTACTAAAAAGGATTTACACCAAATCGCAAAAAGCACGCTTTCTGGACCAATTTCTAGCTTTCTGGCAATTGTGGCATAATTTCGTTCTGCCGTTCAGGATGTAATCGTGTTTGGGACACCCTTTTTCTCGGCCCCCACTTCACGGATTACCTCGAAACTTTTAACACAGTAGCTAAACCGAATAAAGTAGACGTTTAGAAAAGTTTGTGAAGATACGTCAACTGGTGCAAAAGTTATTGGCAGAACAAAAAATGTCCTATATTCCAATTGTAAACGCTCACGCATGTGAAGACACCACTCCCAGCGTCAAGTTTCAACCCTTTTTCTTCAGTCGGCAGCAGCAAAATCTGGGACCCGCTTCCACAGTGAAATTTCAGCCATTATCTGCCATACACGTTTCAGAAAAAGTTCCTTGTTCACTGGCTTGGATTATTCAAGGGGGTAGGAACAGCGTGCAGTGTTCCTTTTGTAATCAAGGTATTTCGAATCCTGTCCCACTGGGCGTGGTCTCACAGTGCACGTTGGTACTTGCAGTTCAGGTAAGTTTTCTTTGTTTGAAATGCCACTTCACCTTACCTTCCATACAATAACATACAATAACATCCATTGAGCCACTGTGGTCAGCAGATCAGCTTGCTGCTATACGTTTGCCTTGCTGAACGGGTGCGTTGTCCCTGATAGTGCCTCTCCATCAAAGCACACGGCCCTGCGCTGCTGCAGGGGGGTAGTCTACATGGCCAGAGCAGCCCACAACACATTCCAATTGTAAACGCGCATGCATGTGAAGACACCACTCCCAACGTCAAGTTTCAACCCTCTTTATTCAGTCGGCAGCAGCAAAATCTGGGACCGGCATCCACAGTGAGATTTCAGCCATTATCTGCTATACGCATTTCAGAAAAAGTCCCTTGTTCACTGGCTTGGCTTATTCAAGGGGGTAGGAGCAGCGTGCAGTGTTCGTTTTGTAATCAAGGTATTTCTAGTCCCGCCACACTGGGCATGTTCTCGCAGTGCACGATGGTCCTTGCAGTTCAGATAAGTTTTCTTTGTTTGAAATGCCGCTTTACCTTGCCCTCCATACAATAACATACGTTGAGCCACTGTGGTCAGCGGGATCAGGTTGCTGCTATACTTTTGCCTTTCTGAACAGGTGCGTTGTCCCTGAAATGCCACTTTACCTTGCCCTCCATATAATAACATTTGTTGAGCCAATGTGCTTCGATGGAGAGGCACTATCAGGGACAATGCACCCGTTCAGCAAGGCAAAAGTATAGCAGCAAGCGGATCCCGCTGACACCAGACTGGAGATGTTGAAGGAGTGGGGGCGGAACAAGATGGATTGCTCCCGAACAATGATGTTAATAATTATAAAATATGCCAGAAAAGATGTGGAGGATCTACACATGAAAATATCAGAAATAGAATCCCAGATTTTAACGCTCGACCATGATGAAGAGGGTTTGAAGAAATTAAGATCAGAGATAGAGAAAAATTTAGATAAACATGAAACTGAAGTACAGGAACGCAAACAACGCAAGTTCCAAAGGGACGAATGTGATTATGAGCAGGGAACCATTTTCACTTTCGCAAAGCGCTTTGACAACTTAAGACAACAACTAGACAAAAAATCACCAATTTTAGAATTCCCCAACACGATCCAGAGAGAGTCTGAATCAGATCTAAGAGAGGGTGAAACCAGATAAACCTTCCAACGTCAACTTTCGTTTTTAGAGGAAATGAAGGTCCTGTATCAGGACCAACAAAACCCAAGGGGAAGAGGCAGAGGTCGGGCAATTGGAAGAACAAGAGCAAGAAGGAGAGGCACACCAACCCGGATAGAAAACGACAGAAGACAAGAAGAAGACTCAGAAAGAACAAGAGGCTACCATATTCGCAACCGTACGGTGATGAGGAAATAAAAAAGAACAAAGCATCCAGTGGCAATGATCAGAATCTAATCATCAACCTTTCAAGGTACACATTAACTGACACTGAATGCAGTCTGTTAGTCTGTGTAAAGAAAGGTTTAACATTCAGTCCAGAAAGACATCAAGACTCAGTGGAAAGGAATATAGACATGTACAAATATACTCGTAAAATGAAACTCAAACAATTCTTCACTAAATTACCAACTATCCCAGAAACTAATGTAACTATGTCTGAAACACCTATATCAGAGGGAGATCAGCCCTATACTATTGCGGACATTCATGATCTGAGAACTGCATATGAATTAGCCCACAACATTGAGGAAACGACCAAACTAGACACGGAAGTCTTAGAAGAGATGGGTATTACCATGAACAAACATTGCAAGACCAATTTCAAGAGTCAATCAAAATTCTGTCCTATACTTCATCCAGGAAACAAAGTGGATATTTTCCATGATCTAGTTGTGGCAGACCTGAAAACCATGGAAAATACCAAACATACTCAACGTAAAGAGAATCTATCCTGTAATGAACCTCAAGCCTTGAGATCATTACAAAACAACAATCAAATTGAAATAAAACCAGCAGACAAGGGCGGCAACACTGTTATCCTACACAAATAGTATTACTTTGATGAAGCACTCCGCCAATTGAACAACACAGAGAATTATTGTGTGCTAAATCACAATCTAATCAATGATCTCACCATCGAACTATGTCAAAAAATCAAACACTGGCATGAGGATGGCTTATTGAATGATGAAGAAAGAAAATTCCTAATGGTAGAGAACCCGGTAGTACCCACAATCTATTTTCTACCAAAAGTACATAAGACTTTAAATAAACTTCCAGGATGACCAATAATATCCAGGTGTGGTGCTTTATATGAGAATATTGCCTCTTATGTCGACTATTTTTTGGCACCTATTGTTCCCACTATCAATTCTTACATCAAGGACACAAGGGACTTCTTGAGGATCCTAATGGGAACCACCTGGCAACCTTCATGTTGTCGCATTATACACGTCCATAGATCATGACATAGGGGTGATGGCAACCTCATACTTCTTAAAACAGAGACTAATAGTGGAACTGAAACACGCTACCATGCTAATGGAAATGATTGGACAATGTCTTAAAAACAATGTCTGCTTATTCAATAAAAAGCTGTGCTCTCAACGCTGTGGTACTGCGATGGGAGTTTCCTTCTCTCCAAGCTATGCCAATCTCATGATGGGTTTTTGGGAGAAGGACATAGCTTGGAGGAAAGAAAACAACCATTTCACTTCCAAAGTAGCACTTTGGTTAAGATTCTTTGACGATCTTTTTATACTGTGGAGATTAACTGAATCTGAATTCCTGGAATACATGGAGATTCTGAACAACAATGAGGTGGGACTGAAATGTACCCATAATATCAATCGTAAAGCAATTGATTTCTTGGATACGAAGGTATATATTAAAAAGAATAAAGTACACAGAACAGTCTAAAGGAAAACGATCGCCATCAACAGTGTGTTCCACGGATCCAGTTTTCATCCTTAATCACTCAAAAAGAGCATCCCATATGGGGAATTTATTAGGATGAAAAGAAATTGTTCAGAACCAAATGAAATGGAAATAAAATTCAAGGAAACCAAGAAAAGATTCCTCCAGAAAGGGTATAAACACAGAGATATCTATCAGGGTGAACAAAAAGCAAGACTAAAAACCCGGGCAGAGACCCCGATAGATAACAAAAAATGCAAAAACAAATCAGCAGTCGATGAATCGGGGAACATACCCCAACTAATTTTGACCGACAGCAGAGAGAGTTTCAAAATCAAACAAATTTTAACCAAGTATTGGAGTGCCCTTAAAAAAGATTCTGACATTGGTCACCTAGTCGGGGATCAACCATTGGTCTCATATCGAAAAGCACCATCACTATCCGATACGCTTTTAAACAGCCACTTTGTGATGAAATGACATGAATCATGGTTACAATCAAGACAAAAGGGATTTGTAAAGTGCATGGTATGTAAGGCATGTAAAATAGGACAAAACTTGAAAATCAAAGAGATCATGATGTGTGATACCACCTATGTCGTATATTTGATTGAGTGCCATTGTGGAAAAAGATACATTGGCAGTATAATCTGCCCACTCAAAAAGAGGATACTGGAGCACATACGAGCCACTGTCAATCAAGACATGTCATATGCTGTGGCAAAACATATGGCTACTCACAGAGGGAAATCCTGGCTCGACTTCAAATGCTCTGGTCTTGCGGCAATTCAGCCACATGAGAGGGGTGGAAATAGAACACTTAACTTAAGTCGCCTCGAATCGAAATGAATTATCAGGCTAAAAACAAATATTCCCATAGGTCTGAATGGGGATGAGGAATTGTATGTTCACCTATGAACAAAATTAACATTATCTGTGGACATTGATATCTCATTTATATTGAAAGAGATACAATTAACTCATGAAATTTAACTTGCAAATTATAAGTTGCGTGAAAATGTTGTTGAAACTGTAATTTGATCTTTTAGTGATAGTAGTTCTTTTTCTAGGCATATTTAGCTTAAGTTTTTAATAAGCATGGGCTTAAAATCCATTTCGCGGGCGAATTTGCGGATTTTTGATGATTTTGCGATCCGCGAATCGCGCGAAATTGCCCAATAATCCGCAAATTCGCAAGCTACGAATTATTTTGCTTGGTCGCGCTTGAAAAATACAATATCGTGCTCGCGGCGTTGACTCTGAGCCTGTCGAGTTGTTTTTCTCCCGGTTTTCCGTGTGCTGCGCCATTTTCGATCTTGCTGCTTGATCGCGCGAGAGTTTTTCGAACGCAATTACGTCATCGCGTCTTGCCATCTTGCACGGCGAGAGTTTGACAACACGAGTACGTCATAAATGCCCGCGATGGCACGCAGCTGACTTCCGGCGGGAGGTTTGAACATCTCGCGTTCCCGAACTTGCAAAAATTGCAATTCTGCACAAGAAATCCACCACAGGAAGCATAAACCTTGTGAAAATGATGATTTTGATCAGAATAACTCCTCAGATTGACATTTGGCTGCACTTTTTGGTGCAGGAGTCCATTTTTTGGGGTGGGGTGGGAGGAAGGAAGTGCCCCAGAGTCTCTAACTTCCTGATCCTGTCCAGCAGGCTCCTCCCAGTGCTTTGTGCATGTCCTGGTCACTTTTCATTTGGCTGTGTAGCTGGAAGGATTACTTTTTCTTGCTGCTGGTGGATTTTTGTATTTGAGGACTTTTTGGACTTTGGAGTTTGGATCACTTTTGGACTTGAGATTTTACAAGTAAGTTGGTGTTGTTTGTTTGGGGCATTGCAGTTGAGGCAACTCCAGTTCTAAAACTTTTTTCACAACTTTAACAAAATATATATTGTGGTGGGTAGCTAGCCACAGTATCCAGTAGGCCCAGGGTTAGTCATGGGTGCATGATACAACTAATTCTCTGATTTTTTTTAACTTAATTCTCATTTATGTCATGGAATTTAAGCTCACTGTTATATGTTGTTTTTGTAGGGCTCGGCCTACGTCAACCCTGCGTCAGCAGGGGAGGCGGAGCTCCGAGCTCTTATGTTATAAAAAAAAAAGTTTCTTTAGGGGTCCGGGCTGCAACATTCCTTAGTGCGCGCGCGTTTTTTATGGCATCTGCATAGTGATTCGTCTTCGCTGTGCTGTGTTTTTAGTAGCCTTGACGCGATAGGCTTAATGTAATTTGTCCTTCGCCATGTTGGCATTTTCTGTGTGGTTACGTGCACAACAGTGCATTAATTTAAATTAGGAGCTGTCAGGGTGCCGCGATAATGTAATGCAGATGTTGTGGGCGCGTTCACCAGTGTGCAGTGAATGGCGCGCGTTCGTGCTTTTCTTGTGTTTTCTTTCCGTGTAGGGCAGAGGTGAAAGGCATTGTCTTAAGAGCAGAAGGCCATATATCTTCAATTATCTCGCCATCACGGCGGAGATAATTGAAAACATATGCCTGGAGTGGCGCGCGCGAGGCCGAGAGCTGAGCAGGATGACTCCATGCCACAGTGTAAGCAGTGCTTAATTTGGAGAAAAATAAGTCCCGGTGCTCAAAATCTTTCTTATGCGGCGGCCGCAACTTCTCACAGTTATTCACCTGGTTAAATTACTACGCCACCCAATTGTACCATTGTTATGGCCACTGCCTACACTGACAACTCGGAAGCAGCCAGAATCAAAAATAAACTACTGCTTGAGCATCACGACATCGATTATAACAGTCTACTTATTTCACAACTGCATTCATTCAAACAAAATGCATTTGAAAGTGCGTTCCTGGGCAAATTGCTTTCATGTGCCGAGCATTACGATCTGCTGCAATAAAGAGGTGTTTTTTAGAAACAAAGTTGGGTAGACTGTTAATTGCCATATGTAACAAAATCAGACCATTCAGTTTAGCGTGTAGAAGCAATTTACTTGAGAATGTTTTTGCATGAAAGTATAGCCATTCAAACATGTCAAGGCACTGGATTGTCCAGAGGGGATTAAACAGTCCACCTAAATACTTTTTTATTTATTTAGTAGTGAATTTATGAGCGTTTATGTAGTGAATGCCACCTGGTAGGCATACGCCTTTTGGTGCAAGAGCTTTACATTCTTAAAATGTATTAGTTTGTAAGGGTAGTCCACTGTGCCTCGCAGCGCTTTGGTCGCCTTTGACTATGAACATGAAGCAGCTTTGGAAAAGTGCGTTTTGCCTACTAGCCCCGAACTAGTTATAAGTACAGGGCCAGTGTAATGCCCCCAATAAGCAGCGGGTGCTGGTAAAAGGTAGCAGTGGGCATTCTTGGCACAGTGGTGCAGTGTGCAGCCTGCAGTGGAAGGTAACCACGAGCGCAGGCAAGTGAGTGTGCCCAGCACCTGTCAAAGACTTTAATCCCTCTGGGCACAGCCCGGGTAACTTGCCGTTATCGTGTGTGTAGTGAGTGCAGAGTAGTGAGTGCAGAGTAGTGATTGCAGAGTAGTGAGTGCAGAGTAATGAGTGTAGAGTAGTGAGTGCAGAGTGCAGAGTGCAGAGTGCAGAGTAGTGAGTGCAGAGTGCAGAGTAGTGAGTGCAGAGTAGTGAGTGCAGAGTAGTGAGTGCAGAGTAGTGAGTGCAGAGTGGTGAGTGCAGAGTAGTGAGTGCAGAGTGGTGAGTGCAGAGTGGTGAGTGCAGAGTGGTGAGTGCAGAGTGGTGAGTGCAGTGTGGTGAGTGCAGAGTGGTGAGGGCAGAGTGTAGAGTAGTGAGGGCAGAGTAGTGAGGGCAGAGTAGTGAGGGCAGAGTAGTGAGGGCAGAGTAGTGAGGGCAGAGTAGTGAGTAGTGAGGGCAGAGTAGTGAGGGCAGAGTGCAGAGTAGTGAGGGCAGAGTGCAGAGTATTGAGGGCAGAGTAGTGAGGGCAGAGTGAAGAGTAGTGAGTGCAGAGTAGTGAGTGCAGAGTAGTGAGTGCAGAGTAGTGAGTGCAGAGTAGTGAGGGCAGAGTAGTGAGGGCAGAGTAGTGAGGGCAGAGTAGGGAGTGCAGAGTAGGGAGGGCAGAGTAGTGAGGGCAGAGTAGTGAGGGCAGAGTAGTGAGTGCAGAGTAGTGAGTGCAGAGTAGTGAGTGCAGAGTAGTGAGGGCAGAGTAGTGAGGGCAGAGTAGTGAGGGCAGAGTGCAGAGTAGTGAGGGCAGAGTGCAGAGTAGTGAGGGCAGAGTGCAGAGTAGTGAGGGCAGAGTGCAGAGTAGTGAGGGCAGAGTAGTGAGGGCAGAGTAGTGAGGGCAGAGTAGTGAGGGCAGAGCAGTGAGGGCAGAGTAGTGAGGGCAGAGTAGTGAGGGCAGAGTGCAGAGTAGTGAGTGCAGAGTAGTGAGTGCAGAGTAGTGAGTGCAGAGTAGTGAGGGCAGAGTAGTGAGGGCAGAGTAGTGAGGGCAGAGAAGTGAGGGCAGAGTAGAGAGGGCAGAGTAGTGAGGGCAGAGTGCAGAGTAGTGAGGGCAGAGTAGTGAGGGCAGAGTAGTGAGGGCAGAGTAGTGAGGGCAGAGTAGTGAGGGCAGAGTGCAGAGTAGTGAGTGCAGAGTAGTGAGTGCAGAGTAGTGAGGGCAGAGTAGTGAGGGCAGAGTAGTGAGGGCAGAGTGCAGAGGGCAGAGTAGTGAGTGCAGAGTAGTGAGTGCAGAGTAGTGAGGGCAGAGTAGTGAGGGCAGAGTAGTGAGGGCAGAGTAGTGAGGGCAGAGTAGTGAGTGCAGAGTAGTGAGGGCAGAGTAGTGAGGGCAGAGTAGTGAGGGCAGAGTAGTGAGTGCTGAGTAGTGAGTGCAGAGTAGTGAGGGCAGAGTAGTGAGGGCAGAGTAGTGAGGGCAGAGTACAGAGTGCAGAGTAGTGAGGGCAGAGTAGTGAGTGCAGAGTAGTGAGGGCAGAGTAGTGAGGGCAGAGTAGTGAGGGCAGAGTAGTGAGGGCAGAGTAGTGAGGGCAGAGTAGTGAGTGCAGAGTAGTGAGTGCAGAGTAGTAAGGGCAGAGTGCAGAGTAGTGAGTGCAGAGTAGTGAGTGCAGAGTAGTGAGTGCAGAGTAGTGAGTGCAGAGTAGTGAGGACAGAGTAGTGAGGGCAGAGTAGTGAGGGCAGAGTAGTGAGGGCAGAGTAGTGAGGGCAGAGTACAGAGTGCAGAGTAGTGAGGGCAGAGTAGTGAGGGCAGAGTAGTGAGTGCAGAGTAGTGAGTGCAGAGTAGTGAGTGCAGAGTAGTGAGTGCAGAGTAGTGAGTGCAGAGTAGTGAGGGCAGAGTAGTGAGGGCAGAGTAGTGAGGGCAGAGTAGTGAGGGCAGAGTACAGAGTGCAGAGTAGTGAGGGCAGAGTAGTGAGTGCAGAGTAGTGAGGGCAGAGTAGTGAGGGCAGAGTAGTGAGGGCAGAGTAGTGAGGGCAGAGTAGTGAGTGCAGAGTAGTGAGGGCAGAGTAGTGAGGGCAGAGTGCAGAGTAGTGAGTGCAGAGTAGTGAGTGCAGAGTAGTGAGTGCAGAGTAGTGAGTGCAGAGTAGTGAGTGCAGAGTAGTGAGGACAGAGTAGTGAGGGCAGAGTAGTGAGGGCAGAGTAGTGAGGGCAGAGTGCAGAGTAGTGAGGGCAGAGTAGTGAGGGCAGAGTAGTGAGGGCAGAGTAGTGAGGGCAGAGTAGTGAGTGCAGAGTAGTGAGGGCAGAGTAGTGAGGGCAGAGTAGTGAGTGCAGAGTAGTGAGTGCAGAGTAGTGAGTGCAGAGTAGTGAGTGCAGAGTAGTGAGTGCAGAGTAGTGAGGGCAGAGTAGTGAGGGCAGAGTAGTGAGGGCAGAGTGCAGAGTAGTGAGTGCAGAGTAGTGAGTGCAGAGTAGTGAGTGCAGAGTAGTGAGTGCAGAGTAGTGAATGTAGAGTAGTGAGTGCAGAGTAGTGAGTGCAGAGTAGTGAGTGCAGAGTAGTGAGTGCAGAGTAGTGAGGGCAGAGTAGTGAGGGCAGAGTGCAGAGTAGTGAGGGAAGAGTAGTGAGGGCAGAGTGCAGAGTGCAGAGTAGTGAGGGCAGAGTAGTGAGGGCAGAGTAGTGAGTGCAGAGTAGTGAGGGCAGAGTGCAGAGTAGTGAGGGCAGAGTAGTGAGGGCAGAGTAGTGAGGGCAGAGTGCAGAGTAGTGAGGGCAGAGTAGTGAGGGCAGAGTAGTGAGGGCAGAGTAGTGAGTGCAGAGTAGTGAGGGCAGAGTAGTGAGGGCAGAGTAGTGAGTGCAGAGTAGTGAGTGCAGAGTAGTGAGTGCAGAGTAGTGAGTGCAGAGTAGTGAGTGCAGAGTAGTGAGGGCAGAGTAGTGAGGGCAGAGTAGTGAGGGCAGAGTGCAGAGTAGTGAGTGCAGAGTAGTGAGTGCAGAGTAGTGAGTGCAGAGTAGTGAGTGCAGAGTAGTGAATGTAGAGTAGTGAGTGCAGAGTAGTGAGTGCAGAGTAGTGAGTGCAGAGTAGTGAGTGCAGAGTAGTGAGGGCAGAGTAGTGAGGGCAGAGTGCAGAGTAGTGAGGGAAGAGTAGTGAGGGCAGAGTGCAGAGTGCAGAGTAGTGAGGGCAGAGTAGTGAGGGCAGAGTAGTGAGTGCAGAGTAGTGAGGGCAGAGTGCAGAGTAGTGAGGGCAGAGTAGTGAGGGCAGAGTAGTGAGGGCAGAGTGCAGAGTAGTGAGGACAAAGTGCAGAGTAGTGAGGGCAGAGTAGTGAGGGCAGAGTAGGGAGTGCAGGTGCAGAGTGGTGTGTGCTGTTGAGTGCAGAGTGGTGTGTGCTGTTGAGTGCAGAGTGCTGTGTATTGACAATGTAAATGACAATGCCATTTATTTATGATTTAAAGAAAAAAAAGAAATGTCATGAGCAATGCCAATAGCTCTACCTTTAATGATGCCGAGACCATTGCATTGTAAATGCTTGTTTTTATTTTGGGGTGCCTGTAAAGCCTCACTAGCCAGTAGGCCCAGGGGTAGCTAGTGAGTGGTGCATGGACCAAGTCTTTCTGTGGGGTGTCTTGAATGTAAACATCATTGAGGGCATGGATGGCATTGGATTGTGGTGATTTTTATGTGTTTTTTTATTTTTTGGGGTGTTGATGGGGCATGACCATGTGGGTGGGGGCCATTTTGAGGACTGGTACAGGCAGGGCCTGGCCATGTGGTGGGGCTCAAGGGGGCATTCTGAAGCCAGGCAGTGTGCTTTGTGCCATAGGCCTGCATCCAATGTGCCTTGCTTTAATCCATTATGCCCAGGATTACTCAGTGGTGCATGGGCCTAGTCTTTCTGTGGGGTGTCTTGAATGTAAACATCATTGAGGGCATGGATGGCATTGGATTGTGGTGATTTCTGTGTGTATTTCGATTTTTTGGGGGTGTTGATGGGGCATGGCCATGTGGGTGGGAGCCATTTTGAGGACTGGTACAGGCAGGGTCTGGCCATGTGGTGGGGCTCAAGGGGCCATTTTGAAGCCAGGCAGTGTGCTTTGTGCCATAGACCTGCATCCAATGTGCCTTGCTTTCATCCATTATGCCCAGGGTTACTCAGTGGTGCATGGGCCTAGTCTTTCTGTGGGGTGTCTTGAATGTAAACATCATTCAGGGCATGGATGGCATTGGATTGTTGTGATTTTTGTGTGTTTTTTGATTTTTTTGGGGTGTTGATGGGGCAGGGGCATGGCCATGTAGGTGGGGGCCATTTTGAGGACTGGTACAGGCAGCGCCTGGCCATGTGGTGGGGCTCAAGGGGCCATTTTGAAGCCAGGCAGTGTGGTTTGTGCCATAGGCCTGCATCCAATGTGCCTTGCGTTCATCCATTATGCCCAGGGTTACTCAGTGGTGCATGGGCCTAGTCTTTCTGTGGGGTGTCTTGAATGTAAACATCATTGAGGGCATGGATGGCATTGGATTGTGGTGATTTTTGTGTGTTTTTCGATAATTTGGGGTGTTGATGGGGCATGGCCATTTAAATGGGTGGGGTCCATTTTGAGGACTGGTACAGGCAGGGCCTGGCCATGTGGTGGGGCTCAAGGGGCCATTTTGAAGCCAGGCAGTGTGCTTTGTGCCATAGGCCTGCATCCAATGTGCCTTGCTTTCATCCATTATGCCCAGGGTTACTCAGTGGTGCATGGGCCTAGTCTTTCTGTGGGGTGTCTTGAATGTAAACATCATTGAGGGCATGGATGGCATTTGATTGTGGTGATTTTTGTGTGTTTTTTGATTTTTTGGGGTGTTGATGGGGCATGGCCATGTGGGTGGGGGCCATTTTGAGGACTGGAACAGGCAGCGCCTGGCCATGTGGTGGGGCTCAAGGGGCCATTTTGAAGCCAGGCAGTGTGGTTTGTGCCATAGGCCTGCATCCAATGTGCCTTGCTTTCAATCATTATGCCCAGGGGTACTCAGTGGTGCATGGGCCTAGTCTTTCTGTGGGGTGTCTTGAATTTAAACATCATTGAGGGCATGGATGGCATGGGATTGTGGTGATTTTTATATGTTTTTCGATTTTTGGGGGTGTTGTTGGGGACTGGCCATGTGGGTGGGGGCCATTTTGAGGGCTGGTACGGGCAGGCCCTGGCCATGTGCTGGGGGTCAAGGGGCCATTTTGAATGCAGGCAGTGTGATCAGGCCTGCACCCAGTTTGCCTTGCTTTCAACCATTATGCCCTGGGGTACTCAGTGGTGCATGGGCCTAGTCTTTCTGTGGGGTGTCTTGAATTTAACCATCATTGAGGGCATGGATGGCATGGGATTGTGGTGATTTTTATGTGTTTTTCGATTTTTGGGGGTGTTGTTGGGGACTGGCCATGTGGGTGGGGGCCATTTTGAGGGCTGGTACAGACAGGCCCTGGCCATGTGATGGGGTTCAAGGGGCCATTTTGAATGCAGGCAGTGTGCTCAGGCCTGCACCCAGTTTGCCTTGCTTTCAACCATTATGCCCAGGGGTACTCAGTGGTGCAAGGGCCTAGTCTTTCTGTGGGGTGTCTTGAATTTAAACATCATTGAGGGCCTGGATGGCATGGGATTGTGGTGATTTTTATGTGTTTTTCAACTTTGTGGGGTGTATAACTGATGTTCCTCTGTCTTCCATTGCTTTTAGGTGCACAAGAGAACCACCAGTGCCAGGAAGAAGTCCTGCAGCGGTGTGTGCAGCACAACGTCACGCGACGTCACGTATGGCCACAGACAAGACAACTCTGCAACTCGTGCAACTGCGGCCTGCTGTTCTGACATCTGAAGAAGATGGGCCCAAAGAAAGGTGGCCGTAGCGCCTCAGCGAAGAAAGTTGCCAGTGCCACTGCCAGTAAGAAGGAGCAGAAGAAGCAAGTGGCACCACCTACCAAGGAGACTGGTGTGCCCACCGACACCTTTTTTGGGAAAAAAAACTACGCTTGCAGCAGCAGCGGTGTCCGCCGGGGACCAAGCTGGAAGCAGCACCTCCGCTTCATTGGGCTCAGTGCCACCACGCCAAGTTAGGTCCAAGACCATAAGTGCTGCTGCGGCAGCCACTATGGTTGTTCAATCACCATCGACCAGTGATGTTGGCTCATCACAAGAAAGTACCATCCAATCAACGCCGGGTGTAACTCAGCTGACGTGTGTTCAACAACCACAGCCGCAACGACAACCACAAGTGCAACTAGTACAAGCGCAAGTACATGGGCAAGGAGAGGCGCAAGTACCTGGGCAAGGAGAGGCGCAAGTACATGGGCAAGGAGAGGCGCAAGTACATGGGCAAGGAGAGGCGCAAGTACATGCACAAGGAGAGGCGCAAGTAGAGGTGCATGGAGAGGTGCAACTACTAGAGGTTCATGGAGCGGCACAACTGCCTACAACGCTTGTTCCTCCAGAAGTAGGAGCACATCAGGAAATTGATATTCAAGTGGAGGTATCATCCGAGGAAGCCACTCCTCCTGAGGATGATACATTGTCTCCCAGATCCCCAGCAAGAAAAAGGTCAAGGAGGGCTGCTACTACTACTACTACTACTACAAGTTCTTCTTCAAGCCCCCTTCATTCTGATGACCTTGATTGGAACCCAGCAATGCAGTCTGACAGTGCGGCACGCCATGAGCCGACAATGGTAGCTAAGCCTAAAAGGAAGGTTCCCGCAAGGCTTCGACTTATGGGTGAGGACGACGAACAAGAAGTGGTGTCTTATGCTGCTGATGAACAGTCTGATGACGACCCAGTCATCACAGACGTCACTCCAGCCACAGCGGGCATGCAGCAGACAAACATTTTAACCCTAGCCCGAATGGCTGCTGAGCGGGATGATGGCGGCGTGGCACTGGTACCACCACCAACGCAGTTAACTACAACACCAACACGACCTACAGCTTCCATATTTTCTCGTCAGAAGGGCCGGCAGGGACCTCCATCCATCTCGACCTCCATTACCTCAAGTAGTGGTGCTGTAAGTGAACAACGGAAACAAATTCAGCCACGCCCATCCTCCACTTCATCTGGCATTGAAAGTCAAAGTAGAACCTCCACCACCAGCAGACTTCTCCAGTCCCCAGTTTGGGACTTCTTTACTGTTAGCAAAAAGGCGGAAAACATAGTCGTTTGTTCGATTTGTAAAGCATGCGTTAGTCGCGGTAAGCTTGGTACCAACTATGGTACCGGAGGCCAGAGAGGTCATCTCAAGCAACACCACACTATCATTTGTGAAGCACACATGAGGAAGATCGAGGAAGGCAAAACAAAAACAAATCCAAATGTATCCCTTGATATTTCATCTGATGATGATGAGAGGCTGGACGTGCAGGGGGGAAGTGAAGAAGCGACAGACATTTTTTCTGGTACACCCAGTACCCCTGGCAGCAGCACTGCAGTGGTAGCGCCCACACCCTCTACCCCTGCAACATGTATGAGGCACACTAAGAGTCTGGGACAGACACCAATGCAAAAAAACTAAATCGATGAGCCTAACTGGTGTGAAGTCTGCATCATCATCATCATCATCATCACGTAAAATGGTCCAGCCCAGCATTAGCGGAATGTTCTGGTCGGATGCGCCATTTGAACGCAACCACCCAACGGTGCGTCTGTATAACGCAAAGCTGGCTAAAATGCTAGCGCTGGACCTTCTCCCTTTCTCTTTTGTGGAAGGGGTGGGTTTTCGTGAATTGGTGGCAACAGTCTGCCCTAAATGGAAGGTTCCTAGCCGGTACTATTTTGTAAGGGTTGCTGTTCCAGCGCTACATCAAGATGTGCTGGAGGTGATTTGCGCAGCTATTCTGAAGAGTGCTGTTCACACTATCCACATGACAACAGACATGTGGACCAGTTGCCAAGCCCTTGATTACATGTGCATCACTGCACACTGGGTCTCTTTTGCAGGGGTCGAAAAACAGTTAAAACACAAAGATGTTGACACGGAGGAAGTTTTTAAAGCTACTCGCAAACATGCAACAGTAGGCATGTTTGCCATGGGGAAATCTCACACTTCACCTAACCTTTTGGAGGAGTTCGACAGGAAGGTCAATGAATGGCTGCATCCAAGAAATCGCACAGTTGGTTATGTTTCCACGGATAATGGCAGTAATATAGTTAAGGCCATGGAGCTAGGTGGCTATTTCAGAGTGCCGTGTTTGGCGCACAGTATTAACATCGTGGTGCAAGCCTTTTTGAAAACAGAAGCGCCAGTCGCCGAATTACTGACCATCTGCCGAAGAATCTGCTCACATTTCAACCATTCTTCTAAGGTCCGGAAGCAGCTGAGGAGCCTTCAATATGAACGTAAACTGCCAGTCAAAGGACTAATCCAGGAGGTGGCAACACCTTGGAACTCAACCTTTTACATGCTTGAGCATCTGTCTGAGCAGTGGGAGGTAGTACATGAGTATGTCTTTAAACTGGGTTCTAATCATAAAGACATGGGGCTAGAGTTGGAGGAATGGAAGCTAATTGCAAGCCTGACAGACTTGTTTCGTCCTTTTGAGCTCTTCACACGTGCAGTCAGCAGGGAGGACTGTTCTTTGAACAAAGCTATCCCATTGTTGCGCATGCTAGAGTACCAACTGAAGGAGGTGATTTCAACGTTCCGAGATGATGGTGAAAAGCAGGAGGCATATGATTTGGCGGAGAAGGTATTAAGGCACCTACTTGACAATGAAAGTCTTAAAAAGATACATACAGAACAACATTACATTTGTGCCACTATTCTTGATCCACAGTACAAAAAGGCAGTGGCTAGCAAAGCATTCATTCCTTTTGATGGAGCAGATGTTTCAAAGTACAAATATTGGCTAGCTGTGTCAGCCACTCGGTTCGAAAGAGAGCGGCAGAACCTTCAAGGAGGCAGCACAAGTACAACTGAATCAGCAGGCCACCCGGCGTCAAGTTCCACTTCTCAATCCGTGGCCGAAGGGAGTCACTTTCCCTCACAGCCGTTAACGACACCAGCAACCGTATCATCATTCTCCTCACCTGCACCAGGCCACCCAAAAATATTGTCGGAAGGGGATTGGCTATCTCAGCAAGGGTTAGCTCGGTCCACTGTAACCCTGGGCGTAGTGTGCGGAGTGGGGCTCCGCGGAGCTACGCGAAGTGGGCACACAACTACGCCCACCCGCGCACTCCGTGTAGCCCCACTCCGCGCCGCCCGCCCTCCCTCCCGCCCTCCCTAAATACATAAATAAAAGTATAAAAAGCTTTTAAAAACACTTACCTTGTCTGCCGCGTCCCCGGGGCTCCCTCTCGCCGTCCCGCGATTCGCGCCGCCACCGATTCGGATCCTAATGCGCATGCGGCCGCGCATGCGCATTCCTCATGAGAAATGCGCATGCGCGGCCGCCCGCGCATGCGCATTAGGATCCGAAATGGCGAATCGCGGGACGGCGAGAGGGAGCCCCGGGGACGTGACAGACAAGGTAAGTGTTTTTAAAAGCTTTTTATACTGTTTATTTATGTATTTAGGGAGGGCGGGAGGGAGGCGGGTGGCGGCCGGCTACGCACCGTCTGCAGAGCGCGCGTAGTGCCGCCTGGCTACGCACGCTACGCAAAATGCGTAGGAGGCGGCACTCCGTGCACGGAGCGTAGCTGGCCGCCCAGGGTTAGTCCACTGATGAAAAGGTCGCATATGGTACGCAAAGTGGATCAACCCTGGAGAACCTTGAGTCGGTGGTGCAAGCCTATCTGGATGACCCAACAGAGGTCTGTCATAATGAGAACCCATTGGAATATTGGTATACGAAAAGCTCTGTATGGCGATTGATCACCAACCTGGCTCTAAATTATTTGTCTTGCCCACTCGCAAGCGTGTCTTCTGAACGTGTTTTCAGTGCTGCTGGTGTCATTGTTACTTCAAAAAGCACCCGCCTTTTGCCCAAAAATGTGGAGAGGTTAACAATAATCAAGATGAATCAGCACTTCATACCACCCGATTACAAAATACGTGAATGCACGCAGGAAGAAGAGGACACCGACTTAGGTGACGCCAACGGAAGTTCTTCTCGGTCACCAGACCTACTCCCGTCTCAATTCATAGACTTGGAGGATGAGCTCTGCTTCCCTGACACCGAGGACTGAAAATTACTTAATTTTTTCCATACTTATTCACTTTTATTCCTGTGTGTCTTTCTCTGTTTTGCTACTTTTACCACAACCAAAAACTCTAATCACCTAATCACAACAAGTCCATCATCAGCACCGTCTTCATCTTATTTTCCTTATTGATTTGAAAATGCCGCAGTCTGCATTCAGATGTTCACAAGTTCACAACTCAATCATGCTCCTCTATCCTCCTCCTCCAGACTCCCCCTATCCATTTCCCTCAAGGCAGATGGATGGATTATGGAGAAAAAACAAACTTTGTCTTCGTAAATGAGTCCCCTCAAGTGGGACTGAAATAACTGACTGACTACATGCCTGCTGATTGTTGACAGACCTACTTCTGAAATTTACAGGAGAGGCTGCCCTGTGGGCCCTCACTGTCCGAAGAAGATGCGGACAAAAAGTAGAACAGGTAATGAATAATGAGAAGATGGCATGCAGTGGACAGCAATGGCTGTCTGTCTCTGTTGAAACCAATTGCTGTTTGTTTTTTGTGAACAGCACAATTTGCCATGTTTTGAATATACCAGTATTGCAGGTTTTTGGGGGTTTCTTTGGGGGTGTTCTAGATTTGCGATGCTGGGTCGGGGGGTTTGGGAGCACTGCTGGCACAGTCTAATGTTGATTGCATTTGGTTTTCAGGAAATCCATGGTAGAAAAGGGGAGTTAGGGCCTAGCTGCACAGCGCATTTGGACTGAATTCCAGGTTGGCCCGAAATTTGCTAAGTCTCACTTTTTAAGGTTTTGCTTTTTGGCTGTTTGGGGGTCTTCTACTTGTTTCTGCCTGGGTTGATGGTCTGGGGGCATTGCTGGGAATGTCTAATACCGGATAAAAGTGTTTTGGAGAAAATCGGAGGTGAAAAGGTTTTTGCGTTTTTGCTCACTTGCTTGTCTTTGGGGTGCTGTTAGGGGGGGTTCTGGTGTTTGGGGGTGGGTTTTGGGGTCTGGGAGCACTGCTGGCACAGTCTAATTTTGATTGCATTTGTTTTTCTGGAAATCCATGGTGGACAACGGGAGTTATGGCCTAGCTGCACAGCGCGCTTGGAGTGATTTTGGAATGAGGCCTAAATATTTCTGTGTGAGCTTTTCCGGTTTTGCTTTTTGCCTGTTTGGGGGTCTTCTACTTTTTTTTCGCCTGGGTTGACGGGTCTGGGGGCATTGCTAGGAAGGTCTAATACCGTATAAAAGTGTTTTGGATAAAATACGTGGTGAAAAAGTGTTTCACTTTTTAGCGTTTTCGCTCACTTTCATGTTTTCGGGGGCCTGTTTGGGGGGGTTCCTGGTGTTTGGGGGTGGGTTTAGGGGTCTTGGAGCAATGCTGGGTATGGATACTTTTGGTTGCAAGAGGTTTGAAGGGAATCCATGGTGGCAAAGGGGAGTTAGGGCCTAGCTGCAGAGCACGCGCGGATTGATTTGGGAAATTTGCCTAAAAATGTCTAAGTCCCCATTTTTGTATTTTTGCTTTTTGGCTGTTTGGGGGTCTTCTACTTGTTTCCGCCTGGGTTGACGGGTCTGGGGGCATTGCTGGGAAGGTCTAATACCGGATAAAAGTGGTTTGGAGAAAATCGGAGGTGAAAAAGTTTTTGCGTTTTTGCTTGTCTTTGGGGTGCTGTTTGGGGGGGTTCCTGGTGTTTGAGGGTGGGTTTTGGGGTCTGGGAGCAACGCTGGGTATGGGTACTTTTGATTGCAAGAGGTTTGAAGGAAATCCATGGTGGCAAAGGGGAGTTAGGGCCTAGTTGAAGAAAGCGTTTGACACTATTTTTAACTTAGGGCTAGTTAGGGTTAGCAGTATTGCATGTGTTTGGGGGTGTTCGAGATTTTGCCAACTGGGTTCTGGGGTATACTCTTGGAGCACTTGTCAAGAAATGTCTAATTTTGGTTGCAAGTGGTTTGAAGAGGGATTTGGGCCTAGTTTACTTTCAAAGTACGTTTTGTCACCATTTTCCACTAGGCCTCAGACAGGGAGCAGTATCGCACGTTTTTGGGGTCTGATTGGGGGTATTCTACATTTTAGCGTCTGTGTTTAAGGGTCTGGGAGCACTGCTGGGAAGGTTTAATTTTGTTCTAAAATCGTAGTTTACACTACACCTAGCTTGAGGGGAAAGATCCGCAAAATTCGCCCATACTTATTTATCCTTCAAAAGGAGACTCAGAGTACGCCCTTTCAAAACTATTGTACTGTTGATTCTGAAACTGAAAGTGTGACTTTTTGCACTACACAGCATACGTACCCTATATTTTTTTCTCTGTGGTGTTTCAATATCACTTCCTGTTTTTCCATCAACATTTACAGGGCGGCTTTGACCCTGTGCAATAGAACAAAGGATGAAGTCAGGCTTCACATTAGCGACCCGCAATTCAGCATCCGCCAGGCAGGCAGTGGACAGGGTGTCTTCTGGTCACCAACATTGATCGATGGAGCGTCAGATGGAACGGAGGAGTACCGCAAATAAGAGGAATGGCTTGATGCATGCAACTTCCCAAATTCAACAGGACAAGTACAACAACATACAGTAACAGTATCCATTCATTTCTACTTATCTTTTAAGTAATGTTATTGCTGTGAACTTCTTTGAGTGTGACTCAGCATTTCTTTGCTCTCTGCTTCTAAATTCATCCCTCCAGCCATTGTATACTTTTACTTTGCTATTTTTCAAACTAATTTAATGAACAAAGTGTTTCTCCGAGTGCAGAGATAGGCAAGTGAAAACGTATAATTACTGCAGCCCTGTACTGTCGCATTCGTTCATTCATTAGAAAGTTCTACTTAGTTAAAGTAACCTAACCATCCATGTAGCAATCAACTTCATGCCTGCAGAAGTGCAAGCACTTCCTTTATGCCCCTTTATGGATATCTTCGTATCCAAAGATTTGTTTATCTTCATTTGTTGTTTGTCCATGCTGGTTTTTTTTTCCTCTTTCACAACAAAACTTTCCCAAAAAAAAACATTCCCATCCAATTTCCAAACCCTAACCCTCTTCCCCCGGGCTGTGTGGTTTTCATTGATGTGTGAGTAAATGAAAGCAATAATTCCACACACTTGCTGGGGAGGATGAGGTCATAGCAACTGAAAAAATTACATTTCAAGGCTGGTGAAGGAATCGAAGGATATAATCTGAGCCAGCTTGACACAGACCCATGACTATTGGCAAATCAAAGCAGATTTTCATGGGCGCCATGAAATGGATTGATCATGAAGAACATCCTCCTCCTACATGTGGCAAATAATTACGCTGCTGTGTCCTTCACCTTCAGTACTATTTCTTGTAGTAGTAGCCAATGTCAAATTCCACGCAAGTAGTAGTTATACTTTCAATACTTTGGCATTTGTAAGGCTACATTTTGGCACTGTTCTAGTGTACTGTCACGTGCTATAGTATCTATCGTACCGTTCTAATGCTCCGCTAAGGCCAATCAAGGTTTCAATTTCTTTTTTTTCATATACTGTAACTGCCACTGTGTACCACCACTAGTACCACCGCAATGATGCCATTTCAACCAAAGATTGCCAACCTTAATCGCCATTTGCCATGCAGCCAGCCCTGTGCCTAGCCCTAATTTCAAACACGAATTACAGGTAAGATAAGCGTTTGGGGGGAGCAAGAATAATGGAGTAGTATGAGAGACGAGAGACTGGCGGTAGTACTAGTAAAGTCCTAGGACAATTGAATTCACTAACTCTGTGACAGGCACTTACTTTTGTAAACATTTGGGCAATTACTTACACAATTTGAATCAAGAAGTCACTTAAGTTTCCGGAAAACAAACTTACAGTTAACCCCCCCCTCCAGCCTCAACTGCAGTAAAAACATGTATGCTATGTTTAAGTTGAAAGTAATAAATATTTATATCCCTAACAAAAATAAACTATCCCGCAAGACCCGACCCACCCCCACTCCCTAACCCCAAAGAATGTCCGTGAAATAAAAAGTCCCCAAAGTAAAAAAAAACAACTCCCAATTCCCACCCCCCAAAATTCTTTAAAAAAGGGACAAGGGACAGTCTCTCCTTCTCTAATGCCGCTGGCGGCGTACTTTCTGGGCCAGGTGGTCATACTCCTTGCGGAGGTTCTTGAGCAGGATTCTCAGCTTCTTCTGCTCCTGCTCAAGGTAGGACACCCTGAGTGTTAGGTGGTGCATGCGTGCCTTGCACCTGCTGTGGGGGGCAGCTGATTTTTTGGCTGCTTGGCGGTGGCGGGTGGCTGCGGTACCACGGCTCCGTACCGCTGGAGGCCTGCGCTGACTGGCTGACCCAGGGAGCATGGAGGAGGATGCAGCTGTCCCTGTAGATGTTGTGGTGGTCTGCGACTGCGTTTCCTCCTCCTCCTGGGCCACCAGCCGCTGATATTCGGCGACAGTCGCCTCCAGTTTCCTTTGCCGGGCCCGTCTAGCCAGCTCCTTCCGTGACAGTTTGGAAGGAGCATCTACATGAAGAAAGAAAAACATAGTCTGTAACCAATGCTCTTTAAGATTAACACAAAATAATTCAGCAGAAAGTTGTGTCACAGTAGATCTAGAAACTTGCAAGCACAGTACATAACATTTGTGGCCTGTATCTATCTAACCTCCCACTTCTTAAGCCTTTCTCTAACATTAGTGGGAGTTTCAGGAATCAATTCTATGAGCACTATGGACTCACTACATTAGAGTCGACTATGACAGTACACCAGTCTTATTCTTCTTCTTCTCTCTTGTTTAGCGAAATTGATACGTAAACTTCTGGAAGCCGGCATAATGCCAGCGCAGTCAACTTGCACCCGAGAAAATCAGACGCACGCCATGATGACACGGGCTTGCGTTACTGTACCAGTCCAGTACATGCAGGTGGTGAGGCCCTTACTTTTCTATTACGGGTGGCACTGAGAATACTCTGTTACAAGGGCTACTGCTTAATTAATTTAACTTTCACCCTACAGTGCCAATGACTACTAGAAAAGGAAAATGAAGAAGATAAATAATATGATTATCTATCCCTTCACAGGATATGTATTTGATTACATATGGGATGACTTTAGGTGATTTCTTTTTTATTGAGTGAACACTGATAGGCCACACTTGAATGACAGAGTTGTAATAAAATTAATAACAGAGGTAGTGAGTGGCCCTCGTAATCGCCGGATATATGCTGTGCTAGCAATACAAAGTACTGCTACTATTCATGGTAGTATTCGGAAAAATGACAACTTCTTTTTCTTGCCTTTCCTACACTGGAACGGACGTGCGGGTGCGGTGTTACATGCTCTTCAAAGTAACACTTAGTTCATCCAGTGACCGTCTACTCTCTCTACATACACATATGCTATCTATGAGTCAGATAGTACCATGATGCAGGCATCCATCCATTCAAAGTAAATGTCAATAATTCTTCTTAATGTCTCAAGTGGACAAACCTTACTTTTTCTCACGGGAAAACAACATTTTCATTTTATTTTGGAAACCGCAAGCCATGCATCCGTGCTTGACTTGCATTTGAATTTCAACCAAAGGATATATTGCGCACACATACAGTTTCTGTTTCACCCACCCAGGCAGTCCTCTTTCCTTTCTCCTTCCACCCATCCTTGCTTCATCCTTCAACCTGCCATGCATCATACTCCCAGCCACCTCGGGCAGCATTGAAAAACACGTATCATTCTTTGCCAGTCATCATTACTTTTAACTCGCTCGTCCTTCCACACTTACTTACACCCTTCTTTCCCTTTTCGTTCATCCCATCCATTAAGTTCATCTCTGATCTGACTTGGATTCTCGAAAGAACTTTCACAGCTGAGTTGAAGTCAATTTAGAGGAGGCTACTGCCTGGTTAATAAAAACTTAGTTCTAAATGTGTAAGTCTTCTTAACAGTATAGTATACTTGTCCTGCACAACATATACACCCGTGCAGAGAGCACACTCTGCAGTCTGCTATCTCAATAAGTAAGGAATATAATAGCTTACCACTGTCCGCCACTACCGTGGCATCCCCCACAGCAGCTTCCGCTGGCTATTGCACTGCCTCTGCCCCAGGAGTGTCCACCTCCGCGCTGGCCCCGGCACCGGTGGATGGTTGTGCCGATGTTCCGCCTAGAAAATACATTTCAGATTCTTAGATGCCATATACACCACTCCCTAGTATTTTGTCTAGGAATGAAAAAATGTCACTACGACTACAAAAACAAATGTAATAATTTGTGACTGTCTAGTCAACTCAAAAGTAAAAAATTCACTTTTTTTTCAGGGAAGGGTGTTGCTTGTCTTGCTACAGTTTTTGGCACAACTGATGAATGCTTGCTTTTTAACATGGACCGTTTTTCTCATAACAGACAGAAGCTTCCTTAAGAACAAGAGCAACATCAGATCATCATCACTAGGACGGAGTCAGCAACGATTCAGCACCACAAAGAAGATTTGAAGTTCCAACCAGGTGAGGGCTCGCCCACAATTAATGTGTGAAATCACTAAGCACTTTTCCATTTTCAATCCACCGTTTATGTTGTATGATGAACTTGATTTTAATAAATGTTTTTACTTTTAATAAAGCTTTAAAACTTACATAGACTCTGTGGTTTTTATAGTCATGAGTGAGTGAGCGACAGGGTTTGCAATTTGCAAGCGTGAGTCTGTGGCTCTGACAGTTCTGGACTATGACTTCGTAGTCCTATGTCCTGGGTTGGATAATCATCATTGGGGATCAATCATCGATGATTTAGGGAGCCAAATGACTCTGTCACACTAGCTAGTCAGTAAGGAGATGGGGGTTCAAATTCTGTTATGACTGAGGTATGTGGAAAGTCTAACTGCGCCTATTATAATTGATAAACAATGCACTATTTAGTGTCCATAGTTCTGTTTGTGCAGAATTGTCCCTGCAACAATAGTAGTATGGATTGTCCTCCTATCCAATCAAAAAGTAAACTAGTATCTTATTCTTTCTTGGTGGTCATTGAAAGTTTCTTGTTGGGAATTGTCACAGCATAAACATTTAGAAGACTTCATAAGACATTATGGACAACCCAGAGGACTGCACTCAGTGCATAGAGCTATTGATGAATAGAATGGGAGTTTCGTTTAACACCTTTTGCCAACTGTGCAAGCTTAGTTAGCTACACAGACAGACTAATAATAATAATCTAGTAATACCACAGGGAGTCATAGTAGAGGCAGGATAAGAATTTAGAAACAGTCTACAAGACGATGTAGGAAAAATCGAATGAGGAACGTTAGTAAAAAAATAGGTACTCTAAAAGGTAGGGAAGTATAATTATTAATATTAACATGACAACTTACTGGGGCCAGCAGAGGAGCCCTCGCCTGACCGATCCTGGCCTTCCTGGTCCTCAGCCGCCGGCGCCGCTACCTCCTCCTCCTCTGTCCTCTTGCCCCTGGGGGGAGCTGATGTACAACATGAAAGAAAGACCCAAACATGGATGATTGTTGTCAACCAAATCAAACATTTCAAAAGAACAATAACAAATTATTTCGGGCAAATAGACAACAATTGCAATACATTTATTGAGCTATCTGGTGTGGTCTACTAGGATATTAGTATTGCTGTATTTGCGGACCGTCGACTTGGAAAGTTATGTAACTCACTAAACCAACTACAAAAAGGTTCGACTAGGACTGGCAGGAAGCACTCCGCAGCACGCGAAGTGACAAGTCCATCGTGATTGCAGACCAGTGAGAACACTAAAGTAAGTTTCCTACTACATAACCAGTCATCAAAAATACTCAAAGTATCAATCCACCACCACTCTTATTAGTGGCAGGTGTACAAAGGAAGGACTGGACTTGAGTCTCTAGGGGCAGATTTACAAGTCCCTTGCGGCTCTTTTGCTCCGTCGTTGCGTGACCTTTGTGACGCAACGGCAGCGCAAAAGAGGCGCCATGGTGCTGGGTATATTAACTATGTGACGCATCTGGGAGATGCATCACGTTGTAAAGCCCTGCGCCATCAGGGGGCGTTCCGGTGCAAGGGAGGACGTTCCTGCGCAGGAACGCATCCTAAAAGTGGCTGAGTGAAATCTATAAGATTTCACTCAGTCACTTTTAGGCCAATGCTGCGTCACTCGAAACCCTGCGGCTGCTTGAAGCAGACGTACGGCTTGACGCAGCATTGGGGAGATAGGGCACCCAAGAGCTTTGCTGGAGCTGCGTCGTGGTTGCGACGCAACTCGAGCAACGCTCTGACTTTAGGGCACAGATGCGTGACGCTTCTGTGTCGTTTTTGCCCCATGGTGCCCCGCATTGTAAATGCAGCGCACCATGGGTGGTGGAGGCGTGGCGCACAATTACTGGCGCATCCCTGCTAATTTGCAGGGATGCGCCAGTAATTGTAAATCTGTCCCTTGGTGTCTAGCATTACGCAGTTCTGTAAAGTACACTCATACATAATTACTCAGGCCAATGAAATCAACACAAAAAATCAAAAACAGTAGCACCGCCACTGAGCAGGAGAGCAGTGCACCTGAAATGCAATCACAGTACATTTTGAAACATAATTTACCTACAATGTAATCGGCAGCATTATTGCCAGATGTGATGACAGTGATGATCCAGAGGGTGGCACTGGTGAACCAGAGGGTGCTGTGATGAACCAGAGGGTGGCAGTGATGAACCAGAGGGTGGCAGTGGTGAACCAGAGGGTGGCAGTGGTGAACCAGAGGGTGGCAGTGGTGAACCAGAGGGTGGCAGTGGTGAACCAGAGGGTGCTGTGATGAACCAGAGGGTGGCAGTGATGAACCAGAGGGGGGCAGTGATGAACCAGAGGGTGGCAGTGGTGAACAAGAGGGTGCTGTGATGAACTAGAGGGTGGCAGTGATGAACCAGAGGGGGACAGTGATGATGCAGGGGGTGGCACTGGTGAACCAGAGGGTGCTGTGATGAACCAGAGGGTGGCAGTGATGAACCAGAGGACAATTTCCTGCCATCTGACCCTCCAGAACGACTGAACCCGGGCAATGCGCCCATATTTAAACGGAAATAGTTACGCAGGAGTACTATTCCTCTCACGATGTGACGTCCTAACGTCACGCTATCAACACTCGTACGAGTTTGGCCGCCATCTTTGAGTAAGGCAGAAATTATAGCAATGCATAGTGTGTCAAAATTGTTGCTATAGCGTCTCTGTCCGGGGCGCCATCTTGAGATGGTTTCATATAGGTTTCTTAGTGTGTGGTAAGATGTTAAGAGAGATTTGTGCTATCAAAGTCATTTTGCCAGTGTCTCAAGCGGGGACATTATTTGAAGGTCGTATATTTCAGATGTGGGCACTATCTAAAGGTGGGGACATACTACTTCAATTGTGATACGTGCTAAGGGGACAGTCTGCAGATGCCATAAGATGTATCAAACCCCAATTCTTGTGGTATCTCCATCCTGGACGCCTTCTTGGAATGTTCTAAAGGTCCATATTAGGATGGTTATAAATACTTGGTGCGCTTATTTTATTAAAAATGTATTCTTGGTGTCTCCGACAGAGACACCATCTAGTGTGATTTGGCATAGCTAGTGTATATCAGTCCTTAGTACTGGGATGGGGTCATTAAGGAACCTCCCTCAAAACAAGAAAGTGCTGAAGTCTCAAAAACGATGCTATTGTGCCTCTACTAAAACAGCCTCGAATGGCCAGAGTGCAGGTAGTATATGATACTGTGTGTAGTGTTTAAAGAAGAAGCTACGGTGGTATAAGGGAGTCTAAGACACAAATAAAGATGTGGCACGGGACAAGCAAAGGGGAAAAAATAGATGTCTTTGTGATGGATCATCTCACACATTAGTGTAACATGGGGGAAATGGGGGAAGGAATCATGTGACCTTCCACACAATCTCCTCATTGAGTCCTTCCTTTACTGTATTAAGTCTGAATATCCAGAACTTTTCTCTGCGTTTGCATACATCTGTTGTAGCTTGACCATTGATAGGTCTGACCTTCTCCAGTATCAGCCATCTGAGTTAATTTTCATCATGATTGAATTCATTGCAGTGTTGGACCATGGGAGATGCAGCACACATTGAAAGAGCAAAAATGAGGATAAAAGTATGTCTACACATTGCACCAATCTAACGCCTGCTTTTCAGTGGAGTTAGTTTTTGGCGCTGCCTCAAATTTACAGATCCTTGTAAATCTGGTGCTGCTTCAAAAAGCAATGGGTGTTGGAATGGAACGAATACAGCAACACCCTTTGCATGCCCCTTCCACGCAGTGAAAGTTTACGCCAATTACAAAGTAGTGTTAAACCATGCAAAGTAGCTTATCGCTGCTTTGTAAATACAGAGCAGGGCATTTTGCCACTGACCCGTCCTAAAAGTTGACCCCAAATATGTTCTAAAGTTTTCTGTGCAAAAATGGCTGACCATGCCTCTGTGGAAAGCTTACTCAAAGGAGTATGTTAGAGGAGCAGCAGTCGCTGTGGAAATGTACTATTTGATTGGATTCCATGCATCTCTGTGGGATAGTTGCAAATCTGTGTCAATCGTATCCACAAATCTAAGCATAGGTGTCCATCCTTTTACAAACGTGTTGGGTATTCAAGTATCTGGGACCTTAATTCTTGTTTTCCATTTAAATAAAGCAAATGGGTATTTGTGTTTTACATATGATGATGCGAATCATGGGCGATGAACGTGCGTGTTCCAAAATACACTGGGCCAGATTTACAAAGAGTTCATACAATGTAGCGCAGCAAGTAATGTTGCTGAGCTGCTTCCCATGAAGAGAGAGATTAGAGCTGTGCCATTTCTAATAAGCAGTGGAGCAGTTCTTCTCTCTCCTTGCGCTTATGCACTCTTGGCAACCATATGCAAGCACACTTGTGACATAATGCAAGGATGTCTGCATTGTGGTCATTATAGATTTTTTTCTACAAGAAGGGGTCCTATTCTCTATGAAAACTATGCTTTAAGGCATTTTCCTCTTTGTATGAGTGCTGCAGAATACAACACACCTGCAAAGAAACATTTCTCCTCATTACGCCTCCCTCAGGGAGGCGCAGGATTTTGGTGTAAATTCCTGTCTACAATTCTTTTTAGATAGGGATTTGTGGTGGTTACAAGAAAACGCCAATTCACCACCCGTGGAACGCCTCCCTTACACGCAACTAAACACAAGGCTGCATTGAATTAATTTAGTTTACAATCCAACTCAGATTATAAATCCCCCCAGTAGGCTTTGCGCCTGGCCTGTATTAAAGAAGTGACTTAAACTCGGTGCAAAGACTTTGTAAATCTGAATCAACTAATTGTGTCAAAATTTGAAGGATTTTCAAATAAGGCCCCCTGACAACCAGCGAAAAAGCAGGAGAATTAGTTCCACATTAGCAAGATATGCCTGGAATGTGCCTGCTGGTTATGTGCGGTCACAAAGGCACACTGGCACGTTGCCTTTTCTTTCTTGAGCCATGTTTAAGGAGTGCACACAAGATTCTATTATAAAGCAGAACCTAGAGGCAGTCACTTGATAATGATAACATTGAACTGAATGTATATATAGCACAGTGACGACATGCTGAAGGGGTATTTTTTTTATGGCAGAGCCCCAGGAGCAGTAGGGAATTCAGCTGTTCTGCTGACACACTCCTTGTGATTCCAGTGCCCCTTCAGTGCTAAATACACTGTATCCACTTGACTCTTATTTATGAAACCTAGGTAAGTATTTTGCTTTGTAGGACATCAGCTTCTCTAGCACGCATATACAAATCATCAAAGGGTTACTGTCTATTCCTGTGTCAGCAACCCATTCTTTCTGAGAGGTTATGTAGTCCATTGACTTAACATTTTGTTTACATAGATATACAGAGCATAAATCAAACTTTACAGTCTCATTTGTTACATATATTTGGTTTGAAATTAATATGTTTTACAGGCACCTATGAAGTGAAAACCATGGGAAAATCTTTATTTACTTTATGCCACAGTACTGTTGAGCGCTATTGTTTTAGCAGATTTTATGTGTTTATAAGAAATGTTTGTGTGTAATAAAACCTCTGGATGAACGGAAGGGGTGTGGCTAGCACCTGAGAAGATGGCTTCCTAGTCCCTGAGCTCCGCTGCTTCCGCACTCACCACGGCTCTCCCAGCCGGCCAGTGGTGTCGCACACAGCTTCCAGGAGCGGATCCGTGGCCCAGCAGGTGTAGCGCTCCTAGTGTGCCACTGCCAGCAACTGCTCCTGACCTCTCAATGATGTACTGGGGGAACCCTCTGAGCTCTGCATGGCCCTCCAGTGAACACTCCAAAATGGCCACCAAGGAGACATATCCATCCACCATTTGACGACACCTTGCTATCTTTTTATTATTCCCTGCGTCTTTTACCACCCGAATCCAGACTCTTGTTACCAGTGGGGTATGTGCCTTCTCCGTACATGCTGCACATTTGAGCCTGTGTCACATCTCCAAGATCTTGTTACATACTCTGCCTCACCTAAATATGCATTCTGGCCGAATACCCCTCTGCTCCAAAATGTGCTATCTACTCCCCTAAGCAGATTCTCCAGTGATATAGCCTACTTGGCTCTTGGCTGCCTCCCATACTGTGAACTGCATCTTCTATCTATCGCTTTCACTGCTATAGAACGGCAGACCTCTCTTCTGATCCACCAAACACGAATCCTCCTCCGGCAGCTGGGCACGCAATCTACTGCCTTCTACTGCTGTAATACCTATGTAGGCTGATATCATGCCTCATACAATACACCATATGACGCCACTGATTGTCTGGCTGGGTCCCTCCTTTCACTCATTTTTGGAGACCTGATCCACCAGAACGTCTGAGTTCAGGACACATGATTCCAGAGAAGGCAAAAGCGGGTTAGAAGGCCAAGAAACCTGGCCAGTAGAGATCCAAACAGGGTCCTCCTGCTCCGGAGTAAAAAATCAAATCTAAGCTGGACTTTGGACCAACTCTGGATCTCATCATGCAAAAACGTGATGTCGTGGTTCAATCAACAAAAGCTACCATAGACACGATGCAAAATGATTTTACATGCATTAAAGAAGATCTCCAGCTACTAGGAGAAAGAATGATGGAAGCAGAGTCCCAGAGTCACAAATAAGTTCCTAAAGGACCACAAATAGAGCTTGATGAAAGCCTTAACTGCCACCTCACTAAGGCTGACACAACTGGAGAGAACTCTTCCAAACCTGGAGGAATGCCACAGGATGGGTAACCTCCATAGCCATGGGCTCCAGAAGGGAATGTAAGACTATGACTCATCTTGTGCTGCCTTTGTGGAAAAGTGGATTCTCCAAGTCCTGAGAATTAACTTTATGAAGGAATTTTAAATAACCGGAGCCCATAGGGTCCCCAAGTATAAACATAAAAACAGCTCCTCCCCAAGAGCACTAATCTATCACACACAGAATGGATCCTATCCCATATGAAAAAGTTACAGAAGATCAATTGGCAGGGCTCATCCATTTGAATCTCCCAGGATGACTCTAAAGACTCTGTCAAACGGAGGAAAGCATTCCTACGTAAACGAAAGACACCCAAGGATCTTGCAGTATAATTCTCCTTCATTGGTCCAGCTCCCCTAAAACTCACCTACAGTGGGAAAATATCCATCTTTGATGACCCTGAAGTCTTGGACTCCTTCATTGCTGATTTTCAGGACTCTAATATGAATACTTGATTGGTCTAATAACTAACACTTGTCACATAGTTAGATCACAATCTTACCCATACTAACCTCTTTCATGTCAGAAACTAACCAATCTTAACCTTGCCATGGTCCTAGCTCACCCGGTCTCCTCCATATAGAGCTCCACCAATTCCCAACCAACCCCCAGCCCTCAAGTCACATCCCCTTATAACTACACAGTGACCTGTAGCTTCTCATACTAATGCCCGACTTGGCACCATTCCCTAGTAGATCCCTGCTTGGTGATCACCCCAGGAGTGTGTTCCCCAAGCAAGGATCCACCCAGTAGGCACCAGGGAGGGGGGAGCGTCACCTTGGGCAAGGGCCTTTGCACCTCCATTAAAATATGGCATTATCAGTCTCTCTGCCCCTCCTGGGGGGCAGATGGGGGCAATAGAGCAGGGGTCTGGGCTGCCCAGAATGGGCATGCCAATGCCCCCACCATTTCCCCCCCAAAAAGACAAAAGTCTTTCTACCCACCCAGGAGCCAAATGGGGGTAATAGCCCCTGATCTGCCCGAAGGGGGTGGGGGGGCAGAACGCCCACTATGCACCAGAGATTTTGTTTTCTTTTGTACGTAGGGGTGCGGACTGCCCAGAACGGGCATGCCAATGCCCCAACCCCCCAAAAAATTGCCAGTCTTTCTGCCCCCCAGGAGTCAGATGGGGCAGTAGCCCCTGATCTGCCTCTGGGGGGGGGGCAGAAAGCCCTCTAGGCACCAGGGATTATTCTTATTTCTTTATATGTAGGGCTGGGGGCTGCCCATAATGGGCATGCCTCACCCCTTAAAGATTGCCACAGTATTTCTGCCCCCACCCGGGGCATCCGGCAGGGGGGCAGAAAGCCAACTGGCACCCAGGATTCTTTTTTTTATCATAGTTCAGAGGTGGGTGCTGTCTAGAATTGGTATGCCAATGCCCCTAACCCCCCAAAAGAATGCCACAGTCTTTCTGCCCCCCCAGGAGGCAGATGGGGGCAGTAGCCCCTGATCCGACCCCCAGGGTGCAGAAAGCCCACTAGGTACCAGGGATTTTTTTAAATACATATGGGGTGGGAGCTGCTCAGAATGGGCATGCCTATGTGCCCCCACCCACCCGACCCAAAAAATAATCACAGTCTTTCTACCTCCCTTGGGGGCATATCAGGGCAATGGACCCCAATCTGCCCCCCCCCCCCCTAGGGTGGCAGAAAGTCTTCTTTGTACTTAACTTTTTTCGCAATTTGGCTAGCTGTGGATTTTGGGCCCTAGCGCAGCTGGCACCTAGGGAAATCTAGCAAACTTGTACATTTTTGAACACTAAACACCAATGGAAATCCAGGATGGGGTGACGTGTGTGGCTCTCACCAGTTAGTATTACCCAGAATCCCTTGCAAACCTCACACTTAGTAAAAAAAAACATTTTCCTCACATTCCTGTGATGGAAATTTCTGGATTCTGTGCGGGTCCATAAACTTCCACTCGCCCAGCATTCCCCAAAGTTTCCAGATAAAATTGGTACCTTACTTGGGTGGGTAGGCCAAATACCCACAACAGAAAATGACCCAAAACGCAACATGAACCTATCACATTTTTCAAATGAAAAATGACCCTTTTTTGCAATGTGTCTAGCTGTGGATTTCGAACCCTATCTCTTCCTGCATAGAGGGAAACCTAGCAAACCTATACATTTTTTAAAACTACACACCCAGATGAATCCAGGATGGGGTGACTTATGTGGCTCTCACCAGGTTCTGTTACCCAGAATCCCTTGCAAACCTCAAACTTAGAGGGAAAAAAACACATTTCCCTCACATTTATGTGATGGAAAGTTCTGGAATCTGCGTGGATCCACAAACTTCCTCCCATCGAGCATTTCCCAAAGTCTCCTGTTAAAAATGGCACCTCACTTGTGTGGGTAGGTCTTGTGCCCGCGGCAGGAAACAGCCCAAACTGCAACGTGGACCATCACATTTTTCCAATGAAAACTAACCCTTTTTTGCAATGTGCCAAGCTGTGGATTTTGAACCCTTACTCTGCCGGTACCTAGGGAAACCTAGCAACGCTATACATTTTTGAAAAGTAGACACCCAGGGGAATCCAGGATGTAATGACTTGTGTGGCTCTCACTAGGTTCTGTTATCCAGAATCCCTTGCAAACCTCAAACTTTGTAAAAAAACACATTTCCTCCTATTTCTGTGATGGAAAGTTCTGGAATCTGCATGGATCAACAAACGTTCACCCACCCAGCATCCCCCAAAGTCTTTCGATAAAAATGGTACCTCACTTGTGTGGCTAGGCCTAGTGCCCGCAACAGAAAACTGTCCAAAATGCAACGTGGACCCTTTTTTGCAAGGTGCCTTGCTGTGGATTTCGCACCCTAGCTCTGCCAGCACCTAAGGAAACCTAACTAACCTATAAAAATGATGTAAACTAGACACCCAGGGGAATCCAGGATGGGGTGAGTTGTGTGGCTCTCACAAGATTCCGTTACCCAGAATCCCTTGCAAACCTCAAACTTCAATCAATCAATCAAAGCATTTATAAAGCGCGCTACTCACCCGAAGGGTCTCAAGGCGCTAGGGGAGGGGAGGTCCGCTACTGCTCGAACAGCCAGGTCTTGAGCTGCTTCCTGAAGGCGAGGTGGTCTTGGGTCAGGCGGAGGTGGGTCGGGAGGGAGTTCCACGTCTTGGCGGCTAGGTAGGAGAAGGACCTTCCTCCTGTGGTGGCTCTTCGGATGCGGGGGACGGCGGCCAGGGCGTGGTTGGTTGATCGAAGCTGGCGGGTGGGAGTGTAGAAGTTGAGGCGGTTGTTGAGGTATCTTGGGCCTTGGTTGTGTAGGGCTTTGTGTGCGTTGGTGAGGAGTCGGAACGTGATTCTGTTGTTGACCGGGAGCCAGTGCAGGTCTCTCAGGTGTCCGGAGATGTGGCTGTGTCGGGGGATGTCCAGGACGAGTCTTGCTGAGGCGTTCTGGATTCGCTGCAGTCTTTTCTGGAGTTTGGCGGTGGTTCCGGCGTAGAGGGAGTTGCCGTAGTCCAGTCGGCTGGTGACGAGGGCCTGGGTGACCGTCTTCCTGGTCTCGGTGGGGATCCACCGGAAGATCTTACGTAGCATGCGCAGGATGTTGAAGCACGACGAGGAGACGGCGTTGACTTGTCTGGTCATGGAGAGGGAGGAGTCCAGGATGAAGCCCAGGTTGCGTGCGTGGTCTGTTGGTTTGGGTGCGCTGCCCAGGGCAGGGGGCCACCAGGAGTCGTCCCAGGCAGAGGGTGAAGATCCCAGGATGAGGACTTCCGTCTTGTCTGAGTTCAGTTTCAGGCGGCTGTTCATCATCCACTCGGCTACGTCTTTCATCCCTTCGTGTAGGTTGGCTCTGGCGGTGGCGGGGTCGTTGGTGAGGGAGAGGATCAGCTGGGTGTCGTCGGCGTAAGAGATGATGTTGAGGTTGTGTTGGCGTGCGATGGCCGCGAGGGGGCTCATTTAGACATTGAAGAGGGTGGGGGTGAGCGAGGAGCCTTGGGGAACGCCGCAGATGACTTCGGTGGCTTCTGATCTGAACGGGGGGAGGTGGACTCTCTGTGTCCTTCCGGCGAGGAAGGAGATGATCCATTCTAGTGCCTTCTCTTGGATTCCGACGTTGCTGAGGCGCTGCACTAGGGTGCGGTGGCAGACAGTGTCGAATGCCGCGGAGAGGTCCAGGAGGATGAGGGCCGCTGTTTCCCCGTTGTCGAGCAGGGATCGGATGTCATCGGTGGCTGCGATGAGGGCGGTCTCGGTGCTGTGGTTGGCCCGGAAGCCAGACTGCGAGTGGTCGAGGGATCCATTCGTCTCGAGGAAGGCGGCCAGCTGCTTGTTGACGGTCTTCTCGATGACTTTGGCCGGGAACGGGAGGAGCGAGATGGGGCGGTAGTTTTTGAGTTCGGTGGGGTCCGCTGATGGTTTCTTCAGTAGCGGGCTGAGTTTGGCATGCTTCCAGCTCTTTGGGAAGGTAGCGGTGTCGAAGGAGGTGTTGATGATATCCCGTAGGTGGGGCGTGATGACGGAGTCGGCCTTGTTGAAGACGTGGTGAGGGCAGGGGTCGGTTGGAGATCCGGAGTGGATGGAGTTCATCGTGCAAAGGGTTTCCTCGATGTTGATCGGGGTCCAGGCGCGGAGGGGGGTAGTGGGGGGTGCCGGTGCTGTCGTGGGGTGCGTTGGCTGTGTGCTGAAGCTGTTGTGTATGTCGGCGATCTTGTTGTGGAAGTAGGCGGCGAGGGAGTTGCAGAGGTCTTGTGATGGGATGATGTCGTTGTTTCCGGCGCTGGGGTTGGAGAGCTCTTTGACGATGTTGAAGAGTTCCTTACTGTTGTGGGCGTTGTTGTCCAGTCGTTCCTTGAATGCGGTTTTCTTGGTGGTGTGGATCAGTTGGTGGTGTTTTCGAGTGGCGAGCTTGAGGGTGGTCATGTTGTCTGGTGTAGGGTCTCTGCGCCAGGCTCTCTCGAGGGTTCGGCAGTTTTTCTTGGAGCTCTTGAGTTCGTCGGTGAACCATGGTGCTTTCTTACTTCCCGGTCTGCTGGGCGGGGTCCTCAGTGGGGCGAGGTCGTCTGCGCAGTTGCTGATCCACTTCGTGAGGTTGTTGGCGGCCTGGCTGGGGTTAGCTGAGCTGGCGGGGGGCCCTGGCTTAAGGATGCGGCGAGCTGGTCGGCTGCGATCTTGTTCCAGCTTCTGCGTGCAACCTGTTGCTGGTGGTGGTGGATCGTGTTCTTTCTGTAGTTGAAGTGGACGCAACTGTGGTCCGTCCAGTGGAGTCCGGTGGCGTGGCTGAAGGTGATGTCCTTGCTGGAGGAGAAGACGGGGTCGAGTGTGTGTCTGGCGTAGTGGGTGGGGGTGGTCACCAGCTGCTTGAGGCCGAGGGTGGCGAGGTTGTCCAGCAGGGTGGCGGTGTTGCGGTCGTTGTTGTTCTCCAGGTGGAAGTTGAGGTCCCCGAGGAGGATGTAGTCAGCGGAGGGGAGGGCGTGTGGGCTGATGAAGTCGGCGATGTCTTCGCTGAACTGTGTGCGTGGTCCTGGGGGTCTGTAGATGAGGGTGCCTCTGAGGGTGGTCTTGGGGTCGGTGTGGATCTGGAAGTGCAGATATTCGGCGGCTGTGAGGGTGTCGTCGGAGTTGGACGTGATGCGGATGGTGTTCCTGTGGATGATGGCGATGCCTCCTCCGGTCTGGTTGCCGCGGTCCCTCCGGGTGATCTTGTAACGGTCTGGGATGGCGATGGCGATGTCGGGCGCTGAGGAGCTGTTCATCCAGGTTTCCGTGAGGAAGGCGACGTCTGGTGATGTTGTGTCGAGGAGGTTCCAGAGCTCCACGGCGTGTCTGTGGACGGAGCGGGTGTTGAGTAGGATGCACTTCAGGTTGTTGCTGCTGGTTCTCAGCTTGGTGGGGGCGGGTGCGGTGCAGGTCCGGATGCAGGAGAACTTTGCAGGAGTGGCAGCTGAAGGGTCCATGGGAGCGTCTCGGGGCGGCTCGGAAGCATCCCGGGATCCGGCCGGTGTTGAGTGCGTTGAGTTCGGTGGCGTTGTAGGTCCGGCGGGTGGGCTGGTGTCTGCGGGGGCCAGGGGTCCGGGCGCTGGGCACGGGCCAGGCGCGGACGGGCGCAGACGGGCTTACCTTTGGCGCGCCTTTGGCGCACAATCGGCGCACCCGCTGCGCGTCAACGCTGCGCGTTTGCCACTCTGGCATATGTGGAGAGTGGGGGGGCGGAGCGAGGGAGGAGCAGCTGGGAGGCAGGAGCGGGGCGGCGAATGGGGAAGGGCGACCGGGGAAAGGGGGCGGGTCCACAGGGGGGCAGCGGCGGGGAGCGGGGAGGTGGCGGGAACGCGGCAGGGGCTGGGCACAACAGGGGGCACAGAGGGAGAAAACAATTAAGGCAGAACTAAGGCAGAGCAAAACCGGGAAATGACACACACAGTACAGCTAAGGCAGGGCACAAACGGGAAAGAATACCGGGAGAATACACACACAGTACAGCTAAGGCAGGGCACAGACGGGAAAGAATACACACACAGTGCAACAGGGCAAATCCAGCAGCAGCGCAGGACCAGGAGCACAGCTGCGGGCAGCGGTGGCACTCGGCGGGAAAGGGGCAGCCTGGACTCACACACGGAGGAGTGAGCGAGGTGCGTGGGGTGACCGGCCCAGAGGGACAGAGGTCACTGCTCACCACCGCGCCTCCTCCGCCCTATATGGTCCAGTGGGAGGAAGGAGCAGCTGGGAGGCGGCAGCGGGGCGGCGAATGGGGAAGGGCGACCGGGGAAAGGGGGCGGGTCCGCAGGGGGGCAGCGGCGGGGAGCGGGGAGGTGGCGGGAACGCGGCAGGGGCTGGGCACAACAGGGGGCACAGAGGGAGAAAACAATTAAGGCAGAACTAAGGCAGAGCAAAACTGGGAAATGACACACACAGTACAGCTAAGGCAGGGCACAAACGGGAAAGAATACCGGGAGAATACACACACAGTACAGCTAAGGCAGGGCACAGACGGGAAAGAATACACACACAGTGCAACAGGGCAAATCCAGCAGCAGCGCAGGACCAGGAGCACAGCTGCGGGCAGCAGCGGCACTCAGCGGGAAAGGGGCAGCCTGGACTCACACACGGAGGAGTGAGCGAGGTGCGTGGGGTGACCGGCCCAGAGGGACTTTGTACAAAAACACATTTTCCTCAAATTTCTGTGATGGAAAGTTCTTGAACCTGAGTGGATCAACAAACTACCACCCACCCAGAATCCCCCAAAGACTCACAATACAAATGGTACCTTACTTGTGTGGGTAGGCCTAGTGCCTGTGACAGGAAACGGCCCAAAACGCAATGTGGACCCATCACATTTTTTCTGTGAAAACGAACCCTTTTTTGCAATGTGCCTAGCTGTGTATGTTGAACCCTAGCTCTGCAGGCACAGAAGGAAACCTAGCAAACCTACTCATTTTTTAATTTAGACACCTAGGGGAATCCAGGATGGGGTGACTTGTTTGGCTCTAGCCAGGTTCTGTTACCCAGAATTGTTTGTAAACCTCAAACTTTGTAAAAAAAAAAAAACAAGTTTTCCTCACATTTCTGTGATGGACAGTTCAGGAATCTGCGTGAATCAACAAACTTCCACCCACCCAGCATTTCCCAAAGTCTCCTGATAAAAGTGGTACCTCACTTGTGTGGGTAGGCCTTGTGCCCGCAACCGGAAACAGACCAAAATGCAACGTGGACCCATCACATTTTTCCAGTGAAAATGAACCCTTTTTTGTAATGTGCATAGCTGTGGATTTCGAACCCTACCTCTGCCGGCACCTAGGAAAACCTAGGAAACTTACACATTTCTGAAAAGTAGACACCAGGGGAATCCAGTATGGGGTGACTTGTGTGGCTCTCACAAGGTTATGTTACCCAGAATCCCTTGCAAACCTCAAACTTTGTAAAACAAACACATTTTACTCACATATCTGTGATGGAAAGTTCCAGAATCTGCATGGAACCACAAACTTCTACTCACCCTGCATGCCCCAAAGTCTCCCAATAAGTATGGTACCTCACTTGTGTTGGTAAGCCTAGTGCCCGCGACAGGAAACGGCACTAAATGCAACGTGGATGCATCACATTTTTCCAGTGAAAACTGACACTTTTCTTGCAATGTGCCTAGCTGTGGATTTCGAACTCTAGCTCCGCCGGCACCTAGGGAATCTTAGCAAACCTATAAATTTCTTTTAAATAGACACTTAGTGGAATCCAGGATGGGATGACTTGTGTGGCTCTCATCAGGTTCTGCTACCCAGAACCCCTAGCAAACCTCAAACTTTGTAAAAAAACACACATTTTCCTCACAATTCTCTGATGGAAAGTTCGGTAATCTGCGTTGATCCCCAAGCTTCCACCAATCCAGAATTTCCCAAAGTCTCCTGATAAAAATGGTACCACACTTGTCTGGGTAGGCCTAGTGCCCATGGCAGAGAATGGCCCAAAACGTATTGTAGAGACATCAAAAATAACTACCACAAAACGACCTGGTTTTGCAGGGGGGTCACCTGCGTTTTTGGTCCTGAGCTCATCGGCCATCTAGGGAAACCTACCTAACCCAGACTTTTCTGAAAAGAAGACAGCCGGGGGAGTCCAGGGAGGTATGGCTATCATGGATCTGCCAACGTTTTCCTACACAGAATTCCCTGCAATCCCCAAATTTAGCTGGAAAAAAATACTTTTTCTCACTTTCTTTGTGGGAAACTTGTGGGATAACTGGGCTGACACAAATTTCCTACCACCCAGTGTTCCCCCGGTCTCCCGATATTTCTGAAAACTAGACAGCTGGGACCATCCACTCCAGGGAGGTATGGCTTGCGTGGATCCCCCAACGTTTTCCTTGCCAGAATCCCCTGAAAATATCTAGAGTTGGTAGGCTTTTCCTAGACGGAATGTACACCTTAGCAGAGAAAGATAGAAAAGACAATTATTACTGCACAACCAGCCACGTTAAGGCCCCAAACGCTTTACAGGCCATTCACACACCTTTCGCACATGATACACACAAGACCATTCATACCAGGCACGAAACCAACACATTACAGCATTCACAAAAAGGGACAATGTACACCCTGCTGGAGAAAGATAGAAAATACAAATATTACTGCACAATCATCTGTTCCACAAGCACACACACATACTGGTTGGATTTGCCACAAAGGTGAGTAATGGCTCAGTATATAAAATTTTATGAACGAGATTTCACAAAAATGAAATGCACTGTTAATAATTGAAACTGAACCATTGACTCACAGGTCATGAGCTGTAAAGCCATGACAAGGCATCAACCTTTTTACAGGCCATTCATACACCTTACATACATGTGACACATACAAAACCATTCACACCGCCAGCCTCAGGCCCATCACATTACAACACTCACATCAGCAGACAGCGCCACTCAAGGGCCCATCACTTTCACACACCCTTATGCCTGACACAGCAACCACACCCGCTGACAGATTGTGTGGACAGGTGTTTGGCTACCAGAATGTGTAGTGACCAGTAGCAAGCCACTACTGACACACCGACAGCCAAGCACCAGTTCACGCACACTGCCAGCCAAGCTCCAGTCCACACACACCACCAGCCAAGCGCCAATCCACACACACCACCAGACAAGCGCCAGTCCACATACACCGCCAGCCAAGCACCTGTCCACGCACATCGTCAGTCGAGTGCCAGTCCATGCACACCACCAGTCAAGTGCCAGTCCACGCACACCACCACCCAAGCACCAGTCTACGCACACCGCCAGCCAAGCACCAGTCCATGCACACCGCCAGCCAAGCACCAGTCCACGCACACTGCCAGCCAAGCACCAGTCCACACACAGCACCAGCCAAGCGCCAGTCCATGCACCCCACCAGCCAAACCCCCAGTCTACACACACCACCATCACATTTAGTTTTTTTATACAAAAAAGAAAACACAAATTGTAAGTAGATACAAATCTGCAAACACAAAATCTGAAACTAAATACATTGCCCTAATGTAAACCTTGAAACTGAACACATAATATACAACAATACAGACCAGGCAGCTCACTTTACCACTCATGGATGCTCCCAAAAACTATTTTGCGTATTGTACATTCTAAAACAAGCAGGCATACGCAGCTCAGGGTTATAAGGACACTCGGGCAATACATACCTCTTCGCCAACAGACTCTACATCTCCTACTGGGAAAGCCTTTTATGGGTGTTGGAGGAATGTGATCAGGAAAGTGGCGATCTTTCGATCTAGCCACATCCTCCACCAATCCAACTCTAAGAACACTTGCCTGTGCCACTACAACTAGGCTGCCTATCACAGACTCCTAAAACTTAACAAAAGTCATTGTTGACTCAAGATGACAATCCTTAAATACAACAAAAGCATTAAAGGTTGCCAAGTGGAAAAGATGGATAGCCAACTTCTTATACGAAATGTAAGCCTTACGAAGAGCAGTGTAAGGTTCCAACCTCTGGTCTACTCTATCAACACCACCCATGTGCCTATTAATAGTCTAAAATGCACACAGATTTGATCACTTAAGCAACCTGACCCCAAACAGTCACAGGTGAAGTGCTTCTCAACTAGATGTTCCTCACTACGCAACGCAGTGCACTGACCCCACTCAAGTTTTTGACAAACAAGTTCTTTTGGAAAACCTTTGCGGTTAGGGTGAATTCTATAGCAGGCAACAGGGTCCACGTTGGTCAAATCCCTGAACAACTGCACACCAGTGTATAAGTAATCTACATATAAATGATGACCTTTGTTAAAAAGTCCTCAACCAAGTTCCCACACAATTTTCTCACGCACTCCAAAAGTGGACGAACAACAAGGGGGATCAGTCCTGGAATCCCTACCGGTATACACCCTGAAATTAGAGACATATCTAGTCCTATTGTCACACTGCATATACATCTTAATTCCATAGCATATCCTCTTGCTAGGAACGTACTGCCTAAAAACCAAGCGGCCCTTGAACAAGACCAAAGACTCATCCATAGCTATTTCGTTCCCTGGAGCATAGATCTTAGAAAATCCATCTACAGAGTGATCAATGACAGGCCGAATCTTACAAAGACGGTCACAATCAGGGTGATCGCGAGGTAGCGCTAAACCATTATCGACAAAATGCAGCATCCAAAGCAGAAGCAAATATCAATCATGACTCATGATTGCCGGAAATATAGCTGTTGCCATAAAGAGACTATTAGACCAATATGAAGACATCTATGGCTTCTTTATCAAGCCCATCAAAAAAGTTAAACCCAAGAACATCTTCAACTCTTCCATATTTGTGGGAGCTCACCAGGTAGCTCTAAAGTGGGGCCTAAGTCTGGCACTGTTTTCCCTCAAATACTGTTCAGCATACAAATTAGTCTGCTCAACAATCTCCGCCAAAAATACATCGTCCATAAACAACTGAAAAACATTTATAGGCAAAAGGTTTTCAGTATCCACTCTACATCCTGGAACACCAGTAAAGTCTGGCAATGCCGCTGCACCATGCCTGGGGAAACCCAGAGGTCAGCTGTTACAAGGGGAAGTCTTGCAGCCCCAGGCTGCAGCCCAGATGCCTCTTGCTGCATACGGCCAAAAGTAATTTTATGAAATTATTTGCACCAATAGGGGCGACCATTACCCAAGGGGCCACATTGAAACATAAATGTATGCACATCCCTGATCCTTCAAATGGGGCCGATCTGCCCCCAGAAGGGGGGCAGAAGCTGTCCATAAGTATAAAAAAAATTGGGGCGATCCTTGCCTAAGGGATCGCCTCTATGCACTATAGAAACAAATCCCTGACTCTAGTGGGGTTTTCTGCACCCCCCTGGAGACAGAAAGGCCAAACACATGGGCTGATCTGTCCCCGGAAAGGCAGAAAAAACATACACCTAAAATATGCCCCTAGGAAGCGACCCTTGCCCAAGGAGTCACTTCCATTAATAAGAAACATAAAAAATGTCTGGATCTAGTGATTTCCTACCCCCCCGGGGGGCAGATTGGCCTAAAAAATTGGCCAATGTACCCCAGGGGGGCAGAAAACAGCCACAAGTACCCAAACAAAACAGGGGGTGATCCTTGCCTAAGGTATGGACCCCATGCCCAATAAAAACAAATGCCTGGCTCTAGTGGGGTTTTCTGCCCCCCTGGAGACAGACCGGTAAAACCAGGAAATACAAACATAATCATTCCCCCCATTGGAAGTGACCCTTGACCAAGGGGTCGCTTCCATTATTAGAAAAAATAATCCCTGGTGCCAAATGGGGGCATTCCTGTTGCACGATCACAGCGCCATGCGCGATTGTGCAGCTGGAATGCCCTGCAAAGAGATATCAGGGGAGAGGAAAAACACTTTCATGTCCCTCGATACAGAAGAAAACCCCCCGGGAGATGGAAACACCTACCTGCTCTCTCCGGACGCCTGGTAGCAAATGGCTTCCAGTGCATCCGGTGCTTCCTGATGACGTCAGCAGGCACTGTGCGTGCTGACATCATGGGATTGCCGAGGGGGTTGGGGTGGCAGCGGAAACTCTTCCGCTGCCATCCCTGTTTGTGGGGGCTAGATGGGCTGCCGATGGGGGGAGCGCCAGTGCTTCCCCCATGGGTGGGTGCCATGACGGAACGGTTCCGTCATGAGCACACGCCCACCGTGGCATAGCGAGGTACCACGAGGAAAAATGTTTACATTTCTCCTCGTATTTTCCTCTTTCGAGGGGTACTGCATTCTGCAGCACATAAAGGAAGAGGAAATCACCTCTTTTAATTTTGTTGTCATGTTTTTGTGCAGGAAGGTATCCCTTCCTTCACATAAACAATCTCCCTGCAACGCAGTCCCCCTTACACCATGGTACAAGGGTGCCACTGTGGCGAATGGCAGCTGATTGTGCCCCTGTATAGGGTAATAGACAGGGATGCCACATATTGTTGTAAATATGACGTATCCCTGTGTTTTGAAAGTGCGCAGCAAAAGGGCTTGCAGTGCCATGCTGAGACACTTTTTGTAACTAAGCCAGTCTGATGTTTTATGACTCCGCCCCTCGTCACTTCACCCCTTTTTTCTGCTGCCACATCTTGACCGTCAATTTCTAGGATCCCACAATAAATCTTTTCCATTTCCAATAATATCTGCAGAACATTTTTGTTCCTGTTTATTTTCATTGTGTACAGAAGGTGGAGCCAGAGCCACAGTTATCCGTCTTCTCCATTGTTCCTGTCCCTGGATCTTTCACAACACAGCCTGTGCAGCCGCTGGTTTCAACTCAGAAGCCCTGGCTGCAGGGAGGAAGATGTCAGTCTCTCTTTCGATTCCGCTACTTTCACTACAGGTTGCGATGTCGCAAGGAAGTCAACAACACCATGCTGCTAACTGTGAGGGGAGAGGAACCAGGTTCGAGCTCATGAAAAGGATGAGCTACTACTAACAACCTGTGACTCTGGGCAAATTACTTAATCTCCTGGGGGCAGGTTTTCAAGCTCCTTGCGCCACTTTTGCGTCATTTTTTACATGGGCAAAATGACGCAAAAGTGGCGCAAGGGCTGGTAAATCTCCCCCCTGGTGCCTAACAAAAATGAATGTTTTCTCATGTAACTCACCTGGTGCTCATGTAAAGCGCTCCGATACCTTCTGGGCAAGTTTACGCTATATAAAACTCCGTAAAATAAAAAACTGGTGGTCAGAATCATTCCCAACTGTCTATTATATTCTGTATATTGTGGGTAGCTTGTTCTTTCATTCCCATTGCAACTACTCACCTTTCCCCAGTTTCCAGGTGTGCAAACCTGGAATGTGAGCAATTTACTTGCACGATTGTTCGTAAGTTTCAATTGACAAAAACATGCCAGATGCACCATTACCACTCCATTTATAATCGCGAATCACGTGCAAATTAGCGTTTGCAATCGAATTGGTATTCGTATGGGAAGGGGAATAGGGGTTTAAGAGCTCTGTTTGCTTTCTGTATTTGCTATTTCTTGTCTTTCTGTTACCCTCTCAGAACCAAATAGGATGATGTCGAGGACAGAAGGGTGGGGCAAGGACTAAACATAGTGGGGCAGATTTATGATAACTGGCGCATCCACAGTTATTTTGCGCCGCTGCTCCGCCACCCATGGTGCGCCGCATTGTCGCCGCATTTACAATGCGGCGCACCATGGGGCAAAAACGGCGCAGTAAAGGTGGCGCATTGCTGGAGTTGCGTCGCAAGCGCGACGCAGCTCCAGCAAGGCTCAGGGGTGCCCCATCTTTACAATGCTGCGTCAAGACCTACACCTGCTTCAAGCAGGCGCAGGGTTTTGACACAGCATTGGCTTGAAAGTGACTGAGTGAAATCCTATAGATTTCACTCAGCCACTTTTGTGAGGCGCACCTGCCCCGGAACGCCCACCCTGCACCGGAACGCCCACAAGTGGCGCAGGGCTTTACAACGTGACGCATCTGCCTAGATGCGTCACGTTGTAAATGGGTCATAGGGATGCGCCACGTTTACGCCGCAGTTGCATGACGCAAACGTGGCGCATTCCCAACATAAATCTGCCCCCAAATGCCCACAGGGGTCAGAAGGTGAATGATGTCACTTCCACCACTCCTGGGGCCTCATTTATAAAATGTGACGCATGGCTGCGTGAAAACAGCAATGCGTCACTTTTCACTGCGCCCTCCTTGCGAGACCAATGATGCGTCATATTTACAGTATGACGCATCATGGCGCAAGGAGTTACAGATACGTCAGTATTTCTGACGTATCTGTATGGCGCAAAAGTGCGCATTGTTGGAGTGTGTCACAAAAGTGACGCAACTCCAGCAATGTGTCCTTTCACATGGGGCAAGACCCATGTGAAAGGGCCTGCGTCAGTCTTACGCCTGCTGTGAGACAGGCGTAAGAAATTGACGCATTTGAGTCCTAGAAGTGGCGCAGTGAAATCTTATAGATTTCACTGCATCACTTCTATGACCCTGTCTTGCGTCATAATGCCCCCCTTGCATACATTATACCTGGCGCAGGTATGATGTGGTGCAGGGGTTTACAAAGTGATGCATCTACCTGCGTCACTTTGTAAATATGGCGCAATAAGGCGCATATTTTTACGCCACTGGTGCGTCACAAAAACTGACGCTCCGGCAGCGTAAAAGTGACGCACAGCCTCATAAATGAGGCCCCTGGAATTTTGGGATAATGACGTTCACCAGCCTGCTTAGGCCTTCAGAAAATGGCTGCTCAATTATTGTGTTGAGACGCCACATTTGACAAGGAAAAACAAATCACAAAACATTTACTAAGTGCTAATTTTGGGTCCCGAAACAGCATGCTACTCGCCGAAAGAAGTGCTTCACAGCCGTGTCAGAGGTTGTAAGCGCTACATAAATACATTTACATTAAAATAAAAAAACCCTGAATAAACATAATTCCTCTGTATATGATCTTGCTGGCAACGTAATAGAAAATACTCACATCAACTGAGGAGTCAGCTTGCAACATTTGTCCGCAACAAAGGCAGACTTGCCCTTGAGAAAAGTCTTAATGGATGCAGGTGTTGATCATGCAGAAATGTGTTGCAAGTGCGATGATACGTTCGTGTGTTAAGCATGCAACAAAAATATATGTTACACGCATATAAATCCCAGCTGAATTTGCAAATGCGGAAGGACACATCCAGAAAATGTTACTGTAGTGGCAAGAGAAATGAAACTCAAATTTGGAACAATTCCTCAAACTGTTAACTTTTTATGAATTCAGAAACATTCCCACTCTGGGTACGGACTCACCTCACTGAACTCCGTCGTACGTCATGCTCAATGTAGAGATGTGCAGCAATCTGTCCATTTTGTATAGGATGTGTGTGGAAATGACTGCCGTTTATGTAAAATGTATATATTTTTTCTGCAAAAATAGTAGTCAAGAAGATGTAAATTCTACAGTATTGCTTACCCCAAGAATGCAAATGTACAGTTACAGAAACGCATGCGCACAGTCAGACACATACACACTTATCTTAACAAAAGTACATTTTATGAATAATTTGTTAGGGAGTATACGCAAATAGCCATACAGTTATAAGCTGTGCATGTGGGTAAATAAGTCACACATTGTGTAGTTTGGAGGTCAAATGACTGCCGACTTTAAAGAACTGGGGAAACAGTCTTGAGTCTTGGCGTGGCTTCAACATCCTGTGATTCTGGGCAAATGACTTAATCTTCCCTTACCTAAGATACCAAAATTGAATGTGTCCTTGTGTAATGTGATTGGTGCTCATGTAAAGCACTCTAGTACCGTCTGGTCAAGTTTTCACCAGTGCTTGAAATGGAAAAATAGAAGTGCAGGTACTTTGTACCAGAGTACCTGCGGCTGCCCGACGCCACCGTAGGTGGCCAATGAAGAGGGCGGCACCTTTAGTGGCATTGGGCTCCCCCTTGCCCATTTCCTTCCACCCCCCCTCTCCCTCGTTCCCTGGGAGGGTGGGGTTAAAATCGCACCAGGCTCTGTTTGGAGTGACGTCGCGTCCGGAACTGCAAGGGGGCAGGGCTGGGGTACTTAAGGCCCCACCGCCATCTTACCTGCCTCTTTGCTGCTCAGGACGCGCTGCGGTGCTCGCCAGGGGACACGCCATCTGTGGCTTTTCTCCCCGACGCGGTTTACGTTGCCAGGAGGTGACCTGCTCTCACGGTGAGTGTTGGTCTTTCCACCTCCCCCCCTCTGTTCGCTCCTCCCCCTTTGGGGGTTGTAGCTGGGCTTGGCGGCCTACTTAGGTGCGGGCCGCCGTCGGGGGGGGAGGGAGGGGGTGAGTCGCAGGACTTCCTGCGGGGCCTCGGGTCAACTCCAATCCCTCTAGATGTAGCGCGGTGGTCACATGGTGGGGGAGGTGCAACGGGTCCATGGCGCATCCAACCCCGGGCTCTTTTGGAGGTCAGGGGAAGTCGTTGAGGCTCCGTGAGGGGGTCTCGTTACTTGTAAGTAAGTGCACGGTGTCTGTTGATATTTATGGTGCCGGGCGCAACACCACCTCCCCTTCCCCCCCTTTTTTTGTGTTGTGCAGTGGCATGCGTGGGGGAGTTCTTGCGGGCATGGAGGTTGCCTCGGGTCGCCTGGGCCCTATGTGCCCTGCGGGCACATGGGGGGGGTGTCTACATGGTGGCACCGGCGGTCCTAGGGCCTAACGGTGAAGGCGCTCATACTCGATCCCAGGGAACCGGGTTCGAGTCTCGGCATCGACGCTGAGCATCCCGTGATTCTCCCCATGCCAACAAAAAAGAAATGAATGTGTCCGCGTGTAAGGCAACTTGTGCCATGTAAAGCGCTCTGATACCCGGTCGGGTCAAGTGCACGCTTATAGTACTCCGCAATGTTCAGTGGCCAGGGGATGTCATGGGGGTGAGGTTCGGCAGTGGGGCGGAAGCGGGCCGGGCTGTCCGCGGGCACTGGTGGTGTTGTTTCCTCTCCGCCCAGCTGCCAGAGCCCCTGCCGCTGGTGCTCCCTTTTTGCCGCGGAGACAGGCGGTTTGTGACTGCTGCCCCTGCTCCCTCTGGTCCAAGGGATATCGGCCGGGAGTGTGGCGCAACTACAAGCACGCTCGCCGGTAACCCTGGTGACCCGGGTCCGAATTCGCGAGGTTTGCTGTCTCTCCTAGTGCGGCCCCTGTGCCCCCTCCCGATATGCGATAGGTGTCGCGGTGGGGGTGGTGAGTGGTGGAGGCTTTTGTCAAGAGCCCCCCCAACCGCGTGGGGAGAGATAAAATGGCCGTCGCATTAAGTTTGGGCAGGGTTCAGGAAGGTTAAGCGGCAGCGCTAGGCTCGGGAGAGAGCCCGTCAGAATGGGATGGCCTTACTTATGTGACCCCATCCCTCGTCGAGCCGTGTAGCCGAGCCTCCCCTTGTACGGCCAGGAATCGCGGGTTTGCTTTGCCTGGCCAGGGTAGGTGCCTGAATAACCTGTATGGTGTGCCTGCTTGAAGCGCGGGCTGTTCAAATACAGAGGTTTTAGCATCCACACTTATCGGGTTTTCTCCGGCATATCATTTAAAGGCGTACCTCGGGCCTAGAACCCCCTTTGTAGTGGGAGTAAGAATGATATATATATTTAATGAGGCTTTGCAGGATTAATGTATACAGTTACAGGTCATATATTTAGCACAGTGACGCTTGTTGCTATTTAGGATGCAGGAGAAGCTGAAAGTGAAATGCAAACCGAGAGTAAGCATCCTGGTAAAGAAAGTGATCGAGTACTTTCCTAGGAATGGAGCACTTCCATTTATGCACAACTGAACGACATAAGGAACACCCCCCCCTCCTGTTCATGTACCCTGGCTCGTGTCAGCTTGCAGTCAAGTTAGCAAGTCAGCCTATCAATATGCTGAATATGAGTACATTGTGGGAGCCAACATTACAATTGGTTGTGTGAATTGTGTGCACTCACCTTTGTCATCTTATGTGCAGGTTCAAGAGGGAGATTGTCACAGACATTCGAAGCGTGACAGGATTATACATGGGCCAGGTAAATGAGGTGTGGGGAAAGGGGCGACGCAGAGTGGGTCTCCCATAAGTGGGGGAACCAGCATGGGCAGAAAAGATCTGGGGACGGGATTAAGGACCATGCCACAGCATTGGCCTCAACATAAAGGCAAGGTTGGTTTGCCTGGGGTAAAGTCCACCCGGTTCATAATTATCCTTATTCATGTTTGAAATTTTCATTTCAGCCCCCCGCGACCGCAGGATTCAGTGCAGTTAGGGCCCAGCCCATGTAGCATCAAGGACGTCGGTCGCTAAGGTAATACATGGTGTGTGGGGGTTTTAGGAGGGGCGGCCAACCTAGTTTGGCCAAAGGGTTAGTTGCGGGGGAAGGGACATTAAAGCATTGGTAAGGAATAGGATCCTGGTCAGCTTCCAGCGGGTAACATGTGCAGGAATAACGCTATTCTTTTCTCGCAGGAGACCTTCCGCTCCCCGGCGCTCTCACCCCCCGACTCGCTTACCTCGACGTGAGGGTCTGTGGAGGCAGAACGACTGCTCAACAAAGTAGCAAAGTAAGTAGATTTGGGGACCTGGGGAGCACAGCTCGAAGGGACAGAGAGACCCGCCTGTAACCTCAAGCGCGGTCAAGTGTTTACTGCCCCATTTCTTTTTCAGGAGAAACTAGCCCGAGGTGCCGACATGACTAGCCAGGGATCTCACCGCTTTTCTCGCAGATGTCCCAGGTGGAGGATTCCTTGCCCGGAACCTCACAAGAGGCGCAGTTGGCGGCGGTAATGGAGATGGTCAGGGCAAAGGGCGTGCTTTGGGGCAGCGAACTTTTAAGATCCAACAATCCGGGAGACTCCGGAATTGTCATGTCCGTTCCCCCTAACGTGCAGGAGCCCGTCGAAGAGGCAGGGCTCACTAGGTCCAAAAGGCTTAAGAGGGCCACAGCCAGGTACCTACCAGAAGAACCTCCAACCGCAAAAAGTAAGAACACTGAACTTTCAAAGGGAGCAGTCTCCGAGCTGTCTGCGCCTGCACCTGCACCCGTGGTTGCCCCTCTAGCCGAGCCTCCTCTGACATCGAACTTTGCAACAAGGGAAGACCTTGGTAAGCTTACACACTCGCTGGCTGACTTTATGGATGAAGTTCGAGCCGGCCTACGGGCGGCCAGTAGCTCGTGGGGATCGGCAGCTCAAATAGTGGTGGGAGTGCTGGGGCAGCAGCCCCCTCAGGGCAAGCGCAGGTTGGCATACCATTTACACAAGTGTGGATTGGAGGGGAGGTCACGCCTGGGGGGCCGCAGGGTTCCAATTTAAGCAGCGACAACTCAGGTGTGGAGCGGCTGACAGGTGCAACAAGGGAGGTACAGCGCCAACAGGTGGCAGTGCCGGGCCCATAGATAATATTAGTACCCACCCTCCCCCCCCAACTGTTAGTATGGCTCCTCCAACGGTAGTATCCACCGCCCCTCCTCCAACTGTTAGTGTGGCACCTCCTACCCCGGCCGCGGACAACACTACCCTAACGCTAACACCCCTGAAAGCACCGGCGGCTTCGGGAGCGCTAATGACGATGGCCCCGCTCCTGTCGGGTCGCTGCTCTTTGGCCTGGCAGGTACCATTGGCAGCCAAGGAAGGCATCTGGTGCAGGGAGTTCATTGATATCTTCACACTCCTGATGCATGGAGCTGAGGGCGTAGATACAAGGAAAATGGGTGGAAAAGAGAAGGATAAAAAAGTGCGCTTCCAGGCATGGCCGGAGAAATCGATCAAGACGTGGGCACAGGCCTTTGGCATCCTGACAGCTGTGATAATGGAGAGATTCCCAGAGCAGGGGCAGGGTTTGATCCAATACGCTAGCATCATTACAAATGAGGTGGAAACAAACGGGGGCATGGGCTGGTACAAATATGACTGCGAGTTCAGAAAGAAGATGGCCATTTGCCCAGAGCTAGATTGGGACAAGATGGAGGTGCGACTATGGATGCAGCACATGGACAAGGGGCAAGCAGAGCCAGGAGAGAAGGCTGTAAGCAACAACAGTAAGGGGGAGGGGAATAAAGGTAACAAGCAGGACAAGAAGTTTCAACCTAGGCAGTCCTTTCAGGGAGGCCAAGGAGGTGGACAGAGGCAAGGTTCCAGAAGGCCATCCAGTGGGACATGCAGGCTCCTAATGGCGGACACTGCACCTGGGGGAGGGCCTGTAGATTCTCCCACACATGCAGCAAGTGTGGGGGTCCCCACCCGGGGTCATCATGTGATAAGAGGGAGTCCCCCGCGGGGCCTGCTAGACAAGAGAAGTAAGAGCAAGGGATATGCAGAACCTTTCCCCCCTCCCCCCACTAGCCATCTCGCCCCCCCCAGTTGGTACAACAAGTTCCTGGCCTAACAAAAGGCCCCTCTCCCATTGTTATTCCGAACTTACTAGCCCTCCTAAGGGGATACACCAATGCTAAAGACAGGAGTATACTGGTTGAGGGTTTTGTGGAAGGTTTCAGGATCTCTTACCAGGGTCCCATGGTTAGCAGGGATGCAGAGAACCTTAGGTCAACTAGGGACCATCCAGAGGTAGAGGGGGTTAAAGTCAGGAAGGAAGTGGCCTTGGGGAGGGTGGAGGGCCTTTATCCCTACCCCCTCCCTAATTTTGTGGTGTCACCGCTGGGGGTGGTGTCCAAAAAGGATCCTGGGGTGTTCAGGTTGATACAGCACCTATCGTACCCGGAGGGTGACTCAGTGAACGTATGGCTTGACGAGAATGCTTGCTCGGTATCTTACTGTTCCTTCGACATGGCTGTTGATTTGGTTAGGAGGGCAGGGGAAGGGGCATGGTTGGCGAAAGCTGACATCGAGTCGGCCTTACGTTTACTGCCTGTTCACCCTGAGAGCCAGCATCTACTTGGCTTCAAATGGCAAGGCGAGTTTTTCTTTGACAGATGCATGCCTATGGGCTGTGCAGTGTCGTGTGCCTTCTTCGAAGCATTCAGCTCTTTCTTGCAGTGGGCCCTCACAGAGAGATATGAGGTAGACAAGATGACCGACTACCTGGATGACTTCTTGTTCATTGGTGGAGTGGGCACGCAGGAATGTAGTCAAGGTTTACATGCTTTTCAGGATTTGGCCCGACACCTATGAGTGCCCTTAGCACCTGGCAAGACTGAAGGCCCTGCGCAGGTCCTCACCTTTTTAGACATCGAGTTGGACACAATAAGGGGTGTGTCGAGACTCCCTGCTGAGAAGGTGCAGGCGTTGCAACTGGACATTCGGTCATTGCTGGCGAAAGACAAGGCGCCTCTGGGCGTCATCCAGAGCCTCTTGGGCAAACTAAACTTTGCAGCTAAAGTGATCCCGGTGGGGAGGGTCTTTGCTAGGCGACTGGCCAGAGCCACTGCAAAAGTGGTCAAGAAACACCACTTTGTCAAGATCCCGCTGGGCCTGAAAAAGGACCTGGCCATGTGGGATGAGTTCCTGTCCAATTTCAATGGAACGGTGATCTGGAGGGTCCCTTGGGTCGACAGTCCGGAACTGAGCATGTTCACAGATGCTTCAGGGAGGGAGGGCTTTGGTGCAATCCTGGGCGATTTTTGGTGTGCGCAGGAGTGGCCCAACGCCTGGCGCAAGCGTGGTATTACGTCTAAAATCACTGTCTTTGAGCTCTTCCCAATTGTTATCTCTATCAATCTCTGGCCTGAGATCCTGTCAAACAGAAAGGTCCTATTCTGGTCAGACAACATGGCGGTGGTTCAAGGGATCAATGGACTGACCGCCAAGTGCCCCCTTGTCCTGTGCTTATTGAGAGAGCTAGTGCGAGGGAACCTGCGCTGCAACATTGAGTGTAGGGCGAGGCACATAGAAGGGGTCAAGAATGTGGCAGCTGATGCTCTCTCTCGTTTCCAGTGGCACCGTTTCCACGAGGCATGGCCGCAGGCGAGAGCAGAGATGACCCCCTTCCCGTCAACACTCTGGCGAATCTTGGAGTGGAGCAGGAATTGAGAGCTATGGGAGAGAGGTCCTTGGCGCCAGGCACCAGAAAACGCTATGCAAGCCAACTGAATGCTTTCAACAATGCGGTGCACACTTTGGGTCTAGCTGGAATTCCACTGGAGGGCAGGGTGCAAGCTTTCGTGGTATGGGCAAAGAAACAGGGTTGATCACATTCCTGGGTCTGTGGTCACTTGGCGGCAGTCAACCATGATGCCAAACCAGCAAAATCTTTCGCCATTAGGGCGGCCCTCAAAGGTTGTGCCAGAGAGGAGCCTAGGGTTCCAGACACTAGGTCACCCATTGACTTTCCCACTTTGCAGGCCATGTTAGAGGTAGTAGGAAGGGTGACCAACTCACCCTTTGAGGCCTCGCTGTTCTCAGCGGCCTTCTGCCTAGCTTTTTACGGTGCCTTCCGCATCAGCGAGCTGGTGGCGCGATCCAAGATAGATCAATCAGGGGATGCGTTAGGGCTAGCGGATATCACCCCGGACGAGAAATTGGCAGTTCTTCTCAGAAAGTCGAAAACAGACCAGGTGGGCAAAAGAGGTAATGTTGTATTGAGGCCATTGGAGGATCCCAGGTATTGCCCAGTTAGGAAGGTCAGGGAGTACCTGGCTATATGCCCAGCAGTAGCCGGCTACTTACTCATCCATGAAGATCAGGCCCCCTTAACAAAGTACCAGATGGAGCGGATCATGGGGGCATGCTTATCCAGGGTGGGCATCTTAGTTTCTGGGAAAAGATATTCCAGTCACTCCTTCAGGATTGGAGCAGCCACGGCTGCCTTTACTGCTGGCATGGCACCAGCAGAGGTAAAAAAGGTGGGACGCTGGGAGTCCCAATGTTATAAACGATAAATCCGCCCTTAAGGTGCAAACTTTGCAGTGTTGTGGAATTATGTTTGCAGTGTTGTGTGTATTACTATGGCGTGATTAAAATAATTGAATAAAAGGAAGAATTTGAAACGTGTCCTTTGTTTTGTCAGGCTCCAGAGTGTGGGTCATTGGGCACTCGACGATCGCCAGGTTAGCCAGATGGGCAGAGATCAGGAACTGGACGCGTGGGTTTTCAAGAACTAAGTTTGAGTGGTTGGGGCATCCTGGGATGCGATGGGGCAGCCTGATGAACAAACTAGACCATGCGCTGGCATCGTCAGCATCTCACCCCAACTATTTGGTTATCCACCTGGGGGGCAACGACCTCATTTCCTTGGAAAGAACTGTTCTACTGCACAGGATGAAGAATGATCTGGGGGAGGTTAGCAGGCGCTTGGGCCAGTGTGAAGTCTTGTGGTCAGAGATCGTACCGCAGAGAATATGGCTAGGGGCGAATTCAGAGCAGGCGGTAGAACGCTCCAGGAGGCGTGTAAACAGCACTATGCGTAAATTCACAGCGCAGAGGGGCCTGGGTTACATTAGGCACAAGATGATTCAGGAGAGAGTAAAAGGTTACTATGAAAGGGATGGGGTCCACCTAACACCAGTAGCTATGGACTTACTCCTGCTAGACCTTCAGGTAACACTGAAACTGAAAGGTTGTAAGTAGGTCGGATTGGGGCATGGTGGGGGGTCCTGTCAGCGACGGCGGCTGCCGCCAGGCCTGTGGCGGAGTTACAGGGCGATCTTGAAGCAGAAGGTACTGAATGGTACCTCAGCGTGGCACATAAGGGTGCCAGAGCCTAACACCCTGGGGCCTCATGGGAGGTTCCTGGAACCCATGTCGGCACCCCATTAGTCCTTCAGGCAGTTGTGGGCCTGAGCAACCGGGGGGCTTGCCTAGCTATGCTCCGCCCCAAAAGGGGTGCGAGTATAAGAAATGATGGTCAGGTGATTCTTCAAGGATCACCGGAAGGGGCAGCATAGAGGTGGTTCGCCACGGTGCTGCCCGGCTCTTCAGGCGGGTGGGTGGCGAGAATGCTGCCTGCCCTTGGATCACCCGTAAGATAACCCACAAGCATTACATAATGTTGTATGTAATAAACCTGCAGCAGCTTTTCCCAAGTTAACTATTGTGTGATGTGTGTTATTTGCGGGAAGCATGCTAGCGGTGTGGGGGGGCTTGTCGCCATGATGTCACTATGCGGCTGCCTGAGGCCACCGTAGATGGCCAATGAAGAGGACGGCACCTTTAGTGGCATTGGGCTTCCCCCTCGCCCATTTCCTTCCACCCCCCTCTCCCTCGTTCCCTGGGAGGGTAGGGTTAAAATCGAGCCTGGCTCTGTTTGGGGTGACGTCGCGTCCGGAGCTGCAAGGGGGCAGGGCTGGGGGTACTTAAGGCCCTACCGCCATCTTACCTGCCTCTTTGCTGCTCAGGATGCACCACAGTGCTTGCCAAGGGACACGCCATCTCCCTCCCTACAACTTACCCGGCATGTGGGCTTCGGGGTTATGGTTTGAACAAATGAATGTTTTCCTTATCATTGCAGGCGGAGTTACAGGGCGATCTGGAAGCAGATGGTACAGAATGGTACCTCAGCGTGGCACATAGGGGTGCCAGAGCCTAACACCCGGGGGCCTCATGGGAGGTTCCTGGAACCGATGTCGGCGCCCCATTAGTCCTTCGGGGGGTTGTGGGCCTGAGCAACCGGGGGCTTGCCTAGCTACGCTTCGCCCCGAAAGGGGTGCGAGTATAAGAAATGATGGTCAGGTGATTCTTCAAGGATCACCGGAATTGGCAGCATAGAGGTGGTTCGCCACGGTGCTGCCCGGCTCTTCAGGTGGGCGAGTGGCGAGAATGCTGTCTCCCCTTGGATCGCCCGTAAGATAACCCACAAGCATTACATAATGTTGTATGTAATAAACCTGCAGCAGCTTTTCCAAAGTTAACTATTGTGTGATGTGTGTTATTTGCGGGAAGCATGCTAGCGTGGTGGGGGGGCTTGTCGCCATGATGTCACTATGATTGTTTCTGAGAAGTGCTGGTACTCTCCAATTAAAGGTATTATGTTTCTTTTTAGAAGTGCAGGTACTCTCCCTCTCAAATAAAAAAGTGCTGGCACTCAGTACTGGAGGGTACAGGACTATTTAATGCATTGGTTTGCACTCTATAAAACTGCAACAACAAAAACAAGCATTGGCATAGCCAATCGTTATCACCTTTTGGGACCTTATAAGTGTTTAGACAGAGCTATTGGCTTTGCCAATGTCTTTAAGCCTCGTTGTAGAGCAGTTTGGCTGCTGTGCAGCATGTTGAAAAGTTATAATAAAAAGTTTTATAAGCATTTGTGTTACCTTATATATAACCAAGAAAACATTATGTACAACTGAACGACCCTAATAAAAAAAACGAACACAGTTTTTTTCCTTTCAATGCTGGGAGACATAAACAACGGGAGGGTGGGGGTTGGGAAGTAGTATCTAAATTACAACACAAGCAGCAGACGGACTCTAGAGAAGAATCAACAGATGTCAGATTCCGAAGGCAGACTGAGGTGTTGCTGAATAATGCTGAGGTGGTGGTGTGCTGATGATGCTGAGTTGTACTGAGGTGCACTATTGCTCAGGTGGTGCTGAGCAGTACTCATGTGGTGCTGAGGGATGCTTAGTTGGTGCTGAGGAGATGCTGGACTGATGCTGAGGTGGAGCTGCACTGATACTGAAGTGGTGCTGTGTTGGTGCTGAATTACTGTAGTGGAGATGTACTGGTGCTGAGGTGGGGGCTCCCCTGGAGCAGTGGTAGGGCTGCGTTGGTGGTGGTGCAGTGCTGATACTGAGATGGTGCTGTGCTGATGTTGGGATAGTGTTGTGCTGGTGCTGAGGTGGTGCTGAGTCAGTGCTGGGCTGTGCTGGTGCTGAGGTGGTTCTACGTTGATGCTGAGTTGGCGCTGCACTGGTGGTGGTGCGGGTGCTGTGCTGATATGTTGCTGTGTCAAAGGTGAGGTGGGGCTGTGGTGGTGCTCATGTGATGCTGAGTGATACTGAGGTGGTGCTGAGTGATGCTGAGGTGATGCTGAGTCATGATGAGGTGGTGCTGAGTGATGCTGAGGTGGTGCTGTGTCATGCTGACGCTTATGCTGAGGTGATGTTGAGTTGGTGTTGTGCTGTAGTGATGCGCTGATGCTGAGGTTGTGCTGCGCTGATGATAAAGTGGTGCTGCGTTGGTGCTGAATTGCTGCTGTGTTGGGCTGCGCTGGTGCTGAGGTGGTGCTGTGTCAATGCTGAGGTGGTGCTGTGTTAATGTTGAAGTGGTGCTGTGCTGATGCTGCGCTGGTGCTGAGGTGGTGCTGACTGATACTGAGGTGGTGGCGTGCTTGTGCGGAGGTGGTGATCAGGTGGTGCTGAGCAATACTGAGGGGGTGCTGAGTAATACTGAGATGATGCTGAGTTTGTGCTGCACTGGTGCTGAGGTGATGCTGTGCTGGTGCTGAGGTGGTGCTGCGCTAATGCTGAAGTGGTGCTGCATTGGTACTGAGTTGGTTCTGAAGTGGTGCTCAGGTGATGCTCTGCTAATGGAGTGTTGGTGCTGAGGTGGTGCTGCACTGGCTTTGAGGTGATGCTGAGTGAAACTGAGGTGGTACTGCATGCTGGTGTTCTTGTGCGGAGGTGATGCTCAGGTGGTGCTGTGCTGGTGATGGTGAGTGATGCTGAAGTGGTGCTGAGGTGGTGGGGTGCTGGTGCTGAGGTGATGCTGAGTGATACTGAGGTGGTGCTGAGTGATGCTGAGGTGGTGGTGTACTGGTGTGAAGGTGATGCTCAGGTGATGCTCAGTGATATTTAGGTGGTGCTGAGTGATACTGAGGTGGTGCTGAGTGGTGCTGAGGTGGTGCTGAGTGATGCTGTGGTGCTGAGTGATGCTGACATGGTGGTGCTGTACTGGTGCTCATGTGGTGCCAAGCTTGCACTCAAGGGTATGCTGAGTGATACTGAGTTGGTGCTGAGTGGATGCTGAGCTGATGCAGAGGGTGTGCTGCACTAGTGCTGAAGTGGTACTGCGTTGGTGCTGAATTGCTGCTGAGATGGGGATGTACTGGTGCTGTGGTGGGGCTGCATAGTTGATGGTGCATTGATGCGGAGGTGGTACTGTGCTGATGCTGAGACAGTGCTGATGTCGGGGTAGTGCTGCACTGGTGCTGAGGTTGTGCTGAGCTGGTGCTGTGCCTGGGCGCTGCTGGTGCTTAGGTGGTTCTGTGTTGATGCTGTGTTGGTGGTGGTGCGAGTGCTGTGCTGATGCCGAGATGTTGCTGTGCCGATGCTTAGGTGGTGCTGTGGTGGTGCTCATGTAAGACTGAGTGATACTGAGGTGGTGCTGAGTGACGCTGAGGTGGTGCTGAGTCATGTTGAAGTGGTGCTGAGTTATGCTGAGGTGGTGCTGAGTCATGCTGAAGTGGTACTGTGGTGGTGCTCAGTTGGTGCTGTGCTGATGCTGAGATGAAGCTACACTGATGCTAAGGTGGTGCTGTGAGGATGCTGCACCGGAGATGGTGCTGAGTGATAATGAGATGGTGCTGAGTGACACTTTGGTGGTGCTCAGGTGGTGCTGAGTGATGCTGATGTGGTGCTGCGTTGGTGCAGTGTTCATGCTGTGGTGGGGCTCCACTGGTGCTGAGTTGGTGCTGTGCATGTGATGGTACACTTATGCAGAGATCGTGCTGTGCTGATGCTGAGGTTGTGCTGTGGTGGTTTTGAGTGATGTTGTGGAGATGCTGTGTTGGTGCAGGGTGATGCTGTGCTGGTGCTGAGCTGATGCAGAGGTAGTGCTGCATTGGTAGTGAGGTGGTGCTGTGCTGGTGCTGAGGTGATGCTGCACTGGTGCTGAGATGGTGCTGTGCTGCGACTAAGTGATGATGAGTTGGTGCTGTGCTGGTGTTGTGGTGTGCTCAGGTGCTGGTGAGTGATGCTCAGGTGGTGCTACGGTGGTGTTGCTGAAGTGGTGCTGATTTATGTTGAATGGTGCTGAAGTGGTGCTGCACTGATGCTGAAGGGGTGCTGTGTGGTGCTGAGGTAGTGCTGAGGTGGTGTTACACTGTCTACTTGCAGGCTATATTGTTAAATACAAAAAACACAAAGTGGGGTGCTACTGGTCTAGATAGACTGGAGAGTGTGAAGACTGCTTATTCCTAGCGATGTTGATAGGGGATTTACCCTATTACCGTCTCTTTTTTCAGTTGGTAGACTATGATACAAGATTAAGTTTTTCTCTGGGGGATTTCCCCGAATTTATCCAGACATGTACAGTTGCCACATGGCTATGTGGCAACTTTATACAGGCAACTATGCACATGTTTCTGGTTCTTTCATCTTTTAATTCAATATTGTCCATCATCACTTGGCTAGGCTAGCTGAGTACCGCTTCCCTTTCTATGCTCATTTTTTAACACAAGGAGATTCATATGAAGTGGAAGTAATACCAGGAAAGTGACCCTGAAGGTATTTCTTGTTTCCATTTCTTCAGAGCGGGCCTCATTACCTGAGCGAGTGCCAGGCGAGGTGAGGCCACTCCCAAGTAAATTTTGGTGAGTGAATAAATAATAAGGTAATAAATGAGTAATGTCTCGTTGGCTGGTATATGTCTTTCTCGCAAATTGTTGCCCTCATATGCTATACTCTGTGTCTGTATACACTTTTTTCTAGGAGAGGTGATTCTACATCCATGACTTTCGAAGCTACCACTCATTATCCTGACAGATGGTAGGTCATTCACGCATGTTATGAAGTCCTCACAACACACTTTTTTGTTAATGTTGTAGTAGTGCTGTTTTCATAGGTCCTGAAGAAAGCCATTCTTTGGCTGAAACATATCGACCAGTTAAGACCAGTCAACTTTCCATCAGGATAGCAGTATTTGCTGAAACACTATCCACACTCTGTTTTTAACCTTGGCATCATGGTGACCGCCAGAATAAAACTTTTAGGCACCATGTTAGTCAATTGGCTTTCCATCACTGTTGGATCCGTTACTAGAGTTTGCTCACGATAATAATAGTGAGCATCCTAGTGGATACCAATTCCTACTTTAAAAATCCCAGATGATGAAGTTCCGCCAGTGGGTGGGCTGATGGGTTTTCTTATTCTTATTCTCTCTCCTCACTCTTTAGTTTATACACACACTCTCATGAGAAAGCAGACACTCTCCAGTCTATCTAGACCAGTAGCACCCCACTTTGTGTTTTTTGCAGTTAGAATAGGGGATAGGGTGCATCTTGGTCAATAAATCATTCTCCCCTGCAGACCCTCTTTTCACTTCGTGTTTTTTGTTTATATTGTTAAATAACCTCACATTACATGCCGTGTTTGGAGGGCACGAGGAGGCATTCTTTGAGATTGGTATTATTTCACCAATGATTGAAACCTAAAAGAAAGCATTAAGAGTTGAAAGCGCACAACTTAAAGCTGCTTGCATTTTCATAAAATGGAGCAACGGCATGTTTTCCTCTTTAATCATATCCAAATAATCACGCTGTCAAAAACACAATGTAAATATGTTGATACTAAGTCTAGGCGGTGAACTCCGCTCCGCTTGCAGAATCAGCTGAGAGTTCTGCACTTCGTGTTAGGCTGAACTCGTGAAGTTTTTTTAATTACTCGAGGTTCGACAACGTCAAGTTGGCGAGCGCAAGCAAGGAAAATCCACTTCGTGGTGAAATTTGTCCTCGTTCGCGATCGTCAACATCAAGTTGGCGAATGCGAGCATGGAAAATAAACATCCCGGTGAGATTTCTCAACACAAGCAGTCAGATTTCTCATTGCGAGTGGTCGTGTATTCTCATTATCGCTCGCATTGAGAAACTGTCCGTTCGCGTTGAGAAAGTTGCTGCTCGAGTAAAAATCTACTTGAGTGGCAGAAAGAAAGCAGCGCACGCTTGCACTGTACATGGTGCCATTCGTGATGATAGCACAGTGCAGACAAGCACCTGGCACTGAAAATCACTACGAATAGTATTTATCGAACGCACTCCGCCACTTGCGGAGCTCTGCATACAGCAGCGTAGGTTTTTTGCACTTTGCGGAGTTCTGCGTTCTCCGCCCAGGCTTAGTTGATACTCCTGTCAGCGGTCTTCGTAAACTACACTTCCATTAAATAAGTATATTATTTAAGATTTGTAGATTTTAGCTAATGAAACCAAAAGTGTTATAGGATGAAAAACAACATAGCCTCCGGCTGAAAAAACACTTGTGAAAGAAGAGACGTTAGAAAACAAGATAAGGACATGATTTGCAGCCCTCGGCAGAGTGCGTTCAGAAAACAACAAAAAGAGCGACAAATGTAAACTATTGGCAACGAAAACAAAGACATTTTGAAAGGCACATGAAGGAACAAATGAAAATGAATGGGCACGCTGAAAGCCCCTATAGTAGATACAGCATGTCTCCAGAGACAGTGCATGCGCTGCCTTGGCAAGACCTAAAAAGTACTCTTAGGAATCAGCTCCTCTTTATACAGCTTTCTGTTTTTCAGAGCAGGAGGAGTCAGAACACATCAGGCAGTGAGGGAGATTTTTGAAGATTTGAGTTCATTGTTGTCGGAATACCCTACCTAGATAAGACAAAAAAAGTCATGCCCTATATAGAACAGTGTGCAGCAATACACACACCATAGCTATTTGCTGCAGTGTCTGGAGAAGGGCAAGGTCTTTGATGAGGCACAAGTCCTGAAAAAAGAAGTGGGGGTACTAACCAAGTTAGACAGTATGCAAATGACATTGTGGCATGTGACATCACAGAAGTGGCATCATGGCCTATGCCCTAACAGGAAGTGACATTATAAGAAGTGACATCAGATCTTAAGATTTCACACACATGTTTAGCAGGTCTATCATGAGTACATTTGAGCACATTACTAGATTTAAAAAAAAATACATCTGATCTGTACTTAAGCCTGTGACTTCAGTTACAGGTCTAAAGGATTTAATAGCCCAAATGTGATGAAGTTTGGTGTCAGCTAACTGCATTAAACAAGACACTAAGTACTATAAGCTAGGCTTAGTAAGTTTAGAACCAAGAACAACCCACAGTTCATTCATTGCATTACCAAGGCTAGAAACTGCAATTGTAAAAATCAAAACTATAAAAAGTATTTACCTACCTAACTTACCACCATTATATACACAGTCAATTTTAGCACACTTAGACTATTATCAAAAAAGAAATGCTAGATGCTCAAGGCATTTGGTATTCTGAGTAAGGCAAAGATATTTCATATGAAAGTCAGAGTTTTAACTGGATAGCCTGCACATATACTAAATCACAATGCTATATTGCCACAGGATGTCTAGCTATAAGAAGTGAGTAATTAATGAGACCTTTTACAACTTTGAATCCCTAACACGTGGGTAACAAAATTGCTTATAACAAATCCTATGCATCTGCATATCTTTTGTTGTGCTGAACAGTAGAATTTACCTTCATAGACTGAGTATCATCTGCATGGCAATACGCAGTCAGCCATCTCTGAGCATATTGCAATGGATTTCAAAGAGGCCCAGGAGGGCCCATGAGATCTTTGATTAGTGAGAAAGATGTGTGATACCAAGATAGAGTTGCATGGGTGACATTATCAAGATAAATGGCACTGAAACCACCTTCATAGCCACTTAAAGTCACTGGTAGTGTGTTTATTGCACTCAAAACAGGTTCCACTTGTTCTGTCCTCTCATTCCCACCATTGTCAATATAGTTTCAGAAACCTTCTGATATGAGTTTTTATTGAGAGAGAATATCCTACACAAGTTTTACGCTAAGACAAACTACGCACACTAAATATTACTCTCTTCTGCATTTGTTTGGAAGACCTGCTTGGAAGGTGTTTCTGCAGCCATTAGTGTAGCTATTACATAATGGATGTGCATATAGATATTACCATGGCTCCTTAAAAAACAGACAGCCAGCACTTGCCCAGCATACATATGTTGCCCGTGCCAGCTCTGTGGGCATGAGTCCTTCAGCTTTAACTCCACACCTTAGAATGTCCAAAGAAAAAATAGTAAAAGAATACAGGAAGAACATTTCTCCATCCAATAACTAAGTGGTCAACATAAAGAAAAAATATAAAACAATGAGAGGAGGTTTAAATCCTAAAAGGCTTCAATATAAAGTAAAATATTGAACAGAGTGGTGAACCTATCATGTAACTGTTTCAGTTAAAATCTACTACTGTAGAGACCTATGTGTAGCATGTAGATTCATTTAAATGATAGCCACGCCATCTCAAACTTCCGCCATTGTGAAAGATTGATTTAATTAGAACCATAGAGCTGAAATAGGAACATCTAAAGTTATGAGGTATGTACACTGACGGAATGAGACCCTAGTAACTGCAAAAACTAGTGCTGAAACTTGTCAGACAGATCAATGGCCCAGGCATGGAACACAAAATGAGCTCCATCCTCTCCATATTTGGAAACCATCCAGCATGCTTGCAGAGATTGTGAAATAAATTGTGAAGCAAAGGGACAAGAAGCATATACTCCACTACACATGATTTAGGCTCATGCTTTTGTAAGGTAAACATCAACCAATATTGCCTTTTCCCAGTGTATAATTTCCTTTGCCCAAAGATTAATCAAACTAACTCCGCTACCAACCACTCTAGCATGAGTACTATTTGATGTACAACACAAGTCCATGTAGATGTGATTGCTTTAGCTGCCTCTATTCTCCAGAGGACAGATCACCCTCCTATGCGAAGTATCCTTATCCAGCCCTATCCATCTGCACTCACTGTAGAAGATTGGGGCACCTTTTCCACGAACAGACCACGACCCAGAGCAAGATAGAAAGACAGAAAGGGAGATATGGTAAAGAATTATGAAAGCACAAAATGGAATGAAAAAAAAGAACCTGTAAGAAGAAGATAAAGACAAACCAAGTGTTGGATGGTGAAGGGAAAAGGTAATGGCAATCCTGGCTTTCAGCAATGGGGCTCTACAAAAACGTTTGGGGTGATGCATTCATATTTTTACACATTACAAACTGCCACAACAAAAGGTTGCACCTCTGCATTTAGCAGCAGACATCTCTCTTGTTCTTATTGTTGGCATACTATATCTAAACCATCCACACATTCACCAGCACAACCAAAGGATAGTTCACCCTGTAACCAGAATCACAAGAATACTCACACAAAGAAAGGACCATACATTTCACAGTAAGGGATATTAGCTCCACATAAAAATAAGTGTAAGCCATCCAGTGACCTCCCCAGTCGGCTTGGTAGTCAGCCAGAAGTACCGAAGGAGAGAGCGGTGCTTCCTCTCCCTGAGCCACAGCCAGGTGAGGTGAGGCCTGATCCTTCTGCACAATAGTGGTCTAATAACCCACATGCAGAAGGATACTAATATACACCTTCAAATTCAGGTGATATTTTTTCATTTTATTCACATTTTTGTGCTTGTCGCACATTGCAGTAGCAATTATATTTTACAAGGTCCTGAGGAAGGCAAGGACAAAGAAGTCCATTTGATATTGCTGAAACATATCGACCTAAGAACACTAACCCGGGCAGATATTTGTTAGAACTGCCTTATGTTGCTCTGTTTTTAATCTTGGGCATTTGATTAAAATAATAAAATATAGAATTTCCAGAGCTATAAAAGAGCAACTTGTCTACCTTTCAAGGAAAACTGTTCTTCAGTATTTATCAATTGGAATTGGTAAATAAAGCACATCATTTTTGCTTTCAAATCAAATCAAAAACAACTTTATTCGGTTTTTCAATAAAAACCATAAAAGTTACACGTCCGCACCTCATTAAAACTGATGCTTAGGGAGTTTTCAATTTATAACAATAGATAAAAACAGGTGGTTACATATAGTTAAAAAGAGAGATTGACAATTCATATCAATGAATAGTGTACAATACAGAACACGTAGACCGTAATTTAAACCAAGGGATACCTTCTCCCTCCAATATAACTAAAATTCAAGACAAGCCCTTGTTCCCATCACTGATTTCAAATAACCCACAATAAAAAAAATACAGTCTGGCTTTAGCATCTGCAAATACAAAAGAGCTGGGCGTACCTGGTTAAAATTCAGCCTCTTTAAAAGGGGAAGAAAAAAATGTCTCTGTGGTATATCATAAAATTTGCAGAGGAACATGAAGTGTAGCAAGTCCTGTGGAGACACTCGGTCGCAGCCACAGGGTGCTAACACCTGTCCTCTGCTGCACCCTTTTGGAACGGCAAGTAACAAATGAAAAAGATCAAAGCGGAACCTGGACAATAAAAAACGCTCATAAGTAGTCAATGTTCCCAAAAGATATGGCTAAGTTGATGGGTTGGTTTTAAGGGCCAGAAATTTGCAAACACTGGATTTTCGTAGTTCCAGCTCATTTCTTTCTAGCTTCCTGCTGCGATGGAAAGCTTTCTTGACCAGTTCCACATCATTTTGTACAATAAGAGAAGGTTTTAAAAAAAGATCAGAGCGGCCCAGCTCGGCAAGACAACCACCAATGTATTTCAACCATGGGATTCGAGATATATGGTCAAGGCGCCTACAGTCAGTTATAAGCTGCTGGGTGAGCTCTAGTTCTTTGTTTAACCAACACTTAAGCCAGAAAACCAGGGGACGCGGTGCCAGTATATCCCGTAAGAATGGAACCCCCAGTTCCTCATGGACTCCCGAATTTGATAGACTTTTTGGCACGCCCAGCAGGTGTTTTAAGAAGTTATTCTCAACCACCTGCAATGCATCTCTGCTGGTGTATCCCCAGATCTCGCTGCCATAGCAGGCAGTTGCTACACCTTTGGCCTGATAGATGTTCAGCATGGCTGCTATGGGGCGCCTGCCCATCTTGGCAGCAAAGTTGAAAATAGCGGCGGTTATTCGTGTAAACTCCCCTTTTTGGTTCTGTGTGAGCGGCCCCCACTTTAAGCGGTCATCCAACAAAACCCCCAGCTAGTGAAACACTGTCGTCAGGGGGACCTTCTCAGGACCCACCACGAAGGAATACTTTTTCGTGGGCCGAGCCCCTACCTGCATGATGTAAGATTTGGCGTTGTTGATTGCCAGATCTCGAGACCCCATGAAGGTCAGAAAAGAATCCAATAAGGATTGGAGTCCCCTGGATGTTTTGGTTATAAGGACAGGTTCATCCGCAAATAGTAGGACTGGGAGACCCCGTCGCCCTATATGCGGATAATCAGCCCCCGTTGCAACCAAGGCTCCTTCAAGGTCGTTTATATGAAGATTGAAGAAGGAAGGGGGGCAAAATGCAGCCCTGGTGTACCCTCCTTCCGATTTCAAAGTCCCTAGAAACCCGAAGATCCTGGGCAAATCTAACATTCGCCTTTGTTTCTCTATGCAGATCCATTAGGAAGTCCACAATATTGGCCTCCACCCCCATGGCCCTTATGGACTGCCACAGTTTGACCCGGTTAACACAGTCAAATGCAGACGAAAGGTCCATAAAGGCCATGTAGATCGTGCCTGGGTGGGCCATCGTGTACTTGCCAAGGATCAGGTAGAGGTTTAAACATTGGACCACCGTCGACCGTCCCGGGCGAAACCCAAATTGGATGTCGGAGATGACGTTATGCTCCTCAGCCCTAGAGGATAATCTTTGCACAAAACTGAAATGTTTGGTTAATGAAGGAGCAAGCAGGATTATGCGAGACAGCCCTTATTTGAAGCAAAAAGACAGTTTCAGTATGGATGAGAGAAGAACCGAGCATGCAATTTCTGCAGGTTGGTGTGCATCAATCTGTGGTACTGACCAACTCTGAAATGACTGGTTCAAGTTGACAAGTGTGTAAGTAAACATATATCGGTCTATACACTTTCACAAACGTACAACAGTAAGTGTAAGCTGAACTGGGGCTCAGCTATGAGTGGTAGGTAGATGACACTTTTGTGCGATTTAATCCATTATAATGGGTGAACACCCTAAATATCGATTCCAAAATATCGACTGCGCAGAATATTGAATGAAAAATATAGAATGGACAGAATATCGAATGACCAAAATATAGTTGGTTAGAATATCGAAATTAAGGTAAGAAATATCGATTCCCATAATATCGAATATAATTTTTTTTTCAAATATCGAATGTTAAAATATATATTATATTTGTAATATATGTTTATTTTTTTTAAAATAATGAATGTTTTGTTATTTAATTTTTGCGTAATTTAATTCCATAGCGGGTTGTGGGTTTATAGGGGAAAAGGATGGGAAGTAATTTAAATATAGTAAATGAAATATTAGTTTTTATGAATTAATAATTATTTTTAATTTAATTTAGCGTTTTAGTTCTGTAGCGGGTTGTGGGTTTATAGGGGAATAGGGTGGGAAGTAATTTAATTGTAATTAAGTAAATATGTATTTTTGTTTGTATGTATTGATAATTAATTCATTGTTAATGAATTATTAATTGGTCATTATTTTTTATTAATTGGTATTTAAGTCTTAATTAATTGATTAATTGGTAATTATGTTAATTGTTTTAATTTATTATTTGGAGTGGGTTGTGAGTTATAGGGGAATAGGGTGGGAAGTCATTTAATTGTTTTTAAGTAAATATGTATTTATATGTATTGACAATTAATTAATTTTTAATTAATTTTTAATTGGTAATTCATTTTTATTGATTGGTATTTTTTATATTATGACTTTTTTGGTATTGATAAGTAATTAGTTGTTAATTAATTATTAATAGGTGATTAAGTTTAAAAAAATAACATTTATTGGTATTTATAATTAATTAATTATTAAATATTTTGTAATTAGTAATTCATTTTAATAATTTTTAAATTGGTATTGATAATTAATGTATTATTAATTAAATATTATATCATTACTTTCCCTACTGTTGCACTCTCTGGAGTGGGAATATTTATTTTTACCCTCCCGCTATCCAACGCTTTCCCTACTGTTGCACTCTCTGGAGTGGGAATAGTAATTTTTACCCTCCCGCTATCCAACGCTTTCCCTACTGTTGCACTCTATGGAGTGGGAATAGTAATTTTTACCCTTCCGCTATCCAACGCTTTCCCTACTGTTGCACTCTCTGGAGTGGGAATAGTAATTTTTACCCCTACGCTATCCAACGCTTTCCCTACTGTTGCACTCTCTGGAGTGGGAATAGTAATTTTTACCCCTACGCTATCCAACGCTTTCCCTACTGTTGCACTCTCTGGAGTGGGAATAGTAATTTTTACTCCTAAGCTATCCAACGCTTTCCCTACTGTTGCACTCACTGTAGTGGGAATAGTAATTTTTACTCCTAAGCTATCCAACGCTTTCCTTACTGATGCACTCATTATTAATTAACATACAAATTATTAGTTTAATTATTTTAATTATTATCTATTATTTATTTTTATATGTCCCTCGATATTTTGGCGTCAATATTTTGGTAAGTCGATATTCTGTCCCTCGATCTTTAGATATTGATCCATTATAATGATGTTCCATGTGTAACAAGAATATAGGCCATATATACGGTGCACATGACAATTGACTTTCATGTGGCTTTTGCCTGCCACCCACGATGCAACCTGATGCACCAAGAATTAAATACAAAGCATTGATGTAAAACACAAATAATATAGAGAGGCCTATCTTGTGGCTGAATGGCACAATATGGATCGCGAAACCTGGGATGACTCTTGGCTTCCCCACTTGATTATTTTGTCTGAACCCAGGCTGTCTCTTTTGTTTCATTTAGCAGGCTATAATGCTGCTTCATGTTTAATACAAATATAGGCCACATATAACGTGCACAGGGCAGTGGACTTGCTTGTGGCTTCTGCCTGTCACCACGCTCTAACCTCATGAACCACAAATTAAAGACAAAGCAGTAACCTTTGATGTAAAATGAAAGAACTAAATAGCTGCCTATCTGATGGGTGAGCAGCACAAAGTGAAAGCAGAAATCCTGGGATAAATCCCGGCTTCACTGCTTGGCAAACTCTGTGATCCTAGGTAAATATTTTTTCCATGCTTGATTTAATAAGCTATAATGTTTCTCTATGTACAATAATAATCTAGGCCGCATATAGGGTGCCCATGACAATTGACTTACCTCTGAGTTCTTTAATAGCATTGTTGTCAGTTCAGGGGCCTTGAATGTTTCTATGTTTACACTAAACTCAACACTCAAGCTATCACTCTTAATATATGGCTGTCAATGCAGTGATATAATGTTAACTATTATGGTGAAATGTTTCAGATTTTTAACGAAATACACTTATTTGAATTGTGAAGCACCTGTGCATATTTTGTTGCATACATTGCCTGCCAGTTCCATGGTTCAGCTCGGGCACGGGTTCTCCCAATTAATCTGTTTGCTCACCCACTTCTAAAGAAGCTAAGGTTTGAAAGCAAGGCTGGGGCCTGGGTGATTGTAATAGTACCCTTGGGCAGAGCCTTTGGAATCAGAAGCATCTCCTTGCAATTGGGCAAATTCTAAGCAGATGCCCACAGCACAAGGGCAGCATTTTGTCCACAGATAAGAGGAAGTATTTTTATTTGCAGTTGGATGGGTTGAAGTTGGGCTTGGCGAAGCACTATTTACCAAGAGCTGGAATGAAGACCTGGATACAGTCAACTCTCTGTCAACAATCTCTGCATGACTTCTTTTTTTCCTCTTTCTGTCTGTGAGTACCATGTGCTCCAGCAGAAATCAAGACGCAGGAGGTCTAAGGCAGGTGCAGGGGCTCAGGAAAACAAGACCAACATTCTGGCTGCTTGCTTACCTTTTTACAATGATGTGTAACAAATGTTGATCTTCTGGCTTCCTGGTGTGCTGCATTCTGGGTGAATCACAGTATGGACAATTTTCTAAATTCTTCCTGCTGCTTTCTTCCAGGTTTCTGCCACTGGGTATGCTGGGAATAAGCAGCCAGTGGACGCGAGACAAGTTTGAAACTTTTTTCAACTTTGCTACTGTAATATGTGAGATCCTTATAGAAGTGCTGGAAATGCAAAAACTTTACTCCACAACGCATAAATTGGACGTCAAGGTGTGGTAATGAAAAGGAGTGGAGTCACGAGCGAAAGAGTCATAAAAAGTAGTCTGAAAGTCAACTTATACATTTATTTTTTTTAACTCTGCTACAAAGAAATTAGCAACAATGAGAAATGTGACTAAAGGGAATGTGCAGGACTGAGTATGAGGGGCAGGGGTTTCTTCCGATGGATTAAGGATGCATGAGACTGAACTAAGAAGTGCAGCCTTGATATTCGACACCAGGACCTTCTTCAGCGCCAGCTAGGAAAAAAGGAGGGGTTGTGCCCAAATTGCACTCATGTACATGAGCACATGACATCAAAAAGATGTATACAAATACAAAGGAGCACAGAGGGATCGATTCAGTATTTATTTGTAATCAAGGTTAAATTAAAAGCCTTGATATATCCCAAAATGAATTTTATACAGTAATGAATACACAAAATATAGTCACATATATAGCTATATCAAACAACTAGGTGGAGCACATAAAACAAGCAACAAATAATTATATACAGCGAGAGTACCTTCACTTGAACTCAATCTTTCCATATAATACAATATACAACATATACATCACATATATATATATTTACACACGAATTTCAAAACAACACAGCCCTACAAAAAACAAACAAAAAAACCAAAAAATTACACAGAAAACACTTATATATCTATGTGCGCATTCCTGAATTGCAATGCTACACTACCAGGTAGTCCTATGTAACAGCGCCTGGGGAAATTAATTACCCCAAAATGATTATTTAGACCGGCGCTTATGCTACAGTCTAGCACAAATTAACAATTGAAACGGACTCCTCCACAGAATGTCGCGTTTCAGCCACACGTATCTATGGGCTTCCTCAGGACAGAAGGGCCAAATTACAGGGATCCAACAATAAATTACGGACCCTGTGCACCATAGCTGGAATATCCAAGGTTGGGGTACACCCCACGGGGGTACCTATGGGTTGGTGCCCACTTCAAGTACCCACTCGGTAGGGAATAACACAGCAGAGGAAGGGATCAATTCTTCTCTCTCTTGCGGCTAAAGTCCACACGGCTAAAGGCTTTCAGGATGCGTCGGGAACAAGGTTTACCGGCATCATCTTGTCAGCAAAAGTCTGGGCCCTAACACTTTCAAAATGTAAGAACTGCAGCTGTTACTAGTAATGTCATAATTCAAGTTGATTTAATACACCTTAATCCGCAAGGATTTTTCTGCCTCTCAACTGGCCCCATGAAGTATTGGGTGACAGTTACGCCCAAGTGCATGGATTTTCTGGGGAGAGTAGAATGCTCCCTTATGGGGGTTGTCCGGGATGCACAACCAGTACTGTTCTCTAGTGCTACTTACTGTAATCGTAATAACCTGACCATGTGTTTTATTGGGCTTCAAAAAAGCTCCTGCATGTTATCATCTTTCAAAGCCTTAAGTTTTGTTCTTCAAGCTATCATATTTATTGTTGATGTAATGGAATGCTGTACTAACTGTTATAGTTGTATGTGAATGTAGAGTGTTAAATGGACTGAAAAGGGTGGGATGCTCTAAAATGGAGGTGGTCCAAGAGGTCTATCAAACAACCCTGGACAAGAGAGGTGGTTTATGTGACTAGGGGTGTGGCCTAATTCATGTGAATTCTGCACTGTGCTTGACAATTTCATAATTAGAGTCTTCTTCGGTAAATAGTTAGGCCTGAGCAGAGTTGGCGAGTTTGCGAAGTTCTGCTATGGGGAATTGCACGAAGTGACCAAAAAGCTCCACTGCGCTACGCGGATTTCCGCAAACAGTTAGATTGCGATGTTCGAGCTGATTTTTAGCACCGAGTGTTTGCCTCGCACTAGAAAATCAGCGCAAATGGCACCATGCACAGCACAAGAGGGCGCTGCTTCTTTCTGCCACTCGAGTAGATTTTCTTCTCGAGCTGCAGCTTCCTCAACGCAAACAGATGGCTTCCCACTGGTAAGTGGTCTAGCGTTGGATTTTCCTCACTCGTCAACTTACTCCGCGAATGGAGCTCACCACTCAGGCCTACAAATAATATCTGAACTCAGAAGGCAATAAGATGTTTGTTTGTAAGTTTATTTGGCACTATTAGCCTGAGCAATAAGCCAAAAAAACGTGGAAAGGTAAATGTCTAAATAATCAATTCTTGGATCGTCAAAGAGAATAGCTTGATTATTTGCCTGGAGTAAAACAATATCTTAAGCCCTGGTACTCTGAGTTACTTATTCATTGTTCACAACATGTACTTCTAGTGATGCATTGCAGCCCTAACAGGAAACAGAATAGCAAGTATACAGGTATTTTGTTTTTCAGTATGTGAATGTCCATTTTTATGTCTATGACTTGGCAGGGCAGTTGGCAAACAAACAATCAAACATATTGCTACAAACATAAATTATTTAGGCTTTGTGTGTGCCCCTTTTGAACATTTGATTTCTTTGACAAGCCTCTTTAGCCCTTAACTTGGGGTTTTATCAAACATATATTGGCTCAGGCCAGTGGAGTAGTGATAGAGCGGAAAGCTCATATATTTTTCTTCTGCTTTTTCACTAACAGATTTACTCACATCAGGCCCATTTCAATATAAAAAGCACACATATCAACACTTTACTCTCTGATCATCATCCTTATTACCATAAACCACGGTCCTCCAATGGATCTTTTTGTTGAGCTAACATGGATTAGAATACTTGGAGAGTGTGAAGCAATTTCTTTATGAGGACCTGGAAACAAAGAATTGCCTAACACATGCCTATTTCATTAACTTTCTCAAACGCTGAATCACGAACCTTAAGACAAGAAAAATTACTAAAAGAATGAGACAAGAACGATAAAGATAACTCATGTAAAGCACTTATCTAAAGCCTCCTTCAAATGGACAGATCAATGAAATCGCATTTTGAATCAGATTTAATAACAAGTAAATAATACAATTGCCTCACAATACAATGCAGGAAATAATAAACATTTGGAGCTTCCCTGAGGAGAGAGAATGAGAGAGAAACAAAAGACAATTCAAGACTCAGTTATTGAATCATACATACCACAGCATGCCTGAGAGATTTAGTCAGTCTTCAGTATAGATCTGGCCAAGTCAGAACTGCAGCACAGCGTGCCACAGAAGGAGTCAGTTAACCCTCCAACCGAAAGGTTATTTCCTGCTCAACTTTACCAGCCAGTAAATTGCAGGTTCCAGAATCACAGTTCAGGAAAGGTCAGGGCAAGGTTTTGCCCTTAACAGAAATCAAGAGTCAGCCCATCAGCATGCCAAGCAGGAAAATTTAAACTGACGGGCCAGGCCCTCGACTCCTCCTCCAAGAGGGCAATTATACTTCTAAAGGTCATGGGCGTAAAATCCGCTCCGATCGCGGATTTTTCGGATTTTCGGCAAATTCGCAATTCGCGAACTCTCGCGAATTTGTCGAAAATCCGTGAATCCGCTCGCGGCGGATTTTTTGCTTGGTTGCGGCGCGCGGCGTGGTGCACGGCGTTCACTTTCCGTCATTTAGCGTTTGCCGAGTTGTTTTTCTTTGCGAGTGACGCGCCATTTTGGATCTTGCTGCGTGATCCCGCGGGAGTTTGGCGCCCGCGAATACGTAATCGCGGCTTGCCACCTTGCACAGCACACCTCGCGAGAGTTCGCAATTGCGAACACGTAGTTGCGGCGGAAAGGAACAATCTCGCACTCGCGAAATAGAGCTTTTGCAATTCTGCACAAGAAAATCACCAGCAAACAGGATAAACCTTCAGAAAATTATGATTTTTATCAGAATCACTCCTCAGATTGACATTTGCATGGCCTTTTTTTTTGCAAGGAGTCCATTTTTGGGGGGGGGGGGGGAAGGAAGTGCCCCACAGTCTCCAACTTCCTGTTCCTGTCCAGCAGGCTCCTCCCAGTGCTTTGTCCATCTCCTGGTCACTTTCATTTGGATCTGGAGCTGGAAGGATTACTTTTTGTGGGTGCTGCTGGATATTTGGATTTGAGGCCTTTTTGACTGTCTTTGGATCACTTTTGGATTAGAAATCAACTTTCACAAGTAAGTTTGTTTGGGGCATTACAGTTGCTGCAAGTAAAATTTTGGAACTTTTTCAGAACATTAAATAAATTATATTGTGGGTAGCCACAGTATCCAGTAGGACCAGGGTTGGTTAGGGGTGCATGATACAACTGTTTTGTTGAATGTAAACACCATTGAGGCCATGGATGGGCTGGGATTGTGCTGATTTTTGTAGTTTTTTTGGGCCTGCTGGTGGGGCCCTTTGCCCAGGGGTGGTGAGTGTTGCATGGGCCTAGTCTTTCTGTGGGGTGTCTTCTTGAATTTAAACATAATTGAGGCCATGGATGGGCTGGGATTGTGCTTATTTTATTGTTTTTTGTCGTTTTTTGGGGGCTGCTGGTGTGGCCTTTTGCCCAGGGGTGGTGGTGCATGGACTGAGTGTGCCTGTGGTGTGGTCTCACTCTCTTTAATGTAAACATCATGGATGGCATTGGATTGTGGTGATTTCTGGCTGTTTTTCTGTTTTTTGGGGGTGTACTGTTGATGTGGACTGGCCATGTGGGTGGTGGTGGTGGCCATCCTGAGTGCTGGCTGGTCCAGGCAACATGTGCTTGGGGTGTAAGGGGCCATTTTGAGGAGAGGCAGTGTCTGAGGCCTGCACTTATTTTGCCTACTTTTCATCCTTTATGCCCAGGGGTAGTGAGTGTTGCATGGGCCTAGTGTTTCTGAGGGGTGTCTTCTTGAATTTAAACACCATTGAGGCCATGGATGGGCTGGGATTGTGCTGGTTTGATTGTTTTTTGTCGTTTTTTGGGGCCTGCTGGTGGGGCCCTTTGCCCAGGGGTGGTGAGTGTTGCATGGGCCTAGTCTTTCTGTGGGGTGTCTTCTTGAATTTAAACATAATTGAGGCCATGGATGGGCTGGGATTGTGCTTATTTTATTGTTTTTTGTCGTTTTTTGGGGGCTGCTGGTGTGGCCTTTTGCCCAGGGGTGGTGGTGCATGGACTGAGTGTGCCTGTGGTGTGGTCTGGTCTCACTCTCTTTAATGTAAACATCATGGATGGCATTGGATTGTGGTGATTTCTGGCTGTTTTTCTGTTTTTTGGGGGTGTACTGTTGATGTGGACTGGCCATGTGGGTGGTGGTGGTGGCCATCTTGAGTGCTGGCTGGTACAGGCAACATGTGCTTGGGGTGTAAGGGGCCATTTTGAGGAGAGGCAGTGTCTGAGGCCTGCACTTATTTTGCCTACTTTTCATCCATTATGCCCAGGGGTAGTGAGTGTTGCATGGGCCTAGTGTTTCTGAGGGGTGTCTTCTTGAATGTAAACATAATTGAGGCCATGGATGGGCTGGGATTGTGCTTATTTTATTGTTTTTTGTCGTTTTTTGGGGGCTGCTGGTGTGGCCTTTTGCCCAGGGGTGGTGGTGCATGGACTGAGTGTGCCTGTGGTGTGGTCTGGTCTCACTCTCTTTAATGTAAACATCATGGATGGCATTGGATTGTGGTGATTTCTGGCTGTTTTTCTGTTTTTTGGGGGTGTACTGTTGATGTGGACTGGCCATGTGGGTGGTGGTGGTGGCCATCTTGAGTGCTGGCTGGTACAGGCAACATGTGCTTGGGGTGTAAGGGGCCATTTTGAGGAGAGGCAGTGTCTGAGGCCTGCACTTATTTTGCCTACTTTTCATCCATTATGCCCAGGGGTAGTGAGTGTTGCATGGGCCTAGTGTTTCTGAGGGGTGTCTTCTTGAATGTAAACATAATTGAGGCCATGGATGGGCTGGGATTGTGCTTATTTTATTGTTTTTTGTCGTTTTTTGGGGGCTGCTGGTGTGGCCTTTTGCCCAGGGGTGGTGGTGCATGGACTGAGTGTGCCTGTGGTGTGGTCTGGTCTCACTCTCTTTAATGTAAACATCATGGATGGCATTGGATTGTGGTGATTTCTGGCTGTTTTTCTGTTTTTTGGGGGTGTACTGTTGATGTGGACTGGCCATGTGGGTGGTGGTGGTGGCCATCTTGAGTGCTGGCTGGTACAGGCAACATGTGCTTGGGGTGTAAGGGGCCATTTTGAAGAGAGGCAGTGTCTGAGGCATGCACTTATTTTGCCTACTTTTCATCCATTATGCCCAGGGGTAGTGAGTGTTGCATACTTGCATGTCCCTAGTCTTTCTGTGGGGTGTCTTCAATGTAAACATCATGGATGGCATGGGATTGTGCTCATTTTTCTGTGTTTTGTCCATTTTTTGGGGTGTATAACTGAACTGATGTTCCTCTGTCTTCCATTGCTTTTAGGTGCACAAGAAGACTCAAGAGAACCACCAGTGCCAGGAAGAAGTCCTGCAGCGGTGTGTGTGTGCAGCATAACGTCACGCGACGTCACGTCTGGACACAGAACCCTCTGCAACTCGTGCAACTGCTGCCTGCTGACCTGCTCTGAAGAAGATGGCCCCAAAAAAAGTAACCCGTAGCTCCTCTAGCAAGAAAGGTGCCAGTAAGGAGCAGAAGAAGCAAGTTACCAAGGACACTGGTGTGCCGCCCGCCCCTTTTTTTGGGAGTAAAAAAAAAGTATGCCTGCAGCGGGATCTGCTGGGGACCAAGCTGGCAGCAGCACCCCCGCTCCATTGGGCTCAGTGCCACCACCACCACCACTCCAACTTAAGTCCAAGCCCTTGAGTGCTGCAGAGGCAGCCAGTATAGTTCTTCAATCACCATCGACCAGTGATGTTGGCTCATCGCAAGAAAGCAGCAGCAATGTCCCTCAATCAACACAGGTTGTTGTAGCTCATCTGACGAATGTTGAACAACCACAGCCGCAACAACAATCACATGTGCAAGTACAAGCCCAAGTACATGTGGAAGGAGAGGCAGCGCAAGGAGATGCGCAAGCAGAGGTGCATGGAGGGTCACAAGTGGCCACAATAGTTGTTCCTCCCGAAGTAGGGGCACATCAGGAAATCGACAATCAAGGCGAGGTATCATTTGAGGAAGCCACTCCTCCTGATGATCCTTCATTGTCTTCCACACCCCTAGCAAGGAAGAGATCAAGGGTGGTGTCTACATCTTCTTCAAGCACACCTCCTTCTGATGATACGGATCAAACTTGGGAACCAGCACCACAGCCGTCTGAGAGTGAGGCACACCATGATCCGACAAAGGTAGTTAAGCGTAAAAGGAAGCTCGTCCAAAGTCTCAGAGTTATGGAGTGTGATGAGGCTCAACAAGAAGTGGCGGATACTGCTGCTGATGAAGACTCTGCCAACGACGACCCAGTCATCATAAAGGTCACTGCAGCCCCAGCGGGCATGCAGCAAACAGACATTTTGACCCTAGCCCGAAGAGCTGCTGAGCGTGATGATGATGATGATGTTGTCGATGAGGAGGCAGTGGAAACACCACAATCATTGGAGTTAAGTAGTACACCAACTCGTCCCGCTTCCATATTTCTTTCTGGCAAGAAGAGACCTCCGTCAACCTCGACCTTAATTAGTGGCGGTGAAAGTGCAAAACGTACAAAAGTTGGGCAATCCAGATCCTCCACTTCATCTGGCATTAGCTTCATGACCACCACCACCAGTATCGCCGGCGCCGCCTCCTCCTTGTCCCACAGACACTTCAAGTCCCCAGTTTGGGACATCTTTACTGTTTGTCCAAAAAATCCAAAGTTTGCCATTTGTACCATTTGTAAGCAAGCAGTTAGTCGTGGTAAGCCAGGTACCAACTATGGTACCGGAGGCCAGAGAGGTCATCTTAGGAGACAGCACACTGTCAAATGGTTTGCGCACCTAGATGCGATCAAGAAAGGCCGAATTCAAGGAAACGTTGATGTTTCATCTGATGATGACGAGGAGGAAGAAGACGTGTCAAACACTTCCCTTACACCCAGTACCCCTGTTAGCAGCACACCCAATGTGAGGCACACTAAGAGTGTTGGAGCGACTGAGACACCAACGCACAAAAGTTCACCAGCGAGCAAAATTGGGTCAACGAAGTCATTATCAGCCCGTAAATGCTTGGTCCAGGGCAACATTAGAACAATGCTTACTTCAGACGTGCCATATGAACGCAACCACCCACTGACGCGTCTGTATAACACTAAGCTGGCTAAAATGCTAGCTGTGGACCTTCTCCCTTTTTCTTTTGTAGAAGCGGTAGGTTTTCTAGAATTAGTGGCAACGCTCTGCCCTAAATGGAAGGTTCCTAGCCGGTTCTATTTTGCCAGAGTTGCGGTTCCAGCACTACATGAAGATGTGCTGGAGGCGATTGGGGCAGCTTTGCAGAAGAGTGCTGTTCACACAATACATCTGACAACAGACATGTGGACCAGTGGCGCAGGCGCTGATTACATGTGCATCACTGCACACTGGGTCTCTTTTTCAGGTGTTAAAGCAAAGCTAAACGCAGGTGTTGACCCGGACCAAGTTTTTAAAGCTGCTCGGAAACATGCAACACTAGCCATGTTTGGCTTGGAGAAAAGTCACACAGCAGAAAACCTTTTGGAAGAGTTTAACAAAAAGGTCTTGAAAATGCTATCCCCCCAAAAACGCATGATTGGTTATGTTTCCACGGATAATGGCGCCAATGTAGTTAAGGCCATGTTTCAGGGTGACTATTTTAGAGTGCCGTGTTTGGCGCACTGTATCAACCTGGTAGTTCAAAAATTCTTGAGTGATAAGCACAGTCCAGCGTTCGAGGTAATGGCCACCTGCCGCAAAATGTGCAACCATTTCAGCCATTCTTTTAAGGCCCGGAAGCATCTGAGGAGACTGCTACTTGAACGTCAAATGCCAGTGAAAGCACTCATCCAGGAGGTGGCAACACGTTGGAACTCAACCTTCTACATGCTTGAGCGTCTGTATGAGCAGTATACGGTACTCGATCACTATTTCTTCACAGAGGGTACATCTCAGAAGGAGGACATGCGGTTGGGTGCGGCGCAATGGGACATAGTTAAAAGCCTGACAGACATGCTTCGTCCTTTTGAGTTCTTCACGCGTGCAGTCAGCCAGGAGGACTGTAATTTGGGAAAAGCTATCCCATTGTTGTGCATGCTGGAGCACCAACTGATGGCGGTGTCTTCTGAGTTTGAAAAAGATGAAAAAAAAAAGACCATTTTATTTTGTCTGAGAAATTATTAGAGCGCCTACGTGGTGATGAACGTCTTAAAAACATCAAGTCAGAACAGCATTACATTTGTGCTACTATTCTGGATCCACGCTACAAAAAGGCACTGGCAGGCGAAGCATTCTTTCCTTTTGCTGATGCAGATGTTCAAAAGTACAAAAATTGGTTAGCCTTGTCAGCCAAGAGGTTTGAAAAAGAACGGCAGGTTATTGAAGGAGAAGACAGTACATCAGCATCAGCATCAGCAGGCCATCCCCAGTCACAAGAATCCACTTCTGCACCTGCGGCTGGGGCACAAGTGACCTCTCAGCCGTTAAAGGCAACTGGATCATCTGCACCACACACAACAGTATCAGTGGCTGTTGTAGAGGATTGGCTAAGTTTGCTTGGGTATGGTTCTCGAAAAAATGTCAAAGGCACAGCAAAAAGTAAGCAAAGTGGAGGAACCGTTGATGACCTTGAGTCGATGGTGCAGGACTATATGAATGACTCAACAGAGGTCTTTCTTAATGATGAGCCATTGCAGTATTGGCATGGCAAAAAACAATTGTGGCCACAGCTCTCCAACCTGGCTATAAACTATTTGTCTTGCCCACTCGCAAGTGTGTCTTCTGAACATGTTTTCAGTGCTGCTGGTGGCATTGTAACTCCCAAACGGAGCCGCCTCTCGCCCAAAAATGTGGAGCGGCTGACAATGATCAAGATGAATCAGCACCTCATACCACCAAATTACAAAGTACGAGAAAGCACGCCGCATGAAGACGAGGAGGACGGCAACGTAGATGAGGGGATTTGTTTTCTGTTCGGTGGCACTGACCTCATCCTGCCTGAATTCGCAGAGTATGATGACGAAATCTTCTTCTTATTCCCTGACACCGAGCCCTGAAAATGAGACAATGAATCAAGAACTTTCTTTTTCGTCCTTATTCACTTTTATTCCTGTTTGTCTCTCTTTCTTTGGTTTGCACAGTTAATTTAATTCAAACTTTAATCACCTAATCCCAAAAACAAGACCATCAGCAGAACTGTCTTCACTTGTTTGCTTATTGATTTGAAGGTGCCGCAGTCTACATTCCTCAGGTTCACAAGTTCTGAAGAACATGCTCCTCTATCCTCCTCCTCCAGACTGCGATTTCCCTCAAAGCAGAGTGCTGGATTACGCCCAATGAAGAAAGACTCAGCACTTGTGGGGGTGTTGTACTTCTTTGCGGGTGAGTTGACGGATTTGGGCCCATTGCTGTGAAGCTCTAATAATGGACAAAAGTGTTTTGGACCAAATATGAGGTGGAAATTTCTTGCCGTTTTTGCTGACTTGCTTGCCTTTGGGGTGCTCTTTGGCGGGGTTCCGGGTGTTTGTGGGTGATTTTTGGTGTCTGGGAGCACTGCTGCGACAGTCTAATCTTGATTGCATTTGCTTTTCAGGAAATCCGTGGTGGAAAACAGGAGTTATGATGATTGATGATGATGACCTAGCTGCACAGCGCCGCGATTGGACCGAAGGCCGAGAGATATTGTAAGTATGAGATTTAGCTTTTTCGCTGTTTGGGGGTGTTGTCGGGTGGTTTTTTCCGGGTGGGTTGGCGGGTCTTGCCTGGGGCATTCCTGGGAAGGTCTAATACCGGATAGAAGTGTTTTGGACAAAATCCTTAAGGAACAGCCTTTTTTTTGCTATTTCTTCTGTCATCTTGCTCAATGTAGCGTTTTGGGGGGCTTCCTGCTGTTCGTGGGTGGGTTGCGGCCGGGGTCTCTGTCGAAGCACTGCTGCGACAATCTAATCTTGATTGCATTTGTTTTTCAGGAAATCCGTGGTGGAAAACAGGAGTTATGATGATTGATGATGATGACCTAGCTGCACAGCGCCGCGATTGGACCGAAGGCCGAGAGATATTGTAAGTATGAGATTTAGCTTTTTCTCTGTTTGGGGGTGTTGTCGGGTGGTTTTTTCCGGGTGGGTTGGCGGGTCTTGCCTGGGGCATTCCTGGGAAGGTCTAATACCGGATAGAAGTGTTTTGGACAAAATCCTTAAGGAACAGCCTTTTTTTTGCTATTTCTTCTGTCATCTTGCTCAATGTAGCGTTTTGGGGGGCTTCCTGCTGTTCGTGGGTGGGTTGCGGCCGGGGTCTCTGTCGAAGCACTGCTGCGACAATCTAATCTTGATTGCATTTGCTTTTCAGGAAATCCGTGGTGGAAAACAGGAGTTATGATGATTGATGATGATGATGACCTAGCTGCACAGCGCCGCGTTTGGACCGAAGGCCGAGAGATATTGTAAGTATGAAATTTAGCTTTTTCGCTGTTTGGGGGTGTTGTCGGGTGGTTTTTTCCGGGTGGGTTGGCGGGTCTTGCCTGGGGCATTCCTGGGAAGGTCTAATACCGGATAGAAGTGTTTTGGACAAAATCCACAAGGAAACACCAGTTTTGGCACTTTTTGTAAGTTAGGGTTCGTTAGGGTTAGCCCTAGCAGCAGGATTGCATGTGTTTCAGGGGGTTCTATTGCAACGCAGTTCTGGTGTTGTAGAGCACTGTTGGAGCGATGCTGGCTATGGATACTTTTGCTTGCTTGCAAGTGGTTTGAATACAATGCACGGTCTGTATTTGGGCCTACTGTTACTTTCAAAGTACGTTTTGTAACCATTTTTCTGCTAGGCATCGTTTTTGGAGATCTGATTGGGGTTCTTCTACATTTTTGCGACTGGCTTTAGTAAGGGTCTTGGTGGGAGCATAGCTGGGAAGGTCAAATTTTGTTCTAAAACACAGTTTACAGTACACCTACCTTGAGGGGAAAGATCCGCTATAATATTTTGGCCATACTTATTTATCCTTAAAAAGGTGACTCAGACAGAGCACGCAATTTCAAAAATATTGTACTGTCTATTAGGGAAATCAAAGTGTCACTTTTTGAACCACACAGCGTACATACCTTTTATTTATTTATCAGTGGTATTGTAATAGCACTTCCTGTTTTCCGTTCAATAATTACAGGCCGGGTTTCAGTCAACATCCGCCAGGCAGGCAGTGGACAGGGTGTCTTCTGTCAGTGGTCACCAACATTGATGGACGAAGCGTCAGCTGGAATGGAGGAGTGCCGCCAATAAGAGGAATTGTTTGCTGCATGCAACTTACTTACCAAATTCAACAGGACAACTCCAACATCATACGCAATACAGATACAGTATCCATTGTTTTATTCTATGAGTGTGACTGCATGTGCTTAGCTTTAGTTTGTAACCAAAGATTGTCTTTATCTTCAATTATTGTTTGTCCATGCTCTGCTTTTTTTTCTTCTCTCAACAAAACCTACCCAAAAAGAAACCCCCATTCCCATCCATTTTACAAACCCTAACCCTCTTCCCCCGGGCTGTGTTGTTTTGCTTGATGTCTGACTAAAATGACATCAATAATTCCACACACTTGCTGGGGAGGATAAGGTCATAGCAACAGGCTGGTGAAGGAATACGAGGATATCTTCTAGACTTACTCAGCTTCAGTACTATATCTTCTAGTAGTAGTAGCCAATGTCAAATAAATTCAACGCAAGTACTAGTTACTTATACTTGCAAGCAAATACTTTACCATTTGTTAGGCTACATTATGGCACTGTTCTAGTGTACTGTCACCTGCTATATTCTCGATCGTACCGTAACCGTTGTAATGCTACAGTAAGGACAAACAAGGTTTCGTTTTCTTTTTTTCCATAGGCATGCAACTGCCACTGTGTCACACCACTAGTACCACCGCAATGAGGAAATGTCACCCGCCCAGGATTGACAACGTTAATCCCCATTTCACGTGGAGCCAGCCCTGGGCCTAGCCCTAATTTCTAACACTAATTACAGGTAAGATAAGCGTTTGGTGGGAGGTAGTATAATGGAGTATTATTTCGGAGTAGACAAGAGATTGACGGTTGTACTACTAAAGTCCTACGACTGTTCAGGAAAACAAAGTTACTGTTACACCCCCGTCCCCCACCCACCAGACTGAAAAGCAGTAAAAAACAGGTATGGTCAGATAAAGTTTAAAAATGTATATTTATGTAGCCCTAACAAAATAATCTCCCTCAAGACCCACCCTAACCCCAACGATTGTCTTTGAAACGTCCCAAAACGATCCCAACTCCCAAATCCCACCCCCCAAAAGTCTATAAAAAAAGGGCAAGGGACACTCCACTACTGGAGGGTGCTGGTGCTGGTGCATTTTGCCGCATGGGCATCATACTCCTTGCGGAGGGTGGCAAGCTCGGAGCGGAGGCCCTTCACCAAGTTCTTATACTTCTGGACCTCCTGCTCCAGGTTGGACATTCGGACTCGTAGGTGGCGTTGGCGTTCCTTGCAGCTCCTGTGGGGGGCAGCTGGTTTTTCTGTTGCTTGGCGGTGGCGGTTGGCTTTGTTAGCCCGGCTCGGTCCCGCTGGAGCACTGCGGGACCTGGAGGAGGATGCAGCGGTCCCAGCCGAGGATGTTGTTGTTGCACCGCTCGACTGCGTGTCCTCCTCCTCCTCCAGGGCCACCAGCCGCCGATATTCGGCGACAGTGGCCTCCAGCCTCCGTTGCCGGGCCATTCTAGCCTGCTCCCTCCGTGTTGTTGATTTGGAAGGAGCAACTATATGAAGAAAGAAAGACATAGTCTGTAACCAATGCTCCTTAGCATTAATAACACAAAGTGATTGAGCCGAAAGTTGGGTCACAGTACAAGTAGCAAATTGAAAGCACAGTACATAACTATTGAGGACAGTATCTATGTAACCTCCCACTCCTGCATCCTTGCTCTAACATTAGTGGTACTTTAATGAACAAATTCTACGACCACTATGGACTTCCATTACAGTCGACTATGACAGTACACCAGTCTTATTCTTCTTCTTCTCTCTTGTTTAGGAAAATTGGTACGTTATCTTAGGCAAGCCGGCAGAATGACATGGACAGCACAGTGAACTTGCACCCGAGAAAAAAAGTTGCACACCATGATGAGTGAGACAGACTTGCGTTACTGTACCGGTCCAGTACATGCAGGTGGTGAAGCTATTACTTTTCTATTACGGGTGGCACTGAGAATACTCTGTTACAAGGGCTACTGCTTAATTAATTTACCTTTCACCCTACAGTGCAAATGAGTACTAGAAAAGGACAATGAAGAAGCTAACTAATTTGATTATCTATCACTTCACATGGGACGTATTTGATGACATATGGGATGACTTTAGGTGCTTTGCTTAATATTGAGTGAACAGTGATACACCCACACATGAATGACGTACTACAAGCAAACTAAAGTTATTAAGAGAGGTACGGAGTGTCCACCGTAATAACCAGATATATGCTGTGATTGCAGACGCAATACAAAGTACTGCTACTATTCATGGTAGTATTGGACACATTTACAATTCCTTTTCCTTTCCTTCCCTGCACTGGAACGGACGTGCGGGTGCGGTGGTACATGCTCTTCAAGGTAACACTTAGTACATCTGGCGACCATCTACTCTCTCTAGATACACATGTGCTATCTAAGAGTCAGAGAATACCATGCTCCAGGCATCCATTCAGTCAAAGTATACGCACACATACAGTTTCTGTTTCACCCACCCAGGCTGCTGTCCTTCCACCCATCCTTGCTTCATCATTGACCCAGCCATGCACCATACCATATTCTTTCCTTCCAAGCCACCTCGGGGGCCAAGCAAACACATATCGTTCTTCTTTGCCAGCCATCATACAATTTCGTGTCCCACTTACTTACACCCTTCTTTCGCTTTTCGTTCATCCCATCCATCACGTTCGTCTAAGAACTTATTGGGATTCTTCTCACCAAAAACTTCACAGCTAAGTCGAAGTACATTTCGAGGAGGCTGCTACCTGGTTGATTTGTAATACACCCGTGCAGAAAGCACACTATGCAGTCTTCAATCTCAATAAGTAAGGAATATATAGCTTACCTGTTTCCGCCACCACCGTTTGAACCCCCACAGGACCGTCCGCCGGCTCTTGCACCGCCTCCTCCCCAGAGTCCTCCGAGTCCTCGCCCAACACAGCCACCTCCGCACTGGCCCCGTCACCAGAGGTTACACCTACAAAGTACATTTAAGAATGTTAGAATACACCACTCACTACTATATAATATTTGGTCTAGGAGAAATGTTAAAAAAACTCAATACAATGTAATAATTTGTGACTGTCTACTCCAAAGTAAAAATGTCCCTTTTTCCAGGGAAGGCTGTTGTCTTGCTGCACTTTTATGCACAACTGATGAATGCTTGCTTTTTATTTTTAACACGCACCACTTTTTCTCCTAACAGACAGAAGCTTGACTCCTAAGAACACGACCAGGATCAAGTTCAAACCAGGTGAGAGCTCGGCTCGACCACAAGAAATGTGTCCAATTAATCGTCAGCACTAACCACTTTTCCGTTTTCAGTTAAATAGTTTTATGACAAAGTAGATTTTAATAAATGTGTTTACTTTTAATAAAGCTTTTAAACTTAAATAGACTCTGTGGTTTTTGGTCCTCCAGACTAGAGTGGATGAGCTAAAGGTTTTGGAATTTTTGCAAGCATGAGTGCCTCTGACACTTCTTGACTGTGCTGTGACTCCGTACTCTCTTGTCCTGCGTACGATAATCTAGAGATCATTGGGGATCAATAATCGGTGACTACAGAGCTGAATGACTCTGCCACACTATCTAGTCAGTAAGGAGACAGTGCATAGAGCTATTGCTGAATAGAATGGGAGTCCAATGGAATTGCCAAATGTCCAATCTTAGTTAGCTACACAGACAGACTAATAAGAATAATCTAGTAATACCACAGGGAGTCATATTAGAGCCAGGATAAGAATTTATATCCAGTGTACAAGAAGATCAAAGACGATTTAGAAAAAATCGAATGAGGAACGCTAGGAAAAAATAGGTACTCTTTATTACAATTAAAACTTACTGGGGCCAGCAAAGGAGCCCTCGCCTGCCCGATCCTGGCCTGCATCCTGAGCACCCTCCTCCTCCTGTGTCCTCTTGCCCTTGGGGGGAGCTGATGTACAACATGAAAGAAAGAAAGACCACAAAACATGGATGAGATTTGTCAACCAAATCAACCATTTCAAAAGAACAATAACAACATTTTTTGGAGAAATAGCAAATAGATAGACAACTATTCCACGGGATCTATCTCATGTGGTATACTACGTTATTCGTATTGCCTGATTTGCGGAACGTTGACTTAGAAAGTTCCTATGTAACTCAATAAACAGACTACTAAAGAGGTTTGCCTAGGCCTGGCACTGCAGGCAGCAGTCCGCAGCACGCGAAGTGACAAAGTCCATCCTGCTTGCAGATCAGTGAATACTCAAACTATCAATCCACCCACCACCACCACTATTTCTTCTTATAGCCATGTGTCTAAAGGAAGGAGTGGACTTCAGTCTGTTGGGGCTGATTTAGAAGTCCCTTGCGGCTCATTTTCCTCCATTGTTGCGTGACTTTTGTGACGCTGCGGCAGAACAAAAGACTCGCCATGGTGTTGGTGCGGCGTATATATTAAAAAAAAAGAAATTATGGGCGATGCATCACGTTGTAAAGCCCTGCGCCATCAGGGGGCGTTCCGGCGCAAGGGAGGGCGTACCTGCGCAGGGACGAATCCTAAAAGTGGCTGAGGGAAATCTACAAGATGTCAATCAGTCACTTTTAAGACAATGATGCATGAGTCAAACCCTGCGCGCTTGAAGCCGACGTACGGCTTGATGCAGCATTGGGGAGATAGGGTACCCCAGAGCATTGCTGGAGCTGCGCCATCGTTGGCACGCAACTCCAGCAATGCGCCGCCTTTACGGCACAGATGCGTAAGGCTTCTGTGACGTTTTGGGCCAATGGGTGGTGATGGTGGCATGGCACACAATTACTGCCGCATCCCTGCTACTTTGCAGGGATGCGCCGTTAATTGAAAATATGACCCTTAGTGTCTAGCATTACGCAGTTCTTATCTTTACACTACACTCATACATAATTTCTCAGGCCAATGAAATGAACACAATGTACAAAACAAATAAGCATAGTAGCAAGCAAGGCTACTGAGAAGGAGAGCAGTGCACCTGAAATGCATAGAAGATTTTGAAATATAATTTACCTACAATGTAATCGGCAGCATTATTGCTCTTGGTAAAGAACAAAGATTTGCAAATAACAGAGCCGGATAAAACAGAGTAGTGATGAATAGCTACTACTACTCACCAAGCCCGGGGACCTCTACGCCGAGCGCGTCCAGCAAGTCCCGTTCCCGGTCCATGACATCGGTCCAGCGGTGGGTGGCCTGGTTATATGTGCGCCGGACCCCAGAGAGCTGAAACATGGCCCGGCACACCTTCTCCCACCACTTCCGGCGCTCCCGGATGCCATAGCCAGTCGCGATCTTGCCGCCTCCCAGGATCGTCTTGGGGAGGCGGCGCTGGACGTGGAAGATGAGTGCCGCCACTTCCTCCGCGCTGAAGATCTCCCGCGGCACCACTTGCTCCCCCCTCAAACGCCCGCACGGGAGCCGGGCACGGGGTGCGGGACCCTTCCCCTTCTCAGGGTGCTTCCCGGCTCCCTTTACCATGGTCTGGGCAGAAATAAACTTAAATGATAAAGAAGAAATAGAATAGTGAAGAAGAAAAGAAAAGAGTTTAAAAAAGTAGTTTAAAAGTAACTAAAAGTAGCAGAAAACACAAAATATACAGCTAGAAAAATAGAGGGATAGGTAATAAGTAAAATAGATTAAATAAACTTCAAACAAGCAAAGGATGGCAGAGATTCAGAGAGGATACAGAAAGCATGCCCAGAACCATAGCAATGAATGAGAAACAAGATGGCCGCGCCCGTTCACAACCGCGTGGGTAACTTCGCGGGAGATTTTCCTCGCGAGCACGCGCGAAATTGTACTAGCGAGCAGCACAGTTTGCGAGATTACACATAGCGGCCGGAAACGGAATTACGTCACGCAAACAAGATGGCCGCGCCCGTGTACGACCGCTAGGGTAACTTGGCAAACGTATAGCTACAAGCGCCTCGCGAACACGCGCAAAAGCCCGCGAACATACACGTCGCAAAAAAAAAAAGTGTATTCGCAAGCATTCGCGGCTCCCGAAATCGATCTCGCACGGATTCGCGCCCCAAAAAACGCGCGAAATTGCAGAAAAAACGGTTTTTGCTAAACTGAAAGCAATGAGCAGGTGCAAAAGTTCAAACTTAACATTTGTAACATTCACTGTAGTGCTTCCTGAGGGGCCCCTCCAGAGTTTGCAACTATTCTATGACCCTGCTATGACCCAAACAGCAGGCTCATAGAATAGCTACAAGTAGACCATAAAGGTCCTGTGAAAAAAAATTTCACTGCAACAGAAAGCAAATTACAGATAAGGAAGGAAGCAGGTGCCAGCCAGACTGGAACTTTCTAAATAACTGACACATTAATCAACCCCCAATTAATTCATGGCAGTTGAAGTAGGGGAGGTGTGCTTGCTTTTTTCACCCCCCATAAACTACAGTGATAAACAAACCTAATGGGTGGCAGTGAGGATGTACCAGAGGGTGGCATGGGTGTCCCAGAGGGTGGCAGTGGTGAAGCAGAGGGTGCTGTGAACCTGTGATGATAAACCAGACGTAGAAACAACATAGTCGCGGCCGTTGCGTGCCGAAAAGTAAGTTCGCAATTGCGAAATTGTCCCAAAATCATCGCGAACGCGCGCCAACACAAAAAACGGGAAAATCCGCAAATCCGCTAGAGTTCGCGTATCTTCGCGGATTGCGAATCCGTAAATCCGCAATTTCGCGTACGCGAGATCCGCTAGATCCGCCCATGCTTACGGTGTACTCCCACAAAGTATCTTTTTCATCAGTCCATAGAGTTTTCATTGGTCACTCACAGTGGGCTGCTCATGGGATGATCAATACATCACCAAGAAAATTAAGTAATCCTTTTGCAACTTCATTAGATTTAATTTCAATTTGTATTACATTTCCGTCCCTTTCCATGGAAATAGGTGGAACTTCACTTTGCTCACTGTCTGTCCGATCCCAGGCGCATTTCCTGGGTTTGCAATGATATTGCTACATTTCTGTCAAGAGTGTTGCCTAACTAAAAGTGAATCCATGCTCGACCAATACAGAAAAGAAACTTCACGAAAAGTTCTCCCAGTTGCTAAAGTGACTACTTCATATGATTTTACACTTGGGCAGGTGAGAAAAGCATTTATGGCCTACATAAAATTTCGCTGAATCATTGTTCTGTTATTATTGTAAAAAATACATTAATAAATGCATTTCAACATCCCTTGATTAATTCAATTATTATTATTCTTTTAGAGACTACATATCAATATTAAGTACTACTATTAAAATAAAATCTCTTTATAACATCATTTTGTACGTTATTATTTTCAAAACATAATAATAATGTGTCACTCTGAAATACATGTTTACCACATAAACGTTACAGAAAGCTGCAGGTGTGCATAATATCGATTATTACTAGATAAGCATTTTAGCTTTTCAGGAGCTTTATTATGCAGACATTTATTTCATTTTAATACATATTAAAAATTATCGTCACAGCACTCCATGTTAGCTACAATTTGTTTCTCATAGCACGTAAATACGTACATGCGTACTTATCATTGTTTCTCTCTTTGTTTACGTTTTCGTATTATCATTTTCGAACACACTGCATGCTATTATGATGCAGTATGAGGTCTCACATTTTTCGACTTAGCCAGGTAACATGTCTTCATCAAAAGTAATTGTCGTAAATATCTTTATTAGTGAGAATTGATAGAGGCAACCGTCATTTAACATTTACGCTCCATCAGTAGCTAATTTACAACAAATACCTTTAGATGTTTGGATGTATCCTCCCACCTCCACTCCAGTGCTTGTGTTAAACTACATGTGGAACCACTTTATAGCTTTAGCCCTCCCTTTCCGCTCCTATTGGCTCCCACTCATGGGGCTCACTCTAATGTGCTAGTGCGGCATGCGTTAGTGAATTAAATCCATGCCTATTACCTTTACCAATGCCTGTTTTTCTTTGGCAAGGCTCACTTCTGGCAGGCATTGGCTCACTTAGAACACTGCAGCCCAGATTCTCAAAAGAATCACGGAACGCAGGTCAGCAATGAAAAATCATGCTCTGTGTTGCGTGACAGGGAAGGAGCAGGAGAGCACCATATCTACAGAGATATGGCTTTCTTCTCCCCTCTCCCTAGTGCTGGCGATGATTTCAGCTACAGTGCACCGTAGTGCTAGGGTGCCTGCCTGAGTCTACCATAGATTTTGTTCAGAAAGGGTAGCCTTCCATAGCAACACCGGCATACAAGATTGGTTGTGGTGGCCTTCGTAGTAACAAGGAAGCTGATTATATATATGTGGTAGTGGCAATATATATATATATATACTTATGAGTATGTAAATATATATATTTGTGGGTATATATAAACATATATATGTTTGCTTACGTTAACGTTTTTTTACCTAATTTTGTATTTATCTATATATTTATATCTTTTATAATGATATATATTTTTTTTTACATGTACATATATATCTATATATACTTATATATGTATATATAGAGTGAAAGGTGTGTTTGCTTTGAAGTTTTTAATCTGGTTTTGTATATATTTATATAAACATATATGCACATTTACATTCAAAGATTTTAGGCAAGCCCCTGCTTTATAGTGTAAACTGTGGCCGTCCGGGGCCGCAGGAGGCCGGGCTGGGCCAGACCTCTTACATTTTGCCGTTTGGAGGATAGTGTCCCGATACAAGAGGGACATGGCAACAGAGGAGGCTACTCCGGGTAAAATCCCTAAATTACGTAACGGCTCACTGGAGAATTACTTTTCTAAGAAGACTGAGGGGGAAAAGGACGCTACCTTAGCTGAGCGCAGGGCAGAGCGGCGCCGCTCAGTTGAGAATATGAAATCCAGACCCCTCTCCGATAGTCTTCATGTACTGAACCGGGAGGGTGACTCGACTGATTTGATTGATTTGAGCGAGGTTAACACTAGCCAAGACGGAGTACCCTTGTTATTTCGAGACTTTGTAGCTACCCCCTCTTTGCCCTCAGAGGACATTGTAAGTGTCTCACCCACCCCTAGCAGTAGCCGTGCTATAGAGATTTCTAAACACAAACAGCATAAAAAAAAGTCTTTATCTGTAGTCCAGATTCACCGCCCTCCCCCCAGTAAAAGAAGGAAGAAACATAGGGTGGCATTAGGCACAGCCAAAACATCGCATACCGAATTTGGTAAAGGGTCTAATACTCTTTTTACACGTGAGGCCCCAGCAGTTGTAGAGCAGGATCAAACACCACAGGGTGAGGCTATACCGATTCTTTGCCCTGCTGTAGTGGATACACATGACGTGGCTCCAATTGACAACAATGGTGCTATGCCATCTGCTATTTCACCCCAACTTCCCTCTCCAGCAACAGGGAATTTGGAATTTTTGTTGAGATCTCTTCTTCGCCCTATTAATGAATCTATCAAGAGGGTTGAAATTAGATTAACCATCTTGGAAGCTGCTATAACTAGTTTGTCCACTGCCACTGTTAACAAAGGGAATGGGGTGGTGCAGTCTATATCCTCGACAGGGCCCCCTCCTATTAAACCTTCAACGAAACCTGGAATCTCTTCTGTCCCCGCCCCGATTAAGCAAACTAGCCAGCCCCAGGGTAGAGTTGACCCCCCTCCACAAAACTTATCGCCGTCTAAACATTCAAAGGCAACAGCTACTGCATCTGGTGCCGCCCCCTCTAAACCACTCTTAAAGGCTCCGATTAGCAACATCCAAAATGCAGTCAAGGACGGTGAAAATAGTAGATCTGCTCATAAAAGGGTTCCACAAGTCGAGATCCCCCCAGAAGCTGTGCCCTACGTTGTGGTTTTATCGGGGGTGCCACCGCTAATAGGTAATAAGAAGGAGGGTTATGTTGACCTTAAGAATAAAATCATCCACTGGTTGAGGATGCATAGGCCGATAGCTCCGAATATAGATGGGGACATAGTCCATGTCAGAAGGATTAATTGGCTGGGGAGTACCACGAAAAATATAGAGGGGGACTTAGTAGTGGTTAATTTTAGAGACCCGCGGGCAGTTGATTATATCTTAAACTGGCCACCTGGGAATGGAGAAACTGGCATCACCCCACGGGCTTTAACATTCTTTTACCCCAGGTTTGAATTAACTAGTACTAAATACGACAAGAGATCTCGGTCTTACAGGCCGCCCCTTATAAATTCCTATATTAATAATTATCCCCAGTATGGGCACCAGTCCATCAGGATGCCCGACCTTCATACCGCTTGGTCTACGGTTCCTAATAGATATTCACTGAACATGGGCTCTAGGATGAACCACCTAATACCTTTTACCCCGTTGGATACTTACAATCGGTTTTCTCAGCTGTCAGGGCTGGAAGACTGCGATTGAAGTCTGGGGCTTGGGGGGGGTGAGTATGAACTTTCGGGAGCAGAGGATACTGGATTAAACGGAGGGTCCACAGAAGCAGGAGTATATAGTTTACCTACCGCCCATACGGCAATACCCAATGTAATTAATGAAGATTCTGGGCTAGCCGGGCCTCCACTTATTATGGTTGGTTGCCCTATATCCACTACCTCACTGGTTAGTGAGGAGGGGAATCATACGAGTAGGGCGGCTGATGAGAGTCCGACTGTGGTGGGTAGCATTTCTTTTCCCAGAGGACAACGGGTAATAAACCTTCTATCATGGAACATTGCCGGGTTAAAGAGGAAGCTCGACATCCCGGAGTGGCATACATTCATTGAGCAGTTTGAAGTTTGCCTCTTTCAGGAAACATGGAGCTTAGTCCCGCTGCACAAATCGGGGTTTTCCACCCACTTTGTGCCTGCTGTAAGTAGAGGTAAGGGCAGACCAGCGGGTGGGCTCATTGTTTGGATAAAAATAGACCTGAATTGGGGGGTCACACGCCACAATGTGGACTGTAATGACATACTCCACCTTTCGGCGAGAGGACGGGAGGATGCAGCCAGGCTTGACCTATTCAATGTTTACGTTAGAGGGACACCGGGTGACTCTACCTCTTTGACTCTATCAGCCCTTGAAATGGCCTTAGCCAACTGCTCTTGTTCGGCTAAAATCCTTGTGGGGGGTGATTTCAACTGTACTTTCGAACCCCTCCTTGGGGATGACCCTTTGGGAATTGAAGAGGAGGATTCGAAATGGTCCATCCCAACGCTCTCCCTCCCCACTATTAAGAAATGGTCACCTAAAGTTATTCAATTGAACGCACTGACTAGGGATTTTAAACTAAGAGCCCTTAATGGTAGGACTTTATCCGACCAGTCAGGGGCAGTGACCTTTAATAGACTATCAGGCCCGTCCCGAATAGATTACATCTTAATGAATGTTGGATTCTGGGCGGACCTGATTGATATGAAGGTCTCTCCTAGTCAGGATAGTGACCACAACCCCTTGTGCTGTAAGTTCAATTGGGGGGGTCTTAATGTCAGGGGGGTGAGTGACTCCTTAAAAATATCTAAAGAGGTGGTCCCATGTAGTAACAACCGCAGATTAAAATGGGACAAGGCCAATCTAGGGGAGGACGAGATGGATAGTATTAGGACCCTGATTGAGGGTTTGTCCTCTAAACTAGAGATCTGGGAGGGAGACAACCGACCTACTGATCCCCATCACCCCTTACTTGATTCTGTCTATAAATCAACAATAGACCAAGTGGGCCAATTCTTTACTTCCAAGGGGAAAGGTAATAGGGTTCCGGTTATGCCGTCTACTCTTTGCAAACCCTGGTACACTGAACATTGTAAGAGCTCTAGGAAAAATGTGACAAGAGCTCTGCTTTCGGGTGACCCTTTGCTGGTTAGAGCGGCCAGAAAGGATTATCTGAAAGCACTAGTTCTGGCCAAACGGGAGTGGGAGGAACGGCATTGGCAGGAACTCTCCTTGGCTGTGAGCAGTAAGAACTCGAACCTCTTTTGGGATTTGATTAACAAAACAAGGCAGGGTAAATCGCAACCACTGGCTGTTCATATAACTAGCCAGCAATGGTTTACTCACTTTTCATCCCTATATGGCGGCATAGAGGAAATATCTAGTTTGGGGGTGAATGGGTTGGGTGATGGGGTAAAACTGGACGATACAGATCTGTTATTTTCGCCCTCAGAAGTATTATTGGCAATCAGACGCCTTACCCCTAAGAAAGCCGCCGGGCAGGATGGGATCCCCGGAGATCTGCTGAAGGCTGAGCCAGAAGTTTGGGCCAAACTAATTGCCAGTATTATGAATCTGATCATGAGGGGTCATCAAGTACCAGACTCCTGGAAAGGAGCCGAGGTAGTTACTGTGCACAAGAAGGGGGCAAGAGATGACCCTGCGAACTACAGACCCATTAGTCTGATTGACATCATCCAGAAAGTGGTTGGCAGGGTCATCATCTCGAGAGTTGACGACTGGATAGAGGAGGCTAGTGTTCTCTCCCACTTGCAGGCGGGGTTTAGAAAGAAGGTTGGCACGATGGACCAGGTCTTTCGCTTTTTTGCAATCTATTGGAAGGCGGTTACCATCAAGAAAGGCAGTTTGTATATGGCCTTCATAGATCTCAAGACTGCTTTCGACCTGGTCCCTCGTGCAAAACTCTGGCAAATACTTGGCGAAATGGGGTTTCCCAGTAGCCTTTTGTATCTAATAACGAAGCTGCATGAGGGGAATTATGCGCGGGTTAGATGGGGATCGCAGGGACAATTAACAAATAAGATCCCTGTGCGGAGAGGAGTACGCCAGGGTTGTGTTATGGCTCCGACCCTCTTCTCCCTATTTGTAAACGGAGTTGTGGACCATCTGAAGGGGGAAGAGACGGACGCCCCATCCCTGGCGGGGGAGAAAATCCCCACACTTCTCTTCGCGGACGATACCCTATTAATCTCTAAATCCCCGGTGGGCTTACAAAAACTCTTGAACCTGTTTAGCTCCTTTTGTACTACTCGAGGCTTAACCATTAACACCTCAAAAACCAAATTGATGGCTTTTGCCCCCTCTAAAAGATTTAAAAATCACCTCGTGCTCAATAGTGCCCCCCTTGAGCTGGTCACATCTTTTGATTATCTTGGAGTCCGGATAAACAGCCGTATGACCTGGAAAGATCATCTTTCCAAAATGCTCCTTAGTCATCATAGAGTTTCCGGGGTGACGCTGAAGGAACTCCGGGAATCTTCCAGTAAACCGGTTTCTCCAGTTATGGCCATCTATGAGGGTCAGATTCTTCCTTCAGCATTATATGGCTCCGAACTTTGGGGGTTTGAAGGGGTTACAGATTTGATGGTGGCAGAAAATAATTTCTTTAGGAAAGTGGCTGCTCTCCCTGCTTCAACACCAATGATCCCTCTAAGACTAGATTTGGGCAGAAGATCTTTAAAAGACCTGGTGAGGCTTCGCCCGTTGCTCTTCTGGTCTCGACTAAGAAGAACTGAGGAGCTGGCTAAGTATGCAGAAGGGATGGATGATCTACTCTTGCTGGACACAGGTAATAAAATAGGATGGCTAAAAAAACTGAAAGATTTGGCCATCAATCTGGGTCTAAGAGAGGCATGGGAGTCTCAATCCCCGCCACCCAAAGCCGTTATTAAAAAACTTTATTGGGATTGGGTCCAGAGTGAGGCCACGAGGGCTACGAATGTGGGTTCACTTACGGACAAATTTTTATCAATTAAGAGTGTAAGGAAATTGGAACCCTTTTTAGACCTAATAACTAAACCGTTGGATCGATCGCTGTACCTGAAATTGCGCTATGGGACGCTCCCAGTACTTGATTTCACGGCAAGTTGGTCGGCCTCTGATGGCCTCTCACGTACATGCCCCGGCTGTGCGGCCCCCAAGGAATCGGTGGCCCACCTGTTGTTTGCATGCCCAGCCTACAAAGGGGCGAGGAAGCTTTGGCTGAAACCGGTCTGTAGGGAATTAGGGCTGAGGTGCCATAAACAGGCACTCCGTGTCCTCTCTACAGACTCTTCGTCTGCCCTCATGATCTGTGGGGTGGCTAAATTTTTGGGAAATGCATGGCGGATACGCTCCCGTTTATTAAAATCCCGGGGGGCCCTACTGGTCGATACTAATCTGGTTGTGTTGTAAATCTATCAAAATGAGATCTCCCTGTTCTTATGTATTTTACAAATTTTTATGGTAAATGTGAATTGTATATGTATATGTGCTCTTTTATGGTGATAAAATTGCCGAATAAAGATATTTCAAATAAAAAGTGTAAACTATGTTTATTCCTTATCACTCCAGATTTTCTGCTTTCTTTTCAGCTGAGTTTTATTTTAATTGTTAAAGAGGAAATGGAAAATACCAGCAAAAATCCAGGGATTTCTTAAATGCAAGCCCTGCAGCAACAGGAAGACATCATGCGGTGCTGAATACACCAAGCGCACTGAAAATTTAAGTTCAGAAATAACTTCAGAAAATAGAAGCTCCACTACATACTAGTGATGTAAAGGACTATTCCACCTTGGCCGAGAGAGGGGAAGGTAAGACCCACAAAGGCTTAGAATTGCTGGCCCACTTCTTCGAAGTTTCATTTGAATATCAAGCCATTGGCAAGGATTATGGAGAATCATGACAGATATGCCATTTGCATAACGGACAGCTGAGATTCTTGCGTGGGCTTGCTATGTGACTTAGGGGCTTATTTATGAGACGCTTCTGCTGTCGGAACGTCACTTTTTTGCGTGATCCTGCGACACAAGCCTTTCAATCCTGACTATAAGGCTACGCAAAGTCACTCTGTGTGGCTTTGCATAGTTTCATAGATATGGAGTAAGACAAAGCATTCTGCAGCACACATAAAAAGATGAAATGCCTCTCTGGATTGTTTTTGTGCGTTAAAGTGCCCCTTCCTGCACAAAAGCAAACCTGAATGCAACCCAGATACCCTTGCCCCATGATGTAAGGGTGCCTGCGTTGGTGTTAGGCAGCTGATTGTGTGCCAGCGCAGAGGGAAAGCACAGGAAAGAACCGTATTTCATAAGTACTGTGCATTTATGCCCTTTCACAGTGACGAAGGCCAGTGCAGCAAGAGGACTTGGGCCGCTGTCCTATGCCAATTCCCGGTAAATGAGGGCCATAATGTGCAGTCATGAACACAGTCTTGCGACGTTCTTCACAGCTGGTATAGTGCCAATCTCTCAGTCATTTGATAGTCACCAAGCAAGGGACAGTGGAAATATTGTTGCCTCCAGCAAATGGTACATATTATATCCTCTGTACTAAAATTCCTTAAGATGCCTATAAGGAAGTGACAACACTACAAAGAGGGGAACAGGGCCGAGCAGACCAATTGTAAATTGCAATATTTTTGAGACAAATGAAGGAAATTTACTAGAATTTGACTCAATACAGTACAGCAGTCAAAGATAGTGCTATGTTGCATCAAAGGGAGAGACAAAAACAGAGCTTTAACTACTACCACATGGTGCTGTTTTTCTCTCCCCCTGGCTTGTGCTCTTTTGGCAGCCATGCACCAAATGCGTGTTGTCAAGCATATATTTTGTCTTAAAGGATACCCTTTGATGGAGGTTCATACTTTTCCCACATTGTTTATGTCCTGAAGAGTGCTGGATTGTACTATGGAATATCGAGACTAGAAATACGAAGATGCACTAAGGTCATGGACAGAATATTGAGAAAAAAAATATCGAAAGGTAAGTGCATGTAGAGGAAATATAAATATACTATTCTTTTTTTTTTTTATAAACTTTTTATTGTTGCATTGAAAATATCACAAATGAAAAATGAGCACACGGACTGGCTTCAACATTCAGCCTTGTCCGTCAGTCACGCAACTTTTTCTTTTTTAGTGTCCCTGGATTCCACATGTGTCAACAAAATGCGTGGATCTTTAACAGACAACATATTAAGAACGTAGGAAAGGAAAAACAACCACCAAAACAGCAGCCCCCATGCCCACCTCCTCCCCCCCCTCTCCCGTAAATATACTATTCTTAACTCCACAAGGATGCACCTTCAAGATATATGCATATCATCTAAGTACATATATGTGGAGTTTGATATAGAAAATCTATACTTACCTTTCAGTATATTGTCCTTTGATACTGAATCCACAATATTTGGTGCCGGCGTGATTCCTACCTCAATATTCCAGGGGCACACCACAGCACAGCACATATAGAAAGCTTGAAAAGGTTTGAGAAAACAAAACTTTTCTCAAACCTTATGCCTGCTTCAAAGAAGGGTTAATTTTTTGGCGCCAATCCCTGTCTACCCTTTTTAGTAGATATGGCTTTGCATCAAAACCCAGTGGTGGTTTCAGGTACCACTCATGGAATGCTCAATGGCGTAACGAAACTTGAGGGGGCCCCCCTGCAAAGTACATGCAGCCCCCCCCCACGCTCCGGACCCAGTCCAAAGCTCTCAGCCCTGGGCCTACCAGTAATCTGAGGGCCCCCATGCACCGCGAGGGACGCCGGGGATTTTGTTACGCCACTGGGAATGCTCTCTTGATGCTAAGTTATATTAGGCAACTTTCCAGCGCAAATAACGATTTTCGTTAGAAAGTAAATCTCCAACACAGCGCTTTGCTCCAGATTTGCAGCACAAACCCAGCATTAAGTGTTAGTAAATTTCCCCCATGGTTCCTGGTACATAAGATTCTGGATTGCAAGCTAAAATCATTATTACTTTATAGCCATATGTGGTGTAAATGGTAGAGTTCCTGGAGGTGCAGCCCCACATTTTAATGGAGGATTTCCCTTTAAAATCAAGATTCCTAATATCCTGGCAAGAGAGACCATTAAGTAAAATGTCCCAGGGCAATTCCATAGCTGCCAAGTTTTCATTTAGCTTATGTGTGACATATTTCTCTTCTCAGTCTGCTGATGTGTGACATTTCACTGATATGCATGTGAAGCTTTAAGAGACATTTTTGGGCCATATGTATCATCAACCAGATTTGCGATTCTGAAATAGCGATTTTTTAGAAATCGCTATTTTAGAATCGCAAATTGGGATGTATGTACAAATTCGCAATTTTTTTGCGAATACTTAGTATTCCTGAATTGCGATTCGCAAATTGCGAATCGCAATTTAGGAATACTTTCCCATTCATTTCCATGGGCCAGGAGGCCCATAGGAATGAATGGGAAGTTATTCTCAATTTGCGATTCGCAATTTGAGAATCGCAAATGAGAATAATTTCAAGGGTGCAGGGGTGTCCAAAGGACACCCTGTTGCACCCCTGAAATAAGCATGGGTGCACATGTGGTGCAAATACATGCCCTAAGGGCATGTATGTGCATCACATGGCACTTTGAAAAATGCTAAAATGTGCATTTTTCAAGGAATTCGCAAATTACTGTGGTAATTTGCGATTCCTTAAAGACAATTATCATTTTTTTTTTGCTTCATACATTGCATTTAAGGAATCGCAATATTTGCGATTCCTTAAATGCAATTGCAAAATAAGGAATAGCAATTTTTGCGATTCCTTGTTCTGCACCAGATTTTCCTTTATACATACCATTTGGGAAATTCGCATTCGCAAACCCCGCAATTCTGCGAATTCGGGCGTTTGCGAATGCGAATTTGCTTGATACATATGGCCCTTAATCACAGACAAAAGGAATCGCAATCATGTATTTAGGCAGATTTTGCACATTAGCCTCTTTTTTAAATCCCTTAAAACAGCTGCAAGACACATGGTTGAGGTGCACATGCAAGGCCAGTAACTGATTTGCATTATGTAAGAGCGTTGCCCTGTTTATATTTATGGCACTATAATAAATGTAAACCCATTGCTTTCTCGTGCAGCAGTACTGTTTCCCAACAAGGGACACTTGGTATGCAGCATTGCTACTTAGTGGCCCCATTAAAAGGAATTGCCAACAAATCCCTCACATTTCCAGTCAAGGGCATTTACTGACAACTTTACAGCTTGGTGCACATTGCAAATGAGGACAGTGTATTCCTGTGTATTATAAACATTTATTAATTGCAGGTGTAAGAATTCAGACACTGTTACTAGACATTGAATGATGGACTAGAGGGAGTACTGTTTGCTTAGTGCTGCCTTAGAGTCGATACCACCCAACCTCACCCCCCCCCCCCCACTGAAACCGTAATGCTGCCAGCACACTAAATTAACTTGTTGCTTACCAGTGCTGCATGAATGAATTTAGTACTTTTATAGCGCTAACTGGCACCCTACGGGTATCCTGGCGCTTCTGACTGAGAGGAGAACCTTGATGGAGAAGAGGTCGGGCCAAATATATACCAGGCGGAGAGCTAAGATTTTGGAAAGAGACAAGTTTTCAGGCTCTTACGGAATTCAGTCAGGGTGTCTGCTTGTCTTAGGTTCAGGGGGAGTTCATTCCAGAGGTGGGCACCCAACACGTTGAATGCCCTCCCTCCAGCCCTGGCCTGTTTGAACCTGGGGACCGACAAGAGGCCGATACTCGAAGAGCATCGCTGATTGAGGGGTGCTCTCTCTGAAATCCTAAAGACACAATCTCAATGTTATCTTGCAAAGATCTGAATTTAGCTGACTATGAATCAAATCCATGCACACAACAGCATGCTTGCTCTTGTCTGAGACTGATATGCTTAATCATGGTCTAACAGTCCATGGGGACTGTAGTGTCCTGCGGGACACGTGCTAGTGTTTGTAAATATGGTTTTTCCACCCGCCACTCTTTGAGGGCTGGCTTCCACACTCGCCCCACACCCATCCATCACAGGTGTCACCGGTCAGGTGACCCTGATAATAAAAGGGTGCACATGGCCTGGGCCAGTTCCAGTAGCATACTCTAGGTGTATGTGTGGCCATTCATCCTGCATGATGGCCTAAGGACCGAACCCTAACAGGGACTGATGCTGTGCTGGTTCTGAAGCAGGGAGCAGTGCCTCGGAGACCAATCTGCACATGCGCTGTCTACAAATGACTGGCAGCTGCTGGAGGTGGGTTAAATCAAGAGACTACCAAGACAGGCATGTATGAGGACCTGAAGCTTGGCTTCCTGACTGCTGAATGGAATTATGCACCCAAGTGGTGTCTCACATTCTCTTTGTCACATAAAGCAATTGACATCTTTAAAGAGCATGTTGGTTTATCGGCTGAACTCAGATGATCTGTGTGACAGATCTTTGGTAGTGCTGGGGTGCAGGGAAAATTATTGAAATGCATTACTCTAGCCCAACATTTGTGGCACTTAGCAGGGCTACAATCTCCTTGGTCATATACAATTTCCATTTTGCGAGGATCTTCTGCAGCTTGCTCCCCCGGACAGGGTAAAATGTATTCCACCTCTTGGGAACAGGGTCTGACTGGCCTATAGGGCAATACAGCAATGCCCGAAGGGCTGGGCCGACAGCTCAGTGTACGGGCTGTTTTTTTCATTCTTTATGGGCCTGTTTTGTAGTCTGCTTTTTAATTCTCTGATATTACCACAAACATTCCCTGCAGCAAGCAAAATAGCATGCAGTTTTCCATAACTTGTGAAACAGCTATACTGCATGCCTTTACAAGTGCAAAATTGCTCTGATTTTCAAATGTGGATCACTTTTTAGCAGGGCATTGCAACCTGTACCACAGCACCATATGCTGATTTTGGGTGGTGGCCTCCTTTTTGTAAGCATATTAACATTTTAAAATCCCCTCCTGCCACTTTCCTCCAACAATTTTCAGGCAACAATAAAAACGTTGAGATAAATCCGGTGATTAATGTTCTTCCTCAAGAGAGATCGGAGTTTTGTCTAATGGAAGTTTTAGCTCATTGAAACATGCAGATCACAAAGTGCATATGATGTAAATAGGTCAGTGAGTTACTGCTTTTGTCATAGAGATCCTTTTGTTACATGCAGTTTATAATTAAAAATCCTAATATAGAACAGTGAGCTATTAACTGTCATCAAAGAGATGCATGCAACTGCAAGGTATAGATTAGAGAGTTATGATGATTTTTTACCCAGTCTTTCATTATCCTAATGTTGCATAAAGGTTTTAAAGAGAACCACCAGTCATGGTGTTATGTTTAAAATTCTGAGTTTGTGCTTCTTCGGACCTAGCACTCTATACTACCTACCAGTATGGATGACTTGTGACTCCCACATCTTGTAGTCCTCTGTCTGATGTAACATTTCCTATAAACTGATTTATACACGTATGATTAATTGTCTCTGTGTAATGTGTGTGTGATATTAAGTGCTTTAACACCCTATGTTGGCATCAGTGATGCGATAAAACGAATTAAATGCCTATGAGAGAGAGTGGTTATGGAGATTTGAAGGGCACTGTTAAAGGTTGGTAGTGAGGAAATCCGTGGTGGAGGTGGTCATTGAGGGGGAGCGCCAACAAACGTTGTCCCACCGGGTGCCACCAGTGCTAAAGCCACCCCGTCTTGTGTGGCAGCCAGGGATGAGACAGCATACCGGCCACACACACAGCTGCACCCGGGTACTTCACAGGTCTTTTACAGACCGTTTGCTTGTTAATAAGGATTTGATGCCCCCTCCCCCTGCTTAGAGCCCCTGCAGCTCCACTCTGCATTTTGCTTGAAGAATCAGCCCCCCCCCGAAATTTCTTCTTTACCCCGCCCCCCCTCCGAAATCTGACTCTAGTTGCGCCTCTGGTGGTATGTAATATGTATGGGGTAAAAAGGCATTGGCAATCATGGACTGGTCCCTGTCAAAGGTGATCTGTAAGATCCCTGGCGCAGAGCCAGCCAATTATGACAGGGTCTTTCAGCCTGGTTCTTTGCCAGGGCCACATTATGTCATTTATCAAAAATGCTGCTTTGCAATTGACACTTTATCTTGTATTGCCTGCTTTTAAACTGGTTTCCGGTTTTAACTACTGTTTTGATTAAGTGCCAATGAGACGCTTGTTTGTTATTCTTTTAATTAACTATAGAATAAAAATTGACTTACTTACACTTCTACACCACCACCAAGTTTCCCAATCGGGGAGAGTTTATTCAGCATTTTGTTGGAGTAGAATTAACCATTTACAGCGTGGGGAGAGTTTAGATTGGAGTTTGTAAGTGCTCATACACTCACAAGCTAGTGGTGTGTGCTGCATTTATGATTGTGTAATTCTACACATACCTGGCTAAGAATTACACTGTGGTAATAATCTGTCACTAATGCCACTACCTTAATGTTGTATCGTTTTACACTCTTTGATCGACTGTTACGACCCACATGAATCCTCACATGTATCTCAAGCAAACTTCTGTGAATAACATGTAAAGCGCTCTGAAACCGTCGGGTCTAACTAGCGCTAAATAAAACTCTAAAATAAATAAATAAAGACCGGTCATTGGGTGGAGGGGAGGGGCTCAAGTTCCACACAAATTCACCCACTCTTGAGGAGGTTCTCATTCCATGGTTGACAGCCCTCATAATAAGCTTAGCACATCCTCCTGTAGGGGTCGAGGGAACTCCAAGAACACTGAGGCGCGTTTCTCTCAAACTGAGTGCAAATAATTTAATGGCAAGTCCCGTGTTAGTGGGCTTCAGGCAATTTTCATTTTCTCTGCTTGTATTTTCGTGTATCATACTTAAGGCTCCTTGTTTACTGTTTTTACTGATTTCTACAGATAAATACATGCAGAAAACAATGTGTTTCCTGTCTGTATTTATTTTTAAAAGTGGAAAAATACAGAAAACTGTGCTTCTTGCGGGCAACACTCCATGCTGTTTTTGTGGATTTCAGGACAACAGCAGAGCGGTTAGACAACATGTGAAGTTAAAAAACAGTTTGAGATTTCCCTAAATACAGGCATATGTTAACATATATACTGATATTTACCTGTGGGTGTAGTGTATTGTTATATGTGGCTGCTTAACCCCTTGGCTGCGGTGGTAATTCTGCCGCGGCGCTGGCGGGGGGCCCGCGCGGCGCCGACATGCTGGTGACGGAACAACTCCGTCACCAGCCACGGGTGGGCTGTGCTAATGACGGAGTGGTTCTGTCACAGCCCCGCCCGCCTAATAGAACGCGCCACGCAGGCGCGAAATCAACACCGCGCAGGCGCGGCGGCCGGGCCGTGACAGAACCACTCCGTCATTAGCACAGTCCACCCGTGACTGGTGAAAATGCTAAAACGTGACATGAAGCAAAGTATAAGTGCTTGTTCATCAGTTGAATAAATGTGGAAATATACAGTTTTACAACTCCATTTATTTCCATAACACAAAATAAATATGGATAAATACCAATTAGATGGCCAAAAAATAAATATGGATAAATACAGACTGAAATGTTAAAAAGCCCTAATCATACGTCAACAAGAAGTTCAGGAGGTAGCAATTAAAATGAAAAGTGAAAGTGGTAAATCTTGAGACATATACTTCACTAAATTTCGAGACATCTACTTCACTTTTGGTGGTGGTGGAAAAACACTAGCATTTATTGGCCCAGTCAAAGATAATTTGTTCTGTCCATGGCTCGTGCCCTGTTCACTTTCATGAACTACTTCAGAGTCTAGGAACTGGAAAGGTGCAACACAAGGTTCCTGCATGGTATAGACTGTAATGTCCATGCAGTGCTGGAACTTGGCACATGGCATGAGGCACCAGGGGTCCTAAAGGGTCCCCTGTGTTTCCTCTCTGCCATGGTTTTCAAGGCAGTGGAACTGCCACGAAAACAATGGCAGATAGGAAACTCGAAATATGCTTGGAGGGACCATCATATTGGGGCCTCAGGATTGCCTCCCCACCTCCAGGGAAGTGGTTCTCTTGCGACGTTGGCAGTCCCATGGCGGTCCGATCAGACAAGTTGTAATGGGGCAGTCAGACCACCTGTGCTGTGAAACCACAAGTCCTCGGACCGCCAGCCTCTTAATCAGGCCCTTAGTCTGAATTCCATTTCATAAAGGTAGGTGTACCCTAAAAGGTGTCAGGTGTGGGTTCCACAACATGTAAGCTGCCAACATCATTTCTTGAGGCATGATAGTCTAGGAAGGTTAAAAAGGGCATGCATGCAAAGAAATGGTCTTCTTTGTCAACATCAGTGGACACAATTGCATACTCTATTCCTGAAGGGTGCATGAAACACTACAGCAGTTTCAGGGATGGCCTGGGGTCGTTCAGTCTATCAAGAGGTCATGTGTGCCTAGAATATGGATCTGGATGTAGGAAGGCACACGAAATACCAAACTGAAGGCTTACCTTAATGCAGTTAGGTTATATGCTCCAATAGCTCAATTGTGACTGCACCTGTTGAGGGATGGGTAAATTCTATTTTTCTTTATTCCAAAGTGAGCAGATGCAAAACCAGGCCATTGTGCCCATTTCCACTGGACAGAATTTTTTTTTAAAGCGGAATGCAGGCAGAATTCGCTGCAGAACCAGAATTCCCCAGCAGGGGAGTATGTGTGTTGCGCTTGTCTTCTAAAGCTCCTACCTTGGGCTGTAATTTTTCCCACTTGCTGAGCAGAATATTAACCCTTATTCTGCTCCACGGGTGGAACAAATGGGCACTTTTCTCATATTTTTAAATTTGCTGTAATATTTTACCCTCTCCTACTGCTGATCGCCTTTAAGTTAGCTCAAACCTTTCTTAAAAACCCACTTGTGAATAATAAAGTTATTCCTTCCAATCAAAAAATGGTGTGGTGTCCTTTTCGTTCATGCTAATTCTATTAGCTAATCTTAATTTGCCATGTGATTTGGCTATGGTTGAGATGGAATTTGACCCACGTAATTTCTTTCCCACCTTGGGTCTCAGAAAGATGAGGATGCAGTTATGAACTTCCCGAAGAGTTTGATAGTTTTCTAGAAGTCCTCTTGTTGGCGAATATTTACTTACGTACATTTTGCACTAAATGGAAAATCGGCATAAGTATATCACAAGGAAAGGTGCATTTGCACATTTATTATTTTGTTCTCCCCTCGGAAACATTTTCGCTCTTGAGAAACCAATTCATCTAATCATATGAAATATATAGGAGTTTCCTTCCCTTTTCCAACATTTCTTTTCCAGGCAAATGTATTTAAATTCAATTAAATAAAGTAGTTGTACAGGTGTTTCAGGTGGGTAAAGTACCTGTAAAATGTTTATGAACGCAAACTACCGTACATGATTGTGAGTATCCACTCTGTTTTCAAGGACCACCCATTCCCCCGAAATCCCTGTTCCCTGACCTCACTTTTAAATTTATGATGGTGAAAAGTCCACCGCTATGGTGAATTTTCCACCCTAAAAAATACATTTTACAGTTGTAATATTTCAGAGAGCCCTGTTCTGTAAATATTGATGTGGACTTTGCTACGCCCTCCTTGTGACACCATGGAACGCCGTATTTACTGTACGGCACTCCATGTCGCAAGGAACGACAGTTGCGTCAGGAATACTGACGTATTTGTCAGTACAAAACTCATGCACTGCTGGAGTTGTGTCCTAACCACGATGCAACTCTAGTAATGCATGCGAGAGACCTACACACATTGCACTGCGTTACCCTTACACCTGTTATGAGACAGGCATAAGGTTTTAACGCAGTGGCATCCTAGAAGTGCTGCAGTGAAATCTCATAGATTTCACTGCACTACTTCTACTAGGCTTTCTTGTGGGGGAACGCCTACTCTGCATCTATTATACCTGATGCAGGTGTAATGTGGCGCAGGGTTTACAAAGTGACGCATCTGCCTAGATCGGTCACTTTGTAAATATGGCGTAACATGGTGCATTGTTTACGCTGCTGCTGTGTCACGATAAGTGACGCAACAGTGGTGCAAAAGTATTGCAAGGGGCTCATAAATAAGCCCCTCCATTTTTTACACCGCCACATAAATGTGCCAAACTATTTGTCAATCAGAAGCCATATGTGAGATGTACAGGTGGCAGGTTGACAGTAATCTCTACAAGACTAGTTCCTGAATGAAGTTTTTTGTTACACGAAATACCAGTGTGGCTGAGCAGAAAGGCAATAAAAACAAACGTGTTTCTTCCTTAATTGAACCATTGAACCGGTGATAACAGGGTGCCTTTTTTGAATGTCTCAGGCATTCCAGAGTTAAGCAGATTCCGCAGTTTCTACTCGGTCAGCAGTTTGTGGGAGTGTGTCTAGGATTTGTTACAATCTTTCATAGCTTCTGTGCAGTGTGGAGACTGCCAGCTGGTGAGCAATGCTCTCTGGGAGAAGGCCGAAGTTGGGACACAGAAGAGGAAGGCTGATGAAGGCAGAGGGAACAGCATGTTCTGCCCACTTGGGACCAATCAGATAAAGATGCCCTACAGTGAATGGGTGGAAATGTACACTCGGGCCTGATACACAAAGATTATGTAATCAGCAAATTAGGAATTGACCACATTTACAATTATAGGGGCAGATTTACAAGCCCCTTGCGCTATTTTTGCGTCACTTTTCCCATGTTAAAAATTACGCAAAAGAGGCGCAAGGGCCTTGTCAGTAAGCTATGGTGCGCTGGGCCCTAATGCTCTGAAAGAGATTGGGCCCACATCCCCTGGTTTTGTTGTGCAAAACTGACAATAACTGGGGAGAAGTCGTCCTCTTACAGCCCTTGGTGCCAGTACCACTGCACTTGCTGCTTCCAGCTTTGCCAAATGGAACCAGAAATTGTCCATCTAGCACCCCCCTTGCTACAAAGACATACAAAATACCACCTAAATGTCTTGTGCACACACAGGGGCAGATTTGCTAAGATTTTATGCCGTGTTTGCATCACAGAAGTGATGCAAATAAGCGCAAAATCTTTTTGTCCGATTTTCATTTCCAGCACTAAATTTGTTTAGTGCTGAAAATAAGATGAAAGTAACACGAAGCAGCACATAGCACTGTTTTGCATTACTTAGTGTCAAGTGGGCATTCCATGAGTGGTGCATGGGCGTTCCCATGCAACCACCCAAGGCTTCTGACGCTAAACCCAATTTACTAAATAATGTAGATAGGGTTTAGCACCACAAAATAGCGGAACCTTCAACCAGGCGCTATGAAGCAGAAATTCTCCTTATTCTCCTTTATTTTCTGACTTCACATGTATGCTGCGCTGTACAGCACACATACAAAGTGGGGAAATGTTTGAAATTAGTCTAAGCATAGTATTTTGTACTGGAAGGGTACCCTATCAGCACATAGCCTAGGCTAGACTCAGAGAAACACCCTTGGCTCAAAGGTGTCTCCGTGGCGCATGACAGCTAATTTCAGTGCAAGCACTAGGGAGAGGAGAATGCCATATTTCAGTAAATTTGTCACTCTCCTGCTCTCTGCTCACACAGCGCAGTGCAGCATTTGCGGATGCTGCACTGCGCTGCGTGAGAAATTGGTACGTCTGTCTCACAGTGCTTTAAGTGGGATGTAAATGGTTGCAGGCCTCAAAAGGGAGTGTGGCCTAAGAAGTGTAAGTGGGAGGTCGCTACAAGAGACGTGACCTAGGTAATAAGGGGGTAGCCTGGTGTATGTGAAAAAATATGACAAGTTTGACTGATCCTTAGAATCCTACTGGACAAACAATAGCCGAAAACAGCAGCCAACAAGATCTATATTAACACTTTATAGAGGACCATTTTCCTGGGCTTTAACCCCATCGATGCTGATGACGGAGCGGTTCCGTCATCAGCATCGGTTGGGCTGTGCTGATGACGGAACCGCTCCGTCATCAGTACAGCCCTGGGGGAGAGCGCTGGCGCTCCCCCCCTGTGCATCGATCTTGTTGTTTTCAGCTGGGGTGGCAGCGGAAGACTTTCCGCTGCCACCCCCTGGCCCCCCCACGCTTCCTGGTGACGTCAGCGCGCACAGCGCGCGCCGACGTCATCAGGAAGCGCTGGATGCGCTGGAAGCCATTTCTTTCCAGCGCGTCCAGCATAGAGGTGGGTGTTCGGTGCTCCGGTGGGGCGGGGGGGCCGTTTTTCGGTGCCTTGAGGCATCGGGGGGGAGGAAACTGTGTTTCCTCTCCCCTGATGTCCCAATGCACGGCATTCCTGGTGCACGATCGCGCACAGCGTCGCGATCGTGCACCAGGAATGCCCCACTAGACACCAGGGATTGTGTTGTTGGGGCAAATTGTGTTTAGGAAGCGACCCCTTGGGCAAGGGTCACTTCCTTGGGCTGGCATATATATACTCAGTCTTTTCTGCCGCCCCTGGGGCAGATCGGCCGTTTTTTTTGGCCGATCTGCACCCAGGGGGGGCAGAAAAGCCCACTAGACACCAGGGATTGTGTTTGCCAATGTTTTTCTTTGCAGGAAGCGACCCCTTGGGCAAGGGTCGCTTCCTTAGGGGGCCATATCATTTGTTAGACTTTTCTGCCCCCCCTGGGGCAGATCGGCCGTTTTGTTTGGCCGATCTGCACCCAGGGGGGGCAGAAAAGCCCACTAGACACCAGGGATTGGTTGTTATTGATAAAGGAAGCGACCCCTTGGGCAAGGGTCGCTTCCTTAGGGGGCCACATCATTTTTTAGACTTTTCTGCCCCCCCTGGGGCAGATCGGCCGTTTTGTTTGGCCGATCTGCACCCAGGGGGGGCAGAAAAGCCCACTAGACACCAGGGATTGGTTGTTATTGATAAAGGAAGTGCCCCCTTGGGCAAGGGTCGCTTCCTTAGGGGGCCACATCATTTTTTAGACTTTTCTGCCCCCCCTGGGGCAGATCGGCCGTTTTGTTTGGCCGATCTGCACCCAGGGGGGGCAGAAAAGCCCACTAGACACCAGGGATTGTTTGTTATTGATAAAGGAAGCGACCCCTTGGGCAAGGGTCGCTTCCCTAGGGGGTCAAACAATGTTTTAGAATTTTCTGCCCCCCCTGGGGCAGATCGGCCGTTTTGTTTGGCCGATCTGCACCCAGGGGGGGCAGAAAAGCCCACTAGACACCAGGGATTGTTTGTTATTTATAAAGGAAGCGACCCCTTGGGCAAGGGTCGCTTCCTTAGGGGGATAAAATATTTTTCAGACTTTTCTGCCCCCCCTGGGGCAGATCGGCCGTTTTTCAGCCGATCTGCACCCAGGGGGAGCAGAAAAGCCCACTAGTCACCAGGGATTTGTTTTTTATTTGAAAAGGAAGCGACCCCTTGGGGAAGGGTCACTTCCTAGTGGCCCTAATATTTTTTTAGACTTTTCTGGGGGGGGAATCGAAAAGCCCACTAGACTCCAGGGTTATTTTTTTTATAGGGAGCGACCCCTTGGCCAAGGGTTGCTTCCATGGGCCCATTTGTTTTCAGTATGTTCTGCCGTGTCTTTATTTGGCCTCTCTGCCCTCCGTAGGGTTGCTTCCAGGGGGCCCACGTTTATAATGATTTTTAATCTTCCCCCCTTGGGGACAGACACCCCATTTGTGACATACCCTGTGACATAGCCTGTTGTAATGTGTGTTGTTTTTGTTTCTTCTAATGTGTATTGTTTTTTTTTCTCTTTAGATTGTTGCAGTGTGCGGTTCTGTTACTGGTGGTTCTGTGGTTCTGCTGTTTCTGTAGTTGCATGTGTTTGGTAAGAGACCTTTTTTTTGTTAAATTGTAATGTAATTGTTTATTTTGCAGAGTGTGTAGTAATACGAGTATGTGTTGTTGCTGTTTGTTGTGATTGTAAAACATGTTTTGCATTTGTTTTTGATGTGTCCTTCTGTAGATGTAAGTTTTTTTTTTCTTCTTTCTAGTGGGATATCGTTGCCTATTTGCTGTGTCTTTGCAGAGTAGGTGCTGGTGAGTGTAGTTGTGTCTTGTAAGTGAATTGTATATTTTTTCTAAATATATTTTTGGGTGAAAAAGGCTTACATTTTTATCTTACTTTGCGCAGTGTTGGGGTTGTTGAGTTGTTTGTGCAGACTCCTTTATTTGTAAGGATAATGGCTAGCCGCCGGATTACTGCTCAGCAAGTTGTTGGAATGCTTTTTGATTCTTCCTCTGACCATGGTCCAGAGTCTGACTCTGATTCTGAGCCAGAGGTGGGAGGTGAAGATTCAGGTAGTGAGTTTTCTCTACACATGGCTTCATCTGATGATGAAGACACTTTGAGTGCTGATGAAGCTACTTTTGGTGTGGATGATGTGCCTGTGGTTGGGGAGGACATTGCTGTGTTTACGGTTTTGGAGGACATGCTTGTGCCTGTGGTTGCGGAGGACAGTGATGTGCCAATTGTGCGGCAAGAGACATCTGGGCTGCAGCCTGGGGCTGCTAGACTTCCAGTTGGTGTTGTGAGACAAGGGTTAGCTGGGCGGCGGCCTGCGGCTGCAAGACTTGACGATGAAAGTTCTGACCTCTGGGTTGCACCAGGCATGGTGCAGCCGGCATTGCCTGAATTTACTGGTGTTCCAGGGTGTAGGGTGAACACTGAAAACTTTTTGCCTATTGATTTTTTCAAGTTGTTTATGGATGATGTGTTTTTGGCAGAGATTGTAGAGCAGACTAATTTGTATGCTGAAATTTTTTTGAGGGTGAACAGTGCCAGCCTTAAGCCCCACGCTAGAGCTACCCGGTGGACTCCCACAAATTTGGAGGAGATGAAAAAGTTTTTGGGTTTAACTTTTTTGATGGGCTTGCTTAGGAAACCATCAATGGCTTCATATTGGTCTACTAGTCCCTTGATGGCAACAGCTATATTTCCGGCAGTCATGAGTCGTGATAGGTATTTGCTTCTGCTGCGGATGATGCATTTTGTTGACAATAGTCTTGCTTTGCCACGAGATCACCCTGATTGTGACCGTCTTTTCAAGATTCGGCCTGTCCTTGATCATTTGGTTGATCGATTTTCTGAGATCTTTTATCCTGGGAAAGAAATTGCAGTGGATGAGTCTTTGCTGTTGTTCAAGGGCCGCTTGGTATTTCGGCAATACATTCCTAGTAACGCTATGGAATCAAACTGTATATGCTGTGTGACAGTGAGACTGGATATGTCTCTGATTTCAGGGTGTACACTGGTAAGGAATCCAGGATTAACCCCCCTGGTTGTCCGTCGACTTTTGGAGTGACTGAGAAAATTGTGTGGGAACTTGGTCGTGGATTTTTTAACAAAGGCCATCATTTGTATGTCGATAACTAAGATAACTTCTACACTGGTGTGCGGTTGTTTAGGGAATTGGCCAAAGTGGACACTGTTGCTTGTGGCACAATCCGCTCAAACCGTAAAGGTTTCCCAAAAGAACTTGTTTGTCGAAAGCTTGCTCGGGGACAGTGCAGTGCTTTGCGTTGTGAGGAGCTTCTAGCTGTGAAGTTTACAGACAGGAGAGATGTCTACATGTTGACTACAATACATGATGAAAGCACTGAACCGCGGAATGTTTGGGGTCAGGTTGCAGAAGTGCGCAAACCTGTGTGCATACTGGACTACAATAAGTACATGGGTGGTGTTGACAGAGTTGATCAGAGGTTGGAACCGTATGCTGCTCTTCGTAAGGCTTACATTTGGTACAAGAAGTTGGCTATCCATCTTTTCCACTTGGCAACCTTTAATGCTTTTATTATGTTCCAGAAATCTTGTCCCCAGTCAAAGTTGACTTTTGTAAAGTTTCAGGAGTCTGTAATAGGCAGCCTTGTTTTAGTGGAACAGGCAAGTGTTCCTAGAGTTGGAGTGGTGGAGGATGTTGCCAGATTGAAAGATCGCCACTTTCCTGATACAATTCCTCCTACAACCTCAAAAGACTTTCCCAGTCGGAGATGTAGAGTCTGTTGGCGAAGAGGTTTGCGGAAGGAGGTTCGCATGTACTGCCCCGACTGCCCTTCAAACCTCGGGCTGTGTGTACCTGCTTGTTTTAGATTGTACCACACGCAAAAGAATTTTTGGGAGTATCAATGAGTGGTAAAGTGAACTGGTTGGTCTTTATTCTGTAATAGTTATTGTTCAGTTTCAAAGTTTGTATTTGTGTAGTCTTTTTAGATTTAGTTGTCGAGTTAGTAGATTTGTATCAATTTGCAATTTGTTTTTGTTTCTCTTTTATTTTCAAAAAAAAAATAATGTATGTTTTGGTTTGCGTCTAGTGTCCATTGTCTGACTGTGTGCATGGTTTGGCGCTTGACTGCCGGTGTCTGTGGACTGATGCTTGTCTGGCGGTGTCTGCGGACTGGTGCTTGACTGGCGGTGTGCGTGGTCTGGTGTTTGGTTGGCGGTGTGCGTGCTCTTGCGCTTGCCTGGTGTTGTGTTTGGATTTGTCTTTGGCTGGTGGTGTTCGTGGAGTGGTGCTTGACTGGTGGTGTGTGTGGAGGGGCGCTTGGCTGATGGTGTGCATGGAGTGGTACTTGGCTGTCTGTGCATGGAGTGGTGCTTGGCTGGCGGTGTGTGTGGAGTGGTGCTTGGCTGGGGGTGTGTGTGGAGTGGCGCTTGGCTGGACGGTGTGCGTGGAGTGGTACTTGGCTGGTGTTGTGTTTGTGGAGTGACGCTTGGCTGGTGGTGTGTGTGGAGGGGCGCTTGGCTGGTGGTGTGCATGGAGTGGTACTTGGCTGTCTGTGCACGGAGTGGTGCTTGGCTGGCGGTGTGTGTGGAGTGGTGCTTGGCTGGCGGTGTGTGTGGAGTGGCGCTTGGCTGGACGGTGTGCGTGGAGTGGTAGTTGGCTGTCTGTGCACGGAGTGGTGCTTGGCTGGTGTTGTGTTTGTGGAGTGGCGCTTGGCTGGTGGTGTGTGTGGAGGGGCGCTTGGCTGGTGGTGTGCATGGAGTGGTACTTGGCTGTCTGTGCACGGAGTGGTGCTTGGCTGGCGGTGTGCATGGTCTGGTGCTTGGATGGTGGTGTGGGTGGACTGGCGCTCGGCAGGCGGTGTGTGAGTAGTTACTCTCTGTTGGTCACTACACACACTGCTAGTTGAGTGACACTCCACACAGTCCATCATTTTGTGTAGTTGCAGTGTCCGAAATGTCGGCGTGTGAAAGTGATGGGCCCTTGAATGGCGCTGTTTGCTGGTGTGAGTGTTGGAATGTGATGGGTCCGCGGCTGGCGGTGTGAATGTTTTGTATGTGTCACGCGTACGAAAGGTGTATGAATGGCCTGTAAAGAGGTTGGTGCCTTGACGTGGCTTTACAGTTCACGAGCTGTGAGTCAGTGGTTCAGTTTATCATACTTTCAATTATACACAGTGTATTTCATTTTTGTGAAATTACTTGCGTATACAATTGTATGTACTGAATCATCACTCACCCTCGTGCCAAATCCAACCAGTATGTGTGTGTGCTTGTGGATTAGATGGGTGTGCAGTAATAATTGTTTTTTTTCTCTTTCTGCAGTAGGGTGTACCTTGCCCCTTATTGTGATTGTTGTTATGTGTTGCTTTTCCATTCGGATGGTGTCAATGGTCTGGTTTGTATCAGGTATGAAAGGTGCGTGAATGGCCTGTAAAACGGTTGGTGCCTTGTCGTGGCTTTACAGCTCACGAGTTGCGAGTCACTGGTTCAGTTTTTATGCATTTATTTATTGACAGAGCATTTCATTTTTTTGAAATATCTTGTTAATAACATTTTATGTACTGAACCATCACTCGCCCTCGTGCCAAATCCAACCTGTATGTGTGTGTCTTTGAGGAATAGATAGCCGTGCTTGAATGTTAGACTTTTGAGTAACTCTGTTAAGGTGTGGTATCCTTTTACTCGGGAGAACAAGGGGAACGCAGGGTGGTAGGACTTTTTTGCCGGCACGGCGATCCCACGCCAAAATGTTTGGAAAAGTGCTATTTTTACCTATTTTTTAGGTTTGCAAGGAGTTCTGGGTAGGAAAACATTGGTGGACCCACACATGCCATACCTCCCTGGACTCCCCCGGGTGTCTAGTTTTCAGAACTGTTTGGGTTTGCTACTTTCCAAAGAATACCACCCACCCCGGGCCAAAAACTCAGGTGCCTCCCCCCCAAAAAATCAAAGTTATATTGCTTCAGGGTATTTTATATTCACCACCGTTAGATTTGGACCTTTTCCTGTTGCAGCCACTATGGCTACCCACACAAGTGAGGTACCGTTTTTATCGGGAGACCTGGGGGAACGCTGGGTGGGAGGTAATTTGTGTGAGCCCAGTGATGCCACGCTTTCCCAGACTACAACGTGTGAAAAAATTGATTTTTTTCTGCTAAAATTGAGGTTTGCAAGGGATTCTGGGTAAAGGAACGTTGGAGGATCCATGCAAGCCATACCTCCTTGGAAGCCCCCGGGTGTCTACATTTCAGAAATGTGTGGGTTTGGTAGGTTTCCATAGATGGCTGTCTCGCACGGGGCCAGAAACCCAGGTAACACCTCTTGCAAAAGCTGGTGAATGTAACAATGGTGAAAATCTTAAGTCCACCAGCTTTTGCAAGAGGGGTTACCTGGGTTTTTGGCCCCGTGCGAGACAGCCATCTAGGGAAACCTACCAATCCCACACATTTCTGAAAAGTAGACACCCGGGGGCTTCCAAGGAGGTATGGCTTGCGTGGATCCTCCAACGTTCCTTTACCCAGAATCCCTTGCAAACCTCATTTTTTGCATGGAAAAAAATCTGTTTTTTCACACGTTTTAGTGTGGGAAAGCGTGGCATCACTGGGCTCACACAAATTACCTCCCACCCAGCGTTCCCCAAGGTCTCCCGATAAAAATGGTACCTCACTTGCGTGGGTAGGCATAGCGGCTGCTTTAGGAAAAGGCCCAATTCATACTGTGGAGACGAAAACATTACCTTTAGCCAAATAATCTTATTTTTTGAGGGGGTCACCTGAGCTTTTGGCCCGGGGCTTGGCAGGCATCTTTGGAAACTACCAAACCCAAACAGTTCTGAGAACTAGACACCCGGGGTAGTCCAGGGTGGTATGGCATGCGTGGGTCCCCCAATGTTTTCCTACCCAGAAACCCCTGCAAACCTGAAATTTTGGTCAAAAAACCCACTTTTCCATACTTTTTTGGGTGGGATCTCGCTGCCGGAACAAATGTCCTACCACCCAGCGTTTCCCTTGTTCTCCCGAGTAAAATGATACCTCACTTGTGTGGGTGGGCCAAAGGCATGTGACTTAGGCTGGGGTGCTTAATTTGTAAAACGTAAATATGAGTAAAAACTACTTTTTTCAAAATTCATTTTTGGCGTGTTCTGCTTTCGGGCACCCACACAAGTGAGGTATCCTTTTACTCGGGAGAACAAGGGGAACGCAGGGTGGTACGACGTTTTTGCCGGCACGGCGATCCCACGCCAAAAAGTTTGGAAAAGTGCAATTGTTACCTAATTTTAAGGTTTGCAGGGAGTTCTGGGAGGACAACATTGGGGGACCCATGCATGCCATACCTCCCTGGACTCCCCCGGGTGTCTAGTTTTCAGAACTGTTTGGGTTTGCTACTTTGCAAAGAATACCACCGAGCCCCGGGCCACAAATTCAGATGCCCCCCCCCAAAATCAAGGTAGTTTTGCAATAAGGTAATGTAAATTCACCACCGTACGATTTGAACCGTTTCCTGTTGCAGCCACTATGTCTACCCACGCAAGTGAGGTACCGTTTTTATCGGGAGACCTGGGGGAACGCTGGGTGGGAGGTAATTTGTGTGAGCCCAGTGATGCCACGCTTTCCCAGACTACAACGTGTGAAAAAATTGATTTTTTTCTGCTAAAATTGAGGTTTGCAAGGGATTCTGGGTAAAGGAACGTTGGAGGATCCACGCAAGCCATACCTCCTTGGAAGCCCCCGGGTGTCTACTTTTCAGAAATGTGTGGGTTTGGTAGGTTTCCGTAGATGGCTGTCTCGCACGGGGCCAGAAACCCAGGTAACCCCTCTTGCAAAAGCTGGTGAATGTAACAATGGTGAAAATCTTAAGTCCACCAGCTTTTGTAAGAGGGGTTACCTGGGTTTTTGGCCCCGTGCGAGACAGCCATCTAGGGAAACCTACCAATCCCACACATTTCTGAAAAGTAAACACCCGGGGGCTTCCAAGGAGGTATGGCTTGCGTGGATCCTCCAACGTTCCTTTACCCAGAATCCCTTGCAAACCTCATTTTTTGCATGGAAAAATCAGTTTTTTCACACGTTTTAGTGTGGGAAAGCGTGGCATCACTGGGCTCACACAAATTACCTCCCACCCAGCGTTCCCCAAGGTCTCCCGATAAAAATGGTACCTCAATTGCGTGGGTAGGCATAGCGGCTGCTTTAGGAAAAGGCCCAATTCATACTGTGGAGACGAAAACATTACTTTTAGCCAAATAATCTTATTTTTTGAGGGGGTCACCTGAGCTTTTGGCCCGGGGCTTGGCAGGCATCTTTGGAAACTACCAAACCCAAACAGTTCTGAGAACTAGACACCGGGGGAGTCCAGGGTGGTATGGCATGCGTGGGTCCCCCAATGTTTTCCTACCCAGAAACCCCTGCAAACCTGAAATTTTGGTCAAAAAACCCACTTTTCCATACTTTTTGGGGTGGGATCTCGCTGCCGGAACAAATGTCCTACCACCCAGCGTTTCCCTTGTTCTCCCGAGTAAAATGATACCTCACTTGTGTGGGTGGGCCAAAGGCATGTGACTTAGGCTGGGGTGCTTAATTTGTAAAACGTAAATATGAGTAAAAACTACTTTTTTCAAAATTCATTTTTGGCGTGTTCTGCTTTGGGGCACCCACACAAGTGAGGTATCCTTTTACTCGGGAGAACAAGGGGAACGCAGGGTGGTACGACTTTTTTGCCGGCACGGCGATCCCACGCCAAAAAGTATGGAAAAGTGCAATTTTTACCTAATTTTAAGGTTTGCAGGGAGTTCTGGGTAGGAAAACATTGGGGGACCCATGCATGCCATACCTCCCTGGACTCCCCCGGGTGTCTAGTTTTTAGAACGGTTTGGGTTTGCTACTTTGCAAAGAATACCACCGAGCCCCGGGCCACAAACTCAGATGCCCCCCCCCAAAATCAAGGTAGTTTTGCAATAAGGTAATGTAAATTCACCACCGTACGATTTGAACCGTTTCCTGTTGCAGCCACTATGTCTACCCACGCAAGTGAGGTACCGTTTTTATCGGGAGACCTGGGGGCACGCTGGGTGGGTGGAAATTTGTTGATCCACGCAGATTCCAGAACTTTCCACCACAGAAATGTGAGGAAAATGTGTTTTTTTGGTCCAATTTTTATGTTTTCAAGGGATTCTGGGTAACAAAACCTGGGGGTAGGCAGACGAGTCACCCCATCCTGAATTGCCCTGGGTGTCTAGTTTTTAAAAATGTATAGGTTTGATAGGTTTCCCTAGGTGCTGGCAGAGCTACGGCGCAAAAACAAAAGGTAGTCTTTTTGTCCGAATCGTGCTAAATTTCACTGGGAAATTGAGGTGCGACCATGCTGCGTTTTGCGCTGTTTCATGTCGCAGCCACTATGCCTACCCACGCAAGTGAGGTACCATTTTTTTCAGGAGACCTGGGGGCACGCTGGGTGTGTGGAAATTTGTTGATCCACGCAGATTCCAGAACTTTCTACCACAGAAATGTGAGGAAAATGTGTTTTTTTGGTCACATTTTTATGTTTGCAAGGGATTCTGGGTAACAAAACCTGGGGGTAGGCAGACGAGTCACCCCATCCTGAATTGCCCTGGGTGTCTAGTTTTAAAAAATGTATAGGTTTGCTAGGTTTCCCTAGGTGCTGGCAGAGCTACGGCGCAAAAACAAAAGGTAGTCTTTTAGTCCGAATCGTGCTAAATTTCACTGGGAAATTGAGGTGCGACCATGCTGCGTTTTGCGCTGTTTCATGTCGCAGCCACTATGCCTACCCACGCAAGTGAGGTACCATTTTTTTCGGGAGACCTGGGGGCACGCTGGGTGGGTGGAAATTTGTTGATCCACGCAGATTCCAGAACTTTCCACCACAGAAATGTGAGGAAAATGTGTTTTTTGGTCAAATTGTTATGTTTGCAAGGGATTCTGGGTAACAAAACCTGGGGGTAGGCAGACGAGTCACCCCATCCTGAATTGCCCTGGGTGTCTAGTTTTCAAAAATGTATAGGTTTGCTAGGTTTCCCTAGGTGCTGGCAGAGCTACGGCGCAAAAACACAAGGTAGTCTTTTTGTCCGAATCGTGCTAAATTTCACTGGGAAATTGAGGTGCGACCATGCTGCGTTTTGCGCTGTTTCATGTCGCAGCCACTATGCCTACCCACGCAAGTGAGGTACCATTTTTTTCGGGAGACCTGGGGGCACGCTGGGTGAGTGGAAATTTGTTGATCGACGCAGATTCCAGAACTTTCCACCACAGAAATGTGAGGAAAATTTGTTTTTTTGGTCAAATTTTTATGTTTGCAAGGGATTCTGGGTAACAAAATTTGGGGGTAGGCAGACGAGTCACCCCATCCTGAATTGCCCTGGGTGTCTAGTTTTCAAAAATGTATAGGTTTGCTAGGTTTCTCTAGGTGCTGGCAGAGCTACGGCGCAAAAACAAAAGGTAGTCTTTTTGTCCGAGTCGTGCTAAATTTCACTGGGAAATTGAGGTGCGACCATGCTGCGTTTTGCGCTGTTTCATGTCGCAGCCACTATGCCTACCCAAGCAAGTGAGGTACCATTTTTTTCGGGAGACCTGGGGGCACGCTGGGTGGGTGGAAATTTGTTGATCCACGCAGATTCCAGAACTTTCTACCACAGAAATGTGAGGAAAATGTGTTTTTTGGTCACATTTTTATGTTTGCAAGGGATTCTGGGTAACAAAACCTGGGGGTAGGCAGACGAGTCACCCCATCCTGAATTGCCCTGGGTGTCTAGTTTTCGAAAATGTATAGGTTTGCTAGGTTTCCCTAGGTGCTGGCAGAGCTACGGCTCAAAAACAAAAGGTAGTCTCTTTGTCCAAAGAACGTAAAATTTCACTGGGAAATTGAGGTGCGATCACGTTGCATTTTGTGCCGTTTCCTGTCGTAGGCACAAGGCCGACCCACACAAGTGAGGTACTGTTTTTATCGGGAGACCTGGGGGAACGCTGGGTGGGTGGAAATTTGTTGATCCACGCAGATTCCAGAACTTTCCACCACAGAAATGTGAGGAAAATGTGTTTATTTTGTCAAAATCTTAGCTTTGCAAGGGATTCTGGGTAACAAAACCTGGTGGTAGGCAGTCGAGTCACCCCATCCTGAATTTCCCTGGGTGTCTACTTTTCAAGAATGTATAGGTTTGCTAGGTTTCCCTGGGTGCCGGCAGAGCTAGGTTGCAAAAACTACAGGTAGGCACTTTGCCAAAAAAGGGTCAATTTGTAACTTTAGGTGTGACCACGTTGCATTTTGCGCCGTTTCCTGTCGCAGGCACAAGGCCGACCCACACAAGTGAGGTACCGTTTTTATCGGGACACTTGGGGTAATTCAGATTTGTAAATCAACTGTTATTACCAATTGAGCTTTCATGCATTTCTCCCTTTCAATGAAAGACATTGTGGAAAAAAAAATCTTTATGAAAAATGACCAATAATTCTCATGCTAGTATGAGTATTCCCAACTTTGAAAATGTGCAATTATATACTGTTTCTGAACTCTATAATTTGTACCCAATTCAGAAATACATAGGTGTCTTTCATACAGATTATTCCATGTATACATTTTCCAAGACAAAGTGCACTATACCCAGTAAATGAAAAAATACAATTGCAAGTTGCTGCTCAGTTTTTGGATCTGGGTTCGTCGGGTTCTTGGTGAAACTACAAGTCCTATATATCCCCACAACCAGGAAGGTCTAACAAATGTAACGGTATATTGCTTTCCAAGAGCTCTCAAAATTAGAAAAAGTTATAGGTGAAAACGTTGAGACAAAAGGCTGTTTTTTTCAACAAAATTTCAAATATTCCAATATCTAACTGTTAGTTTCTATAACGAAACCTTCATGGATTTAGACAAATGACCCCTTTCTGAATTCAGAATTTTGTCTACGTTTCGAAAATGTAAAGCTTTCCAGGATCCATTATTGCTTTCAAACTCATTTCTACCATTAACTGGAAGGAGGTGGAAAGCTCTAAAAATAGCAAAAATAGGCTATGTCCCAGAAAAATGCCAAAACTGAGTGAAAAATTTCGGTTCTCTGACAAAAGTCTGTCATTCCCTGAAAGCTGAGAAAATGGAGATTTCAGCCCCACAACCCCTTTTGTGATACCATTTTCAGGGAAAAACCCAGAGGCTTTCATTTGCAGCCCGTTTTTCCCATTTATCTGAAAAAAAGAAAAAAATCACTATATTTTGGTTAATTTATGGGACCCCTCCAAGGGAATCCACAAACCCTGGGCGCCTTTAGAATCCACATGATGTTGGAAGAAAAGGACGCAAATTTGGCGCGGATCCCTTATGTGGTCAAAAAGTTACAAGGGCCTAAGCGCGCACTACTCCAAAACGCCAAAAAAAGGCTTAGCACAGGAGGGGAAAAGGCCTAGCAGCGAAGGGGTTAAGCGATTTCCGGTGAAGGACGGAAATTGAGAGTCTAATAGTCTCCTGTTTCAGTATCTGTTTTTCAGCTTGACAGATCCTGACCCACTTACATTACTGTCCATACAATTGAGAACGTTGAACAATGTTAGTACAGCACACGCAGCCACAACACGCATATATTTTACAATTCTTACAAGTGGTGTTATCTGCAAACCTGGGGCCGTATTATGCATTGTGATTGTTTGCCCCCGGCGCACCGTTTAAAAGGTGCCCTCGGCGCAAACAATCACAATACGCCCTATTATGATTAAGTCTCCCCGTTTTTCTGTTTTTACAGATAAATAAGGGGTTAAGGGGTTAGCAGTCTAGCTGCAGGACGCCTCCCGCCCTCCCGCGCTATATAAATCCGCCACAATCTACAGCGCGTTGATTACTATCGTGCTGTTTTTCACCCCTGAGGCGGAAGCCGGGGGCTTTACTGCTCTATCTGTTATCACTTTTTTAACTGTGTGTTATTACGTAATTTTAATTTCGCCGTTTGTCTCACAAGTAGCTTACTTACTTGTGGGAATCTTAAGGACAAATTGTTCAGTCTGCTAAAAACACCCAACACCGATTCCGGCACAGCCGAGTAGGGGCTGGCGCTGAGGACAGAGACAGGGCTTACAGCCAGTTAGAGCCGGCATTTTGAGAGGGCTAAGGGGTTAGCAGTCTAGCTGCAGGACGCCTCCCACCCTCCTCGTCACCCTATAAATTCCACATGTCTCCACGTCCGCGCAGCAAGCCCGTCTGCGCCCGTCTGCGCCCGTCTGCGCCCGACCGGGACCAGGGGCCACCCACCCTGGTTGTCTCCAGCAACAGAGGCTAGTATATAGTAAGGACTCCCTGCTCCGATCGCGTCCCCCCATACCATCTTGCTGCTCTCATCATTACCCCCCTTTGGACATTCCTCAGTCTTGCCCTCATTGTAAGCTTGAACTAATTAATCCTTCCACCCATCTGGGCCCTAAGGACTATCACATGCTTCTCCTCAACTGCCGATCTCTCTCTAAACACAGCTTAGAGATGTCCTTGTTGTTGAAGGAACATATGCCGGATGTGGTTTTTTTAACGGAAACGTAGCTCACTCAAGATTCCCAGTTCGATGTAGTACAAGCTATCATTCCTGGCTACCAGATAGCCCGTTTAGATCGTCCACAGGGCAAAGGTGGAGGGCTAGCTATCATTTATAAAGACACCTACGTATGTCGCTGCCTGACGGAGTCCATTGCGGACTGTGAAAGTCTCCCCTTTGTCATTGAATTTACACCCAACAACAGTCTCTCGGGCATTCTCATTTACCGCCCCCCTGGGCCGATAAAAAAATTTCAAATGGATCTTCCATCTGTTGTGGCAGAATTAGTTACTTCACCCTCGAATTTTACACTACTGGGAGATTTTAACATTCATTTCGACAATATGCTAGACACTACTGCCACAGGAGTTACAGCCAGCTTAGCCGCTATTCAATTAAAGCAACTGGTCCTAGGTCCAACACACATCAAGGGTCATCTCCTGGACCCAGTATTTAGTAATAGCAAACTTCTAAAGGTGGGTAGTATCAGCCATCTACCCTGGACTGATCATTTTCTGATCCCGTTAATCTGGTCCACTCCCAATTTTTTACCTTCTACTCCCGCTCCACATACAACCCGAAACTGGTCAAAGCTCAATATAGACAAATGGACGAGCAGTCTTACTGCCACCAATCCTCTATTTTCCTCTGATCCTTGTGCCAATAACAGGCTATTTAACAACTGGATAACGAGTTCTTTGGACTCCGTACTTCCCTTGCGAGCCTTTGGCACAAAAAGGAAACAAAAAACAGCGCCCTGGTTTTCTGAAGAGCTCAGGGAAAAAAACGTTTCTGCAAAAGACTAGAAAGGAAATGGCGCCTATCCTAAGATTCTACAGATAAAGCGACTTATAGGGAAGCCATTAGGAATTATAAAAATGCAATAAAAATCAGACAATCTACACACTACACGAAAAAAATCAAATCGGCCAAATCCAAGCCTAAAGAAATTTATCAGATCGTAAAAACATTGACTAGGCTGCCATCTCCATCTACAGGTAATGACAACTCCACCTCTCGATGTGATGAACTGGCTAATGCTTTCTTTCAGAAAGTAAATACAATTTATCTTTCCTTTCCTGACCTGGAAGCAGAACTGCCCTCGCAAGAAATCGACTCTCCGATCAAGCCAGAGGCCTCCTCCCATAACAACCATCTGGACCATTTTCCTTTGCTACATCTCGACACTCTTGAGTCCTTAATAAATCAAATTAAAACAGGTTCACCCTGCGATCCTGCCCCCCCTGATACGCTGATTCAAGCCAATAAAATCATTCTTCCCACTCTGGTGGAGTTGTTGAACTCGTCCATTACAAGTGGGATAGTGCCACAGGCTTGGAAACATGCCATGGTCCGAGCATTGTTGAAAAAACCCACTCTTGATCCAACGAACTCTAACAACTATCGTCCGATATCGCTGCTTCCCTGGGCAACCAAGACCATAGAGAAATATATTAACACCATCTTAACTCAGTTCTTTGAGCACAACCATCTGCTCGACACTTCCCAGACAGGCTTCCGCCCAAAACACGGCACGGAGACAGCTTTGCTGGCTGTGACAGAAGAGACAAGGCGTATACTCGATCAGGGAGGGTCAGTGGCAGTGATCCTCCTTGATCTGAGCGCCGCCTTTGATACGGTTAATCATAAAATACTCTTAAACCGCCTCCTCGAGATGGGAATTTCGGGAGAAGCCCTGGCTTGGTTCAGGTCTTTTCTATCTGACCGAACCTTCCAGGTCTTTGAAGGCACATCGGTCTCTTCAAGCAAGCCTCTGGGATGTGGGGTTCCGCAGGGCTCTTCACTGAGCCCTACTCTCTTTAATGCCTATATGAGACCGCTGGCTGGAATTGTGCGTCCGTATGGCATCAACATCGTTACCTATGCGGACGACACCCAGCTAGTGGTCTCTCTTGTGCAAAAGAGCAACCCGCTACCGCAGTCCAACTTAACAACTTGCTTGGAACAGGTCAAGAGTTGGATGACTAAGTTGTGTCTGAAGCTCAATGATGATAAAATGGAGCTAATGCTCCTTGGCCCTTCAGCTCCTTCCACCCTGGAGCTGTTATGGCCTCTGAGCATGGGCACAGCCCCCACCCCGAGAGACAACATCAAAATCCTAGGGGTGTGGATGGACAAATCATTGACCTTCGACACGCAGGCAACTAAAGTCTCTGGGACCTGTTTTGGCCTCTTGAGGATGGTAAAAAAAAATCCTTCCACTCCTGCCCTTTGAGGCCAGACAGATAGTCATACAAGGCTTAATTCAATCTCGCCTTGATTTTAACAATGCTCTGTACCTGGGGGCGCCGGAGTACACTCTACAAAAACTGCAGCGCACTCAAAACTGTGCAGCTCGCACACTGCTTGGCACCCCACGCAGAACCTCAATACAACCTGGCCTAAGAACATTACACTGGCTCCCCATCAAAGAGAGAGTCAAATTTAAATCTCTGTGCATTGCACATCAGGCTTATTGGAAATCACGCCCAGAGATCAGCCACTCCCTGGTATCGCCATATCAACCTACCAAAGCCCTCCGCTCTTCACATGCCTTCTTAGCTCAAGTCCCGAGGATTTATAGAGCAAGGGCGGGAGGTCGATCCTTCGCTTATAAAGCCCCGAAATTATGGAACACCTTACCACTTCATCTCAGAGCAGACTCCAACTTGTCGAGTTTTCGCAAGCAGCTTAAAACCTTTCTTTTTAACCAATAGGGTCCCCCTGCTCTTCCTCTTTTCCTCTTAGAGTACTGATGGTAGTTTTTTAGCGCCTAGACGCCTCAGGGCAGCTGTTAGCGCTTAATAAAACGGTTTTCATTTCATTTCATAAATACAGACAGAAAACCATTTAATTTCCGGTCTGTATTTATTTGTAAATGTGGATAAAAAACGGAAATTAGGTCCTTTTTGAGTGATTCTAAATACACTTTGCCATGTCTGCCAGCCCAATAACTGGTGGATTGATAGGTAAGGGGGTTAAAAAAAGGAATTTAGATAAAGAGGCTTAAACAGCAGTAGCTATGCACAAGGCCGATACTGAAATGTGCATATTTTCATATAAGTGAAGTGATTTATATTCTGCAGGTGTTCATATCACTAAAACCTGGCAAACATTCACGTTTCACTGCATATTTTTTAGTGAAATAAATGTGGAAATATACAAATTTTCAGCTTTATTTTTTAACAAAGTCCATAATAAATACAGATAAATGCAGATAAAGTTGACAAAAAATAAATATGGCTAAATACAGATGGAAATGTCAAAAAAATAAATACCATAAAACCGGGAGCCCTAGTTATGATGTATGTGCTGCCCCCAGGGCAGCCGCGAACTCACGTGGCCCTGGGGGCAGCGCATACATGTGAAAACATGGAGCAGCTGCTCTGTGTTTTCACAGTGCGGGCAGCACCCGCCTTCACTTTTACAGGGTAATAGAGATCCCCTTGCAGACGGGTGCAGTCAGTGACTGGAGCCATCTGCAGGGGGACGTCTGGGGGGTCTATGGGACCCCCTATACCCCCTGCAGAGGGCTGCTCTCAGGAGGTGCACTAACAGTGTGCCACCTTTTAAATGGTACACTGTCAGTGCGCCTCCTGAGGGCTGCTTTGACTCTGCACCTGCATCTGTAATATGGAGCGGGTGCAGAGTCAAAGGAATTCTCTCATTTGCATAGGGCACGCCCCTATGCAAATGATGGAACACCCTCTGAAGGTAGCGTTGGCGCTATAAGTGCACCAGCGCTATTGGAATTTTAGAAGGGGACGCACAAGCGTCTGTACCCCCTTCTTTAATACCAAAGTGCACCGGGGACACGTAAAGCGGGCGCACACGCCCATTGCGCCCACTGGGGAACTTATTGTAATACGGCCCCTGCTCTCCAATAAGAGAAAAGTATGCTGTAAGCCCAGGTATTAGAAAAACTAAAAATGCCTGTGATACTCAGATTACAATAATCAGCGTGCATGCGAAATTTCACTCATGTAAAAAAAAAAAAAAAAGAACGCACAGTCCTAATTTTATTGACTAGGAGCCTGGGCTGTCTTATCCTTAATCAGGGAATAGAAAGACACTAAAAATAAAATGCAACTATAATTCAATCTACTTCCATAAATGTCCTAAAGCCAGAGAGTTATGTGAACTCATATTAAGTAAAAAGTTAGATATTCTGTGTAGAGTGGAAACTTGGCTGAATATATGGTCAGGTTCAGCTGTAGCTGAGATGTGTCCTCGCAGTTTTTCTGTTATAAAACTTCACAATCTACTTGAGAACAGACCTATAGGATTAGTATCATTTTTGAAGATTCCATTCCAGTCACATTGTCAGCCACATTCAGCATTCCACCCATTTGTATGATAGATATGATGATCATTTGTCCCCCTCCATTCCCTACAGTAGCACTTATTGGTTCCTTTTTTAATACGGCTTCGGAATGGTTGCTACCAAATAATAAATACTGTGCCTAATTTGAGCCAGTGGTTGCAGGTGCAGCCCACTGGCACTCATTTTTGGAGACTAGCACTTATTTTTTCTCAAAAGACTTTGATACAGAGCAAGAGAGAGAAAAACACTGGACAAAAAGAGGAGGAGAAAGATGGAAAAACAGTGACAAAGGGAGAAAGCACGGGTAAAAAAGAACTTGCAGGTTCAGATAAAGAGGCAGAGAGTGTGGTATTTAACAAGCTGCCCATTTAAAGGGCAAGCTACAGGCTTCTTCTAAAGAAATAAAAAAAATTTTTTGCAAATTAAGAACTGTATAATAATAATCTATAGTTCTTAGAAGACGTTAACACCTGTACGGATATTTCCACCAACAGAATGGCTGGACAATATTTGAACATCTGGAGCTGGGTGGAATGATTCAGTGGATTAAGCAACCCTCTCTTTGTGCTGATCACACCCATGATTTACTCTTTTAATCAAAAATTCTGACATCTAATGTTAAAGTGATCCCATGAAGATGGCAGACCGTGCGTTATTAGACATTATCCCAAGAGATTCTCAGCCACTGTCCTTTAAAAGAAGGGATACAGCCAATAATTAGAAAATAATTACCCAGAGGTCCTTCAGACTAAACTCCAGGAGCCACATTACATAGAAGGTGTATTTTCATTGTCTGCGCTGCGTGCACCTTTAAATAGGTGCCCCCGGCATAAACAATGAAAATGCGCCCTATTACGATGAATGCCGTTCCATGTTTTCACAGTGCAACCCGCCTGCACTTTTGAAGGGGATTAGAGATCCCCTTGCTGGCGGGGACAGACAGCGACTGCACCCGCCTGCAAGGGAATGTTTGGGGGGACCATAGGACCCCCTTTCCCACCCCCACCAGAGGGCTCCCATCAGGGGGCGCACTAACAATGTGCCACGTAAGAGGTGCACCTCCTGAGGGTCTTTTTGCCTCTGCGCCCGCATCAGTAATACGGCGTGCTCGCAGAGGCAACATGATTCCCTCATTTGCATGGGGCATGCCCCCATGCAAATGAGGAAACAACCCCTACAGATAGCACTGGCGTGTTAAGTGCGCCAGCGATATAGATATTACAGAAGGGGCAGCACAAGTGTCTGTGGCCCCTTCTGTAATACCAAAAGGCCCCAGGTACGCGCCAAGCGGGCACAAACGCCCTTTGGACTGCAGGGGTACTTTCTGTAACACGGCCCCATGGCACTCCCTTAGAACCAAAGTGTTCACTTGTTTCTTTGCTTTGGAAAGCTGACTAAAAGTAATGCTAAGCAACCCTTTGATCTGCTTTGCATTATTTTGCATCAAGTATCCGTGCGCTGTGGTATATAAATAAATAATACCGGATCTATTTTTGGATTAATGAATGAATAACAGATAGCTCAATAAAATAAGAGTCAAGATTCGAGGTAGTAGGAGTTTCTGCAGGTTTATTACAGCATAAGGACAGGATCAGGACAACCTGCATAGAACAGAGGTGACAGGGCCCAGCAGGACAACTGGGGCCCAGCAGCTGCCGGGGCTTGATCTGGGATGAGCGCGCTAACTTTTAATAACAATCCATCAACTTATATACATAGCGCAAACACATAGCATTACATTGCAGTAGGCGTAGCAGTGGGTGGAGCAGAAGGCGTGACGCGTAGCAGTCGCGAAAGATAACAGTAAAAAGAGGTGTAACTGGGAGTATACTTAGGCATGTGGTGCAAACGTAACAGAATATGTCATGAATGGGCGGAAACATTGGAGGGGCTACCTAAGGAGCCGGGACCTCTAACCTAATGGTGCGCGAAAACTGGCAATGACGTATTACTAGGAGAAGCTGGGGGCTACGAACTCTGTGCTAGGAGCAGAGACTAGAGTCTGGAGGGTCGGAGCGACATGTACCTAAACCCTATCTGGTATCTGATGTTTAGGGAACATGTTGATATAAACTAGAAGTCATGAGGGGAAAAGCTAACTTGATTCTAAGACTGGACCATGCATTATTCTACATGTAGTGCGTGATGAAGAATATTAAATGACCATTAATACAGTATTTCTCTAACGTGGAGCCGAAAAGGCTAGACAATGACGGAAACTATTGATGCAGTTCAGTAGCTCAGGAATGCAGAGAAGGAGGACTGAACTGATAGCTGGAATCATAACATACTTTTGGCAGACTCAGAGGCAGAGCCAAGCTGCACCGGGCACTGCGAGGCAGGAAGTAAGTGAAGGGTCGAGGATACAGGTGGGGGCTGTATCGCTCCTCAGCGAGGCTTTCAGGAGACAGGAGCTGAATCTGATGTCCGGGCCCTGTTGAGGCCTAGAAACGGGGACTTTATAATGGAATAACGTGCACACTGAGAACCGTGGCAACATAACTTTACATAGGCCTGATATTCGTAGTATTCACGAGGACTGGAAACTAGCATACTAAAGGTGGACACAACTGGAATTGCGTCATTAATCGGACATGGGGAATAACATATGCATATTGGTCATGCACACATAACATATGATGGATGAGGCGTAGGGACACAGAACATGGCAAAATTTACTTTTCCACATTCCCTCCTTGTCACTACGTTTCCATCAGGAAACATCAATTTTCATGATACCATCTATCATTTCATACAGTATCATTTGCTCGTCTCGAATTGTCTTGGAACGGGATTTAGAACGGGGCTTGGGACTAGGAATACAAGAGGTAGCACAAATGCCGCAAATCGCAGGGCCACATTGTATACAGAGGCAGCAGCTAAATATGATCGCTACTGCAATACCTAGAAAAGACAGGACTTTCCATCCCCATGCGGAAATTATATTCCAGAACCAACCGGACCATGTCCAGGTGCCTGGATCTTGGTGTAACAGATGGGCAATTTTATGGAGTCTGGTTATAGCTGAATAAACAGACGGCGCGTTATTTGGAATGAAAATGCAGCAACTAGATCCGATGACTCTACAGGCCCCGCCCCTATCGGCCAGTATGACGTCAAGGACGAGACGTTTTTGCAAAACGACAAATCTCATAGCAGATTGTTCTTCGGTTAGGTTACCTAGAGCAGAGGCAGTCTCATTTACTACAGCTTCAAGGGTTCTTGTTAACCTACGGATCAGTTTACTATTCTGGACAGGTCCTACAAAGAAGAAGAAACCTTTATTGAAATCTGTATACTGTTCTAGAGTAGTTTCAGTATAATCGACAATTGGGGACTCCCTTCTATGTCTAATGTGTACTAGATGTGTGTTTCTGTGATAATCAGATGGGGCTAGGAAAACAGGTGGCAGTAGGAAAGCAATGTAACAGGTTCCCTCCCAATCGAGGGGCAGACGAACATATGCGGTCTGACCACAAATAAAATAAGAATGACGTGAAGCTTTGAAAACAGATTTCCTACTGTCACTATACTGGATAACAGTAATACATTCACTATGTCCTACGTGTATGGAACCATAATTACGGACACATAATTCGCCTTTGACAGGTAGTACTGAAATAGCAGGTAAGTCTGGAGTAGTATCAGACTGAACATTCAGGACCATAAAATTCGACGAATAATTACCTAAATTATAAACTTCATTTTCTAGATCTAAACCTGTTCTGTGGGGGAAACCTTGCTTGTCTGAAAAACATGTACTGTTAAGAAAAGACATATCTGTTGAGGATGACGTTAACGTGGACCATGCTCCACACGAACCATTATGTGAGAATGGATAAGGAAAAAGTGGCAGAACTCCCTTTGATGTCTGAAAAGGGGGGAGTCGCCCACACACCCAACAATTAGTGGCATTGCTGGTCTGGTGTGAATAATGTAACATACGGATAAATGTGTTGTTGCGCATAGCGAGGCGGTATGAATATTCGTGGGGAGGCAGATCACTAAACGTGTGCTCTACTGTAGCATTAGCAGACATATTTACATGAGGAACTGGAAAATACAGATAGAATGCATAGCTGGTGCAGGAAATCATTATGCTGATGAATAATACGAAACTCAGAAAAACGATACATTGAATTGAACTTCGACTGACTCTCTCACTATGGGGGTCTATTTTATACATGTCAGAAACAGTCTAACCGTTTCACCTAGGGGAGGACTTATACAATCAAACTGACTGACTTATTTTACTAGACCTGAGCTTTAACTTATACTCCTGTTGCGGAGTTTTCTCTAACAAGGGAGGGGTTGTAATAATGTCTTGTGCGGGACAGTCCTTGAGAGCAATATTCTGGCAGTCCTTCAAATCCTGGGAAATGTTTTTAGAAACGGGTTTCAATCCTTTGAAAAGTTTAATATGAGAAAGGTGGATCCATCCTTTTCTGCCTTCCAACTTGACGGCTGTACGGGTGGTGAGGAGGACCTGACGTGGCTCCTTCCAACGTGGTTCCAGCGGACTTGATCTGTCAAAATTTCTGATCATCACTAGGGAGCCTGGAACGATCTCGTGCGGTGCCACCTCGGTATTGTCTGGAAATGCGGCAGCAACCTGTGAACGACATGAGTTGAGGGCAGACATCAAGGAAGCTAGGTAATCTGTCAGCATATTACATGAAACATCGGTAATACTTCGGGGTCTAGGAGTACCCCACATGTTAGGGGGGCGGCCGAATACGACCTCATACGGGGACAGACCTGATCTGGAATGTGCAACCATGCGCATATAAAACAGAGCAACTGGCAGAGCTACTAGCCAGTCCACACCTTTTTCTTTACAGACTTTGGCAATACGGATTTTCAGGGTCTGATTATGTCTCTCTACGAGACCGGCTGCTTCAGGATGGCGTACACAATGAAACTTCCACTGGTACCCTAACAACAGGGAAACGTGCCTCATGAGTTCGGATGAGAATGGCTGACCGTTATCAGAATATACGACTCTAGGGAGTCCGTATCTAGGGAAGAATTCACGAACCAACTGCTTGGCAGTGGTCGCGGCTGTGTAATCTGGGACTGGATATGCTTCTGTCCACCTGGACAAAGCGCATACTACTACAAGGACATACTTGAAACCTCGACATCGCTCCATCTGAATATAATCCATCTGGAGGACCTCAAAAGGGTGGTCAGGGGGCTGGAAACCACCTTGTTCCACCGGGACACTTTTACCTGGATTAAACTGACAACATATCATACAGGTACGGACTTTCTGCTTGGCTGCAGCTCGTAAATGCTTGTTGAACCAAATGTTCTGGATACTGTCTAACATAGCTTTTTCTCCTAAATGTGCTGGACTATGTGCGGTGTTGATAATGACTTGAACCATAGAATCGGGGAGAAACCATGTGGCTCTACCCTTCGTTAACCATCCTTGATCTGTCTGGACCCCTCCTTGTTCATACCATTTCTTGATTTCATCGGGAGTAGCATGTAACTGTATATCTATGACGTCTTGAGTAGGGTCCTTAACTGTCATACATGTAGTCGGATCTGGAATATGTGTCAGGTTAACTGGAATGTCTGGAGTCTGTGCTGTAAGCTTGGCTGTGCGGTCTGCTAGATCATTACCTTGGGAAATAATGTCAGTGACTTTCGTATGTGCTTTGCATTTCATGATAGCAATAGATGTCGGTAAATGTATGGCATCTAACAGGGCTTGAATAAGGAGACCATGCTGAATCTTGGTTCCATGAGAAGTCATGAAACCTCTCTCCTGCCAGAGCACTCCGAAGTCGTGTACAACTCCGAATGCGTAACGTGAATCTGTGTAAACATTAACTTTCAGGTTCTTGGCATGTATACAAGCTTGTGTCAGAGCGACTAGCTCTGCTGCTTGAGCGGACAGGGTATCAATACGGTGTGTTTCAATAACTTCGGTGTCAGTAGTTACTGCATACGCGGCGACTAGTTCTCCTGTACTAGTTCTCATACATGAACCATCCACATAAAGTGTCAGGTCAGGATCTGGTAACGGAATGTCTGTCAGGTCTTGTCTTGGCTTTGTCGTAATGTTAACTACTTCCACACAATCATGTGGGTCTGGATTTGAATTAACTGATGGTAACAGTGTAGCAGGATTCAGAACGTTGCAGCATCTAATGTCTATGTGTGGCTGGAACAGTGTCAATTCATAACCTGTTAAACGTGCAATTGTCAAGTGCTGTGTTTGTGTTCGGTTTAAAAGAACTTCTACTGAATGTGGGACTTGTACTGTCAGGGAGTGTCCTAAAACTATGGAATCACTTTGTCTGATAGCTAGTGTTGTGGCTGCAACTGACTTGAGGCACGCAGGCAACGCCTGGGCGACTGGATCTAATGTGCTCGAAAAATAAGCACAGGGCTTGTATTGTCCTGCTTGATCTTGTGTGAGAACAGATAATGCTGTACCTTCGCGTTCAGTAACGAAAAGTGTAAAAGGCTTACTGTAGTTCGGTGTAGCTAGAACTGGAGCTTGACATAGGGCTTTCTTTAACTCATTGAAACTAAGTGTATGGTCAGATGTCCAAGGGAGGACAGTCGATACGGCTGCCTCCTGTGTCGTTAACTGTATCAGTGGCTTGGCTAGAAATGCATACTGGGGAATCCATTGTCTACAATAAGAAGTAAGGCCGATAAAGGCACGTACCTCCTTCTGGGTTCTGGGCTGGGGAAGACTCGCTATTAACTGGATACGGTCTGGTGTCAACTGCCTACCCCTCTTGGACAGCAAGTGTCCTAGGTATACCACTTGCTGGACACAGAATTGAAGCTTCGAAGGTGACACCTTGTGCCCCATCTCGGCTAGAAAATACAAAACTGTAAGGGATGCTCGCTCGCAGTCACGTTCAGAACGGGCTGTGATCAGTAGATCATCGACATACTGGAGCAGGGCAGTGTCAGTTGGCATGTGAATATTGTCTAGTTGTCTCTTGAGTGCTTGACTGTAAATACTAGGACTTTCTGTGAAACCTTGAGGAGCGCGTGTAAACATATAGCTCCTTCCATTTAAACAAAATCCGAAAAGAAACTGGCTGTCTGGATGAATAGGAACACTAAAAAATGCATTCTTGAGGTCAATGACAGTGAAGAACATGGCTTCGGAATCAATGGCTGTTAGTAGGGAAGAAATATCTGGGACAACTGGGTACTGAGGAATAATACATTTATTAAGCTCTCGTAAATCAATCACTAATCGATATACTGGGGGTGCATTTGGATCAGTACGTTTCATGACTGGAATGATCGGAGAATTGCATACATTGGAGTCAGTTTCTACAACTACTCCTTGAGCCATGAGCTCGTCAATAATTTTGGATAAGGCTGCTACAGCCTCAGGTGGCAATCTGTACTGTCTGATTCGGGGTAACACTACACCTGGTTTGAGAGTCACACGATGGGGTGTGATTTGCATGTAACCTACATCAGTTGGACCTTGCGCCCATAAATGCTGTGGAACTTTAGACAATCTTGAATCAAAATCTCGTAATACATAGTGACCCTTAAAGTCACGTAGGAACAGACGTATTCCCTCTGGGGAACAGCAAATGACTGCACCTAACTCTTTCAGTGTTTTAATGCCTAACAGATTTTCTGGACATGACTTAGTAAGTAACAGATCAGTAGTGCGGGACAATGGACCTACTTCTAGAGTGACTGGCTTAGATATCTCATTAACTATTGGCTTTCCTGAAAATCCAAGGGAAACATTTCTTGAGCCTGAGAGCGGAGCCCCTGGAACTTCGGCGTGACTAATTGTGGTCCTACTTGCCCCTGTATCGATCAAAAACTTTCTGTCTTTCCCTAATACTTGACTGTGAACATAGGGACCTTCTTGATCTACAGGTATCTCGATGAGAGGCAAGCCTACCTCCCTCTCTAGGCTGTTTCATGAATATGGCTGGTACTCTGGATACTCAGACTGTGCATACTGGTACATCTGCGATGTAACGTGCTGTGTTGCAGCAATAGGCTGCGGTACTGTAACTGTCTGTTGTGCATTCTGTGACTGAGGAATCTGTGAAACTTGTTCTTGTCTAGGCGGACGTGGTCTTTCTTTGGTCTTACCAGTAGCTATATTATGTTTCAGAACTGCACACTCGTTTATAAAATGACCTGGCTGTTTACAATAATTGCAGTTCCCTTTAACGGGAGCTGCAGGATGACTGGCTTGATTCGGACCCCTCTTCTGACTGTCTTGAGGAACAGATTGTGCAACTAGCACTTTCATTTTCGTGTCTTTCATATGTTTTCTTTCGTGTTCTTGCTCTTCCCTGATTCTATTCTGGTGATACTGGAGCATCTGGAGCATCTGGGACGGGGTATTAGCTTGCCAGGTGCTTTCGACTTTCAAAACTCGGTTTTTAATTTGTGGACTTGAATTCTCGACTAATTTAGTAACGAAAAGGTGAGGGTATGACTCACTACTTGTCTTGAGACCACTGTTGATACTGAAACATTTCTCAAATCTAGAATAAAAATCACTAATATCTTCATCTTGTTTCTGTTTACAGGCTGAGATTGCATCCCAGTCTTCTTTTCTCGTTGTCAATAATCTGGGTAAAACTTGAATCAATAATTCTGGTAATTCTTTACATTTATCTCCAAGACCGGTACCTGGTACTCGTGCCTTGTCTTCAGCTTCTAGAGCTGCCCAATCGATCTTTTTCTCTCCCACCTCCCATTCCTTTTCCTTTAACTTTTCATACACCCCTGCGGGTAACAGGACCTTTAACATTTTAATGATATCTGGGTAAGTGTATTCTCCCATACGGAGCATGTCTTTTAATTCTCTATGGAACCCTGCTGGATCTTTGTCATGACAGGGAATTAATTTCTTCATTTCAAGAAGTTCCATCTTTGATATTGGAGTGTATACAAACACTCGTTGCATTACGCCACCCGCCCCTTGGACTGGGTGGACCTCTCGTAACGGATTCTGTCTGTCTATGTAGAATGGTTTACTTTCTGGGGGTGAGACATGAACAAAATGCGGGTTCAGGAACGTTCTATATTTGTGGCGCTGTTCTAGAATGACACTAATTAAATCGGTACCTAGACCTCTCCATTTGTACTGGAGTAACTCGTTCAGGATATCATGTAACGGACCTGGATCAGAGTGCTGACCCTCATACAGAGTAATAAGGTGCTGGATCATATACGTACCCACCAGTCGTTGCTCGGCTGGGGGCAGTTTCAGAAACATTTGTGCCACTATTTCGTCTGGAAAAGTGGTAGAATCAGTAATCCATCGGACTGCTGATCGGGCTAGTTCTTGTTCATGCATAGTACTTAATTCACTGTAACCGACTCGTGATTTCAGAATGTGATCGGTAGCTTGAAATACTTGTTCTAGAGAACCTTGTTCTGGTGCTTGATGATGGAAAATAGACTTGTGTTCTAGACGTAAATGGCGATCTGGAAATCTAGATTTTCCTACATACGCTATTCTGGCGGAATTCTCGTCTTCCTCTTCAGGATCAGAGATACTTTCTTTCTCGCTTACTTGTGCTGCTTTACGCTGTTCGTGTATCTTTATTATTTCTTTACGGATTTTCTTATACATACTCTCCATAGCACCGACGGTCTTGTGCTTACCCTCGGCTATATTATCACTCCACCTTGTCAGGATTCTCATTTCGGCAGAATCTTTGGACGGGTAATCTTGTTCTCTTATTAGACAATTGATCAGGAACTTTAATATCATGAGCTGGATCTCGGCTTTCCTTTGAGACATAATCTCGCCAATACTTTCTGGATCATCCCCTGTACGGATGAAACGATATATTCTGTCTAGATCTTCTTTCATATTCGGTAAGGTGACTAGATACTCGGCCACCTTTCTTACGCGGAATGAATATAAAACCATATTATCCTCGCCTGGGACCGGATCATAGCAACATTCGGCAAGGGCTTGTCTGATTTCTGCAACAGACTGATATCTAGGCGTACGCTGTGATGCTTGTGCATGTAATTCGGCTAACGTTAAACGCTTGTGTGGCGGCGGGGTTTGAGGAGGACCTCCTCCTGCGGCCCCTAGACTAGAATCGTCGACTGACATTCTTCGTGGCGGAGCGGGAAGTTGAAACGCTGGCTGGACCGGGGGTACCGTAGCAGGTACTCCGGTGTCTGGAAGAGCGGGAAGTGCCTGATTTACAGGGACTGGCGGAGCGCGAACAGGATTTGCATATTCTGGGACTGTGTCGTCCAAATAGGACGAAATAAAAATATCAGCTGCGGTCGGTTTATGACGTAGCTTGGTCGGAACTAATGGTGGCGGGAAATTACTGGATGCCTCTGGGGTCGCTTTTGGCAAGCCCTCGGCAAGAAGAGGATACATACCCTTAATGAGGGCATGCCTCTGTCTGTCTGACTGTTCGGCTTTGACTTGTTCACCTATCTCGATTAATTCTCTTTCTTGGGCTCGTTCCTGGGATTCTCTACTTAACTCTGACTTTCTGACTTCCTTTTCCGTTCTTCTATGAGCTTCTTTACGCCATAACTCGATGGCATCTTTCTGTGACTGTCTGGCTTTCTTTTTCCATAATGCTTCTTCTACTCGCATGATACATTCGGCATCCCATGTACCCGATACGGGCCATCTATACTTTTCTTCTAACTGTTTGGTATACTCTACCCATAAGTCTAGATACATTATGGCGCTTATGCCATGTTTCTGATACATAAAGTGACCTGGACTGTCCCTGGGCGGGACAGGAACCGCTTCCTCTAACAGACCCTTTCTAGTTTTTATCTGACGTAACTTGGAAAAGAGCGGCATTGTAAACTTGAATCGGAACACAATACAATACACGAAAAACAATAACAATTAGGAAAACAATTCAGGCATACCACGACATTGGAAAGACATTAAACAACATTATAAATGACAGTTCGAACAGAATATTACCTGGAATACTGAGAACAGAAACAGAACAGAATTTCTCGAGAACGGAACAGACTAGAATTACTGGATGCACTGCTGTAACAGTACGGAACATACCGGTCCCATAAAGGGACGCATCAAGACCCGTATCCACCTAGGTGAACACTTCGTTTGTGAGTCTGGGCACCACCAACCCACGGACCAGGAGTCAATTTAGATTGGTCCTGTCTAGATACTACCCCAGCAATGGTACTCACCGGGCAGCACGGAACGGAAGGCCTCGGACGGGACTGGACTGCTACGACGACGAACTTCGGACTTCGGACTTCAGTTACGGGTGGGCCTCCGGATACCTCGGACCTTGGACTCTCGGCTTGGGCTCTGGTCGGGACTCGCCGCGTTCCTCCACCGTCTCGTTCGGATGCTGGACCGCCTCCTCCGTCTCCTCCGTGGGCCTGAGGGATACTTGAAGCAGAAATATCTGCACGTGGCCGGTATGGTTCCGTCACGGCTGCAGAGGGTCAGGGGGTCGGCGTGGCTTCACCGACGCGTGGGGAAAGGGCAAGTCCCTGTTCGGGCGCCATTATGTGGTATATAAATAAATAATACCGGATCTATTTTTGGATTAATGAATGAATAACAGATAGCTCAATAAAATAAGAGTCAAGATTCGAGGTAGTAGGAGTTTCTGCAGGTTTATTACAGCATAAGGACAGGATCAGGACAACCTGCATAGAACAGAGGTGACAGGGCCCAGCAGGACAACTGGGGCCCAGCAGCTGCCGGGGCTTGATCTGGGATGAGCGCGCTAACTTTTAATAACAATCCATCAACTTATATACATAGCGCAAACACATAGCATTACATTGCAGTAGGCGTAGCAGTGGGTGGAGCAGAAGGCGTGACGCGTAGCAGTCGCGAAAGATAACAGTAAAAAGAGGTGTAACTGGGAGTATACTTAGGCATGTGGTGCAAACGTAACAGAATATGTCATGAATGGGCGGAAACATTGGAGGGGGCTACCTAAGGAGCCGGGACCTCTAACCTAATGGTGCGCGAAAACTGGCAATGACGTATTACTAGGAGAAGCTGGGGGCTACGAACTCTGTGCTAGGAGCAGAGACTAGAGTCTGGAGGGTCGGAGCGACATGTACCTAAACCCTATCTGGTATCTGATGTTTAGGGAACATGTTGATATAAACTAGAAGTCATGAGGGGAAAAGCTAACTTGATTCTAAGACTGGACCATGCATTATTCTACATGTAGTGCGTGATGAAGAATATTAAATGACCATTAATACAGTATTTCTCTAACGTGGAGCCGAAAAGGCTAGACAATGACGGAAACTATTGATGCAGTTCAGTAGCTCAGGAATGCAGAGAAGGAGGACTGAACTGATAGCTGGAATCATAACATACTTTTGGCAGACTCAGAGGCAGAGCCAAGCTGCACCGGGCACTGCGAGGCAGGAAGTAAGTGAAGGGTCGAGGATACAGGTGGGGGCTGTATCGCTCCTCAGCGAGGCTTTCAGGAGACAGGAGCTGAATCTGATGTCCGGGCCCTGTTGAGGCCTAGAAACGGGGACTTTATAATGGAATAACGTGCACACTGAGAACCGTGGCAACATAACTTTACATAGGCCTGATATTCGTAGTATTCACGAGGACTGGAAACTAGCATACTAAAGGTGGACACAACTGGAATTGCGTCATTAATCGGACATGGGGAATAACATATGCATATTGGTCATGCACACATAACATATGATGGATGAGGCGTAGGGACACAGAACATGGCAAAATTTACTTTTCCACATTGCGATATAAGTGCTAATAACATAACATAACAAAGTGGCACCCCATGGGTGATACATGGATGTTACCACGTGACCACCTATAGTTTTTAATGCAAAGCCTCTATCTCTTTACATTTGTAGAGAGGGTTTCCACCGAAAAATATTGTGGCAGGTACACTGTATGTACAGCAAACATGCAAGGTGAGAAAAGTTTAAAGGTAAGCTTAAGCATAGTATTTTGTACTGCAAATGTGTCCTTTCTGTATAAAACCTAAGCAAGACTCACACAGACACCAGACGTGTGCATGACGCTGGGGAGCTAGAAAGTGTGCCAGAGCATGGGAAGACGGCTGAAGCGCCATATCTTACTAGATGTGTCGCAGTCCTGCTATCCAGCTCTCCATTTCGCACAATGCAGTGCAGTGACATTTGCAGATAGGGACCTGCGATTCTGGAAATAAAGTAATATTCCCAGGATTAGACAAAGTGCTTTTTTCTTTTTGTTTGTTTTTTGCAGTTTTATATAAATCGACCTGAATGTATCAGGATCTTTTACTTGAGCACCAGTTGCATTACAGGTGACAACTTCATTTTTTTCTTTTCTTTTTTAAACTTTTTTTTTTATTTAGGCACATGGAGATTGAGGGCCCGATGTAGGTAATCCCAGATTACCGATTCTTAAATACCGAATCATACCGATTCGGTATTTAAGAACTGGCAATCGGGATTTAGGTATTTTTACCGATTCAATTACTGAATCGGTAAAAATCGGTAATTACCAAATCGGTATTTACAGATTCGGTAATTGCCATTGATCCCTATGGGCCTTGAGGCCCATTGGAATCAATGGCAATTACCGAATCGGTAAATACCGATTCGGTAAAATTACTGAATTTACAAGGGGAACAGGGTGTCACTTTGACACCCTGTTGCACCCCAGATTCTGGCTTGTGTGCAATGTGACACACATACATGCCCTTAGGGCATGTATGTGTGCCACATGGCACCGGTGTACATGCACAGATGTGCATGTACACAGAAATTTATAATTTACCACCAAATATTATTTGGTGGTAAATTATGAATCGGTAATGGCCTGTGGCACTGTTTAAAGTGCCACCTACATCTTGATTTACCGATTCGGTAACTTTACCGATTCGGTATTTTACCGAATCAGTAAATTTACCGATTCGGTACAATTCAGGCCTCCTACATGTCCAATCCCAAATACCGGTCAGTAACGGACAAAATCGGCCTTTACCGATCGGTATTTGGCGACCTACATCGAGCCCTAAGTGATTTGACCAGAATCACAGGATGTTTGAGCCTCTTACCAGACTCAAACCTGGTTCCCCAGCTTCAAGGTCGGCTGCTCTAGCAGATGTCTTGCCCTGGAGTAAGTTCAAGCTCATCTAAGTCAGCAAAGAGATGTTTCGCGCTTGAAGAGCTAAAGAACTTACTAATTCAGACTAGTTTTAAGAGCAGGAGCATCATGCTAGGAGCCTTGTGTATAAGCCAGCTGGGCAGTCTGTTTTAGAGGCAGAAGGTTTTGCTATTGGCCCTCTGCTCCTACTGAGACAGAGTTGGCTGGGCAATAGGTTTTAATTAGAGTATATTTGTATTGGTCCTGTGCTGCTTCTCAGATTGAGCCATTGGTCAGTAGTTTTATAGGCAGAGAATTGTGTTATGGGCCCAGTGTTGTTGTGATTGGGCTGGCTAGCCAGCTGAGAAGGAGGCTTCAGAGGCAGAGAATGCCCCGGTTACTTACCGGTAATCTTCATTACTCCGAGTCCTTGTCTTCCTCGCCACAGTATAAACACATAAACCTCCGGCTCCCACAGAAACTCCAAGCACAAATTTTCTCGTTCTAGTCTCCCTCTCCCTCCTCCAAGATGGCCCCCAGTGGCTACAGCCAATCCCATAAAGGGATACAGAAACCAGCAAAACAACCTGAAAAACCAAGACGCAGACATGAAGCCACCACCAGGGCCGGGAGGGAAGGGAAACTATACTGTGGCGAGGAAGACAAGGACTCGGAGTAATGAAGATTACCGGTAAGTAACCGGGGCATTACCTCCTCGTCCGTCTTCCTCGCCACAGTATAAACACATTAGCCGATACCAAAGCAATTCAGCTTCATGCAAGGAAAACAGTCCACAACACGAATGTAGTAAAACACAGTTTATTAACAAGAGGCAGAGAAACCAAAAAGAAACACCTCAAGGAATACCAGCAGTTAGTACTGAAGAGGCAAAGGAAACAGAACCCCCACTCCCAACCTGAAGGAGGTAATGTGACATGAAGGTATGAGGGGACGACCAAGTGGCAGCCCTGCAAACATCCTCCATGGAGACCACCTTGAAAGCAGCCCACGACACAGCAACAGACCTGGTGGACCGACCCTAAACATGAAGAGAGGGAACCTCAGAAACAGAACCATATGCCAACAAAATGGCCTCCTTAATCCAACGACTGACCGTGGAAAGGGAAGGCTTCAAGCCCTGACGGGACAAACCAAAATTGACAAATAAATTGTCCACCTTACAGAAGGAAGAAGTGCGTGACAAATAAATCAACAAGGCACGACGAACATCCAAGAGGTGTAAAAGGCAATCCTCAGCCGAGGAAGGATTAGGGCACAGAACCGGAAGTACCACCTCAGCAGACCGGTGAAAAAATGAATCCACTTTAGGCACAAATGTAGGATGAGGGCGCAAGACCACCCGATCCAACAAAATAACCAAAAATGGAGCAGACCTCAGGAAAGCCCCCAACTCCCCAATACGCCTGGCAGAAGCAATAGCCACAAGAAACACGACCTTGAGCGTTAAAAACTTCAAGTCCACCGATTCCAAAGGCTCGAAAGGAGCCATTTGCAAGGAACGCAACACCAAAGGAAGGTCCCAAGTAGGAGGACACAGGATAGGACGGGGACGTTGGAAAGACAGAGACTTAAAAAGCCGTGCCACCAAAGGAGACACCGAAACCAAAGGAAGGACATGAAATGCCCGAATGGCGGCCCACTGTGCACGGAGAGTAGAAATGGCTACGCCCAACTCAAACCCATCATTCAAAAAAATCAAGAATGCGAGCTGGGTCCAAAGTAGCCATCGATAGCCCGCGACCAACACACCAAGAAGCAAAATTATCCCAATGTTTAGTGTAGGACTTTAGCGTAGAAGGCCTCTGGGACTGCTGAATGACACCAGCAACAGCCAAAGAACACCCTCATGCATCAGCGAATCCCTCTCAAGAGCCAGGCCCGCAGACCCAGGGACCGGAACACAGGCAGAGGAAGAAGAGGGCCCAACAGAGGGTAAAGCACGAACGGCAAGGCCCATCCCAGAGAAACCGCCAATTCCAACAATAGGGGATACCAAGGGCAACGGCACCACCCCGAAACAACCAGAAGGACAAATGACCCCTCCCTCTTGATCTTCTGCAAGACTGCCGGAATCAGGGGAACAGGAGGAAAAGCATACAACAGGCCCTTCGGCCAAAGGAATGACAGAGCGTCCACCTTCCAAGCATCCCGGCAAGGCATAATCGTGCAAAAGCAGCGGATCTTGGCATTGGACTGGGAAGCAAAGAGGTCTACAATCGGAGACCCAAACATCCTCCTCAACCTCCCGAACATCAAGGGCGTCAGGGACAAAGACCCCATGGATGGAAACACCCGGCTCAGACAATCCGCCACAGTGTTCTCCTGACCAGGGGGGTAAATCGCAGACAGGGACGCCAGGTTCACCTCTGCCCAAGAACAAATCAGACGGCTGAGGCAACTGAGGGAACGAACCCTGCACCCCCCTTGATGGTTGACATAGGACATCACCAACTGATTGTCCGTCCGGACCTGCACATGGCGACCCTGAAGAAGATCCGAGAAGGCCAACAGACCCAACAGAACGGCCTTCAGCTCCTTGTAGTTGGAAGAACAAGACAACACAGACCGAGGCCAAACCCCTTGAGTCGTTGAATCCCCCAGAGTAGCACCCCAACCCAGCAGGCTGGCATCTGTAGTGAGAACCTGAGATGGAACAACCAGAAATGGGTGACCCCGGGACAGATGAGCCTCGTCCAACCACAATTTCAGGACTACCCGAACCGCAGAGGACACAGGGATCAAAACACTCATATCTAGGGAATAGGGGTCCCAATGCAACAAAATGTGGGACACGACTTGATACATATGAAGGCGAGCCCATGGTACGCTCAATAAAGATGCAGACATCAGCCCCTGAACCCGCAACCACAGACTCACAGGATGAGAAGGCCCCAACAACAGGGAACATCAGGGACAGAATCCGAGCAGGGGGCAGGATCACCATCCCCAACTGAGTCCTGAACAGAGCCCCAATGTAAGTCAATTCCTGCGCAGGAACCAGGGAGGACTTCGGAACATTAACCAGGAATCTGTGATGCTCCAGGACATGGCACACCATCCGGACATGCAACTCCGCCTTCAAAAGAGAAGAAGCAGAAATCAAAATATCGTCCAGATAAGGAAAATCACTAATTCCCTCCCCATGTAAATGGCCAATAATAGGAGCCAGAATCTTAGTGAAAACCCTGGGCGAAGAGCAGAGGCCAAAAGGCAATACCTGGAACTGATAGTGATGACCCAGGACGCAGAATCGTAGAAACTTCTGAGAGTCCGGGTGAACAGGCACATGTAGATAAGCATCCCTCAAGTCTATTGAGGCCAGAAAATCCCCCTGAGACACCAGAGGAAGGATCACCTGAAGCGAAACCATTTTGAATTTTTGATGAGGAACGAAGGTATTCACTTATTTCAAATCCATTACAGGTCTGAGATCCCCTGTGCGTTTGGTCACCAGGAAGATAATGGAATAAACACCCAACCCCAACTGATCTTCGGGCACAGGAATCAGGGCCTTCTTCACAACAAGGGACTCGATACCTTCCAAAAGCGCCACCCACTTTAGAGCGTCCCTGGGACAAGGAGTGGACCTGAAACAGTCTGGGGGAGTCTGGGTAAATCCAAGACGTATACCCTCGGACACCACCTGAAGCACCCACTGATCTGACACAGTCTTGCGCCAAGAGTCCATGAAGCAAGTGAGGCGACCCCCAACCGGACCCACCCCAGGAGCGATCCAGTCAGGATTTTGAAGTGGGAGCGGAGGAGGCAGAAGCACCGGGACTTGTCAACGGAAGGAGCACCCGGGCCACGCCCCCTCCCATGAAAGGGCTGACCAGCACGGCCCCTCCGAGAATGACCAAAAGCCCTCTGGGAACTAAAGGCACGGAAGCGACCAGAACGTTCAGGAGCAAGGAGCTTACGGTCTTCTGCCGTCTTCTTCATCATGTCATCCAAAGGGGAACCAAACAGCTTAACCCCAGAAAAAGGGATCTTAATCAGGAGACCCGTCTGTGCAGCATCAGCTTTCCAGGAGCGGAGCCACAACTGACGTCTCGCAGCGACAGAAGACCCAGCCACAGAAGCCGCTTCCCCCAATGAATCAAAAGAAACATCAGAAAGCAGTCGAACCTGCTGCTCCATTATCGCCAGAGTAGAAGACACATTCTCCCCCTGGTCCAACAATTCAGCCAAAGATTAAAAATCCTTAAGCAAGGACTGTATTGCGTAAGATGAATAGGCCGCAGCCCGGACGGAAAAATTAGCAGCCGCAAAAGTGTGCTTCACCGCACCATCCACCTTACGATCCACAGGGTCAGCAGGAGAGGAATCCTCCGAAACAACAGTCCCATGAGAGGACATACTGGCCATCAAGGAATCAACCTTAACAGAGGAAGGGAATTTTACAGCAAAGTCCTGCAGAGGATAGCGTTTATTCAAAAAATGTGGAAAAGATCCCTTGTCCACATCCTTCCACTCCGTCTCCAAAACTTTCAACACAGAAGAATGCAGAGGCAAAGATTCAGGCTCAGGACGCTGATACTGAGAAAATAAATCATCGTCCAGAGGCACAACAGAGTCAGGGTAAACCAAGTTTTTGCGAATGTGACTCAGCACCTCCTTAAGGTCGGCACCCTGCACAAAACGACCCTTGATGTCAACATCCTCCTCAGTCTCAGAGTCAACAGCAGGAGCGCCATCATGCCTCACCCTTTTATCAGGAGGAACCAGCACCTTATCCTGCAAAGCAGTAGCCACAGCAAAATTAATCATTCTCTGTAACAATTCCATAGAAGGAATTGCCACCCCAGAACCAGAATCCTCCAGTGAATCAGGATCAGCCGAACTGGATGAACCACCGTCCATGATAGCCACACACTAGTGAAAAAAAACACAGGCAATCCCCTGAAACACCTGACCGGGAAAAGAGACCGGAGGTTGCTAAGCAACCATGTAAACCTCCCACAGCACGCCCACAAATGAGCAATAAAGACTGCGGGAGACCCGCGCGCACGCCCCAATAAAAGCCCTGGCCCCTATCAGCATGACCAACATCAGCGCGAGACAAACGCGCCACCCGCAGCCACAGTGAACCGAAGCGCTCACAAGGTAAGCACGTATGTAACCGGCCAAAGAAACCATCCGACCGCGCTATGTCCGCTAAGCAGGACGCGCGGTCGACAAGGGGCGCACACACATGCTCATCCCGCTCAGCAGGAACCTCAGGCATGGCCCCAACCTCAAGCGAGTCCCATGCAAACCCGCCGATGCAACGCTCCACCAACTCCATTAGAGCAGGACCTGGAGCGCGCACGGCAACAGAAGGGGGGAAATAAACATTAAACAAAAAGGAAAAGTGAAGCAACACACAACTAACTTCCCCCCTTCCATATACCAAAAGGACATAAGGGGCTGCTCCAGCAAGACCCCAGCCCCCACTTACCTGTACATCAGGCAGACAGCACTCGGAGAAGTGCAGAAATAAAAAAACAGGTCGTTTTGCTGGTTTCTGTATCCCTTTATGGGATTGGCTGTAGCCACTGGGGGCCATCTTGGAGGAGGGAGAGGGAGACTAGAACGAGAAAAGTTGTGCTTGGAGTTTCTGTGGGAGCCGGAGGCTCATGTGTTTATACTGTGGCGAGGAAGACGGACGAGGAGGTAATGATGCTATAAGTCGTGAGCTGCCTCGGAGACTGAGCCTGTAGGGCAGTAGGCTTTACAGGCAGAGGAAGGCGCTATGAGCCCTGTTTTGCTGCTGAGAACAAACTTGTTCGGCAGCAGTTTTGGAGCATATGGATGGTGCTAAGAGCCCTGTGCCATTCCTAAGATATTATTCGCTGGGCTATGGGTTTTAGGGGCAGACGGTGGTGCTGTGAATCCATTGATGCTGAGACTTAGCCTCTTGGACGGTAGGCTTTAGAGGTGGAGAATGGTGCTATAGATATCCGCCAAACAGCCCCATTTACGGTGAGCCCATCGGGCATTGCAGAGCCGGCCCGACGAAGAGCAAGGCCCAATGATGAAGCATGACACCTCTTGTGGTGTGTGACGGCAACATGAAAAAAGACCTGTCTTTTCCCCTTCCCCTTCCAGCCTCACTTTAGGAACTGCACTCTCCTTTGTTGACGTATTTTGTTAGGTTCCACCAATCCAAGGGTGGCGTGGCTACCCCCACTTTCACCTTGTTCTCTCCAATTATTATCCCAAATAGATCCAGTGTGTTACCTATTTAGATCGGAGTTACGAGTTTAGTGATAACTATCAGATCCTCATACTTTTTGCTTGATAGTTTCCGGTAGGTCATATCTGCAGAAATGTATTGGGGGAAAGTTCAAGAAAAATGCACAAGGCGCATAATGTGGTGTGTTTAAAAACCAACTCCACATGTTATGCTCCATTTTCCTTTTAGAAATTCTGAGGAGGCTGTATCTACCTTGTGGGGTAAACAGTAAAATCCCCACCTGGGCTAATACTATTTATCAAGAATGGTAAATACCCCACCAAGTTCGATGAACTCGTAATGGGAGCCCCTGTGTCACTGGTCTAACCAGCAAGAGACTCAAACGTTTTGATTACTTTGTTTGCCCTAAATTGGCAGGGTATGCCCAGACGTGGGACCTTTGCTCACTTTGCCACTGGATTCAAGCTAGCCTGGCTGATTAAGGGTGCTACCCAGAAACCGGTCCCAGGATGCTTGTTTGCTGCTCAGGGAAGACCTGGCTTAGCAGTTCGGGCTGGACTGTTCCCATGAGGCACAGGGTCAAGACTGATTGGCATATGGCTTGGTCTGAACTGAAGTAGCAAATGAGCTAAAGAATGATAATGGATTCAACCCAGATCTGTTACTGGGGGTGAGTGTCTGAAAAGTTTCAGCGCTCCGTCCATCATCTCCTTGTGTTTGTTTTGATTGAATGTCACACCTTGTACCTGAATCCGAGTGGGCCATATGGAAGAATTGTGTTCTATATCTTTGACTTTTGTTCTATCTTGTTTCTTAAAGTGAAACATCCCACCTCGCGCTATGGCTTCAAAGACACAACTCTACCTGCCTTTGCTGGTGGCCTGGCCTGGATGTACAACCTCTGCCCTTGGTGGTCTGACTCACTGAAATGTCTCCCCTGCTATGGAGCATTCTGGCCTCTCTTCGTGCCCTGCAACACTCGCTGTGTCCCATTAGCGAGCAGAGCAGAAACCACACAGCTTTCGCCTTGTAGTTTCCCCGTGATGCTCCCTGCTGTCCCACCTTCCTCCCCCTCTCCTCCCGTGTACCCCTCCACCCGCCCCTTGCCCGCACTCCCCTCCCTCTCCAGCTCTGCCCGGCCCCCATAAGACCAAGGCGGAGCCGCTGCTCGGAAACTTTTTAAAAGCCTCTGTCAGAGTGCGCTCCAAGGAAATAAACTTTCAGCGGCTTTAGAACTTCTCCGAGCAGGAGGAGGGAGGAAGGCGCACACAAGGCGGACCTTTAAAGCGCACAGAGGCAGCTCCGGAGTAGAGCGCCTGCCCCCGGCGCCACAGTTGGCCGTCAAGGTAGGTTTCACGCCTTTTATCCTCAGCGGCAAAACTTTCTTGAACTTTTCTGTGAGTGGCAGGCTCTCCACTGCTGGCACGTGCGCAACATCAGCTGAGGGCTTCGCCGTCCCTGTAGTGCCGGGCACCTGCCTCAGCCTGTGAGTGGCTTTGTGCCTGAGGTGAGACTTGGAAGTGAGACTCCCGGCCGCGGTGAGGACCTGTCGGACTCTGGGCTGCCCAGGACTGCCGGATACTATTTGGAAAAAAAATTAAGCGGAAAAACTGAGGCAGTGGGTGCCACTCTGACAATTTTTCTTCGAGTGAGGAATATTTCGATGACGGTGGCCTCTGGGAGCATCAATCGAGTTTCATTCAGCGTGCGAGAGGTTCATCGAAATTCAGTGGGTGGCCGCTTTAAAATGGACTGTCTATGCACTGTTGCTCCACTTTTTTAGGGAAGTTTTGTCAGGATATACAAGACATATCGCATCCTTTTTCAGTTGAGCAAAGACTCGCACTTTAACTTTTTCACCTTTTTATTGACATTTCTTTGAGACAGCTCAGAGGATTGTGCACTAGCTGCAGATGTATGCACGCGAGTGTGACCTACAACTCACAAGTGTTTATCTCATCAGGGTGACTCGACCTCTCACCTTTAAAGGTCAACACAATTTACATTCACCCTTAAGAGGCTTCATAATGATTAAATACGTCCCTCACACGCCTCCTCGGTATATGGTGCGAGCAGGGCTGCCACTTAACCCCTGAAGTGACTTCACCATCATGGCTAAGTGAACTCTAAAGGGTCAGTCGGCCTCCTGTGAGGATGAGAACATTCAGGGAGGTGAGGTAGCACCACCGTGGGCGAAGTGCTACCAGTGGAGATCTTTGGCGACCCCCCTCACGTGATGGGTGAATGAGGTGATTCCAAGGAGCGTGAGGAAGTACCATTGAATACACCTCTGTCGGTGGGTCAGTGACGTACGTGATTCCAAGGAGGGTAAGGTAACCCGTTCAGGTCCACGGGACACCTGCCTCGTTGGACGATTGAGGTAGCCCCATGGAGCGTGAGGTGGTCCCATTGAAAGATATGTGGAGTCTAGCTTCTTGGCACCGGTCCAGCCAAAGGGCCAGACTGGGCAAACAGTTTTACTTTCCTGTCAATCCATGTCAGTTACCCCCTGCCCCCCCCCGTTCTATTATATAACAGCTCGAAGAAGGCTTTACACAACAGCCATGTTGAACACAACGCGCGAATCTCAGTTCGCACCGGAACCGGTGCACTGTGCACTGAGATACCGATTTTGTGAGTGTGCAACGTGCGCAGTGCCGTTTTTATGTCAGAACGTAACTCTCGGTTTAAAAACGTTTCGGTGTATTTCTGCGGTGGTCCGAATTTTAGCAGGGAGAGGAGTGGGTAATGTATTACTACTTAGCCCAGGGCCACACGGTGTGTTCAATTGGAGCTGCATGGATTCTTAACTAAGGTGTCTGACTTCCTCACTTACAAAACGTAAGCATCGGACCACGTGCCCCAACAGCATGGGCTGTTTTTTTTCTTCTTTTTGCTTCATATGTAGGCAACGCCGCATATAGCGCCTCAGCAGGCGCTTTGTCTCAACGCCTGTGACTTACACTCACATCCGTTCTCTGGACCCCAGGCCCTCCTCGCAGCACTCGAGGCAGGGTATTACATGCTGCTGCACTTTCCCCCACCTCGCGCGATGTGCATTGCAATGTGTGCCCCTCTGCATACTGAGCACTTGACAGCACATATCTGTCGACAATGACTCCGGGTGTGCGTTCTGCTCGGGAGTGCTTTCACCCCAATGGAACTCCTGAGAACCAGTGTTGTTTCCAACACAGCATTGCAGGCCCGTAACGTTGTAAATTACTTAACTCTTCGATATCCTCTTAATCGACCCCTGAAGCATGAAGGGCTGAACTGGCCCTGCCCCGATCTCAGCTGTGAATTGAGCAGTGGCTGTTTAACTCCTACACCATGATGCGGGGCTACATGGATTCCGACGGATTTAGTGGAAACAAGAGCCCGGACCTGACTTTGTAAACCTAGAACCTTCGCGAAGATCGTAGATAAAATAGTACAAGCCCGGGTCTCAGAACCACGGGAGAGTGCACGACACGCTCCATCTGAGAGAAACATGACCTCCAGACAGACACTAGTTTATGCCCAACGAATTTTCCAGCCCAGTCACACACCTCAGTAGAGCGGAAGGCGCTATGTCTTTATGCCTTCCCCAAGAATGTGGAATAACCCTCATGGGACACTCTGTTTGGAGACAGTCCCCTACACTCAGAAACCTTCTGATCTAAAAAGATATGCCTGCCTCTTCTTTAAGCTAGCCATCAGTCCCTCACTTCTGCCTAGAGCGACATGAATTACCTGGACGTGCAGGCGCGCAAGGCACTATATTAGCGAATGGATAGATAGATAGTTAGGCAGGCAGATAGTTAGACAGACAGACAGATCGACCGACCATGGAGATGGGTAATATTCAAGGGCCATCGGAAAAACACGTTGTCACTAGCTTTACACATGGGAAATGGTTTATGTGGCGTCTATTGGAATTTCCATTGATTCACTGGATCGGATATTGACCAATCAAAGACTCTTAGTCACGCTTTTGTCCAGTGGTATTGGATGGGATATTGGCCAATCAATGACAATATCCCCTCTTTGGTCCAGTGATTGTTGATGTGGAAGGAAGTTCCGGAATAGTGGTTAGGGCTGTGATTCGGAGTCAGTCCGTTTTGGGTCAGAGCCCTGCTTTCCCCTTGACTCATCGTATGACACCTCACACAACGCCTAGTCTCGCACGCCTCACATACGTCAAGGTTATTGCCTGGTGACTGCTCGCTGCTGGGGTGTAATTTAAAGTGATGCGAGCCCACCCCGGCAGAAAATGTTTTTGGGGTTGTGTGTGTGCGTGTGTGGGTGGGGTGGGGGGGTGGGGGAGGGGGGTTAATGTGGGTGCGACTACCAAATGTCAGTCACAGATATTCATAACCCTGAGACTGAATGCGGACCCCCTGAAGGGTGTCCATCCCCTTGTACCGAGGGGGCTTTGGGGCCCCCTGGTTCGCTGTCGTTGCTGGTGGAAAGCACTGTCCTTTCTCAAGCCATACTCCACTTAAGGGCCTTAAGTAAAGGCTAGGAACTTTATTCGCCATTTGTGCGTTTTTGGTCATGAGGTAACAGTGAGATAGCTCAGTGTGTCAATGTGCCTGATGCACACTGTAGTCTGCAGCTGTACTTTTGCGCCTTGATGGGCCACTCAACTGTTCAATTTGTGAAACGTCTGAAATGAGAATTGTTCTGAGCAGGTATCTGCAGCGGGGAGCACCGTCTTCCACAAAGCGCCAGTGTCCCTCGCTCTCCGGGCTGAGAGCAATTGTTATTATTAAATATTCCGCTGCTAGGTCTAAGAGTAGATGGTTGTGCCTGCGTTTGGATGCCACACTCCGTGAACTGGTTTGGCGGCGTAGAACCCCCAGAATATGCCCAGGGTGCGGGCTCTGTGTTTCCAGACGTGCAGGCGTGACCGTCCAATGACACTGTGAGCGTCTCAAGGTTTGCTCCATCCAGAGCCCACCAGAGGGCGCCAAACCTCCCAGTAAAAATGCACTCGCTGCAGAAATCTGCAATACAATTTCCCCTGCTGTAGTTATTAAAATAAGTACTAGTGAGTTGGGCAATTGTAGTTACCTGTCACAAACCTGCAGAAGCCTGGTCCGACCCGCGTCTCTCAGGCATCACAGACCATTCCATAAATGAATTATAATCTCAACCAGGGTCACTGCATATATGGGAAAGGGAAGGACCAAATTATGTGGCAGGATTGACTAAATCATGCGGCAAGAAAAGGCAAATTATGTGGGGTAATGCATCACTTTTTGTGATAATATTAACTCACCTTTTTCGAATTTTTAAACATGTTAACACTATCTGGTCAAATGTTTAACCTCATCACTTCTAGTCTGCCCATCCAAATACAGCAAAAAAGCAACAGGAAGGTGACCATTCAAATTTTGTGAAGGGCCTCCTACTGCATGGCAACACATCGACGCGTTTAAGTAACTTTTGATCCATTCGACCTAGATTTTTTTTTGTGTGTGTGTTAAAATTTGGAGATTATGCATCCCATGATGGATTATGTGGCAAATGCGGCAAATCTATAATGATGTGGAAAAAAATGTGTAATTCCAATGGCTCTGATCAGTACATTAATGTATAGTTGCTACCTAATTGGGAGGCCAGTTGGGCCCAGACAGCTGCCTTTATTAGGGACAGTGACACCCTTGCTCTGCCACTGTACATTAGGAGGGTTTACAACAGGCCAAGCTGCCCCCAACGAGAGACTGCAAAATAGTTGCTCTTGAGCTAATCTCATGGGATTTCAGGATCAGCATGTTCTTTATTTCACGGAAATCTTCATACAATTGCAAGCCCCTTAAGGTGCTTTTCGATTCGCAGTGTACTCTTTTTTTAAATAACATATTTTCTGAAAGAATAACGCCTTCCACGTGACAGTCAAATGAGACTCCTTTATTCCAGGTTTTCAGTGAGTTATGCACAAATCAATAACACACACACAGCTTTTCAAGGGCAGCATGGATTAAAACATGCCTGGCCATGTCTCCCATTGATGCCACATTTTCTCTGTCATCTGATCACAATAATGCGCACAAAGGCGCTTATTTACATATTAAAAGTGACGCACCGGCGGTGCAAGGGGCTTGTAAATATGTCCCGAAGAAGGTTGCTGTGAGCTTTACCTCCCCCGCCACTGAGTGTGCAGTTATACTATGGTATGACTATTTAAATGGCACTCACTGCCCCCGTTTTAGCACTTTATGCATGGGTGCCACGCTACCCTGTGGGAGCCCAGTGTTAGTACTTTAGTCATGCATGAGGGTTACAGATTGTCATGCTGTTTCCAGGCCATGTCTTGCATTTTTCAATTTTAACTCATGCAAAGGTATTGTGCAATTCTTTGTAACTGGAGGTTGAAGATGTTGTGTGTTTGGAGTTATGGGTGACATTTCACTCTTTTAGGAACTCTGACATTATATTGACGTTTTTATAGCGCCTTCTATACCTCACCGTATTCAAGTGCTTTGTGGATGGGTGTTAAACTATTCCATTCGATATTTACATTAAAAAATGCGCATTGCAGAGGCATTCCACAAACAGAGACTGAAAGGCCTGCACCAGGAAGTGTCAGTCACGTGACTGAAAGCAGGTTCCATCCCTGAGCACATGCCCATCACGGGGAGGGGCAGGCCTGTGAGCCCAGTGGAACCTGGGCCAAGGGGCTGTGCAGTGAAAAAAAACCTTTTTGTAAACATGTGTTCTGCCCCTCCTAATGATGGAGGAGGGAAAACTTGGGGCTAGGTTATGCTTGGGTGCGTTTTACTCTTGGTCGGATTGTTGTAGGCTCGCACCAGAACTGGTGCTTAAAAAGGGGGTTCAGAGACATTCCGGACATCATAGTTGGTGGTATGCAGTGGAGTTCAGTGATTGGCTTTTACCTACTATCTACCACTCCCATTTGACCATAAAATACACCCACACTCTTAGGGGACATTCCAAGCTTCCATTCCGCTCCGTTCCATTCCATTCCATGCTTGTAGCCTTCCTCCCCACACACAGCATTTCTAAGACGGACCCACAAGCACAGTACCATGCACAGCCCACTCGCCTTCCTCAAACACCCTCTACTCACGTGCCCACACAGCTGCGCACCAGTAGTGTAGCAAGGATGTCATGAGAAAGCAGGGGAAATGGCTCTTCTAAATGTTGTTGGGGTGGTAAAATACTGCAATTATCTGGGTTTATGGGCCCCTCTGGGCTCTGGTGCCCCTGCACAAGGGTAGCTACCCCTGCAACCCACTGTATTAGGACTCACAGCTATCCTACAAACAAAGCCACCCTTGCCCCATATAGCCATACCCACACCAGCACAATCCTCCTCTGTTGCTCATGATCCCCCACCCTCTCACACATGACCCTCAAGACAAAGACAAACCCTTGAACGCAGCACGCATGCAGGGCTTTAAATGGGCAGGTGCTATCAGGTACTCAGTACCTGTACTTCTTTAATATGGAAGGGATAGTTCCCGCACTTCTCAGCACTGCTCCAATGCTTTTAATGGGAAAGTACCGCACTTCTCAGCAGCAGGCAGGTGCTCTGGGCCAAGGAGCGCCTGCACTTTCATATTTCAATTCAAGCACTACACAAATGTATGCACGTGACCCCGAAAGACAGCTCTCTCACCTTCTGTTGAAACACAACCTAATGTGAACAACCCATTCACCCCCATGACCACAACGCACAGTCCCCTGCCCACGCCAGGCCTGGTTCACCCCACATTTACTCCCTTACACACTACAAATTAAGTGAAAGCTGGTAGGAAGGGCTGCTTGGAGACACTGCAAATCGCTGACTCAAGCGAAGAGATGATGTATTTTACATAGGAAACTGAAGCAAGAATGTTTTTCAGTCTCACTTGCCGAACACTTTCTGTGCTCTTCTCTCAGATATTTTGCCACATACTGCTGTAAACACAGTTTTTGGGTTAGCAAAAGGAATGGAAACAAAAGCTCAGTTTCGAGTGCGACATGCAAGAACCTCACAAGAAGAAAATGATTCAGCCCCAGGGAGAGGAAACTGGGTTTCTGTGCTAAGTGCGGAATAGGAAGGAAGACTTCGCGGCTGATTGATAGCCCAGCCACTCAGCGGGTAGGTTTTGTACTATTTTGTGAATAACAGCAGCAGGCCTGGCGACGCGAGCTGCCTCTTATCATAGGATATGACAGCAGGGAGCAGCACGAGAACGTCAGCAGGGGGCACGTCATCCACACGTGTTCAGAATTAGCGGCGCGCGCTTCGCCTGCCTCAGGGTCGCGGGTTCGAATCGCAGCATAGTCAGTTTGTCCCTCACTGGATCCTCGTGCCAGGCCTTAAATGGAACTGGAAGGGCTGTTACCAGTGTAAGGAAAGAATAGGATCCCGCCTAGGGAACCACCAGGGTCGGGCAAAGATAGAAAATAGACCTACGCACCAAAATAACAAGCATTTGAAAAGCAATAGGTTCTCACATTTGCGGGAGTTTAGGCTATTGGCATTGTAAATGACAATGCCTTTTATTTATGTTTTGATAATTAACTCTTAAATAAAGGCATTGTCATTTACAATGCCAATAGCTCAAACTCTTGTAAATGAGAGACCTAATTCTCATTGTAATGTATTTTTATTGTCTTTTGTATCTGCTTTTATGATTTGTAATACGTAAAATCGAATAAAGCTATCTTTGACTATGATTTTGAGAGAACTAATTCATTTCAAAGAAGTGGCCCTATTGTCCCTGGCTGATCAGAAAGTAAAAGCGCGCATGGCAGGCTGAATGGTGCAGGGAAGCATTTCGTGCTTGCAGTAGGAGGAACTCATTAAAGAAAATAGTGCTTACAGATATATTGTGTAACAACAGAAGTAAAAGGGCCAGTCCTCATGGGAAGTTACTAATGAAGACAAGGCAGTACTAAGGAGGGACTAACAATCCTATTAATGAATCAGAAGTCAGCATTTACAAAGGACAATGACACAAGCCAATGAAAAATATGGACATAGAGTGGGCGGAGCTTCAACTCCATACTCGAATACAGCATGCCCAGCAGAGCAGCGCATGCGCTGCCCGGGCTCAACCTAAAAATGTCCCCAGTTGACAAATCAGATAGCCGCAGAAGGTGCCCATGTTCAGCAAATCCGGGCAGTTTTGAATTTGTAAAGACACGCTGCACACCTTTGTGCCTGCTGCAGGAAATGTTTGTAGTAACATCCGGAAATAAACAGTCAAAGTCATCCCTGCAGGCCATAAAACAGGCTCACAAGCAACCAACAGAACAGCCCATACACTGATTTATCCGATTAGCCCTCCTGGTACTGCCAGATTGTCTGGAGGCCAGTCCAAACCCGGAAGACTCCATCTTGCATTTACAAATAGCATATCCTGTCCAATGTTGAAGAAAATGTCAGGGTACCACATCTCATGGGGAAATACAGATGCTATCCTGTGGGCAGACACTGGCCAGCTAACAATGGGTTTAGGCCCAGATCTCTGCACTCGGGTGAATGTATGACATTGTTCTGCATTCTGTCCATCAACTGTTGTTTAGCATTTACTGCTATCGTTTCAGGCACCAGTTTTAGCACCTCTCAGAAAGGAGTACGTGGTGTGGGTCAAAACTTTTCCACTCTATTTTCCTCTGTGGTCATGGAGTGAATGTCAATGAATGTGGCCCTGGAACCAGGCCACAAGTTTTCTGTTGCTGTGCTCTGCTTCTCAGGGGTGTAGTGTAGGCTCCTACAGCCCAAGCTGTGCCGTTGTGCTCCACCCTTCAGTGTCCCCCATTCAGCCTCAGGACTATGAGTATTTGTGACAGATCGGAATCTTGGGAGACCTTCAACTCATTCTGTTTAGGGCCCTACTATTTTCGTCTTCCGCCACTGCTGCTACCTACAAGCAAACTTCAGAGATAGCAGCAGTCCACCACCCACCCACTCTGGCAGTGCTAAATGACAAGGTTCTTTCGGCTTCTGACACATCTTCTCTTTGTCAGTTGATCATGTGAAAGGAAAAACTTGAATTGTTAAAAAAAAATATAAGAACTTCACTGAACTGCTTTTGATTTATGTTTTGATCAGAGTTATGATATTATTCCCCTTCCCTGCTTGCCTCTTATGCATGGCTTTCAGCGGTTGGCTGGGCCTTATGTAATGTGTACTTGTAATGCTCACTCTTACCGACATGGGTATGCTGGTGCTGAGCAGGCGCGTGTCCCTAGCACTGCCTGTCGGAGGTTGGTTAATTGAAAAGCCAGGTCTTCAGCTCCTTGCGGAATTCAAGAAAAGAGGAGGAGGATAGAGTAGGAGGCCGTTCCTCAATTTGGGAGCAGTTTAAGAGAACGCTTGTCCTCTTGATCTGGTTCGATGTATATGTGGGATGTGTGCGAGTAGACATCTTACGGAGTGGAGGTATCTGGGTAGTTGGTGGAAGGAGATGCGACGGTTCAGGTGTGTGGGGCTTTCCAACACTATCCACAGTTCTAGGCAATAACACCTTATTGAAACACTAATATGCTACAGAAAACAAACAGCACATGAACTGTCTAAACTGCACACAAAACACTCCTTCCCAACTCGACCAACACAACACCCCATCTGCTATGTGTCAGGGGATTATACTGCAGCACGTAGGCGCAAGTGGAGCTGTGGGTATTCACACATTTATTAAGGGGTGCCCAAAGTTTGACTTTCACAAGTTCAAGTTCAGAGTAATGGCTTGTTCCCTAGACTGTCAGTCAAAGGTCATTTCATAAAGTTGTTCAGCAATCACTGGCTCATCTTGCCTTGCTTGGATGGTGCCTATGAGAGGATGTTGACCGGGTTTGAGTATAAACTTGGCTAAAATGGAAAACTTACATCACACCAGCTAAATTTTGTGACAAGTCAAATAGCGGTTATGATCGGTGACTCCACAATGAACATGCAATCAAAATTGATGATCCACCACCCCCGTTGCTCTCTCTGTGAACGGGTTTTAAAACTGAATCAATTCGTTGAAATGTTGTCCAGCAATGCAATATGTCGCATATGGGATCAGACATTTCTGGGTGCTGGGGTGAGAAGAAGCACAGCTAACTTTAGAACCCCACACACAGTCTTAACCAGTCACTATGGAATGGGCTTTTCCACTGAAGAGGTCAAGGTGCAGCCAAAGTGAGAATGCGGCAGTGTGCACAGGGGTAGAGTGGATTGGCATCAGGGGGGTAACACAGCCCCTGCAGCCCCTATGTCACAGGGGAGTCCTCAACCCTTCATGTGGCCCTCAACCTGTTTAGAGGGCCCCCGTTGCCTGATTCCAATGAATATCTTTACCATAGGGGACACTGGATCCCCTCATATTCTTCAAATCGTTTTGCTTTACACTATTGACAGACATGCACGCACTATGAGCCCTATCTGAGGGAAAAGTCCCAGGGTTCATTGACAGAAAGTCTAGGACTGCCCCAGTGAGATTTCTTCACACCTTTCGTCTAACTCGAATGGTACAGTCCTTGCGACTCAGAGTGCGTCAGTCTTTCTATGAAGAGTGGTCAATAAACAACTGACGCAGGCAGAAGCTGCTGGAAGCTTCTGCGGCCTTCATGAGGAGAACTCGCGCCGGCCCTTTAATTGAGCACAACTACTGGCAGCATTAAAGAGCTTGACAGTACCAGGCCACTCGGAGCCCTGGCACAGCCTGCCCATGTGCACAAAGAGCTTCTCTCTTGGCTTCGGCCGCCCCTGGCAGGGCGCGAGGTTCTCAGGAAGGCTGCCCAATCACTAAGCCATTCGTTTCTAAGGCAGAAAGAGGGCACGGAACACTGGCTTCCCAACAAGCCCCTCGTGTTTGAAGGGCCGCCATTATAGCAGCCGCCTGACCTCTCCCGGCCCTCTTTCCGCCTCAGCAGTCATCACAACCTGTGACCAGCTGAAGGCGCAAACACAGCAGATTCCGCCAGGCACTCCGTGGCCCCGCTCTCTTCTGGGAAGTTCTTGGGTCAATTTGGCAGGCTCCAACTGCGAAGTAATTGGACTGGAAGTGGAAAACCATTCTAGGTAAAAACAAAAACCATTCTAGGTAAATACACACGAGTTTGTCCTAAGCACAACACTTAGAACATGGCTGCCCTGCGGGAGCTAGTAAGGATGCCCTGGTTCAAGGACGGAAAACGGCTCTTCTAACTGCAGGTGACGCAGTAAAATCAAACAACTATTGAGATTCAGTCGGCCCCGCCACCCGGTGCCACTGCACCTGCTGCACCAATGGTAGATACGCCACTACTGCTGTGCAATTTGACTCGCCCAAGCCATGCATCTTGCATTCCTTGTACAATGTAATGCTTATTGCACCCTCTTGATGTATTTTTGCAAATGTTCCATACTGGAAGACTGTTCTCTAGGGAATAGAAGCACAATTATCTTAGCGCAGGGCTTCCCTGGGGTGCAAAGGGGAGCCTGTCTCAGCGTTCTGCTGTGCCACCTGCCTTCAAAAGGCCCTCAAATTGACCCTCTGTAAGGATGCATTTTGGAACATCCGCCAACACTTTGGCCACCTCTGATGTAATGCAAAATATGTAAAGTTTCCCCTTAAACTCCCATATGTCACAGATATAGTCCTGAGGCCTGCTTTATGTCCCCGGACTACCCCCACCTCCTCGTTTATGGACTGACCCAGATCCTCTGCTCACTGACAGGTCCAGGAAACGGTGCTGATGACACCTGGCTTCCAACCCAAGCATTTGAGTGCTATGGCCGTATCTGAGTGCTTTGATTCGATTATTTGGCAACATGTGGGCACTATGTAAAACATGGAAATAAATAAATACTTTTTCACTGCTGGCTCTCCAGTGCTTCAACCATTGCTGACTTATTTCGGTCACACCAGTTGGGCATGGTCAAGTGTCCAGCTCAGAACCAAGACAGTGAAGATGCAAGTCGGCAAACAATGCGCCGACCTCTCAGTTACGGCACTATACAGTTCCCCTATCGTAACATAATGTAACATAGCACACCATACTGTAATTTCAGTTACAGTGTTAATTAGATAGGAAACGACCCTTCCCAGTGATATGGCATAATATACAGTGGCATAATGCATAATGCATAATGATGGGACCCCCTCCTGCAGCAGGGAGTGCGGGTCCCATATCTATAAGATATTGATTGGCTTTAGCTTGAGTGGAGTGCCCCTTGAAGAATAAGCCCCCCCCTCCCCTTCAGCACTGCAGGGGCCTGCATTACACCCCTGCGTAGGGAATAACATGGGCTTGGGTGGCTTTAAATAGCAATGCTGTTTTGTTAGGTTATTAATAAAAATTTAAAAAAAAGGATCGCATAAGAGACAGTGGCCCGAGGGGCATGTGCAACTGTTTTCTGCGCCTCTGGGGCATTCTAGTATTAAAGAAGGGGCCATAGATGCTTCTGTTGCACCTTCTGTAATACGGACAGCGTCTGGACACATAGAGTGCTCGCGCTTGGAGCTACCTTAAGAAGGCATTCCCTTTCTGGCATGGGGGCATAGCTCTAGGCAAATGACGGAAACAATTTGCATCTGCTTTGGGATGCAAACAATATAGGCACAGAGACAAAGAGGCCACCAGGAGGCGCATTCATTTATTGCAAAAAACACAGTTGATGGACAGAATGTAGAACAATGTCATACATTCACCCCAGTACAAGGATCTGGGCCTAAATCCATCGTTTTTTTGCACTCCACACCACCCTGGGTTAGACACTGGCTATATGCAAATCAGCTCTGACCCTGTGCCTCATGGGAACAGTCCAGTCCGAACTACCAAGCCATGTCTTTCCCAGACCCGAATCAAGCATCCAAGGACCGGTTTCTGGCTATCAGCCTTCATCAGCCTGGATAGCTTGACTCCAGTGGTGTGGAGAGCCTGGGACTCACGTCTGAGCATACCTAGCCCACTCGAGGTGAAAATTGCAAAAAACACAGTTGATGGACAGAATGTAGAACAATGTCATACATTCACCCCAGTACAAGGATCTGGGCCTAAATACATCGTTTTGTTGCACTCCACACCACCCTGGGTTAGACACTGGCTATATGCAAATCAGCTCTGAACCTGTGCCTCATGGGAACAGTCCAGTCCGAACTACCAAGCCATGTCTTTCCCAGACCGGAATCAAGCATCCAAGGACCGGTTTCTGGCTATCAGCCTTCATTCAGCCTGGATAGCTTGACTCCAGTGGTGTGGAGAGCCTGGGACTCACGTCTGAGCATACCCAGCCCACTCGGGGTGAAAATTGCAAAAAACACAATTGATGGACAGAATGTAGAACAATGTCATACATTCACCCCAGTACAAGGATCTGGGCCTAAATCCATTGTTTTTTTGCACTCCACACCACCCTGGGTTAGACACTGGCTATATGCAAATCAGCTCTGACCCTGTGCCTCATGGGAACAGTCCAGTCCGAACTACCAAGCCATGTCTTTCCCAGACCGGAATCAAGCATCCAAGAACCGGTTTCTGGCTATCAGCCTTCATTCAGGCAGGATAACTTGACTCCAGGGGTGTGGAGAGCCTGGGACTCACGTCTGAGCATACCCAGCCCACTCGGGGTGAAAATTGCAAAAAACACAGTTGATGGACAGAATGTAGAACAATGTCATACATTCACCCCAGTACAAGGATCTGGGCCTAAATCCATCTTTTTTTGCACTCCACACCACCCTGGGTTAGACACTGGCTATATGCAAATCAGCTCTGACCCTGTGCCTCATGGGAACAGTCCAGTCTGCACTACCAAGCCATGTCTTTCCCAGACCGGAATCAAGCATCCAAGGACCGGTTTCTGGCTATCAGCCTTCATTCAGCCTGGATAGCTAGACTCCAGTGGTGTGGAGAGCCTGGGACTCACGTCTGAGCCTACCCAGCCCACTCGGGGTGAAAATTGCAAAAAACACAGTTGATGGACAGAATGTAGAACAATGTCATACATTCACCCCAGTTCAAGGATCTGGGCCTAAATCCATTGTTTTTTGTACTCCACACCACCCTGGGTTAGACACTGGCTATATGCAAATCAGCTCTGACCCTGTGCCTCATGGGAACAGTCCAGTCTGAACTACCAAGCCATGTCTTTCCCAGACCGGAATCAAGCATCCAAGGACCGGTTTCTGGCTATCAGGCTTCATTCAGCCTGGATAGCTTGACTCCAGTGGTGTGGAGAGCCTGGGACTCACGTCTGAGCATACCCAGCCCACTCGGGGCACATTCATTTATGCCACAATTATGGTGAAGAGGGGGTCCCCTAAAAACATCTCCCAGCAGGCAGATGCAGTCCCTCACTCACCTGGAGAAGGAGTGAAAGGGCGACCGACTGATTGAAGCAGCCAATCCTTCTTTCACTGTGCAGGGGGCACATGACTTCACTTGAACAGGAGAACAGGGGACTCCCTAAAGGCAGGTGCAGAGATTGATTGCACCTGCCTTCTGAGGGATATCTAGGGGGGCTCAATGGGACCCTCTATGCCCCTCCAGAGGGCTGTTCTCTGGGGGGGAGGGGCAGGGCACAAGTCCTAAAAAAAGATGTGGGTGGACGCTGTCACCGGAAGTGACGTCACAACAGGAAGTGGCGTCACGAAAGGTGGCTTGCACCATCGGGCTCATTGCCTCCCCTCGCTCACCCCTTAGATGCGATTGCATCTGCGAAGCCAGCGCATGTGCAGCGTCCTGTGAGCTCCGATCTCATCCCAGAGAGGGCAAAGAGTGAAGTCCAGCTGTTTGGCAAGGGGGACGGTGTCCACCCGGTAAAATAAGTGAGGGGACGCCGTCCACCCGCGTGGTACCCCGACTCGAGCCCTGGGGAGGGGACACTGACTGTGTACCACCTATTGGGAGACCATAGTCAGGGTGCCACTTGACGTCCTCTTTTCCTCTGTGCCTACATCCGTAATACGCAGGGTGATTTATCTATTGTAGGACCTCCTTCCAGTCCCAATATCCACCTCCCCTCTGCTGGGGCAACACACTTAGGGTGCAGCTGAGCTCCTGCTGTGCTGCTTGCAGGAGGCTGATCCATCACAGTTTCATGGTTAATTAAGTCAATTTTTCACTAGAGAAGTGCATGTGTAAGTGACAGAAAATGCAGTAATTCAAATACTCGCCCTACCTTCTTCTAAATACCAGGACATCTATTTAGAAAAAGGAAAAATCCTCTGTGGATTGTTTTTTGGGCAGGAAGATGTTCCTTCCTGTACAAAAACAAGGCTGTATGCAATGCAGGCAGCATTGCACCATGGTGTAAGAGTGCCTGCCTTGGCGCTAGACAGCACATTGTGCGCCAGCGCAGTGAGAGAGTATGAATGCACCCTATCATTGTAAATATGGTGCATTTCTGCTTTCTCTATTTGACGCAGCCCAATGCAGCAAGTTGTCTTGCTGCCTGGCACTGCATCAAATATTGATAAATATGGCCCAGGGTGTTTCCGTTATTGGCATCTAGCCACACCCTCATACAAATGAGGCAACGTATGTGCACCAGCACTATCCATATTACTGAAGGTGCTGCTCAACTCTCTGCAGCCGCTACTGTAGTATTACAGCGCCCAGGAGGAACCAAAAATTAGCACCCCTGGGGCACTGTTTGTAATACGGCCCCAGATGCAAATGACTCCACAAAATCCCACTCTACAACCCTGCCGGGATGAACAGAGAAGCTGGTTTGGCCTCAGTACAAGTCCCAAACATGACCATGCAAGAAGATCAGGTTGCACTGCAGGAGTTCACTATATGTGCACACACATACCTGCAGGGATTTAAGTGGGCCGGGTCTCACCGGTGCTGAGCAACGTCAGTTTTTTAAAGAGGGACTCAAAACGGGTCTCTATCAGGCTCTGTTTTGTGCCCTGGCACAGGCGGTCCATTTTTTCCCCGTACTGCAGTGACAGCAGGCACATCGATGTGCGCGGGCTCACACTGCTCACTTCCACTAGTGGAGAAGTTATGGCATGACATCATGCCACGTGAGCGTTGTAGGGTGAAGGGAAATCATTTAACGAGAGTAATTTTCTCACTGGATTTCCCTTCTCTTTTTAAAACGCAGGAGCAGCAACATTGTCGTGGTGTCACCATGGCTTTAAGTGGAAGCTTTTTTCAATATTATATACAAGGCATAGTGGCTGCTTATTTATCTAATGCAACTAACAACCATTGACAAAGCCAATAGTAATGACTTGTTGTAGGTATGAGGTTACTTGTATCATATAACTGGATGCAATGACAGAAACCGCAAAATATGAGTCGGGCGGCACACTATGCAAAATACAGATTTTAAGCTTGCGTGTTTTGAGCCACGCCCTTAAGTACATTGACCACGCCCCTTTGAGAGACCCCCCAGTTTTTTCTTCGCACTTAAACCCCTGCATACCTGTAAAGCACGCTGATAAACCGTGTGATCCTGCATAGGCTGATATGTCATGAGGGTCTGTTATGAACAGGAAGGTCCTAGTTTACAACTAAAATAACTTGAGAGTAACCAGGAGGGTTGCGTGGCTGCTCTCAGGAGGCACGCTCATCTACTAGGCAGTGGGTCACCGTCTTTGTTTAATTTTCTCTCTCTTTTCTGGCGCTGCTATGGTGAGTCTTGCTTCATGGCTTCTAAAACTCAAAGACAAGCCTGAAATATATCTATAAATACACACAGAACAGTCCTACACTGACCCCTGCGTATTCCCTGCTTGTCACGGAAATGGTTGCCCTGGAAAGCATTGTCTTAAAAGTGATAAACAGTCTGTGCCTTTTTTTTCTGCTTTTTGTTTTATTTTTATTTTTAACAGCGTTGCATTTAGCAGAGATGCCCTCGCGACGCTGCTGCTTCGGACTTCTGTGAGACATACGCACGGTTCATTTCACAATCGTGCACAGAGGCAGCGCGGCCTAAACGTCTGGTCGTAAAACACGCAGTTCTGTTAGTGTTGTTAAGTGGACCTGGTTACAGAAGCCAGTCGACGTCAGACGTCGAGAAGGAGCTTGGTTTTAAAATTCCACATCCTAAAGCAATAATATTCTGGTATGTGCATCTTCTATGTTTAATGACCCCAGATGTGAGCACGGCTGTGCCACACGGGCAACCCCTACAGGATTCCATTGGCTAAACTAAGCTGCCTTTCTGCATACACTTCCTAGTCACAGCTGGGTCCCTAGTGAAAAAATATTGTGACGTTCTCGCAGTGCCGAAAAGGATGGCGCACGTGGGTGGGAGTGGAGAAGAGGAAACTGGAGAAGTTATTACTCCTGTGAAACATATCAGGATGTCCAAAAAGAACACAGACTACCCAGCAGGAAATGCTTGACAAAGCTGCAAGTTTTACAAATGTACTGAACGTGAGGTAAACAACTAGGAATATTTTGGACCTCATCAATTTATGCCAAGAATATGTAGTCAGTAGTAAATGTTCACTAAATGAGAATCCAGACTCAGAGCTGCATAAGTGGCGTAAATACAAAACGAAATCCCCCCTTGGGCCTGTATGGCACAGGCAGATTCATATCCTGTGAAAGCTTTGCATGTGACTGAAGGGTGATGCAATCAGAGCCTTCCCCCCTGTGTGTCCGTCAATGCTTCCACATCCTAGTGCGGTGTTAGATTCTGGGACCAGTAGGCGTCCGTGTGTCTGGCTGGGCCCAATATCTATCTTCGTCTATCTGAAAAATGAGCATGACCCGGAGTCTCATCTTGTATTCCCAGTATCAACCCATGTGTCTCTGTGTCTTTTATGTCTCACAGCAGTGCTTAATTTGAGCCGGTGCTTGCTAGGGTGCCCCATGGCACTCATTTTTTTGGGTACCGCCACTTTTTTTTGTTCATCAGACTTCTACCCCGAGCAAGAGAGAGAAACACACAAAAGAGGGAAAGAGAGACAGAAAACCAGTGGCAAAGGGAGAAAGCAGGGCTGAAAAAAACCCTTAAAAGTGAGATAAAGTGACAGTGGTGGGGAATGAGAGAGGCATGAGGTGGAATCAAGAACAGGCAGGAATTCGACCCCTCGATATTCATAATTCCTGTCGTGGGCCACGGAGCTGAACTTTAGGCCCTGGCATTTATTGTTTTACAAATTAAGCACTGTCTCACATTACATTGCTCTTTGTGCTGTGCAGTATCTTCTGGATCCCAACGCAGGACCTTTGCCTCCCCATATCTTTTTGCGTCACTTCATATTTCTCAATATCTCACAATGTTTCTCCCTGTGTCTGAGTGTTCTTCCCACGGTTTCCCCGTGAAAGAATATCTCCACTCTCCCTGTGTTGTCTCTCCAGACCCAGATCTTTCCATGTCTCTCTCTCTCTGATTGTCTCCTTGTGTCTCTCAATGTCTCTACCTCTGTGTCCAAGTCTCCCTGAGTTTTCCAATATCTTTGTCTCACCCCTGCTCGTTGTGTCTGGATTTTCCAGTATCTCCAAGGGATTCTGAGCATATTTCAGTGTTTTCCTGATACTCAGTATCTGACCCTCTTCTCTCCCTGTTTCTCCCCGTATATTGTATGTCTCCTGGTGGATTTTTATGAGGCTCTGTCAGTATCTTAATTTTTTCCATTCTTAGACGTCCTTGCCTCCCTGCATTTTCTAGTGACTGTGTCTTGCTATTTCCACATCGCTCAATATATAAGTGCATTTATGCCAGACCCTCTTTCTCAACCAGTGTCCCTCTGAGCCCATATCTTGTGTTGTCATTGGCGGGATCAGAGGGGCACGACATATCCATACTTTTTTGATTTGTGAAAAACCATCTCCCTACTTTTTGTAGAAAGACAACTGTACCGGGACGGTTAATTCTGATAGTTTAACCCTTTCGATGCATATACCTCTAGGGTGCTCATGACGAGCTGAGCTCGTCATGACCACACCCATTAACATTATGGCCCAGCACAGGAGAGGGAGGTCTTCAGCATCCATGAGGTTAAATGCTTTAGTTGAAGTGTCATTCAGTTAGTCTCCTGTGCTGTGCAGCCAAAGCCAGGCAGACAGCTAAACAAGCCTTCCTGATAGGGTCCCTGCTTGCCTGAAAGAAATGCAAATGTGCACCACAAGTTAAGGCCTCATTGCGATATCGGGCGGAAAGCCTCCAAACGGCATTTGGATATTCCTAACCCGTGTCGGAACCCATGCTTTTGAGCGATTTGGAAACATTTCTGACCGACCGATTACAACAGAAGGTAACCATTCGGTCTTTCCGACTCGGTCCCGACCGGTATTTGGGGACTCCAAGTCGGTCGGAGCCGAATCGTACAGGTCGACGGACTGCGTTTCCGACGGACGTACAGCCTTTCCGAATTGGTCTGTCTGACATGAAACGGCTGTCGGAAACTGACTTTGGGGACCCGATGCATGACCCCCTTTACCACGAGGCCTCTTGTTGTGGCCTGTAGTGGTACCCATGGTACCCATCTTTCCAACCATGAACAATGTGGCAGGCACCATGGGGGCCCTGCGACAGGGTGCAAGACTTTCCGCAACCACCCCATTTTCAATGGGAGCCTGTGTTGTTGGTCGGAACACATGCTCCCATTTAAGTAAATGCGAGTCTGACGAACGGTCTTTGGAAACACGTAATCGGTCGATCGGACTTACTGACCCTGAGTCGGTCGGAACCGATTCCGACAATGAGTTAGTCAGAATGCTTTCCGACCTACACCATAAGGAGGACCTTAATCTGCAAATGTAGAGGGTAATCTGCAAATATAAAGGGCACTTGGGAGTCTATATTGGCTTTAATTGATTGAATCACTTGAAGCGACAAAGATTTATTCTTTTTGAGTGGTAGTTGAAAGAGTTAACAACTGAGCTGTGAAGTGCGTGCGTTTAATTGTAATTCTATTTATATAGTGCTTACTACGCCTGAAGGTGTTGAAGGGAGGATAATGTAAAAATGACATTATGTACAGTCTTGGTATTGCTAAAATCTATATCTTGAAAGCACCATTTCATCTTAAACCGTTTTGCACATTTTATTGGATGTCTATTTTATATTGTGTGTAATATAAGTTCAAAATAATGTCTTACATATTCAGAGTGCTTTCTGTCACAGGCTGTGACCTCACAGCACTAAAAATACACAAGTCACTATTCTGCACTGCAACAACCAAGAATTAATTATATGGCTCTCTAGTTACATACACAGACCTCTGCAGTGCCTTAATGAATAGAGGTTTCATAATGCACAATAGTGCATTTCCTACTAACAAGATATTTTATTTTTTTGTAATTAAAGCTGCATGTTATTTTATATGTAGCTACCTTACAGTGAAAGACCAAAAACAATTTACAGAATAATTTTTCTTTTAGCCACACCTTTGACTCCACCCCAACGCTCACTAACCCCATCCCACTGCATGCAGCATCATGGTTCCCATACTTTTTTTAATGCAGTTCGACCGCTTGTGTCACCTAGTTTCTCGCTTTGTTACTCAATGTCCTTCTTTGCTGTCTTGTGTCTTCCAGTGTCTCCTTCTGTTTCCCTGTGTCACCCAATGTCCATATCTGTCAATGTCTCTGGAGCCAATCTGCCTCTCAGGAGCCACACCAGTTTGGATGCAGAAAAAACTGTGAAATATATTCTCTGTCACACACTATAGTTCCATAGACTTGACGAGTAAGTGGTTGTACACACACACCTTAAATGTAATAAACATCAGCGATTCTGAGTCTTGGGACCTTAAAATTGGATCTCACTGCTACTAAAAGGTAGAACCAAACCCAAAAGGGGCAATTCACGAAGACATGCATGAGTGCATCAAGTTGTACTCCAGGAGTACTACTTCACACCCTTTTAAATGCCTTTTACTCCAGAAGTACTACTTCACATACTCATAAATGCATGTTACTGCAGAGCACGATGGCAAATACTCAGAAATTCCTTGTGCTCCAGGAGTACTACTTAACATACTCATCAATGCCCTTTTTCTCCTGGAGTTCTCACTCCCATACTTGTAAAAGCATTTATCTCCAAGAGCAGTATTTCACCTACTCCTAAATGCCTTTTGCTTCAGGAGTACTACTTCATATACTTAAAGGATAACACATAGCAGCTAAATGTGAGGACATTCATACGTCTGCAACTCATTATGGAATATTCTCTGGAAAGGTTTGAAACAATTACAATTACATTTTTCAGAAAGAGAACAACCTCTGGTTACTGTTAGGACAATGGTTAACCATGGCCTGGTGAACCTTTCGTTGTGACTTAGGGCCTACTTACGAGTTTGGCAATATTCCTGCAGGACCTCCTCTGCTACGGTCCCAGGAAAACCACCAAGCCTGTGGTGAACCTGCCCGCTGGATTATGAGTTAAATCCAGGACGGGCATGCGGTGCGACGGCGGTGTCATGGCGGCAGGTATGTTAGACTCATAGGAGAGCCTAAACAGCATACCGATGCTGTGAGAGAGCCTACAGCACGTATGCGCAATGTGTGGCATGCACCGTGATGTGCATGCCACAGAGTGCATGCATGAAGGTGCAATTGTAGGGGGACACAACTCCATAGGCAGATTTGCCCAGATACCTGCATTTCCACCATACCTTTCATGGTGGGGTCCCCGCCATCAAATGGGCGGTGGAAATGCAGGTCGTAATATGCTTGGCGGTGCAGCCATCGGCACCGCCAGCATAATCAACCACTTTCCACACCACCACCACCGCGGGATTCTGGCGGAGACGGCGGTCTTGTGGCAGTCCCACCGCCACCGTGAGTATGGCGGTTCCAGCACCGCCGTACTCATAATAAGGCCCATAGTAATGTACACATACTATATGCTAATTCGCTTGCTATTATTTTTGAAAAACTGAAACAGGTAAGTGAAATAATTGTAAACACAAGGTCTCTTTGCAAAAGGAACTTATTGCTCATCTTGCAGGCAATGATTATACAGCATTTGCATCCAAGGCTTTTGGCTTTGCTATAACCAGTGTATCTAACATCTGAAGCTCAAACATTTCTACAGTGTAAATGTTCACCAAATTTCCTATTCCACTGTCTTCCGAATCATTCCTTCGCCTACTTCTTTTTCCTGTTATACTTTTAAATGTGTAAAATATTGACTGTACCACATTTTCATTGTTCTTGTAGGAAGCATTTGGCAAGGATGGGTGACTGGAGTGCCTTGGGGAAGCTCCTTGACAAGGTTCAGGCCTACTCTACGGCTGGAGGGAAGGTATGGCTCTCTGTGCTCTTCATATTCCGGATCCTGCTCCTGGGCACCGCAGTGGAGTCCGCCTGGGGAGACGAGCAGTCTGCCTTCCGCTGCAACACTCAGCAACCCGGTTGTGAGAACGTCTGCTACGACAAGTCGTTTCCCATCTCCCATGTGCGGTTCTGGGTGCTGCAGATCATCTTCGTCTCGACGCCGACCCTGGCGTACCTAGCTCATGTCTTCTATTTGATGCGGAAGGAGGAGAAGCTCAACAGGAAGAGTGAGGAGCTCAAAATGATCCAGAACGATGAAGCTGATATAAACCTTCGCCTTAGGCAGATTGAAATTAAGAAATTCAAATATGGCCTGGAAGTGCATGGCAAGGTTAAGATGCGTGGGGGGCTGTTGCACACCTACATTGCAAGCATCTTCTTGAAATCTATATTCGAGGTGGGATTTCTACTCATCCAGTGGTACATTTATGGCTTTAGTCTGAGTGCCATTTACGAATGCGAAAGAGAACCCTGCCCACATAAAGTGGACTGCTTCCTCTCAAGGCCCACCGAGAAGACAATTTTCATCTGGTTCATGCTGGTGGTATCTCTTGTATCCCTTGGCTTAAACATCATCGAACTGTTCTATGTCTGCTTCAAAAGTGTCAAGGATCGCATCAAAGGGAGGAGCGATCCCTACTCTGTTGCCAGTGCCGTGGTGAGCCCCGTCAAAGACTGTGGAACCCAAAAGTACACTTATTTCAATGGCTGCTCTTCACCCACTGCCCCTTTGTCTCCCATGTCCCCTCCAGGGTACAAGCTTGTCACCAGTGACAGGAATGCTTCGTCCTGCCGCAATTACAACAAGCAGGCCAGTGAACAGAACTGGGCCAACTACAGCGCGGAGCAGAACAGATTGGGGCAGGCCGGCAGCACCATCTCTAACTCTCACGCTCAGCCCTTTGACTTTCCTGATGATGGTCAAAATACAAAAAAAATATCTCCTGGGCATGAGCTCCAGCCCATGGCCATCATTGACCACCGTCCACCAAGCCGAGCCAGCAGCCACGCCAGCAGTAGGCCTCGACCGGACGACCTGGAGATATAGACCCTCGCGCCTACAAGCCTAGCAGTGAAAAATACTGGGTCAGAGGACGCCTTGGTCTGATCCAGTGAGCGTGGTACTGAACAGTCTCAGCAAGGAGACCCGTTGCAAAGACACTACAGAACTTTTGTTTGTGTTTTGGGAGGTACACATTTGTTTTGCAGTAACGAATTAAAGAGAGTAAACACTAAAATGACTCAAGACAAGACAATGCCCATTTCTCCCATTGTTGTAGAAATGCTGTAGAGCTGAGTGTGTGGGATTCTGGGCTTAGGGTGCTCGTGAAGAGTGTCCAGTATCACAAGACATTGAAAGAACTATCGTCAGGATGAAAGGCAGCAAACCACTTTCAAAGTAAGGGTACAAAACGACTTCCATATGTTGGGAAGTGATTAACTGCACACAGAGGGGCTCTCCGCTCCAGAGCCTAATGATACGCAAACCAGGCGAAAAGAGGAAATAGAGGCCTCCCATTTCAGTGTCTGGTGGAATGTAAAGCTGTGCGGGATACTAGGAAGGGGCAGTGATTACCTTCGGCTTTGTACATCCTGCATCTTAAGCATTTCTAGGAAAACATTATGGCACGTGACACACCAGCTCACATGCTTTTTTCCGTGATGACTCAAAGTTAGAATAAAGCGTCGCGATATTTTCCCGAAAGAAGCAGCAGCCGCCATTTTGAGTGAAGACATCTCTGTACTCTTGTCTGTCAATTTGAAGCATGTTGTTTCTGAGCTGGTAGCATTCACCGTGGCCTTCTTTTCTACTCTAGCGTTCAAAGTTTTTTGGTCGGATTTAAAATTTAAACAGTGTCCTGCAATGATGTAAGACTTCCATTGTACCACCAGTCTAGACAGGAGCGGGTTAATTAAAATGACAAGTTCTAGCAAAGAATAAGTCCTGTTCTTTTAAAATGAGATGTTGTGCACATACCATAGTAGGAGTGTAGTGTCAGTTCCGTACATTAAATATGCCAGTTACCAACCAACAAGCCTTGGCAAGTTTACTAGACCACTAGGGGATCTGTCCAGCTCCTAGCCGGGTTCTCAAACCAGTGCCATTACAGTTTAAAGTCTGATGCCAAAGTTTAGAAACTTTGACTTTCAGACTTGAGAGATTTAAGTTCCTGTGCCTTTCTCATATCTGCCCAGAAAGTCAGGAGGACAGAGACCTCTTGTTTCTCATAGATGACCCCACTAAATTGTTTTTGAACACGATGCAAAGAGGGAGACATGTCTGAAAAATTCTCTCTTGAAAGAAGCATGGCATTTTGTTAGACCAATCTATCCTCAACTTGCAAAGAGATAATTGGGTTTCAAACATCATGTCAATCCCTGGATAGCATCCCTCCATTTAGAGGTGAAGGCAGAGACGATTTAAGGCATGGGCAAAGTGGGCTTTGGCCCAGGGCCCCAGCCTTTCAGAGGGCCCCCTGCAGAACAGAGTCAGCTCTGTTCTGCAGAAAGTCTTGTCCTTGTGACCTTTAATAATTCTTAAACAGATGGTTCTAGATACTGTTTACAACTAATTTATTTTTAATATGTGTGTTGGGTGAGAGTCTATTAAGAACATTTTGCAGAGAAATCTTGTGTTTATGTTTAATGCAACATCCATACAAAAGTTTCTTTTAGATCAAAACAGGACCTCATATATGAGAAATAGGTGGGTGTCACATAGATTATTCGCATCAATATTATTCATCACAATCCTTGAATATTAGATGTAAACACATTTAACATTTGAATAAGGGTGGCTGTGCACAATCATTGACCTGGCCAAACAGTGCATGAAAGGACTGAAATTATATCTTAAATTCAAAGCTATTCCGCACAGGGCCCCCCCAAAAACATTTGGCCCAGGGTCCCCAAAATCCTTAAGATGTCCCGGGGTGAAGGGTTGGGGGGTAACAACACAGCAGTGGATATGGCCTTGCTTTCACTGTATGACCCTTTTCCTAAGCACCCTTGAATATGGTGGCTCAAGGTCCACAGAAGATAAGAGACAGGGTCGGGTGACTATGAAGTTGAGTGAAACCAGGGTACTTGGGTTCTAATTCAATTTAGCTGATCAGATTGTGTTAGAACCCCGGGGAAAACCATAACTCCAGAGTTTCTAAATGTCTTTGTCTGACAAGAAATAGGGTGAAGATGAGTATTATATAGCATGTATATGATAATTGGGAGGGGATGGTACCTTTAAAACATACAAGACACAGGAGTCTCTGAAATTCACTGCTATGCAGATTATTCTGGGACCAGATATCCTACACATTAATTAGAACAAGGGAATCTTATTGAAAGAGAGAGAGCTCTCTTGATGGCCTGAATCAGTAATGGGGACATGCCTCGATAGCCTTCAGATTGCCCTGTGACATGCCTGACATGCCTTACATAGATGGTTATAACCATTAGACTCATCAGTTGTGGAAGCAGCAAAGTGACATTATCCACGGCCCCCTGTGAGGAAAGACCACAGCCAGGCAGAAACCTTCTAGTGCAGCCTTCAGCAAATGCCTAAAAATAACTTTTTTATTGGGCCAGCGGTGGAGAAAAGCCACTTGCACAAGATGCACCAGCTAGGCTGTATTTTAATGACCTGAGTATGATTTTGATCTTAAAATATTTAATGACTGGGAATGCTGATGAGAGTGCTGGTCTCAGAGGTGCTGAGATCGCTGTAATTTTGTGGCACAGACTGGCTCAAAAGGGAGCCGGGATGAGACATCAAGCATCGCTCAATATTTCTGCTCTGAAAGCATCAGCCCTAAAGATTATAGTTTGCATCAAGTGGATAATCCTATAGATCTGACAACTTTACCAGTTATAAACATTCCGTTCTTGAGATTTGCACTTTTGAGTTGAGCATCTTTGAGTTATATTGAAATTCACAATGATTGTGTGTAACCATAATCTGTACTTTTCAATGTGTATGTTACTTTACAAGAATCTGGCCTGGCATTGTTGACATGTAGCAAAATCAGATTTTCCTTCTAGGTGAATTGACTTTCTATATGTTGGTGGAATGCCAGCAACTTCGCGTCCCTGCAATGACTTTTGCCTCAATGCGTGCCCTTGGATTCCGTCTTTGACACCACACACTCTGATAGCGATGATCTGATTCGAACAAAGTCTTTCTGGACATCCTCCATATGGGAAGCCTTAAGAAGCACAGACTGCATTCCCCCTGGTCACATGACGGCAGCCATTTTATCATGCTGGACTTCCATATTGGACGAATCCATATTGAGCAGAATGGCTGGATCAACGTACCGCTCAAGACAATGCATTGCAATGGCTCTCCAGTGACGCTGAACCTGTATGTAGCATGTGCAACTGACATGGGGCAAGGACAGACATGCCACCTGGATATTTTGCAATCTGTGACCGACCATAGTGTTTACTTGCTATTATTTAGTCAGGTAGGGAAGCCAATGTAAAACTGTGTTTTTTTTTTATTTTTTAACATGTTGTCAATGTGCCCAATGTGGAATATTGTCTCATAGTCAGATTATGGTTAGGGATTTTTTTTCTTTGGTTTTCTTTAAGTAGCAGTAATGCCATTCCTGGCGTCAGTGGCTTCTCTTTAGTAAGAAGTAATACACTGATGCTTGTTCGATAGAGTTTTTAGTACTGTAAGCAGACTCACTTGGGTGATTACTGTGAGAAATTTAGAAGAATTGCTTTTTCTGCTGGAATATTGATTGCGCTACATGGGTGTAAGGGTTACTGATCGTGTAACTCGTTTGCGTGGGTGTTCACTTTGTACTGTACATAAACCTGACTGCAAAAGAGAGGCGGGATGGCCTTTTTCACAGTTAAATGTTTCTGGGGGACTTCAGCTGTGTTGATGTTTGCACTTAAGTTTGTTTGGAATTCATTATGAGGCGGACGGATTTTTTCTTCACATGCAATTAATTTATTTGAAACACAACATCTGTTGCCATTTTACAATCTCATCGCTGGTAAGGCGAACGGAAAGGCGAAGGAGGTTGGTGAAAAAGTTTCACTATAATGTCACAGATGAACAGATGTCATCCTTACCTTAGACTCATGTGTCCGACATTCCGCATAAATTTGCTGAGTCCAACTTTGTTGCATGTCCACCGTCAGTGTCCATCAAATTCTGGTCTTTTCTGATTGTTTGTTTGTCAATGCAGAGTGTTTGTTAGTCAATAAAGTTTTACTTTAGTATAACGATTTTCTCTCCGTTATTTTGTGAATAGGGTTGTTTGCATTAAGTTATTAGGTTATTTCTTCATTCTTTTCCGTGTCTCAATACAGTATGCAAAAACATCAAGCAGATTAGAAAACCACTTCAAACAGTTTGCATACTTCAAACCTCAGCAGGGCCACGTGGTGCCTATTTTACACATTTTATTTGGATGGCAAAACTTCTAAATCTCCTAGTGCACAGCAACGCCTTAAGGATTCTGGGAAATAGGGCCTGTTCGAAATTAAATCTTTCCTGACTGAGACGGCTGCCGGAGAATCGAGGACGGCTTGTGCGCGGAATCCCTCCCAGTCCACGCGACCGCACGTGCACCTTGTAGGAGCTCAAGTGAGGTTAGCGCCGCAGCCTCTTGAACAGAAACATCTGAACAACCCGGGGCGAGGTCAGGCTGAGAGACAGGGGTCGGGGCCATAAATAGAAACACATACGATTCATATAATACAGGCACGAAACATGGTGGACGTGTGAGGCATACAGGGTCGGGCTGGGACAAAAATAGGCCCCTGGCACCCAAGTAAAAGGGGACCCCATACCGAACCAGGTAGGTAAATACAAAAGTGGCCCACAATTTAAAATCAGGCAAGTCTTGAAATTGTAAAGAAACACTGTAAGAGCGTTGTGCACTTGCCCTGCTCTCGCAAATCAATCTGAAGATAGCAACTTCATTTTCAGTCTCCAATTTCAAATTCCTTCACAATGAAAGAATCTTTAAAACATTTATCATATTGTACATTTTCACCTTTTCTCACATACACTTTATTAATCTGCTAATATTTCATTTTCTAAGCAGTCTCAGACCCCCTGAGTAGGTTCACGGACCCCTATGGGCCCCTGGACCACAGGGAAGGAACCTTCGCCCTAGACATACATTTCAGTATTCTCTCTTCATTAATAAGAAAATCACCAAAAGAGTTGACAGAATGTGAGTAAATGAATCAATCAAGATTTATTTTAGAGTTAATGTAGATTAATGTATATTACTTGAAATCGTTTTATCGATGACAAAGATGGAAAAAAAAAATTACTTACCCGTGGCAATGATCCCCCAGGTGGATACTCTTATCTGTCTGCAGATTCCTCGCCCAGATAACAATCCCAAGTGCCAGTTTAGATCCATTTTTCCCACCTTAGTAACCAGTAGACGGACTGACATTGATAGACGGGGGCTGTACCAAGAATAATTTGGGATCTCCATCAAACGAGGAGGTCGGAGGGTCAATAAAGAATCTGCGAGTAGATAGAATAAACCCAGAAATATTGTTACTGCATCTAAGTACCCTTTTCTTCTTATGGACTCGATGGCATCTTAGAGGAGTTCAGATTTCCATTCTTAATCTCTAGCCTGCAAGCATGGAGATTGGTCTTGGGCACTCCACCAAGGGATTTGGGTCACCACCACCACCTAGCGATCAGTAGCTTCCTCTCCCACCCTGTTTCCTGGCAATTAGTGCTGGGACGTCCCTTTGCCGGGACAGCCATGCGCTTTACAAATTTCTTAGCATAACATAACTAATCCTGCATTGGAACACTTAAAAACCTGCCTCCCTCTGTAATCAGTTGACCCTCTCTAAAAACGGGGACATAGGCTGAATTAAGTGACATCTGCCGGAAGGGATGATGAAATCTGAGACTGCCCCATCAAATTCAGGGAACCAGGGGCCCGATGTAGGTAAATCTCATTTACCAACTCTAGAATACCGAATTTTACCGATTCGGTATTCTAGATTCGGTAAATGTGATGTAGGAAATAATTTGGTAATTTTTACCGAATCGGTATGATTCGGTAATTACCAAATCGGTATTTACCGATTCGGTAATTGCCATTAATTCCTATAGGCCTCGGGGCCCATAGGAATCAATGTCAATTACCGTATCGGTAAATACCGATTCGGTAAAATTGCCGAATTGTCAAGGGGGACAGGGTGTCACTTTGACACTCTGTTGCACCCCTGATTCTGGCTTGTGTGCCATGTGACACACATACATGCCCTTAGGGCATGTATGTGTGCCACATGGCACAGGTGTACATGCACAGATGTGCATGTACACAGGAATTCGTTATTTACCACCAAATAGTAGTTTGTGGTAAATAACGAATTCTTAAGGGCCTGTGGCACTGTTTTCAGTGCCACCTACATCTAGATTTACCGATTCGGGAAATTTACATCTAGATTTACCGATTCGGTAAATTTACCGTTTTGGTATTTACCGAATTGGTAAATTTACTGAATCGGTTAATTTACAGATTCTGTAAATTTTAGGCCCCCTACATATCAAAAACCAAATACCGGTCGGTAACGGCCGAAATCGGCCGTTACCGACCGGTATTTGGTTACCTACATCGGGCCCTTAGTCACCCTAGCCCACCAGCACTCTTTTTGGGTACCAAGACTTATTTTTAATCATCAACTTTGACCCAGAAGAAGAGAGAGAAAGGAAGAAAAGGTGGAATGAAAGAAGAAGAGAAATACAGGAAAACAGAGACAAAGGCAGAAAGCAGGGATGAAAAAGAACCTACAAGAATGAGTTCAAGGGGTGGGGCGTGCATGGTGGTTGGTGAAAGAGTTCTGAGATGGAATCAAGACTAGACAGCTTTGGTATTCTGCAATTCTGACATTAGGCAGTGTCGGAAGCAGGCTTCTGATAAACATGTGGGCCCTGGAAATTCCTTTTTTATGTTTTGCAAATTAAATATTTTTTTTAGGCCCCTGATCACCGAAGGAGGGCCAAAGGGGAGGACTCGCTTATGAACCACCTTCGGAAAAGGTATTTCCGAGGGGTTTTCTTAAACAGAGAATATCCTTCTGTAGCCTCAGACTTGTTTGAAGCTTATACCACAACTTAGCCACTTGAACTGGCAAGGCCTTCCCTTCCGACTTTAGGCACTTAGATCCAGTGGCGTCACGGAAAATGATGAGGCCACCCAGCAAAATATGAAGAGAGGCCCTTAATATCCCATATCTCACAGATATTAATTGACTTTGGGCTAAATGGGGGCCCCCTGAAGGTTTAGAGGGGCTGGAGGGTTTGGTGGTGCCCCTGCACCACAGGGGCCTCAGGGGTGTTCATTATTCTTCTGCTTAGATCAAATCATAAGAGCAATATCGGAATGCTCTGGTGGATTGATGGTGTTTAATCAGTTCTTTTGAATATCCTGGGTCAGGTAGGCGGCGATACACACCACACCTTGGTGCTCTGGTGCACACCAGTCCAGTGCTTAATTTGCTAAAAAATAAGTGCCAGGGGTCTCGTCAGGAGACAACTGCACCTTGTAGCACACATTGACCCTGCCAGCGCCGCCAATTATAGTAACAACACAAAAACGAACATCTACACTCCTACAAGTGTGGCAGTTCGGACTGTTTCAGGCCCCCAACGCTATAAGAATGGTTTGGGTGGCAAGTAATAATAATTTTTAATGTATATTGAGCTAATAATTAATTGTTGTTGTGGTAATTTCTGAATTATCCAGACAGTGCCACCTTGTGGCAGACTGTCACAGGCCCCGGTGCTGACAATTAAGTGACTGTGCCAAGCAACGGAAACCACAGGCTCAAATTAAGCACTGCACCGGTCCAAACACAGAGCGGTGAAGATCATGGCGATGATCTGGTGTAAGTTATATGTGAAGGCTTTCTATCAAGTGTTAGTTGCGGATGGAGTTTGTATTTAAATGAACATTTCCAGAAATTCAAAAACACAGCTTGTTACTAAAGTGGTTGAAATGGGATACTTTTGAAAGATATATAATTGTAGGAATTTTAAATTGAGTTCTCTGTAGTACGAAAAATGGAGTAAATCTGAGGTGCCACAGGCTAGATCCGAAAGTGTGAATATGTTTCTGAGAGGTAAGCTTTCAAAACAACACATGTAGGATGTGTGCTGTGACTCACAGCAGAAACACACATTATGATACTACAGAAACTGTCACTACACTCTTCAGTGTCAATGTAAATGGTACATTGTTGCTGGTCATACGTTCTTTGTCATTTTACACTACGCCCTAGATGAACTGTGAGCCACCTGTGCTGCAAATGATTATTTTGTCTGTAGCCAGTGCCGCACTCATGACCACGGTGTAGCCGCACAGTAGTAGTAAGTGAGTATGGGATTAAACAAACATTTACATATATCTCAGTTGTCAGCCGATGTCCAAAATATGTTTTAAGCATGCAAATAATAAATGGGTACCAAAAAAGATCACATAGATCTCCTATGCTCTGTTTGTCTTCCTCTTCCTCTATCTTTAACTCTCTAACCTCATTTGTATGTATTTCGACTCCCCCTATCTTTTTCTCTTTCCATGTCCTTTATTCTTTTTAGGTCTCTCTAAGAGACAGATTTCAGTTCTCTGCGGTTTATTTACCAGTCGCTTTCCGGTGCATCTCTTTTTATCACATGAAAAGTGATGCACCAGCGGAGCAAGGGGCTTGTAAATAAGCACCTCTGTTTTCACAAAGGTTTAATATTTATGAGCTCCTTTGCGTTGCTCTTGCACCAAGCAAAGTGGTGCAAGAGCAACGCAAATGAAAAATGAGATTTATAAAGCAACGCAAGGCCACCTTGCGTGGCTTCATAAATCTTGAGTTATGTAATGCAATCGCAAATCACTGGATTGCATTACTTTGCGCAGGGAGGCGTTTCCATGGGTGTTGCTTGAGTTTTCCCAAGCAACATACATGAATTGTAGTGCATTCCCAGATTTACAATAACGGCTAAATCTAGCAATGTGCCAAAAAGGTACGCCTCTGTAGAAAAGACGCAACAAGGAGAAATATCTTTTTGTGCAGGAAATGTCCTTTCTTGCACAACAACAACACTTCATGCAACACAGGCACCCTTGCACCATGGTACAAGTGAGTCTGCATTGGTGATAGGCAGCCTATTGTGCACTAATGATGGAGAAAGGACAGAAGTGCACAGTTTGCCTTAAATATGGTACATTCCTGACCTTTCCCTGTCACGCACTACAGCCCAGCAAAGTGACTTGCAATGCTGCACTACGTGACATGGCCCTTATTATGCCCAATATCAAAAATCACATTAGGCTATGGACTAGTCCGCTGCTTACCATTGGTTGGCTTTCTTCTCAGTCACACTCACTTGCTTCCTATTTAATAGATTTGCTTCCTCTTCCTGTTTTTTTAATCTTTCTTACTCTCCCCTTCTTTTATCTTTCATTCTCAACTTCCATCAACATCTATCTCCAATTTCTTTCTTACTTCCCTGTTTCAACATTTGCATCCCCCTTTCAAGATCGACATGTCCTATTTTTTAATGTGCTGAGACTCAGTAGCTAAAACAATACTTCTTGTAAAATACCTTTGTGAATAGTAAAAAATCATAAACTTACAAAAGTGGAAATTCACCTTTGTGAATCAAGCCCACTGTCTCCTTTGGTAGCACTTTTGTATTTGGAAGGTATTCATATCCTCCCATAGCTAGTTGAGTGGTTCATTTCTTCACCATTTTCTAAATGTCAGACTGATGTCAAGAGGGTGAGCAACTCTCTCTAAAGCCTGAGACTAATCTTGAAGTTTGAAAATGAAACCTTCATCCAGGCAAAGATAGACTATTCATAGGAGCTCTAGTCAGTTTAGTACCAGACAAGGTCCTTTTGCCAGAGAACAAAACGACAATCCTACAGGATAATGTTAACCGTTTTCTATTTCACCTGCAGGCTCCTGACAGGCTGTTACTGAAAGCTGAAGGTCTCAGGGCAACTGCAACAGGTGTAGTTCCTTGGGTTTGCCACCATCTAAAGCCCTTGGTTCATTCCCTTCATTGTCACTGAGCTCAAGACACTCAGAACAACAAACTGTAGTTCTTTTATCGGGAACTTTGATTCAAGAGATTAGTGGCTAGTTCCACAGTCTCTTTATAGAGGAGTATCCTTCACCCTCATGTTGACCTAGTTCTCCCACTTCTAACTAGAGTTGTGAGTCAGCGGGATTGAGGAACCACTCTAGAGGGATGGAAAATTCAGGGAACCTGGTTTCAAATATAATCTCTCCTGTCCTCCAGTTGGGGAGAACGCACATCAGTATGGAGAGCTCTACAGGGGCTTTCCTCACAGACAAAAACACAAGCCATTGTAATTACAGACAATCAGGTCACCAGAACTTATATAAATTGTTAGGGGCTTACAAGGGTAAAATCCATAATTGTGATAGCGACCAACATTTTCCAGGAGGCCAAAACTCACCTTATGTCCTTGAGAGCTGCCTATATCCAAGGGAAGTACAGCTATTGCACAAATTAAATTAAATTAAATTAGAAGCTTTTGCTTGGTTGTATTGATATATGTATACCAAAATTGAAAAGTATGTTTTAAAGGTGAAAATGTGTGTATTTTCAGAATTTATAAGCTGATGTTTGGAAACAAAATTGAATTTCAAAATATATTTAAAGCTCATATTTGACTGATAAATCATGTGGTGTTGGGGGGACTTATTACAAATATTATTACCATGGTTGCAGTGGGATTGGAGCTGCGGCTGTTATGTATTACATTCCACATTGATAAAGCCTCTTTTACATTGCTTCTGGCAACCATGTCTAAGGTCCTGAGATGATCATTGATGGTAATCCTGTATGGGGTGGCCGTTATTGTACTCCTTTTTGATGTGCTCACCTTTACATCACAAATAATATTAGTAGCGTCGGATAATCTTCAAGGAACATGCATAGTTCCCATTAAAAAAAGGTTGGATACCCCTGTTTCGACCTTCCATTGTTTCTGTCTCTTGTAAGGTACCCTCAGTTTCCTGACAATTCTCTGAAGATACTTCATTTATACTGGCCTGGAAATTGAAACAGTAAATCTATAAAACCTATGTTGTTGAAGCAAGATGACATTATACATTCAAGCATCTAGGAAGCCAGCTACCTTTTCTGCCTACAATAAAAATTGGACACAATTCAGGAAATAGCGTTCAGGAAACAATTTGGAACCCGTCTTTGATAATCAGTTTATATGTTTGGATTTCTTAGGAGATAGATTGTGAAAATGGGTTGGCTCCAGCCACATTGGCAGCACAGATAGCTACTATTGGGGGTTTCAGGGAACCACAGAATAATCATTTAAAAGTTTCTCCATGTGTGAAGAGGTTATTAAAAAGCTTTGTGCAAAACAATCCAGTAGCTTAACACGTTCTACTGATGAAGCAAAGCTTCGCATATTTTGCGGCTTGCCGAAATCAAGAACCTCGTTTATGTATAACAAGGTAATAAATGTACGTCTTACTAACATTTATATTAAGTTTGAATAAAGTTTATGACGCTTGCCTATGTGTATTTCTAATGAAATTAATCCGTGTCCTTTAAATGGCCGTCGCTTGTATTTTAGTTACTGCGCATGCGTCAGCCACACTCACGTGTCCTGACGCGTCTGCAGAAGTGGAGGGAAAGTTATGCGCATGCGTAATTCATAGCTGTGCTTATCATGTGGTACAGCTCGTGCCACTGCTCTTGTGTCCGTGTCAATGTAGCTAACATTTAATGCAATTAAGTTTATTTCTTGATGATGAGTTAAAAGTACAAACCCTGTGATGTGTTTTCATAATGACATTATTATGTATTAATTTGTTTTCGCTTACTTTTCATGTACCGCGGGAAATGGGGGTCTGAGTGAGAGGAGAGCCATATTGGAGGTCCCTTCTGCGCCTGTGCGACATTCGGCAGCACGAGGGACCTTGGCTGATGGAACATAGCCAGCTGGCACTGATGGGCGAGATGCTCCTGAGAAAGTCACCTCTGCCCTGCGAGAACAGCGAATGTGGCTCCTTATGTGATACATTGTTATATTGCGCTACTGTTAGCTCATGGGAACCCCAAATCTGCTAGGCGGTACCCAAATATGTTAATGAAGGCTTCAATTCGCGTATTGTGATTGGTGTGTTACCCAAACCCTACCTTAGGACCAATTGAAATTGAGGGATTCTGACACTTTGCAACATTGGGGGGTGGTACACTGTCCCCAAACTGTATATCTACCCTGGGTTCACCTAGTGAACCGTCCGACTTGTCTGGTTTGGCTGACCTGTCACTGACCCAACGCACTCAATAGGTGACTGAAGATACAGAGCGCTGCGGAGCACTCTGTCCGAATTTGACCATAGACTAAGGTTCTACTGAACCTTAAAGTGCTGGCAAGGCACTTAGCTGGGAGTTCGCTGACCCAATCGGGGTCTTGATCGATAGCTGCAGAGCGGGTGGAGCGCAGGCGTTGCTTCCGAACTGTGGGTTCCGGTCCTGTCCTGAAGAGGGTCCTGTCCTGAGGGTTTGCTGTCCTGTCCTGAGGGTCCTGTCCTGATTCGTTTTCCGAGGGTATCCTGTCCTGTCCTGGGTGTCCATTCTGCACTTGCTGTCCTTTGAGGGTATCCTTCCTTGAGGGTTTCCTGTCCTTAACTGACCCGTGGCCAGGGTTTGGTTTCCACACCTTTTCTAGGTAAATATTACTCTGAACCTCTTGAAATTCTTGCACCTTCTGAATTTCTAACTTTTGCTTAAATAAAGTTCAACATTGCATATGTTATATTTCCATGCCTTTCCGCAACTATTGAACAGTCATTTATAATTTTGCAAAGTTATTCCTATGTCTTCTCATTTGTTAGAAATCATATTTTGCATAGCAGTGTGTCATTTTCTGATATGGTCTAGAACTTCATTGCCTAGGTTGTTCAAAGGCCCCTTCACCTTAAGTGAAGCGTGTTATTCATTATAAGCTCTTCTATAGTCACACACACTTAGTCTATCCCTGTCTAGATAATACTGACTTACATAGTATTTTCTCGTTACATTTATTTTAGTACCTTGATGATTACTCTGTCATTATTTCTTTCTGCCTATGTGATTTACGTTATCTTGGTTATTGATTGCCTTATTTTACTGTACCTCATGCAAGAAAATATTGAATTTAGATAAACATTTTAAAACTTCCAGTTGTCCGTGGTCATTTAAACAGTATTTGAATGTTATTGGTTGGGTTTGTATTTTGCTGCCTTTCCTTTACAGCTAGCTCCCTGATTCATTGTGGTCATTAGGCACCCGCATCGGTGGATGGTAAGTCGGGTGCACCGAAAATTGGTAGCAGGAAACACACACACCAACTTGATAGAGCTCGTGAAGTCACCTGATCGATGTATATGGTGATTTGGAAAGTATATGGGCCCTGAAGCCGGAAACGGCGAAAACTGTTGGTCGGGTGGCCTCGCGCGCTCTATCAGTTTTCTGGTAGCTAGAGGATGGTTAGGGACTAGCTAAAGGTTAGGCAGGATTAGTTGGACTAGTTAAGTCGGAAGCTGCTATTATATTAATGCTGCTATAAGAGCGGCTGTTCTGAGGGAACTGATCACTCTCTTGTGAATACGCTGCTGAAATTCATGAATTGCTGTATTGTTATTTTTCTTGTTCTTATATTGTTATATGTACTAATCCATGCAATTGTCAATCGTTTAGTTAAGTGTTGTCCGAACTCCCCGGGGAATTGAAAGGGCAAGTGGTGAATAGAATCCATTGTCCTGAGGTCACAGGTTCGAGGAAAGTTAGGTGCAGGTTAGGATAACCGGGAAGCACTAACTAGGGTTTTCTGAATACATGTGTGAATAAATGACAGTAACGGGGTTCATTGGCTAAATTCCCATAGTGGCGTAACCTAGTAAGGGTCACATCGGAAGAGTAGCAGGGTCCTCGGAGCTAGCGTGAAAGCAGAGGGGTCCGCTGAGAAACCTTAAAACTCGGAATATATCCCGGAAAGAAGTGGATGAGTTTAGGGGAATAACAGGTTCACCGATGCTAGAGTGAAGGGTAGGCGGAAGAGATCTGCCCGCAGCGAGTGAAAAGTAAATGGAAGTAGTTTACTTGCTGTAAAAGAATTCTTACTCTGTCTAGACACTTGAGCACTGTGGCGAATGTGTATTTGTTGTAAAATAACCAAGCACTGAGCACTTTAAAAGAAAGAAAGTTTCCGTTACCTTGTGAAGGGAGGGAGTCAGTCGCGAAGCGCCTCTGACGTCACTCTGTGCCGCGCTGGGATTGGTAGACGCAGCGGGCGGGTAGCGGAGCTGAAATTGTAAAGGAGGGGTGAGCGCCGGAGCGTGGGAACTGTCTCACGAAGGGGCCGCGCACCCATTGGCGGAGCTTATTTTGTGTCGCGCACCCATTGGTTGCACGAATTTTCTGAAGCGTATTCTGATTGGAGGTAGTTTGTAAACAAAGTTAGCGCAGAAGTCGTATGTGGCACTCGCGGACTACAGAGACGCGACCTGATCCAAGGCATCTAGGGTTTGAAAGGGATCAGTGGAAGGCTAACAGATACGATATTATGTACGGAACCAAGAGAAAAATGTCCCTTGTAAGTAAGGTGAAAAATTATTTTAAAACGGACAAACCGATTAAATCTAGGGAAGGTGTTCTTGTCCCAGCACCCAATACTCCCGCCTCATTCATGATGTTTGACCGAGGGTACAATACCTGTGTGTGGCTGGAAAATTGGGTGAAGTATACAAAGGATGACGGAGTATTGGCTTTTCCGTTAGATGGTACTTTCAATGGTAGGATTTTATTTAATTTAAGAACCCGAATGAATGAACTGCATCCCAGACCAAGACTAACGCAGTATGAGGCATTAGAGGAATGGGAGATTGAGGCTTTTGAAAGAGAAAGACCCCGAATGGACAAGGGTTTGACCAAGTGGTACCCCAGGCAGAAACAGGAATCCAGGGATAAAAGGATGAAACAGTGGAGGCAGAGCATGATTGTTGAGGGTCTGTTTCCCATGATGCCGGCATGTCATAACATTGGAGCGGGTGAGAAAAGTACTGAAAAATGTAAGCATTGGGGGGCCCTGGGGGATTCAGATGATGAACTAATAGATGACATCTGTACCAGAAGTCCGCCACCTTACAATGAGGGAACCCGACCTTCCAGTGTAGGAGATGTTCCCCGACGCCACTTCCTAAAGGAAGAAGACAGGTCCCTGGGACTGGGAGGGGGTGGTCAAGTATTGCCCTATCCTGAAAAACCCGAACTGACGGAAACAAGGGACATATATCCCAAAGTGCCCGCAAGTCAGGAAGAAAAATATTCACGTACGAAAACCTTTTTTCCCAGACCCTTGTATGAAAGCGAAGAGAAACCCTCGAATTCAGGACTGCCTTTTGTTCAACCTCCATATAGGGAAGAGCGCAGGTCCTTTAATACTGGAACTTTATTCCCGAAACCAAATTATGGGGGAGGACCAAGTGAAACGCATCCTACTGCCCCGAGTTTTACTCCTCCATTGACCCCACAGATATTACATGACACAACTCTAAGGAGGGTACTAGTGGAAAAGGAGCAAGAGGCTCTAGCTAGACAAAGAACAGAAATAATTCAGAAAATTTCTCAGATAAATACCAGTCCTGAGGCATTGACTATTCCAGTAACTATTGGACCGGTGGTCCCGTTATACGGAAATGGTCAGGGAAATCCGATTACTCCAGTCATGACCCCAGTCATAGCAACCCCGAGACAGGAACCAATCATCATAGATGATCAGTCCAGTGAATGCGAGTCTGAAGTTGCGTTTTTGGAATTGCCAAACAAACAGACTGGAAAGGGAATACAGCAGAGGTATAACCCTTTTAATACAAAAGAAATTAAATTAGAGACAGCAACAGGTACTAGGAATGTCTCTCTGGTAACTCCGGATGAAATTGAGAGTTGGAGTCGTGAATTAGAAAAGCAGACTCCGCAAACAAAGCCTTTAGACCTTTACAAGCTGAGGGTTGAAATAGAAGAATTAATGGCAGGAAATGTGGGGTTGGATCGATTGAATACCTACTCTGAAGAAGAATTGTCGTTCATATGTAAAAGCTTTACAAGGAACACCAGAGTGCTCCACGAAAAACTGACCGAAACAGCAGTTAGTATGGGGGTAGATATCTCAAAATCCAAGCCCTTACAGAAACCGTACAGAGCAGACTTCTCAGACAAAGACATAGAACACCTGAATGTGGCAGGGAAGAAGTTGCAGATTAAAGAATTAATGGGGGTACTGCAGAAATGGGGAGATGTGGAAAGATGGAGAAGCAGGTGGGCGAAAAAGAGGGAAGAGGTTCGCTCCCGACAAGTGACTCCCGAGTTTGCTTTAAGAGAGGTAGAAAAACCTGAGCAGTTATGCCCCATGCGCGAAGTTCCAGGGGGGAAATATGTGCATGTCCCCTGGTCTAGGCAGGATATTGTGTCCTTCACGAACGATTTTCCAAAATTACGAGAGAAACCAGTTGACTGGTACCGGCAGGTGGAGAGGTTCGTGAAGGTACAGAAATGTCTGTGGAAAGACCTGGATGGGTTTTTCGACATTGTGGTTCCAGTAGATTTATGGACCCAGTGTAAAATAAACATAGATTGGCCCAGTGAAGAGTATCCCAGAAACAAGGAAACAGGGGAGCCATCAAAGGAAGTCATGCGAAAATATGAGCAGGTAATTCAGCACTTGAAAGAAAAGGTGCCCGCTAAGGAAACTGATTGGACAAAAATAGATAGAACAACACAGGAAAGGGACGAGACAGTGCACTCTTTCTATGAGAGGTTATTGCAGGTATTTAAAACATACAGTGGTATTGACAACATCGACCTGAAGGATATGACGCACTTTATTTACAGGTTTGTAAATGGTTTAAGACCTGAAATTTGTCAGTGGATAAAAGACAATAAAATCTGTTGGCATACTAAGAAAATGGATGAGGTCCTGCGGTACGCTAAGTACTGCGAGGACGAGATGGCAGAAAAGAAAAAGGCCCTTAAGGAGAAGGTTATGTGGGCTCAGGTGAAGCTCGCAGAACAACAGGAAAAACAATTGAGTAACATGGTTAAAAATGCTGAGAACAAAAGTCCTGGGGGAGGGGGTGGAGGAAAGCCCCGGCCCAAATTTAGCAGGGAAGAGGCTATGAAAAAATTTCCCTGCCATCAGTGCGGCGAAATTGGACACTGGCGAAACGAGTGTCCCCAATTAGTCGATGTTAATGAGAAAACTCCTGATTTAATTCCACAGACGCAGAAAGAAAGACCAAGAAAGACTCAACCCCAGGTAAAAACAGTTCAGGTGCCTCGAGCACCCAAACAGGTATACAGGGGAAGACAGGCAGAAAATGAAGAGATAGAGGTTTGGGAAAGCGGGGAGAACAGAAATACAGCAACTTCGCAGTATCTGCTGAATGATACCTTCCTTTGTAATGATCAGGACTGACGGGGCCTGAGAGGGGAGGACGAGGAGTGCGTACTTGGCGCTTCCTTGCCGGTAGACCAGTCTGGACCATATATTGAAGGAAAGGTTGACGGAAATGATGTCACCTTTTTGTTGGACACTGGCGCTACCCGTTCTACTGTAAGAACAGTGGACGTTCCAAACCTACCCCTCTCGGGAGAAAATATCCAAGTAGTGGGTGTATCTAATCAATTGATTAGTACTCCTGTTACCGAACCAATGGAGATTTCAATTGGAAATTTTAAACAGATGCATAGATTTGTCGTCTGTGACACCAGTCCAGTGAATTTACTGGGACGTGATTTGTTGTGCAAAATGAACTGTACCATCTTTTGCACACCAAAAGGTGTTGAAATACAGACCCCAGATGAAGACGGCATTTATAAATTATTGTTGCTTAGACCTGACTCAGAAATTAAAAGATTGACCCTGCAGGACTTGCCCCAAGAACTACAGGAAGCTGTAAAGCCAGAGGTGTGGGATTTCACTGGAAAGGATGTGGGGTTGATGAAAGATGTGGACCCCATACAAATAGCCATCAAGGACAATGCAGTATATCCTAACACTAGGCCCTACCGAATGAATGCTGAAGTGAAAGCAGGTGTCACTCTGGAAATACAAAAACTATTGGAAGGAAACATCATACAGGAAGTGATGAGCAGCCCATGCAACTCACCGATTATGGGCATCAAAAAGCCTAGTGGCAAGTATAGGGTAGTGCAGGACCTGAGAAAGGTTAACAAAATTGTAGTTCCTTGCTGCCCTATTGTCCCGAACCCTGCAGTAATTCTGTACCAGATTCCTTGGGATGCTGAGTGGTTCACTGTGATTGATTTGTGTCATGCATTCTTTTCGATACCCCTGCACCCCGACAGCAAATTTCTTTTCTCATTTGCTTTCGAGGGTCACGTGTATTGTTGGAACAGGGTCCCTCAAGGGTATACAGAGAGTCCCTCTATCTTTAATCAGATCTTGAAAAAATGTCTAGAGACTTTGACCTTGCCTGGGAACTCTGTGTTAGTGCAGTACATAGACGACCTTCTACTGGCGTCTAAAAGTCACAGGGACTGTGTAGTTGACACCATTGCCCTCCTAAATCACCTGTGTGAGAAAGGGCATAAAGTGGCCCCTGACAAACTACAGTTCTGTGCAAAATCAGTGAAATATCTAGGACACCAGATAGAAAAGGGTGTCAGAAAAGTCACTTCAGAAAGAGTGAGAATAATTCAAAAAATGCAGTTGCCCCGTACTCAAAAAGAAGTCAGAATGTTCCTGGGTGTATTAGGGTACTGCAGGCAGTGGATTCTGGGATTTGCAGCCTTAGCCAGGCCCTTGATAAAAATGACCACGAGAGGAATGCCAGATGTTGTACAGTGGGACGATGAAAGTCTAATGGCTTTCACAAGATTGAAAAACTGTCTGTGTACAGCCCCTGCGTTGGGAATGCCAGATTATTCCAAAGAGTTTGCACTATTCTGTGACACTCGCGATAATTGCGCATTGTCAGTCCTGACTCAAGAACATGGCACGACCAGAAGGCCTGTGGCTTATTTCTCTGCCACATTGGACCCAGTAGCTGCTGGGTTACCAGGCTGTCTGAAAGCAGTAGCTGCTACCTGTGCAAGTTTGGAGCAGAGTGAGTCCATTGTCATGGGACATCCTGTGACCGTGTATGTTTCACATGGAGTGGTAATTTTATTGACCAGAACTAAGACACAGTATCTCACCCCTAGTCGGCTGACTAAATACGAGAGGATTCTTGTGGGTGCAGCAAATGTGAGCATTGTTAGGTGCGGTATTCTGAACCCTGCCACCTTACTCCCCGACCCCTTGGAAATGGAAGGTGGGGATGATGATGAACATGATTGTATTGATCTGACAGAGTTCAGTACCAAGCCACGCCCAGACATAAAAGAAGTACCATTGCCTGAGCATGATAAAGAACTATTTGTGGATGGTTCCTGCCTAAGACATGAATTAGGAGGCTTGAGTGCTGCTTATGCAGTAGTGTCTTTCACAAAAATTGAACAAGCAGGTTACCTATATAACATCAAGTCTGCACAAGTAGCCGAATTGATAGCCATGATAATGGCTTGCAAAATTGGGAAGGATTTACGCATAACAGTGTATACTGACAGTCAGTACTGTTATGGCGTTGTGCATGACTTTGGCCAATTATGGCTACAAAGGGAATTCATGACTTCCTCAGGTACTCCCATTCGGAATGCAAAAGTTGTTCATGACCTTTTAGAGGCCATCCAGTTGCCCAAAGAACTGGCAGTGGTAAAATGTACTGCTCATCAAAGGAGCATGGACAGAGTATCTCTGGGAAACGATTATGCTGATCGAGTGGCTCAATGGTGTGCCAAAGATCGGTATATTGTAAATCCAAAACGAGGGGGGCCAGGAACCAGCTGCCAGCTTCAGGTGTTTGAGGAAGTGCCTACATGGGATGAGGTGAGAGAGTGGCAGGAGTCGGCTCCTTGGCAAGAAAGAGAGAAATGGAAGGAGGATGGATGTAGACCGAGACGTGTGGATGGTGTCATCTTGGGCCCAACTGGTATGCCTGTGTTACCCCGACACTTGCTTGGCACAATGGCAAGATTAATACATGAAGGATCACACATTGGTAGGGATGCCATGATTCTGGTATTTCAACAGACTTGGTACAGTAAAAAGTTCAGGAAGGTAGCAGAGTCCCTCTGCCAGAGGTGCCTGTCATGTCAACAGATGAACCCAGGCAAGAGGACAATGGTTGAACTGAGCAAGATTGGGAGATCAGGGGGTCCCTTTATAAAGATACAGGTTGATTTCATCACCATGCCCCGTTGTGAAGGGAAACGATATGTCCTTGTCATTGTTTGCGTATTTTCAAAATGGGTAGAAGCTTACCCTACTCCTCAAAATGACGCACTGACAGTAGCGAAGTGTTTACTAAAAGAACTGATACCTAGGTTCGGAATACCATGCATTATTGAATCAGATAAGGGTGGACATTTCCAGAATGACATACTGGCTGAACTCTGTAAGGCCTTTGGAATAAGGCAGAAACTCCATTGTGCATACCACCCAGAGGCTTCTGGAATAGTGGAACAAGTAAATGGAACTATCAAAAACAGACTAGCAAAACTGACAGATGCTACTGGCATGACCTGGGTGAAGGCCCTGCCCCTGGTCCTGATGGGACTGAGAAGTGTTCCAGACCGCAAGACAGGCCTAAGTCCCCATGAAATCATTATGGGAAGAGTGATGAGACAAGCATGGGTGCCAGGAAGCAAACTGTTGAGTATTACTGATGATTTGGTGCTTGAATACTGCAGAAGATTGGGTGACCAAGTGCGTTCTATCTCTCGCCAGATTGGAGACGACGGCATCCTTAATCCAACGACTCCTCTCCACAACTTGGTTCCAGGAGACTGGGTCAAAATAAAGAAGCACACTCGATCAAGCTGTCTGGCACCAAGGTGGGGAAAGAAACGCCAAGTAATCCTGGTGACAACCACTGCAGTGAAAGTCGCAGGTGTTCCCCAGTGGATCCACGCTGGACACACCCAGAAGGTATTGCCAGACAAAGGATTTGAAGAACCAGGGCAATCAGCAGAGGACCCTGAAGGAGTCCGACCAGTAGCAACTGACAACGAGCAGCACAGCACCAGTCAGGTTGCAGGAACAGCAGACGTTGGCCCAGGAGTAGTTGACTGCGAACTGCCAAGAAACCAGCCTGCTGAAGAGGTCCAGGAAACTGAGCCAGGAGTAGCTGAAGACGAGCTGCCAAGCATATGGCCAGAAGAATGGATACCGATGATTGATCTGACCGAAGATCCTATCAGAACAAGAGAACGACTTAGTGAAGGTAGAGAGTGGACTAGTCAGGAAAAGCAAGGCACAGGCGAAGATCCTCAGCCACTTGAGATTCAAATCAAAACTGAGGAAGGAGAAGGTCAGACAGGGACAGAGCACGTGATTGATACAGATCAAGTGAATAAGACTGAACAAATACCCGATACTGAACAAGTACCCGATACTGAACAAGTGCAGGATACAGAGCAAGTGTTTGATACTCCTCCGCTAACTCCTGATGTGGATAAGGGACAGACTAGACATAGAGTAATAGTTCGAGCAGAAGAAAATCAAGAGATCGAAGTGCTTGAACAGGATCAGATAGGGTTAGAAAAACGGGTTCAGGAAACAGAAACAGAGACAATTGAAAGCCAAAAACAAAATATTCCTGAGCAAGGCCAGATTAGCAACCAGGCAGAAAAATTTGATGCTAGCCCTGGAACTAGTCAGATAAGGGAAGTAGAAGAAGAAAGTGGAGAAGAATTACCACAAGATAAAGAGAACAAGAGAATAAGAAAAGAAAGTGAAGTCAAAGTACCGACTAAGAGACTAAAGAAAAGAAACAACCTTGAGCCTAGGTTTGTAAAAAGACTGAGACTAAGGATAAAGACAGTGGAAGAAAAACGTGCAGAAGCAAGAAGAAGTGCTCGAATAGCAGAACAAGAAGAAGACTCTTCCAAAAGAAGGAGTGAGCGAATAAAAAGACAAAACAAAAAGTACAAGTCTCCTGAATGGACACTGGTTTTGGAAGAACTTGAAGATCTTGATATAACTGACGTAAGCGACGGAGAACCTGTCCCAGAGTACTCAGCTGAAGAGGAAGACGAGCCACCGTGAATTTGCACAAAGTAAGCTAGTTGTGTAAAAAGTAAAAAAGAGGGGTGAGAACACTCCTACTGAGCTAAAATGTCTGATTCAACAGTGAATGGTAGTCCTAGTTGCAGCCGTTTTAAGACGTGTTGCAAGGTGTGTATATGTAGTGTAGTAGTGCTGATAGTTATCTGGATAGGATTAACAATTTTCATTCCCTTTGCTGTAAGTAAAGATACTAACATTGTCCCTACTGAAGTTGTAAATACTGACAATGAGGAGCTGACAACACAGAGTGTAGAAAGACATGAGAGAGCATTGAGACAAACTAAACGAGACTTAGAAGCATCAGATGAGAAAGGACTACATTATCATGGAATGAAAAACAGGACACATTTGAATGTTTTCGCAAACTTGTTAATACACTATGTAGAGACTATGGAAATTGAAGATTGCTATGTCTGCATGAAGCTACCTACTTCGGTGGCTGAAGGCGTGACATACCATCATCTGCCATTGACATATGGAATTTCCTGTAGCATTTTAGCTAGTTTATTTTACAAAAGGGGACCGTTACAGTATTATTACTCTAACAATGACGTGATCTTTTCTGAACTTCCTATACGTGGGAACCTGAATCCTGTACATACCAAAACTGACACCATAAGATATATGGGAGACTACTTTCTGACTATAGGGAACATTGACATAGCAGACGCACACAGAGATAACTTGACTTGTTCTTTGCGTGAGCAGGAAAAGATGTTCCTGAACATGGCAGAGAAAAGGAGAATTAAAATTCAGAAGAAGGCTAATGACGAAAGTCAGAAAAAGCCAAAGTGGGCAGAAAACATGGAAGGCACCTCATCTGGTGGAGCGGGTCCTGCTCTGTTGCTGGATTTTGAAAAGAAAGGCAAGCTATGTCTTCACCGCGAGAAGACTAGCTATTATAATAATGTTTTCATTGGTTCCAGTGAATGCGAACATAATTACAAGGTAATTGGAGGTTGGGGTTTCAAAAATGGGTCAGAGCCTGTGTTTCCTGGAATTTATTATATTTGTGGGGACAAGGCTTATTTCAAATTGCCGGATCACTGGTATGGAAGCTGCTACTTTGGCATTGTCTTCCCGAAAATATACCATGTGAATGGAAAAGCTGGAAGCAATGAAGATACTAATGGCTTAGTGCGTAGTAAAAGAGAAAGTATAGGTGAAATTATGGGTAGTATTTTCAGTGCACTGATACCTGGAGTGGGAGTGGTTCTGAACACTCACAGAATTTGCAAATTGTCTACTATAGTAGATGTGCTGTCTACTGAAACAGCTCATGGATTTCTGCTGGTCAATACCGAAATGGTTGCGATCAGATCAATGGTTTTACAAAATCGACTTGCTCTTGACACCTTATTAGCGAAAGAGGGCGGAGTCTGCCGGATGTTGAAGGCGCAACATTGTTGCACTTATATTCCGGATAAAAGTGTACAGATCAAAAGATATGTGAAAAACATTACTAATTTGGCAAAGGAACTCAAACCACTCGAGGTTGATAGTGCCTGGAAGAGACTGGTAGATGGTCTCTCAAATGTAGGTCATTGGCTTGCTAGCATAGGTAAAAGCTTATTATTCAAAATTCTGATGCCAATTGGTATTATAGGTCTTATTATACTTTCCATTTTCTTATGCTGTAAATGCCGCAAGCGCACCAAAAAGCACGAGGTAAATGCAAGAGGAGTGAAACGAAGTGTGGATGAGATTGAATTAGAGGAGGTGAATGATCAGATATACAAAAAGGTGAAGACTTCTCACCCTGCTAAAACTGAAAGAGAAAAGTTAGAGCGGTTGCTGGAAGAAATAGAACTTTATAAAGTGTGAAAGAAAGTTGGCATCTGGTTCCATTATAATTTGTGATGATAGTAGATATCATCAAAGAGGGGATTGATGAAGCAAAGCTTCGCATATTTTGCGGCTTGCCGAAATCAAGAACCTCGTTTATGTATAACAAGGTAATAAATGTACGTCTTACTAACATTTATATTAAGTTTGAATAAAGTTTATGACGCTTGCCTATGTGTATTTCTAATGAAATTAATCCGTGTCCTTTAAATGGCCGTCGCTTGTATTTTAGTTACTGCGCATGCGTCAGCCACACTCACGTGTCCTGACGCGTCTGCAGAAGTGGAGGGAAAGTTATGCGCATGCGTAATTCATAGCTGTGCTTATCATGTGGTACAGCTCGTGCCACTGCTCTTGTGTCCGTGTCAATGTAGCTAACATTTAATGCAATTAAGTTTATTTCTTGATGATGAGTTAAAAGTACAAACCCTGTGATGTGTTTTCATAATGACATTATTATGTATTAATTTGTTTTCGCTTACTTTTCATGTACCGCGGGAAATGGGGGTCTGAGTGAGAGGAGAGCCATATTGGAGGTCCCTTCTGCGCCTGTGCGACATTCGGCAGCACGAGGGACCTTGGCTGATGGAACATAGCCAGCTGGCACTGATGGGCGAGATGCTCCTGAGAAAGTCACCTCTGCCCTGCGAGAACAGCGAATGTGGCTCCTTATGTGATACATTGTTATATTGCGCTACTGTTAGCTCATGGGAACCCCAAATCTGCTAGGCGGTACCCAAATATGTTAATGAAGGCTTCAATTCGCGTATTGTGATTGGTGTGTTACCCAAACCCTACCTTAGGACCAATTGAAATTGAGGGATTCTGACACTTTGCAACATTGGGGGGTGGTACACTGTCCCCAAACTGTATATCTACCCTGGGTTCACCTAGTGAACCGTCCGACTTGTCTGGTTTAGCTGACCTGTCACTGACCCAACGCACTCAATAGGTGACTGAAGATACAGAGCGCTGCGGAGCACTCTGTCCGAATTTGACCATAGACTAAGGTTCTACTGAACCTTAAAGTGCTGGCAAGGCACTTAGCTGGGAGTTCGCTGACCCAATCGGGGTCTTGATCGATAGCTGCAGAGCGGGTGGAGCGCAGGCGTTGCTTCCGAACTGTGGGTTCCGGTCCTGTCCTGAAGAGGGTCCTGTCCTGAGGGTTTGCTGTCCTGTCCTGAGGGTCCTGTCCTGATTCGTTTTCCGAGGGTATCCTGTCCTGTCCTGGGTGTCCATTCTGCACTTGCTGTCCTTTGAGGGTATCCTTCCTTGAGGGTTTCCTGTCCTTAACTGACCCGTGGCCAGGGTTTGGTTTCCACACCTTTTCTAGGTAAATATTACTCTGAACCTCTTGAAATTCTTGCACCTTCTGAATTTCTAACTTTTGCTTAAATAAAGTTCAACATTGCATATGTTATATTTCCATGCCTTTCCGCAACTATTGAACAGTCATTTATAATTTTGCAAAGTTATTCCTATGTCTTCTCATTTGTTAGAAATCATATTTTGCATAGCAGTGTGTCATTTTCTGATATGGTCTAGAACTTCATTGCCTAGGTTGTTCAAAGGCCCCTTCACCTTAAGTGAAGCGTGTTATTCATTATAAGCTCTTCTATAGTCACACACACTTAGTCTATCCCTGTCTAGATAATACTGACTTACATAGTATTTTCTCGTTACATTTATTTTAGTACCTTGATGATTACTCTGTCATTATTTCTTTCTGCCTATGTGATTTACGTTATCTTGGTTATTGATTGCCTTATTTTACTGTACCTCATGCAAGAAAATATTGAATTTAGATAAACATTTTAAAACTTCCAGTTGTCCGTGGTCATTTAAACAGTATTTGAATGTTATTGGTTGGGTTTGTATTTTGCTGCCTTTCCTTTACAGCTAGCTCCCTGATTCATTGTGGTCATTAGGCACCCGCATCGGTGGATGGTAAGTCGGGTGCACCGAAAATTGGTAGCAGGAAACACACACACACCAACTTGATAGAGCTCGTGAAGTCACCTGATCGATGTATATGGTGATTTGGAAAGTATATGGGCCCTGAAGCCGGAAACGGCGAAAACTGTTGGTCGGGTGGCCTCGCGCGCTCTATCACTACCATTCTTGGGGTCTCCCTCTCTTTGAACCTTTGAATTCAGCACCCATTCAATGACTCACTTCAAAGATAATGTTTTTAGTGCCTACAACCTCTGCAAGAAGGTTCGTTAAGCTTGGTGCCCTGAATTCCACCTGCCCAAATATATGAGGCTGGATCCTGAATTTAGACAAAAGGTTCAGACCCAATTTCATGCGTGTCAAGAGGTTATCCTCTTGCTTTTTCATTCAGATCTGGAGACTTATTCTCCATTATCTTTAGATGTAAAAAGAGCTCTTGAATTTTTGGGAGAAAAGACAAAAGACTTTAGAGACACAGAGTGACCTATTTAGATTTTGGTGGATGTGTGTTTACACTGTCAGAGCAACGGAGTAAAGTGCTCCGTCACTCTGATGGAGTTCTGTCTGACAAATTTCAACAGCCCAGGGACATTTGTAGCATTGGCAGGAACCACAGTCACAGCATTTCCTGTCAATGCATTGTAAGTTTGAAGAACTGCTCCATCAACATGATGGAGCTGCTCAACAAACTTACAACGTTTTTTAAAGTTCCTTAAACAAAAACGTAGAATCGTGTTTTGTTTAGGAAAAAAAAAAAAAAACCAATGTCCTCCTCGTTATGGGAGTTTTCTTCCATAGTGAGGGGAGCATTTTGTACTTTTCACTGCCATCACTGCCAGGTATTACTTGGTGGTGATGGACAGTGCAAACTGACCATGTGTTTGCTCACTTGAAATCGGCTGAGCGGACGCATGTTTGAACCTCTGATGGCCCTTACTCCATTGGAGGTTTATGTCAGAGGCAGAGACGGAGTAATCTCCACCGTCAACATAATGATTGTCCATCCATCTCTAAATGCGGTGGGCGTACCTTCAGTTTGAAGGCAAGGGTATTTAGTCACTATTTTGATGGAGCACCATCTCCATCACGCTCTAAATTAGCCTCAGAGTCTATTTTTGTTTCTTATGATTATGATAATAAGGACAAGAACATATCTACAGCAGCTCTTACTAGATGATGCAACATGTCATAATTCAAGTTTACTTATATAATGGGAGTACGTATTCCTAGTAGCATTCAAGGCATGTCTCGAAGGGGAATTGCTGCATTCTGGAAGTGGCAAAGGGTGTGCATGTAGAACAGTGATCTGGTTGAATGTGAATACCTTCATAAGACTTCATAATATTGATTTCAGGGAAAATTTTAAATATTTGGTTCAGAGGGTCTCAAAACTATGAAGTAAATAAGACCTAATGATTAAGCAATTCAATAAAACAGTATATATGACTATGGAATTGTTTTGATCCCTGTGCCTACAGACAATTGGGTGATTCCAAATTTAGCTAGGACTGGGACTAGAAGGGCCTGTGAAGAGGTAATGATGGAATAATGTAGTGGTAATCTTCATTAATCTGACCCATAGTCCTCCCTCTCACAATCCAACACCTCCACTTTTCCACATCTATTTTCATCAGCACTGAGTTCCTTAGATACCACAGGTACTGTCTTATGGAAATAAAATAAATTTGAACATAAGCTAACTTGAGAGGGGCGTGGCACCTCATTTTGTTTGGACTGTGACAGGGAGGACTCTGAATCAGTGTAATGAAGACCGGTCAGCAATTTTATCAAGAACGACTATTTCGAAGCATCTTCCTGGATCAAAGCCATCAGTTCACTCCCTCCACTGCTCTACCAACTTGAAGGTTTGACGGCGTATCAAAATAGATCTTTTTAATCAGGAATTTGAAACCTAATGTCAGGAAACCTGGAACAATGAAGCCAACCAATGTTCTGCAGAGCGCCTGGTTCTGTTAATTTCTTTAGCAATGACCCCAACTGAGCCCAATATTTGCGGGGAGGTCAAGACAGCCAGCAATAGGTGAATTCTCAGTAAATATGAGGCCAGGCAAAATAAGATCTGAATACAGCAAATTGATTTACATTGATATTTATGTATATTGTGAGCAGATTGTAGACAGAATTTGATATATGGCGACTGTTTTAAACATGTCACCAATGATAAGCTGATAAACTCTGCTAACATATTTTTTATGTTTATATTACCCAGTCTAACATCTTACTTTAAACTTAATTAAAATTCAATTATTCATATATATATATACACTGTCACAAAGTTCACTGAAGTTACAGTAAGGAGGTAGGTAGTGATATGTAAATAGCAAACACATAAGTACATATAATATGTTTCATTGTACTACCCAAATCCTGGAAAACCATCCCTCAGTCAAATAATACCCCTGTTAGAACTCACTACTTCGTTTTGCATGACTCTTACTGTTTGAAGTGTTGGTTGTCCTAATAATGGGAAAGCCTTGAGTTAAAGACCCTGCCAATAATCTGACCTTACCTCTGAGTCTAGAACCTCCGTAGAGTGACACATCCCAAAACCTTTTAAAGTTCTATTGCTCTCTTCATCCTAGAGAATCTTTCATCACATTTCACAGAATTTTGACTTGAGTACAGTGGCTGGAGTCCCTGACATGGGATTCTAATGCCTGTATTCCACTTGCAGTTCCAGTTTGGTTGGGAATGGCGCTTTTGCACAACATACTATCTCTATTTCTACCAATAGAATCGAGAGAATTATATCTCTTTTCCCACCACTAGGCTGCTAGAATGTGGAGATCTCATTGTGACTTCCATCACTAACTGGATTCTAACCGCCTCACCCTTTTTAATTGTGCACAGCTGCGGGGCTGATTGTGACCCTTTGAGTTAGTATTCATATTAATAGCCGTGTGCCCTGCAATTAACGTGAATACTAACTTAAAGGCCCACAATCTACCCCGCAGCAGTGTACTGTTATGAAAAGGACAACAGTGTCTCAAAAACAATGTGTGCTAAAGTACACGCTGTGTTTGAGACTGGTTTTTTAATTGTGCACAGCTGCGGGGCTGATTGTGACCCTTTGAGTTAGTATTCATATTAGTTGCTGTGTGCGCTGCAATTAACGTGATTACTAACTTAAAGGCCTACAGTCAGCCCCGCAGCAGTGTACTGTTATGAAAAGGAAAACAGTGTCTCAAACACAACGTGTGCTAAAGCACACGCTGTGTTTGTGACTGTTTTTTTAATTGTTCACAGCTACGGGGCTGATTGTGACCCTTTGAGTTAGTATTCATGTTAATAGCAGCGCACACAACACTGCAATTAATATGAATACTAACTCAAAGGGTCACAATTAGCCCCGCAGCTGTGCACAATTAAGAAAAGCAGAGTCTGAAACACAGCGTGTGCTAAAGCACATGTTGTGTTTGAGACACTGTTTTTCTTTTCATAACAGCACACTGCTGCGGGGCTGATTTTGGGCCTTTAAGTTACTATTCATATTAATTGCACTGCAATTAACATGAATACTAACTCAAAGGGTCACAATGAGCCCCGCAGCTGAGCACTGTTATGAAAACAAAAACACGACGTGTGTTTTAGCACACGCTGTGTTTGATACTGTTTTTATTTTTTCTTAATTGTGCACAGCTGCGGGCAATTTGAGAGATTAAAAAAGGACATGAAATGTTGAATAAACAGAGGGTCTTCTATTCAAAATGTTAACATACATTTATTCCTGCTGGACAATGTTATGTTATATGTTATATGGATACTTGTAAAGCGCACTGCTAGTCAAGACTGTCCTGGCGCGAGAAAGGATTCTGAAATACAGCTGAAAATAAATACAGATGGTCTACCAGGTTTGCCTAAAAAGGTGAGTTTTTAGTTTTTTTTTTAAGTATGTAAGGTTAGTTGTGTGTCTAAGGGGGTCAGGGAGGTTGTTCCATAGCTGAGCTGCCCTCACCACCAGGGATTTACCCCCTAGACGAGCTCTCTTGAATCTGGGGGTAACTAAATGTCGCAGGGTGGCCGATCGTAGTTGGCGGGGAGGGCAGTAGAAGGCAAATCTGTTTCTTAAGTAGGATGGACTGGGGCCATGTAGGGCTTTAAAGGCCAGTGTCAAGCTCTTAAAGCGAACTCTGAGGGCCACAGGAAGCCAATGTAGCTCTGAGAGTTGCTTGCGGACACTGATACTCCTGGGAATGTTGAACAGGAGTCTCACTGTCGTGTTCGGGACCACTTGCAATTTATAAAGCAGAAAGTCAGGTGCGCCAACATATAGAGCGTTGGCGTAATCCAGACGCGAGAGGATAAGTGCTCTGGCCACTGTTTCTTTTGCCTCTTGGGGGAGAAGAGGAAAGAAGTTCCGGAGAGTGGTGAGGGTCCCATAGCAGGTTCCCGCCAGTCGAGAGATTTGATCTCGAAAACAAAGATCGGCTCTGAACCAGACCCCTAAGTTCTTTGCTACGCCACTGTTCTCCAAGGGGCAAGGCAGTCCCTTGGGCCAGATAGATTCGCTGGAAAGTGCCCATACAAAAGAATCTCTGTCTTATCCTCGTTACACTTAAGACAGGCCCGGGCCAGCCAGGCAAACACTGAAGTCAGGCACTGCTGGACTCCTTCTGTACCGAGGTTGTTCTTGTCCCAAGTGAAGAGAAGTTAGGTGTCGTCGGCGTAAGCCATTGTTCCCGCACCCAAGTTCTCAGCAAGGTAGACGAGGGGGGTCAGATAAACATTAAAAAGTAAGGGTCTCAGAGTCGACCCTTTTGGAACTCCTGTGTCAACCCTTCTGTTCGAAGAGCAGTAAGGGGGAAGCCCGATTTGCTGGGACCTGTCTGTAAGAAAGGACTTAACCCAGCCGAGAGCCGCGCCCATGATGCCTATGTCTTCTAGCCTAGAGAGGAGCTGGACGTGGGGAACCGTGTCAAACGCGGCAGAGAGGTCCAATAAAATTAGAGCAGCTCTGCCGCCCCCGTCCAGACACTCCCTTATGGCCTCAGTGACCTCCACGAGCACGGTTTCCGTGCTGAATGAAGAGCGGAACCCAGATTGGGCAGGGTGTAAAGCCTCTGTGGATTCCACAAATTTTTCCAGCTGTCGGAAAGCAGCCTTTTCACAGACTTTGGCTAGGGCCGGAAGTAGGGAGATGGGCCTGTAATTAGAGGTAATCTGAGGGTCTGTCGAAGGTTTTTTGATCAGTGGGAGGAGTTTAGCTTGCTTCCACTGGGGCGGTACAGTACTAGTTTGTAAAGACTCGTTAACCAAGTCGGTTACTGTGGGAGCAATAGCCTCCGCCACATCGCTCAGAACTCTAGCGGGACAAGGATCCGCAGGCGACCCAGATTTCAGCGCTTTAAGGATGACCAGGACGTCCTTCTCCTCGACTATTTTAAAAGAGCTCAAAGTGTCTTTCTGTTTTTTACCAATGGTTGAAACAGAAAGTTGAAGAGGGTCGTCCTGAACTCGGGTCCCCTGATTTAATATGGAGCAACCAGAGTCAGTTGGCCTCAGACTCTCTTGAATTTTCTCTATTTTATCTATAAAAAAGGTGGACAGTTTCTCACACCAGCCTTCCGATGTAGAGGCCACTGGAGATATAAAACGTTTAACAATCGAGAAGATTTCTCTACTGTTATTTTTGGCCTTTTGAATCCTGTCTGCATAGTAGTCTCCCTTGGCTTTCTTAATTGCAGCATAATAGAATCTTTGCATCTCTCGGAGTCCCGCCTTGGCTAGTGGGCAGTACTCTCGCCTCCATATTCTTTCCTGCCCCTTACAGCCTATTTTTAAGATTTTAAGATTTTCCGTATACCAGGGGGCGGAAGGAGCGGCTCTAGGCCGTATTGACCCTTTTGGCTGTGGTAGCAAGCTGACCGAGGACCTAATCCAAGTCGAGAAATTCTCTACCGCTTCTTCTAAGTTACTGGCCTTGTCCGGAAGAGTGTGGGTTAGGGATGCTGCTAATGCTGGGATACTGATTTTCTGGGGAAAAGGGACCTGCTGTTTTTTAGCTAAGGTGCGAGTCTTATCAATCTCCCAGGTGAAACCTACCAAATAGTGGTCCGACCATATAACTGGGCGGGGGGTGTCAAATGTAATGTTAAAATTAGTGTAAACAAGATCAAGGCAATGTCCTCCAATGTGAGTAGCGTCCTGACCCTGTGTCCTAAGATGCGCTAGAGCGCATAATTCACCCAGGTCTCTGGCCCCCGGGGCTGTGGCCACATCCATATGGATATTAAAATCCCCCAGGAGCAGGAACCTGGGAAATCTCAGCGCTCTCTGGGCTACTCGCTCCTCCAGGGATTTATTAAAGGAACCTAGAGGGCCCGGAGGGCGATAGATCAGCAGGCCGCCCAAGGTGAACTGCGCAGAGAGAGCAATCGAGAATTCCAATGCTTCCCCATCCTCCATGGCATCTGAATGTTCCATTATCAGAGACCATTTATCCTTATAAATCACCGCTAGTCCTCCCCCTTTGCCCGAGCTGCGATCTAACCTAATTATCTTATAGCCCCTGGGTATCGCCAGCTCAATCGTAGGGGCACAGAAAGTATGTAACCACGTCTCTTTGACAAATAAGAGGTCGAGCGAGTTGTCGATTATCAGCTCGCGGACCTCCTCTGGATGCTTAACAAGGGAGCGTGCGTTAATGAGGGAAGCACGGATTCTGGGGTCAGTGTCACCATTACCCACCGGGATCGGGGTGGAGAGAGATGTTCCAAATTGAAACTGACATGCAGGGCAAGACCCATCAAAATAATGATGAGCCTCCCTTGATGTGTGATAGCGGCACGGGTTTTTATTGAAGGATAGAAGTTGATCTCTGCTATATGTGATAGGGGATTTTACCTGATGTTGCCCTAAATGAGCAGCACCTCTGGCCCTGTGCGCTGCCGGGTGCGCGGACGGGCGCAGACTGGGTTACCTTTGGCGCACCATCGGCGCGCCATCGTTGCGCCCGCTGCGCCCGTCCGCTGCGCTCCCGGAAACACATTTGCTTCTTATGCCCTGCCTCCCAAAAAGCGCTAGACCGCTAACTCCGGCCAGGCTTTAGGAAGCACACCGCCCAAAATGGCGCCTCGCCCTCCACTCAAACAGCACAGTCAGCTGCCGTGGAACGGGGCGAGGAAGGCCGCAGGAGGAACTAGAATGTGCAAAAGATGCAGTAAGAAATGCGATAATTAAAAACAGTGCTCAAACATGGTAAGTGACGTTTTTTAAAAATGAATTAGGCGCCAGCATCTAAATCATGCCTGCGCACACTGAGTAGCCTGACAAGCTTTTTGCTGTAAATAGCGAGCTCATAGATGGAAAATCAGCTCACACTGTCACAGAATCCCACCAGCAAACCTCAGGCGCTGCCACCGACCTGAGCGTTCACCGCGAGCTCTGCGCTGCTTGTCTTCTTATGCCCTGCCTCCCAAAAAGCGCTAGACCGCTTACTCCGGCCAGGCTTTAGGAACCACAACACCCAAAATGGCACCTCGCCCTCCACTCAAACAGCACAGTCAGCTGCGGTGGAACGGGGCGAGGGAGGCCGCAGGAGGAACTAGAATGTGCAAAAGATGCAGTAAGAAATGCGATAATTAAAAACAGTGCTCAAACATGGGAAGTGACGTTTTTTAAAAATGAATTAGGCCCCAGCATATAAATCATGCCTGCGCACACTGAGTAGCCTGACAAGCTTTTTGCTGTAAATAGCGAGCTCATAGATGGAAAATCAGCTCACACTGTCACAGAATCCCACCAGCAAACCTCAGGCGCTGCCACCGACCTGTGAGTGTAGCGTCAATTAAGACACTCATAGGAGTTTTTAACAATATTAAGGGCTATTTGAAAAACAAAGCTGCTTTTTACAGGTGGCCTGGCATTTGTACCTTTTAAATGGAATATACATATTATGTTCCTGATCCTACCACAGGGAAAACTCCACCATCTACAAAACATACCAAAAGTAAGACTGACTCAGTGGAATATCTAGAGACAGAGGGATCTTGTAGTCCTGACGAAGGCCATCCACCCATAGTCATGTAATAGTAAATGGTTACTCAAAGCTGCTATCCTGCTTACTGGCCTTTTAATTGTATACTCATACCAGCATGAGCAGAGGTGACTTTATCTGATTGCCCTGTTTGTGCATGTGTATAAGTTGCAGAGGTGCATATATTGCCATATTTATTTTTGGAGCAGTGTTTGAGTGTATTCATTTGCACATTGTGCATTGTTCTTTGCAGTTTCTTGTATGCTGCAATTTTATTCTAAAAGTGTGTGGTCATGTTTGGTAAAACATTTCCTAGTATTATGATATGTGGATGAGTATGCAGATTGATGGTGTATCATTACAGGTGTTATTGCGGTTTTGTCATGGAACAATGATTGCTATTACTATGCTTTGTTTTTGTGAATTTTATATATACTTTGTGTTCTTATTCTTTATTTCACTGCTGTAATCCTGATTTTGGTGGTTTCTGTGTGGTGAATATCATCTTGGAGAATACTGCATGATCATGGATTAATATTTATGGCTTGTTAAACAGGACAATAGGTCTTTAAATATCCCAAACAAACACCTTTGCTAAAATGAAAGTATTTGTGACTACATAGTGTGCCCTATTACAACTCTAAAGAAATTACCAAATCGTAATGGCGGCCTGGATGCTAGCATGGACTCAAAAAGGATTTGCCTCTGAGAACTCTATAGTCCAGTTTATGGGAAAGTTTCAGATTTTTTGATTGAAGATAAAACACTGGACCTTCATACAGTGATAACATTATTTGGATAAGTGGCCTTGAATGTTTATTGTTATGTGGTAAATTGGATTTGCTTGAAAGTAGGTATGCTATTTAATTCATTTAAGTCTGGGTGCAAAAAATCAACATGTACCTCGGTCTTGGATACACCTTTGATATTGAACTCACCCAACCATGTGATTTGTACAATTTATTTACTAAGCCAAACAACATCTCTCCGCAATGAATGTATGAATGTATGTACTGGTATTGGCATTTATACAGCGCAAACCTAGTTGTGCGGTAACGGAGTGCTGTATCAAATACATCAAGTGGGGATAACATATATACATTTTTCACATATTAAGTAATTTGCCCAGAATCACACAATGTTGAGTCTAGCACTAAGATTCAAACCTGGGTATACAGATTCCACAGGCAGCAGCACAAGCACTTGAAGGCTGAGTCAAAATGTGCCCTTCTATTACTCTGACTTTCACTGTTATCTAATCAATTTGCCAACCAACAAGATCAATTTTGTGAGACATTCTTGCTATGGATACTTTTACTGTTAATCAATTATGGGTTTACATTAAAGGGGCCATCAGTTGATGTCACACCAATCAATCTTAAAACCTCATCTGACATTCTAGAATTTTGTTGTTGGTGATTGTTGAAGATGCAAGACTGGTCAAAGAGAACTGTTTTTGTTTTTTCTAGACTGAATGGCATCTTGAAGATGACACAGAATAAATAGATTTAGAGACAATTTTAGGCATTTGTTTAAGATAGTGCCTTTCCATAGCTACACTGTATCACACTGTTCTTTAGCGAGAATGAGAGATGGATAAGCAATATAAACCATCTGGAGGTGCTAAGATCTTGACCTGGATTGGAGCAGCATTTTGAATGGGTTATTAATTAGGCCTGATTGAAATTTTAATTACTCAGGCATAAGTTGCTTTTTGGGGGGAATTTGCATTACAGTTTTATTCAAAATTCCTTAAATGATGGCATTAAGCCACTGGATGTAATTACTCACCTTTCACAGTGAATATTTACCACAAACACACCATTTGCGTGGTACAAATTTACCACGAGTACAAGGCCGTTGTCCACAGTGTTTACTTTGAATTTATCCATAAACTAAAAAGTAATGCTAGGGAACATTTAGAACCAAAATACAGTTTGCATTTCCATACTTACCCTTAATTTCACAAAAATATTGTGTAATTATGTGCAAGCAAATTACACAAATTTCTGGCACCCCTATTAATCCATTACAAATAAATCTGTTAGCTTCTTTTAAACTTGGTCTTCCGTAGAAATGCTGAGTCATCCTAAACATACAGATGTAGAGAAATATGCACACTTTCTCTATATGATGAACTCTCGGTTCAGTCTTTTATGCACTTTCTATTATTTTTGTAAGTTGTTTTTAATTCTCTATGAGAACAGTTGTAATTAAAGTACTATTGCTTATGGGACATCATTCCGGGAAACCAGCTTTTCAATTTTGTTACTGATGAATTTTCCAGTGATATTTTGTAGTATCTACATTTATAACAGTGGCACTTAAGATCAGATCACATTTTATTGGCAGTAATAAATGAATATCACCTTTGAATGGATTGATATAGTCATTATTTTAGCCTTTCTTACTATTCTTGACAGAATTAATGTATGATATTTATCAGCTGGGTTTTAGGGTATTCATCAACATAAACTATTTTGAATGACTAAAGAGCACCTAATAAAAATTGTTTTTATTGTGGGAGGGATACTTTCCCAATTGCAATAATTGAGGTTCTTCAGGAGTTACGGACAAATTAACCACGTTCATGCATTTGAGATGGTACACATGTGGTATGCTCATCCCACACCTGTGAGTGTGCTTTGCTGTCTGTGCCAGTGTATCAATTGCCTAGATAGAACATGGAAAAAGAACCTCAGAATTCTGATGCTTCATGCAACTGTGATGGACACTGCTATAAATGAGATTATTTGTATATGCAAGGAATGGTTTCTGCTCACAGATGAATGTCTTTGTTGCCTGATACAAAAGAAGTTCTTTTGAATGCCTGAACACACAGGTTTCCACCCTTTGCACAGTGACGTGGCAGTTATCCTATCAGTAGTCAATGACTAAATATGAGATGACTAACTTCTGCCTTGGCTCTCTACTGAATCTGTCTTCCACCATCAACACTGTACACCATGAGCTCATGGTAATTTATGTGGAAAAGACAGGATACCAGGGTAAGCACTTCAAGCTTAATACGGACAAAAACCAAATTGTCCTCCTCAAAAGCACATCTCCTTGTGCACCCAATCATATTGCCCCTCAGAAAAGGCAATTGCTACCTCACAAAGGGGCATATTTATCAAGCAAATTCGCATTCGCAAACGCCGAAATTCACAGGATTTCGGCGTTTGCGAATGCGAATTTGCCAAATGGTATGCATTAAAGAAAATCTGGTGCAAAACGAGGAATCGCAAAATTTGCGATTCCTTATTTTGCAATTGCATTTAAGGAATCACAAATTTTGCGATTCCTTAAATGCAATGTATGAAGCAAAAAAAAAAGCAAATTTTCCTTAAGGAATCGCAAATTACCAACAACTTCAAGTTTGTGGTAATTTGCGAATTCCTTGAAAAATGCACATTTTTGCATTTTTCAAAGTGCCATGTGATGCACATACATGCCCTTAGTATGTGCGCCACATGTGCACCCATGCTTATTTCAGGGGTGCAACAGGGTGTCCTTTGGATACCCCTGCACCCTTGAAATTATTCTCAATTTGCGATTCTCAAATTGCGAATCGCAAATTGAGAATACCTTCCCATTCATTCCTATGGGCCTCCTGGCCCAAAGAAATGAATGGGAAAGTATTCCTTAATTGCAATTCACAATTTGCTAATCGCAATTAAGGAATACTAAGAATTCGCAAAAAAATTGCAAATTTGTACATACATCCCTTTTGCGATTCTGAAATAGCGATTTCTAAAAAATCACTATTTCAGAATCGCAAATCAGGTTGATGATACATATGGCCCTTGAATCATTGGTAAAATGCTCAGGAGTCATGGTGAACTCCAATATCAAACTAAAACCACAGATAAGCATGGTAGCATCCAAATGTCTATTCCTCAAAAGAAAGCTGCAAAACATTCTACCAATTATCTGATTTGAAGCATGTAAACTGATTATAATGGCAGTAATCATTTTAAGATTAGATTATGCTAGCACACTGGACCAAGATCTATCTAAGAATGAGGTTTGAATGCTCCAGACCATACTGAATGATTCAGCAAGACTATTTTTTCAACTCCCAAGAAGCATACGCCACTGTATTATTACAAAAAATGCACTGGCTTCCAGTGATTCAGCATAATCTGATGCTTTGCCTTTAAAAACATGATTAATTTGGCTCCTATCTTCCAGTCTAAGAAAATAAAAACAGTAACAGTAACATACTTTATTGATGAATAATTAAAACTATTACAATATAAAAATCCGCAGGAAGACATGATTTAAAAATGATTGTGCAAATTAGTTTAAAATTTCTAACGATAAAAGTCAACAGCTATATAAAAAGTGCAAGTGCCTTGTGCATGTCAATTTGCATGTACCAACATTAGAATTGTCTATGCTTGCTTCTTGTGCATGTTGGGCATTAACACCTGCATAATTAAATCCCTAATGGATTTATTTAAATGCAAAGGTGCTTATGCGGGTGCAGATGATGCTAACTGTGCAAGTCATGTCGAACCAATCTTGGTTGACACCGCTACTAGGTTTTGAGTCTTGGACAATCTTGGGTGTTTGGTATATAAAGAGATGTTTTTTTGTGGCCCTGACTGCCGAACAATTGTTGTACCAGGCACACATATTTTGTCCCCTGGTGTGCCTGGGCAAAGGAATCTCCACTGAGCCAACAAATTATGGCTGGCCTGTAAGTGCAAACTTGCTGTTGTAAGAAGGCTGATTTAAGAAGCTATCTTCCCAGTTCTAAGAGTGTTGAGCATGCACATAATGTGGAATACTGATTCCTGTTTGTACCCACATAGTCAGCACATTTCACAAATTATCTCTGACGGGCTATCCAGACATTACTCTGTAGCTTGCACATCAAATTGTAAATATGTCATCTAATTGTGTATATATGTGATGTTGTATAGGCTCCTAAAATTTCCCCACCCTATGAACAGTGCTCGAGTTGAGGATCTTTAGTAAAATCCTATTACGGTACCACCATTGGAGTCCAGTGCTTTTCTGAACCCAAAGGGTACTTGCCTGTGTAACCAATTCATGTCATGGCATGTGTATATAAATTGAAAACCTGCTTTAAGAGCATTCATGTGGCACTGCATGTGTGGAAATGCACCGTCTTTTCACTTTTTTAAACAAAAGTTTGGAGTGAAATTTGGCACTGCAACCCCACGCGTGGTCTTGTGCCTGGCGCACATATGTTTGGTTGAAACGCACGGAAACCTTACACTGCCGCACACAGAGGACAAATATTAGAGGGAACATTGGTGGGAACTGTGCCTTTTGATAAAAATCCATCTTGGTTTTATGCTGTTCTGCCTGTGTGCTGGGCAACCGTATGTAGTGGTGCATTTTTTGCATCATGGTATCCAGGAAAGTGTTAGAAAAACGGGACAGGCAACTCTATGACACACCACCTGCCACAGTTATCACACCCTGGTAACTACCTGATGCAAGTAGGTGCAGGCTACAAAGCACCTGGACATGTGTTGGTATAACGTGCACCCTTGGCGTCTGCTGCTCCAGGAGTGGGTGCAGGTCTCGTATCAGGTCTAGGATGATTTGGGGGTGAAACCTGTACCTCTCATGAATTTCAGCCTCAGTCAGTTGGAATAATGTAATGCGCAGTCTGTACACGCATTCCTCCCGTCTCCAGATCCTCAGTCCTGATGCTTGCATCTGAAGCCGCCTTGCATAGACATAGAGGGCTGCCATTGTGTTCACACTGTTGCATTTTGGGGCTATTTAAATGCAGTGCACCCGATTACCACCTGCTTTGAGTCAGTGGTAATTTGCGAAAAATCGGTAATAGCGATTTTTGGTACATCGATTTGTGAATTATTTTAAGGATTTCTTATTTTACGATTCGCTATTTAGGGATTTAGTGTGTACTAATCGCAAATTAAGGAATCGCTAACTGGTTTCCCTTATTTTTAGCTATTCCTTATTTTGCAATAGCGTTTGGCATTACTTACATTGTACATAACTATTTACCGGTCACAAATGGAGAAATTCAGTGAATTTCAGTGTTAGCGCTCAGTATTTGGCCACCTACATCTGGCCCACAGTGATCACAGTGACCCCATCATACACAATCAAAGTTGAATAGACACCCTCCTGTTTCATATAAAAACATCAGAAGAGTCACACCAATCGCCTCATACTTTACTGTCTTTCTCAGGGCAGCCCCTGGACATGTATTAAAAAATGCTCTGCTGTAATATAATAGTCCATTCATTCTGTCCATTCTGTCACAGAAGGGGCTGACTTCGACTGCCAGTGGTGTGCAATTTCCCATTTAGCTACAAGAATACCCATGGCCACCAGCAGTTGAGTGGTCATTCTGTCCCACCCACCATAAAACCCAGTATTACCATTTTCAGTTCTGGCAGGAAAGTCTTCCCACCACCTTCAGTCAGAATGTCACAAATACTTCTCCAGTAGGCCATGCATCCTTTTACGTAGCAGCGTTAGGCTTTAATAGACCCTTTGTAGGTACTGGAGCTGAATTAGACTCATTTTCATAGAGCCTGTCAACACTCTAGGTCCCATCTTTGCCTCTACCCAATTCTTATCTTCCAGGGGGGCTTCCTCCCTCTCCTGCCATTCTCATAATGTTTGCATTGGATCTGGAGTAATATTCACCATGTGGATTTATCCATGAGATTCCTTTCCCCTTCAACTCTGTCATTGTGATCTTGACCTCCAGTGGGTTAAAGTCAGTGGAATATGGGTTATGTGGTCCTTAGACACATTGTCGACATTGCTAAGTTAGCATGTGCTTTGCTTGCCCTATGCTGCTGCTTTTGTGCACGCCTCTGCTAGAGTTTGTTTTTGCGACACTTTGCCTCTGCCCTGTACATGATAACAGATTGTTTTTCACGTTCTCAGCTTTCCCTTCAATTCTGTCTGAACATAATGTGCAAAGTCGATCAACAATGTCTTTTGCAATTCTGTTCTGGTCAGTCCGTATTACCTAGACAAAACATGTTACCAACAGCTGCAATATGGAAGAATCGTGCTTTGATATAGCGTAGTTGGAGGTTTTTGAAACACACTCGAAGAAAGCCGTTCCATGGAGCTGAGCTCTGCTGTTCCTATGATGTAAACCTTTGCGGTTAGGCTTTCAGGTAGGGGCTGTGCAAACAACGCCTAGAGATCTTCTTTTATATAAAATAACTTCTTACTGCCAAGGGGAGGGTGATTAGGCTTAGTTATTTTACCTTTTTCACAATCTTGACAAAAGGACGACTCCTTTTGTATTCTATGGTATTATAACAATGCTGATGAAGCTAGCTTTATGCATTTTGCTGCTGGCCATGGTTCGCATACTGTTTTATGAATCACTATAGTCCAAATAAACATTTTGAACTTTTTTAGTGACTCTGATTAATCTTATTGTGGACAAGTACGAGAGAGCGAAAGATTGTCTTGTTCCCACGACTCTGAGGTGAGTCGGGAGTGTTTGTGTTCTGGGTTGTCTAAACATTCGTAGCTTCTTGATATTTGTAGGAGACCGAATGCAACACAATTGCTACTCGGTTGGGATTTTGGGTACTAATCTGGTAGATGGTACACCCCTATTTACTGAGGTCCTGTTTTCTTGTGCAAAGTTCTGTGTATGAGCAGAATCCCCGCAACATCAGGGAGATCCTGTAGTAATTCTTGACATGTCTCTAGTTCATGGTGCACTTTTAATTAGCAAATAAGAATAAATGTGTGTTCTGTGCCTGCTGTATGTCTTTTTACCACACATATGCCTTTACCATGCATGTCTTTACAACAAAAATATAAGTATTTTACAGGTAAGTATAAACCCTTCATATATAAGACATGCGTAATAAAAGCCTGAGCGTAGTAATAGTTTTGTTGTGAAGGCATACGTGGTAAAGACACATGCGTTGTAATGACCGTGTTGTAAAGATATGAGTGGTAATGGTATGCGTGGATCCGTCAAACAGCCACCTCTGGAACCCACAATTTTTAGCATCATATTAGCTACTGGTAAAATCATACCAGTGTGTGAACCAAGTAGTGTAATGCAGTTCTGGAAATGAGAGGGGGACAGTTGGATCCTGTATTCGGCAGCTGTTATTTAGCTGGACCCGGAATCTGGCCAGCCCCAGTGAAACATGCTGAATTTACAGGTATTGGGACAGATTCAGCAGCACATGAACATTGTCTTTCTTTTGTTTGGAGAGACAACCGACAGACGGTGGACGTTTCATATTTTTACTTGCAGCTGGGCCCAACACATATGCTTATCTTAAAGAACCATCAGCCCTCTTTTTGTTGGGATCTCAATATGGCTAGCACCTAGATGCTTATGTAAGGAGGAAAACAATGGCACTAGCTTATTATCACTATGTAAGTATGTGATGTAAACTATAATTGGGAGACAATGAATTATAGAAGTGTGTAAATCAATGTACAGGAAATATTACATCAGCTAATGATAGTTCGAAGTTGTAGGAGTTGCATATCATGCATACTGGTAGGTAATTATATGGTATTAGAGTTTTGTCCGGAGAAGCGCATTCTCAGAATTTTAAATGCAAGATAATGGTTGTTTGTACTAATAATACTTTATTAGTACCCAAAGTAACCCTTTTTAGCAACCTCATAATAAAAGATTGAGGACAAAACAATAATGTTTTAAACCTAGGCCTTTCAGTTTGTATACAGCTCATTGATGCCAAAGCATAGCTCACTGTGCTAGGGTGGAAGAATTGTAAACTATAAACAACAAGCACATAGGGATCTCTGCAAACAACAGTCACCCACTGAGCTATCTACATAAAAAGAAATTAAACCTGTTCGTTACATGTTGTGCTTTTCAGCATGCACATTAAATCTGTATGCTACTTTTTATGAGTAGAAACTGTGACTAGACAAAACACATTTCTCTCCAGCAATTTATCTTATTCCTATTATTATGCACTGAAAGTGCTAATCACACAAAGATCTCTGCAGCAGGTACACTGCCCCAATGAGATATTTTAAAATGCAGGCCTTTTTACAACCAACTGAGGAAGCCAGAACAGGTATGGTCACATTCTTTTTCGTTGCCAACTTCCTTCCATATGCATAGGGTTTAAAAAATAAAGGTATATATTAAGTATCAGTTTATTACTCCGTCCATGGGGACTCCACGCCCTTCCTGCTACCACTCCTTGACCCTTCAAATTGTAGGATCCTGGAGTAAATATGTTCTATTCCCAGCCTTGGTGAAATGCATAGGAGTTCGTTCTGCAGCTAAAACAGCACTGCAGTTTCTCTGAAGTATCTGAGAGCAGATTACTGTATCGCGTAAGAAATGGTGGGTTTTAGAATAGGGATAATACATTTGGAAAGGCATACAAATCAAGCGACATAAGATTGCTTAGCCATGATTAAGGCAACACTTGATTCTGTGGAAACTATGAAGGATGATAGAAAGTTAAGTTTAACTTCAGGCCATTGAACCATAGATTTTCTCGGTCTTCAGTCAGTGACGTTTTAAGGCATTGGCAAAGTGGGCAATTGTCAGGGACCCCCACCTTTCAAGAGGCCTTCTAGGAAAATGAACTTTCTGTCTTTTAGAACCATCTAGTCTATTTCTCTAAACCTCTCTCTCCCTTTATCTACCTCTGCCTCTATATTTCTACTCAATGTCTTCTTAAGGATTTTTTGAGTACCGAACAAGACATATTTTCAACTAATTTTGTGTGGCCTTGTTAAAGTTTAACATGTAATCTAGACTTGTTTGGCATCATGCATTTATGAATTAGCAGGATTTGGTGGTAAATTCTAATGTATTCCCTCCTCAGGATCTTAAAATATGCCTTGCTCGGGGCTCTGAAAACCCTTAAGATGACTCTGGACAATGAGGCATGCAACATCAGCAACAGTGCTTAATTTCTACTGGGGTTGCAAGTGTTGGGGAACAACATTCATTTTTGGGGAGCAGAGTTTGTTTCTCATCACCAGAATGCAAGAGAGACAAAAACAGGAAAGGGAAAAAGAATGAGGAGGGAACAGCAGGAAATCATTAACTAAGGAAGAAAGCTGGTTTGAAAATCTGCAAGAATGAAGTTAAGAGACAAGAAATGGGACGGAAAAAGGCGTGAAGTAAAATAATAAAAATAGGCAGCATTGGTATTTAGAAAGACAGGCACTCATGTGCTAATAAGAAAAAGGTTTGGCATCTGCACTTATTTATGATTTTGTTTTTAGTGCAAATTAACCATGGTGACCTAGGCCTATTTGAGACAAATTGTGTGAAGAGGCCAGTGGTGCTTAATTCACCTACTCTGCTGGAAGTGAGGAGAGGGCAACGAAGCATGGAGTTCTTCAGTCACCCTCTTCAGTAGCTATTCTGAACAGAACCCAAGCCCTTCGGCTCTTAGCGGCTTCACACGACTTTCATAAACAACCTTTTTTTGGAGAAAAATTACGAATGCAGTAAAACGAATGTCATATGCACTTGAGAAAAACAACCTGTTTTTTTATGAGAAAGAACACTAATTCCAGATGATAGGTTATTACTTTCAAATGTTAGCAGCATCATTGATGTAGGCTAAAGTGAATACAACACACAAACAAGGCTGTAAATCACTTTTCTTATAATGTCATTATGAGTTATATTGTTTTTTTGTCTGTCATAAATTAGACTGAGTGCCTCAGACATTTGGAACTTGGGGAGTAATTCTCTGTACTTGCATCCAGTAAAATATATTACATTAAAATCTATTGCTTTTCTTATTCGGGGGATATTAACCAGTGATGCTCACGTTCTGATACCTGCCAAAATACCCTGACCTTATTTTTTTTAGAAAAATAGCACCAATGGCTTATTTTGATAACCGTGTTATATTTAAATACATGTGTTATACCAAAATGTAAATTGGATTGCCATTTAATTCCTTATTTGTTCATTCTTAACGCAATGTAGATTTATCCATGACACCCATTTTGAGGTCTGGCCTAAAGCCAAAGTTGTCTCAGAATCGTGGTTTGCAAAAAGTTGATTATTTAATGAACCATGAGATATCATTTTTAGTCTTGTGGTTTCCCAAAAATTCATTTTATAATGAATGTTTGCAAACAATTAAGACTGAGACAGTTTTAGCTTTAGGCCAGACCTAGAAAAGTGTGGTGACATGGATAACGTTACATTATTTAATAAATAAGGATTTAAAAAGCATTCTGTCTGTCTCACTGTCTCTCTCCTCTCTGCATGCTCGCACGCACACACACTCTCTCTCTCCTCTGTATTTCTCTCTCGTAAGAGTTTCCATAAGAAGAGTGCTTTTTGTTTTCTCTAATAACCGTTTGGTAAATCTGCACAAAATGTTCCCAAAAAAACTCAAAACACCCACCTCAGCTCCGCATTGGCGGTTTCATGCTGATCTGTCAAGCTGGGTCTATGAAAAAGAGCTGGGGGAGTGGTTTCCCTTGTTAATTTCCAGAGGAATCGTGGCTCTAGATAGAACTCAGTATGGAGACTGTGCATAGAGCCCACTCCCTCCAGAGGTCCGAGCCCCATTAGGTGGGCACGCCCCTACTATGCTTAGCCAACACTGTCGGCCTCACTTGTGAGGATTTGGCGTAGGGCAGTGTCACAAGTCTTCTTGCTGCACTGCCCTACGCTAATGTGAAAGATCAGGAATGCACCGTCTTTATGAAATGCCGTGCATTCCTGTCATTTCCCCATGCGCTGGTGCACAATTTGCTGCCTAGCCCCAACATAGGCTCCTTTGCACCATAGTGCAAGGCTGCAAGCATTGCAGGAAGGATTTCCTGCACATAAATATTCCTGAGAGCCATTTTCCTCTTTTCTATGTGTGCTGCAGAATGCTGCACACATGGAAAGAGGAATAAGTGAGGAGAAATAAAAATTCTTCTTGTTACGCCTGCTCTGGGAAGACGTAAGGTTTTGGCGCTGCCCACGGTTTACATGAATAAGTAAATCTGGAGCAGCATCAAAATCCATGGGCGCTGCATGAAAGGCCCACTGCAACACCCATGGAATGCCTCTGTGATGCATAGTAAGGCAAGGACTGTATCGCATTGTAATGATATATGTTCTCTGAATGCTACACCTAACATTTAGCGCGTTTTCCTTTATGTCTAAATCCATAGTCACTGGCTTTTTTATGTCAAGATCCCTAGTCACTGACTCCAATCTCGGAGTTCTTTTTTCAAGGGATACATTGAATACCCAAGGATTAGTAATATACCCTGCATTGTGCCCCCCCCTTTTTTAATTCCCTTGACTGTTTGTTTTTTTCTCCATCCCCGTGGCAACCGGTTTTTCACAACTCCGATCACGGAGGCTGTGTTTACTTTTCAGCTACGTAGCAACAGGGCGCGCGTATGACGATCACGTTAATGCGTGACGTCACCACGCGACGCCAGTCAGCCACGCCCACCTCGCCTGTAATGGCGGCCGCCTTTAACTACGGCGCTGCATCCCCATCCCACACGGGTGCGCGGAGGGGTGAATTAGGTTATCAGGCGATTCCCACGCAGAGAAACTGTAAGTAGAGCCCGCATTTATGAAAGCGCTTTGTTTTCCAGAGTGCTTTTCGTCCGAAGGGAATGAAAATATACGGCATTACTATTGTGCCTCAACCTTATGATTTCCCATTTCTTCCTCAAATCCACAGAATACGTTTGAGCTCTGTAGCCTCTCCCCTCAATCCCCGTGCAGCAAGCATTTCCCCATTGAGGAGTGAGCACTTTTTTTCAATACCTTGACTATGTGTGTGTAATGTGTAGTTTGTCCCTTGTTATGTGTGATTTTGGATCAAGTTGAGATGTTTTCACGTCGGCAATCCCTGGCACTAGTCATACAGAATTATGACATAGGCACGCACGATGGAGCTTGTGTAAGACTGGCTTAATATATAGAAATATATGTGCACTTTCACACCCATATTGATAGGTGTGTTTTCCTAGGAACAATTAGTTCCCATAAGAAATTATGCTGATACACCGCACCATGGATAATTCGCATTAATTGAATGTGGAGTGAGTTACAGATAGAGCGGACCACGTCACTTCACTACGTTACAGGCATGTAAACAGCCTTTATGACTTACGGTCCTCTCTTTCTTCACAGGTTTTTGCATTTTTGAGTGTAACCACTTTTGGGTTGCATTTTCGTTTCTTTTACCCACCTAGCAATTTGCTATTTAGGGTTCTGAAAGGGTTGCAGGTATGGCAGGGTGTTAGTGTACCCTGACCACCCAACTCCTTTTACATCATTTTTGGTCCTGAAGAAAAACCGGCAACTCCCGTTTGGTTTGAAACATTTAGACCTAACACATACCACAGATACACTAGGTCTTATTAAAGCCTTTATTGTATCAACATACACTGTTTTTAATATTGTCCAGTAGTCTTAGAATAAATAATGTTTGGATAAGTCATACCAGGACAATTTTTAACTCACTGACCCTTTTTTTACATTCATCACCCACATACCCGCTCCACTGTATTCCAGGTGTCGCAGCACACCTTGATGGCACTCGGCTGTCAAGGTGGCCCCGATGATGAAGCATGTCACCGACCAGGTCGGTGAGTGAGGGGTTCCTTAGAAACAAAGAAGGACTTCTTCTTTCATACCAATATCTCATTCCACCAATATTGGCTGTCAGCCTCATCTTTGGTGATACTCCTTAATTTTGTTATATAGTAAGGCAAGGCAGCAACTTGAGATGTTTTTATTTCTCTTTTGTGATGTTTTGTCTTCCTCCATATCTATGAGGCCATGCAAAGCCACACACAGAGGCTTTGCGTTGCCTCATAGATGCTTGAGAGGCTTGCCCTGCCGGATCTTTAAAAAGAGTGAAGCTCCGGTGGTGCATGTCTCTCATAAATAAGCCCCACAGTATGCAGACTGTCTCTTGAGACACAATCCCTCCTAGATGGGCAAGCATCTACTTTATGCAACCTGCACTCTCTGTGCCACTTTTGTTAGAGAGCTCACTCCCTCTAGACACCAAAGTCTAATTAGATGGTGCTTAAAGTCTGATTTTTCTTTTCATAGCATATTTACCAATTTAGATCTTGCCTACTGAACTTTCTTAGAGTGCCTAGTTTTTTTTTTGTACATATCTTTTTATTGCAGCAAAATAAATTGTACAAGCAGGTCACATATGTCATTTCAATCGTTGTCTGTCCTATCTATGAATTTCCAATTCACCAGTCACACAGCCATTTAGCTCACACCCCAGGGGTCGAGCGGCGCAATTCAGGAATGGAGACAGCATGGTGCAGTGACAGCCAGTAGTCCAGAAAATTGCAGTGCTGCTTTTCAAACCTTCCACCCCCCCGCATTTCCCAAATTGTTGAACAACCCAGCTAGTCTCTCCCCTCCCTCTCTAAACAACAACCCCTTATCCGCCCAACCCTACCAACCCCCCTCCCCCAGTCCTACCCCCTCTGCCCCTAGAGTGCCTAGTTTGTAACCAGATTTATCCTATTTTACTCTTAACCCAGGCCCATGGACTGGCCCTTAGTGAACTTTAAACTTGATTCCCTTTGCCTTTGTTTAGAACCTTTTGAACGCTGTTAAGAAGAAACAAACCATCCTTCTGCCTTTCAATGGTGGTAGGCATCTGTAACTTTACAAACTATCCTCTTCTGGATTAGAAACTTCGACTAAATGTGTGGTTTCATACTACATGGTGTAGTATTCTTGACTGAAATGCTGAAAAGAATATTTATATGCATCGATTTTAGCTCATTAATACAATAACCAATTATCTAAATTTGTCTGAGTCTGTCACTGTGTCCTGATGTTCTTTCTTTGAACTGTGCTACCCATTGCAGTATTTTATTCCTACAGCATGGTAGAAGAGATCAAAGAGAGCGAGAGTACCCTGTCAAAAGTACATGTCTTCTGACTGGACTTATCTGGCTGCAAATGAATGGGAGCAAGAGTATATTACGTATAGCGTTAACAATGCAAGTCCACCTGAACCTCCTTGAAACAAACTTTTTTGTGAAATTGAATTCAATCTTGGTGTAGTGCTTGAAGGACTGATGCAATTTACCTTGAATATACTCATCAACGAAGCGGATCTGCATATTTTCCTTATTGAACAGAGCTATTGAACTGTGCCTTGATATTTTACTTCCTGAGCATTGCTAAGTTGCTAAAATTGCTTTGTGCCATATTTCTTAGTTACTAATTAGTTAACGGTCTGAAACTTAAGAAGTCATGAGTCCTAACACTGAAATCTCTCCTAGATGTAATCATATACATACTGGATTTTTTATGTTATTGCTTTCTTATTATTTGCATTGCCTATTGTTTTAAAATTGTTATGTTATGTATCGAAAGAAGATTTTAAGCTTACAATTTAGTCTGAAACTGGAAAAATGAACAGCTTTGATTTTATTGCTTTATGTTTCAACTCATTACATCATGATTTTCAAATACGGACTACTCACTAAAAACTCACACTGATCTGTTGAATGAATGTAAATACTTTGGATGTTGGTGATTGCTTCGTATCTATGCAAATACCTACATCTGTTGCTGAGGGTGAAACCTATCAAAGCTTACAATTAACATATGGGGTTTCTTGTAGTGTGCTAACTAGCTTGCTTTATAGTACTGATCATTTGCTATATCATTTTTCCAAACAAGATCTTATCTTTTCTGAACTTCTTGTGCTAAAATGTTTAAATTCAAATCCTAAAGCTGCACAAGTTGAAACTATGGTCTCTTTATTTAGACCAACTCAATCTTTAGACATGGCTTATGCACATAGACATAATCTATCATGTAAAATAGGGAGAGCTGAAAAGAATTTCATAGGTTTAGTAGAGAGTAGATAAAATAATGTGACATTTAATAAAAATGCAAAATCAAAACTAATTCCTTGGCAATTACCGCAAATAAAAATGCCATAATAAAGGGAATGGCTGCTTTAGGTTTAGATTAGCAACAAAAGGAAAACTTTGTACATATAGAAAAAGATCAAATACTAACACAAGATCTGTAGATCTTAGTGAATGTGAACATACTTTTGAGATTTACGAAACTGGGGATGATAATTAAGCGGAGTTGATCCTATCGTGCCTGGAGTATATTATATTTGTGGAAAAAATGCTTATTACAAGCTACCAGCTACCAAACGGATGGCATGGAAGGGGTCACCTAGGAATTGTTTTTCCAAAAATATATCATGTAAAGGATTTTGAAAATGAATTAAAGGAAGAGGACTGGAAAAAGAAGAGAAGTGTGAGTGCAAGTGAAAGTGGGAGATATATTTGGGGTTTTAATACGTTCGGTAGGATATATTTCACACATATTAGTCGATTTAGACACAGAAACCTAAGTGTGCGCTTTGTATACTTTGAGAAAACAGTACCATAAAAGCGTGCTTGAAAGTATAGAAATAGAGAAAATAAATGCAAAAAAATGTTCACTAATAGTGTGTTATAACAGATGACTTATGAGGTCACAAAGGGAACCATGCCCCCTCCTAACAAATATCAATGCTAACTGCACATTGTTTTGCATGGCCTCTATTTAGTCATGACATATTTATAAATACTTTAAGAAACTAACAAGGAACCTCAACAAAAAGAAACTTGGTGAAGGTTCTTCCATGGTGAAGATTTTGACCACAGTTAATGTTACCTTTTTAATTCATGTATATAGAGTTATTGGGCTCAGTGGACTGTGTAATGTGATTTCAGGATACCTACATGATTTCATATTGGAGGTGGCTGTGAGAAGTTGGCCTGGTATATGATGTTCACTATTGCACCTTGCACCAGTCCAAACAACCCTTATGGTGATGGTTGTAAAGTCAACCTTATAGACCAGCTATCCTAGTGGTAGCATGGACAAAAGCAGTCTTAGGCTTAACTCAAGAGGGCATGTGAAGCTAGCTGTTTTACCATATGCAATCCCTTTAATACCAAATGAAAGGACACCACACAGGTTATATATTCAAAATATATATGTATTTATTTCTAAATCAATCGTCTGAACTCTTTATGAGGGCAGAGGCACAAGCGCATAACAAGTAACTTAATATAACATACAATAAGTTGCACAAATATGGATAGCCCCTTCTGGCCCGCTAAACCATATACTAAAATAGTGGTATAAGAACCACGTCACGAACAATTGAAAGGCCTAGGGCCTTGGGAATCGCTGGGGCTATACTGGACTAACAGTAGTTAGGGAGCAGGAGGCCCACGGGATGCGGGTGCAGAGTCTAAATGCACACGCGTGCACACATAGAAGTCAATGGGTGCGTAAAGTTAGAAAGTTAAAGAGTTAGGAGTCTTCCGACTGGACTAGAAGCTAACCACTTGAAAATAGGACACTAGGAGAGTTAATCTTCACAGGAGCACCGCAGTACTCACGTTACCTCACCCACAGGAAGCGGGTGCATAGGTCCCAATGTGTGTTGGGTTTCGTCGTGGAGTTCTATGGAGCCTTAGAGAAAAGATGCTGCAGGCAACCAGGAGAGAAGAGTCCGGTTGGATCCAAGGGTGGATCGAGGATGAAGAGTACCTGAAAGCAGAGGGGACAGAGTCTGGGTCACTAGCCAGTGACCAGGAAGGAACCAGGAAGGAACCAGGCGATGTCAGGAAGCAATCAGGTGCTGTCATGAAGCTTGTCTCCGCTGCCACGTGGACCAGGAGGTGTCAACAACAACTAAGAGCTGGGCACGGACTGTGCCACAAAGGATCTCACTGTTGGCGGTGTCGGTTCTTGATGCAGAGTCAACAGGTCTTGGCAAATGCAACCCACGCAGGAATCAAAGATGGCTTCTGGGTCAGACCAGCAAGGTCTGATTGGCTGCTCCTTTTCAGGGAAGCAAGGGCCAGTCTGGGGTAACGAGACCAGTGTTAGAAATTCAAGGTTTCATCGTCGCAGAGGCCACTAGCTAACGTGCAAGTGACCGGACAGACTCGTCAAGCAGGAAAATGCAGAAGGGCCCCACGCAGAACTTGTGGAGTATGGAGGGCTGATCTTTGGTGCAGTTGGTGCTCGGGGCTGGGGCTTCTCAATCCCCAATCCACAACTTCAAGGGTGCCTCAGAAGATGCACGGAAAGCAATTTGTTGGCTTTCCAAGATGACCGGTTCCACGTCTCGCATCGCCTCCATGGGTCTCAGCTTTGCTGTGGCTGTGGATCGGGTTTAAGGAAGTCTGGAAGTCCGGGTCTTGTCAGGCTCTGTGCTCGGGCTCCGGCAGGAGCATCGACAAAGCAACCCGTTGATCGCTTGATGGTGCCTGCTTGTGCAGGGTGGTCACTCCTTGACCACAAGGGAGATTCTTCAGTCTTCTACGTCGAGTAGGATGTCGAAGGTCCAGAGTTTCGTATCAGAGTTTCAGTCAGGATAAATCTAAAGTCTTGGGACTCAGCTCCTACCTACATACCAAATCTAGGGGCTGGATTAACTGCTAGGTCCCTCCTATGGGTGGGACCCAGGAAGGGGGTGGTTACACCCCTTTCCCTTTGTCCAGTTTTGTGCCAGATCTGGGGCTGGAGTGCCCCAGCACCGATTTGAACTGGACTATGCATGGGACACCTTGTGTGCCCCAGGCAGTGTCTCCTTTCATTCAGCCCTCCCTGCTCCAATACACTATAGCCTGTCTGGGGTGGTGCTAGCACCTCCGTGTGACAGGAAACCTATTGTCCAAGCCTCCCTCGCTGGAAGGACTCCCAGCAGCAGGAGGTCAGACTTGTATCTGTGGCAGCAGCATCCATTTTGTGATGGCTGTGTTAACTTTAACCAGGATTAATGGAAGTAACATGTCTTCTCCCTCTAGAAAGGTGGAATGCTACCCCCGTCGCCAGAACTGGCGAGGGGGTAGTTTTCCAAAGCATATGACACCTTACACGACATGTTTTGATAAAGCCAAAACAAAGATAGCATTTAACCACGAGGTTCATAATGCACTTAAGAGTATATGGTATGGCATTATCCTAGAACAGCTATAAGGACATGGTTCTGAAAGCTGCAGACAAGCTCAGCTCATGCTAGAGCACTATCTCACATAAAACCAAGCACTCTGCCTTCAGGATTTTTAAGGCCTGCCATAGGAGTGACTTATAGGTGTATATGTGTCTAGATATAAGGGTTAGACATAGGTATACTATATCTAAACAAGGGGTGATTACACGACCTTGCCCCAGCTGAGTGATCAGCCAGTTGTGTCAGTTTGGATGGCCAGCCAGGGGTGGCAAAAGATATGCTGCAGCCCCTGGTAGGTCTTGGGTGCACCTATGCCCTGGGTACCTATAGTACACTGTACAGGGACTCATAACAGTGACCCAAATCCCAATTGGTGATGTACCTAAAGTACATGGTGTGAATTTAGAGAGAGAACAGCAGGGCTGTGGGTCTGATTAGCAGGCCCACAGCCACATTAAGTCGAAAACCAGTGAAGCAAAAAGCAAAAAAATTGGGTGACCATAGGAAAGCAGACCCTACTCTCCTACATAACCCCCCCCCCAAATGCAGGGACATTAGACTAACCTTGACCAGTTGTGTCTTCAGGTTCTAAGTGGAAGTACCTGGAGAGACCATCTGCCTTGCCATGGTCAGTTCCTGGTCTGTGCTCCACTGTAAAGTTCAGCCCCTGTAGGGAAATGGACCACCTGAGCAGTTTGGGATTCTCACCCTTCATCTGATTTAGCCACAAGAGGGGCTTATGGTCTGTCTGAATTTTGAAGTTGAGTGCCAAACAAGTATGGTCTCAACTTCTTCAGGGCCCAAACCACAGCAATGGCCTCCCTCTCAATAGCTGACCAACGCTTCTCTCTAGGGGTCAGCCTTCTGCTAATAAAAGCAATGGGCTGGTCTTGACCATCTACATTAAGTTGTGAAAGCACAGCTCCCACCCCCAACTCAGAAGCATCTGTTTGGACAATAAACTCTTTGGAGCAGTCAGGACTCTTTAAGATAGATGCAGAGCACATGGCCTTCTTCAGGTCATCAAATGCCTTTTGACAGCTAACTGTCCACTGAACCTTTTTTGGCATCTTTTTAGAAGTCAAGTCATTAAGTGGTGTCACAATGGACCCATAGTTCTTAACAAACTTTCTGTAGTAACCATACAGGCCCAAGAAAGCTCTGACCTGTGTCTGGGTGGTTGGAGGAGCCCAGTCCTTGATGGTCTGGATCTTACTCTCCAGTGGTTGAACCCGACCTCCACCTACAAGGTGGCCCAGGTACACAACCTTACTCTGCCCTATCTGGCACTTTGTGGCCTTGATAGTTAGGCCTGCCTTCTGCAGGGCCTCTAAAACCTTCTTCAGGTGGATCAGGTGATCCTCCCAGGTGGAGCTAAAGACAGCAATATCATCCAGAGAAGCTGCACAAAAGTCATCCAACCCAGTGAGGACTTGGTTCACCAACCTTTGGAAAGTGGCAGGTGCATTCCTCAAGCCAAAGGGCATTACCACAAATTGATACTGACCTCCTGGGGTTGAGAAAGCAGTTTTGGCCTTGGCATCCTCAGCTAACCCGATTTGCCAAAAGCCATCTGTCAAATCAAATGTGCTCAGAAACTTGGCAGAAGCCAATCTATCAATGAGCTCATCTGTTCTTGGAATTGGGTGAGCATCTGTCCTAGTGACATCATTGAGACCTCTATAGTCCACACAGAACCACATCTCTCTCTTACCATCTTCGGTGTGAGGTTTTGGTACAAGGACTACTGGGCTGGCCCAGGGACTCTCTGGTGGCTCAATTACTCCAAACGCAAGCATTTTCTGTACCTCAGTCTTTATACAGTCCCTGACATGGTCAGGTTGCCTGTAAATCTTACTCTTCACAGGCAGACTGTCACCAGTGTCCACCTCATGGGTGCACCAGTTAGTCTGACTAGGTGTCAATGAAAACATATTTCTAAAGGCCTGTAAAACTTGTCTGCAGTCCTGTTGCTGCTGGTCAGTGAGGCTGCCAGCTAAGGCCACACCATCAACTGAACCATCATCAGGGTTCTGAGTCAACAGGTCTGGGAGAGGGTCAGTCTCTTCCTCCTGTCCCTCATCTGTAGCCATGAGCAAGCCCATGTCTGCCCTGTCAACATATGCTTTGAGTCTGTTGACATGGAGCACCCTGTGTGGGCTCCTAGGGGTTCCAAGGTCCACCAAGTAGGTGACCTCTCCCTTTTTCTCAACAATGGTGTGGGGTTCAGACCATTTGTCCTGGAGTGCTGCTGGGGCCACTGGATCCAACACCCACACCTTCTGTCCTGGCTGGTACTCAGTCAGCACAACCTTTTGGTCATGCCAAGCTTTTTGAAGTTCTTGGCTAGCCCCAAGGTTTTTTGAAGCCTTCTTCATATACTCAGCCATCCTGGAGCGGAGACCAAGTACATAGTCCACTATGTCTTGTTTAGGCTTTTTGAGAGGTAACTTCCATCCTTCCTTCACCAGACATAGGGGTCCCCTTACAGGATGCCCAAACAAAAGCTCAAAAGGTCTGTAGCCAACCCCTTTTTGTGGGACCTCTCTGTAAGCAAACAGAAGGCAGGGTAGAAGGATGTCCCATCTTCGCCTAAGCTTTTCAGGTAAAGCCTTGATCATACCCTTGAGGGTCTTGTTGAACCTTTCAACAAGCCCATTGTACTGTGGATGGTAGGGTGTAGTGAATTTGTAATTAACACCACACTCCTTCCACATAGCAGTCAAGTACCCAGACATGAAGTTTGCACCTCTGTCTGAGACAACCGCCTTTGGAAAGCCCACTCTTGAGAAAACTCCCAGGAGGGCTCTTGCCACAACAGGTGCTGTTGTGGTCCTTAGGGGAATAGCTTCTGGATACCTGGTGGCATGATCCACTACCACCAGTATAAATATGTGCCCAAAGGCTGTTTGGGGATCCATTGGTTCAACAATGTCAATCCCAACTCTTTCAAAGGGTACCCCCACCACAGGTAGTGGTATGAGGGAGGCCTTTGTTGTGCCACCTGATTTACCACTGGCTTGGCAGGTCACACAGGAGCGACAAAACTCCTTAGTATCTTCTGACATATGGGGCCAGTGAAAGTGAGGGACAGGCCTGTCCCAAGTCTTGTTCTGGATTAGATGTCCTGCCAAGGGAATATCATGGGCCAAGGTAAGAAGGAAGCCCCTAAATTGCAGAGGTATAACCAACCTCCTGGAAGCACCAGGCTTGGGGTCTCTAGCCTCTGTATAAAGGAGCCCATCATCCCAATACACGTTATGGGTACCTTGAGCATTTCCAGCAGCCTCAGCAGCAGCTTGCTGTCTGAGGGGTTCAAGAGAGGGGCAGTCTAACTGAGCCTGCCCTCAAGTCTTCCCTTGAAGGTCCCCCTGTCCCCAGAAACTCAACCTGTTCAGGTTCAAGCTCTTCCAGGACAGTTCCTCAGGAGTCTCAGATTCAGCTTCCTGAGAAGGCTGATCCTCACTTGAGGTAAGGGGGGAAGGCACTGCCTTAACCCTACTGCTCTTTCTCTTGGATGGCACTTGGTCCATAGTTACAGGATCCAAGGCCTGTTCATTTTGGCACTGTTTGGCCTGTGACCTGGTCACAGCAAGGGCATGAACTGATATGCCTAACATCTCTGCATGAGTCCTATACTCCACTTCTGACCATACTGAGTTTTCAAGATCATTGCCCGAAAGACATTCAACTGGGAGGTCTGCACTTACCACAACTCTTTTGAGGCCAGTAACCCCTCCCCAGGAGAAATTAACAAAAGCCATACTATGGGTAGTAGTGACATTGCTAGCATTGGTCACCAGGTAATTATCACTCATTACAATCTGTCCAGGGTCCACAAAGTTAGGTGTCACCATAGTGACGCTGACACATGTGTCCCTGTAGGCCTGAGCCACTTTATCATTAATCAAAGGTGTCTGTCTGTACTTGCCCAAAGTATTGGGACTCACAGTAGTGGACATAGCCATGTCCACATCACAGATCAGGACAGCCTGAGTAGGAATCCTGACTAGGCCAGAGTCCACCTCAGTACCCATGGTTAACCCCACTATAGCCTTGGGTTGGGAACTACCACTCCTGACTGTACTAGGGGGTGCAGTTAACTTAGGGGCTGCAGTGGTAGGGGCTGTACCTTTCTTGATGCATTCACTGAACCAGTGAGAGGCAGATTTACAGTAATTACACCAATGTTTCTTTGGACCTTCTTTCTTCTTCTTCTTAGAAGTTTGGGACCCCCCTTCATTAGAATTTTGGGGGCCTGATGAAGACTTCTGGTCTTTTTGTTTCTGATCCCCATTTTTGTGGTCTGCCTTTTTCTGATCACCACCTTGGTTCTGGGGTTTCTGCTTAACCCTGGTTCTGACCCATTTGTCTGCCTTCTTTCCCAATTCTTTGGGAGAGGTCAGATCTGAGTCAATCAGGTGTTAGTGCAACAACTGGTTTCTGACAATTATTAAGGATTTGGTCTCTCATGATCAAATTATACAATCCTGTATAGTCCTTAACTTTACTTCCCAGTAACCAACTTTCCAGAGCCATAGTGGCACAATCAACAAAATCAGTCCAGTCCTGAGTCTGTGTCTTCTGGGTATCTCTGAACATCAACCTGTACTGTTCAGTGGTTAGGCAAAACCCATCAACTAGAGCACTCTTCAGGACAGGGTAGTTTTTAGCATCCGCATCACTAACTGTGAGGAGCTTATCTCTGCCTTTTTCTTCAAAGGAGAGCCACAAGATAGCTGCCCACTGACTCTGAGGGACCTGCTGGACTTTGCAGGCCCTTTCCATAGCAGTTATCCATTTGTGTATGTCAACCCCAACTTTGTAGGGGGGCACTATCTTACTCAGGTGCCTAGTATTCTCATGGGACCTGTCTTTATCCTTAGGGATATTGCTGCCACCAGTGGGTTGTGACCCGCTCAACTTCTGCTCTCTAGCTAGGGCAAGTTTCTCTTTGGGAAGGGCAACTTCTAGTTCTTGCCTCTCAATCCTTAGATTAGCTTCCCTCATCCTAGCCTGATGCTCTCTCCTTTCAGGAGAGGTCATCCTTCTCTGAGCAAGGGTATTGGATCCCCTAGAGACATTAGAGTGGAGGAACTCACCTGAGTGAGACCTTCTCCTCTCATACCCCTGGTTAAGTCTACTAATAGGTCTGTATGGGGCTGGCCCATTTTCAGCCCCATGTAGGCTTAGGTTAGCCTGGCTAAGTCTCCCAACTTGGACCTGGCTGTCTTGGAAAACTTATTCTTCAGATTCTTCCTCTGGTTCATCTCCTTCTTCACCTATGATAGTGGGTTCTGATGCATCATCTGTAGAGGGTAAGACCTCTTCTGCATGAACTGAGGGACCTTGTTTAGAGGCCTTCTCAGCATCAGCCCTCTATATGAGCTCTATCAGGTGGAAAATGGTAGGGTTGGAACCCTGTTTCAATCTCCTTAAGGTACACAAGTGTCTCATCTCTTGGAAGTTGAGCAATTCATATCTAGAGGGTGCCCTGGGAGAGTCACCCCCCACAGGAAGAGTCATACTTGGCTCACCTGTGGTAGACATGATTCTAGTGAGGTGTGGTGTGTGCACCTACCTACACTATGTGTTTTCTACTAGAACCTCTCTAGGAGTTGTAGTCAGGGTGTGCTAGGCCCTTTGGTCTACAACAACTAAGTTCAGTAGCACTTATGTATTCTAAGTCTTGTTATATGTACCTACGGTACCTAATGTGATCTTTCAAATGATATCTCAAAGATTACAATTGGTGAAACAACAGCAAAGCTCAAATCCCACCGCTGCCACCAATGTAAGAAGTTGGCCTGGTAGATGATGTTCACTATTCTAGTGAGCACAGTGCACCAGTCCAAACAACCCTTATGGGGATGGTTGTAAAGTCAACCTTATAGACCAGCTATCCTAGTGGTAGCATGGACAAAAGCAGTCTTAGGCTTAACTCAAGAGGGCATGTGAAGCCAGCTGTTTTACCATATGCAATCCCTTTAATACCAAATGAAAGGACACCACACAGGTTATATATTCAATATATATATGTATTTATTTCTAAATCAATCCTCTGAACTCTTTATGAGGGCAGAGGCACAAGCACATAACAAGTAACTTAATATAACACATACAATAAGTTGCACAAATATGGATAGGCCCTGGTGGCCCGCTAAACCATATACTAAAATAGTGGTATAAGAACCACGTCACGAACAATTGAAAGGCCTAGGGCCTTGGGAATCGCTGGGGCTATACTGGACTAACAGTAGTTAGGGAGCAGGAGGCCCACGGGATGCGGGTGCAGAGTCTAAATGCACACGCGTGCACACATAGAAGTCAATGGGTGCGTAAAGTTAGAAAGTTAAAGAGTTAGGAGTCTTCCGACTGGACTAGAAGCTAACCACTTGAAACTAGGACACTAGGAGAGTTAATATTCACAGGAGCACCACAGTAATCACGTTACCTCACCCACAGGAAGCGGGTGCATAGGTCCCAAAGTGTGTCGGTTTTCGTCGTGGAGTTCTATGAAGCCTTGGAGAAAAGATGCTTCAGGCGACCAGGAGAGAAGAGTCCGGTTGGATCCAAGGGTGGATCGAGGATGAAGAGTACCTGAAATCAGAGGGGACAGAGTCTGGGTCACTAGCCAGTGACCAGGAAGGAACCAGGAAGGAACCAGGCGATGTTGGGAAGCAATCAGGTGCTGTCATGAAGCTTGTCTCCGCTGCCACATGGACCAGGAGGTGTCAACGACAACCAGGAGCTGGGCACGGACTGTCCCACAAGGGCTCTCGCTGTTGGCCAGTGTCAGTTCTCGATTCAGAGTCAACAGGCCTTGGCAAATGCAACCCATGCAGGAATGGAAGATGGCTTCTGGGTCAGACCAGCAAGGTCTGATGGGCTGCTCCTTTTCAGGGGAGCAAGGGCCAGTCTGGAGCAACGAGATCAGTGTTGGAAATTCAAGGTTTCATCGTCGCAGAGGGCACTAGCCAACGGGCAAGTGACCGGACAGATGGGTCGAGCAGGAAAATGCAAAAGGGCCCCACGCAGAACTCGTGGAGTATGGAGGGCTGAACTTCGGTGCAGTTGGTGCTCGGGGCTGGGGCTTCCTAATCCCCAATGCACAACTTCGAGGGTGCCTCAGAAGTTGCATGGAAAGCAATTCGCTGGCTTTCCAAGATGGCCGGTCCCACGTCTCGCGTCGCCTCCACGGGTCGCAGCTTTGCTGTCGCTGTGGATCGGGCTGAAGGAAGTCTGGAAGTCCGGGTCTTGTCAGGCTCTGTGCTCGGGCTCTGGCGGGAGCATCGACAAAGCAACCCATTGATCGCTTGATGGTGCCTGCTTGTGCAGGGTGGTCACTCCTTGACCACAAAGGAGATTCTTCAGTCTTCTACGTTGCGTAGGATGTCGAAGGTTCAGAGTTTCGTATCAGAGTTTCAGTAAGGATAAATCTAAAGTCTTGGGACTCAGCTCCTACCTACATACCAAATCTAGGGGCTGGATTAACTGCTAGGTCCCTCCTATGGGTGGGACCCAGGAAGGGGGTGGTTACACCCCTTTCCCTTTGTCCAGTTTCGTGCCAGATCTGGGGCTGGAGTGCCCCAGCACCGATTTGAACTGGACTATGCATGGGACACCTTGTGTGCCCCAGGCAGTGTCTCCTTTCATTCAGCCCTCCCTGCCCCAATACACTATAGCCTGTCTGGGGTGGTGCTAGCACCTCCCTGTGACAGGAAACCTATTGTCCAAGCCTCCCTTGCTGGAAGGACTCCCAGCAGCAGGAGGTCAGACTTGTGTCTGTGGCAGCAGCATCCATTTTGTGATGCTGAGGCTCTGGTTAACTTTAACCGGGATTAATGGAAGTAACATGTCTTCTCCCTCTAGAAGGGTGGAATGCTACCCCCGTCACCAGAAATGGCGAGGGGGTAGTATTCCAAAGCGTATGACACCTTACACAACATGTTTTGATAAAGCCAAACCAAAGATAGCATTTAACCGCGAGGTTCATAATGCACTTAAGAGTATATGGTATGGCATTATCCTAGAACAGCTATAAGGACATGGTTCCGAAAGCTGCAGACAGGCTCAGCTCATACTAGCGCACTATCTCACATAAAACCAAGCACTCTGCCTTCAGGATTGTTAAGGCCTGCCATAGGAGTGACTTATAGGTGTATATGTGTCTAGATATAAGGTTAGACATAGGTATACTATATCTAAGCAAGGGGTGATTACACGTCCTTGCCCCAGCTGAGTGATCAGCCAGTTGTGTCAGTTTGGGTGGCCAGCCAGGGGTGGCAAAATATATGCTGCAGCCCCTGGTAGGCCTTGGGTGCACCTATGCCCTGGGTACCTATAGTACACTGTACAGGGACTCTTAAGAGTGACCCAAATCCCAATTGGTGATGTACCTAAAGTACATGGTGTGAATTTAGAGAGAGAACAGCAGGGCTGTGGGTCTGATTAGCAGGCCCACAGCCACATTAAGTCGAAAACCAGTGAAGCAAAAAGCAAAAAAATGGGGTGACCATAGGAAAGCAGACCCTACTCTCCTACAGTGGCTTTCTCGATAAAGGTATTTAGTCCCCAAATTGTTTGTAGACAGACGACACAGATGATTAGGAATACAAGACACAGTTGGTATATCTACAAACAGCATCGAATTAAATAAATGTATTGTATACGATAGACACTGAATAAAGGCACTAAGCTATCGATATACATAACATTTATTAATGAAAAACAATGCTGCATAGTTTAGAAATAAGGAATGTAAATCAAGTACTATTTATGTTAAGCATCAAGTGCTGTCATTGCAAAGATATAGGGGTCAATTCCAATCTCGGTCGGAAAGGCTCCAAATCGAATTCGGCTGTGCCTGAACGGATCCGGAGCCCTTGTTTCTGACCGAATCATTCCCAGTTCCGAACTACTAAGTATGAAGCCTGGAATCCCTTAGTGCTGACCAAATCGGTTCCAAAAAGCATACGGAGAGATCAAGCCTTTTCGGAGCTGATGCGTACAGCTCTGTAGACTTGGTTTCCGAGCGGGCAAGTACGATGAATGATTCGGACAGCCTTTCCAAATCGGTTTGCCTGGAACGAAAAGGCTGCCGGAATCGGTCTTTGGGGACCTGTGGGGGTACCCAAGGGAACTCCTTTTCCAACCATGCACAATGTAGCAGGCACCATGGGGTGCCCTCCACAGGGTGCAAGGTGTTCCCCAGCCACCCCTTTCTTCAATGGGAGCCTGTGTTTTCGTTCGGAATCGACCAAATCATATCCAGATGCATACAAATGCATCGTACACATTCGGTCAGACTCCCCCAACCTGAGTCGTATGGAAAGCATTCCGGAACCAAGTCATTCGGTATGCTTTCCGAACGAGATCAGATTTGACCCCTTAGTGTGTATTGTTGAATATTAACCCGTTGGCTGCTTCCGCTTTTTTGCGGCAGTGCAGCCGTTTTAAAAAACGGGCGCGGTCGCGTCTGCCATTGGCCGACGGCAGCACCAGCGAGGTAGTGCAGCCGTCGGCCAATGGCCGACGGCAGCAGCCAACGGGTTAAGGATGACATGAGTGAATGACTGTGTGACTGGAGTGAAGACTGGATGATGAATATGTATCTTAATGTTCATTGTTGTAGCAATGTCTAATGCACAAATGTAAAACAACGATATTCCATTTGTATGTATTTTTATAAACTTATTCATGTTGATTGTTAAAACAAACTTTAACTAACACTAGAATCAAGTTCTTTGGGCTTATACATCAGTTAGGAAACTATTTAGAGAGTCAAAACAGGCTTCTAAAAACCTTGCATCTGCACCTTGACTCTGCCATCTGTGAGTCTAACCTGCCAAGGGGTGCGACCCCAGGCCTGGGCGTAAAGTGCTCTGCCAACCTGTGGATCCAGTAGAAACAACGCATTTCCCCTGATGTGCAGCGCAAACCCGAACAGAACCAACCCATCGCAGCTGCTGTGATGATCGGACAAGTGGAAAAGACTTGCATTGCTGCCTCTGCCCTCATCGCCTTCCGAACCGCCGCTGTGTGATGCAGCCTAAGTGCAGGCTCTCGCATCTCTTGTCGACAGCAGCCTCGACGACGATGCTGGACTCTGCATCACAGCCTCTCAGCTCCTCAGAGGGACGCCTTGCCCAGACTGCACAACGCATCCCCGAATCCGGACTTTGCATCCCAAGTCCTCGTCGATGAGATCCTCAACATCAACACAACCAGGATCTCACTCCGCAGCCTTGCCGCATCTTGGAACTGATGCATCGCATCGCCTTGGCTGTGCAACGCATCATCGACACAAACCAGGATCAAAGGTACTTTTGTTCAGTGTGACTAACTGGTTCCCCATAACCGGCCTGCGCTCCATCGCAGTTGGCCTCAACTTATGACTTTGTCCGTGTCTGGGGTGACCAATCATCTGCTGTTGGTGCTTCATGCATTTTGGTGCTATTTTCTCTAAAACATTTAAAAATGCAATATCTGCGGTTCCACTGATTGGATTTTTGTCATTTTAGTCTTGTTTTATTTATTAAATTCAGATCTACTTTTCTAACCTGGTGTGGGAACTTTGTGTGTGCTGTTTCCACTGTTTTACTGTTTGAAGTGTGGTATAAATACTTTACATATTGTGGTTATGTTCTGTGTGAAGCTGTCAGGGGATTGAGCACAGGTTAATTAGGGATTACTTGTGCCTTACCCTGACTAGGATTGTGGTTGCTGCTTGACTAGGGCTCACAACCCAGTCAACCAGTAGCTCAATTTCTAACACCTCTTAACATAGCCAATGGCCTACTACAGACAATTAAGGGGCATATTCTCAAGGACTTATCGCAGATTTATAAGCACTTAGCTCCACAAAAGTGGTGATAGATTTATCGCCCCATTCTCAAGCTGGTGCAAACCAATATCGCCAGTATTCCAGTGATAGCTGCCGCAAAAAACATCGCCACGTATGAGAGCGACAACTAACGCTAATGATATGCAGAGTAGGCATTCCCGTGCAAAAACACATAAAAACACCCCTTCGCGATATTCTCAACGACCAGCCAGATCTGCGATGTGATCCAAAAACTGGCAATAAGGAGCGTTATCAGTAGGGATTTAACACCTGTCTTTTACTGGTGTCAAGCAGGAGGACAACCTGCAGCATGAAAGGGAGCCCAGCCCTGAGCCACATCTGAGGACCATCACATGTCTTGGAGCTGCTGATCATGCAGCTCAGAGACCCAATAGGGCCACAATATCCACCACCCCCACCCCCAGGACCCCCCGGACCAGCACCCCCCGGACTACCACCTAGGCAATGCAGAACAAGACAGCTGACCTTCCGAAAACGGCATGGCCCCTCAGCCACACAATTGCAGAATGTGGGGCGAGGTGGGAACCAAGTCTGTGTGAAGAAGGCAAGTCACCCATGAATGAGAATGTACACAATGCCAAGTGTGGCGGTGATGTGCTGAACAGACTCCAGGATGTAGAGCACGGACGTGTCCATGTGGACATATACTGCTGGTGTTTGTAGTGTTGTGGAGAGTGCACACAACCATGTTACTTCAGGCAGTGGAGAAGACCTTGGTCATGTAGCTTTGTTGTCCCCCCTGTAAGCGTAAGCGGAGTGGGTTGGTCCGGCATACGCCAGTCCATCTTAGGAGTGTGAATAAATAGGCGGGGGTTCTGGGCGTGGTTCACTTCCGGGATGGCCAATGTGTCTGCCAGAATATAAAACACAACAAGGGCACCCAATCGAGTCAGCACAGGACCTCGGGGAACATATTAGTGAAAGCAACAGTGGTCCTATGCAAGGGGGGAATATAGACAAGGGATAAATATAGACACAATGGAAACTATATTGTATATTGACTTGCCCAGCCGGGCAGAGGTCTAATATTTAATTTTGAACACAATTTTTAGAAAAATACCTTCAACAATTTCTTGGAGATGGGCACAAGCCTGTACCCGAATGTTTACAAATTGTCATGGTTAGCAGAGTGGATAGAAAGTAGAGAGAGGTTTTTTAGGCAAAAGCTATTATATTCTGTGCATATAGCAATAACAGAATTTACATTCACACCGGTACAAGTAATGAGCGGTGAATTTACGTCGGACTGCAGTTGCTTCCCGCACCGGTCCGAGAAGCAACTGCAGTCCGACGTAAAGGCTCCCACTGACACGACCAAACCCATCGCTGGCGCGTCTATTTTAAAAATGGGGAGATTGTTCCCCGCCCCACTGTTGGACTTTTGCTTGGTTTTAAAACTTCCCATTGCTAAATATTATCCGAGTAATACGGAACACTTCGTTCCTTCACGGGTCACGACTACAATTCACCGCTCATTACTTGTAACGGCCGGCACCACTTGCGTGTGAGCTGCCCATTGCGGCTATCATGGCTAGGAATTTTTAGGCTTCATTCAGTCCTTATGATGATCCCGGTAACCATTTAAGGGGATCGAAACGCCGTCGACAATTACTACACCGTACACTGTGTTGTGTATTAATCACTATGACTCCAGTAATGGTGTGAATGTAAATTCTGTTATTGCTATATGCACAGAATATAATAGCTTTTGCCTAAAAACCTCTCTCTACTTTCTATCCACTCTGCTAACCATGACAATTTGTAAACGTTCGGGTACAGGCTTGTGCCCATCTCCAAAAATTGTTGAAGGTATTTTTCTAAAAATTGTGTTCAAAATTAAATATTAGACCTCTGCCCGGCTGGGCAAGTCAATATACAATATAGTTTCCATTGTGTCTATATTTATCCCTTGTCTATATTCCCCCCTTGCATAGGACCACTGTTGCTTTCACCAACGTGTCTGCCAGGGCGCACCCCTTAGCCTGCCACGAGCCCGCCACCATGACCGCCAGCTTCCTCAGCCGATTGCTGACCTCTGTGACACAGGCCCCCAGCACACCCAGAGGCACAGCTCCGCAGAGTTATGAGTGTGCTGACTACTGCCTTCAGCCTACACTGCGGTCAGCAGGTCCCCCAATTCAAATCGAGTCTTGATTTATTTATGGCAAAGTCCAGTAGGCATCAGACATTGCTTCCAGTGCGGCCCGCCTGGACGATGCATCACCGCAGGCTGCACACCAGCTGAGCACTTCAGGTGCCACTAACTCTGTGTAGCTGAAGTTAACGCCACAAGGCTGTGGCCCCTTGCTGAGCGCTGCCTCCGGCCTACACTGCGGTCAGCAGGGCTCTCACATATCAAATCCAATCCTGACCTGCAAGGACACGCCTTCATCGCTGGTTGCGCACATGCCACCACCGCCTGGACCACCTCCAACCAACAACTGCCAGAGTAGGAGGAGTCTGACAGCCAGCCCATCAAAGTTGTTCACACCTGTCTTGGATGCCATCATCAGCTTGATACCCTGCTCAGCTCTTCAGGTGTCACTAAGTCAGTGCACCACAACTCACGGAACCTTTAGGGTTGAGATTTTGTGCTGTGGACAGCTGACGCAACAATGTTACCTTAGGCAGTGTGGAAGACCAGGGACAATGATGATGAAGATGAGGCAGGTGTACCACACCCCACTGCAGCTGCAGCAGGAATATCCAGAAGTGACACAATCATAAACAATTACTACACATGAGCACGCTCATCTCTGATGCCTCTACCTCAGTCCAGCTCAAGTCATGGCCACGTGATGTTAGGCCCGTGCCGGCCGAAGTGCATCCGGTGCCACTAACTCAGTGCACCACAAGTCATGGACCCTTTATGATTGAATCTTTTGTGTGTGATTCCAGATCTGGTGCCCCTACCTCAGTGCACCACAAGTCATGGACCCTTTATGTTTGAATCTGTGTGTGTGATCCGGCGATCACTGTTCTAGTTGTTGCCAGCACCAACCACTCCCTGAGGGCTGGCTTACACTCACCCCACACCCATCCAGCACAGGTGTCGCTTGACATGTGACCCTGGTAATAAAAAGGGGCCGGGTGCACATGCCCATAGCCAGTTCCACTATTTATCTAAGTGTGTCTGTGTGGTCATTATGTATGCACAATGGCCCCGGGCCCTACCACAGTACATTGTGCTGTGGACAGCGGACGCAACCATGTCACCTCAGGCAGTGGCTAAGACCTTGGACATGTTACTTTGTCGTCCCCCCTGTAAGCATAAGCAGAGTGGGCTGGGCTTGTATATGCCAGCCCAGCATAGTGGTTTGAAGAATTTGCCAGTGGCTCTGGGCGTGGTTCAGTTGTGGCCTGGACAAGGAAGTAACTAATGCATGTGTCTCTGTTGTAGTGTCACATGCAAAAACAACAGTTGATGAACAGAATGCAGAACAATGTCATACATTGACCCCAGTACAGGGATCTGGGCCTAAATGCATAGTTTATTTGCTCACCATGCCATTGCAGTTTGAACCCAGCCATATGCCAATCAGTCTTGACCCTTTGCCTCATGGGAGCAGTCCAGCCCGAACTGCCAAGCCAGGTCCTCCCTGGACTGGAAACAAGCATCCTAGGACCGGTTTCGGGGTTTCACCTCTCTTCAGCCAGGATAACTTGATTCCAGCAGCACGGAGAACACGGGACCCACGTCTGGGCATACCTGTCCCACTCGGGGTGACAAATGCAAACTCACTGTGCCACTGGAATCAAGCAAAAGAATGATGGATTTAACCCAGATCTCTTGATTGGGGTGAATGTTTTGATTTGTTCTGCATTCCGTCCATCAATTGTGTGTCTTCTGTTGTAGTGTCGGCGTCACCCGGACCACAATCGACAATGTTGCAATGTAGCATGCACCCGGAGGACGGGCTTGCACGAACGGAGAAAGGAAGGAGCGCAGGAGTGCTCGGGGTCTTGGCTCATACATGCCAAGTGTTTTGTGTATCTGTAATGCCGCAGCATGAGCCAAATCCCTAGCCCTATTCACAGAGCGAGTTCAGCCAGGCATGGACGCTACATCTGTGTCCGTCCTTTTCCTACCATAGGCCTACACTCACATGGCCGCCAACCTTCAACAGCTAACATCACAGTGTTGTTGTCAGGCTTGTGTAGATGCACAGACAGGCATGACAATGGTATGCAGTAGGAGTGCAAGTGATGCAACTGTGCAGCGCACACACAAGTAAATAGGCTTGGGGAAGGAGGAGCAGCTGTGAGGCAACGGAACACACAGTGATGCCGCACATTTGCCACATGCAAGAAATGTCAAACATGAAGCCGAAAGTCACACACATCCCACCCCCAACAAGCCACATCACATTTCCTGAATGCAAGCAGATGGCAAACTAACACTGGGGATGAAAGCTCCTTTGTCTGAACTGTCAGGTGGAAGCACATTTGCACCTCCGACCTCGGAATTGCATGTACCTGGCATACCCTGACAGATACTATAGCATCTGATGACAACTCCCACACTACGCACAGCCCGACCACAGACCAACCTATACACACTCCACACACAAAAGTCCTTGCTCAGAGTTATCTTGCATGGAATGGCCTTCATACTTACTTCCACACCATGCCAGGCATACAACTGCTGCACACTAAAATAAATCATTGATCCGAGCTGTGACATTTCATCTACAGATCTGGCACAGGTCAGAACAGTGCCGCTTCAACCAGAGCCACTAACGCAATGGCAGAACATCCCGGACACATGCACAACCCCCGTCACGTGGAACTGTACCCTCAACGTATGCTGCATTTACTGGGGGCACTGCCATTGGCAGTGTTTCGGATCAGTTACCGGTTAAGCTTCCACCTTGCCAACGTCACCTGCGTTCAACCTGTGTTGCATTGTCAATTGTGCATATTCGAGTGGTCCAGAGATGCCTGCCTATCCAACAGGACAGTAGCTGAACTGGATTTTGACATGTGTGTGCGTCCCCTGTTGGCCCACGATCAGGAGTGTCACCGTGATACCCATTTATGGGTTACCTTGATACTTGGCATGCATGCTGGCAGCTGGACCTGGGAGATTGCAAAAATCCTTGTGTGCAGTGAACACATTGAACTGCTCCCCTATTGGGCTGTAGTGCTAATTGATGAAAGGGGGTGGACGCAGCACATCTGTTCGGACCTGCTAATGGATCGCCTCGCCATCCTATTTGATGAAGTCGACAACTACCTCATTTTGGAAATGAGAGCCACGAAGTTGCAATCACTTTCATGGATGAGTAACTACGTGCCTGCAGCCACAACAGATAGGAACCCATTGCACATGTCCCAACACCTTGTTGCATCTTGGGGATCTGGTCACATATCCCACGACAACAGTGGACATGGCTGCGTTCGCCTGGACTCCGAATACATAAACGGAGAACAACGCAGGTTAACACACACCTGTGAAAGGTGAGGCACTCCCACGAAGTGGACAGCGGCTCTTGGCAACGTAACTCATTCTGACATACTGCTGCATTGGTCTGCATGTTGTAGCACTTATCTTGTCCATACTGACACGCATATGCAAATAAAGTCTACGCACCTTCACTTGTATTCAACTGTGATGGGTGTTGATTTGAATGACAATGTGTGTCTCACTGCCTATCGGGGTCACAGCCATACATGCGCATTGATAGCATTACCCAGGGAGTACCTTTTTGTGGAATCACTGACCCTACATTTATCCAGACTTTCATACTTTATTGATCATTAGAATTAGAATGTTTTATTCACATTCAGTGGAGTATTGAAGCTGGACCAGTACAGGGCCATGCAAACCCCACTTTGCATTGTTGCCCAGTGGAGGGCCAGTCAGAGTCCTTTCGGGCTTGACAAGTTCATCGGGAGTGGAAGACTTCTGTCCGCAGTGTGATTGCTGTGTCAATGGTAATCAAATTAAATTATGGCTGTCCGTGTCGAGGTCCAAGGTGAGTGTCGCTGAGTGTATCGGGGGACAGTGGAAGGTGTTTTTCCAGTGCATGATGCAGAGGGCAGGACTAAGCTGAAACAGGCCATATGGCGGAGATTAATGCTACCACTACATTCTTACCACAAAGCCAGATTCATCATCATCTTTGTCCTCTGATGTGTTAGGTGCCTCACATGCGGGTGATGGTGTTTTGTCTGCATCACTGTGTGGCAGTGACACATCAGGGGCCGAAGGTGGAATATCTGCCGCACTGTGTGGCACTGACACTTCAGGGGGGGCGGAGATTTGGATGGATTAGTAGCAGCAGCATTCATCCGCACCAGGCCTTGTGGTGGCAATAGCATGACGAGGATCTGCAGGGCATTGAAGATCACAGCTACATCTCGCTGGTGTGCAGCCGTGGCAAACATTCTTTCTGCCTGCATCAGCTCCAAGCTCTCCATCATTCTTCTTATGAGTACCAACTCCCGGCTGACATCGCTGGAGCCACTCTGACTAGACAGTTGTTCTTGGCTCAGATTCATGACTCCAGCGATGTCAGCCATAGATTGTTGGAGAGCATGGAGCGGGCAGTGGGTGTCCGTTATGGACTGAAAGTTGTCCCTGATGGGACTTAGACACCCACGTATGGCATTTAGTTTGGCTGGCATCATGAGGTCGAACCCCACCCACAGCTGGTCAGCCTTCTTCTCCTGGCACCCTAACACTCCCGTGGTGGTGGGTGCTTCCTCCTGTGTGGTCTGTGCAGAGGGTGGGGTCTCATCAATGCAGCTGGGCTGCCCTGCTCCGGGGGGTGGGGTGCCGGAGCTGTCCATGAGCTGTTGGAGGGTGTCGGTGTCGATGTTTGGGAGGTCCTCTTCGTCGTCAGTGCTGTGTTGTTGGGTCTACTCTGAAGGAGGTGTTGATTCTCCCCCTGCATTGTGAAGGGGAGATGCAGATTGACATTGTGTTCACATGCATGTTCACGCATTGTACAAGTTTACAGACAGACTGCATGACAATGTACATTGTGACTGTTTGTGAGGAGATGCCAATTTGATGGGGGACAGTTGACATTTCTACACCATCAGGGATGTGAGGTTGTACTTGTACATTATCATATCACAGTTTCTTGCTATACCAATTGCGAATGGCCATTTTCTACACACAAGCGGAAGCAGTTGTGTGCTCTGTTCTGTTGTGAAAATGTTGCAGTTTGTACCACATTGTTGTCAATGTTGAGGTGCTCTGATTCATATGTGTGTGTTCTGCATTGTGGGTGAGTTGCCCCTTCAGCTCTGATTTCAGTGTGCCTTTCACTTCTGTGCTTATACAGTGCTGGGATGTTGCAGACTTGGGTAAATTGGGCTCTTGGTGGGAGTTGTGCCTCTTGAGCATGCTTTGTCCGCAGATGTGCTATACTTAATTGTACATGTGTGCCATTGTGCCCATCTCCTCCCGTCCCCCCAGTCCCTGGTCTTTACTCACCCTGTTGCTATTGGCTCAGGTCTTGTAGTGCAGTGTCCGGTCTTCCAACTCCTGCCACCGTCTCCCCAATAATGGTCCCAGGCTGATCCTCCATGGGGCTTGTGGGGTTCTGGTTGTCCTTTGTACTTGCTCCCGCTACCTCCATGGTGCTTCGCAGTTGTTTGTGTTTTGTTTGTGTTTTTGGTTGCCACTTTTATAGTGATTTTTCCCTCCTGACTTGTGGGACTTGCAGGCCTGGCGCTGCTTATTACTGATTTTTTTATCGCAGTTGGGCCCTTCGCAACTTTTTTCACGCTCGGTTTAGATTTTTATCGCCGTCCCGGTAAATTTATTGCCGACATTGGACGTGTTATTGGGAAACTAGTGCATGTTACCGCCGTATTGTGAATACAACGTTGACACCGTTATTTTCCTGCGATAGACTGCCATATGTAGAAATGCGTTAACTTTGACGATGATTATCGCACGTTCTTGAGAATATCCCCCTAAGTATGGGGCCGATTATGATAGCGGTTTTCCCGCATCCTCCGGGCCAGCGGAAGCCACCGCCGGCCCGGAGGCTGCGTGAAAACCGCTACGGAGCCTCTTGAAATCCGTCCGCAGCTTTTCCGCCGCGGTCGCCTTCCGACCATGGCGTAAAAGCTCTAACATGGCTGGCGGTGTCTATCAGACACCGCCAGCCATATTAGGATGGAGGAAATCATATGCTTTTCCACGGCGGCTTTTCCCTGTGGAAAAGCATACGGACATTCACTTCGGGGGTCCGTTGCGGGCCCCCTTAGTGAATGGGGGGTGGGGGATGCACATGGGGGTACCTGTTGTACCCCCCTGCATTTGCGTGCACAAAGCAGCAGGCACTGCGCGGTGCCTGCCGCTTTGTGCACGCAAATGCGATGCATGCATTTTTAACATTGCGGCGGGTGCAGCTTGAAGCTCAAGTCCGTCCGCGATCCTAATCGACCCGTTAGTTAGTAACAATTTACTTCACGTTAAAAAATCCCAGAAATTCATTGAAAAAAAATATATAATGTAACGTTATAGATATGGTAGGTAATTATCTGTGACTATACTGTAAAAAAAAAACTAGAAATTCACTGAAAAACAGAGGGTTAAGTAAAATTATAATTCTGTATAGTTAGGTCTGGAAAAAATATCTTACTTTACATCTAAAAAAAACTTCGAAATTCACTGAAAAAAACTAAAGTTACAGTGAGGTTATTTTTAGGTGAAAATGTCAGCTAAAATGACAGTTTAAACTGAAATTCACCATTTATAGGTTACTGAGCTAACTATAATTTGCACCTCAGCCATGCACTGCTTATGACCTCACATATTACATCACACATCACTGATAAATTCTCAAATGACGCCCCTGACGACATTGCTGATGACGTCACTGATTACATCATTTAATGAGTGTGAAAGTTTGCTGTACGCTTCTGTACTGCTAATGAGTGCATCCTTGGTCTGTCAATACATGTACTGGTGGGGAGGAATAGAGAAACACATTGAATAGTGATGTAGAATTGAGGAGAGTGGTATATTTCATGAAGAGGGGTTGGCTGAGAGAGGACTGCTCACTTAATAATTTACAGTTTTATTGTAGAATGCAGGTGGAACTCTCCATTGATGGAGATTTAATCTATCAAGAAGAAGAGTTAATTCCAGTTTCACCATTAGAGGAAGATTATTGGATAGCATTCATGAAGGATGCTTGTGAAAAATGGTCAAGAGGAGGAAGTGCAAGAGCAATACTGGTGGTCAGAAATGGATAGACACACTGCTGTGTAGTTCTTACTAATCCGTAGGATCTGTGCATTGTTTGTACAACATAAACTAGGGGCTTGGTGCCAAGATTGATTCCAGACACGCCAGACGAAATATTGGCCTTTAGACCAGGTGTCTCACAGTGCCACTGTAAGCCCCCCTAGCCTAACAGGGAGCAAATGATTTATGGCAACCAAAAAACATGACACCCCCGACCCCTCAGGGATCATGGAAACAGTACAGAACCTTTCACTCAGTCACTCATGCTCACTTATTCTCAGAGAAGTATACAGAGAATACAAAGTAGGACATTTTCAATATATTTATTGAATAATAGTATTCTTGTATAAAATATGATTGCTGCAATGATTAATATACAGAAGCAAATAAACGTGGTTACAAGCACCAAAAGCGTAAATAGTAGATTTAGTTCTACCATGGTGCTAAAACAATTTATACATGCATGCATATAAAGCAAGGCAGTAATCAAGAGTAATCCTACAATGCAAACCCTACTCTAAGTGTACCTAGAGTGTATGTAGTTGTGAAGCCAAGAATCGCCCCAAGGGACGATCCAACCCTATTACCTGATGGGATAGAATGAAGGATTCTGTCTTGATCCCGAACTGGACACCCCTCACAAGATGTCAGATCTCTGTGTGGTGATTTCTCAGCATATAAGGATGCTTGGTGTAAGCGGAAGTGCCTCCTCTGCTAATCTATTTCGAAGCTCATCTTTTATAATATAAAGCAGCCTGCGATGTGCATGTAAATTAGCGATGTTATGGATATGTAAATAGCCTTGTCCCCCGTGGATGAAGATAGAGATGACATTTGTACATGATGCGAAACAAGACCTTGTATATGTTGTTCAGGGCGTTGTGATAATTTTGTGTGCAAAGCTAGATGTGTAAACAAGTTTAGTTTTAGGAAACTAATCCAACATTGTCATGAATGCAAATATGTGCAAAAGGTCACAGCTGAAAATATTCTTGTGAGAACCATGTAAGAGACAAGCTGCTTCACTAGATGGGCCTAACTTGAGAATATAACACCCAATCCTGGTACTAAGGGTCAATATCTAAAAGCTACTAAAAAGACTGCAGACAATTTTAAAAATGTTAAAAAGCGCATCAAAAAGGGGGTTTCCCTCTAAAATATTTATTTAATAGCCTTTAAGTCATTATATCCTAAGCACTGAGCAAGACATGGTGCCAAGAAAAAAGAAAAAGCTGTTTGGTTCATTTTGTTTAAAAGGAGTCAAAATTGTTCCCACATGGAAAGGCCGAATGTTTATGTGTTTTGCGTGGTAGACGCAACATTACTGTTGCCCACAACCGCAGACGTTCTAACAGGTGCACCTCGTAGCATGCTTTTGGAGCAAAGGGGATTCCATCCAGTTCCGACAGCAGCCACTGTGGGAGGCATCATATCCCATAAGTTGTCCGCAGAACCGTTGTTAACATCACTAGGAGTGGCAGCATCCCAGGACGGCTCTAAGAATTCATTCAACATCAATGGATTATGCTGGGGGCAGCAATACACATTCATCTTGAAGGGGTCCTTCAGTACTTCAATGTCCAGTGGCGCAACCAATTCTAATCCGAGACACATTTTCAGGACGCATTTGTGGCTGCAAAGCAGACAGCGGAAGACAGGTTGTATGCAGTCAAGCCAGACAGGCCTGAAGGATAAGAACCAATGCTCGTTCAGTTCTTGAAGTCGAGGTATGCCGATGCAGTGTACCATGCGCTCATGGCAATGCTGCGCTAGCAGTGCTATCTCCATTCCAAGTCAAACTAAGACATCCATTTTGGAGCAGATAAAATCAAATCAGGATTCCCGCCATAAGGAGCAGGACAAGTGGGAGTCCTCCAAAAACGCTTCCCAACACAGAGTGTATGACATCTCTCTGGATGAAGTTAAGTACACATCCTCTTGAAAAAGCATGGCTTTCAGTTTGCTCAGGGAATCAAATTTTATGTTGGAAACATTTATTGAAGGCCATAGTGTTGCCTCCCTAATTGTGCAGGCAGGTGGAAACAGTACCTGTGTACAAGTCACTATGGATTTAACTGTCACTACATAAGCAATGCCTGACTCCATTCTGCAGCAACCTTGATCATTCAGCCACAAATAGCTCCCATTCGATAGCAGCCTGAGCACAGGATGAATCAGGCAGCTGGGGAACCCTTCAGATACCAAGACAAGTTCACTACTGAAGCATGGCATGCCCCTTGGAGAGAAATGTCCTTGAACACTGAGGATGGGCTTAAAGCATCTTCACAGCCAGAGCCACTAAGAAAAACATCTGCATTGTATTGTATGGCATATTTATATAACGCTAAACTGTCACCCATAGGGTATCCTGGCGCTTGACTTGGTCATCCATACGTAACTTTATGCTGCCTTATAGCTTTACACCAACCTGGGTAAAAGGTATGTTTTTCAAACCTTTTTTGAAAGAGGAAAGGTCCTCTTTACTTCTCAAGGGCAAAGGTAAAGCATTCCATAACTTGGCTGCAGTGAACCTAAAGGAGCGCCCGCCCATCCGCATCCTTAGGATTTTAGGAATTATCACCAAGCATGCAGAGGAGGAGCGAAGAGATCTAGTAGGGACATACCAGGAGAATATCCTCTGCAGGGAGGAGGGTCCCTGGCCATGAAGGGCCCTGAAGACATGACATAGTGCTTTAAAATCAATGCGCCGGGAAATAGGCAGCCAATGGAGGTCCATGAGCGCCAGAGAAGAAGAGTCAAGACGTCGTCTGGAAAGGGCCATCTTAGCAGGCGCGCCCAGAAGTAGCGCGTTGCAGTAGTCAAGCCTTCTTAGAATGATACTACGCACTACCTCTGGGCGGGCGTGGGCCGGGAGGAAAGATAGAATCTTCCGCAAAGTACGGAGCAGCAGCATGCACGTTGCCACAGTTTTGTTGACGAACGCGTCAAGCTGTAAGTTGGATTCAAACAGCACCCCCAAATTGTGGGTGGAGACTGCTGCTGCCCCCGTGCCCTGGAAGGAAGAATGCCAGAATTCCGATGGCAAGGGACGTGGAATGCGATCCGAGGAGCAGTACAAAACCTCGGTTTTTGAGCTATTAAATTGCAGTGAGTTCAGACTCAGCCATTCTGCAGTGTCTGACATGCAGCGGTGGTAGGTCTCCTGAGACACGCCATCCCTACCCTCAAACGAGAAGATAAGTTGCGTGTCATCCGCATAGTTGATGACCGCAATGCCAAAGGACTTAATTAAACTGACCAGGGTACGGAGATATAGGCTGAATAGAATAGGGCTAATCTGTGTCCCAATTTCTGCATCTAAACCTGAATGGTAATTTCCAATATTTTTGCACACATCCTTCCCCTAACTCTTCTTGTCTGCCTACCTGTTGGTATTGGAGACAATACTGGAATTGAAAAGTTTTGACCGGTAGGGTGATGTAATCATGGATTAGCCAGTAAGTAGATGGAGTTTCAGCCACGGTGAAAGGTAATTGGTCTAATGTTTCAATGTGCAAAATGGCTAATTTTGCATCTCTGCATGCTATTACTATATTTCTGTCTGTTACATAGTATGCCGAAAACAGATTTGTACTGTTAATGTAATGCCATGACACGTGGCCATAATGTAAGGTTTGTAACGTCCAGCTCAGTATTATAATTGACCATAATTGTGACTGTCCATGTTGCTGTAGTATGTCAATTGCGGAAGACACTATGTTGCCCACTGAATACATTCTGGATGATAATGTGGTCATACCGTTGTCAACCACAGTAAAAGCCTTTTCTAAATTAACCCTATCAATCTCGAGCAATCTCTCAGCAGCTTCCTGTTAAGAAATCTTCCATAGCTCATAGTTTATTCCGTACAAAAAGTGCTTTTGATGTGGGTTCTGGGGACCTAATAAAAAATCCCTGAGATTCGTGTCATCAGAAAGAAGGGACAAGTGTTGCTTCACCTGAGAAAATGTTGAGGTTTTTAGCCAATCAAGGCACTACTTCCCATCACTATATGACATCACCACCCAGAGTGTTCTGTTTATACATATAGTTGATCGGGTCTATTGATCCTAGACCATTCAGTGTTAGACAGGAATCTGGAATGACACTCGTTTGTGTCCACAGCCTATACCAACCATCCATTCCAATTGGGATCGGATGAATTAAAGGTACCATTACGTATCATGGTATCTAAGCGTGTTAAGTGCTGCCAATTCACTAAGCCTGAGAATGCGGGAAAACGCAGTGTGTTTAAATCCTTCATTTTTGCTATACTAAGACATTAAGTTTTTTGCCCTGTTTAGTTCCGGAAAATCATGCTCTAAATAAGGCTTCTGTTCCCTGCACCTGCCAATATTTTGTCTACCAGACAGACTTTGTGCCTATGGTGTCTTTCCAAAAGTCAAAACCCTGTATAGACAGTTGGGAAATAAATGAGGCAAAGTATATCAGCTTGGTATTTGTTAGCATATTTTTCTTTGCAGGTGTAGGTGCGCGCCTAAAACATTCTGAGGTTAGGTCTGATGTTTTAAAACCTGAAAAATAAGCAAACTTCTGTGTAAATGTCTTCAAACTTTTTGGCTGTGTTCGGCAGTGTTCCCATTGTGTATAAATATAAACAGTGCATGGAATACTAGCTTTGTGTAATAGATGGTGACCTTAATGCTGGTAACAGAACATGTCTCCATAATTACTTGTACCATCATACAATATATCGTTAGAAAATGCAGCTGATTGCTCTAGATCTGCAAGCAAATTATGCACAGTTTCAATATCCCAACCATTAGAGAAAGTACTAGGGAAATTACTAGGGAAATTTTAAACAAATAAGGAATTTGCAATAATTCAGTAGGACCATACACATCATATGACACCTTCAGGAACTGAAACTGCTGTAATGTTCACCAGGGACAGGTCCCTTAATTCACGGTGTGATGGTGCATGTGATGTGATAAAAGAACCAAATTCACAAGATGTACTGCGGAACAGTCTGGAAGATAACATCCATTTAGAATTAGGAAAAAGACAGCCTCTAAACCAATCCAGAGAACCAGGAAAAGTAATCCAATCGTAATCCAGAGATGTATACAGGTAACAACCAACTATGTCTTTCTCAGCCAAGGATAGAAAGCATACATTTGTTGCTTGAAAGGGAGAGGCAGTGATGGCAGTTCAGGGTCACTGGGATCCAATGAGAAATCATCATAATGCACGAAGTAGCCAGGCAATGTCCGGTCTATTCTTAGCAGCTCAGCAGGTTTTGTAGAACGAGCAGATTACTCGTTCTGTGGCATTTTGACATAGGCATCGTCAATTTTTTTAATTGAGATTTCCAGACCTCTTGATTGTACAGTTGTAGTTATTTCAATAGGGAGAAGGATCATTTCAAAGTTGGTTACAGCTTCTCTTTGGCGAGTGGAGTCTTCATTCTTTATGAAAGCTTCCATCTGAACTTCCTGCACAGTAACGAAAGGAGAACAGTGTGTACCCAGGAGCCCAAATGGGCTACTGTTGAGAATCGCCACATAGTGTGGTTTGATCAGATCAATTGAGACAACCCTTTTGTCACTGTAGCCAGCAAGGGGGCAGGGGAAGTACAGTTCTGGTACCTTCAACAGCCAGGACAGGTACAGGCTCTCTGTAAGGTGGTACACATTTGTTCTTGCCCACTATCCTTTCTCTGACCAGGTCCCCAATCTTCAGGACCCAGGCAGGTCTTGCTGGGACTACCTTCACTTCCCCAGTGGCTGTGCGTTTTACTTGGCCAAAATTCACTGGGTTCTTGTAAAACAGCAAAACGTTTATTGATGTCAATTGGTGTTTCAGCCGCCACTGTGCTGACACTATCAAGGTCTGGTACCCACATTCTTAGACCAAACAGGAGTTCATAAGGTGTAAGATCCCCTAGGAGTTTTCATGGCATGTTGTTAAGAGCCCTCTGGACCTCCTATAGGTGATTGGCTCAACTGCCATCTGAGCCTAACACCCTAGCTGTTAAGGATTGCTTTAAGTCTCGTTTTTTCCTCGAAACGATTGAATTTCTCTCTGAACAGTACGGGGAGGAGTACTGCAAGGCCACACCCAAACTTCCTATGTCTTCTTCGTAAGCCCGAGAGCTAAAGGCCAGAACCTGGTCAGAATTCAGTGTGCCAATTGCATATGTTCTGATAAAGACTTGTAAATCCTTTATAACAGTTCGGGCATCAGCTGAGTGCTGTGGCAAAACCGACAGAAATCTGGAGCATGAATCCACTGCCATCAAGAGATACTTGTAAGCCCCATCTGATTGTAACATACCGCAGTAGTCCAAATAAACACAAGCCAAAGGCTTGTCCGAGATCAATAGAGGCATCTGTTCTAGACGTGCTATGTTAGAGACTTTCATCTGCTGGCAGATGTTGCATTTGAGGACAAAATCCTTGGTCCGTTTTGATAGAACTGGCCACCAATAGCAGTGCATCAGTAATGAAACTGTAGCAGTAATCGCTGCATGAGCAGAACCAAGTCCCTCATGTGCAGCTAGTATCAGTCCTAATCTGTGATCAGTGTTTGGTATTACTCTATCCCCCACTCCTGGAATCTGAGCATACGGAATGTTCTGTGTATCTAACTTGTAGGAGTACTTGAGTGGAAAGCCTTTAGACAGGGCTAAACTGTTGCACGTAGCATTAACTGCCACCATAGTTGTTCCGTCTATCCTCATACTTGAGCAAGTTATTGCAGTACAAATTGTTGCCTTGGTGGCCACATCTGCCATCAAATTCTCTTCAATGCAAACGTCATCACGTAGATTACTCAATGTATGAATGACATGAGCTCATGGCAGGCCTTCTTTCAGCTTTGCTACCAGTTCCTAAGTCATCTTGTGCTTCACTGTGCGACCTTTGGCATTCCTAAATCCATTCTGGCCCCAATTATGTAAATATTAGTTATAGATCTGGACAAAATAAAATGAATCACACACAAATAATATTGATAATTCACCATTCTTATTATGTAGTGCCAGTATCAGCGCTTTTAGTTCCGCCAGCTGCGCTGTACAGTCCCATAGGAACTGAGAGTGTATTTCCCCAGGATGGAACTTTCTGTCATGCATGCGCCCTTTTAGAATTGCGCATGCCGCTAAATATTGCTGTTTTGTTCCCATGGCCGGCTGGGCACAACCATACCAAAGAAATAAGACACTGAGATGGGCAATTTTTGATTTTTGGAAATTGAAGTTGTAACCCAGATGTGCGAACCCAAGAATTAAGTGGTTTACCCTCGACAAGTGTTCCATTAATTCACCATTCATCACATAGATATCATCTACATGGGACAATTCCTCCTTATCAAAATTTCGAAGTAACAAAGTTACTCAGGCGGACAACAGCCTGGGGCTATTCTTGCACCCCGTGGCAATTGACATAATTTGTGTTGAGAACCTAGTGCTGTCAAATACCTGCTCCCAGGTGCCATACTTTGAGATATCTAATGTTGTTTGTATTTCTTCCTCACAATATTATTCAGTAGTGAGGCACTATGTGCATTTTGTACTGCACATGTGTGTGTGGAAGCATTTAAATGTCTGTAATCTAAGACTAGACTATATGAATTATCGGGTTTCATTACGGTAAACATATTATTATTCATAGATGAGGTGCAATTCTCTATCACACTCTAGTACTCAAGATGATCTGAGATCTCCCTGACTTGTTTCTTTGATTCATGCTTTATTGGGTATTGTCTCCGTGGTTTGAGGAATTGATTTTAATGGGATTTCCTGATGAGGTGACTCATCGTCCCCCCCAACATAACTACGATAAAGTGCAGGAGCTAGTGCTAATGCCCTCTCCTGCACGTATGAATTTTTAACTGATTCTGGTACGAGGTCAGAGAAGGCTGGTAAAATGACATCTTCCCTCATTGGGCATTCCACTATGAAATCGGATGGCCAATCCTTTTCAGCTAAAAGAAAATCATAACCATATGTCAGGTCCACCCAAAAGAGTACTTCACTCGCCTGGGTGTGTTCCCCTCTATTTGGAGTGTTATTTCTTATAAACGATGTGGGACACTTACCCTTGCATTAGGTATTTCCACCGTGATAATCTCACTAAGCGCTACTGCTGCCAGATAATCCATCAGGTTCCAGTGAGCTATTGTGACTTCTGCCGTGCTGTCCAGCATCATCACTGCCCATTCCCCGTTCAGAAACAGAGTCCTCAGTAGCCTGGACATTTCTTATTTTGATCCCATCTACCTTCTTCTTTTTAAATTGAGGTTTAAAGTCTTTTTTTGTCTTCCTGTTTTATGATGTAGTCCGAAGTGTGATGTTTCTCTCTTTTTGGCTTGACTCGCTCGTCAGATCTCTGCTCTGACTGCCTGTCTCTCTCTGAAACTTTTTTCAGATGAATCCTGAATGGAAAGAGACAAACGTTTATCAGTATCCTGATACCTGTCAGGCGTCCTAATATTGTCATGTTTCTCAAATTGTATGTTCTCTCTGTGTGCTCCTGTTGAGGAGACCCACCCCATGACAGTGTATGTTAATTTTTTTGTCTATTATCTCATTTCTTCTTTGAAAAGTCGGGTGCCTGCTTAGAGTTATCCTTTTCAGAATTGCTCTTAAATATTGGTTTCCCAGGTCTGGATTGTGTACAAGAAGGTGTCCCTTCCTGCACATAAACAATCATTTAACAAATGATGAGTTGCAACTGTTATGTCTGCTGCACAAAGCAGCTCACATGGAAGTTACAAATCACCATTTAAGATTGTTTATGTGCAGGAAGAGACACCTTCCTGCTCATAAACCTTCATTTCCCCCAATGCAAGCACCCTTGCACTATGGTGCAAGGGTGCTTGCTGTTGTGTAGTTCCTACATTCCCAATAGGCTCTGTGCATTGGAATAATATCTCCTATAGATTTGACGTAGGACTGAGGTCAACTAGGTCTCTATCGAATATACTAAACTTAATTGTGTGTGTGCCAGCTAACTCAGAGGTCACTGGAAACTTTCTCGAATACACAAGAAGGTTTTTTTTCTGACAACTGCATAAACATGACAACTTTGTTTCCGAAGAATAAGAATATATCTCTCAGAGTTGCGGAAACAATAGATAAGTATTTCGTGCCTGCTTCGTTTCTACAGAATTGCAGAGAAACAGTGAGACAGGCGTTTTCAATAAAAAGTGTTTATTGAACAGTCTTCTTTCTCATGCAAGAGAGGTGAACTGCCACAATCGTTATACAGACTGCAAAGTATAATGCATACAGCGTAAACAGTAATATGAAATAATACTGTAAGAGCATTGTATGATTTCTAAGCCATATAAAATTTCCTACATAAATAACATTGACTAAAACACTCAACTGGTGCTTCTAAAATTCGCCTAACCCAACTGTATTTACCCTGGTAGACGAGGGGAGGGGGTGGTGGGAGGGTAGTTGGGGGTCTTTCCTTCCCTTCCCTGTCATTGTATTGTTTCTTATTGCACTATGTTCTGTTTATTCGTAGGCCCGCTTCAAGCATTTACTGAAGTAATATTGCCTAACGCAAAAATTGTTGTCTGTATCTAGCTGACCCCGAGAGCCGGGGGCCGTGTGCTCTGTTCTGTTCTCTGTTTTTTGAATCAATAAAAAGATTTAAATCATAAAATACGCCTACCCCAATGTACCTAACCTACGTCTAGTACGAGGGAAGAAGTAAGCATTGTGTAGCATAGGTTTAGTTTTTGGCAAGAATTTACCAAAGGTTTCTCTAGGTTCTAATCAGCTCCATACCTTTATAGAATAAAGGAGGTCTGTTATCTCTGTCTCGGGACTCGATTTCCCAACATCCTGCAAGGGGAGCCGGAAACACTGGAGCTGGATTCTCGGCAGGAGAAGGGCAGCTTCCTGATCAGTGCTTCAGCTGGAGAGTCGGCTTCCTTCTGCACTTGCTATAGCGAGCTGCGTCGGGCAAGTAGGTCTTCGAACTGCTCCGAACCACTGTATCTTGCTAGAGCAAGTGAAGGTATATTTATACCTTGCAGGTGTTTTAGGAATGCCATAGTTTGACGTAAAGTCGGGCATATGAACGTCAGGAAAGAATCTCTAGGGAACAGTTGTTCTTTGTAAAGTAACTGAGTTCTTGGACAAATCAATATTCAAGCAAGGGGAAGTCCCTGACTGCTTAAGCTGGTTTTCCTGGAAGTCGTTGTGATGTTTGGTACGGGTGGAAGTAGCAATGCCTGTATTTGGGTAGCATGGGCTATGCCTAAATAAGGGCTTGATTTCTATGCCTATATAAGGGCAATGTGAATTGTACCTATAGAATGGCGTGCATCTGGAAAATTCACTCTGAGCTTACAACGCCCCACAACACCCACTCCACTTTCTTATGTACGACATTACTAAGTTCTAAACACATAAAAACATATCATATCTTGGGGAGAGGAGTTAGCCTTACGGCTAGGGCGCTCGACCTCGGACCTGGGGATCTGGGTTCGAGTCTCGGTAACGACGCCAAAAACCTCCTGTGATTCTGGGCAAATCACTTAATCTCCCCGTGCCTAAAATGAATGCGTGTCCTCATGTAACGTAACTGGTGCTATGTAAAGCGCTCTGATACCTGATTCAGTTCGGGTCTAGTTCGCGCTACATAAAACTCTGCAAAAAAAAAAATATATATCTAAACATGATGTGTTAAAACCCACCCAAAATACATAAAAATGCATTGGTACTGGTTGTACACGAAAAGCATTTGTGCTGTACACATTTAAAGCAATGTTTCATTCAAAGCATATAAATGACGTTTGAAAATGCTATCTGAATGAATCACTAAAATACATTTATGAAATGGCTCTTAATTACAGAAGAAAAAGTCGAGACCATTCCATGGCAGCATATATAATCTGTTTGAGTGTGGACAAGGTCAAATATTGTCTCTTGGAAGTTTTCAAAGAATTCTAGTTCTCTATGAATAGTTCTACTTTAAGCAGATTACTTTGTGCCAAAAAATGAAAAAATACAAATTTGGAAAAACAAAAGATTGATCATAGAGAAAAAAAACTAGAGTTCCAAAGTTAGGATTTTGTTTCGAAAAATGAAGGTCGAATTCAGAGTCTCACAGAACACTGCGTGCCAAATCAAAAGTCAGTGTTATTGTTTGGTGAAAACATCAAAGTCTGTAAAGAATTTGTCTACCATTGTAGGTGAAAGTTGGATTACCTCATTAAGAAGATTAATTGCACATAAATGTGAAGCATCGCCGTCAGCGTTGGTCACGTTAGCAATGTTCGAATTGGATGGTACCTGTGTGCCACTTTTCTCTCGTACCTCACCGTCAGCATTTTGCGTCTGTGAGATCTCAATGAATTTCGTCTTTAGAATTGGTAACCGCTGGGGACAACACAGTGCATGATCCGTCACTAGTCCAAGCAAAGTATCAACATCCGTTGGCAGGACTGATGGGAGTGTGAGACAGATGTCTAACACGCATTCTTCTCCACATAGCAGGCATCGTAGAACAGGTAAGATGCAATCTTGCCAGATTGGTCTGAATGACATAAACCATGTGCTATTGAATTCTCTTAAACAAGTTAATCCCAGAATTTGGACTATGCGCTCACGACACTTCATCGCCAGTAGAGTATTTTCCACGGTGATCTGGTTCTGCTGTGGATTGGCTTGACATATCGAAGCAGTAGGAGGAAAAATAGTATCCCTGCAGCGAGTCCCAAAATGAGAGGCAATCCGCCAAACACAGAGTGCGCTAAGTTTGGAAATATGCCTCGGACTGCTTCAAAAGGTGCTAACAGTCCCGAAAAAACTGTCTTAAATACATGTGCAATACCACTCGTATCAGACATGTTTAAGATACGACCTAACATTTCTGAGAAATGTACAGGGCAATTTGTAGTTAAGAGGGTGTATATCTCTGCAGAAGTCCGCGCGACTTGCAGATCATAGGTCTCTTTGGCCGAGGTCAGTGGCACCGTTTTCTGTAAAAGAATGGCTTTCATTCTGCTTAAAGTATCAATTCGTATAGAAGAGATATTCAGTGAAGGCCATAACGGCGACTGCCGGTCTGTCTTGGTTTTTGGAAACAATACTTGCATACAGCAAGTGACCCTGGCTGACACAGTTACGAGATAGGCTAGACCTGGCAACATGCCACAGCAGCTGTGATCATTCAACATAATGTAACTTCCATTAGAAAGTTGCCTAAAAATTGGATCAATCACTGCAGCTAGTGAACCTTGCAGGTGGCAAGATAAATTGTTAGAGGAACCATCGCAGGCTCCATGTAAATTAATACCCTGACAAAGGAGAGAACCGCTTAGTGCGTTTTCACAATTTTTACCACTAAGAAATACTTCTTTCCCCCACTCCAACATCTGTGTGTGTATGGTAATTCCCAGGATGTCTTGATGTATTCTTTTCCCAATATTTCATATATGCCTGCTGGTATATGTTTTAAGCAATACTGAAAATTGAAAATTGTAACAGGCAGAGTGATTGTTCAGTGTACTTTCCATTTAATGGCTGGATTTTCAGCGACAGTAAATGGCAATCTTTCCAGTTTTTCAATGCTCAGAACCATATAGTCTGCTCCCCTCTGTCTGCTCCCCTCTGTGCCAGTTTCATCTGTTTATCAGTGAGATTAAATTCTGAAAAAAGTGAAGTGGTATTGATTAAACGCCAAGGCACATAGCCTGAACAATGGTTTTGTAACGTCCAGCCTAATAGCATTATAGAACGTAATTGCGACTGACCATGTTGCAACATGACCATATCCTGTTCCATGATGTCTATGGCAGAGGATACTATGTTGTCCAAGGAATATATCCTGGATGACAGAGTCGTTAACCCATTGTCAACTACAGAGAGAGATTTTTCTAAATGAATACGATCAATTTCTTGTATTCGTTCTGCAGTCTCTGCTTGAGTAATCTTCCATGCTTCATTATACAGAGCATTGTGATGTATTCCTATAGGTTCTGTATCGATCCCCCTATTCCTGACCCTATTCTGGTTAACAAACTAACAAGTTAATTAGCAGCCATCCCATGAGGCAGAAAACCCCCATGATGCAGGAACCGTTATCTGATAAAGCCACACTACGGCACAGGAGCGTGTTATCTGATTAGGTCATAACGCTTGCCATCTAATTAGACAAGCGATATTCCTCCAGCCCCTGATAAGGCATACGGAGTTCTCATAACAAATCAAACCTATGACACCTTGGGAAAAACCCTGCGGCCATTGTTTTGATTTCACCGAGAACTTCAGCAAAAGAATGTGCTAACGACCTGGTCGTATGACATCCTTATTGACGTATCTATGTCCATCCTTACGTCAATCTCGGCACCTTAAAGGTATAAATATTACCGATATTGCCCTATGCAAACACACGCGGTGGTGACGAGGACGGAGCAGCCAGACTTGCCGAAGCCCAGAGCAGAGCAGACCCCGCTGGCGCAGCCCCGCCTTCCTGACGCGCTGAGAACGAGAAGCCATTTTTCTCCTGCCGAGAAATCCAGCTCCGGCGCTTCCGGGTAGCCCTCGCAGGCAGCCTGGAATATCGAGACCAGAGACGAGAGATACCATCCCTCATCCATCCTAGATTCCAGGTACAGAACTGAATAACCCCTCACAGAGAATTCTTTAGTCAGTCACTTGGCAAAAACAAACTTAACTTAAACTGTAACTTTCTATTCCCGCCCACGTATTAGACTTAGGTCAGGTACACGGGGTAGGCTTAGCTAGAAACACCAGTTGAGTACGATTAGTCAAATGTATATGTGTATGTAATATATTTTATTCATTTTAAACCTTCATATGGCTTAGAAACCATATCAATGTTTTTACAGTATTATTTTATACTTCTGCTTTTAATGTATGCACTTTACTTAATCATAAGTATTGCAATAATATCGATCCATTTCTCTTGTACGAGAAAAGAGACTGATCAATAAATAACATCTTTTATTGAACACGCCCGTCTCTTCCTTTTCTCTACAATCTGATGAGACTAAGAATGCACGTACTGACTGAGTAAAATAAATTGCCTTTTGTTTTCACACGACTCTCGAGATACACTCTTGATTAGGGGAGAGCAAAGTTGTCATGTTCTATGGTTGTCAGAAACTAAATCCCTTCTTGTCTATCCAGGGAGGTTCAACTCCTCCTTGCCTATTCGAGAAAGTTTCTAGTGAACTCTGAGCTAGCTGGCAAACCCAAAACTTTAAGTCTAATATCGACAGTAGTAGACCTAGTTAACGTCTGGTCTAGGCCTATACTATTGAAGGTATTATTCCAATGCGCAGAGCCTATTTGGATAATAGGAACTACACTACATGGCGCCCAACGCGTTTGGAAGGGCGATAAAACTAACGTAAGACATTTAGAGTAACTCAGTCGTGCTTTCTCACTCAGACCCCTTTCTCCCATAATACTCCAAAGACGTCTGGAGTGGGTAAAAGGTAATATCCGCCAAACCTCACAGGAGGAACTCCTATGTATGGTACTTGGTTTAGTCAACGCTGAAGGATACACCGTTCCAAAATATTGTGCATCTAATCTTTGTTTCCATAAGAAACCTGATCTGCAAACAAACAAAGTAACCATCCTGTCGGTAAAATGGTAGACAGTGATGATGAAAGAGAGGCAGTTAGATTAGCAACTGAACTCGCAGCAGCTGATGCTGCACTGCTAGACACAGACCAGGATATAATACTCATCCCGGTCATTAAAAGGAAATCTATAACCTTAAAACTTATAGAAAATGGACTGACACCTAGAGGTGGTACAGTCATATTCGTAATTGAGGCACACGAATATCGGCAGACAGAGGTATACTATTCATGGATAAATTTTCCAGCAGCAAATGCTGTAACAAAGTACTTCCACTATTACAAAACAGAGGAACCTCCCGGAGAGTACACTCCTTTCGAGGAGGTGGAAGTACCACTTAAATTTCAAGAGCATTTGCTCTTATTTAATGGCGCCCTAAAACATAATAATCACATCACCAGGCTCGGTCCCTTAGGGAGACCAGGAGCAACGTGGCCGGTCCTAGCCGGATACACACCACATCCAGACATCAATGGGATGTCTCAAGCAGAGCTTTTAACACAGCTAAAACAATTAATAAAACTACATAGACAATTAGTCCAATATGTGATGCGGACTTCAACAATTCAACCAGCAATTAAAATTCCACAACTGACCCCTCACCAGGGGAACACAAATAAAATTACACCACAGAACATACAATCCTGCCTAGGTAAAGTACCAGCTAAACGGGAACAAATACCATTCTGGTTAGCACAAAAAATCACCCAAATAGAGGCTGTGTTTCCAGACACCACCCCGTTAGAAAAACACAGGATTCTGACTATCTGTCTTCCAATGGGAATCGCACCACACATTGAGGACTGTGACACTTGGGGTACAGCCTTTGCTTCCATCTACACAAAAACGCACAGTGTTCCATCCATTTCGGTAATACCAGATGTGCTAAAACAAATTCAAGACGAATATGGTCCAGAGCCCGCTTTAACTCTTGGTATGAAATTACTAAAAGACTTCAAGCAGGTCTCGGCTATATTATTAGCCAACATAAAGGGAGAAGCAGCAAACGTGGCGATTCGCCAGAGGTTAAAAGAGACAGATATAGCAGACCAACCAGCTGAAATTGCCAGAATCATAGAAAAATCCTATGAGGAACTAGGTAGAGATAGTTTAGGTGGAATACCAGTAAAACCACAACTGATTGAAAGTCCTGAAAAAATATTTTTTAATAATAATTCAACATCACAAAAAAAGAGCTGGGATGGAAACAAACAATCCAATCCTAAAGAAAAGAAATTCCAGTCCAGAGGAAGGTCTCCTCGGCGGAGAGAAAAATCTCCGAACCAGAGACACAGGTCACCCCAAAGTGACCCCTCTGGGAAAAGATATAACCTTAGAAATAGGGATAATATTAAGAAGCCTGATAGATATCAAGACATTGATACACGTCCCTCTCAATCTTTTCAGACTTCCTCGCAGAAATCGGAAAGAAGAGGACGATCAGAACAAAGAGAAGAGCACGCCAAGTCCAAAGACAAGGAACCTGGTCATCTAAAAAAGAAATTACAATTTCCAAAAAAGAAGGTAGCCAGTATCAAGGTAGTTAACAATGCCGAGAATACTGAGGACACAACTGAAAAACGGAGAATGGGCTCAGACAATGCTAGACAGCGCAGCAGAAGTGAGCATAGCTCGCAAAGTCCTTATGAATCATCTGGAGACAGTGGACACGAATGAATATCTTCAAGTGGAAACTGCAGACACCAGAGTTAGCAAACCTCACAAAATATATGAAATAACTTTACGTATAGAGGGGGATAAGACTAGAAAAATAAGGGGACTATTTTGGGATAATCTCTCCAAGGGTTATGACATCCTTCTAGCTGAAAAAGACTGGCCACCAGAGTTTGTCAGGGAGTGCCCTCATGGCGAAGAAATAATTATGCCTGCCTTCTCAAATCACATCCCAATTCATAAAAAATACACACTTGCTAGAAAGTGGGCAGTAGCCCTAGCTCCTGCTTTATATAAAAATCACGTAGGATGGGATGAGGACTCTCCTCCTCACAAAATCCAGTTAAAATCTCAACCTACTGCACAAAGGCAGTACCCAATTAAGCAAGAAGCTAAAAAACAGGTAAAAGAAATCCTAGATCAATTAGAATACCAGGGGGTGATTGAAACTTGCACCTCACAAATGAACAACCCTTTGTTTCCGGTCTCCAAACCAGACAATTCATATCGTCTAGTTTTGGATTACCGACACCTTAACTCATGTTGCAAAACTTTTGCAGTACAAAACTCGCATAGTGCTGCACTAATGAATAACATAGTGCGCAAAAAATACAAAACAACATTAGACATCTCTAATGGATTCTTTTGTCAAAACATAGCACCAGAGAGCAGATATTTGTCTGCATTCTCAATAAATGGCACTCAGAAACAATTCTGTCGGTTAGCCCAGGGGTACAAGAATAGCCCAGGGGTATTCTCAGCGAGAGTAACAGAATTACTACAAACATATGACGACGAAGCATTATCATATGTCGACGACATATACTTAACAGATGATGACTTGGAGACTCACTTGAAGAGAGTGAACACCATAATACTTGGGTTCGCAGCAGAGGGTTACAAATTCAACTTTAAAAAATCCAGAATTGCCCATCTAACAGTCCTGTTCTTAGGATACGAATTATCAAGTGAAGGCAAAAGCCTGGCTGACAATTTCCTAGAGAAATGTGCCGTACTCCAAGCACCTAGAACACTAAAAAACCTACAGTCAATTCTAGGCTTCCTAAATTTCGGAAGAACATACATTGCAAATTACGCAGAAAGGGTCAAACCCCTTTATGATCTAATAAAACCAGATTTTAAAAGAACCAATTGGACTCAAATACACACAGAAATTCTGAGATCCTTACAAACAGACATGCTAATTAAAACTAAATTAGAAACACGTGACAACACACGCAATCTTGTGATTCGAGTCATCCCAGGAAGATGCGGATTCACATACCTGACCTCTAATGAGGGAGAAAAGGTACCAATTGCATTCAAATCACACTTGTACACAGAGGCTGAAAAGAAATTCAGCATTAAAGAAAACATTGTTCATGCAGTTCAAACCGCAATAGCTAGAGAAAAAGATCAAGCGGACGGTAGACATATCACAGTCAGAACAGCAGAATCAGCCTTTGAGGCATTAACAACCCCGGGTAATTTACCAACAACAACATTGAATCCGGAATGGATACAATGGGTGAATTTAATTACAACGGACAAAGTATACTACTACTTTGATCCAGAACTAAAGGAATTGAAAAATCTAGAATATGAAATAACATTCCCTCTGCCAATCGACATTCTGCCCTTACGACAATACGCTTGTGTAATCTATACAGACGGACATGCCCAACCCTCCGTTTGGGGAGAACAAGCATACAACCCCACATGTGAGATTACAAAAGAAGTGTGGCGCGGAGGTAAGCTAAGACCTCTATTAACAAAAACACACTCAGTAGAAACTAATTCAGAACAACAGACTGAAATAATAGCATTGAAAATGGTGCTAGATAATGCGGATCGCGAATTCCCGACACTTATAGTGTCCGATTCATATTACTGCGTCAAATCATATAACAAGGATTTGCAGACATGGATTCAAAACGGTTACAAAGATGACACAGGTGCAACAATAAAGCAGAAACTGCTCTGGGAACAAATAGCTCTTTTACAAAAAGAACTACCAAAGACTCACGTGACACACTCACTGAGTCATCAGCGTGATGGCGTTCACGTTGCAGGGAATTCATTGGCTGAAACAGCCACAGCGGTAGCAAATAAATCGGCTTCCGTAGTTCGAAAAAAGCGTACAGTGAAGTATATTGACAGTGAAACAGTGCTGGCGGTGAAAACGTCATCAAAAGGCGACTGCTCAGCGCTACCGATCAACTATCCACTCAATTATACATACATAATCGATGCAAACTCTGTCCCTTTTGCTCGAATCCCTGGAGTGGGGGATAGAGTGATTCCAAACATGGACAGGAGAAACTTGTTAATCGCAGACGCACATATGGGCGAGGGTCTCAGACACCTCAAACTAAAAGATTCTCTGGAAGAATTACAATCAAGGTACTGGTGGCCAGGCATGAGCCTGCATCACACCATGTTTGTAAAAAAGTGCCCAAACTGCAACAGGAATCGCAGTGGTGAGAGAAACGGTGTAATACCGTGTCACTTCACTCCAGAAAAGATCAACAGTAAAAAGCAAAGCGTCCGATTAACATATACAGGCTAGTTTCCACTTATAATGTAGATCACCAGCACTCGGCTGACGTCTGGACTGTTATACAAAGATTTGCGAGTCTAAATGGCATATACGCTAAGAGCATGCTACGTTTGACCATTGTTTTCACTCAAGCCCTCCAGCCTGAGGGGAAACATGGCCAAATGAGCATAGCACAGCGGGAATCTTCTCACTTCCTTCCTGAGGGATACGGGATGGTGTAAAGAAAAAACCAAGGCATAAAGCAATCTATAATGGAAAGGATATTAGGTTCGGGAGCTGGGTGGGTCAAACATCTAATAAGTGTCCAACGTAGTCTAAATAACCTGCCAAGAAATTCTCTGAAGGGATTCAGTCCGTACGAATTATTATTTGGAACTAGGATGTTAATCTCTGACCTTGACAGTCAGACTTCAGTGGTAAAGGAAAAAAGCTTTGATATCAAAAATCGTTTGGCTATTTTACAGGACTTAAACGAAACAAGAAAAGACCTGAGCAACATAAAATTGAAACAACAGCCAACAACCACTGAAGAACCACCACCTGTCCCAGCAAGACCTGTCTGGATTCCAAAAGTCGGGGATCTAGTCAGAGAAAAGATCGCGGTAAAGAAGGAATTTGGGCCTTCTTACAGAAAAGCAGTTCCTGTCTTGTCTATCAACGGGACAAGATCAGTTGTACTACCGCCGCTTGCTGGTAAAAAGGAGAACCGAGTTGTATCCATCGACCTGGTAAAACCACAATCATGTGGCCGATAACAAACAGTAGGCCAAGTGGACTCCCCATGAGTAGCAGAACACCGAGGTTTGCTACCAGTACAGAGGTCCTAACAAAGAGGCTAATCACATTCGAAACGCCTACAGAAGAACAACAAGGACTATGCAACAATGCAATGGAACTTAGACCTCTGAACACCCAAATAAAAACATTTAGCAGAGACACACCAATCTATAATGAAGTAACAAACGACTATGCAAGAAACAGTCATCCTGAAACAATTGGAACAATAGACAGAACTGCATCCGGCTACTTCATAAACTTCGATGATTCCTCTGAAGGCTTCACTGAATCAAAGACACAGCCATCAACAAAAACCTTTAAAGATAAAGTTAAAGAACTTTTGAAACAATTGAAAGAAACATACCTAATTTCTCCATGGATTGAATTTTGGGTGGGTTTTGTTGCATTTATCCTCATACTTTGGCTCATCATGATACTAACTTTGGGACGCTTCATTGAGGGAAAATATGCTAAAATGGACACAGCAAGTCAGAAAATCAACTTGATCCTCAAACCACACACATCTTCACACGTCGAGAAAAGAGAACTTTCTTCAGTCAACTTCACAGCCAATCCTATACCGGGTGGGGTAGCATGGGACAACACTGACTACGAAATCTTTGGTCCGGTTGAAATCCTGAAATATCCACACCAAATTAAAATCTCATTGAGTGACTTCGTAAAACCAAGCACATTTGCTGATGATTGGGACTTTGAAAGTATAAACAATATGATGTCTGACTTAGTGATGTCTGCTAAATTTACCAAACATGATTATTTGCAGGGTTCGACAAATTATGATAGTATGTACTGTTATAACCACTATGGTAACCATTTTCTACATAGATCTGCACAACCTAGAAATGTTTTTAATTATAATCAATGGGAACATTGTGCAACCCCTCCAAAAGGAAGCTCAAGAACCGTTTATGACAAATATTCATACTTTTCAGGTTTTAACATAAGTAATGCTGAAACATTTTATTTCAAATTGTCAAATAAGACAGGGACAAAGACCATGATAACCAACACAAAATTGATATATTCAGACTCATTCTTTGAACAAATGAATACTTTTGGTTTTGATTATTGGGACAAAAATGTTGAATTGAAAAGTGTTTGGGGCACAAAAGAATGGCAAGTACAGGGTATAGAATCTTTGTTTAGAGCCTGCATGATCCCAGAACAAATTATATTTTTAAATGACACTGTTCAACAAACTACCTGTCTTGGCCTAGCCAAAATCAAAGAGTTAAATAAACCGTCTATTCCAAAACCAACATTGAACAGCAATAGCTCCACAGATGAAGAGATAGACGTAAATTATGTACTAAACCAAACCAGAACACATCCTGGTTGGAAACAGTGGTTGATCTGGCCCACAGATACTAATAACTGTCAAGACAGATTCCTGAACAAAACACAGGGGTTCAAAATGACCAGGGCAGACCCTAGATATTCCCAAAGACAACACCCAGGAATAATAACCACCTACAGTGTGGGCAAATTATGCCTTCAGTGGCTACAGACTTCCACACTGGCAGAAATTAAGCAACACCTAACTTTACTTACTGATGGTGCTGACTTGCGTGATTTCATTATGGGACCGCGCAAACAGCGTCAGAAACGTTTCATAGCAGCCTCTGTATATGCAGCATATAACGAGGCCTGGAAGGTTACTCAAATTGAGACAGCAGAAAGAATACGGGAAATTAACCGTATTAATTTGGAAAAATCACTTTCTGTAGTGGACAATGGGTTAATGACTCTGTCCTCCAGAATTTTTTCTTTGGACAGCATTGTGTCTTCAGCAATCGACATAATATCGCAAGACTTACTGTTGTTACAACACGGTCAGTCTCAATTGCGTTCTATTGTACAGCTTGGCTGGACGTTACAAAATCTGCGTTCAGGCTATGTGCCTTGGCGTTTAATCAACACAACGTCACTTTTCTATATCTTTAACCTTACTGATAAACAAATCAGTATGGCCCAGAAGGGTGCTGATTATACAATCCTGAGCATTGAGAAACTCGAAAGATTACCAGTGACAATGTCAGAACGACCTGTCAGTGAATGGATAATACATGGGATAATTAATATTCCAATCTCAACCTTCAGGTTTCAATACTGCCAGAAATATATACAGGCTGGCATGTACGAAAAATTGGGAAAGGGGTACATTAAAACAACATGGAACCTGCCCTATTCACATGCATGTGTCAGTAATAAAGGACAGAAAGTGTTTCTTAGTGGCAATAATTGTGCGATGTCACTAAGCGGCACACTTCTGTGTAACGGAATTAGTTTGCATGGAGCCTGTGAAGGGAACTCAAATAACCTTTCATGTCACCAGCTAGGCACACCTGCTACAGAGATAGAACCATTCTTTCAAAGACTCTACAATGGGAGTTACATTCTAATTGTGGACCGCAGATGCTGTAGTCTTATGCCCGGGACTCCTTATCTCGTAACTACGACTGCGAAGGTCAAGTGCTGTGGACGCCTTTTGTTCCCCAGCTCCTTTCCAGACAGGGAGGCAAGGGCATGGCCCAACTTGAAAATTACTTCTATTCGAATAGATACTTTAAGCAGAATGAAAACAGTGCTTCTTCAGACGCCGACCAGACTCACGTCATCAAAAGAAACGTATGATCTCCTAGTCGCAAGGACGACTGCAGAGATACATTCATTGTTATCGACTAATTCCCCCATACATTTCGCAGAAATCCTGAATGAAATCTTAAATATTTCTGATACCAGTGGAGTCTCAAAAGTATTTAAGACAGTATTTTCGATGGCATTAACACCATTCAAAGCCATACTGGGTATTTTTCCAGATTTCGTCCACTCGATTTTTGGCGGACTTCCCCTCATTTTGGGACTAATTGCAGGAATCCTATTCTTAGTCCTCATATTTCGTTATGGCAAACCATGTCACAGACAAAACACCTGCGACAAGGGAAGAAACAATCCTAGCCATTGGATACCGGGACCGGATATCAAAAATCCTGGGACTATCCCGGCTTAGAGACCTGAACATGACTTGGTTTCTATCATTTCGACCAATGTGGCAACGATGTGTTTTACCTGTATTAAGGTGCCTGCTATGCGGAGAAGAATGCGTGTTAGACACCTGTCTGACGCTACAATCGGATGCGCCAATGGATGCAGAAACATTGTTGAGTCCAACAAAGGCTCATGCTTTGTGCTGCCCTCAACGGCTACCAATCCTGATGACGGCATTCGTGGAAGCTTCACCACTACGATTAAGGGGTAGTGAGGTTCAAAATGAAAGCATCATCGATCAGGTACGACCTTCTGTCAGCAATCCAAATCAAAATGTCAATGGAGACAATCATGCGCACGAATGCATGGTTACACCTATTTCCGAGTTAGTGGAACTCTCCCAGGAAGCTGTTGACAACTTTTTCGAGAGTCTAAATGATATGATGTTCTCACCAGAGCAGAAATAGAGACTTTTGAGCAAGCTCGTACACGGCGTTCCCTGAATTTGACCTTCAACTAGAATAGAAAAATACCATGAACAATTTTCCCTCCAGTTCACGGACAGCACATTTTTTTTCAGCAGCCCCTAAATATTTTTACGAATTTTTCGGGACACTTATTTTCTGCTTAAAGTAAGAACTATTCTTAGAGAACTAAGATTTCTACTTTTAGATAGCTTATAGACATTAGCTGCCCGCTGGTATGTTCGTAATTATTGTATTCTGTGATGGAATGGTCTCGAAACTTTTTTCTGTATTAAGAGCCATTTCATGTGTAAATTCTCATATACCATTTAGCAATAATGTATACATATGCGTGATTACTTTAGCATTATTTCACAGCTTGAGTGCATACAATACATGTAAATGCTTTTTTCCCCGTATATTTGATAAATTCAAAATGCATTTATGTATTTTGGGGTGGTAAGGTATACACGATACTCTAATAACACAGCACAATTGGGTCAGAGCTATTGGCTGCCTGCACACTATTCCACTATTTTTGGTCTTATATCTGGTACTCAAAAGCCTGTGCGTATATAAGACCAAAAATAGTGGAATAGTGTGCAGGCAGCCAATAGCTCTGACCCAATTGTGCTGTGTTATTTAAGTATTGAGAGCTCGACCTGCACTGTCCTGAGTCAAATAATAAGAATACCTATCAGCTTCCACATAATGGATTTTGATGATAACAGGGAGGAACTCCTAGGGGGTTTATTTGAGAAATCCAAAAGTGGGACTACTCTGACAGCACCTAAAACTCCTCAAACTGAAGGACTAAAGAATAGGTTTCTAAGACTAGAGAGACTTAAAAAATCCGAACTTGCTAAGTGGTGGGATGGAGCAACGCTTAAAAAATATCTTGAGAATCGTAGAATACCGAGAGGATTACGAATCCTCATCTTCCCAAATTATGAAGATTTGGAATCCGACCACTTGGCAGAATGGGAGGAGGGCCTGTATGATGCGTCATACAAAATGATGGACATCCTGATAAGAAATGCGGATCGGAAGGTTAAAAAAATCAGAGATGATATAGTGGCCCTGGAAAAGGAAATACTTGATACCAAACTGACTGAGGTAATCCAAAAGAATCAGGCAATCCTCAAAATAGAACTGAATAAATACCAAATGTATCTTAAAGATAAAAAACTTCAAAAAATAGATCGAGATCAAAGGGACTATGACAGAGGTCGAATATTTACTTTTGCCAGAAAGTACGATGATTTAACAGCAAAACCAGTGCAGCCTCCTAATAAACCTAGCAAAGAACCCAGTATCTCATCAAGCTCCACCTCAATCTCCTCAATAGAAAGTATAGGGAGTGAGGAACCAAGTACTAGTCTAGGAGTAAGTGAGAGACAGTCGTTTTTTTTACAAGAAGTACAACGGTTCAGGCTGGGGAACAAAAAGAAAATCCAAGGAAACGAGTCAGGCGGGGTGGCAAAAAACACAAGGGCAGGTGTAAAAGCAAGGAATTCCAATGCCCAGAATCAATGACTACTGAGAATGTGAACCACGATGTGGGCAGTACTGTTGATATGAACAATGATAATGAATTGAATGTGATTAACCTGTCTACCAGAACATTGACTCAAGAAGAAAAAGTCATACTATGTAAAGGTCTTAATTATTGTATTACTGAAATGCCTGCCATGGAAAATGTACATATTGACCTATACAAATTTGCACGCAAGTTAAAATTAAAAACTCACTTTGCAGAACGTCCTGGTGGCTGTAATTCATCTGGGGGGTTTGTTTCAAATTCTGAATTTACCATTGCTGATATTCAACTGTCACATACTATTGCCACCCTGGATAATGACACAGAAATAGAAAGCCTAGTGGACTTTGCACGTGACCTGGACATAGTGGAAAATACTACCCTGGATAGTGGACTTAGACCCACTTCCAAATTTGTACCGTCCACAAACAGTTCATCAGTAATAGATGATTTCACAACTAAAGTCAGTCGAGATTTGTACAATTTGGAAGAAACTCATGGCCTCCAGTCTAGATGTAAACATGGAAACAATCTCTCTAAACATGAGAAATCCCTCTTAAAACAACTGAAAGAGGATCCCAATTTGGTGATCCGTGAGGCGGATAAAGGGGGGAACATAGTTCTGATGAACTATGTTGACTATGTTGGGGAAATAGATAGACAGTTAGGACAACAACAATGTTATAGACGCTTGACATCAAATCCCATGAGTCAGATTGAAAATAACATCAGTGCACATTTGGTAGAGTGGAAAGAGTCGGGACTGATATCAGATACTGAATATAGATACTTACAACCTTATAAGTCACGACACCCATGTATTTATATACTCCCTAAAGTTCACAAAGGTGGAATATTTCCACCGGGACGCCCAATTATATCTGGGAATGGAGGGCCTACGGAACATCTGGCTGAATATGTCGACGTCTATCTACAACCTATTGTAAAGAATTTGCCCTCTTTTATCCAAGATAGCAGAGAGTTGTTGTGCAAACTGGAGGATTTCCAATGGGAACCAGATACTCTCACATTCATAACTATGGATGTCGAGAGTTTATACACTTGTATAGAAATTGAGCAGGGGACTCGGGCACTAACCTACTATCTGTATAAAAGAAACGCAAGCCATCTACAGCACTCTGAGATGCTTATACAAATGGCCAAATTGGTATTGACACAGAATGCGTTCCTACATAAAAACAAATGGTTCCTACAGCTGCAAGGTACAGCTATGGGTTCACGGATGGCACCATCGTATGCGAACCTCTTTATGGGGTTATATGAACTGGAACATGCTTGGGGACCAGATGCAGGACCATGGGTTGATAATATCCTCTTTTACGTCAGATATATTGACGATATTCTGTTGATATGGAAGGGTAGTGAAACAACATTCACAGAATATTTCAACTATTTAAATGACAATACCTTTAATGTGAAACTAACCACTAGTAGCTCTAGGTCTGAAATTGTGTATTTAGATCTGAAATTATATGTGGTTGGAAACAAAATCCATAGTGACATGCATAAAAAGCAAACAGCGTGCAACAGTGTATTGCACGCTGACAGTTGCCATTCTAACGCTACCATCTCGGCCATTCCATATGGGGAAATGGTTCGTGCGCGACAAAATTGCAGTCAGGAGGATAATTTCAATAAAACTCTAGAAACCATACAAAGCAATTTCAAAACAAGAGGGTATTCAGAAACATGCCTAAATGCTGCAGAAAGGAGAGCGAAAAAACTGAAGCGATCTGAGACGTTGGTACCCAAGCAAAATAGGAAGCCAGATGAACTAACGCAGGTTGCATTCATAACAGAATATGGTATGTTTAGCGGCCATATTTATAACATCTTGAGACGACACTGGGGCATACTACAAGATAGTTCTGTCCCAGGGAGTGCCATTTCTACACGACCAAAAGTTGTCTACCGCAAAGGCAAAACTATCAGAAATATACTATGTCCCAGCTATATAGAAGAAAGGAAATCCAATCCAAATGCATGGTTGCCGATTGGAGGGATGGGCTTCCATACATGTGGAAATTGTAATGTCTGCCAATTTGGCATGAACAGATGTACAGAGTTTCAATATAATCGGTCAAAAAACTACCGTATACTTTCCTTCATGAATTGTAATACCACCTTCTGCATATATGTGCTGAAATGCTTCTGTGGGAAGATATATGTGGGAAGTAGTAGTAGACTACTCAAAATAAGAATCCAAGAACATGTTAGGGACATCAAAAAAAGAGATGAACGCTCCCCAGTTGCACAACACATAGCGGAGACACATCCATCACAGACTAATATCCAATTTCATGCAATAGATCATATTCGTGTTGGAAATAGAGGAGGAGATAGAACAGTGAGATTACGGCAAACAGAGGCAAAATGGATATGCCGTCTGAGGGCCGTGTCTGAGGGACTCAATTTCACAAATGAATTCCATCATTTTCTTTAACCCTCCAAAAAAATGCTAAATTACTTCAGGTCTGCTAACTTAACATCTTATCCGATATACCTATAACTCTGATATACCCCAAAGATGGCAAAATGAATGGTAGTAGTGAGCCAAACAATAACAAACTGTTAATAAATAAACCTACAATATGGAGACTCAATATAATAGCAAATCCTGCCCATTATAATTCAGGACTGGTCTCTAAGTAATGACTGCTGTCCCACACATCTCACACTGTATGTATCTACATGCAGTGATGACATGCCAGGTTACAAGTAAATATGTTCTGTATAACTGGTAGTGAATAAAATCGTTAATATCATTTTGATCTCTTGCTGTTCTATGTTGAATCACATGGGATAGCGGTATTTTCCAAACTACATGATACTGCTAAACAGGTGATTGAATTAACTCTAATATTACATTTTTAAAGTACAAAAGCTGTAACGTTACTCATTAGAGGCATCTAGTTGGGTGGTTTATTTGGGATAATGATAAGAGTAATAAGTAAACCTGGAGTATTATCTTCAACTAGTCCCAAATAAACACAATATGTCACATTATTTGTGTATATATACTAGAATATGAGGATACATACATCAATCGCGTTAATAATAATCATTTAGAATCGCTATGGCGGAAGTATTGAGGAGTATAGTCTTCAATGCCCACTCAGCAATGGCGCCGGTTCATACTGCGAGTTGCGAGCCAATGCGAAGCATTCTAGTATAGAAACTACATTTCAATGCTCACTCAGCAATGGCGCCGATTCATACTGCGAGTTGGGAGCCAATGCGAAGCATTCAAGTAAAGAAACTACATTTCCCTTCGGCATTGTATGCTGGGAACGCAATAACTATTACGTGAGAATAAATGGTAAAATAAATATAAAAATGGTGATAGTCGCATTCTAACCACATATGCACGAGCGGTGAATTAATATATGGCGTTTTATAATGATGCCACATCCGAGGTTCGGATTAATATAAAGGTTGGAACTATGTGGACTACATCCCCCATCAGTATGGTATGCTGGGGACGCACCAAAAACGGGTTGTTCGACTACTTCAACTCCCAGGTGCCTGTGAGCGTCATGACGTGTGAGTTGACATTTCACACGCGGTAAAATGCAATTATGCTCAGCTGTTTGAACTTTAGAGTTAACGATGCGAGGCTACGAGTATTTAAAGGCACTGCCATTTGTCCTTTTCCATCCACTGGGAAGGGACGATGTACGTTAATCCGGCAGCACGGTAAAAGTAAGTACAGAGCCAGTCTTGGGTAATTTTCGTGGGTGTTAGTAGCTGTTACACCTGGGCGATGCGGACGCCGCTAGCCCGAAGTTCTGTCAATCGGGGACGCTCTCGTGGTAGGTTGTGGGGTCTATGCACGCATAATGTGGAGGGCGCCCGGGGCTGTGATGTATAAAACTAAGCTTAGGGTCAGTCTTCGGTACTCTCTGTGGGAGTTGGGAGCTGTCGCAATCGGTTGTATGCGGCCGCCGCTAGCCCGAAACCTTGCTATTCTGGGACGCTTCCGTGGTGGCTTATGGAGTCCATGCATGAATAATCTGGAAGGCGCCCTGGGCTTTTGTTAAATAAAATCAAGAAGCATGTTTGTCGGCTGCTAATATGTCATCACCAGTCGGGTAAAATTCATTTAAATATAGAGATGAAACCGGTTACCGTTTTTCTCTCAGAAGGGATAGGGGTAAATTACCATCGATGTCCATGACTTCACCATTCCGCATATGAAGTGGATATAACTATGAAAACTAAACGGTGTCCTTTTCAACATTCTTAAATATTGTTAAATATTACAATATATGATACACGTAGTAGGACTAGAGCCAAAGTATCTAGACTATCCCATGTTAAGAACTAAAACCTACCTGGGGCAAGGAATAATCAAAAATGCTTGTCATAAACACTTAAGAACTGTTTATCTTTAAAAATAATTATTATTTAACAGCAAAATATGACCATTAGATGCTATAATCACAATGCCTAAGAACCAACTGTGAATAATTAAATAGGGGTGGTTGGTTGGGATAACATCATACTAGAAAAAATCCTCATAAAATTAGGAGATTGAAGAATATGGAACCATTATAATAAGTATTTTAATAGGCTCTTTTTGAAACAGTTGCAATATTAGATCACTATGTCAAAGTAGGGCCATGGAACTCCCCAAAAAAATAGGAGACTGTATAATGTGAAATCATTACAATGAGTGTCTAAATTTTGATTCTTGCATGTTATTTTAGATGCCTAATACTTATTGAAGAATTTCTGATGGTCCCGTAATTACAACTATTGAACTCGTAGGACAAAAAACGAGAAAGACGCTACGCTCAATATATCAGATTACTCCTGATATTGTAAGTAAAATTCTGTGGGTGTTTAAAATTCCCTTCTATGATGACACACTATACATGCTAAGTTGGTATTAAAGTGAATTGTATACTTTTAGATCCCGGTGACACAGATGGGAATACCGCTAAAAGCTGTACATTAGAGGAAAACTGAGAAGTTAAATCAAAAACAAAAGGAATTGGAAGAAGGAATACATTTTTTTTGATTGTAAGTGCTAGTTAAATCTATAAACTCTAAGTATATCATCTGTATGTAGCCATAGGAACCTAATGTATATATTTGATATCCTATAGGTGTTCAGATTGACGTATCTTGGTTCAAAAGACGCAAGCTTTATTTTTCACAGCTCAACCAACCTTAGAGGTATGCAAAATGCTTTATTCCAAAAAGAAAATGGTTCCGAAATGGGATATGAGGAGTATGACTCTATGACTCTATAGCAATGTAATTACAATACACCAAGGAGTTAGGTAGCTCTATTGCCTCAATGTGCAATACTGAATACATACTGGGTACCATATGACATCTCTGGTTAACAAGCATTTGCAATGCAATAGGTCTCGCATTATTTAAGTTTGAGCTATTATTATTGTAAATGGCAATGTTTTTTGCTTTATGCTATAGTTTTCTTATGTACATAAAAAGCTACATATAAAGTATTTGTTGTTAAAATTATTTATGCAGTATTTAAATTTGTTTGCATAAAAGATTACAAGAATATCTTAGCAAAAAAGTTAAACTTTTTAATGGTAATTGACTAAATGTCCATTTGTACATTTTAATTTCAAATAGGTAAGTGTAAACATCACAAATATATTGTGCAAACAGTGCAAAATATTTTAGCCATAAATATTTTTGTTTTACGAGGTAGTTTGTAAGAAAATGATTGTAAAAGGCAAACACTGTAATTAAAATGTAACATATAACAGTACAGTTATGGCTAGTAAACATACATTAGTAGTATAGTATAATTGTAAACAAGATGTAAATAAGACTACAGAAATTAGCATGAATTATCACTTTAATATCAACTTTACAAACATTTTGAAAACACGATCACAGCTGGTAATCATGCATTGGCTTGTTATTACAAGCATTTCATTTTAATAAATATTTCTGATTCCCAAAAACAAATATGACAGTCTCTCAAAATAATGGCTTTTCAGTTTTAGTTGTATCTTTGATCTCAAGTACTCATGAATATTACTGCCCCATGGACAGAGTCTGGCTTTACATGTCTACATATCAACATCCAATTCCATGAACACCCATCGCATGCCAGGGATGACCATCACCGCTGGTGAAGAGAAGCACAATTGGGTCAAGAATGCCCACAATACGTTGTGGTCCCATTATACCAGGGATGGGCTCAATAATGCCAAAGATGCCAACATCATGCCAAGCATTGCTAGACTAAAAGTGGGAATAATTCTAACAGGGACACCACCAATAAATTAAGAAGGAACACCATTACGCTAAGGCAAGCATTACCGCCTTCGGGTAAAGTCCGCGCTATATAAAAATGCATAAATACATGAATAAAGAAATACCGCCTTCGGGTAAAGTCCGCGCTATATAAAAATGCATAAATACATAAATAAATAAATACCGCCTTCGGGTAAAGTCTGCGCTATATAAAAATGCATAATTAAATAAATAAATACATACCGCAAAACATCCTCGTTACTCTGCCGGCCTGCGACCAGGAAGTCAGGCAGGCCGGCGCGACACCCGGAAACAGGAAGTAGGAGGGCGGGAGCCTACCCCGCCTCCCACGGAAGAGCCGCGATTGGAGCCGTGTTGGGAGCAGGGAGCACCGGAGCAGGCAGGAGCCTACCCTGCGCCCCGGTGCCGAAGGAGGGAAGAAGAGTCCTGCTGCCGGGCCTTGCAGCTGAGGAGAGGAAGCCGGTGAGTGCGTTGCTGAGCGGCGGGCGGGCGGAGGGAGAGGAGCATGTAGGCGCGGGGGGGGGGCGGCCTGTGTATGTGTGTGTATGTGTGTGCGTGCGTGTGTGTATGTGTCTTGGAGTGCGTGTGTGTGACTGTGGGGGAGGGGGTGTGTGTGTGAGCGAGTGTCTGTCTGCGACGTGTGTGTGTGTGTGTGTCTGTGTCTGTGTGCATGCATGCATGCGCGGTAGGCTGGGAGGGCGGCGCATGCGCAGTAGGCTGGGAGGGCGGCGCAGGACGGAACGTGCGCGTTCGCGCAGCCAAATCCGACTGCTAAAAATCGTGCCAGTTTTGTGTCCCTCATTCCCCGGCATCAGCCGACTATAAGTCTCCGTCCCTGTTCCAGGGCGAGACCTAAAAAGGAGATATAATTGATAGCACTTTTTTAAAGAAGCAAAATTAGATGAGTTTTTGAAGTTAATTTCCTCCCTGTGTTAGCTTCACACTCGAATACTGTGAAGAGGTAATGTTTATAAATAATGTATTGGTGATACCATCTAACGCTTTCCAAATGTATGTAGTGAAATGATGCAAAACTGAAATATATTTAATATAATCATGTACAAATGTCAACTGATATAGTGATGACTCTTGATATATAATAGCTAATGGTTAACTGTACTAGGCTTAGTGCAAACTACCATTTTTTAGACTAAAAGAAACCTTTTTTATGATGTATATAAGGTTTGTTTGTCTTTTTATGTCTTATGTAAATATTTTCTATTTGTAATTTTGTGTTTTATGTACAATTGCTTCTAGCCCTGAAGAAGTCACAATGCTGACGAAACGCGTTGGCTGCTAGCAATTTCTTGAATTCTCACCATGCTTGTCTTTGAATAAAAAGCTCTACTTCATAACTGTCAAGACTTGGACCTCACTTCTTCTTGGAAAGCGCTAACATTGTACATTTGTAAATACTATTGCATACTTTAGCAAGAAATATAATGTATGTATAATTTCCCTTGTGCGGGTCTTTTTGCTATATACACGATACTCTACAGTATGTTTTACTATGCATAGATTAGTAAATATGTCCATAGTTAGCGTGGAGTGGGTGTGATGTATTCCTATAGGTTCTGTATCGATCCCCCTATTCCTGACCCTATTCTGGTTAACAAACTAACAAGTTAACTAGCAGCCATCCCATGAGGCAGAAAACCCCCATGATGCAGGAACCGTTATCTGATAAAGCCACACTACGGCACAGGAGCGTGTTATCTGATTAGGTCATAACGCTTGCCATCTAATTAGACAAGCGATATTCCTCCAGCCCCTGATAAGGCATACGGAGTTCTCATAACAAATCAAACCTATGACACCTTGGGAAAAACCCTGCGGCCATTGTTTTGATTTCACCGAGAACTTCAGCAAAAGAATGTGCTAACGACCTGGTCGTATGACATCCTTATTGACGTATCTATGTCCATCCTTACGTCAATCTCGGCACCTTAAAGGTATAAATATTACCGATATTGCCCTATGCAAACACACGCGGTGGTGACGAGGACGGAGCAGCCAGACTTGCCGAAGCCCAGAGCAGAGCAGACCCCGCTGGCGCAGCCCCGCCTTCCTGACGCGCTGAGAACGAGAAGCCGTTTTTCTCCTGCCGAGAAATCCAGCTCCGGCGCTTCCGGGTAGCCCTCGCAGGCAGCCTGGAATATCGAGACCAGAGACGAGAGATACCATCCCTCATCCATCCTAGATTCCAGGTACAGAACTGAATAACCCCTCACAGAGAATTCTTTAGTCAGTCACTTGGCAAAAACAAACTTAACTTAAACTGTAACTTTCTATTCCCGCCCACGTATTAGACTTAGGTCAGGTACACGGGGTAGGCTTAGCTAGAAACACCAGTTGAGTACGATTAGTCAAATGTATATGTGTATGTAATATATTTTATTCATTTTAAACCTTCATATGGCTTAGGAACCATATCAATGTTTTTACAGTATTATTTTATACTTCTGCTTTTAATGTATGCACTTTACTTAATCATAAGTATTGCAATAATATCGATCCATTTCTCTTGTACGAGAAAAGAGACTGATCAATAAATAACATCTTTTATTGAACACGCCCGTCTCTTCCTTTTCTCTACAATCTGATGAGACTAAGAATGCACGTACTGACTGAGTAAAATAAATTGCCTTTTGTTTTCACACGACTCTCGAGATACACTCTTGATTAGGGGAGAGCAAAGTTGTCATGTTCTATGGTTGTCAGAAACTAAATCCCTTCTTGTCTATCCAGGGAGGTTCAACTCCTCCTTGCCTATTCGAGAAAGTTTCTAGTGAACTCTGAGCTAGCTGGCAAACCCAAAACTTTAAGTCTAATATCGACAGTAGTAGACCTAGTTAACGTCTGGTCTAGGCCTATACTATTGAAGGTATTATTCCAATGCGCAGAGCCTATTGGGATAATAGGAACTACACTACAGCATAGATACTAGTGAATATAAAACGTTTATGACGCGGTTAAGTAGGCCCTTGTAAGAAGTCCCTCAGATCAGCACCATCTTTAAGAAAAGATAAGTGTTGTTTTACTTCCTTTAGTGTAGAATTGTGTAGCCATTCAAGGCACAGTTTCCCTACACTGTATGTTGTTACTATTCCTAGATGCTGTCTCTGAACATTTCTTGGATCTGACCTAGTGAATGTGAACCCTTGTGCCTTATTCCGGAATCTATCTTGACAGTTGTTTGTGTCTGTGGGCCAGATTAACAATTTTTTCCAATCTGGATCTGTTCTGTTGTGAAGCAAAATAGTATGTACATCTACCTCCCCGTCTGAAGTGTTACTGCTATCAGGTGTAGGTGTAGGTATGGACAGATTGTTTAGATCTTTAATCTTGGCTAGCCAAGACAAGATGCCTGTTGGACACAGTGTCATTCAAAAACATTATTTGCTTTGGGATGGTGCAGGTTCTAAATAAAGCTTCAAATCCCTGCACTTGCAAGTTTTTTGTGCCCCAGACAGTTTTTGTCTCAATGTTGTCTTTCCAAAAGTCAAAACCTAACGAAGACAGCTGAGCATAAAAGGCCACAGAATAAATTTGCTTGGTATTTGTCAACATACTTTTCATTCCTGTCCTATTAACATTTTTTTTTTTTTTTTTTGATTAAAGACTTTTATTGGGTAAAACACAAGAACACAGCCGTAGGCCTACAACCCAAACATGGGCCAGCCGCAAATTGCATCCGTGGTGCAACACATCTAAAAACGTATCATCTCATCCATATGCGGAAGGCGTTAATAGCAGGCAATAATGTGGAAGCTGAATCTCGCAGGCATTCTAACATATATGGTAAGCATTCTCTTTTCATAGGTAACTGAACAGTACATAACCATAAACAACCCCCCAACCAACAGTACAGGTTTCAGGTCTAATCCCGGCATATTTCAAGTGCAAGTGTGCATCCAGTGAGGTACATAGAACAACTCCTGCGACGTGTGCAAATAGCAGTCCGTGGGCGATGATAAACAATGAACAATCCTCGATCCCCAACATTAACCCTTTCACTGAGAGGTCACTTACACGCCATTCACATGCATCTGAGGCTGTCATTCACACCCATCGTGATCTAAGGACTTTCCTCCTCCACTACTCTTGATAACATGTACAGTGTATATGGTCCCCACACATCCCTAGGCCTTGAGGTTTCCGGCAATTCTTCATAGTAACAGGTTGGTTGGTCGCGACAGTACGCCATGTCTTGTAACCATAACTTAACAGTTGGTGCTCGCCTCCCTCCCCACGTCATAGCCACTCTGCGCTTAGCCACCTGCAGCGCCAGCACTATCAAACGTCGATATCCAACAGACAATCCCGATGCTATTCCCAACAAACACAATCTCGGTTCCGCAGGCACCTCTAAGGAAGTCATCTCAGACAGCGCTCTCGTCACTGCAGTCCAGAACTCATATATCTTAGGACAGCCCCACGCCAAATGTATGAAATCAGCATTGTCCGCGCTACATCTCACACATCTGGAGTGTGTGCGCAGCCCATATCTCATCAATCGTGCAGGTGTGTAATACCATTGCTGTAGATATTTATAGTGTATTAGACGAAAATTCCCATTGGCTGCAAAGCCACCCGTCCCAGAACAGCATTCACTCCATTCCTCATCTGTCAGTGGATCCGGTAAACTTGCATCCCATCTCGCTCTTGCCAACTCGCCACCCCCACCCTCATCTTCTTGCGAAGCTCGGTACAATCGTGATATCAGTTTCACACTTGTCGTTGAAGAGTACAGTAACTGTAAGGCACTCAACACTGGGGGTTCATCCGGGAAGGAGGGATATAAGTCCTGCAGCGCTGCGCGTAGCCTAACATAGAGGAATGTGGCCATAGTAGGATTATTTGTATTGTCTAACAGAGTCTACAGCTGAAGGAATTTAGCGGCAGGGAACACATGTCCCATGGTATGTATGCCAGCTCCCTGAAGAAGTTGTAGCGCACCCACTTCATTAGATACCGAGATCTCGTCATGATATAGGAGCGGCATATCCGGGGCATACAGCGGCAATCTGTCCGATCGTTTGCCTAATTCTCGCCAAGCGTGATGTGTACTACGCACCGTATCCACCGCCCCCGTCTCAAACACAGAGTACCGATTTACTACCATGGCCTTCAATGGTCGCGGAGTCACTGCACTAGCCTCGAGCGCTACATGTGGTGTGTATGGCGGTGCTGATATCCAGTAGGAGGCGAAGTGAGCCTGTGCACACAGATAGTACAGTTTCATATCCGGTACTGCAAAGCCCCCCAGTTCGTATGGCTTCGTTAGCACATCCCATCTCACCCGTGCTTTCTTACCAGCCCAGGCCAGCGTGATGAGCAACGATTGGAGTTGTGCAAAAAAGTGTGATGTCAGGAGAATGGGCACATTGACAAAATAATACAGAAATTTAGGTAGTACCACCATTTTGATGATGGATACCCGATCAGCGAATGATAGCGGTAACCTACTCCACTTTTCCACCTGATCTTCCAATTTTGATATCGCCACTCCGTAATTGGCTCGCAGTGTTTCAGTACAGTCCCTGTGGACCCAGATACCTAGATAGCGCACCAGTTCCACCGCCCATTCTAACGGGAATTCTAGCGGGAATGGCGTGGTGACATCAGTAAGTGGCAATAGAATGGATTTATTCCAATTTATCGAGAGACCAGAATAATGCCCAAACCTTATGAACTCCCTCAATACTCTCTCCAGATGTTCAGCTGGGTCCCTGATATATAGCACCATGTCGTCCGCGTACATGGACACTGCAAATGACCTAAGTGGGAACCGTAACGCTGCATCAGCGTATCTTTGCCTCAATATGCAGGCCATCGGTTCTAGCATAAGAGCAAAGAGCAGAGGCGAGAGAGGGCACCCCTGCCTAGTTCCTCTTTGAATACAGAACGCCGAAGACACGTGGCCATTGATCTTCACCCTCGCCATCGGCTTAGTATACAACAAAGTGATCAATGATGTGAAAAAGTACGGTACCCCCATTCGATGCAGCACAGCCAGCATGTATCGCCAAGCCACCGAAACGAATGCTTTGGCCTCATCCAATAGAACTGCCACCGCAGAGATCTCCGGTTTGAGAAGGTGCAAGACCGCGAACAATGCCCTCAGGTTGTGAGCCGTGGAGCGAAGCGGAACAAAACCAGACTCGTCCGGCAGGACCATCACCGGTAGAACCAGCCGCAGCCGTGTCGCCAGTACTTTAGCAATAATTTTAATATCCGTGTTTATCAGCGACAAAGGTCTGTAGGACTCGCACAAATTGGGGGGCTTGCCCGGCTTCGGCAGAGCCACCAATAAAGCCTCTCTCATAGTAGCCGGCAATTGCCCCTGGTCCATGGAGTCCTCGAGCACAGCCGCTAGTCGGGGTATCAACAAATCAGCGTATTCCTTATAAAATTCCGACGGTAAACCGTCTGTGCCCGCCGCTTTGCCATTAGGCAGAGCTGAAATCGCATCGCGGAGCTCCCCTTCCGTGATATGGTGCATTAAAAATTCTTGTTGCCCTTTGGACAACCAAACTAGAGCAATGTCATCCAAGTATTGCGCCAATTCCACCTCATCTGCCGTGTCCTCACGGCTGTACATCCGCTCATAGTATTGCGCAAAGCAATCTAGGATACCCGCAGCATCTGTGACCGTGTCGCCCTCTTGTAGTATTTCCTGAACTCCGCAGTGCTTCGCCCATGGCTCTCTAATTCTGTCCGCTAGACCTCGCCCCGCACGCCCTTCTTCACTGTAGTACCGCGCCCTGGTGCGTTTAGATAAGAAGTTAATCTCCTGATCAGCCAGCTCGTTATATTCAGTAACTTTCCTTCGAATCTCAGCCAGCCTACCATTCGTAGAGGATTGTTCCTGCTGCCTCTCTAATGCCAACAACTCCTCCTCCAATTTACTCATCGAGTTCCTCAGAGATTTAAGCACCCCAGATTGCATACCGATACAAGCACCTCGAATCGTAACTTTAAACGCTTCCCACACTGTGCCCATGCTTTCAACTGATCCCACATTTCTATCAAAGAAGTCTGCAATACAGGTTCTCAAGTCCTCCCGCAGTACCAGATCGTGCAACATGCCTGGATTCAAGCGCCATGAAAATGGTGTCGGAGTGCGCGACGGCCAACCCACCTCCAATAGCACCAGAGCGTGGTCTGAAAGAGTCCTGGGTAGATGGGCACTGCGTTTGACCCACCCACTGACATCCCGGGTAACCAGCCAATAATCTAATCTTGACCAAGTGTCATGGGCGGACGTGTAGCAGGTGCCTTCCCTCACACCCGGGTGTCCCAGCCTCCACACATCCACCAAGCCAAAGTCACGCATCCCATCGCAGACCACATCAGCAGCTTTCCTATGCACATTTGTCCTCTCATCCTTTTTATCCAGCACATTGTCCAATGTCACATTCCAATCACCTCCACATAAAATAGCCGATGGTGGCAAAGCATACACCTTGTTCCACAGAGCAATATAGAAATCGGGATCATCCACATTTGGGCCATAAACATTCACCATTATTATTAATGTGCCATAGAGTTTCCCATGTAGAATAATATACCTGCCCTCTTTATCCACCTCTTTGTGTATCAATCCAAACTGCACATTTTTCTTGATCAATATCATAACCCCACGTGCATAGGAGGAATAGTCCGTCACCACTCGCACCCCGGCCCACTGCCGAGCCACAGCATCTATAGCTTTCCCCCGGAGCTGTGTCTCCTGAAGAAAGACCACATGTGCCTCATGCTTAGTGAGAAATGACAACATCTGTCTAGATTTCTGTGGCCTATTCAGACCGCGTACATTCCAGGATATCCAGCAGATTTTACCACTCTCAGCCACGAGGTCCGCCCACTGCATATCCCATCAGCCTGTAAGTATAACTCACCTCCTCACAGTAAAAGTAGCGATCCAACATGTAGGGAAGTGTAATCCTCATCCAGCGATTATTACGTATCATCAGCCCACATCGTGAAATCATAGCCCTCCCTGTCGCACACACATTTGCTTAGCCTCGTATCTATCTGAAACCATAAATCTACCCCCAACCTCCCCCCACCCACTTCAGCACCCCAAACCTGCCAAAGCCTTCCCCAGCCCTCCAGTCCCCCAACCAAATCCCCTATTCGTAGCACACCGTGGGGAACTCCCATAAGCGGGGGCGCAGAGGTGCCCAACTTCCACCCACATGTGTAGTGAAAGGGGATCGGAGTACACAGTCAAACTTCCACCCCAGTTAACCAAGCATCGCGGCCCACAGATAAAGATGCCAGGCCCAAGCCATAAAGACAGGAGTAGCCCCGTAAGCTATCAGTAGCCACCCAACAGGAATCATAACATCGCAATATCTAACAGTGATCAGTATCATAGTCCGCCCCTCAGTCAAAGAAGTTATAGTGGCTTACTCCAGCCGCACTCCAGTCGGTAAGCGCCACCAAGCATCACAAGCAAACACATGAGCAATGTATGTATTCCCATAAACCCTCAAGCATTGTACAAACGGCTATTACAGTTCGCTTTTCTAGTCCGGGGTCTGCCAGCAATCATCAGTCTCAATGTCCCATCTCAATCCCAGGAGAGCTTGTATCATCTGCGCCTCAGCACAAAAGACGGCCGGCAAAGTCCATGTCTACCAGAAGGGCCCGATCATTCAGCTTCTTCCAGAAGATCCTCATCCCCGTCTCGTGCCGCATTAGCGTCTCTCTGTCTTTTCTTTTGCTTTTTCGCATATTCCATAGCAGCCCGCGATGAGGTAAAAATCTTGTTATCCGACGGCGATCCTATCCGGAGCCTGGCAGGATACAGCATTGCGTACGGGATTTCTTCGGCTCTAAGAAGTTGTTTCACAGCCTAAAATTCTTTCCTCGCCGTTTGCACCGCCACCGTAAAATCAGGGTATAACTCCAGTTTACTGCCATGCCAGTCGATGGTGCCCTTTTCTCGCGCCAGCCGAAGGATCACATCTCTGTCCTTATAATTCAGTATCCGAGCAATAACTGGCCTCGGTGCCGTCCCAGCCACAGGTCTCTTAGCCAGGGAGCGGTGGGCTCTTTCAACTATGAACACTCTAGACAGTTGTTCCGTCCCAAAAATGTCAGTGATCAGCCGTTCCATGAAATCTTCCATGCGACCAACATTCGTGGATTCGGGAAGGCCCGTGACGCGGATGTTATTGCGCCTGGACCTCCCTTCCAACTCCTCGTTCTTGGCTTGTATGACTGCCAGGACGTGCTCCATGTTGAACACTTTCGTAGTCACTGTGGTCAATCCTTCCTCCGTGGCTGACACCCTCTGTTCTACCTCCCCCATCCTCTCATTTTGTCTATCAAATTGAGTAGCCATGTGATCCAACCTGTGATTAACCGCCTCCATAGTGCCCTCGATTGACTGCAACGTCTTCTGCATAGCTACCAGGACCCCCCCCAAGTTCGGCGTACCGCCCGTTGCACCAGCAGCGTCAGTGACTGGTGGATCCTGCGCTGTTGACATGGTAGCCTTCTTCGCCTCAAACATCAACTTAGGCTGATTTCTTTCAGTTCTACCCATGTCACAATTCACTCAGCAGCTCACACCTCAGGGGTAGCACTATGTCTGCACGGAGCCCTAGATTCAAAATGGAGGTCGCGCTTATAGTCGCCTGTTTCTCCCACTGCAAGATGTCACCAGCACTACTCCAAGCTCCTCCTTCAAGGCGCCAATCTTACACCTCTGGATCGTTGCGTGCGTGGTCAAGGCCTGATTAATTCCCACTATGTGCACTATGTACAGCCAGCCTTTCAATCACAGTTAATGGCCCATTCAATCACAGCCTGACCCTTCACGAACACGCACTGGCAGTAGGGTTGTTGCCGCATCCCAGTCCTACAATGTCCATTGAGCAGCGCAGCAGGCAGCAGAGATGCGATCCACCAGATATCTCTCCCCCAGGGATAGCCTCAAGCGTTTCCACGGGCTAACACAGCCACCACCGGCCCTTTCAGACCCGCCCCACCCCCACCAGTCACAGCTCGCGCGGCGCGGCCCAGCGCGGCCCAAAGCTGCCTCCGCAGCCTCGGGCTTTCCCAGGCCGCCACCCCACTCACCGCAACCGGCGGAAGCCGGAACAAGCCCCGCCGTTCCACGACACCGCCGTAGGCTGCACGCTCCCTCCGGTAATCCAATGGAGCAACCCAGCGCCCGGTCAGCAGCAGTCGCCTCCGCTTCAATCACCAGGGGATCTCCCTGCCGTGAGCACCAGGGAACGCCTCCTCTCCCGCTCGTCACTATGGCGGCCCTCTGTGCGGCAGCTCACTCGCCGCTGTTTCCCGTTAAAGATGTTCCAAACTGCCAGCTCATCGGCGCCGATCAGGCACCCAGCAGTTCTCTATGTTTGTCCGCAACACCAGGCACTGCACCGGGGCGGAATCAGCAGGATATGTGAAGGATATTAAACCGATCCAGCAGAGCCTCACATTCGTGCGGCCATCTTGCTCGGCGCCCTCTAGCGCCCCCCTCCAATTAACATTTTTAAAGTAAAATGATTCTGGATTTGAAACATTAAAACCTGAAAAATATGGAAATTTGCCATAAAATGTTTTTGAGCTACCCTTTGGTGGCGTTGGACAATGTTCCCATTGGTTATATTTCAATACATTTCTAGGATTTGCAGATTTGTGCAAGAAATGATGACCATAGTGATTATAACAATACATTTGTTCATAATCTGATAAACCTTCTAAGTATTCATGATTTGTAAATACAGCAGGCATTTCTAAGTCTGACATCATATTATTAACAGTCTCGAAGTCCCAATCATCAGAAAAAGTACTATATGAAACAAAGTAATTCAAGGAAATCTTGAACTGGTGTGGAATCTTCAACAGCTCTGCCGGACCGAAAATGTCATAATCAGTTCTGTCCCAAGCAATACCACCAGGTATAGGAACGGCTGTGATATTCACTGATGACAAGTCTCTTTGTTCACGATGAGATGATTTATGTGGCTTGAGGAGTAAGTTAATGTTCTTACTTGCTGTGTCCTTTTTAACATATCTTCCATTTATCAGCAATCCCAAAGTTATTACAAGAGTCAACCAAAGTAGAAGAAAAAGTACACCCAACACAATCCAAAGTTCAATCCATGGTGAAACCAGATATGCATTTTCCAGGTGAATAAAAAGTTCTATGGCTTGTTCTTTAAATGTTATTTTTAATGGCGTTGTTTCAGGTTCGCTGGGTTCCTCGGAAAACGTATCAAAGTTAATGAAATAGCCCGAGGCAATTCTATCAATTGTCAGGATTGCATCAGGATTCATTGAAATCGCTGGAACCACTTGATCACTTGTTACATTTGTATAGTCAGATGCTATTTCATTGTAGACCGGCGTTTCTTGACGAACTGTTATTTGGGTCTCAAGAGGTACAAGTTCCATGGCTTTGTTGCATATTCCTTCTTTTCGTACTGCAGATTCTTCAAAGGTGATGAGTCTCTCAGTTTGAACCTCTTGGATAGTAGTCAGATTAGGCCGTCTGCTATATCTTTGGAGTCCACTTGGCCTACTGCTTATGATCGGCAACATGATGTGGTTTAACCAGGTCGATGGACACAAACCTGTTCTCCTATTTACCAGCAAGGGGTGGCAGTTATACTGTTCTTGATCCGTGGATTGCTAGGACAGGCACTGGTTGTCTGTAAGAAGGCCCAAATTCCTTCTTGTCCGCAATCCTTCCTCTGACTAGATCCTCAATCTTTGGAATCCAGACAGGTCTTGCTGGGATGGTCAGTTTCTCTTTAGTTGTTGTTGGCTTCAGGAACACATTACTTTGGCTTTTCCTTATTTCATTTAAGTCCATCGATTTTGCCCCTTATTTACAAGAGAGGCATAAATAGGAGGCAGTGCAAAACTAAAGACAAAAAAGCCTGGTGTTAACACAGCAAAACGAGGATAAATGCTTTATTTCCCTTCGTTTATGCTGTTTCTATGTGTGCTGCATTCTGCAGCACACAGAGAAACAACAAAAAGCCATGCATGATTGTTTATGTGCAGAAAGGTGTTCCTTCCGGCACATAAATAATCATTTAAAAAATAAGGATTTGCAACTTCTATGTGTGCTGCACAACAGGAATGGATGATGGCAGTTTCCACTCCTCGTGGAGTGTCATGAATACAACCTCAACATTTTAAGGGCAGATTAACATGCCCCTTGCGCCAATTTTACGTCACTTTTGACATGGGGAAATGTGACGCAAAAGTGGCGCATGGGGCTTGTAAATCTGCCCCTTAGTGTTTATCTTAACTTCATCCTGATGGTATATAGAAATGCAGCAGGACAAGTATCATGTTGTATTCCCCAGATTCCTGGAAGAAGCCTAGAATATGTAGTTGAACTGGCAATGTACAGTAGCAGATGTCCAGCTGACTGACACATGCTGAGTGAGGTTCTGGGCATACCAAAAGATGGAGTGTTAGCACTCTGAAAGGATAGGTTAAATGTGTTGTTTAAACTTAATACAATATGGAGGTCGCAGGGAGAGCCTAGGAAAGGTTTGACAAAAACAATTCATAAACTTGCGATGCCAGAGGCCAAAGAAAAGTAGGCATCCTTAATTGGGAACACTGAGTGCTAGTGACACCTTATTGGACATATAACCCACAAAACTATTCCTCTAAATCATTCACTCTCTCCCTCTTCAAATGGTGTATTCCCACAGAGCTTCAAGTCTGCTGTAATGTTGCCATGTAAAAAACCTGTCCGCTCTCTCCTGCTATTGCCTTTTCCCTAAACTGCCTTTCTTCATAAATCAATAAACATTTTCTCACAACATGCTTGATATGCCGGCACCACCCAGAAACTCCCCAAAAAACTGCAGACCATCCAGAATTCCTCCGCCAGACTCATCCTGAACATCCCACGCTGCAACCACATCACCGGCCCCATCAAAGCCCTTCACTGGCTACCAGTCAACTAAAGAATCACCTTCAAGCTTCTTAAGCATGCCTACAAAGCCCTCCACAACGCCGGACCTGCATACCTCAACCACCGCCTCTCCTTCAACACTCCCATCATACATCTCCGCTCCACCCAACTGGCCCTGGCCACCATCCCGCCGATCTACAAGACCATGGCCGGAGGAAGAACCTTCTCCGACCTCGCTGAGAAGACCTGGAACTCCCTGAGCTGCACGTCAGGCAATCACCATCACTGCCGCAATTCAGGAAGGACCTCAAGACCTGGCTCTTTGACTAAACCGCAGACCCCCCTGCCCCCCAACCAGCACCTTCAGACCCTCATGAAAGAGTAGTCATGCTTTACAAGATCACTGATTGATTGATTGATTGACCTACATCAGTTTTGTATCCATGCCATTCGCTCTCAAGTGACAGACCTGTCACATTTCTAATTTTATAAACATGGGCATTTCACAACCACTACCCATCCTTATCCTCCCTGACATCCTTTCTCATAATTTTTCACTGCTTTACAGTCCCCTCAAGGCTGCTCTGAGTACTCCTTACTTTCCTGGCACTCCACCCAATCATCGACAACCCCTCGCACTGTCAGCATCTCATAAAATGACGGAGTGTACACTTTACATTTCTCTCTCCTCCACTTCTATTACCTCTTCATTGAGTTATCACCTTCATGCAAATAGCATGAGTATGTCCAACATCCACTCCTCCTTAACTCCACATTCAAAGCCGCAATTACCTGATTGCTACCCACCACTGGATTGCCCTACATTAATTTTTTCATGGTTAACAATCATCAAACTGGAAAACTTCTATTTGCTAACTCTCTGTGACGGCACTCTCTGGACCATGCTAATATCTTCTCCAACCAGTGACTTTATGCCTTCACGTCAGAAAGAAACATCAGTGTGCTTTTAAATCAACTAAGCATTTTGTTTTCATTAAAATATTTCTACTGATTTAAAAGAGAAATTTCAGTATGCAAAAAGGTAGTGTTAGTGAGTTAGTGTATTGGGAGCATATTAGCTTCTGTTGACATGGTTGATGTAAAGTGGGATATTATTTTTCAGCGCTGGTGAGTTTCATTGCTATGGATATAGGATTTGAGAGAGGCATGGAATGCTGTTATGGAGAGATTGGCCATGAGATCTCCTGAGGCAGTTTAATAGGCAAATGGTAGGTTGAGTGGGCAATATCAGGATGGATGACAGTGGGTTTTAGGAGGGATGGGTCTGTTGAGGATCCTTAAGGCATGGGCAAAATGGGGAATTGCCAAAGTCCCACACATTCCAAGGGGCTCCTAGTAATGAGAGTGGGAAAGTCAAATGTCCTTCTATATAAACTACACTCCTGGATGCTGTGTTACCCTGGTCACAGCTGTAAGCTCAACTACTCTTATATTTGTAAATTCATATCAGAGCCAGCTTTAAGAAATTCTGCAAACTGCCACATCTAAAAATAGTTCTTTTTTTCAAATTTCTAGAACTTCATAGTGAGGCTAGCCAATGTCTCAAGTGGGTTGACCCACTACCCCCTGTCTCGTGCTCGTGTGGGTGGATGGAAAATGTGAATGACACAATAACAGACAGATGAAGATGGATGGCTAATGCCAGCCCAAAAAATACCAGATCCAGACTCAAAAAGAAATAACTTAATCTATGCTCATACATGCTTTCTTTTGGCACTATACGGATAGTGGATGTTTAATGTTTAACTCAATCTTGCTTAGCATCACTAGGGCTTGAATTTGCGAAAAAAAGGGGCAATCATTTCAAATGTGCTCCAAATGGGGTGGGGGCTCAAAATTTATTTTGATCATGGTCGCCAGAATTGTTAGTACATCACTGACTGTTAGCGCATGTAGTGATTGAGTAGGATGCTATTGTGAGAGCGAGCGAATGTGCAAGAGTAGATGAGCTATGGAGAGAAGTGTGAATTGGGCTCTATAGTTAACAGAGAGGAAAAATGCCTGTGAGGTGGGGTGATGTTGAGTAAGATTTGAAAGTTCTTGTGATACAAAACTGACTATTATGTCAAGAGTAATGTGTTATATGAGTAGTTATTACAGAGCGAATATTACATTGATCTCACACATTTATGAGTGACCAGGCCACATGGAATGGGAGGTGAAGGGAATTGTTCCTAGTTACTAAGCAGTCGGTTGCTGTGGTAGAGATTTTTTTGTAAGATAATTCTCACACAGTAAGGTTTTGCACGCTTTTTCCTGTAAAACCAATTTTTGCTGCAGGATATTTACTCCACAGCTCTTTCTATACGTCACATTAGCTGCACATCATCAAAAAATGTCGACATATGAAACTTGCAAAGGGGCGTTTTCTTAATTGCACACACCCTCAGGTCAAGGTACACCTCCAACTGGAATGAGATTTGTGTTACTCTTTATTTGTTTTTTCATCACAGGAAAATAAGTATGTACCTGTCCTCAAGGTGTCTCCATCAGATGGCGTCTTAGTAACATCCCTGTGAGGTTTTGAACTGTGGAAAAAAGACTTAGGGGGCAATTACGATGTCAGGCGGAATTCCTGCACCATGGGGTGCCTGCCACAGGATGCAGAGTTTCCCAAAAAGTCAATTTCCTCAATGGGAGCATGTGTTCCAGCCGGTTTCTGACCAAAACACAAGCTACCACTGAGAATAGTGAGTTTCTGCCCAAATACAATGTGGTCACATCGTAATCGGTCGGTCGGAACCGCAGACCGCAAGTCGATTGGAAACGATACCGAGATCGTGTCGGTCGGAAGAGTTTCCGACCGACGTCGTAATCAGGCCTCTAGTTTGCTTCCTACCTGTGTTCACCAGGCTAAACCTCCAAGTCTTTGCTGACCATATCCATTGGGCCAAAGTAAGATCCAACTGTGAGTGGATCTAACTTCGGCACAAGACCTGTTAATAAAGACTTGTATCGTGGCACAGCAATTTTCTAGGACTTCTTCACTTCTTCCCATTGAAAGGCTTTACTTCTAGAGAAGCCATTGCCAAATTTGAACACTTTGACACCTTCTGAAAGTGTTAAATCTATTTGTTTTCAGTCTCCCTTCAAAGTTTTTTATTTACATTTTGTTTAGTAGCTAAAATAAATACTAAACTAAATGTTTTTTATCAGCACGATTGGGCATGACAATCATTATTCTCTTTATTTTTTAGAGTTGGTTTATCCTTATATCCCGAGCACCCTCTTTAATAGATGCCTCGAGCTTCTTTGCAAGGTCCATCCGGTGAAAATGTTGTAGAGTCTTATTCATGGCATTGTTAAAAGTGATCTCTGACACCCCCCCCTCACTGTATGTTCTTTGAACTAAGTATTAATACAAACGAACCTTGACATGAACATTACGGAATCTGGTTATTATCAATAACTGAGTCCAGACATTCATGGAAGTCAGTGTGATTTGTCGGTATTTTGAATGCTTCTGAATCTAATACATGGAACCTGGGTCATCTTAGTCAGTAACAAAGTTGAGTGGGTCATTCTATACAAGTATTGTGCATGTGCTATGTTGATTTGCTGCTTCTCAGAAAAACCATTGGCAAGGATATCACGTTTTTCTCTGATGTCACTTCCTGTGATGGCACTTCCTGTGAGTTTGTTAAAAACATACTTATGGCTGGATCCGCTGCCTGAAAATATGGAAGCTGTTGCCCATACCAACAGCAAACACAAACTAAAGTCTATACTTCTGAACTTGTGGGTAGCAGCTTTTCATTCACTCTGAATCAGAAATGACTGGTGTTTCCGGCTAACTCGCACCATATCCACCTGTGGTTGAAAGCCATGAATTAGGTGAGAGTTGAAAACTTGTGTTTGCCAATTTATGGTCTATTACATACAACCAGACACGAGAATACTGAAACATCAAACAGGAATATAGGATAAACTAAAGCACCATTCCAATTTAAAGCAGCGTTGCTGGTAACTTATATGAACAACTTTTTCCAAGTGACAGCATTTCCACCGAGGTCGGTTGAGGACATAGGAGTGAAACGTGTGCACCCACAAAAGACTAGTCAAATGCTTCCAGGTGCGAAGAATTTCCAAATAAATGTGTTTCCCATTTAATCGTTGGTCAATACTGCACTTGATGAGCATGAATACAATAATTCTTAATTGAATTAGTAAAGGATAAATACAGCATATTGATCTTTGACGTTATGGAGGTCTGGTTTTCCGAGCACCCACTGTATCTAGAGAGAAACATTTGCATTTTCTTTATTCTGTGCAAGTTCCAGAAAAAGGAGAAATTAGGCATGTCTGCTCTATTGGGTAACTGCTATTTTTTTTAAAATATCTGGATGGGAAACATTTATGTGCACATTATTTCCTTTTACATTTTGGAATATTTGGGCATGAGAAGAGGTAGGACGAAAACACAGCGTTACCTGGCAAAAGCAAGTTGGCTTGGTGAATCAAGTACAGGTTGCTTAGGTCTGTGTGCAGTTAATGACAGGGTCATTTCAGTCATTCACTTGTTATTTCCACCACTTAAGGACAGCGAAAGCGGGGTAATAAATTCTGTATAAATACCAGCCGCGGTCGGTAGGGGAGTACCTGCCGGGGCAGTGACGTGGGGAGGGCGAGGGGCAGGGTGGGGGTTAGTAAGGTATGGATAATGGAGGTTTGCAGGTAAGTAAACATTTAAATAAATCAAACAAATTTCGTTGCATGTGGGAATGCAGTGCACACAACGAAATTCGTTTGATTTATTTATATGTTTACTTACCTGCAAACCTCCATTATCCATACATTACTAACCACCACCCTGCCCCTCCCCCTCCCCCTCCCCACGTCACCACCCGGCAGGTACTCCCCTACCAACCACGGCTGATAAATCCCACATTCTTATTAAAAGCAAAAGTGGGATCATTTGAAATCCAGGCTGACATTTTTGGACTTATGACTTTGCTCATAAAATACTCCCCCACAAGTGCTGACAATATTCATATTTAAGGTTTCCACTGAAGCGGTCAAAATTCTGCTACATGTATCTCAATAAGAAGGTAATACTGGAACTGCTTCATTGACTACAGTGTCATTACATGAATTCAATGAGAATTAAATTCATATTGAAGGGTGCAGTTCACACTGAAAAACCACATAGGGGCTGATTCACAGAACTAATCTCAGATAAAATCCTAAATTTACTACTTTGGTATTCACAGAAGGCAGTTAGTAGTAGTAGAGTTAGGACTCCTAACTTTACTAATATTAAACTGAGACAAAATCCTAGCTTCACGACTTTCGGTATTCACAAAAGGCATTTAGTAGTAGTAAAGTTAGGACTCCTAACTTTACTACTACTAAATGCCTTCTGTGAATACCGAAAGTAGTAAATTTAGGATTTTATCTCAGATTAGTTCTGTGAATCGGCCCCATAGAGAATTACTCTCTTGCTGTTACTAATGGGTTAATTTCCACCAAGGTGTTCAAAGTGACATTCGACAGATGAGAGTGGAACTTAAGTTGTCTCCGATGTCTCTTGGAACCCCAGGGCGGAAAGCTCTTTTTACTGATAGGTACCCCAACCACAATTCTATGTTTTCTACAAATACACGTCTTCTTCTTTGATCAGCTGTGCAGGTAACAGGATTCCTCGGGGAGCCACTCGTAACATGGCCTGGCCTCGCCTCCTTCAGACCACCTACTATGTGCTGTTTATTTACATTTTTAGATACCTGGGGAGAGATTTACTAAGATTTTAGACTATGTTTGCGTTATAAAAGTGACGCAAATCAGCGCAAAATAATCTTTTTTTGATTTACTTCTGCACTGGAAATCACGTGAAAGAAACGCAGAGCAGTGCATAGCCCTGCTTTGCCTTACTTAGCCCCAACGGTGCGTACCAAGGGTGATGCATGGGCGTTTCCATGCAACCACCAAAGATTTCTGACGCTAAACCCAATTTGCTACATAAAGTAGACAGGGTTTAGCATCAGAAAAGTGCACCCTTTTGAAGTAGGCGCAAGGAAGGAGAAATACTTTCATTTCGTCTTCCTTTTCCGACTTTGTATGTGTGATGCACTGTACAGCACACTTACAAAGACGGAAAAGGGTTAAAGTCAGTCTATGCACAGTATTTTGTACTGGACGGTTTCCCTTCCAGTACAAAATCTATGGTAGACTCACAGAGACACCGTTGCACCATGGCGGAAAGGTGTTTCGGTGGTGCACAGCAGCTGATTTCAGCACTGGCACTAGGGAAAGGGGAGGAGAGTGCCATATTTCTGTAAAAAAAACGCTCTCCTCCTTTCTCCTTTTAATGCAGCGCAGCGTTTGCGGCTGCTGCACTGCGCTGTGTGAGTAAATGGTAAATCTGCCCCCTGGTGTCATGCCCTGCACCCTACCACCCTCTATCCACTTCTGCAACCGCTGACCCCATTAAAAAAATATTCTGTTGTGCTGACACCTATCCACCCACCCACTGCCTAATCCTCCCTCCTCCTCATGTATCCAAATATTATAAAAAATACTAGGATCCAGATCAACTAATGGTTTATAATGGTGCTTTTCGGTACAAAGAGGTACAATCGCAGAATGGATCACTTTCGAGTGCTAATGTGACTTAAGACCAAAACTTAACATTTATGCTGTGCCTAAACCTCTACATGCCTTAGAAAGCTGACCAGTTGCTAATGCATTTCATTAGACAGCAATCCTTGAGGAATCATTTATCACAAACATTTCTTATTTATTTATATATCGTCATAATCATGAACGAATAATTTGGAATACACAGGACAAGGTTGTATCTAAGATGTTTCCTTTATAAAAAAGTTTTGTTTTTTTAGTTTCAATTTTTGTAGTGCAAAACATTAATATATGTACAATTCATATACGGCAACCAAACGCTGCTATTACAATTTCTGTATCCACAGCAGTATCTTACACCCTCTGTACATTCGTATGGACTAGATAACATGAATTGCCATACAATATCATCATTCAATTCAAGATATTTGCAAATTTCTTCAGTTTTCATCAATCCTTTCTTGAAAAACAAAAGGTGTAGTGGCGTCGACGTTTTCGGTCTCACACACAATTCAACGAGACCATCCTCAGGACGAAAGAGGTTGCACCAAATCTATTATAAAACACAACATATACATTCAATATATACAATTCTCAACCTTCTCCGTATGTACAATAGTGATAGTCTGCTTACACCAAACCAAAACAAGGTGAACCATAATTAATCCAAAAGTGTATCCAACAGCAACTAACGTGATGTCAATCACACAAGTTTATACTAACCACAACCAACACCACAAGTGTGTAACACCTATCTATAAGTACTCACTAGAAATACGAGTCAAAACTACATCACTCGATCCTGAAATGGAGATATAAAAATAAAAATATATACACCAGCATCAAACCGATGTCAAAGTCAATGAAGGTAAGTAAATGCTACCAACACCGTTAGCCCTCACTCTTACCTCCAGCAAGTGTCCACTTGCTAGAAATGTCCTCAGTACTCAGCACACCTTCCTGCACAAAAACAATCCTCTGAGGCTTTTTCCTCTTTCTGTGTGTGCTGCAGGATACATAAAAAGAAGGAAAAACAGGGAGAAGTAAACATATTTCTCCTCGTTATGGGCCCCCCCACCCCGTAGAGCGTAGCATTTAGACGCATTCCCAGGTTTACTGGTGTTGATAAATCTGGGAATGCACCAAAATCCATGGATCCACCGATGGAATTCCTCTCCGGGGCAAAGTAAGACAATGCAGCAATGTGTGCTGCATTGCATTACTCTGGATTTATAAAGCCATGCAGGGCCTTGCAAGGTGGCCTTGCGTGGTTTGATAAATCCAACTTAGATTTTGCGTTGCCCTTGCGTGGTGCAAGGGTGACACCAAAACCTTCCTAAATATTCCCCCTAGGGTTTGATGGAAAACTAAAATGGCTATGATGGCATGACCCAGCTTTGCGGCAAAACCAAATACCAAGAGAAACCAAACACAAAAAAGTTCATACATAACATAGCTCTATTTTGTATAAGAAACCTATATGTGATACATGTGCTTTATATAAAAGCAAAAGCATACATCTTATGTGGCTTGCCCTTCTACGTGTGCTTTTGCTGTGAAATTTATTCTGGAGAGTGTACCGCAAGTCCAACGAAGCACCCTTGGATGGTCCTTGTGCCATGGTTCAGCATTCTGTGTGTAAGAAAGTAGCACTTTTTTCTTTATTAAATTTTTATTGGCATTTGTAATGAACACAGAACATTCACAAATACTCAGTACATACAACACAGTAGCTGCGGAACAGCCCCTGCAATGATAACTCGCATCATGCACGTACGGAGATTCAAGGAAATAAATGATTTGAGAGTAAATCGGTAAAAATACATTTAGGTGTTGTTAGGACGGAAATGTCCCTTGAATCGTAAACTGACTTGCACCCTTGGCCTGAGTAGCCCCGACTGCATATGAAACTGATATTCTGATTTTCTTTTGGCCCCAGAACACACACAATTTGTGCGCACTCAGGCCCCTCTCGCGTAGCCTGAGGTGGTTGTTGGATGCGGGCGAGTGGTGCCTTTCTGATGACTGTTTGCTAAGGACTAGTTCCTTTTTTAACATTGTGTGTTTGTCGCTGATTACTAGCGCTTCAACTTTTATCCTGCATTCATCGTGTTTAGCTGTGCACCTTTGACATTATTTTTCGTTACCTGAGGCGGAAAGCCGGGTAACATCTTGCTCTTCTACTGTCTCTGGTACGATCTTCACCTGTACCCTCCTGCCTTTGAAAATCGCGCAGCGCAACACTCTCTCTCATTGTCCCCTACCCTCACGGCTGATTTGGAGCCCAAGGGGATTCTGGGACTTGTAGGTTTATCACCTTGCTAGCGGCCATATTGGGGGGAGGCACGTCCGGCTGGTCGGCTGACTAGTGGTGCGGTCTCTCTCGCCAGCAACGCCATCAATTTAGAGGCCCTCGACTTCGCGTAGCGAACGCGTTCAGCTGTCGCACCTCAATCGCGGCAAAGGAGCGCCTAAGGAAAGCCCGTCTGCGCCCGTCAGCGTCCCGGAGGTGGACTGGTGCGGGCAGGGCTGGGGATCTGCTCCTTTGTAACTTCAACATGCTGAAATATACTGCAAATTAGCTCATCACTCTAGGGGGTAAGGCTGGGAACTGTTGCACGGTTTTCCCCAGTCGTCCCAGAGGCAAGAGGCGGTGCCCGTGCTGCGACTGGTTACCGAGAAATGCCCCCGTTACCATCCCCATCAACCTGCCCAAAACGAGCACCTGTTTACTCCTGAACACCAGGTCGCTGAGCAAACATGCTTTAGATCTTTACTGTCTTCTTTCCGAGACTAAGCCCGTCTGCCTCTTTTTAACGGAGACGTGGCTGAATGACTGCTCGGGCCCGGACATAGCTTCCGCACTCCCACCTAATTACACTATTCTCTGGAAAGACAGGGTCAACGGAAGGGGGGGTGGCGTTGCGATGGTAGTGGACAAACGGCTTAACTGTTCAATCATTCAAACCAACGTTATTCATGGGTGTGAGGCCTTGGGGTTTTCCCTTTCCTTATCATCGCATCAAACCTGTTCAGGGTTACTGTTTTACAGACCGCCTGGACCCACTGGCTCCTTTCACGAAGAGCTTCATGCTGTGGTCTCAGCGCTTTGTTTAAAAGCTGATCACTGCCTTCTCTTGGGGGACTTCAATATTCACATGGACACTAGAGATGATGCTGACACTGTTAAGCTCTTTGACACCGCCTCTCCACTGGGTCTCATTCCTTATCTCGCTGTTCCCACACACAACAAAGGTCACACGCTCAACCAAATATTTTCCACCATTCCCATTGGTATTTCCTCCCCAGCCCCTGTCCTGTGGTCAGACCATTATCTAGTGAATTTTCAGGTCTTTCACTCTGATAAGCTACCTTTCAGTATGCACAACCGCCTACCTCATACCTCGCAAGCTTATCATCGGGTATCTCCTGACACACTGGCACAAGCACTAGTATTACATCCATGCAAGTTGACAGGCAATCTTGAGGCCGATCTCGACCTCTTGCAGACTTGGTTTGTGGAGAGACTGGATGAATTAGCCCCGCCGGTGACCACCTGTAAGCCCACCTGCCGCGCGTCTGCCCAGTGGTTTACGGCTGCCCTGGGTGAGAAGCGGCGGCAGTGCAAGAGAGCCGAAAGGGTTTGGCGCCGCCACTATGATCCCAGAGCCAGGATGGCTTATAAAGAATCTATTAAACTTTACCACTATGACAATATCTTGGAAAAGAAAGCCTACCTCGCTAGAAGAATTGAAGCAGCTACTAATACCAGCAAAGAGATATTTTTAATTGTTAAGGAATTCACGTCCCCCACCACGAGCATGCCTGCTTACTCTTTTTCCGAAGTTTGGGTCACCCAACTAGCTGATTTTTTCGTAAATAAAATCAAGTCCATTCAGGACTCTTTTTTACTTTCTGATGCAGTGATACCTTTCGGTACCACGGTTTTCCCCGTTTCGCCCCTTGCTACCGATGGCCCGATCCTCTCTAACTTTCCCTCTCTTTCTCTATCAGTTTCATTGGAGCTTCTGACTAAATTAAAATCAGATTCCCCTCTGGACCCTTGTCCAGCCAAATTTCTCGCAAAATCAGCTCAAGCTATCAACGCCTTAATTAATCCTGTGCTTAATCTATCACTCAGCTCGGGGGTGGTCCCTTTGGCTTGGAAGCAGGCTCTTATCTTGCCGCTTCTCAAAAAGCCTAATTTGGATCAGTTGTTACATGCCAACTATAGGCCCATCTCGCTCCTTCCAGCATTTGCCAAAGTCGTAGAGAAGCATGTCCACTGCTCCCTCTCCAACTTCCTTGAGACCAACAACATTCTGCATAACACCCAGTCCGGCTTCCGCACTAACATGAGCATGGAGACTGCTCTATTAGAAGTTACAGAGGCAATCAAGGAGGTTCTAGATTCGGGGGGTAAGGCGATGCTGGTAATGCTGGATCTCTCGGTGGCCTTTGACACCGTCCCCCACTGTGGTCTCCTCTCAAGACTAAGGAGATTGGTCTGCGGGGGACGGTGTTCAGCTGGTTTGAGTCTTTTCTAGCGGACCGCCGTCAAACGGTCTGGGCCCCTCCGTACTCTGCCGTAGTGCCGCCATTGGAGGTAGGAGTGCCACAGGGCTCAATTTGGAGCCCCACTCTTTTTAACATCTTTATGGCCCCCTTAGCGACACTGGCGGAGTCATATGGTGCCCAGATCGTTTCTTACGCGGATGACACCCAGCTCCTCTTCTCTTGCAGGAAGGGCGCTGATTTTGATGGAGAGAGTATTAAAAGTTGCCTTGAGGCTGTGTTCAAATGGTTCCAGCTAAACAGCCTCAAGTGCAACTCGGACAAATCGGAGGTGCTCATTTTTTCGCTGCCTTTCGGATCCTAGGTGGAAGGCTTGGTGGCCTGCCGCTATGTCTCCTCGCTCCGCCGCCTCTGACACAGCCAAGAATCTGGGAGTAATGATTGACAACTCCCTCTCTTTGAAGCCCCAGATTCTTGGCCTAGTTGGTAAATGTTTTGGCATTCTTAAGATGCTCAGGAAAGTTCTTCCGTTGCTCGCCCTTGGCCATAGAAAAATCACCGTGCAGGCACTCATAGGTTCCCGCCTGGACTATGCTAACGCGTTATATCTCGGACTTCCGGAGTATCTCCTATTCAAATAGTTCAAAATTCGGTCGTGCGTGCCATCTTTGGCCTTTATCGGAGAGCCAGTGCTAAAGATCTTCTGAAAACTCTCCATTGGCTTCCTATTCGGAAACGTATCGTTTTCAAGACGCTTATGCTGGCCTTTAAAGCTCTCCACGGTACGGGCGCAAAGTATGTCAGTGAGCGGCTGATCTTCTACCAGCCATCTAGATCACTTAGGTCAGCTTTGCTGGCCTTGGCAGCCGTTCCTGGTATTCGGCGAGCCCGTATCGGAGGCCGCTCTTTTAGACACCTAGCGCCTCAACTGTGGAATTCTTTGCCGGTGACTCTGGGAAAGACTGTCACCCTGTTAGCTTTTAGGAAGGACCTGAAGTCTTGGCTTTTCGTTCAGTAGAACCGGCCATCCTCTGCCTGCCCTGCTCCTCATCAGGTTCGAAGTGCCGGGACACTCCTCGGAGTAGCTGAGCGCTATACAAATCATACAATAACATAACATAAGCCCAAAATTGACCACAAGGCCCAGGGCCTGGCTTGTAGGTTAGGAGGGATATCGAAAGCGTGTTCTCTAGCAGACACAAGGCTACAGATTGTGTCAACAGGAACATGAACTGTGAGTGGTGGTTGCAGCATAGCGTTAGCCTCACCTAACAGACATGTCTCATTGTGAAATGCTTATTGTTCACATACCAAGAAATTACAGTGGGGTTACCGCGTGGGTATTACTGAACATTGATTGGTTTTATGGTCACTCTTATTTTCTTGCTTCTTATTTGATGACTGTCCTTGTCACATCTTGACCATCTTGTGTTTGTTCCTCCCATGAAGCATAGCCTCTTTACCATCCTTTTGTGTTTCAAATCTTTTTATTTTCCATCAAAAGAAAAAACCACACTCCACAGGGGTATTAGGAACACAGCGATAAGCCTACAACCCTATCCAGGGCCGGCCGCGTGGTAGGAAAGTACATCAGATGGCTATGAATTCTAGGGAAAGGTTAGAACATACACAGCGTTGCGCCTACAACCCCAAAGGGGCCGGCCGCGATCATATATCAGAGTGTAGTGTCAGCTAGGCCTGTGGAGTGGCAAGACGCAGGGGGTCTACCTGTGCGACAAACGGGCAACGAGCCCGCATTCAACAATCAACTCAACAGGGCACCAGGGCCCGGAAAATGACAGTGACAGCAGAGGGGAGAGCAGGCGAAAGAAAGTGAGCGAGAATAGGGAGGAAAGATAGAAAATCAAGAGTAGAAGCAGCGTGTGCAGGGGAGGGAGGGCCAAAAGTCTAATCCAGTGTCAGCAGCATTGGGACGTGGTGCAGGGGGGCAGTCATGGAAGCAATCTGCTCGGAACAGGGGGGATGATAGCGTCTTCAAACAAGTGCAGCGTCCTACGTTTGGTGGGCACATATCGCGCACGTTCAACAGCACAGAGGTATTTGACATGGGGCTGCCAGACAGCTTTGAAGCGGGTATCACGTGCCTGCAGCCGGTCCGTGAAAAGCTCCATTGTGACAACATGCTAGAGGCGCACAAACCAAGCCGCGATTGGAGGAGCTTCGGGTTTTTTCCAGTACAGGGCTATAAGCTGTTTGGCAGCACCCAGCATTTGGAGCGTCAAGATCCAATCGCTCCTGGTCAGGGCCTTCAGGGCAGCAGGTTTGACACCCAGCAGGATGGTACTTGTGTTTTCAGGCAAAGGAAATCTCAGCACCCCCTTGATGTTGCTAAGGACCTCCTTCCAGAATAGAGTCAGCGACGGGCATGCCCACCAGATATGAATGAGATCCCCCATTGCAGATCGGCACCGCCAGCACAGGGGAGAGGAGGTAGGAAACATCTTATGGAGACGCTGGGGAGTGTAATACCATTGGGTCATAAGCTTATAGGCGTTTTCCCGCTGCGGGATGCTACGGTACACTTTGGGGATATCCAGCCATAGCCTATGCCATTGCGCAGGAGTAATGGCCGTGTCCGACAGTGCCTGCCATCTGTCCTGGTAAGGGTGGGAGGTCGACGTTTGCGGGTGCTGGAGGATCTGGTAGATTAGGGATACTAGCCCCTTCGATTCGATGGGGTGGCGAGCCAACCGCTCAAAAGGAGTGAAGGCGCGCACGGCCGCCTGGTATATTGCATCTGCAGTCACCCAATGTCGCAGCTGGGTATACTGTAGCTGCGCCATTGATGGTAGACGGAACTCATCTCTACATTGAGCGAAGGACTAAAGTTTGCTCTCTTCAAACAGATCTGTGACTGCCCTGCAGTCTCCCTGTGCCCACTTGGCGAAGGCTCGCGACTGTTGTGCCGGTGGGAAAGACGGGTTCCCCTCTATCGGGGTGTGCGGTGAGGGGAAGGTCGTGAGGCCTCTGCGCACAGCTACCTTGGTCCCAAATGTTGAGCACCGTCCTTGTGGGGACCGCTAGGTATGCGCTCTTGGAGCGCGCCGCCCGCTGATGCCAGACCAGTTCCCAGATGGTTCGCCCTGTCACGGCCCGGTCCATGTGGATCCATCCCTTTTCACTCTCCGTCACTCCCCATTCCACCACAAAGCGGTGATGCGAGGCCCAATAGTAGTCCACTAAATCGGGGCATGCTAGTCCCCCCCTGTCTCGTGGTGTCATTAGCAGCTTCTGGGAGAATCGGGGTCTTTTTCCGCCCCAGATAAAGGTTGTGAGGGCACGCTGGAGGTCTCGTATGTAACGGAGCGGGATTGGCGTGGGGAGGCACTGGAATAAGTACAAGATTTTAGGGAGGATTGACAGGCGTTGAGCCTGCCCAGCCACATCAACACTAGGGGTCGTCACTGCCGCAGGTCCTCCAGAACCGACCGCCGACACACCCGCCAATTGACTTGCGTCCACGTGTCGAGGGAAGGGGTTATCTGGAGTCCGAGGTAGCGGATGCCTTGGGTAGCCGACTAGTATGGCGCTAGTTGCTCAAGGTGGGGGATCTCAGCCTCCGGAATGGTAAGATTGAGGACCCAAGACTTGCTGTGATTGATCTTGAGGCCAGAGGCCCGCTCAAAAAGGGTCAACGCTGCATGGAGTGCCGGTAGAGACTCACCGGGGAGAGTGAGGGTAAGAAGAAGATCATCAGCGAACAATGCCACCTTGTTCTCGCAGCCCCCATGGAGATACCATGTATGTCGGGTGCCTGACGGATCATTGCGGCCAGTGGCTCTACCACAAGGGCAAATAGTAAGGGTGAGTGGGGGCACCTGGGGATGGTGAACGGCGCCGAGAGCTGCCCATTAATCCGAATCCGGGCCTGCAGGATAAGATATGGGGCCATTATCCTGGTGATCATGCCCTGACCCAGCCCAAGCTTACCGAGGACCGCCCGCATGAATCTCCAGTCCACCCAGTCAAACGCCTTCTCCGCGTCTAGCGATAGAAGGCAAGCCGGAATACCCCAGTGGCGCGCTTTCCCTACCAGGTGAGCTATTTTACGCACGTGTCTGCCCCCTGTTGATTGCGGATAAAGCCGACTTGATCCGTGTCCACAAGACCCGGCATGTGGGGGTCCAGACGCTTCGCTAAGAGCTTGGTGTAGATTTTAAAGTTGGTGTTCAGCAAAGCAATGGGGCGGTATGAGGCACACTTTGCAGGGTCCTTCCCTGGTTTCAGGATCAGCGCTATCTCTGCCATTCCCATGTCACGGGACAGCCCCTCCGTGTCAGTGAACAAGTTGAACAGCCGCAGGAGATGGGGCCAGAGCTGCGACTGGAACATACGATAAAAAGACAAAGGTAGACCGTCCGGCCCCGGAGTCTTCTCGAGGGGGAGATCCCGCATGGAGGCTGCTATCTCCTCCTGAGTGATGGGGCCTTCCAGGGTCTTTGCATGGTAGGGGTGAAGCGGTGCCCCCGTGTATTTGTTCAGGACGACTGCCACTGCGTCTGGGGACGGTGGTTCCTCCCGATACAGTGCGGAGTAGTAGGCCCGGAACGCTTCGCATTTGTCCGTCTCCCAGGTGACTCTCGTCCCATCAGGAAGCAGGACATTGGCTTTATGGGCCTTGGCAGCACGCGCCCTCAGGCGCCTTGCCAATAGTCTGCCCACCTTGTCTCCACCTTCGAAGTATTTCTGCTTCAAGGCCAGCAGGGAGGTTTCCGCTTTGTTAGTGCGTAGAAGCCGGAGCTACCCTCTGAGGTTGGCAAGCCGGCGCCTAGAAGCCGTGGAGGTGCCACCATGGTCTCTCAGTTCCTCCAGTTTTATGTCCTGCGTCAGACTATCTTCTTGGGCCCTGGCCGCGCGCGCATGCGCAATTGAGGGGGTGGTAATGTGTACCCGGATCGTCGCCTTGAAGGCGTCCCATACTATAGGGAAGGGCGTCTCTGGCAGGTCATTACTAGCAAAATAGGAGTCTATAGCCGTTTTGATGCTATTCACGTCGGCCGCGTCTCGGAGGATGCCTGGTGGCAGACGCCACTGCGCCTCTCAAGCGGGGTGGACGGCCGGGTCCTGCAAAAGCAGTTCAACATGCGCATGGTCCGACAACGAGATAGCGGATATGGAGGTTCCCAACACGTCCCAGCAGAGCATGGGAGATGAATAAATATTAGATACGGGAGTACGAGCGGTGGGCATGAGAGTAGAAAGAGTAGTCCTTCAGCCCCGGGGAGTGATAGCGCCATACATCAAATAGCCCCAGTTCCGTAACGTGGGCGCGCAGCGCGGAGGACATGGCCCCAGTTCCGCAGACCGAGGCTTCACTACGATCTACATCCGGGTCCCAAACCAAGTTAAAAATCCCCCCCCCCCAGGATCAGGGAAGGGTCTTCCCGCGGGACATGCGTTTTTAAAAGTGTGCACAGGTACAGATCCTGCAGCTGGTTGGGTGCGCACACATTACATAGAGTGAAGACGCGCCGGCCAATGCCTACACTTACCCTGAGAAAGCGCCCATCCCCACTCCTGAAGGGCTTGGATTCTCCCCCCCTGATGCCAGTTCTGCACAATATCGCCACACCTGCTGTCTTGGTGTCTGTTGCAGCCCACAATTGGAGGGGGTACTTGGGATGTGCCATGCGCCCAATATCTGCCTGCAAGAGGTGGGTCTCCTGTAAAAATATGATGTCAGGATTCTGCTGCAGGAGGTATCGCCAAGTTTGTCGCCTCTTATTGGGGGAGTTCAGACCTTTGACATTAAGCGTCAAGACCTTTAAGGGACTAGGTAAGGGGGCTGTCATAGTGAAGCCCTAGTGGGAGCCGCCTGCGCCCCACCACCCCCGCTGCGCATCAACACACCATCACAGATACTGTTTGCCAGCACGCCCCATGCCAAGCGCCACCGCTGCATAGCCCCCCACCCCACACAGGTAGAGAAGAAAAGAGAGAAAGAGAAGGGAAGCAGAGAGAAGCAGAGAAGAAAGAGATACAAGAGAAAAAGGTAGGGACCCAACAGTGGCCAACAGGGCCAAGTCCAACTGATCCCGTCGTCGAGCATCCTACACCCAAGGGTTCGGATAAGCCCAGGGATGTCACCCCCTCAGGAATCAGCAGAGGTAGGGGCGTAGTCGGTCTCGAGGTCATCGCGGGGAGGAGCCCCGTCCCCCACCCGATAGAAAGGAGCCAGGGCGCAGAACTGGATGGGACATTCGTCAGCAGTCACAGCAAGGGGAAGAGGAAGGAGGGTGCTTGCTCCGTGGGCATGTGGGTCATGGGTTACAATGAACATCTGCCTGCAAGTTCACGGGGTTGACGGGCCGGATGCAGCCTCATCCCGGTCCCCCTCTAGGGACTTGATATGAGCTATAATGTCCTGCTTAGTCTGGGAGGCAGACTGCTCATCCATGCGAGGCGAACGTCGGTGCCGTTGGACCGTGGTCCAGGTCAGTTTGGCTGGGATTTGCTATTGCCACCGTGGGCGGACCGGGCTCGTCGGCGGCGACGTCGGTAGGTGTAGGAGCTGTGCCGCTTTAGCGAATTTCTGCACGACTTTTCGTTTGGCCTCCCATTGGAATATGAGGGCAAAGGGATAGCCCCATTGGTAGGTGATGCCCATTTCCCGCAGCCTTTCTGTCACCGGCTTGAAGGCTCGCTGTCGCTGCAGGGTGTTGGGTGCCAGGTCTTGAAAGATCTGAATCTTGTGGCCCCTATAACTAAGGTCTGGCTTGCCCCGCGCAGCCCGCAAGATGGCCTCCTTCTCCGTAAAGAAATGGACCCTTGTCAGGATATCCAGAAGGAGCCCGGGCACCCCGTCGGCCCGGAGACCCGATAGGCACGATCTAGAACCGGTTGCAAGGCATCGTCATCCCCCCAGACCTCATGAAGGAGCTGCGCTACGTAGGTCAGGATATCTGTCCCCTCTTCCCCGAGAGGCACCCCGCGGATACAGAGGTTGTTCCGGCAGCTTCTGTTCTCCAAATCTTCCTGCTTGACCCGCAGCTCTATGTTTTGCTCCTCCATCGCCGCAAGGCATTGCCACAGGTGCTCTTGGTCCTCAGTGCGGGCATCGACTGTCTTCTCCAGACCGTCCACACGGTCACCCAAGTCCGTGATCTCTTTCCGCAGCTCCCGCACACAAGTGTGGACCTCAGAGCGTAGGGTGCCGATCTCCATTTTAAGCTCCGACATAAAGGATGCCATAAACGCCTGTGTCACTGGCAACGCATCCCCGGAAGTCCGCGGTGCCTCCTCTACTGGCGCCGCTGTCCTCGCTTTGCCCCACATCGCCACTACGGAGTTGTCCCTGGGGGCCGCTGTTGCATCGGGCTTCCCCCCTTTGGAGCGCGTCATGGCCAGGGTCGGTGTGTCCCGCAGCCCGCCTAGCCGATCGGAGCTTTTAGGGCCGGGTCCGCAACTTCCAAGAGCGATGTCCGTTGCGCGGTGAAGGGCCCCACTACCAGGCCCCCCTAGATCCCCTCTCCGGACCGCCGTATCCCAAGTCTCCCTTCAGCAACGCCGGCAGCCCAGTCGCAAGCTACCGGGGGACTCTGTAGTTAGGCCGCACCAGCAGGCTTCTCCCGGGGGTATCCACAAGATGGCGGCCCCTCTGCAAATAGGCTGCGCCTAGCTCTACACAGGTAAGTCCCAGGTTCCCCAGACCATAGGGGCCCGGGGCGCAGCTCTTCCGGTCCCGTCACAAGCAAGAAGGGGGGTCGATGCACCCAAGAGCCAAGGTTGGTAGCCCCCCGGGCGGATGCAGGCTGACAAGGCGGGGGGGGCGTTCGCAGTGCCTTCACCCACCTGGGCTCCTCCACCAGGGACTCCTCTACGCGCTCCCCCGGATCGATGCAGCGCAGCCATCTCCCCAGCAGCGACGGCGGTCCAGCCACAACCCACTGGGAGCCTCCGCAGCCACCCCCCTGCTCACCAGGCGCGGGTCGCTGCAGACACCAACGTGGGACCCCCACCTCCACCAGCGCTCCTCACCTCGGGCTCGCCTAAACAGGGCGAAGGAGGGCTGTCTGTTCTTCGCAGGGCTGCCGCGCACAGGGCCGCTTCACAGGCCAGGGGGGCCCCGTCAGCACCAGAGCCCGCACCAGGGGCCCAGCAGCGGCAGGCCCGTCACCGTCGCCGCTCCAGGTCCGCTCCAGCCGGCGCCAACGGGGGGGATCGCACCACAGGAATCAGTGACCCCCCTGAGGTCAGCAATCCACGGGATGGGCCACTGCGCGGGCCTCGCAAAATGGCGGCTCACAGGTCCTGGGGGTCACCGCCAACATGGGAACCAGCACCAGACGTCCAGCAGCGGCAAGCCCGTCGGTCGACCCCGCTGGGTGAGCACCTCAGCCGGGGCAGGACTCCCCGTCACTGCCAAACGGGGGGGGCGCACCACAGGAGTCAGCGACCCCCTCGGGGACAGCAGTCAGCAGGACGAGTCTCCGGGCAGGCTTTACAAGATGGCGGCTCCCGCCTCAGGGCCTCCGCTGTCCCCGCGCCGCCAATCCTCGTCACCTCTGCAAATCACCAAAGCACATCGCCCAGGACGCCCCAGGGTGCGCTGGTCAGTGTTTACCTCTGGGTAGGTAGCGATGGCCCCTAGCTCTGCTAGAAAATGCTTACGTTGGTGGTGGACGTCGGGAGATCGCGGGAGACACGTCCTACCTCATCGCCGGTCAGACCACGCCCCCGAAAGTAGAACTTTTAAGCACTAGGACTTCTGATGACCTCATCAGCAGACAGCTTTCAGTAAATTTAGCATTCCATTTTTCAGGCCCTACTCTGCTGCCTGAAAGGTATTTAATATAGGCCCTGATGTTCTGCTATTCACCCCCACCTCCCTCTCTGCTTTACCTCCGCCTCCTGAAATATATCCTCAGTTATCAACTTGAGAGCGAAGAGCTGACAACAAATCATTGAGAGCCACTCCTCAGGTTATACCACAATCCACTGTCAATGGGGGGGGGGGGTGAGACTCAAGAGAGGCGCACGGACAAAGGTGAGACAGCCCACATCCGCCATTTACCCACCACTTCTCTCAGACCTCTGGAAACCTGGCCGAGGCAGGGGAAAAACTGGGAAAGCGAATGTTTACACGTGAAAGTACAACACTGGAAATAAAACTTGCGGTTTTCACTCTTGATTTTCATGTAATGGAAGTGAATTCGTAGGATCTTGAATTCGATATTTATGCTACCGTTTTCCTATGCCACTGAAGCACAACAGGCTTATTACAAGATGGCTGTTTATCTTTTGTGGGCAGAAGTCCGCGTTCTATTTAACACAGATAAAAAGTGCCACAGGAATGTCTCAAGCACTTTTCGCAGATGAGTTTTCCATTAATCCGGGGCCGTGAAGCCAATTCGGATCTGTGAAATCTGCGCCAGTTCCCGCTTCCTGCGCCCTTCTCACTCCCAGCCGTGATTACATTATTTCTGGCAGCGGAAAATGTTTAAAGCCATTTTCACTTTTCACAACGTGAGGCGAGTCAGACGTATCATGGCCTTATATATTGAGCAGATAAATGGGAAGTTCAGGTTACTACCTCAAGCGAAACATTTAATTTCCAGGTTCATATATTCCTTCGAATTACAATGTTTGGATAAGTGACTGGATATGAAAACTTTACTAAGAAACCGTTGACCTCCGTCCGACCTCTTTCTGGCACAGCTTCTGGAAGTCGCTGATGTATATGTAATTGCTGCTATATTTCGCTGCCATTTTAAAACGTGGACGTTTTCGGGGGCATTAATCTCAGATGTCAGAAAACGGAATGGCCATGCAAAGAAGAGAGGTGGCATTTTTGTGCCAACATAAACGTGAGGGAGTAAATTAAAGAAATTGGTGAATTCCAGTCGCCCGTCTCCTCGCCCTTGGATATCCTTTGTGTGGTTTGCGAAATAGACTTCAAAAGAATCCAAAACGGATGCAGGAACATATTTTTCCAATTAGTGAGCACGCTGAAGAGGTGTTGACTGCCCAGTCTGCAGGCCCCAGTAACTTCCACCAAGGAAAAAGAAGTGAAAGCGTGTTGGTACAAATGTATTAGTATTTTTTTCAAGCTTCGGCGGCAAAAGCAAATGTTCTTCTACTATGATATTTTCTGCTAATAATGCCCCTGCCACCAAAAGCATATGTGCTCCTCCCTTAAAACTGAAAATAGGGAGAGAAGTTTAACACATTTTGAAAGAAAATCATGAAGCCTAGAGCATAGTGCCTTTATGTTTCTTTGAAAAAAAAAATTGTGGATAAAAAGATTGGTTTTCGTTTCCTGGGCTCAATATTTTCTCCTTCCTACTTTTACTTTCCTAATTCATTTCTTGGACGCTTTCATTTGTTTTCTTTCTTGCCCTGAGAATATTTAACATTAAGCATGCATAGGGTTAGAAACTGTGGAAACAGGTTTTCTACTACATGAAAATTAAGCTTATTAGGCGTTGGGCATCTTACTAAAAAAGATATGGTACCTACTGAACAACCACGCTCTGGACTCACGGAAACATGGCTAAACCTTACCAGTGCACCGGACATTGTTACCGCCATCCCCGCTGGCAACAAGATAGCTAAACAAGACCGCTAGCACCTGCCTGGAGGTGGAGTCATATTCAAAGATAATATCAGCTGCACAAACAACACAAATACCCCCACCAGTTACATGGAATAACTCAGGTTCAAGATAAACATCACAGTCAACTTCTCCCTGTGTGAAACTCCCAAATGCAGACCACACCAATTTCACCAGTGACATCACAGACTTTGTTGCACCTCTCATCTCCCTGCTTGGTCACAGGAAAAAACATGGATCTGACTATTATAATCAGCTGCCACCAACATTTAGCAGTGTCATGCCCTGTTCATGGAGACCTCAGCTACCCAAGTTAAAACGAGTGCCACTTTAAGTGTGCCTGTATCACAGAGCAGAGGCTAGCACCCTGTTGTAGAACAACAAATCTAAATCATGTAAAACTCTTGACAGGAGACTAAAGACATGTCTCCTACCCCAAAAACATAATGGTCTGTTAGAATGAGAACATCAGGATGAGATGATCACATGGATACTACACCAGAGATTTGACCCTGCAAAGCCCTTGCAAAGCTTGTCTTTTCACTGGTGAATCCATACACCACAAATAATTTTGTTCTATCAGGTTGCCGGATGGTTATGCTGTTCCTGTCGTTTTCATACATCTTTACTAGCCATTGCTGTACTGCAATCTAAGTGGCCGTCATTGATTTTGTGGCGTGCCACTAAACGAATATGTCATGCATAAGCAGAGATCTTCCTGCAGATTTTGTTTACTTTTGCTCCAGCAGTAATTGTGTCTGACATTTGCCAGAAATGTTGCTATTGTTGTCAGCATATTTGCACACAATCTGCGACTGGTTGGGCATTGTAACTTTTTCATCATCTAGGTGTGAATGTTCAAAAACATTATGAAGTTTCCATTGCAGACCAGAGACTGATTCGATTTGTGAAGACGCACCATCACATCAGCCATATGAATGGTTAAGTTCATCTGGCAGATGAGTGTGTCAAATTCACCAAAATATGGTGAAATCTCTCGGTGTTCATAGTTAGAATTGCAGCTCTGCAGAAATTGCTTATGCATCTTCTAGCTCGAGGACTTGGCATTAGCAAAACCTGCCTGTGTCATGCTAAAAAGTGCTAACTGTGCAACCTGTTAAGCACTTTGGCACCTTGGGCCTCATTCACAAAAATGTCAAAAACACGCAACAGGTGTCCAGCAAAACATGGGTGCAGATTCCGTACTTTTGGAATTTTACAAAAGTTTTAAGAGATCGGAAACTAAATTGTCAACACTTTCAAATGTCTAAGTTTGTGGGTCTTCACAAACTCACAGGCATTCTCACAATGTAATGACCACTTCTTAACAAACCGTAACCCCATTTTATAATGTATTCAAAGTATATCTTTGCTTGAGTAAATCAATCTACAAGTGCAAAACCAACTTCTCTCAATTAGAAAAAGGACTTTGCCAGTGGTGCCTCCTCCGCTAAGTCGGAGGAGCGTCGCCACACTGCTTTTAAGCAGTATAAATAAAGGAAACATAAAATGATAATAACTAGGTTATTATCATTGTATGTTTCTGTGCTGCTTCGCAGGCGGGCGGGTGGGGCTACTTTACTCTTAGTAGTTTGCCCACTCCAAGTGCACAATGACTGTTTAGCCGGCCCTTTGGGCCCCCCCCAAACAGTCATGCGCACTTCGCATGTTCTCCGTACAGGTAGTATTACTGCCTGCGTGGAGAACATGGCCAGGCCCCCAGTCACCATCTGAGTGCCGAACCATGGTGCTCAGACCAATCACAACGCTGCATTGCAGTGTTGCGATTAGTCAGGGGAGCCTGGGTGCATCCTGGTTCCTATTCGTTGCCGGTGGAGTCCTGACATGGAGGAGAGACACGGTTGTGATGAGGTACGTTAATATTAATATTTTGTACATCCCCGACCCCCTCGTCCCTGCCCCCACCCAGCCACCTCCGATCAGTGTTGGCCGCCACTGGACTTTGCCATCATAAATAAGAGTATTTGTGAGTGTTAGCTTCATGTACAGGCAAAGATAACAAAGGTCATCTTGTACCTATTGTTAGCAATCAATCAGAAATCTTTTGATAAAAATATTCAATTAAAATAACGTTGATAAAAATTACTTTATGAAATAAGGATATTGTACCAGAAAGTGCCCACGTATATGAAAATCTACCTTAACCAATTTGAAACATTTGTACAACGCTCCTTAATCATACCCTCGCAAAAATATCCTACCACTGATTCCACATTTCTTTGCCTCAGCATAAATACATTAATTAGGACGTTAAAGTGTGCTGCTTTTTGCACTATGCTGCTATGTATGGTGTTAACACACTATCAACCCTTCCTTTCCTGGGTGCCCCAGAACATGGATTGCGTGTTTAAACTGAAGTATGCTGTGCTGCTTAAGCTTTCAAGTACTTGCCTCCTCTGCTGTATTTTTTCTTTGTCATACAGCCCGGTCTTGCTTAATTTCAATGAATGATGGACTCTCCTGGCTCTCGGACCTCATAGTTTCTTTGAAAAGCTGAACTTTGACAAACACCTTTTATATTTAGCCCAAAGTTGTCAAACGTGTCCATTAAGGGGCCAGGAAACAGAACAGGGCCACCCTTTGGCCAGCTTCTGTAAACCTGTGCAGGAAACAGCTTCAAACTTTGCAGTTTAATTTTGACTTGTTTTTATATTTTTCTCCAAAAGAAGCATTAGTAATATGAAAAAATAAATGAAGAGTTCCTGTGAATTTCTAGTTACAGATGATCACGGGTTTATAACCAACAAGCCAACTTTCTATCGCAGAGTATTTAGTATTCTTATATATGTGTTTGAGTAGCTCATTAGAATAATAAAACGAATTAGGTCGATTTACAAGATATCTAGTTGGCTTCGGGATATATATATATATATATATATATATATATATATATATATATATATATATATTATTGTTGATGAATTAAAATCTTACAATATTATACAATAATAAAAACATCATCAGGGAAATCAATTTCAGGGCTGAAAGTGTGATCACATAGTATATGCCATTTTCCTTTCCACTGCTCTCATTAATTTTACAAGTATACAATTCATTGCTGTATCAGATGATTTAAAACATGCTATCACAGCTTGTCTACATGAACGAACGGTATCCTTAGCAACCTGATTTAAAAAAATGCACATTGTGCAGTGATGATATGTCGCTCATAGGCATTAAAACATACTGAATATTGTGCACAATCTTACATAGAGCACTTTGCACAAGGGTACACAAGCCTAGATGTACTGTGCTAGGTTTGTAAGTCAAACCAATCATGTTGAGGTACAGTGAAGTATGACTATGAGATGGTGTGGCATAAGGAATTACTAAAATGGTTGGTGTTTTATTTTTTAACAACATCAATATACATTTAAACAAGAGGGTACAGAAGTTTAAAAAACAATAATGAGCAAGTATGAATGTGTTTAATGGACATTTGCTTTTCATGTAATTGTTTTTGCTCAAATGCGGTGGTGTGTTTTACACTGTACATCGTCCAATGCCATTGCTTGAAAATAAAGCGAAGCCCAATCATGATTTGTTTGCAAGGTCAGATCCAACTATCTAACAAGCTCCCAGCACACTAAGGAAGGAGGCAAGATTGATGTACTGCTGATTAAGCCGTTCAATATATTTTGTGAGAGAAGATGGAACATGTTCTCCCATTACTGCATGGATCATGATTTCCCAAAATGCCAGGGCCAGAGAAGGTGACATCACATAGTTTTTCATAGAGGAGATGACAGCTGTCTCCTACTTGCTGCTGAGGGCTGGAGAAAGAGCAAATGGGGGAGTTAGTGACATTCTGAACCACGAGTAAGTGCAAAAATATCTGCAAAGACCTTGCCTCTTCTTTTAGCACTTCCGGTGAGTGTAATGTCTTCATTGTTTACTGGTAATCTTTATTATCCTTATGAGTGTTTCTTTATGCAGAAAGGAGAAAAATACCTGGTTTTGTGCTGCGAACTAGGCTCTCCCCACCAGAGTGAGAGCTGTAAATTGATAGATTACCTATCATTCTTCCTAATTTAACACATCTATTTGAAGGGGTAAAACACCTTCACTCCGCATTTTTTACTCCGCATACCTTTACTCCGCATACCATCATAACGCAGGTACTGTTACTCCGCAAAATATTACAACGCATGCCATTATGTCTTATATGCTTTTACCACGCATGCTTTTACAACGAAATTCGTTGTAAAAGCATGAATGGTAAAAGCATTTGTTTTTTATATTTAAGTGTAAGGTAAGTATATGGTTTTAGTTTGGGGGTGTTGGAGTATAGGTTTTAGGGGTTCAGGGGTATTTTAAGGGTGGGTTTGGGTTATGGGGTACAGGGGTATTTAAGGGTTAAGGGATAGGTTTGGGTATTGGGGTATAGGGGTATTTTTAGGGTTCAGGGGTATTTTTGGGTTTTGGGGTACATGGGTATTCAAGGGTTAAGGGATAGGTTTGGGTACTGGGGTACAGGGGTATTTTAGGGTTCAGGGGTATTTTGGGGTTTTGGGGTACAGGGGTATTTTTAGGTTTCAGGGGTAGGTTTGGGTTTTGGGGTACAGGGGTATTTTTAGGGTTCAGGGGAAGGTTTGGGTTTTGGGGTACAGGGATAATTTTAGGGTTCAGGGCTAGGTTTGGGTTTTGGGGTACATGGGTATTTTTAGGGTTCAGGGGTAGGTTTGGGTATTGGGGTACAGGGGTATTTTAGGGTTCAGGGGTATTTTGGGGTTTTGGGGTACAGGGGTATTTTTAGGTTTCAGGGGTAGGTTTGGGTTTTGGGGTACAGGGGTATTTTTAGGGTTCAGGGGTAGGTTTGGGTTTTGGGGTACAGGGATAATTTTAGGGTTCAGGGCTAGGTTTGGGTTTTGGGGTACAGGGGTATTTTTAGGGTTTAGGGGTAGGTGTGGGTTTTGGGGTACAGGGTAATTTTAGGGTTCAGGGCTAGGTTTGGGTTTTGGGGTACAGGGGTATTTTTAGGGTTCAGTGGTAAGTTTTGGGTTTGGGGTACAGGGGTATTTTTAGGGTTTAGGGATTGGTTTGGGTTTTGGGGTACAGGGTACATTTATAGGGTTAAGATGGGTTAGTGTTTAAGGGAGTTGGGGTATTTTAAGGAGTAAGGGTGGGTTAGGATTTTGGGGTGCTGGGGTATTTTAAGGGAGCAGGGTGGTATTAGTTTTAAGGGTGAAAAGAGTATTTTTTTAAAAATTTAAATATATATATATATTTTTTTATTATTTAAAAAAATATATCAATGTTAAATATATATATATTTATATACATATGCATTAATTGGTATATATATACATTACCTACTGGCGGTCGCCAGTAGGTATATATAGTTAGGATTTTTTCTCTATGGGATTTTTGAAAATTCTATGTCTAATAACTTTGGCGTTTGTGGACGGAATTGGCTGAAATTTTCAGGAAAATGGAACATTTTGTTTCTGAGCAGCCCCTGAAAATTTGGGGGGGGGTTCGTCAAGGGGGGGCCGAGAAAAAAGGGGGGTCCCAAAACGTGTTTTTAACATTGAGTTTTCCATAGGGCGGTTGGCCTCACTTTTAGCCCGAACGGCTGAATGGATTTGCACGAAACTTGGCAAAATTGTAGGGACTGGTAGCCCGATGTGCCTTTGCTAGGTCTCAATATATGTGTTCCAGTGGATTTTGAGAAATTAACGTTCAAAAAAAGATATATATCTGTAACAGCGGACCAGGCAGCGCTCCGGTTCGCGGACTTTACGCGTTACGGAGCTTTGTGAAGCGAAGCTGATTGGTTCTCCGGCATCTGTAAACATTCCAAACAGTCCGTAGCGGCCGCCATCTTGTCTCTCGGTAGGATCGAGAGACAAGAGGAGGCCAAAGCGAAGGGGCAAATGACCATAAGGGGGCATAGTAGATCCTCCCTGACCCTCTAGGTTTGATGTGGAGGTTTTAAAAGGGCCCCGCGGGGCAAAAAAATAATAATAATAATAATCGAACGGCTGAATGGATTTGCACGAAACTTGGCAAAATTGTAGGGACTGGTAGCCCGATGTGCCTTTGCTAGGTCTCAATATATGTGCTCCAGTGGATTTTGAGAAATTAACGTTAAAAAAAAGATATACATCTGTAACAGCGCTCCGCTTCGCGTACTTTTCGCGTTACGGAGCTTTGCGAAGCTGATTGGTTCTCCGGCGTCTGTAAACATTCCAAACAGTCCGTAGCGGCCGCCATCTTGTCTCTCGGTAGGATCGAGAGACAAGAGGAGGCCAAAGCGAAGGGGCAAATGACCATAAGGGGGCATAGTAGATCCTCCCTGACCTCTTAGGTTTGATGTACCATTTTGCCAAGTTTGGTGTAATTCCGTTCAGCCATTCAGGCTGTAGACGTATCTAAATGTCCTATGGAAAATTGCATGGGGAAAACACATTTGAAAGTGTTGAAATTTAGAACCAATTAAAATGTTACTTTGGTTTTGTATTTGTGTGTGATGAAAGTTAATTGGTTATGTATATATCTAAAATGAGAGGAAACCACAGCCATTTTGTGATACTACTGTCTGAGTTACATTTGTGAGGAATTTTTGGTGGTCAATTGCTGGTGTTTGATTTACACAGTACTAACACTTCTCCTACTTTTAAAAAGGTGAGTTGTTAATTTGTAAGGGGAACTATGTTGTACACTTGAAGATAATTTGAAAAATGTTTTCTGTTATTTATTTACAGTCCTTCTGTTATACTAAATACTTGATAAAGTTAGTTTTATATTATGTATTACTAAAAACGATAAATGAAAGTGATTATTTTTTTCTGCAATTTACAGCAAGCAATTTCAAAATAAAATGGCTCACAATGAAGAGACCGTGGCAATTTCTTTTGAATTATCCACTACATGTATTGAAATTGAGAGCACCAATAATGAAATATTGTCACAAGGAGGAGATGACTTGAATGATTTTTTGGATCAATCTGTTGATGGCGAATTTATCGAATGTTTGGAGACCATAGAGTTAGAAGAATCATCATTGCAGACTTTTCATGAGGAGATTCCAGATGAGATGATTGAAGAGGAAATTCCTGATGAGGACATGTTACTAGTTCTTTCAAATTTTGAAAATTCAGAAGAATAAATTTATATTTAGAAATCAAAAATTGTTTGAGACATTATTCATTTTTATTTTTAATTTATGAGGTTGTAGCGAAGTGATTGTAGTATAAAATGAGACTTATAGTATAGAGTGCAACATTTTTATGTTACATGGTAAGTTTACTCATATTTACTTTCCTTCTCCCACTATATTATCTCCAATGTGTATTTGACATCTCTTCTTCATCTCCGGCCTCCTTTCTCTCACTGTCTGTCTCTGATGCATCTTATCGCTGCCATTTTGTGTAATTACAGAAGAGAGTAAAAAAAATAGTTCGGAACGTGAAAAGGGGGCAAAGTAGAGTACCCCTCACCTCCTAGGCCTTCTCAGGCGGTCCCAAAAGGATCAGTTTCTGCTTTCCTGAGAGATTATGGTATGAGTTCCATATACCACAATAACTTGCATTACAACATGCAAGATATCTATCTCCTATTACCAACTTTTGGAGATATTCGCGCTAAGCGCGAATATCTCCAAAAACTAACACCTGCCTTGAGCAGTTCTTAGCCATGTTATCCAATGGGAGGTGGATAACATGGCTAAGAGCATTAGCTTGGTAATGCATGAATATCGCTGACTTTTTAGCGATATTCATGCATTGCGGCCGTTTTTTATCGCATTTGCTATAAACCTTGATAATAGCAAGGTTTATCTTCGATAATTTCTGACGATGCTTAGCGGTAAAAAATTCGTTGCTAAGCATCGTTAGCGATAAATATCGCTTAACTTTGGTAATATGCCCCAACGTCTGTTAACGTTCGATTCAAAGGAAATGAGGAAGTGTTGAAAAACATTGTCTGCGCCATCTTGCTTTTTTTGAAATGCCACACTTTTGTCGTGCACGGCAGCCATTTTAGATGCCTTGACCAGACCCACTCTCTGCACGCTGTCGATCCTTAGCATGGCTCCCCACCTTCGCAAGCATCTTCCCCAGGCACTGGTCACCCCCGCTCTCTGTGTTATGCATGGGCAATAAACCTCCCCCCATCTGCGCTGCTCTTCCTTGAGAATCACACTCTGTGCCCGCCCGACACCTCCCTTTCGCCCTATTCACTACCGCACCCTCTGACACTCCTCTTCCTCTGTGTCCGATTGTCCAGGCTATCAGCTAGCCCTGCAGATGTAGTTTATGGCCCCAGCTGTAAAGAATCACCCCTCTTCAAAGGAGTTATAGTAGATCAAGGCCCACACCCGATGAGATCCGTCACACCACACGTGTTCCTACTATCTGAAAACCATCCTGTATTGTGATTGGGGAGGGGACCGAGCCTGAAGCGGAAGATTCCAGGGATGACTCTTTGTACATCAAAGTTTTTACAATTATGTGACATATTAAAAATATATAGCACTCCAACAAAGTAGTAGGATTATAAAACTTTAATAACTTATAAATATATACAACAAAACAAAAACAGTAAAAACATTTAAACAACGAAGAGACCGTGGCAATTTCTTTTGAATTATCCAATACATTTATTGAAATTGACAGCACCAATAATGAAATATTCTCACAAGGAGGAGATGACTTGAATGATTTTTTTGATCAATCTCTTGATGGCGAATTTATCGAATGTTTGGAGACCATAGAGTTACAAGAATCATCATTGCAGACTTTTCATGAGGAAATTCCTGATGAGGACATGTTACTAGTTCTTTCAAATTATGAAAATTCAGAAGATGTTGCCTGGGTGCCGCACTGATTTGGTTATCCGGCGTGGGGCGTCCCGGGGGGTGGATTGTCAGTAGCGGTCTGTTGTGCGAATAGTTCCAAGGCAGCAGAAAGCGCTGAAATCTGGATGTCACGAAGGTGATGTCTAGTAAGTTGCCGCCCAGCAAATAACGGCGTGGGGCGCCGCGGGGGTGAGTGAGTGCAGTAGGCACCACAGCTATACTTATCGGCATTGCAGAATTACTGCTGGGGACAATGCCTGTGCTGTAGCAGGGTCACAGCAGAAACAAAAAGGATTCTGTTGAAGATGTTGTTGGTTTTCAATTTGAAAACAGTTCTGGTGTCAACTGCTATGCTAATGTAGCGGTTAATGTTTTGTTTTCTCTAGAAAATGTAAAAGAGGGGGAGGCAGTCCATAGTTCCGGTAAAAGGGCAAAGGAAAGGATCGGTGGTTTGAACTATCAGTCAAAAAGGGGAGGGGGTGCAAAATTTTTCCTACCGGGTCACACTGTGCTTTCACCGGAACTGAGGTCTGCAGGATTCTAGTCATTCAAACTGAGGCTGGTGGCAGCATGGGAGCGCCGACGTCCCGCGGATACAGTTTCGTCACTCCACGGGCGATCATGGCAGTCATTCCCCATCGGGGGTGTCTGCGGGGGTCGGAGACTCCCGCGGCTCCTCTAGAATCTTCAAGGTCGTGGAGGACTACGGTGGTGGAGTCAACCAGTGACCGGGCCATTTCTTTATGCTGGGCCCGCTCTTGCCAGGTCGACCGCCATTTTGAGAGTTCGGTAGCTACTGGCGATCGCGGGGTCAAATGAGCGGACGGGCTCCACCCTGCCGGGCGAGACGTTGCAGCATCGCCACAGTGGAAGAACCCTTTTCCGGGCGCCTGGAGCGCTGAGGGTGCAGCTGGGAAGCCTTCACCTGGGGAGGCGGGAGAGGCCTGTTCGCATCGTCTCTCCCTCCCAGTGCACCCCACGGCGTCTCGCTTGACATTTGTTATGGCCGGACCAGGCGATGAGGATGAGGGGGGGGGTCGGAGGCATGTGCAAGACATCCCCCCCCAGTGTTGTCGCAGCCATTATAAAAGAAAGAAGAAATGTCCCGTCCGTCTTTGGGCCGCACCTCCGGTGGATGGCGGCCGGACGCCCTTTGCTCTGGCCCCATGAACGGGTTCCTTGGCTCATCGGCTGCAGCCGGATCCCGTCGGCCCCAGCCCCCGGCCGTTGGTGGCCGGACCGGGAGAGAGTGTGGAGGGACAACCTGCAACTCTCAAGGGCCACCGCGGCCGGACTGGGAGAGAGAGGGGAGGGTCGAGGACAGGGACATTCCCCCCCCTGAAACTCTCCAGTGTTGTCAATCCCCCTGGCTGGGTCCCGCTGGCCTCGGCCTCTCCTCCGGCTACACCCTACGTGATGATCTCCTGGCCGAGGCGTGGCAGCAGGACCCGCCTTATATGTGTTGCTTCCGGCTGGGCGTAGCCGAAAACCTGTTGCCCTTTGGAAGTTTCTAGAATGGGGCGGATGTCTGCTGACTTCTATCTTTCCCAGTTTGCCGTTATTTGGCCGTGGCAGGCGGTGGGACAGACACGTTTTGGGGCAGTGAGGGGCGATGTTTTCAGGTTTCTTATTACGGGCTTACTTCTAACGTTTCTTGTTTCTAGGACAATAATAGGTTTTATCATTACGTATTGTTATCGTTTCTTTGTTTGTTATTTAATAAAAAGTTCATCAGTGGCCTACTGATTTTCGTTTTCCTATTCTTTTCTTTCCAGGTTGTTTCATGCTAAAGTTTCTGTTAACAGGATACAGTGATCACTTCGTTATTATTGCATATGTCCTTTTCACTAGGGGTGCTCTCTGGTCGGGCCAGATGACCTATCTCTAGTAAATGGTCCGGGTGAAACAGGTGCATCAATCAGTGGGGAGTAGATAGGCATGACAGATTACAAAGGGGGAGAAAGGTCCGCATTATGTACCCTTTCACTACTTGCAAAGATTTTCCTACGTTTATTTGCAAACAGGGAATACCTCCAAAAAGAACTAATTCCCAAACAGTCAATGTTCGGACAATCAATCAATCAATGAGGAATGAAATAGGTACGACGTGTTAAAGGCTTGCGTTACCTACCCTTCACTATCTGCAAAGGGAGAGAGAATATTCCTATTCTTCCTCGTTTGCAGGGAGAGAAGATCCTTAAGAGAACCAACTTCGAACAATTCAATGCTCGATTCAAACAATCAACAAGGGGTACTGTGAACAGAAATGAACGCCGCTTATGTACATACACATTGCTATTTTCAACAGGTTGTTCCTAATGTTTCTATTTTAGCGAGGTCAAAAAGAGATCCCATTAGTGGCCTACTGATTTTGCTCGATTCCTTTTGTTTTTTTACACAATTTTTCGCTATCTGCAAAGACTAAACAGAGTATTGCGACTCTGTGCTTGTTTGTAAATAGAGAATGAACCAAAGAGAACAATCAATCAAATGGAGAGAGAAGCAGGCACGACGGATTACAACGGGGGCAAAGGCCTGCGTTAACTACCCTTCACTATCTGCAAAGAGAGAGTACTCCTAATAGAAATGAGGGGTGGGGGGCAGCATTCAAAGCAGATCAGTGTGCATAAACACGAAAATGTTTTTACTTACCACGTACTTGACATTCGACAGTGTATGATATTTGCTATTAAAAAACCATTGAAATTCACTGAAAAAACCATAGGTTATAGACCATATATAGTTAGTAATTAGCATTTACAAAACCTTGAAAATTCACTGAAAAAACCATAGGTTATAGACCATATATAGTTAGGAATTAGCATTTACAAAACCTTGAAAATTCACTGAAAAAACCATAGGTTATAGACCATATATAGTTAGGAATTAGCATTTACAAAACCTTGACAATTCACTGAAAAAACCATAGGTTATAGACCATATATAGTTAGGAATTAGCATTTAAAAAACCTTATTTTACTCACACAAAACCATTGAAATTCCATATATAGTTAGTTGCACTAACTATATATCGCGCACCCGCAATCCACTGCTGATCATGTCACATATTACATCATTCATGACATGGTCAGTGACATCACTGATGACATCACTGATGACATCTCAAATGACATCACTGATGACATCAATGATGACATCTCATTTGACATCATTCTTGTGCTAATACGATAAACCTCTTCAGACTCTAATATAACCTTAGATACACTCAGTGTATACAGACACTCACACACTGTCACTCATCCATGGAGTTACTCACACACCTAGTCAGTCATGCAAATAAACAATCTCACCTCCATTTCTTCAACTATACAGTTATACACACCTTACTTATTCAAACATATACTTACACATATTTACTCTATTATACAATCCCTGATACAAGTTCACAATGATCCATACAACCACTCACACATTCAGTGGCTCTCATGCACAGTTATTTATATATGCCAACTCTCACATGTACTGTGTTTTACATATGTACTTACTATGACATGTAGCATTGAGATATCCATTCACTCATCAATACACTCATGCACACAGTCAACTGCCCATGTAGCTGTTTCCACATGCACTCTTGAACTCATACACCTAGTGAATCAACTGCTCACACATCTATGCACAGAGTCACACACCTCCCAGCCACCCCTACACAAACTCAATCTCCCATACAAATATTTGGGCAACCAATCAATAACACATATAGCCTCTCGTATAGCTAATGATCAACACATGCAGCAGTTTACATCACAACAGACATTATGATGCACAAATTAAGACAGTTTAGTCACTAACCCATGCATTCAGTGAGACACATTTAATCACTCACTCATACAGTCAGTCACGCACCTACTAAATCCTTCATGCAGACACTTATACATCCACTCATTCTTCAATATGTAAGACATATTTTAACTTTACAGAAACATACAGTCACTGGATGTTGTCATCAGTGATGTCATCAGTGATGTCATTTGAGATGTCATCAGTGATGTCATCAGTGATGTCACTGACCATGTCATGAATGATGTAATATGTGACATGCTCAGCAGTGGATTGCGGGTGCGCGATATATAGTTAGTGCAACTAACTATATATGGAATTTCAATGGTTTTGTGTGAGTAAAATAAGGTTTTGTAAATGCTAATTCCTAACTATATATGGTCTATAACCTATGGTTTTTTCAGTGAATTTTCAAGGTTTTGTAAATGCTAATTCCTAACTATATATGGTCTATAACCTATGGTTTTTTCAGTGAATTTTCAAGGTTTTGTAAATGCTAATTCCTAACTATATATGGTCTATAACCTATGGTTTTTTCAGTGAATTTTCAAGGTTTTGTAAATGCTAATTCCTAACTATATATGGTCTATAACCTATGGTTTTTCAGTGAATATATATATATATGTATATAGATATATATATATGTAAACATATATATATATATATATATTCACTGAAAAAACCATAGGTTATAGACCATATATAGTTAGGAATTAGCATTTAAAAAACCTTATTTTACTCACACAAAACCATTGAAATTCCATATATAGTTAGTTGTACTAACTATATATCGCGCACCCGCAATCCACTGCTGATCATGTCACATATTACATCATTCATGACATGGTCAGTGACATCACTGATGACATCACTGATGACATCTCAAATGACATCACTGATGACATCACTGATGACATCTCAAATGACATCACTGATGACATCACTGATTGGTTTTGTGTGAGTAAAATAAGGTTTTTTAAATGCTAATTCCTAACTATATATGGTCTATAACCTATGGTTTTTTCAGTGAATTTTCAAGGTTTTGTAAATGCTAATTCCTAACTATATATGGTCTATAACCTATGGTTTTTTCAGTGAATTTCAATGGTTTTTTAATAGCAAATATCATAAGCTGTCGAATGTCAAGTACGTGGTAAGAAAAAACATTTTCGTGTTTATGCACACTGATCTGCTTTGAATGCTGCCCCCCCCCCTCATTTCTATTAGGAGTACTCTCTCTTTGCAGATAGTGAAAGGTAGTTAACGCAGGCCTTTGCCCCCGTTGTAATCCGTCGTGCCTGCTTCTCTCTCCATTTGATTGATTGTTATCCAAGCATTTACTGTTTTAGAATTGGTTCTCTTTGGTTCATTCTCTATTTACAAACAAGCACAGAGTCGCAATACTCTGTTTAGTCTTTGCAGATAGCGAAAAATCGTGTAAAAAAACAAAAGGAATCGAGCAAAATCAGTAGGCCACTAATGGGATCTCTTTTTGACCTCGCTAAAATAGAAACATTAGGAACAACCCCTCATGACAAACACGAAACTAGTGAGATGAACTGAACTCCACACCATGATGGCTGCAATACAGCTCGGCTCCGCCACCCACCCCGCCCAAAATAACGATAAACTCTATGCAAATATTACAAATATATACAACACACCAGCAAAGTAACAGGGTAAAACATTTTATTAAACAACTATTTACATAACTATTTTATACTTTTTGTTGCCCGATCCGGCTAGCTCAATCGATCGAGCATGAAACTCATGCATTCTGATAGTTTAAAGTTTTGAGGAGTGCTTGTAACACTGTCTGAAGCCTATTTGCACTTGCTTCAGCTTCACTATTCTCAAAGTAAAGTGGGGGCTGTTTGAGGACGTGACTGCATTTGTGAACAATGTGATGCGGTGCCACCCTGAACCGCTTGACGGAGGCCCCCGAGGGACGGTGTGATGGCGCGGACTCGGAGGGGGCGCTTGGCTCCGGCTCCCTCCCCAAGTCGTGTTCTCCTAGTGTAGCCTGAGATCGCCCCCGACATAGGTGGCCGGCTCCCGGGATCAAGCGGAACTTTTTGCCTTTTGGTAACTCTTCCATTCTTGACCTTGTCCCACAATCCGTTTCACCTAAAGACACGCTGTAGTGGGGCGCCCCTTTACCATTTCAGTTGCCATTCCGCCCGCTTTTGCTACACTGTGCCTCTTCCGCTATTCAGCTGTTTACCGCCCGCTCTTTCGACTACAGCGTCTCGCTCACCATGTAGTTGAGTTGCTCCCGCTCTTGCGGTGCAGCGATAGGCGGCTGCCACAGTACTCTCAAAATGGCGGCCGGCTCTTCAGATTTGGGCGTGGTCCACTAAAATTGCCCTGCGACACCTTGGAACTCGGACGCTTGTCTGCTAGAGATTGGGCTCCATTCTCGAAAGCGTCCCCTCAGCCTTGAAGATTCTACAAAAGTCTTGGGGGCCCCCGACTCCCGCAGGCTTCTGGTGGGGAGCGGCTAGCATTATTGCTCGTGGAATGGCCACGACGGAGCTACGAAATGGTGGTGCTCTCATGCTAACGCCAGCTTCAGTCTGAAACATCCAGAAACACTGTAGACTACCAATTCGATCAGTTCCGGTAGCGCCCCAACGTGACCCGGTAGAGAAGAACTAGCCCTCCCCTCTTTGACTGATGGTTCTTGTTGCCTGTCCCTTCTGTTGTCATTTAACAGAACTATTTAGCCTGCTGAAAGGGGTTGTGTTCCGACCGCTGGTTGGTGGAGACATTTTGACTATATTCTGGACCTGCGTTGTCGCGTAATGCGTCATATGACGCGCCGCGTTAGCGCATCCGGAAGTGATCCGGGGCGCGACGCGCAGCGCGTAACGTAAGCATAACAGGTCATGTGACTTGTTAATAAAACTTTTCATTGGTTCATTTTACTTTTCTTATTCTAATGATGAAAGGCTTGGTCATATGACCTAAAAATTACGCTTTTTATTACTTTCGAACATTATTTTTTCTTAAATATATGTTATAATGTTCCAGGCTAATGTACTTTCCCGGAAAATTTACAACTGTCCTGCAAGTAAAATATATTCCTTTTTCGAGAAAAAGGGCGTTTCTTCGTCCCATGACGGAGCCGTTGAGCAAAAGAGGGTCGGCCTGCTGTCTTAGTCGCCGATACGCCTGAATATGAGATTCTTATCGATCACTTTATGTTGCAGGAGTAGAAAACACAACAGCCCTTGACCATTTATCTTTACTGCGTTCCTGCGTATTATACCTTTTACCCTTCATGTAATTGGTCTGCTTTATTTCACTTGCCTTTTACTGATTCTAAAACAGTGACTATTATTAAAAACTTTACCAATGTATATACTACTACCATGTTTTCTTTTAAAAACCTTTATTGTGAAAATGTCATTATACAAATACGATTCATAAAGGGGGTGGTGATGGACAGAGTATCTGAATTAAGCAGAACACTCCTACCCAGTCAAAAGATCAGGGCTTGATCCATCACCGTTTTTTCGCTCACTGCACCATCCCAGCTCAGAACCTGGCTACATGCAAATTAGTCTGACCCTGGCCCAGTGCATCATGGGAACAGGGCAGACCAAACTACCAAGCCAATTCTTTACCGGAAAGGAAACAAGCATCCGGGGACCGGTTTCTGGCATTACAGCCGTCTTCGGCCCGGCTTGCTTGAATCCTGATGGTGCAGTGAGCAAGGGACTCATGTCTGAGCATACCCTTCCACTCCTATAGTGGCCAAAACGATTCATAAAGGGGGTGGTGATGGACAGAGTATCTGAATTAAGCAGAACACTCCTACCCAGTCAAAAGATCAGGGCTTGATCCATCACCGTTTTTTCGCTCACTGCACCATCCCAGCTCAGAACCTGGCTACATGCAAATTAGTCTGACCCTGGCCCAGTGCATCATGGGAACAGGGCAGACCAAACTACCAAGCCAATTCTTTACTGGAAAGGAAACAAGCATCCGGGGACCGGTTTCTGGCATTACAGCCGTCTTCGGCCCGGCTTGCTTGAATCCTGATGGTGCAGTGAGCAAGGGACTCATGTCTGAGCATACCCTTCCACTCCTATAGTGGCCAAAACGATTCATAAAGGGGATTCAAGCAAGCCAGGCCGAAGACGGCTGAAATGCCAGAAACCGGTCCCCGGAAGCTTGTTTCCTTCCCAGTGTAAGAATTGGCTTTTGTAGTCTGGTCTGCCCTGTTCCCATGATGCACTGGGCCAGGGACAGACTAATTTGCATACAGCCAGGTTCTGAAACTGGGATGGTGCAATGAGCTAAAAAACGGTGTTGGATCTAGCCCTGATCTCTTGACTGGGTGAGAGTACTCTGCTTAATTCAGAGACTCTGTCCATCACCACCCCTTGTTGTAAATAATTTTGTCCACCCTAAGCGTGGAAGGGTATGCTCAGATGTGAGTCCCTTGCTCATTGCACCATCAGGATTCAAGCAAGCCGGGCCGAAGACGGCTGAAATGCCAGAAACCGGTCCCCGGAAGCTTGTTTCCTTCCCAGTGTAAGAATTGGCTTTTGTAGTCTGGTCTGCCCTGTTCCCATGATGCACTGGGCCAGGGACAGACTAATTTGCATACAGCCAGGTTCTGAAACTGGGATGGTGCAATGAGCTAAAAAACGGTGTTGGATCTAGCCCTGATCTCTTGACTGGGTGAGAGTACTCTGCTTAATTCAGAGACTCTGTCCATCACCACCCCTTGTTGTAAATAATTTTGTCCACCCTAAGCGTGGAAGGGTATGCTCAGATGTGAGTCCCTTGCTCATTGCACCCTCAGGATTCAAGCAAGCCGGGCCGAAGACGGCTGAAATGCCAGAAACCGGTCCCCGGAAGCTTGTTTCCTTCCCAGTGTAAGAATTGGCTTTTGTAGTCTGGTCTGCCCTGTTCCCATGATGCACTGGGCCAGGGACAGACTAATTTGCATACAGCCAGGTTCTGAAACTGGGATGGTGCAATGAGCTAAAAAACGGTGTTGGATCTAGCCCTGATCTCTTGACTGGGTGAGAGTACTCTGCTTAATTCAGAGACTCTGTCCATCACCACCCCTTGTTGTAAATAATTATACAAATACGGGCCTATAACCACGTGGGCCGGCCACGGAGCAAACTGTAATCGTATATGATGAGTAGACATTTACACTGTGGAGGAACGTAACGGGCGGGCCATTAGGTTGCAAGAACTAAGGTGTCTAACAGTTGTGGAATCAGTGGACGTACATTTTATAATTAAAATACGACAGGGCCAGTTACAATAAAATTATCTAGATATACATTTGCGGGCAAGTACCATGGGTGACGTTAATTCGAACTTTCAATAGTACAGTAATCAATAACACATCAGAACTTAATATCAATAGGGATATCGAAATATTCAATCTATTCTCGTACCCGCCCGCCATGTGCTTCAAAACTGCATACGTATCTCGTGATATCAAGGTTGTGCAACCAGTACACAACAAGGAGTTACGAGTCCCATTTATTCCGGCGCCATTTTGGGCGAGGACGGGCAGGTCCAGGATATAGTCAAAATGTCTCTACCAACCATCGACTATGATGATGTTCATATGCTGTATTTATTAGAGTAACACTCATCTGTCCACATGAAATTAATTTGCCACAATCTAAACATGTCATTTTAATCTTTCCAAAGTTCTTCTAAATATTTGGGACCGTTTCCCTTGCCTCTGATGCTGTCAGTGCCACTTCTTTGATGAATGTACTGGCAGGTCGGGGGTTCTCCTCCAAATCTCTCTTTTATGCAGCACTATAATTAATCGGTGCCACCTCTCCATATGACGATGCATGGTATAGTTACCATAACTATATTTTTTTTCGGTTCCTCTGGAGAGTACATCGTGGCAGATGAAGCGTGTAACGTACCGGGCATTTACCTTTTTTTGCATGTAGAGGAAAGGAAAAAAAATTCGAGCGTCCGAGTTCTAAGGTGTCCCAGGGCCATTTTAGTGGACCAGGCCCAAATCCAAAGAACAGGCCGCCATTTTGAGAGTCCTGTTGCAGCCGCCTGTCGCTGTAGCATCAAGAGCGGCCGAAACTCAGCTGAATGGCAACTGAAACGGTAAAGGGGCGCCCCACTACAGCAGACGAGCCTCCACCTAGGAAGGCCCGTTCACGCCGCCTCCCCCCCCCCCCTTCGGGCACCCCACGCCGTTATTCGGAGCAGGATTGTAGGATGGCCACACCAGTACGGCAACTTGCTAGACACCACCTCGGTGCCTACCGAATCTCAGCGCCTTGTGGTGTCTTCTATTCAGAAAACATTGTTGTGCTGCCTTCGACCTATTCGCCGCAAGTGCGCACGCAACTCAGCTGCATAGCTTGCTAGACACCACCTCGGTGCTAACCGAATCTCAGCGCCTTGTGGTGTCTTCTATTCAGAAAATATTGTTGCGCTGCCTTTGGCCCCATTCGCACATCGGTCCGCTACTGACGCCATCTCACAGGCCAACGGGGCGCCCCACGCCGACTTTCAGCATTGTAGGATGGCCACACCAGTGCGGCAACTTGCTAGACACCACCTCGGTGCCATCCGGATCTTGGCATCTCAGCGCCTTGTGGTGTCTTCTATTCAGAAAATATTGTTGCGCTGCCTTTGGCCCCATTCGATCATCGGTCCGCTACTGCCGCCATCTCACAGGCCAACGGGGCGCCCAACGCCGACTTTCAGCATTGTAGGATGGCCACACCAGTGCGACAACTTGCTGGACACCACCTCGGTGCCATCCGGATCTTGGCGCGTTGTGCTGCCTTCGGCCTATTCGCACATCGGTCCGCTACTGACGCCGCCTCACGTGCCAACGGATTTTCTACGCTTTTTATACCCTATGCCGCATAACAGGTCATGTGACTTGTTTATAAAACTTTTCATTGGTTCATTTTACTTTTGGTTTCCTAATGATGGAAGGCTTGATCATATGACCTAAAAATAACACTTTTCATTGGATGAAATTTTTTTTTTTTTCCCAAACGATGAAAGCCCCACCTTGTTTCTGGATGTTTCAGACTGAAGCTGGCGTCAGCATGAAAGCACCACCATCTCGTGGCTCCGTCGTGGTCATTCCGCGAGCAATCATGGCAGCCGCTCCCCACCGGAAGCCTGCAGGAGTCGGGGCCCCCAAGACTTTTGTAGAATCCTCAAGGCGGAGGGGACGCTTTCGAGAATGGGGTCCAAGACCTAGCAGACAAGCGTCCGATTTCCAAGGTGTCCCAGGGCCATTTCAGTGGACCAGGCCCAAAAAGGAAAGAGCCTGCCGCCATTTTGAGAGTCCTGTGACAGCCGCCTATCGCTGCACCGCAAGAGTGGGCGCAACTCAGCTGAATTGCGGATTTTGACACAGTGGACCAAAAGCGGACGGAATGGCAACTGAAACGGTAAAGGGGCGCCTCACTACAGCAGATGAGGCTCCACCTGGGGAGGCCCGTTCACGCCGCCTCCCCCCCCCCCTGGGGCGCCCCACGCCGTTATTCGGAGGGCGGCAACTTACTGGACATCACCTTGGTGCCATCCACATTTCAGCGCGTTCTGCTGCCTTGGAACTATTCGCACAACAGACCGCTACTGACGACCCACCCCCCGGGACGCCCCACGCCGGATACCCAAATCAGTGCGGCACCCAGGCAACATCACCTGGGTGCCGTCCAGAAATCTGGACGTTGTGCTGCCTTGGGACTATTCGCACAACCGACCGCTACTGACCATTGTTCCTTCTTTTTCCCTAAAAATGTTTAAATGTTTTTACTGTTTTTGTTTTGTTGTATATATTTATAAGTTATTAAAGTTTTATAATCCTACTACTTTGTTGGAGTGCTATATATTTTTAATGTGACACATAATTGTAAAAACTTTGATGTACAAAGAGTCATCCCTGGACTCTTCCGCTTCAGGCTCGGTCCCCTCCCCAAACAGGATGGTTTTCAGATAGTAGGAACGCATGTGGTGTGACGGATCTCATCGAGTGTGGGCCTTGATCTACTATAACTCCTTTGAAGAGGGGTGATTCTTTAGAGCTGGGGCCATAAACTACATCTGCAAGGCTAGCTGATAGCCTGGGACCGGCCTGGACAATCGGACACAGATGAAGAGGAGTGTCAGAGGGTGCGGTAGTGAATAGGGCGAAAGGGAGGTGTCGGGCGGGCACAGGGTGTGATTCTCAGGGAAGAGCAGCGCAGATGGGGGGAGGTTTATTGCCCATGCATAAGACAGAGAGCGGGGGTGACCAGTGCCTGGGGGAGATGCTTGCGAGGGTGGGGAGCCATGCTAAGGATCGACAGCGTGCAGAGAGTGTGTCTGGTCAAGGCATCTAAAATGGCTGCCGTGCACGACAAAAGTGTGGCATTTGAAAAAAGGCAAGATGGCGCAGACAATGTTTTTCAACACTTCCTGATTTCCTTCGAATCGAACGTTAACAGACGTTGGGGCATATTACCAAAGTTAAGCGATATTTATCCCTAACGATGCTTAGCAACGAATTTTTTACCGCTAAGCATCGTCAGAAATTATCGCAGATAAACCTTGCTATTATCAAGGTTTATCGCAAATGCGATAAAAAACGGCCGCAATGCATTCATATCGCTGAAAAGTCAGCGATATTCATGCATTACCGAGCTAATGCTCTTAGCCATGTTATCCACCTCCCATTGGATAACATGGCTAAGAACTGCTCAGGGCAGGTGTTACTTTTTGGAGATATTCGCGCTTAGCGCGAATATCTCCAAAAGTTGGTAATAGGAGATAGCGATGTTAGCGACTGTTTCCAGTCGCTAACATCTTGGAATGCCCACTTTGCATGTCATTAGTGATAAATATCACTGACATGCAAAGTGGGGCCCAAGATGGTCGCTATCTCCTACTAGCGGTCGCTAACTGGTGTTAGCGACAGCTAGGTAATACGGAGATAATTTTATCTCCGCTTTCTTGGCTTTTAAAGCCAAAAAAGCGGAGATAAACCCCCTTGATAATATGCCCCGTTATCTCTCCCACACTACCGGTCCCCCTGGGCTTAAACGCCGAGATGGTAGGGACTGCATCCCGTGGAGATAGGCCGAGACGTCACTCAGCAGAAAAAAAAGTTTAAAAAAAGTCTATAAACATACAATAAGTTAAAAGTCAATCATTCTTCTTTCCTTGTAGTACGCTCCCCAGTCCGCTTCCCGTTACGCTAACCGGGCGCACCCCACCAAAAAAACGATTATTATATTTTTTTTTTTGCCCCGCGGAGCCCTTTTAAAGCCTCCACATCAAACCTATGGGGTCAGGGAGGATCTACTATGCCCCCTTATGGTCATTTGCCCCTTCGCTTTGGCCTCCTCTTGTCTCTCGATCCTACCGAGAGACAAGATGGCGGCCGCTACGGACTGTTTGGAATGTTTACAGACGCCGGAGAACCAATCAGCTTCGCTTCACAAAGCTCCGTAACGCGAAAAGTACGCGAAGTGGAGCGCTGCCCGGAGCGCTGTTACAGATATATATCTTTTTTTTAACGTTCATTTCTCAAAATCCACTGGAGCACATATATTGAGACCTAGCAAAGGCACATCGGGCTACCAGTCCCTACAATTTTGCCAAGTTTCGTGCAAATCCATTCAGCCGTTCGATTATTATTATTTATTTTTTTTTGCCCCGCGGGGCCCTTTTAAAACCTCCACATCAAACCTAGGGGGTCAGGGAGGATCTACTATGCCCCCTTATGGTCATTTGCCCCTTCGCTTTGGCCTCCTCTTGTCTCTCGATCCTACCGAGAGACAAGATGGCGGCCGCTACGGACTGTTTGGAATGTTTACAGACGCCGGAGAACCAATCAGCTTCGCTTCACAAAGCTCCGTAACGCGAAAAGTACGCGAACTTGAGCGCTGCCCGGTCCGCTGTTACAGATATATATCTTTTTTGGAACGTTAATTTCTCAAAATTCACTGGAGCACATATATTGAGACCTAGCAAAGGCACATCGGGCTACCAGTCCCTACAATTTTGCCAAGTTTCGTGCAAATCCATTCAGCCGTTCGGGCTAAAAGTGAGGCCAACCGCCCTATGGAAATTAACATTGGAAAAACGCGTTTTGGGACCCCCCTTTTTTCTCGGCCCCCCCTTGACGAACCCCCCCCAAATTTTTAGGGGCTGCTCAGAAACAAAATGTGCCATTTTCCTGAAAATTTCAGCCAATTCCGTCCACAAACGCCAAAGTTATTAGACATAGAATTTTCAAAAATCCCATAGAGAAAAAATCCTAACTATATATACCTACTGGCGACCGCCAGTAGGTAATATATATATATATATATATATATTTCCTCACAACTGTACCCGTCGCAGAGGGAACTCTAAATGTCGGTGCCAGCGTCAAAGACCGGGACGTGTCTTTTTATTCAATTGCAGATCAAAGAATCACGCGGCACTCCTCTTGGCAGTTACGATGTTTATTCACAGGTTACATGCAAAACTCCTACTCGTTTCGAACAAACGTTCTTGATCACGGCAGTGTTCTACACTGCCATGATCAAGAACGTTTGTTCGAAACGCGTAGGAGTTTTGCATGTAACCTGTGAATAAACATCGTAACTGCCAAGAGGAGTGCCGCGTGATTCTTTGATCTGCAATATATATATATACATATATATATATATATATATATATATATATATAGTGTAAGTACATTTTCTAAGTTTACCCCGCATATAACTTCACCACACATGCCTTTGCATTGTAAAGGCATGCGTTGTAAAGGTATATGCAGGGTTACATTTTACGGAGTGATTGTACTGCGGAGTAATGGCTCCGCGTTGTAATTAATGCGGAGTCATGGTATGCGGGATTTTTGAATGCGGGATTTCATCACATATTCATTTGAAGGTCAGCAGTTTGGAGAACGTGGGTGGGTTGTAATGAGGATGAGTAGGATTTTGGATAATGACGACCAGTGGTAAGTAATTAAGACATCACTCATACATCCCCAATCTTTGTCTTTGCCATTAGATTTGAAGACTACCAAAGCCTTATTGGTCTTTGAATGCACTGAAAGAAACATCAGACTATGCACATAAAATTAAGACAGGGTAGCACTCTGAACTCCCTGTCAAATGAAACAACTGACCTCCCCTAAATATTGTATACTCCAACGGCTGAGAAAGGTGTGAGGAAAAGCCCAAATGGCTGCTCAATAAAGCTCTGGTAAAAAAGACCCCTTGAATCTCTGTTCAGGAAGCTGCCACACCTTTATTAGTTCTAGTGTGAATGCAGTGGCGTAGCTAGCCATTTTGCTGCCCGTGGTGCCTTTAAAAGCAGTGGGTGGCGGTGGCTGGGGGGGGTCGCTGGCGATTTCCCTGCGATTGCCGCCTGTGACAAATGCATGGAAGAGCCACCCCTTAAACTCATGCCGCCCAGAGTGGACCGCCCCATCTTGCTACGCCAATGCGTGAATGCCTTTAGCAAGAGAAGTTATTTTTTAAAATTTTTTTTTTTTTAAAACCTTTATTGTGCATTAATAAAAGGACAATTACGGGCCCACAACCATCAGGCCGGCCACGGAAACTGTTAAAGCACCAGCGCATGCAATATGGCGACACAGTAACACATTACTACCATAAGCGAGCATTGAAAAGTTACACCGTAAATCATCATGATACCATGTCGTAGGAGCGATGAAGGTTAATTTTAAATGTTTTTTCGTTGCAACTATTAAGGTCGACATTTCGGTTTTCAAATTGAAAATATAAACTATAAACTAAGAAAGCAGAGTCCGTGCTGGTGTAACAGAACATGAGTGATAAATCCACCATATAGTTCAACAACCCAAAAGTCAAGTCCCCCCAGGCGGCATGGCGGCTCAAAGTGTGTGCAGCGGGGGTATCAGAACCAACAACCTAGCCAATGTCCACCGCCACCCACCCGCTAGCAATCCAAACACGGACCCAAAGAGAATAAAGAAGAAGAAACAAAACAAAGAAAAAACAAGCCACCATGGAAACTAAAACCAAGTAACTAAAAACCCCTCCCCCAACCCCCCACCCTACACGCATGCAGAGGCTACGGCCTACCCCCCCCCCCAGCAGTGTGTCTGTCGCCTAATAAACCCGAAATATAGAACAAGGAGAGAAAAAGAAAAAAAAGAGAAAGAATTAGTATAATACCTAAGTATGAGAGTAAGAAAAGAGCATCCTAATCTAAAACTCCCATAGAACACGGAAGGTCGGAGGAGGGCCAGAACCAATTAATCCCGGACTCCACAGCCCGCACAGAACCTCTACCCCACCAACAAGGATCAACAACAGGACATATCAATTGCATTCTTAAGTGGGGAAAAAACATTACAAACAGCGCATTCAAATGTATCAGGAAGCGTTCCAGTCCGGGTCTCCGCCAGTCAAGCAAACAAAATCAGCGAGAAGAACACCATCAGCCCTGGCCCGAACGTTGAAAGCCCACCAAACATAGCCACCGCTGGGAGCCCACCGAGGGCAGAACAAAGAGACAAGATGGCCGCCCCCAACAAAGAAGAAGCAGAAAAAGATGAGATGAATGTCTCCAGTTACCAATAAGTCCAGTGTCCCAAAAGACGAGCGTCCCCTCGAGCACAGGATGAAACACACTCCACCGTCGTAGTAAAAAGGCTCCGGAGGCAAAGGCAGCCAGGAGGGTCAGCAACCGGGAAGGCGGCAAACGAAGCAATAGTAGCGATTGCATCGGCAGAGCCTCAGTGCTCGGAGCGGGGGGAGACAGTGTAGCAGCAGCTCCGTCGATAGATGGACACGACCCATTATTGCCAGGGACAGTCCGCTTCATTGTACACGCATGCTGAAACATAGTATCCATTCCAGGCGTAGTTGGAGGCAGCAGGGAGCTGGAGCGCCTCGGTCGCCCCAGTTCAGATGTAGCATCTTCAATCTTCCGACCCAGCTCTCGGGTGTATCGCAGCCATGTAACCCTTAAGTCGGTAAGAGCTGCCAGGATGTCGCCGCAAGTCAGGACCCGCTGCAGTTCTAACCGGTCCGCGCTTAGAGTGGACGCCGTTGGGCCGTCATATTGCTCAAGGCCAGGCAGGATAGCACGCCCAGGGAACAAGGAGGCACTCATCTTCTCGTCCTGGAAGACCGGCGCCATCACCACCCCGTCAATGAGACCGCAGTGGAGGGAGGGGGGCGACATCGATACCGGGAAACATCAGGCCGGGTCGCCGGTAGGAGCGCGGCTCGTAATCCAGAGCGGCGCACAAGGAGAGCCCCTGCGCCTCCAGGCGATGAGGGCGACCCACGGCAGAGAAGGCGCTCCAAGATGGAGTCAGCTCAGCCCGTCAGCAGCAGAACAAAGAGAAGCAATGCGAGAAGGGATCCCGCCTCGCCAGTACACACCTCAGCCACGTAGGGAATCTCGCCACATCGGAAAGGGTATACACCATCTCCCTCCGCAGTCAGCAGCACCACCTCAAGCGTCAGCGCCTCCCCAGATCATCCCACCGACACTGTTACAGTAGCGCCCAGTGGCGGCGGTCGGCACAGGGTCCAGGGGCAGCCATGGAGGACAGCCAACACATCGAGTTCTTCGTCAAACCAGCAGGCAGAGACCTCGGACGAACGCGATCGGAAACAGCGCGTTTAAATCGCCGTTACACCGCAACATAGGCACAGGATAAATAGCAGGATGTCGATGCAGGAGTGGAAGGCTCGCGGAGCCGGGAGCCTACACGTCCGTCCCGTCGGCCATCTTGGCTCCTCCTCCAAGGGAAGTTATTGTTAATGAATATTAGAACATTTGCTGTTTAATACATAAAAGTCTAAACGGACATGGGCCCGCCTACTTGGAAAATAAATTTACTTCATATGTTCCGACCCGATCTCTCAGATCCAGTGACCACCTTCTCCTGGTGGTACCCCGTGCTAGAAAGGTCAGGCACGGTGGCAAAGCTCTATCTGTAACGGGACCTTCACTGTGGAACAAACTCCCTTTGTCCCTCAGACAATGCTCAGAGCATCTAAAATTTAGAAAGCAGCTCAAAACCCTGCTGTTCAGAAATCAGATCTAGACCCTGCTGATGTCATTTTGCTCAGTCTTTGTTTTCTGGCTCCTAAGCGCAGAGATACTTCAATAGGAGTCGATTCAAGCGCTCTATAAACCCGCAAATAAATAAATAAATAAATAAATGTTGGGAGCTCCATTGAAAACAATGGAGGGCTCCAAGCTTCTAATGGTATAAGCCTGGAGCTCCAACATTCCAACATTCCAATGTTTCTTTGTTCACAGCTCTGGCTGTGAACAAAGGCTTCAAGGACCCTAAGGGGATTCCAATCCCCTCACGCTCCAATAAGGCTTTGTTCTTTTTTGTTGGCATATTCTGCCCTCTCGTGTCAGAATGTTCTAATAGCCTTTCAGCCCTTCGTAGCTGGGCTATACCGGCTACTAAAGTCCCTCTTCCTTTTTAAAGGCCCTCGCCTTCGGCTCGGGGCCTTTAACGCTGGAGAGGGCCTTTAATAGCCGTTATAGCCCTCTACGGCGGGCTATAAGGCTATATTAGAACATTGGAATGTTGGGAGCTCCATTTAAAACAATGGAGTGCTCCGGGCTTATAATGGCTGGTATAACCCTGGAGCTCCAACATTCCAATGTTTCTGTTTTAACAGCTCTGGCTGTGAACAAAGGCTTCAGGGACCCTGGGGGATTCCAATCCCGTCACGCTCCCATAAGGCTTTGTACTTTTTTGTTAGAACATTCTGCCCTCCAGTGGCAGAATGTCCTAATAGCCTTATAGCCCTTCGTAGTTGGGCTATACCAGCTATTAAAGTCCCTCTCCCGTGTTAAAGGCCCTCGCCTTCGGCTCGGGGTCTTTAACGCTGGAGAGGGCCTTTAATAGCGGGTATAGCCCTCTACGGCGGGCTATAAGGCTATAATCAAGAAAAATCATTGATCAAATTTATCCACTGATAAAATTAGAAGAGGCCTTGCAACCTTGACCTAGGATACAAAAAATTGACAAAAAGGCAATCTAATCTAGGAAAGGTCTATGTCTATTGAAACAAATCGAAATTGCTCTCCTAACATCTAAGAAGTGTAAAAAAAACTTTTCTAGAGAAAGGTAGCATAACAACACAGGTAACATATTCTCCTGATCCCAATGGACCGTGAATGCAAGCAGTGCTTAATTTGTGAAAAAAGAGGGCCGGTGCCCAAAGCTCTGCTCAGAAGCCGAGGGCCGAGGGCCGACGCAATAACATGTTGGTGCACTAAATACTAAGGCTTGTAATATTTAGTCCACTTTCAGACACTCCTTCGCCCTTTTTCTCACCCTTGCAGGTTTCAGCTTTCTCTCTTTGTTATGGTTTGGCCGCATTTCTCTTCCTCTATCTTCCCAGCATGAGAGTTTCTCCTTCTCTTGCGTTCGGTAAACGGTAAACGTATGATGCTGGAAATAAGTGCAGCGGCCCAGAAATAAGTGCTGGTGACACCCACCAGTTCAAATTCAGCACTGAATGCAACCTTGGTAAGGAATTTAGGTTGTGGTTTTAAAATTAATCCATCATCTATTGTTATGGGAAAAGAGGTCTACACAGTAGCTCTCCAAGCTTACTCACTCTAGGCACAACATGTGTACGTAAAGAAAAACCCTTCCAAAGCATAAAGGAAAGGAACTCATCTTTTTCAGTACTTCTTCAAGGTTCCCAACAAGCTCAAAAGACCACTCAAGGAGTCTTCAAGGTTGAAACCGGTAAGTTTCTTTGAAAACACTGATAAAGAAACTCAAAAACTGAAGGCAGATCACATTGTACAGGGGATAAAGATTTAGAGTTACACCAGTTATGGAAATTCCATAATTGATGGGTACATGCCTTTAAAGTGGAGGCTGTTTCAATCTCTGAAGGGCCTCAGCAAGGTATTCTGGTAGGCCCCAGGTTTTAATCTTAACCCTCTGAACCTCCAAACTGATAGAGGCAGGCACTATGGAAGAAGACACCCCCGGGCCCATCGAGGACAGGGAATTAGGTGAATTCTCCAAGCTGGGAAGGGATGGTGAGGAAACCAAGATCTGGAAGCCCAGATGGGAAAACTCGCCATCACTTTTCCTACCTCCTCTTCTATTGGAGGAAGTAGATAGAGCATCCACCTCCTGAGACCCTAAAAACAAGTGCAACATTTGGGCAGTTGTGCAATCTCCAAGAAGCCAAACAGAAAATAGAATATCTATATGTAATTGCTATAAGGATTGTTTTGTGTTTGTATGTTTTATGAAATAATCTTCCGAAATAAAAATTATTAATAATAAAAATGACTAGAAATATAAAAGGCCTCTTCAATCTCTTTTTTTGTGTTTAAGAAATTTTTATTAGCATTTTAGAATAAATACAGTGCATATGTCATAAACAAGTGGGAAATGAAAATACTAAGAAGGATTACAAAACATATGCTATGAGCAAAAAAGAAAAAGAAATAAGAGAAGGGATACAGCGAGAGGGAAAAAGAAAAAAAAAGGAAAAAGATAAAAGTGGAATAGAAAAGAAGGAGAGGAGAGAGAAAGAAAAGATCAAAGAAGAAAAGGGAGAAGAAAGAGAGGGGAAGGTAAGAATATGTGGGAAAACTGAAAGTCCTTTAAGAAGGAGAGTTGGAGGAAAGATATGAGGTAGATTTAATTTTCAGGGGAACAGAAGAGGAGGAGGCAATAGCAATCCTATGTTCATCGCAAATAAAATTCCACCAAGTGTGCACTGAGTTCTGTAAAGATAACTGAGCAGAACAGGAAAAGATTTGCATGCATAACTTCCAAACTTCCTTCCAAAATGATAAAACAGGGAGACATTCGTATAATAGGTGTTTAAGGGACCCAGTTTCTTTATAACATGACCAACATAGTAAAGAAGATGTTGGGGAAAACTTATGAACACTGACAGGGGTAATAAGGACTCTGTGATAAATGAAAAATAAAGATTGGGTAATACGAGCAGCAGGGGATACTTTAAACAATTTGGACCATATACGATCCCACAGAAGAACAGGGAATGAAATATCAAGATCAATTTCCCATACAATCTCAACAAGTGTTTTAGGACGATCTGTATTAGTGGACATTAACATTGTATAAACAAGGGCAGCTTTAGGTTGTTGAGTGGAGAATAAGGGATAGAGGGGAGAGGTAGGAAGAAAAGAGGGTAAGACATCAGGCACTGAAAAAGAAGCTATGTGTGCTTGAATAGCAGACGTAATAATGGTATATTCAGTAACATGAAATGTAGGCAAGTTATATAAAATTTGCAATTCTGGAAATGATATGATAGAGGTATTATCAAAAAATTGATGAACAAATAAAACATTCTTTTCTTTCCAATGCTTAAAATAAAATGATTTGCCCTTATATCGTAGAAATTTGTTATACCAAACAACAGATAATAAGAAACATTGTAAAGGAGATAGGTTGGAGGAAAAGACATTATATAACACTGTTTGGGAGTATTTTAAAATAGGGAATTTGGATATAAAGGAGCAATTTGACATAAAAACAATATGTTGAAAGGAAAAATCTTTGAGAAGAGAGCGTTCAAGGCGAACCCAGGAAGGGATAGGAGTGTCAGAAAAGTCATAGGCCAAAGAAAAGGATTGTTTAATCAAAAAAGCGGAGTGATAGGATTTAAAGTTGGGAAAGCGAACTCCCCCTTCAGATTCAGAGCGAAACAGTTTATTCAATGCAATTCGAGGATGTTTATCATTCCATAAAAATTTAGTACAAATAGTGTTTATGCGGGAGAAATATGAAAAAGGAATTTTAAAGGGAAGCATAGAAACGACATAGAGAACATGTGGGGCAATCATCATTTTAATCGTATCCAACCTACCCTACCAAGAAAGGAATAATGGGGACCAGATTTGAAGTAGGGAGTTGAGTTTCTTAATGAGAGAATCAAAAGTAAATTTAAGGGTATCTCTCAAGGAGGGCGCGAACCAAATATCAAGGTACTTAATTTTAGAGGGACACCAGGCAAAATCAGTATGATTAAACATGAATTGATAACAAAGCGAATTAAGTGGGAGGACTTTCGTTATAGACAAATTCAATTTTTATCCCGATATAGAGGAATATAACTGGACCTCGTCCAAGAAAGGTAGAGGGAGGATTCAGGATTAGACATGTATACCAGCACATCCTCCGCGTATGCAGACAATTTAGTTTCATTAGAATACAATTTAAAGCCAGTGATGTTGGGATTAGAGCAAATTCTTTCTAAAAAGGGTTCGAGACAAAGAATAAATAATAGGGGAGAGAGGGGACAACCTTGACGAGTGCCTCTAGATAATGAGAAGGACTTGGAAAATTGGTTGTTAACAAAAATACTGGCACGAGGAGAGGAATAAAGGAGTTTGACCAATGAAATAAAAGAGGGACCAAAACCAAACCAGTGTAGGGTACGAAACAAGAACTGCCAGTTGATACGGTCAAAAGCTTTTTCAGTATCTAAGGAGAGCGCTGCTAAAGGGACTTTAAGATGCTTGCTGTGGGTAATGACATTGGAGAACATACGTGCATTGTCCGCAGCAAGTCTACCCTTCACAAAACCCACCTGGTTCGTGTTGATTAAACGGGGGATAAGGGAATCCAGGCGTGAAGCAAGAATTTTAGCAAAAATTTTGCAATCATAATTAATTAGGGATATAGGGCGGTACTTTTTACATTGGGTATGATCTTTATCAGGTTCGGGGATTAGGATAATTAGTGCATCCAAGAAGGAGCCAGAAGCCTTTGCGTCTGAAATAAAGGAATTGAAGAGTTGAAGGAGTTTAGGAGCAAAAAAGGAATGAAACGAGGAGTAAAATTCTACAGGTAGGCCATCCGGGCCAGGAGCCTTAGATCGTTTGAGTGCAGTAATGGCTCGAGTCACCTCCTGTAGAGAAATTGCTTCTTCCAGGAGAGCAAATTCATCCGGTAATGACGGGGGAGGTGGAAGACCTTCAAAAAAGGATGATACGTTTTCATCAGTGGGGTGAGTGTCGTCAGTGTATAAGGAATGATAATAGGAATGGAAAACCTCCGCGATGTCTTCATCTGCCGAGACCAGTGTATTTAGAGAATCATTAAATATTGGGCCTACTTTTTTGCGTTCAGATTTAATTTTCAAATAGTTTGCCAACATTTTTCCCGCCTTGTTTTGGCCACCATGGAATTTAGATTTAATTTTAAGGAGAGTGTTACATGCCTCATTAGTAATAATCTTATTAAGTTCTGTTTTGGCCAAAATTAAATCTTGAAGGGAGGAGGAGGATTTAGAGGAGAAATACAATTGTTCTAGGTGTTTGATTTTCCGAAGTTGGTCTTCATAACGTTGCCTGTTAAGTTTCTTGTTCTTAGCAACATATGATATGGTAAAAGCATGGAAAGCAGCTTTAAAAGCGTCCCAATTATTTGGAATGGAAGTATCAGAGGGATTATTAAAGGTAAAAAATTCTTTGAAAAATTCCGTACCTTCCTTCAAAAAAATAGGATCAGATAAAAGAAATGTATTAAATTTCCAACGACTAAATTTAGAGGAAATAAGGGAAAGGTCAAGGGTGCTATACACAGGAGCATGGTCAGAAATAAATATGGAACCAATTGTAGAATTTTGAATGGAGGGGAGTAAAGATTTACTAACCATAATGTAATCAATTCTGGAACGGGTGTGATGAACATTAGAAAAAAAGGTATATTCCAACACATCAGGGTGACACAATTTCCACGAATCATATAAAGGACGTGAGGCAATGGCAGATTGGAAGCTCTTATGAGATTTGTCGGGTTGAAATTTACTGGAGGATAATCTATCAGAAAAAGGATCTAACCATTGGTTAAAATCACCTGCAATAACAAAATCGGGGCAATCACTGGAAGAGATCAGGGTTTTAATAGCGTTCCAAAATTTAGGGTCAGGACGTACCAGACCAGAAATATTTAACAGAACCAGTGTCTTATTATGGATAATAACCTTAGCCATTGCCCAACGTCCCTCATCATCATGTTGAGAGGAGACAATTTGTACATTCAAAGCTTTGTGAAACAAAATAGCAACCCCCCCTTTTTTAAGAATAGCAGGAGAAAATACAACCTGACCCACCCATTGTCTCTTTAAATTGAGTGATTCAACATCAGAACAATGCGTTTCTTGAAGAAAAACGACTTGAGAACCAAGTTTGGATAAATGTGACAAAATACCTTTTGACGCTTGACAGGGTGACCAAGACCTCGTACATTCCAGGAGATAAAATGACACACCATTATGGAAAGGGAGGATGGACGACACGGGGAGAGAACGCACGGCAAGGGAAGCACTACAGAAAAGGAAAAAACAAAGACATAAAATACGTAAGAAGAGAGCTCTCAAAAGACTCAGAACAAAAAATGCAAATCTGGTCAAGATAACGGAATACATCATGAGGAAGAACAATCGAGAAAAAGATTGCAAAGTGAAAGAAGAATGTAGAACAAAGGTGAATAGGACGAAAAATCTATAAAGAAGAAAAGAAAAGAAGGAAGAACGATAAGAAAGAAGAGGAGAAGGAGAGAAGAAAACAGATAAAAGGAAGGAAAAAGTAAACAGATCAATGCAGATAAGCCTGATCAGCAGAGTAACGAACAACAAAAACATCAGGGGCAAGGATACACCAGGCAGGGGACAAATCTCCACGAACTACCGAGAAAAGGACATAAAAGACAAGAACAAAAATATAGAGAAAATAGTAAGACCATAAAATAGGAGAAGAGAAGTAAAAGACGAAAGAGAAGAATCAAAGAGAGGCAGAGGAGAGAAGAAGATAACCACAGTGAGAAAGAAAAAGCTACATGGAAGAATATTATGAGAAGTAACAATAAGTAAGATTAGGCAACAGTGTCCATCGTTGAAGGAGAGATACTCTGTAAATAGGCGTGAAGTTGTTGAGGATCATCAAATGATCGGGTGCGACCATTATGAGTAATCTTGCAAAAGCACGGATGAAGGATGCCATATTGAATGTTAAGTTGTCGCATCAGAGGCCGGAGATTCAAGAATTCTTTCGATCTGGCATTTGTCGCATTCGAGAGTTCTTGTGAGATGAAGATGTTATGACCGGACCACTGAAGACGTCGTTTAATCCTGGCAGCTTTTAAAACAGTCATTAACTCCGTGAATTCCAGAAAGAGCATGATAATACCACGAGGCTTGCTAGAGTTAGAGTTAACACGGCCAAGGCGGTGGGCCCTTTGAATGTTAAGGGGGTGTGACGTAGGTTGGAGGTCCAAAAGTTCCTGAAGAAATGTTTGTAGAAATGACACCATGTCAGACCCCTCCACATTTTCTGGAATACCATAAACGCGTAGGTTGTTTCTAAGATTAAGATTTTCCAGATCCTCCGTGTGCAACTTGAGTTTGTGGATTTCTTGTTCTAGGAGCGGGATTTTAGTCGAGGCATCCTGAATGTCACTAACCCTTTGCTCCAAATTTAAGACTTTGCCCTCCATAAGGACCCAGCGATCCTCAATCTGTTTGAGTCGCTCATTAGTAGCAATCATGAAAGGTTGGAGGCCGCGAACCTCTTCAAAGATGGAGTCCAGAACAGGATTTGAAGAAGACTTAATAGGGGAGGGTGGATCATTCTTGGGCCTCTTAGGTTTGGTACCAGTTTGAGATAATTTGGAGTCATTCGCCATGGTACTGATGTATGTAGGAAGCAAAAGGTAAAGTAGGACACTGCACTGGAGGTAACAGAGCGGAAAAATAGCAGTCACTCTAAGCAAGCTGAATGAAAAAAGATAAAAATGCAGCACGCATGTGATGACGGCACAAAACTGAGAGGAAACACGACATTGAAATGATGCATTAGAACTTGAAAAATAGAAAAACCATCTTCACACGGAGCAATAATAATAATCAGCACATGTAGGGTATGGAGCGTTAGAACCAAGACTGCAACTGGTAATACACTGTGGCATATGCAGCAAATGAGAAATAAACAGTCAATCCAAATTCGGCATTCCTAAAATGGCGGCACCTCTTCCTGTCAGAGCAAATCAATTTAGGCATGAAAAGCGGTGGAAGGGCAGAAAAATGGCAGAACACCAGCAATAAAACGCCATTACAGTGGTGTAAACTGAAAGTTCTCTAATGTATGTGCCAAACAGGCCGTCAGGAAGCCAGAGCGGTAGGAAAAATATCGGCGCGGGCTCAGCGGCCAAAATGGCGGCCGCCCGCGTCGTAGTGAAGGGATAGAATTACCACTCGAGAAAGAAGACTCCACAAAGCACGAAAACTTCATTCGGTGACAGCATCAGGGTCACGAAGCCTTCCGCCAACTCCGGAGTCGACTCAATCGTCCAGGAAACGTGAAGGAGTGCTCTCTTGGCATCTGCAGAGAATGTCCGTCGCGGAGCTCACGGAGAAGCCGTCCACACCAGCCGGCGCGCAAGCCACGCCCCCTCTTCAATCTCTTAAAGATCTATTTAGATCGACAAATCTTTAGATGAAGGAAGGCCTCTGCTTAGTCTGTCTGCCTGAAGATTGTCCTGGCCCTTGATATGGTAAACCTTTAGCGATAGCAAACTAAGGGGCATATTTACAATGAAGTGAAGGAGCATGGTGCCGCCACTTCACAAACGCAGGGCTGCACCATATTCACAACAATATGATGCAGCCCTGCATTTCCCCCTGCGCTGGCACGAAACTTAACCTCCTAGCGCCAATGCAGGCACTCTTACACCATAGGGCAAGGCTGTCTGCGTTCAGGGGAAAATTGTTTAAGTGCAGGTAGGTCTCCCTTTCTGCACACAAACAATCTTTAAGTGGTGTTTTGTAACTTTTATGTCTGCTGCTTAATGCAGCAAACATAGAAGTTGCAAAACGTAATTTCTTTTTTTGATTGTTGATGTGCAGGAAGGGTCATCTTCCTGCATATAAACAATCAATGGCAATTTGCTGTTTCTATGTGTGCTGCACAATGCAGCACACACGGAAACAGCAAAAACTTGAAGAAATGTAACATTTCTCCTCGTTTGCCTATTAAAGGCCAGGTTTTCCCTGGTCTTCATTTTGGTGCTGCCTCCTATTTATGGCACTCACGTAAATAGGGGGCAGCGTCAAAATCAATGGGTGTTGCAGTGCAATGCCCACCGCAACACCCATGGCCCTCCCCTTTCACGTTAAGTACAGCGTGAAAGGGTGCCTTACTTGCAAGGCAGCGTAAAGCCATGTTAAGTGGCTTAACGTTGCCTTGTAAATAAGGCAACGCTCCTATCACGTTGTGGTGATGATAGGGGCTTATAAATATGCCCCTTAAGTCCCACCCAGGATCTCAACTGCATGCTATAGATAGAAAAACATTCACCAGGTCCCTCCCTGTTGATTTATATATTTCATTTGCAACAGAGTGTGTTTTTGAATTAGAACATGCTGATTTTCCAGACAGGTTTGAGTTGCATAAGGCTTTGAGAACTTCAGACAGCTCCCTTCAATTCGAAGTGTGATAACTCTTTATCAAGTTCCATGAGCCCTGAACAGAAATTTAATGTAGAGTTGTTCCCTACCCCCTTGAGCTTGCATTTGTGGTCACCACTAGGGATGAGTGTAACTCGAAATTTTCAGCAGCGTAACTAAGCCATATTACAGCAAATTACCCACGATCGTGTGGAATTCGGGAGGAGTGTAACCTGGCATTTAGTGCTATTTCAGCATAAGTGCACCCTCACTTCAAAATGGACCCAATTATGCAGATAGTGCTAAGAAAAGAGCTCTGAATGCAAAAGATCATGAACAGCAACAGCCAGCAACCACTTGTGCTCCTAAGGTAGGCATTTCCCCCTAATTTACCAGAGGGTTGCAATTGCATGATTTTCAGTGATTTCGAGTCACAAGAGTAAAGTTAAATTACACCGGTTACTTCGTCGTAAATAAAATTTCACTCTGAACAAGTCACCACCAAGCAAATTAGAGGATAAAGAGAGAGACCTCTGAGCACAGACTTCGGCTTCAGCTACCACTGAAGAGGGTAGTGGTGAGATACAGTCACTGAAATTACTCACTCAAAGAGCAGAAATGCTGGATTCCAATTCTTGAGAAGATTACTTGAGGATAGCAAATTAGATATCCTTTTTGTCACCGAAACTTGGCTGGACGAGGATTCGTCACCCGAAGTGCTGGAAGCGCTCCCTCTGGATTACGGCATTCGCAGGTTAGATAGACCCTGCGGGAGGGGAGGAGGGATTGCGGTTATTTATAAGCATGATATTGATTGCACTTTGGAGACCATTTCGATATCTGATAGCGAGGCGGGGACCTTTTCTATAACCGTCTCTAATAATAATATAATTAAAGGCCTCCTAGTATACAGACCCCCTGGAAGTAATAGTCAGTTTGCTGTCAGTTTGATACAGAACATATTATCCCCAGCTTTGCGCTATGAGAAATTCCTGTTGTTAGGTGATTTTAACCTTCATTTTAACGATGCCTTGAGCATCTCGGCCCAAGAGGTCCATAATGAATTATTAACTTTGCAATTAGCTCTTAAATCTGAACTACCTACACACCGACTTGGACATACGTTAGACCCCATTTTCTGTAACTGGGACTCCCTTACAGTAGATCCCCCAGAACCAATGGTCTGGACTGATCACTTTTTGGTGCCATTTCAGATCAATTACTCCCTGGGAACTATCCAAGGGAAAGGGGATGGTACTCTTAAGAAACAGAGGCGATGGGCTAGGTTTTCCCCTGCAGATTTTAAGGTCCGTTTGGTGCAGGGGGGACCACCGGAAGGCCTGGGCCCAACAATTGACTGGGCCTGTGAAACACTTGATCGACGCATCCACGCTGCTTTGGATGAAAGTGCCCCCTGGTCTAATAGAGGACCCATGCGGCAAACCAAATCCGCAGCGTGGTTTAATGAGGATCTAAAAAGGGCTAAGACTGTCTGCAAATGGTATGAAAGAATTTGGAGACAGGGGTACTTGTCAGACCATGAGAGGGCATATAAGCTGAATCTTAGAAAGTATCATGCTCTGATAAGGAAAGCCCGTGCAGCTTACTACACTGAAAGGATTACTAAGGCTAATTGCTCCGCCAAAGAACTTTTTGTAGTATATAAGGAGTTATCCTCCTTGGCTTGTCTGGAAGAACGAGTGGCTACCTCTGTGCAATCTTGCAATCAGATAGCTGACTACTTTCACAATAAGGTGCAGGATATCTATTCCACCTTTCCCAACACGCCCGGACCTGTTCAAGTGGCCAAACACCGCCGGATGAGAGACTTTTGGGCACAGATAATCTGTGTGCTTTTTTAGCCCCGGACATTGACGAGCTAATAAAGGTGGCCGGAAGTGTAAAATCAGGCTCTCCTAGAGATCCGGCCCCAGCCAAAATTCTGAGAGGCAATATGGAGGCATTAGCTCTGCTTGTCAGGCATCTCTTGAGACTGTCGTTTGATTCTGGTAGGGTTCCAATGGTGTGGAAACAGGCAGTGGTACTCCCACTTAAGAAGAAACCACAGATTAGTATCACTCAAATGAGCAACCTACGGCCCATTTCACTTCTCCCCTACATCGCCAAAATAGCGGAAAAATTGGCTAACCAACGACTCTCGGCTTACATCGAAACCCAACAACTTTTACATCCTACTCAGGCAGGCTTCCGCGCTCTCCATTCCACGGAGTCAGCACTACTCTACTCCACGGAGATGCTACGGAAGCATGTGGATGAAGGTCAAACTGCGGCACTGATTCTTCTAGACCTCAGTGCCGTGTTTGACACAGTGGCACATCACACTCTGCTTCAGCGCCTGAGGGAGGGGGGAGTCGTTGGCAAAGCGTGGCAATGGCTGGAGTCCTTTCTCCATGGACGCAGTTTCTGCGTGGAGCAGGGGCCCCATAGGTCCAGGGCTATTGCCCTGACCCAGGGAGTCCCGCAAGGCTCCAGCCTGAGCCCCACCTTGTTCAACCTCTATGTTGCTCCAGTGGCATTAATCACGGAGAAACATGGGGTTGATGTGGTGACCTACGCTGACGATACTCAGCTGGTTGTGGCTCTTTCACAGCCAGCTGAGCAGGCAGCTAGTCAGTTTGCATCCTACCTCCAGGACCTGGCCATTTGGGTGTCGAATAACTGTCTCAGATTAAACGGAGACAAGACGGAGGTGCTTATTGTAGGCAAATCTCCGTCTGTTTGGACATCCGCATGGTGGCCCCAGACTCTGGGCCCTTTACCCCAACCTAAAGATCAGGTCAAGAACTTGGGTATTTGGATGGACTCGAAACTATCCTTCGAGTATCATACTAGACGTGTAGCCGGTACTTGCTTTGGCATTCTCCGTTGTTTGAGAAAGACGCTCGATCTGCTCCCGGTGTCAGCAAGGAGGGCCCTGGTCCATGCCCTGGTTACTTCCAGGCTGGACTACGGGAATGCCTTATATTTGGGAGCTAATGCGAGATGTCTCCAACGATTGCAACATATCCAACATGCTGCTGCACGCCTAGTATTGACACTGCCTAAACGATCTTCCTCCAAAAAAGCCTTGGGGACGCTACATTGGTTGCCGGTCAAAGGGCGTGTCCAGTTTAAAATCCTTTGTATAGGCCATCGGATCGCTCACGGGAAGGGCCCCAGCTTCCTGTGGAATCTGCTCACACTGTACAAACCTACAATGCTGCTCCGGTCGGAGGGTACTGGGTTAATGTGTATCCCGAAGACCAGCAGGGCCAGGATGGGCGGCAGATCCTTCTGCCTCTTGGCGGCCCTGAGTTGGAACACTCTCCCTCTCAGACTCCGGATGGAGCCGTCGGAAAAAGTTTTTCACAAGGAACTTAAAACACACTTGTTCCCAAAATATTAAACTGCATTAGCTGCGTGAGCTATACTAGGGATCACTCAGGCCACTGAATAGCGCGGGAACACACTGGCTAGTGTAACCAGGCGCTCTATAAACTCAGTATAAACAAATAAATAAATAAATATACCAGTAGTGACAATTATGAAGTTGTGCCCAAGGAATGAAAAACTTGCAAACCCACGTGCCCCTGAATATTAACCAAAAGCATGCTGCAACTTGAGGTCGAAATAACAAAGTGAGTAGAACAAGTCTCCGTCCTTCTGCTCTCTCTGACGTATGACAAACCATTCCCAGTTTTGTTCTGAAGTGATCTTAAATGAAAGTTCTGCCTTGTGAAGGAATCAATTAACATTTCAGCAGAATATGAAGCTGTCCATGTTGTCTGAACAACATCCATCCCTCTTAAAGTCTCATCTGCTTTTGGGGCATGACACAACCAGTCCTTGAGGTATGGGGAAGCATGACAACCTTAAGGATGTAGCTGAACTACCAAAGGATCTATTATCTGGTTAAATACCCTTTGGAAAAATCTGAGGTCTCATAGGCAGAATCTAAGAAACCTCTGATCACATACCTCTACTGGAATACATAAGGAGGCATCCATGAGATCTTTTGTGATCATGCAGGCTTCTTCCAGAATAAGACAAATTATTCTCTGCAAGGTTTCCATCTTGTATAGATTTTTCTAGATTCATTTGTTGACTTCTCTCAAGTAGATTATCAATCTGAATCCTCCAAATATATAGGGGAAATCATACTGCAA